>NW_027361924.1:0-2400000 GCF_039654945.1 Dendrobates tinctorius | reverse complement strand
ATTTTGCTCTTTATATGTGACCGTTAAAAAAATAATGAGATTTTAATAAATTGATATATTCTGATTAATTTTGGGAATTTATTATTGCTATTTTTGAGGGTTTTTTTTTGTTATTGTGTAATTTTAAAGGGAAATATCCTGACTACTAATTATTACTATTTGCCCATGCTTTATTTTTCTCCTTATGGTGACTTCCATGTACACAGAGTATTCAACTGACCTATGGGCCCTTAACAAGCACTGGCCACCAGGGACTATGCATGAAAGCCAATATTGACCGAGTAATGGCAAACATAAAAAATTCCAAAAAGCCACACAAGGATAGAAGCAAAATTGCAAATAGCCTCAGTAGTCACCTTCATAGGATCTGCTGCTCCAGAGAAAACGTGGCTCACTGTTAGTGTTTCTGCCGGCCATACTAAGTGTCCAGAATTTGGGTCCCAGAAAACACCAGCAACATAAAAAGCAGATAATCTGTAAAATATATAAAAGCATTTGCTGAGCACAGACAGATTTTAGGAGTCATCTGCCCCAACGTCTGGTGTTATGATGAGTCACCGAAGGAGGAAAAAACAAATTACCAGCTAAGTCCAGAAAAACCAGAGAGGTTGGCAACTATCGGATTGCAGACCCCTGAACCTATCCACAGCAACTAGCAGTAGCCGTGGGGGGTTCCTACGGTGCCCTAGACCCCTCGATCACAGCCGGAGAACTACATAGCCTAAAGACAGAAAGGGGAAAAACTAAACTGCTCCAGAGCAGACCCCAAAGCAATAGGCAGCCCCCAACATATAATGACGGTGAAGCAAGATGAAAACACTAACACAGATAGAAAGATAGGTTGAGAAAATGATGGGGCCCAAGCTAACTACATAGGACAGGATAGGAAAGCTGCTGTCTGCCATCCGCAAAAACCCTATCAAAATGAGCCAACCGACTGATAGGAAAAACAGGCCCTGAAGTCGCTAGGCTTCAAAAGACTATATCAGCACTCAGGTATATTCTGAAGACAGAGCAAAGAATCAACAGATCAGAGACAAAAATGGAATTCAGCTCACCCCCGGCCGGGGATGGCAGAACTCCCAAAAAACAAGGCAAAACAAAAACAAAACTGAAGAGTACAAAGCAGAGCAGAAAAACTTAGCTTTGAGACGCAGGAATCAGACAGGTCTCCAAGAATCCAGCAGGAAAATCACCAGCCAGGAAGAAGGGCGTCGGCAGCCTTATATCCAGTCCTCAATTCCAGCCACCCAGTCATCATCTAGCTGCCCAGGTGTTTGGTAATCAGCCTCACTACCTTCCTTCACCAGAGGAGGGAGTTCATCAGACCTCAATGGTGAAGGGAAAAATGAACTCACAACAGCCACGCAGCAAAGAGATGACAATTTTAACCTGCTGCGCGGAGTTCCCCGATGAGTTAGGCTTCAAGGCAAAAAATAATTTACAATTATTCTTGAAATTCAAGAATTTAGACCGATCCCCAAAAAACACATCAGGAGTAGGAATCTTTGGTTCAGCAGCATGTGAATGAACAAGATAGGTGGAAATTCCCCGCACTTCAGCAGCGAGCTGCTCCACACGATCAGACAATTGCTTCATCTCCATTGAGAGAAAAATTCCCCCTACGGCCTCAGAGATATAGAGGAAAATATATGCACACAAAAAAAAAAAAAAAAAAATTCTGACACTTTTTTTTTTTTACAATTCTCTCCTGCTATTGAGTACCCTAGGATCTGCGGTATGGCTGGTGATTCTGTTATGATGAGTCACCGAAGGAGGAAAAAACAAAATACCAGCTAAGTCCAGAAAAACCAGAGAGGTTGGCAGCTATCGGATTGCAGACCCCTGAACCTATCCACAACAACTAGCAGTAGCCGTGGGGGGTTCCTACGGTGCCCTAGACCCCTCGATCACAGCCGGAGAACTACATAGCCTAAAGACAGAAAGGGGAAAAACTAAACTGCCCCAGAGCAGACCCCAAAGCAATAGGCAACCCACAACATATAATGACGGTGAAGCAAGATGAAAACACTAACACAGATAGAAAGATAGGTTGAGAAAATGATGGGGCCCAAGCTAACTACATAGGACAGGATTGGAAAGCTGCTGTCTGCCATCCGCAAAAACCCTATCAAAATGAGCCAACCGACTGATAGGAAAAACAGGCCCTGAAGTCGCTAGGCTTCAAAAGACTATATCAGCACTCAGGTATATTCTGAAGACAGAGCAAAGGATCAACAGATCAGAGACAAAAATGGAATTCAGCTCACCCCTGGCCAGGGATGGCAGAACTGCCAAAAAACAAGGCAAAACAAAAACAAAACTGAAGAGTACAAAGCAGAGCAGAAAAACTTAGCTTTGAAATGCAGGAATCAGACTGGTCTCCAAGAATCCAGCAGGAAAATCACCAGCCAGGAAGAAGGGTGTCGGCAGCCTTATATCCAGTCCTCAATTCCAGCCACCCAGTCATCATCTAGCTGCCCAGGTGTTTGGTAATCAGTCTCACTACCTTCCTTCACTAGAGGAGGGAGTTCATCAGACCTCAATGGTGAAGGGAAAAAGGAACTCACAACAGTCTGGTGTTGATGGTGGAGGAGTCATCTGCCCCAACGTCTGGTGTTGATGGTGGAGGAGTCATCTGCCCCAACGTCTGGTGCTGATGGTGAAGTCATCTGCCCCAACGTCTGGTGTTGATGGTGGAGGAGTCATCTGCCCCAATGTCTTGTGTTGATGGTGGAGGAGTCATCTGCCCCAACGTCTGGTGTTGATGGTGGAGGAGTCATCTGCCCCAACGTCTGGTGTTGATGGTGGAGGAGTCATCTGCCCCAACGTCTGGTGTTGATGGTGGAGGAGTCATTTGCCCCAACGTCTAGTGTTGATGGTGAAGTCATCTGCCCCAACGTCTGGTGTTGATGGTGGAGGAGTCATCTACCCCAACAGACTCGGTTTTATCTAACATTTATGCCAACATATGGCCGTATTGTCCATGAGTGCCGCCACATAGGGAGGACACGGACTACAAGTCATTCCAGTTCTTACATCCTTGTTCTTGATAATATAACATTGAATTATAACCCCCACTAATACATGAAGGACCATGACGAATCTGACGTTGGAAGCCCCCATCTCTGCGGAGCAGATAAAGAACTCCTGATGCTTAAGATAAAGACCCGAATTCTACTATCAGTCCTGAGATAAGCTGCTGCCAGGGGCACATATCACTTACTTTACTTTTGAAGTTGGGCTTTAGGATTAGATCTGAAAAGATGGATGAGAATTGGAAGACGACGCTGGATGAATACTGAGCAGCGGCGAAGGGTCGGAGCGGAGAGCATAATGTTCTAGTCGTGACTGGAACAATAGCCAGAATGATCAGACGTGAAGGACCATTGTACCCACAGAGCGTGGATGAGGACAAGAGCGGAGGATGTGTAACGAGGAGACACTTCTGTTTCCTACCAGTATGAAATAACATAGGGACTGATGAATGTATCCCAACAAGGCTCTGTCAGGGTATCACCACTACCCAAAAAATAGTTACAAGAAGGAACTGAAAGGAAAATGTCTATCACAAGTTACCAAAACTTTATCCGGTGGTATGAGACAGATTCATAGATATGAGTAATATCACTGGTGGTCAAGGTGGGTTTGGGGGTTAGAAATTTTTCCTAAATGGCCAATGCGACCCTAGTGGTATAAAGTAGTTAAGTAATTGATAAATATTTCTAGTGATCTAGGTTATAGATGTGGAAAATGTCAGTATCCCTAGAGGTCTAGGTTATAGAAGGGACTTTTGTCAGTAACCCTGGGATATAGGTTATAGGTATGGTAGCTTATAGGTATGGTAAATGTCAGTATTCTTGGTGGCGTAGGTTACAGAAGGGGGTTCAGGATCACTGGTGATCTAGGTTAGAGAAGGAGTTAATTTACTTATCCCTGTTGGTCTATGTTAGAGATGTGGTAATTTCTGTATTCTTGGTGGTCTAGATAAGAGAAAGGGTTAATATTAGTATCCCTGTTGGTCTAGGTTAGAAATACCGTTATTCCTGGTGGTCTACGATAGGGTTGTGGCAAATGTCATTATCGCAGTTGTTCTAGGGCAATGGAAATGTAACTAAGAAGTGGTTCCTGACCTCCCCTGGTCCTCTGACGTCTCCTTGTGCTTCCTCTTCACTTGCACCACCAGACCACCCTGACTATGAGACCCTCTGATGCCAGTCCGCTCATTATTTGGTTAGGACTGTTACCTCATGAGTCATCATCCAATCAGAGCGTTGACCTGAGACCCTGCACCATGTCCTAAGCATCTTCCTACAGGAATCCATGAGAATCACACGACTGCGGGGGTCACTGATTTCCACTGTAGTAACTGACTATATGCAATAAATTATTAGACATTATTTAAGGTTCTGTCGCATTACTGTGCATTTCTCTTTAAATGTCTCTGACTTGACTTTGTAGATTACACATACTTGTATTTAACCAGATTCAGACATTTCAATACTTTCCTATACAAACGACAGAGAAGGATATAGTTAGTGGCAGTGGTTAAAGTAACAAATAGGCCTCAGCCCCGGGTTAGAGCAGAATAGCAGTTCCCTCTGTCCTGATGAAGTTGTAGGAGAAGCAGCAGGTCTAGAGCCAAGTACATGACTTACCAATGTCGGGGTCGTAAACGACAATGAATCCTCATTCACCAGTCATTCCAAATCATTGTGCGAGCGCAAAACATCTGGTACCGATTAAGAATGACTCAGACACGCAGCTGATTCAGTCTTAGCTAATGTCCCGCATCCACACCTGTCAGGAGCAGTACAACAACTGGCTTTATTTACAAATACACAATACTATATTGAGTGTTAGGGGAAGGCGTGCATTAGGCGGGGTTTATGCAGTATACATCTAGTGTCCAGTCTCTCTCTGATTCGTCAAAACGTCTCCCGATGGTTACTCCTTCTTCACATTCCTGAGTTATCTTTTTTAGGAAACTTAACTTAACTCTTTAGACACTGAATTTAAGTGAAAGTGAACACTGGCAGCCATCTTTAATACAGTTACATTTGCATTAGCAAGCAATTAGGAAAAACTTATTGTTTCACAGTATAAAAGTATAAAAGTTATATAAGAAAATATATTTTCACCTTGACACCTTCAATCAGGGGAAACTGCTAGAATGCTCAAAGAAAAGACTGCTAGAATGCCCACATAGAAGACTGCTAGAATGCCCACATGGAAGACTGCTAGAATGCCCACATGGAAGACTGCTAGAATGCCCACATGGAAGACTGCTAGAATGCCCACATGGAAGACTGCTAGAATGTCCAAATAGAAGACTGCTAGAATGCCCACATAGAAGACTGCTAGAATGTCCACATAGAAGACTGCTAGAATGCCCACATGGAAGACTGCTAGAATGCCCACATGGAAGACTGCTAGAATGCCCACATAGAAGACTGCTAGAATGCCCACATGGAAGACTGCTAGAATGCCCACATGGAAGACTTCTAGAATGCCCACATGGAAGACTGCTAGAATGTCCAATTAGAAGACTGCTAGAATGCCCACATAGAAGACTGCTAGAATGTCCACATAGAAGACTGCTAGAATGCCCACATAGAAGACTGCTAGAATGCCCACATGGAAGACTGCTAGAATGCCCACATGGAAGACTGCTAGAATGCCCACATGGAAGACTGCTAGAATGTCCAAATAGAAGACTGCTAGAATGCCCACATAGAAGACTGCTAGAATGCCCACATAGAAGACTGCTAGAATGCCCACATGGAAGACTGCTAGAATGCCCACATAGAAGACTGCTAGAATGTCCAAATAGAAGACTGCTAGAATGCCCACATAGAAGACTGCTAGAATGTCCACATAGAAGACTGCTAGAATGCCCACATGGAAGACTGCTAGAATGCCCACATAGAAGACTGCTAGAATGTCCAAATAGAAGACTGCTAGAATTCCCACATAGAAGACTGCTAGAATGTCCACATAGAAGACTGCTAGAATGTCCACATAGAAGACTGCTAGAATGTCCACATTGAAGACTGCTAGAATGGTCAAAGAAAAGATGGCTAGAATGCCCACAGGATAAATTGCTGGAATGCTCACAGAGGAGACTGCTACAATGCTCGCACAGGAGACTGCTAGAATTCCGAGATGGGACATTGCTACAATGCCCATATAGAAGACTATTAGAATGTCCACAAAGAAAAGTGCTAGAATGTCCACACAGAAGACTTCTAGAATGCCCATAGGGGAAACTTCAAGAAAGCTCAAAGAATAGACTGCTAGAATGCTCACAAAAGAGACTGCTAGAATGGACACAGGAGAAACTGCTAAAATGCACATAGAGGAGACTGCTAGAATGCTCACAGGATAGATTGCTAAAATACAGAAAAGACTGGTAGAATTCGCACGGGAGAGATTGCTAGAATGCTCCTAGTGGAATTGCTAGAATGCCCTTAGAGAGACTGCCTGAATGAAGCAGAAGCTATAGAGCATTGGAGTGCTACGCCACTAATGTAGATGGAGAAAGACTTTGTCAAAAAGCTGGATGTTAAGGTCCGCTGAAGAGAATGCTGCCCTGTAGACCTGAACACCATTGTCCAATGTTGTAGATACAAAGCCTAAGATCAGTCCTTGGAAGAAACCTGCAGTGGTCATCACTATCATCCAGTGAATCTGTAACGTTCATGCCCGTGTCTCTGTGCTGCAGAGTCCTTGGCTTCCAATGGACCAGGGCACAGAATAAACCTCTGATCTGCAAGCATCCCCATTTTTCTCTTCTGTTTAGTAGGTACGGCATGGTGTCACCATTGCAGCCAGATAGATGCCTAAAGTCTCGCCAAGTTTATCACAAGAGGCGCTGGAGATGCCACCAAGTAGGAGACAGGAGGGGGTTTGCATGACTTTAGTCTAGCAGCTATGGTAGTCAATGGCTGCCAATGGATCAGACCCTTGCAAACATTTTACAACGTGCCAATCCTCTTCTGATTTTTAGATCCTACATGACTTCACCATTGCAGTTCTATACACACATAAGGTCTCTCCGAACCTATTAATCAAAAGAGGCACCATGGAACCCCCCATGTAGGAGGCATGAGGATGTTTGCTTGGTAGTGCGTGATTGCCGATGGACCAGAGTCCTGTGAACATCCTCCTTCTCAGCTCCTTTTCTAATTAGTGCATGATCTTTCCAGATTGTTCATTGCCTGGTGTCTCGCTGAGGCTAGTCATCAAAAGATGTGCCGAGGATGCCAGTGGATAGATTTGAGTTCCCTGGTCCAGTGTCCATGTCAGTAGTCCATAGTTGCAGGTGGACCAAAGCCCTGTGAGCCTTCTCCTGCCTCCTACCTACTGGCAACTTCTGCACCTCTTCTCATTAGTAGGTCCTTTACCACCTTTAGCCAAGCCTAGTAGTCGGAAAAGGCGCTGGGGAATTCAGCAGGTAGGACGTAGAAGGAGGGGGGTTAGAGGACCATGGTCTGATGGCCGAATCAGTAGTCTGTAGCTGCTGAAGGACCAGAGACCTGCAAATTTCCCTCAATCTCAATCTGTCGGTATCCTCCTCTTCTAATTAGTCGGTCCTATGCAAGATCACCACTGTGGTGCGACACATGCATGACGACTAAGCCCTTTTTCACATTTCCGTTTTTTGACGTCAGTGTAAATCCGCCAGAATGTGAAAAAACGGATCCGTTTCTGTTGTGGTACAAACGGAGACCACCGGATCCGTTTTTTTGACCGATCCGCATTATCAGGTAGTAGTGGAAATTTAAAGGAACACGAGCATGGACAGAGAGAGAGAGAGATTTTCCTGCCGCCAGAACGGAATTTGGGGTTAAATTTCTGGCAAGGAAATTCTTCCTGGCATGCTCAGTGTCAAAAAGCGGATCTGCTGCCGGATTCCGTCAAAAAACGGTTGGCAACGGATCCGCCGCCCATAGGCGACCGTTGTAACGAATGGCGGATAGCGGCGGATCCGTTGCTATCCGCTATTTTGACGCAGACAAAAAACGTTTCATTGTCCGTCCACTGAAGTCAGCGGACGCCAAAATTTTGGCGGATCCGCCAAAAAACGGACCCAACGGATGACCATCCATCAAAATCCGCCGCTAATGCAAGTCAATGGGAAAAAAAACAGATCCGCCAAAAAAATGGCAGATCCGTTTTTTTTGCAAAACGGCGGATTTTGACCGATGGCAACAAACGGAAATGTGAAACAGGCCTAACGGAGCCTACTAATCAGAAGAGATGTCGGTAAGGAGCAAAGTGCTCGGGTCTTCTCCCCTCACTCTAGAATCTCCTCTACAGATTCATATTCACGTGGATCCCTAGAAACTTCATCTCACACATCTTATAGGACCGTGATGAGGTATAAAAGACTGAAACAGACCTGATCACGCTCCCAGACCCCATGGCCGTGCCCTGTAACCTGTGGCTCCCTGGTTTGGAGTGAAAACTACAACTCTCAGCATGCATTTCACGAGAGGTGAGGGGCCACAGGTGGCAAGATACGAAACTTAACGTGAAAGTTTGATTCTGTTCCGTCTTGTCTAAAAGTCATGGAAGACCTAATTGAAATGCGGTGCGCGGGCAAAGACCCCTCAGGTTAAGCATGGACGGATGGTCAATGATCCAAGTCAAACTAACGTGGTCTCAAATACAAGTTTATTGGAACTCATTGGGGTGAAGCGGCGATCGAAAAGTGCATATTAACACTGATGATGAGAGGGAGAAAGGAAGATTTCAGATGGTTACTATGGCAACTTGAAGAAGGCGAGCGATAGCGATGGTGCTCTGTGGGTGATATCCTGGCCTCGGAGTGGGCTTTGTGTGTAGAACAGGACATGAGTTCCTTCACATATTGATTGTTATGTTCTCCTCAGTGGAAACTTCTCTAGATGAATATGAATGTGAGTTGGACGTTGTGGAAAAGTGCGGCCTAGCTGCTGAATAGTCATGACTTTATAGTAAACTTGCCAACCCTGTGGACTTGGCATCCGATAGTGAATGAGGACACAGCCACACTGACCATGCCTCTTTTAAAGGCCACACTTTGTTCACACCCACTCTATGCTCATTTCCCGCCCCCTCGAAACCTTAATTCCGCCTCCCTGGAACACCGGAACAGAAGACGCCTTCCAGAATCACTGATTTCTAGATGATGTCAGCAGGATGCAGGAGATTTTCTGACTCTCTGGGAGTCTGAGGGGTCTCTGCTTTAATAAGTGTCCTCTTTATATTCACGGGGTCTCTTAGGGTGGGATTAGTGATGATGGCATCAATGCTCCTTAGAGGGATTGTGTCCATAGGTACTATCTTTCCATATGCCGCATGCTGGGCTTCATAGAAGACCGTGATTTTCACTATGTATCAGAAGCAGTTGTGTAACTAGAGTCTGATGTGCAAAATTTCGGTCCCCACCTGCATGTTCATCAGATATATGGGCTATTGTAGCGTTCCAGATCCTGAAAAGACAGACATGTTTGCCCTCTCACATAACAATGTCCCCAATCTTTGGCCCTTCCTGTAATATTGTCCCCCATCCTATTCCTCCGTCCTGTAATAATTTACCCATCCTGGCTCCTTCCTATAATAATGTCCTTTTTCCTGGGCCTTTTCCTGGTATAATGTCTCCCTTTAGTGGTGTAATGTCCTCCAATTCTGGGCCCATTCCTGGTATAATGTCCCCCATCCTGTAATTATATCTCCCATCCAGGCCCCTTCCTGCAATATTGCCCTCATTCCTGGTCCCTTTCTTTAATAATGTCCTCCATCCTGAGCTCCTTCCAGGTATAATGTCCTCTATCCAGGGCCTTTTCCTGGTATAATGTCTCGTTTAGGGGTGTAATGTCCTTCCATCCTGAGCCCCTTCCTGGTATAATGTCCCCCATCCCATAATAATACTGGCCCCTTCCTTTAATAATGTCCTATATCTTGGGCCCCTTCCAGGTATAATGTCTTCCATCCTGGGCCTTTTCCTGGTATAAGTCGCCCTTTCCTGGTATAATGACCTCCATCCTGGTATAATGTGTCCCATCCTGGGCCCCTTCCAGTAATAATGTCCCTGTTCTGTGGTTCTTCAACATATGAAAAAAAAACAAAAACAATTCTAATCACCTTCCCTTGCTCCCACGGTGTGCGGCATCCTCTTCTATGGCCTCTGACTGGCCAGCAGCGTGTATTGTAGTGGAGGGACCTGGCGCTCCTTTGCGCTGCAATACAGTTGAGCTGAATGTGCAGATTTGGCTGTAGTAGCTGCTGGCATCGGCGGCCCCCCTCCCGCACCGGCCCGGTCACAGTCGCATCCTCTGAGACCGCAATTCTTATGCCCCTGATTAGAAGTGATCAAACATGTTCTAAAAACGTACAGTAAAAAAGTGAAAAAAAAATAAAAAAGTTTTTAGAAATATAAAAAAAGAAAAAAAAAGAGATAACATTGAAAGTTCAGAGAGAAAAAAACATTTCGATCCCCTTTTTTTTTTTCTTCATTTCTTGGCATTTCGATTTCTTACTCTTTACGGCGTATACATCATGGGTTATGAAAATGTCATATGTGAGTCCAAAAAGGTTAACTTTTTTAAACCTTTGATGTTCATCACTAAGGGGTTGTAAGAAAGTACGAGGAAAAGGAGGAAAAACAAAATGACAAAAACAAAAATTGGTCGCGTCCTTTAGCAGTTAAAGGAGTAGAAAAATAGAACAGCGCCACACAAGTCTACAGGTAGTGTCTGGTATTGCAGAACAGCTCTATCAAAGTAAATAGGACTGAGCTGCAGTACCAGACACAACCATTGGATAGATGTGGCGCTGTTTGATCAGGACATTGGTTAGGAGACACCGTGGCAGGAAAGAGCTCTCATTTGATCGTGATGTTGACTCCTTTTTCTGGAATATTGAGTAACCATTTCTATATCATAGCTGAATTATATTGTTTATATGGCAACTTCCCCTTTAAATAACCCCTTTAAATGGCCTTCCTTTCCTTAGATGGATAACTCAACTATTTGGTGGTGTTACTTTAAATGATCGGCTGTGATCTGCAGGGGTGGAGCTTGGCTTTAAGAGTTTAATATCCCTGCAGTGCCTCCACTGGTGAATTGAAGTATTACGCAGATCTTATTGAAATCAATGGGCGTTTTGTGTAATTGAAGAACATGCTGAGACCTCCAGAGACAGAGACACGTTTTGTATCTGCTGTCGTCTCTCCTTAAAAGATGGAAGGTGCCCTAGAATTCAGAACCACCGACCGATTGTGGGGGCCTAATTAATTATCCAGGCATCAAAGGTGTCTAGCGAAGACCCTATTGCTACTCCTATGAAACCTATAGGAGACCAGTAATTATACAATAAACTGCTGTATTACACAGTGTAGGTTTAGGTGATATAGGTGATCACAGGTCCAAGTCAACTAAGGTGATAAATAAAACATGTAAAAAAAAAACATTAAAAAAAATATATAAAAGAAATACATAAAAAAATATAAAAAATACATAAAAATATATACAAGAAATACATAATAAAAATATATAAAAGAAATACATAAAAATATGTAAAAGAAATGCATAAAAATATATACAAGAAATACATAATAAAATATATAAAAGAAATACATAAAAATATAAATATATATATATATATGCAAGAAATACATAATAAAATATATCAAAGAAATACATAAAAAATACATAAAAATATATACAAGAAATACGTAATAAAAATATATAAAAGAAAAAAAAAGAAATACATAAAAAATATGTAAAAGAAATTCATAAAAAATATATAAAAGAAATGCATAAAAAATATATAAAAGAAATATATAAAAGATATATAAAAAATACATAAAAATAACGAATATGAAAAATAAATGCATAAAAACATATATAAAAGAAATACATAAAAAACATAAAAGAAATACATAAAATTAACAAATATTAAAAGAAATACATAAAAAATATGTAAAAGAAATACATAAAAATAATTATATATATATATATATACCTAAACAAATATATAAAAGAAATACATAAAGTAATAAAAAAATCTATAAAAGAATAAGAAATACATACAAAATATATAAACAAAATACATAAAAATATATAAAATCCATAAAAAATATAAAATAAATACTTTCAAAAAAAATTATAAAAATATCCACTCCCACCCCTTCCTGCAAATAGTGAAATCTAAAAAATAAACTGAAAATATTTGGTATTGCCAAGTGTATATTGTCCAAATTAATTAAATAAACAAGTATTCATTGTCTAAATTGTCTAAAAAGGAACATTAAAATCACTTTTTTTTTGCTCACATCACCTTTAAAAAAAATTAAATTAATAAAGTCATATAAACCCCAAAATGGTACCAATAAACCTCATACATTTCTATCTATACTTAAAAAAAAAAGTTTTGACTCTCAGATTGTGGCGACCGAAGTCAACATTTTTGCAAGTTTTTATTTTTCTTAAGTTAGTGAAACAAAAAAAGAAAATTAAATCGAACATAAAACCCAAGAAAAACTAAGGTGGTATTGCATTTTTTTAAATTATTAAAACCAACAAAGACTGAAAAAAATGAAAAAAGAAAAAGAAAAACAATGGCGGAATTGCTGGGTTTTTTCTCCAATCCCCTTTCCCCCAGTTTAGTTTTTTTCATCACAAATAAATGATGATTGAATGGAGAAAAAAAAAAAAAAAAGAAAAACTCAAGAGCAAAAATTAAAAATCTCCTAAAACCAATTTGATCCTCGAAGGGTTAAGGGGTTAATCAATACGACTCTTCAACTTCTTAGTTATTTTAAAAGTTTTCTTTAATGAAGCGTTAAAGGAGGATTTTTTTTTCCGCCCATTGTTTGTCCGTTGGTGATTGGGATTTCCATGGTACATTAGCCCTGGCTGTACGGTGGAGCTCCGACTCTTTCCCGCCACAGTCAGGAGCTTTCACAATGTCATTACCTTTCTCTCACCACTTGTGGATGTAATTTCCACGCTTTCTTTTATTTTTTTTCACAGCAAAAAGATTGGCGTCCCATAGGGAGCAAAACGAAATATGCATAATTAATATTATCCAAAGGCTTAAGTGCGATTAACCTGCAGAACAGACGCGGCAGCCGGTTACAGCGCAGGGTTCATTAAAATTCCACCTTCATCAGAGTATTTTTCGCTTTTGAGATTTGTGCGGACATTTACTTTTTTGCTGTTATTTTCTGTACTATAAGATTATAATTTATGAGGTTGTGATTGCAAAACAAAAAAAAACTTTTACCACCAGCCTATCAGGGAGAAAAATTGTCACCACTAGCCCACCAGGGATACATTTTATGATTCCACAAATGGACTATTAAGAATAAGGAAAGTATTTTGACCACTGGTTCACTAGCCATAGTGTGTGGTTTTTCACCACTGGGCCATTAAGAATTAATACTTGAGCAATAATGGCATGGAAAGGTCTCCATCACAGGAATCGGAAGACGTTTCCAGCGCCGATCAACCAGGGACCATTTACACTGGGAATAAAGTCATATTTATTATTCTATTTCACAGCCTGGGAAAATTAAGTTACAGTATCTCTACCACTAGACCACCAGGAGTAAAGAAAAGACTTCTCATCACATTTTAAGTTTGCTCCTTCCAAGAAAATTAAGACTACTTTTCCACCAATGGTCAATTAATACTAAAGCAATAATGTCATGGAACAGTTTCTACCACTGAACAACCAGGGATAGTTTTTACTGAAAGTAAAGGGTTTTTTTGTGATACCAATTATGAAAATGATGCTATGTCTTCCACCAGACCACCAGGAGCAAGGCTTAACTTTTTATCAGATTTTCAGATTGCACATTCTAAGAAAATTAATAAAGACTCGTTTTCCACCAAAAGTTCATTAAGAATTAATAGTGGAGTAAAAATTGCATGAAAAGGTCTCCATCATAGGAATGGTGAAATGTTTACACCACTGAGCAACCAGGGATGGTTTACACTAGAAAAGAAGAAAATATATTATTACATTAGACCACCTGGGAAAATGATGTTATATCTACCTCTAGACCACCAGGATTAAGGCTAAATTTGACACAGACCGGAGACGTTGATGCAGTGGAGTTTTACTGACGGGATGACATGTGAAACAGCGCAAACTGGATAAGCAGGATGGTATATGTAACAGGGGAGCTGGAATTGCTCGATGTAGCAGAGCTGATTGTGCAGACAGAAACTCGACAATAGCAGGTACCTTAAAGCCACAGAATTGTGTGTGTGGACAGCAACTTGAATCGGCAGAGACTAGTAGACAGTCAAAAAGTTTAATGCTGAGGATCTGAGATTTCAGATAGTAAGTTGTGACAAGTAAGAGGGAAAATACCTTGTAGAAGCAGAGGTAGGTATGTGGATAGCACTCAGAAACAGCACAGATGAGAAGACAATCAGGCACTTTGTAGAAGCAGAGCTGGATGTGTGGATAGCACTCAGTTATAGCAGTACTGAATAGACAATCAGGCACTTTGGAGAAGCAGAGCTGGATGTGTGGAAAGGACTCGGTAATAGCAGAGCTGAGTAGACAATCAAGCACTTGGTAGAAGCAGGAGTGTGTGTGTGGAAAGCACTCAGTAATAGCAGAGCAGAGTAGACAATCAGGCACTTTGTGGAAGCAGAGGTGAGTGTGTGGATAGCACTCAGTAATAGCAGAGATGAGTAGACAATCGGGCACTTTGTAGAAGCAGAGGTGGATGTGTGGATATCACTCAGTAATAGTAGAGATGAGTAGATAATCAGGCACTTTGTAGAAGCAGAGGTGGATGTGTGGATAGCACTCAGTAATAGCAGAGCTGAGTAGACAATCATGCACTTTGTAGAAGCAGAGGTGGGTGTGTGGATAGCACTCAGTAATAGCAAAGCTGAGGAGAGAATCAGGCACTTTGTAGAAGCAGAGGTGGGTGTGTGGATAGCACTCAGTAATAGCAGAGCTGAGGAGACAATCAGGCACTTTGTAGAAGCAGAAGTGGGTGTGTGGATATCACTCAGTAATAGCAGAGATGAGTAGACAATCAGGCACTTTGTAGAAGCAGAGGTGGGTGTGTGGAAAGCACTCAGTAATAGCAGAGCTGAGTAGACAATCAGAGACTTGGTAGAAGCAGAGGTGGGTGTGTGGAAAGCACTCAGTAATAGCAGAGCTGAGGAGACAATCATGCACTTTGTAGAAGCAGAGGTGGGTGTGTGGATATCACTCAGTAATAGCAGAGATGAGTAGACAATCAGGCACTTTGTAGAAGCAGAGGTGGGTGTGTGGATAGCACTCAGTAATAGCAGAGCTGAGGAGACAATCATGCACTTTGTAGAAGCAGAGGTGGGTGTGTGGATATCACTCAGTAATAGCAGAGATGAGTAGACAATCAGGCACTTGGTTGAAGCAGAGGTGGGTGTGTGGATATCACTCAGTAATAGCAGAGATGAGTAGACAATCAGGCACTTTGTTGAAGCAGAGGTGGGTGTGTGGATAGCACTCAAAAACAGCAGAGCTGAATAGACAATCAGGTACCAAGGTGTAGCAGACTCTGTGTTGATAGCAGTAAGGAATAACAGAGCTGAGTAGATAGTTAGGCGGGCCCCATATAGTAGCAGAGATGGGTGTGTGGATAACTCTCAGGATCAGCTGAGCAAGCAATCAGGGACTTGGCTATAACAAAGAAAGTGGAAAGTGTGTGAGTAGACCCCTAAAAAGCTTGTGGTATCGGCATGCACATGCTACCCGAATACTCTGGCAACATGCAGCCACCTGAACCGGCCTTAAAAGGTCTTGGATGATGACATCACAGGCTCACACGGTGTTACTATAGTATCCCAACAAGCACGAGCACAGAAGGAACTGGCTTCTGGGAAAGGAGGAAGCAAAGCCTGGCCCTGGAGCCGGGACAGGTGAGGAAAGACTAATTTTTCCACTACTGGTCCATTGCGATACAAAAAATACAGATAGTGTATACTGTAGGTGACGTTTTAGGTTCTGACTTTAACATGGATGGTCAGTCTAACTACTTCTTAGTTATTAGTTACACCATACAGCCCCGCCAGTCACTCTCCCTTATGTGGAGGATCCCATGTGAATGCCCACACATCAGTCACTTCATTTCCTCTGCACAATGGACGTAATAGATTTTAGAAGTCGGATCAATGATTAGGAATATGTCTCTCCCGTTTCTTGCACCTGTCTAACAGCTATTCCGCAGCTGTCACTCAAATTACGGTTTCAGCAAGACACCTAATTAAATCGGGTACAAAGGATTTAAAGAGAGCGCTCCCAGGCAGATTTCCTAACCTGTAACACATATTATCAGGGACAGAGGAACAAAGGCCAATCTCAGCTCGAGACGCTGCTGGTAATACAGAGATCCTAATGTGAGAACAGACAGCGGGAGGGATCATATATGAATGTGAGGAGTATTGATCTTCCGCACTTTCTACCAATCTACAGGGGTCTAAGGCCTGGATCACACTTCCGTTTTTGTAAATCCGTCAAAATCCGTTGGTTTCCGTTAAAAAACGGATCTGCCATTTTTTTGGCGGATCCGTTTTTTAGTCCCATAGACTTCCATTAGCGGCTACCGCAGATCCGTCAAGAAAAGGATCCGTTTGCGGCAAAACGGAAACGGATCCGTTTTTTCACACTCTGACGGATGCAAACGGATGCAAAAAAACGGATGTGTAAAACAGGCCTAATAGTGCAGAAGTGAGCCATGCCAGAATATCATGGATTATTTTTGATAAACCCACAGTTGCAATCAAAATTAAACATTGCTAATTAGGTTGATTAGCAACATTCTCATAATTGGTTTGCAATAAATCAATGAAACAAGAGCAATGTAAAAAATATCTGAACACAACTAATATAACAAGTGGTTTTTATCAAATTAAGTTCAAAATGCCATTTTTACTGACTACTGACTACGGCAGGCTCAGAATTATTCACACCTTTATCAGTGTCTGTAGTACTTAGTATATCCCCTCTGGCTGTTATGAACTGCTACACCTTTGGCTGCTATTACCTGCTGCACCACTGGCTGTTATTACCTGCTAAACTTTTGGCTGTTATTACCTGCTATACCTCTGGCTGTTATTACCTGGTGCACCTCTGGCTGTTATTACCTGCTACACCCCTGGCTGTTGTTACCTGCTGCACCTCTGGTTGTTATGACCTGCTACACATATGGGTGTTATGACCTGCTACACTTTTGGCTTTTATGACCTGCTGCACCTCTTGGCTATTATGATCTGCTACACCTTTGGCTGTTATTACCTGCTACATCTCTGGCTGTTATGACCTGCTGCACCTATGGCTGTTATTACCTGCTGCACCTCTGGCTGTTATTACCTGCTGAAAATGTGATGCATAGCAAGGCACCAACTTCTGGCAGTATTCTTGAGGTATTTTGTCCCAGACCTCATATGTAATGGACTACTGGTCATTAATATTCTTGGATGGTCAAGAGATTGGTACATTGTTGCTGTGAACAAACAAGCAAGATTAAACAAAAAGATACAGAAACATTGAATGTTCCATGAGATACAGATGGAAGCAGAGTTCACAAGTTAAGAGTTATAGGAACAATACCATCTGGACGTGGCAGAAAGAGGAAGATGTCGCCAGCAGTTATCAGATTCCAGAAGAGGCAAGTGGTCAAAAATCATTAGAGGTACTGCAAAACACCTAAAGCAGATATGGTGGCAACAAGCGCTGAGATTCTAGTTTGCACAGTAAGATGCATAATAAAGTATGAAGGTCTCCATGTCTCAGCTCCAAGGTGTCACCTCTGCCTATCCAAAAGTGCAAGAATGGTACTCAATATGCTCAAAAACAAACAAATAAGTCACAGAAGTTCTGGGATTCTTTTCTGGGGAGAAATGAAACAAAACTAGAGCTATTGGAGCCTATGGATCAGCCGTATGTCTGGAGGAGGACCACTGAAGCATACACTGAAAAAAACACCCTGCCTACAGTGAAATATGGTGGGGTTTAGTGATGTCTGCATGGAAGCATGGTGGTAGCACAGTGATTTCTACAGTAATGCATGGGAGGAGCTTGAGTGATGCCTACAGTGAAGCCTGACAGTGGCTCGATGATGCCTACAGTGAAGGTTGGCGAGAGTTCTGTGATGCTTACAGTTAATCATAGCAGTGACTTAGTAATGCCTACAATGAAGCATGGTAATGGCTCGGTGATGCCTACAGTGAAGTATGGTAACAGATTGGTGATGCCTTCAGTGATGCATGGTGGTGGCTCGATGACACACTGTGGCTGCTTTGCTTCCTCTGGCACAGGAAACCTACTCTGTGCATTGGGCAAAATGTAGTCAAATGTGTATAGAGACAAATTAGGAGAATGCATCTTGTCTTTGGTGAGAAAGCTGAAGCTTTCTTGTCATTGGACCTTAAACAGGACAATGATCCCAAGCATACCTCACAGCCCACCAAAGTTTGGTTTCAGAAGAAGTCCTGACTTGAAAAGTTTAGTGGGTTGTGAAGAAGGTGATTGCTGCAACCAAAAAAATATTGGTGACCTGGAGTTTATTGCACACGAGGACTGGCCTAAGTTTCCTTAGGAATGCTGCAAAAAAGCTGCTGTTTGGCTATGCATCAAGTCTGCCACAGGTTATAACAGCCAGTGGGGCAGCAAGTCATAACAGCCAGTAGGGCTCTACTAAGTACTAAAGACACGTATCAAGACTGCAGTAGTCAGTAAATGTGGCATTTTGCTCAATTGACTACAGAAAAAACATAAAGAAAAAAAAAGATGTGGCTCCAGACGCAGCTCCACTACGCATCCCTTTATGTTATGTTCTGCGATAATCCTACTTACACATCGCAATAATTCCCTTTTTCTTTCCTCATCTGCGTTTGTTCTTTAACAAGATCTCTCAATTTATTTATTTATTTTTTTTAATGGAGAACCTTTATCAGGCGCTCAAAGTAATTCAGTGGCTACGTGGCGTGATTAGATGGCGCTGGCGAGTACTTTGCATAACAATGACCGTGGGCTTCCCTCACGAATTGTCATTCTTTAAAGCTGGGAAAGCAACAGCCAATTACGAGATTAATAACCAGAGGAGGAAAGCGATGGCAAAGATTTGTTGTTTCCAGAAACATTTTGTACAAATTCTCATTAAAAAGATGCTCTTTGTCCGTCGCAGAAAAGGGCAGCTTGTTATTGTGTTCGGCGTAATGTCTGGTCACCCTCACCACTTGTTAGAAGAGATGCCAAAATAACATATCTGAATTTCTATGCAGTAATCTAGGGAGGAGGTGATGGAAAGATCTAGATTTAAGCTCTACTTTTTTTGATTTTTATGAAATGTTCTACACGACCAAAAATAATATGGACATAATCTTACGCCCACGTTGATATCCCATTTAGAAGTGGTCTTACCTGTGAAGACGTTCAAACTCCGGTTCTTCGGGCCCATCAGGTTGCGCCTATATTTGGTGTATATACATGCAGCTCCCAACATATACAAGAAACTTATCCATAGGGCTCAGATCACCCAAAAAGACCCCAGTGTCAAGAGATTACTCCAAAGTCAATTATCTTCTCGTGGTCCTTGTTGCCCATTAGGTGGACAGATCTTGGGCATTCGAAAGAATCCTTGGTTACTTGGTTGGGACAATCTGACACTTATGAATGGTAAATATGTAAAAAAAAACTTCAGTTGGACTTTTGTTGTCCCTTATTGACTGCTCAATGAAAGATCTTCCACCAACCTGATGGTCAAATCAAAGTTGAGCAGTGGTAAATTTGCAAACAGATTACTAGGCTCTTCATCCCGAAGACATAACCAAGAGTGACCAGACATGCGCCACCACTTCTCCTTAAGAAAAGTACTTAGCACCTCCAGTTGTGACATCTTAGAATCTCCAATTGGTCGTCACGAGACTCCACTCTACTAGGAATTCTATCAGCTAGAGGTTGAGTCTTACTTATATTTTGACTTTCCAATTCTTCGAAAGTTGGTCGATTGGGTTACGCTCACAGCCCAACTTCAGTTTTACTTTTGTTGTCCCTTATTGACTGCTCAATGGAAGATCTTCCACCAACCTGATGGTCAAATCAAAGTTGAGCAGTGGTAAATTTGCAAACAGATTACTAGGCTCTTCATCCCGAAGACATAACCAAGCGTGACCAGACATGCACCACCACTTCTCCTTATGGAAAGTACTTAGCACCTCCAGTTGTGACATCTTAGAATGTCCAATTGGTCGTCACGAGGCTCCACTCTACTAGGAATTCTATCAGCTAGAAGTTGGGTCTTACTTATATTTTGGCTTCCCTAGTTTTCGAAAGTTGGCCAGTCGGGCTACGTAGACATCCCATTCTGGCCAGAAAATTATTTCAAACCATTTCTAGATGGCAGGTAATTTTTTTTTTTATTGACTTCATTCCTTGAGTAGCATCTACCACTTCTCATCTTAGGATCCAGTTCACATCAGGAGGCCAAACTGGATTGGACAACCAACTTAGGGTTAAAATGCTCAACTGAACAAGGCATAAATAAGTGATAATATTGAGGAGAGAAGTATCGAGTGTGATGAGGACTGAACTAGGGATTTTGTGATGTTAGGTTTTTTTTTTTCATTTTCATATATTACAATATTTATTCTGATAAACCTCATCCATATACATTTCTCTCCTTTCATTCGTAGTGATTCAGGAGCACAAAAGGAAATGGATGTATTACCATAATTACAGATATTGAAGAACCATAGAAAAGTGGCTGTTCACAAATCTCATGAAAGCACAGAGACATCAGACATAAGAACTGCTGTCAACGTGTCTTTAAAGCTTCACAGTAAAAAGTGGAATCCAAAAACCATAGTTATGGGGTATTTATTACAGCTTTCCATCAAACGCTACTCCAACCCTCACCCGATTCGCTGTCTCATGCACCTCTTAATCTTTCATTGTCCCAGCAATTCCCATGCCTTGATACAGTATATCATACAATCTGCTGATGTTTGCTTTTGCCTGAGTGGGAGGATCCTAAAACAAGTCTGTGCAGCACGTAGAGGCAGCCTATTGTACAGCAGATTTAAATTCCATTAACCATGAGAGCACAGGTAACTAAAGAGGAAACTAAACTAACACAAAATATAATCTCCTTTACTTTGTTTCCTTGCAGCCCATCACTAGCCTTAATGAAGTCAGTATGAGACCATCGAGACTAATGACCACTTGTGTAGAGAGGAATAAAACCATTGTATTAGTTATTTTATTACTTGTTTTTGATATTTCCTGCTTTTACCCACATTTATTAGAATCTTTACTCTTAATGTGTAATGAAAATATATTTATGGCCTCCTTTAAATATCCTATCCCATATCAACTTCTTCACCTCCTTCCAACAGCGCCATTTTACTTATCTTCTGTCACTTTGTAAATGTCTATAACCCTCCATCTAGTGTAAAGGGGGAGAGGAGGGAGATGCAGCTGCAGCTCTTCATTTAGTGAGGGGAGGAGCAGCAGGAAGAGGGAGGAGCAGCAAGAGAGACATCTGATTGGCTCTAGCAAACAACAGCGATCTGACACACCAGAGAGAGTCCGCCTACTAGGCAAGCATTGAAGGAGGTAAATATACCCAAAATATGACTGTACAATTAGGGATTATATTAATTTTTTGATAGTCGTGAGTCCTCCAGAAATAACACACCATGTCTAATCCTGCTCATCTTGGTTTATCCATTTAATACAGTAATTTTGTGATATTTCTGTATTCTACTTATGATACAAAATCTTTTTTTCCTATTTGGCGAGCCGTGCCGGCAGGTACTATCGGGTGGTCTCAATAGCTGCAAATTTAGAAAATGCACCTGCACATTTTTCATCTAAATTTCAATCATTTTGAAAGCGGGAAACCAAATGAGAAATGACTTTTTTTTTGTTGATTTTTTTTTTTTCCCCAAAAGAAAGTAAGATGATTTCCTTAGAATTCCTGGTATCTCGGCTCCCGCCGCGCACAGTATAAATCTTGTTTTCTTATTTCTGTTCTCGCTTGTTGGATTTTTGGTAAATGAAGGCGCAATTTGTTATTAAATCAATTGATGCATGAAGAAGAATGTACGAGCCGGAGCAGATGATGGGAGTAAGCCGGACACAAAGGGAAGTAGGAGTAGTCCTCTTCATGTGGCCACATATGGAGATAAAAGGTTCCCCATCCCCCAATATTATTGGGGTTCGGGGCATCAAATAAAGTTCTGATATCACCAAAATTGGAAACTTTAAAAGAGTTTTCCTAGAAACTAGATCTCAGAGGATGTAGAGGATGGGTCGGTAGTGAGCATGTGCGACCACTGTTATATGTCGCACATGCTCATTACCGCAACTTTGGGCCCCTCCTCTTTTCTCAAAATTGTTTCTGATGATACATTTCTCATCCATCTTGAGGATAGGTTATACGTTTAGTCTATAGGGCTTCCACGTCAAGGTCCTTTTTTGGCGGGTGCCCCTTTGGACATAGAGATGAAGCAAGGCTGGATTGTCTTAACAGAAACCCGGGAGGTCATCTGGTGGGCTGACGATCACTCCAAGGGGTCTAGCAGATGAGAAAAAAAACATGGAGGCAGTCAGTGGAGAAAATCATTTGTTTTTGGGGGTCCAGTATGTTTTGGGGTTTTTTTTCCTGTAGCTCCGTATTTGGCACTGGTGCCTTCCAACTTTGGGGTCTCAGAAAGACAACACTGTAGAGTTTGTATGTTCGCCCGGGGCTTAGTAAGGGTTTTCTTTGTGTATCCCAGACCCCAAAATAAAAACTGTAGTTTAAATTGTTCTTTAAGAAATTGGTCCTACTATGTGTCTGAAGTTAGATTGTGAGCCCCGGTAGGAACTCATCCTTCAACCTTCTACTCTGGTTGACCCAACGCTCGTTGATTGTATTTCGCACTGGAGTCTCGGAAAGACAACACTGTAGAGTTTGTATGTTCTCCCGGGGCTTAGTAAGGGTTTTCTTTGTGTATCCCAGACCCCAAAATAAAAACTGTAGGTTAAATTGTTCTTTAAGAAATTGGTCCTACTATGTGTCTGAAGTTAGATTGTGAGCCCCGGTAGGAACTCATCCTTCAACCTTCTACTCTGGTTGACCCAACGCTCGTTGATTGTATTTCGCACTGGAGTCTCGGAAAGACAACACTGTAGAGTTTGTATGTTCTCCCGGGGCTTAGTAAGGGTTTTCTTTATGTATCCCAGACCCCAAAATAAAAACTGTAGGTTAAATTGTTCTTTAAGAAATTGGTCCTACTATGTGTCTGAAGTTAGATTGTGACCCCCCGTAGGGACTCATCCTTCAACCTTCTACTCTGGTTGACCCAACGCTCGTTGATTGTATTTCGCACTGGAGTCTCGGAAAGACAACACTGCAGAGTTTGTATGTTCTCCCTGGGCTTAATAAGGGTTTTCTTTGGGTACCCCAAAGAAGGTTAATTTGTTTTTTAAGAAATTGGTGGAAAATATTACTTGAGGGGGCGCTCTATTGATTGATTATGTGTCCCATATCTTTACAGATCTGTGTTAACCCCTTGCATCTTTCCTTCTTGCGTCATCCCCGAGTCTTGTTGCACGGTTTGAAGACAGCGGAAGATTCCTCGCAGCTGTGTTCTCTGATGTACTTAGTCACCTTCATGCGTTAGGCCTCTCGTCATTTTTATTTATTACTCTCAATTTGCTCAAAAATTGCTGAACTAATTATCCGCTTCTCCGAGCACAAAACAAGCAGCGAGGCTGCGACAGCTTCACTAATATCGGCCCTTTAACAAATAAACAGCCCGCCACCGCTTCCCGCTCACAGGTGGGGTGTATTAATGTGCTCCGCTGTTTCTACAAGAATCAGAAAATTAAAGAGCAATTCATCACAGTCAATCAGTCCGGAGCCGAGAACTAACACCTCGAGGACGGCGGTGTTCTGAAATAATTGGGTGCGGAACTGGAAGAATAACGGGAAATTATATAAAAAAATTAAGATTTTATATCCGGGGTCTAAGGGATAACATTTCTCCAAGTGGAGAGTGACAGGCCAAGAGTTGGCATGACAGAGTGAGGAGACTTATAGGCCATGCATGCTCCTCTGGGAAATTAAAGATGCAAATTGTCCCTTCAGAGAGTAAGAGGACTAGAACTCTAGCGCCACCTATTGGAAGTAGAAATCTTTACAGTCAATATCGAGCCAAAAGCCAAACTAGAATCTCAATTTGTAGACACGGTGTTCGCTCCCGACTGTCGACAGTCCCATAAAGAATCTATATGACCACACAGTTAGCGCCTATCTGGAACTCCCCATTGGAAACCCTTTTACACAGGCAATCATCGATCGCGATCATTATCAATCCCCACAATCGTTGGCTGGCATGTAGTACTGACTTTATCACTTTATTTGATTTCTATAAATTAATTACAGTAATATTTTGTTATAATTAATTCATTATAGATTCATTTTTTGGCACTAAAAATATTAACATACTAGATCCTTCCCCAAGTGCATGGCTGCAGCAGAGGCAGAAATAAGAGGGGGTGGGGAGAATGAGACAGAAGGGAGCAGCAAAGCTCTTATCAGTCCCACTTTTATCTCACTAGCTCCGCCCCACATCTTTCTGCCACTCCTCTGCCTAATTCCTCTTCTCATGTCCCGCCCATGATTAAAAACTACCTGAAATTTTACACCTCCTTTTCTAGCATAAAGACTTCTCATTGCAGCTTTTATTTTAGTATTTAAAAGGAAGTCATTAGAAATTACCAGATTTTTGTGTTTAGTATATATATATATATATATATATATATATATATACACATTTACAGTATATTTTTATCTTTAAATTTTTTTTACAATCTTCAATAAAAAAATAAAAAAATAGAAATCTTGAAATTTTTACACTTAGACTTTTTTTACTCTAATTTCCCATTTTTTCAGGAACCTACACATGTACATTAGCCTCAATGGTCACACCTCCAACCCTATCTTTTGCATTCAAGCATTTAATAAGCGTGTACAAAGGTCATTTTGAGGGGAAGAAGAGCACAGCATGAACTGTGACTTCTCTCATTGTGTTTGGATGATACTGTGTGTAGAGGTGTCACCTGTCATTGTAAGCCTGTCTCTGATGATAAAGAAACTGCTGAAAACTCAGAAGAAAGAGTCTAAATAGTCTCCGGTGGCTAGTGTGAAAATTACAAAATTACTATTTTTTATAAATAAAGAGCACAATTTAACAAAAGGAATCCATTGTCAAAAAATTACAAAAAATATATATATACAGTTGTGGCCAAAAGTATTGACACCCCTGCAATTTTGTCAGATAATACGTAGTTTCTTCCTGAAAATGATTGCAAACACAAATTCTTTGGTATTATTATCTTCATTTAATTTGTCTTAAATGAAAAAACACAAAAGAGAATGAAGCATAAAGCAAAACATTGATCATTTAACACAAATCTCCAAAAATGGGCCAGACAAAAGTATTGGCACCCTCAGCCTAATACTTGGTTGCACAACTTTTAGCCAAAATAACTGCGACCAACCGCTTCCGGTAACCATCAATGAGTTTCTTACAATGCTCTGCTGGAATTTTAGACCATTCTTCTTTGGCAAACTGCTCCAGGTCCCTGATATTTGAAGGGTGCCTTCTCCAAACTGCCATTTTTAGATCTCTCCACAGGTGTTCTATGGGATTCAGGTCTGGACTCATTGCTGGCCACCTTAGAAGTCTCCAGTGCTTTCTCTCAAACCATTTTCTAGTGCTTTTTGAAGTGTGTTTTGGGTCATTTTCCTGCTGGAAGACCCATGACCTCTAAGGGAGACCCAGCTAACCTCCCTAGATGTGGACGGAAAAGAAAAATTGACAAGAGATTTCAACCAAGATTGTGCGGATGTTGGATAAACAATCTCGATTAACATCCAAACAAGTTCAAGCTGCCCTGCAGTCCGAGGGTACAACAGTGTCAACCAGTACTATCCGTCGGCATCTGAATGAAAAGGGACTGTATGGTAGGAGACCCAGGAAGACCCCACTTCTTACCCCGAGACATAAAAAAGCCAGGCTTACCTGAAAAAGCCTTAAACGTTTTGGAAGAATGTTCTCTGGTCAGATGAGACAAAAGTAGAGCTTTTTGGGCAAAGGCATCAACATAGAGTTTACAAGAGAAAAAAAGAGGCATTCAAAGAAAAGAACACGGTCCCTACAGTCAAACATGGTGGAGGTTCCCTGATGTTTTGGGGTTGCTTTGCTGCCTCTGGCACTGGACTGCTTGACCGTGTGCATGGCATTATGAAGTCAGAAGACTACCAACAAATTTTTCAGCATAATGTAGGGCCCAGTGTGAGAAAGCTGGGTCTCCCTCAGAGGTCATGGGTCTTCTAGCAGGACAATGACCCAAAACACTTCAAAAAGCACTAGAAAATGGTTTGAGAGAAAGCACTGGAGACTTCTAAGGTGGCCAGCAATGAGTCCAGACCTGAATCCCATAGAACACCTGTGGAGAGATCTAAAAATGGCAGTTTGGAGAAGGCACCCTTCAAATATCAGGGACCTGGAGCAGTTTGCCAAAGAAGAATGGTCTAAAATTCCAGCAGAGCATTGTAAGAAACTCATTGATGGTTACCGGAAGCGGTTGGTCGCAGTTATTTTGGCTAAAGGTTGTGCAACCAAGTATTAGGCTGAGGGTGTCAATACTTTTGTTTGGCTCATTTTTGGAGTTTTGTGTGAAATGATCAATGTTTTGCTTTCTGCTTCATTCTCTTTTGTGTTTTTTCATTTAAGACAAATTAAATGAAGATAATAATACCAAAGAATTTGTGTTTGCAATCATTTTCAGGAAGAAACTGAGTATTATCTGACAGAATTGCAGGGGTGTCAATATTTTTGGCCACAACTGTATTATCTGATTTAAACAATAGATCATCTTTTGATGATAGGTTCCTTTAGGAGAAAAAGCATGGGCAGAAGACATGGGAGACATCAGATAAGCTCCCAGCTAATAGCATAGTTTTCGCATACCAGAGAGAACCCGCCTACTAAGCAAACATTTAGGGAGGCGAAAGGAACCAAAATATGAGTGCACGACAAGGGAAGATTGTAATATTGATGATTCCTTCAAACATAAACCCCTCTGTCTTGCTGACTCCGCCCACTTCTTTTTGCCACACCTCTACTTTAAACCTCTCCTTTTTGCCTGGCCCACGCTCAAAGTCTACCTGAATTCTCACAGCTCCAGTCAAGAGTAGAGATAGTCTTTTTCGAGTATGAAGACTTTTCCAATTTCTAGCCGTGATTGAAGTCATAGAAATAAAATGTCTAATGAGATCAGAATAGTAATTAGATTGTGTTTGCAAACCAAGGCCATTTAGGAAGGTGCTGAAGTGCAATCCTCCCTCCATCATAATTTTGAAAGACTTCAAACTATTTGCATGTCTTTGATATTTCCTGGAGCTCTGGGCAGTCATCTTTTTCTTTAATCTTTGGCGTATTTCATTCTCGGTAATGTACAGTATACAGGTTGTAAACAGATTTGGAGAATGATCCTGTATATATCTGTTATGCCGCTAATCACTGCCATGCATTATTCATCGAGCCTGGGATTTCTAAGACAAGACCCGTAACCCCTCGAAAAGGCTGCATTCAAACTTTAAGCTCTTTCTCCTTTATTCGGGCCAAGTAGATACAGTATAAGGACGTGTTTACATTACAGATTTGCGTCCCTCTACAAATAAAACCGTATCCCTTTAAGAAGAAGAAAATTAACCATAGCCTAAGTGTTTAGAGATGACCTCTCAGGTCACAGTATCGTAAGTTTTTCTTTCTCTTCTTTAGCAAGTCCCACCTAGCGGAGGAAGCAAAAAATAAGGGGATCCGTAGCAAAATTCAAACTGGGATGTCCAACAATTTGTTGGTCAAATTGCCGCCATCCCATTGTGATACTGGATGGAACCATTGTGATCCTTGAGACAATGTCCTTGTTTCTTTGGGCCAATTCCCAAACATTAGAGTTTCAACCAACAGAAAGATGAGGAGATGAGACCAAGAAGGAGATGGGACCAAGAAGGAGATGGGACCAAGAAGGAGATGGGACCAAGAAGGAGATGAGACCAAGAGGGAGATGGGACCAAGAGGGAGATGGGACCAAGAGGCAGATGGGACCAAGAGGCAGATGGGACCAAGAGGCAGATGGGACCAAGAGGGAGATGGGACCAAGAGGGAGATGGAACCAAGAGGGAGATAATAATAATAATAATAATAAATTTTATTTCTATAGCGCCGATATATTCTGCAGCACTTTACATTTCAGAGGGGACTTGTACAGACAATAGACATTACAGCACAACAATAATCACATAGATCATAACAGATACCAAGAGAAATAAGGGCCCTGCTCACAAGCTTACAATCTATGAGGAAAAAAGGGAGACATGAAAGGTGGGTGGTAACAATTGCCCTGATTGTGTGGATCAGTCATAATGTTAAGTGTGTAACAGTACAGACACAGAGGGCTAATGGATGCATAAAGCATGTGGGAACATGATGCGGGGAACCTGGTTATGGTAAAAACTTTTGGCTGCGCCCCATAGGGATAGATTAGCTTAATGTGTTGAGGCGGTACGCCAGTCTGAATAAATGAGTTTTCAGGGCACGCTTAAAATTGTGGGGATTGGGGACTAATCGTATTGACCTGGGAAGTGCATTCCAAAGAATTGGCGCAGCACGTGCAAAGTCTTGGAGACGGGAGTGGGAGGTTCTGATTATTGAGGATGCTAACCTCAGGTCATCAGCAGAACGGAGGCCGCGGGTAGGATGGTATACTGAAGCAAGGGAGGAGATGTAGGGTGGTGCTGAGCCGTGAAGAGCTTTATGGGTGAGGGTAATAAGTTTGTACTGGATTCTGGAGTGGATGGGTAGCCAGTGTAATGACTGGCACAAGGTAGAGGCATCGGTGTAACGATTGGCGAGGAATATGATCCTGGCAGCAGCATTCAAGACAGATTGGAGGAGAGAGAGTTTGGTAAGAGGGAGACCGATTATAAGAGAGTTACAATAGTCGAGACGAGAATGAATAAGAGAAACAGTAAGAGTTTTTGCGAAGTCAAAAGTAAGAAAAGGTCGAATTCTAGAAATGTTTTTGAGGTGCAGATAACAAGAGCGAACCAGTGATCGTATGTGGGGGACAAAGGAAAGCTCGGAGTCAAGTATGATCCCAAGGCAGCGGGCGTGTTGCTGGGGAGTAATAGTGGAACCACACACAGAAATGGCAATGTCGGGTATAGGTACATTAGTAGCGGGAGGAAACACAAGGAGTTCAGTCTTTGACAGGTTCAGTTTCAGATATAGTGAGACATGCAAAACAGAAGCCGCGGAGACACCATCACGTGTTTCTCAACGCAAGCAATAACCAGCCAGGTCTTTGCCCGGGAAGGAACAACCACGGGAAGGGCAGTCTCCAATGAAGGAAACCACCTATGCCTGGCTGGTCATTGCTTGCGTTGAGAAACACGTGATGGTGTCTCCGCGGCTTCTGTTTTGCATGTTTTACATATTTCCCATAAGGGATGGGGGCAGTGCTCTAGAATCACTGTGTTGAGAAACACGTGATGGTGTCTCCGCAGTGTCGGATGTTGATCTCCATGAGTTCATTCATCCTCCTCTTCAGATATAGTGAGGACATGATGTTAGACACAGCGTTTAGACAATCGCCGGTGTTTTCTAGAAAGGCTGGCGTGATGTCAGGAGAAGAAGCGTATAATTGGGTGTCGTCAGCATAGAGATGGTACTGGAAACCAAATCTACTGATTGTTTGACCAATAGGGGCAGTATGCAAAGAGAAGAGGAGGGGGCCTAGGACTGATCCTTGAGGAACCCCAACAGTAAGGGGAAGATGAGAGGAGGAAGAACCAGCAAAAGATACAGTAATGGAGCGGTCGGAGAGATAGGAGGAGAACCGTGAGAGAACGGTGTCCTTGAGGCCAATGGAACAGAGCATAGTGAGGAGGAGCTGATGATCCACAGTGTCGAATGCTGCAGAGAGATCCAAGAGAATTAGCATGGAGTAATGACCATTTGATTTAGCTGTTAGTAGATCATTAGAGACTTTAATGAGGGCAGTTTCAGTAGAGTGTAAAGAGCGGAAACCGGATTGGAGAGGGTCAAGAAGAGAGTTATCAAAGAGATAGCGGATAAGACGGGAGTGGACCAGGTGTTCCAGGAGTTTAGAGATGAAGGGAAGATTAGAGACAGGTCTATAGTTAGCGGCACAGTTTTGGTCGCGGGATGGTTTTTTAAGTAGTGGATGTATGGCGGCATGCTTAAATGAGGAGGGAAAGATATCAGAAGAGAGAGGTTAAATATTTTAGTTAGGTGAGGGATCACAGCAGGGGAAAGGAGCTGAAGTAGATGTGACGGAAATGGGTCACTGGTGCAAGTGGTTGGGCGAGAAAATGCAAGGAGCCTGCTTACTTCTTCTTCTGTGACTGGTTCAAAATCAGAGAGTGAGCTAGATGCAGTGGGGGAGGGAGGACAGTGCATGGTATGAGGTGATTGGGAGATAATTTCCTGTCGGACCTGGTCAATTTTTTGTTTGAAGTAATTGGCCAGATCGTCAACTCGGAGCTCCGTGGTTGGGGCCTGTACTCTTGGGTTGAGTAGAGAATGAAAAGTGTCAAAGAGACGTTTAGGGTTATTGGACAGTGAGGTGATGAGGGTGTTGAAATAGGTTTGTTTTGAGAGGTGAAGGGAGATGGGACCAAGAGGGAGATGGGACCAAGAAGGAGATGGGACCAAGAGGGAGATGGAACCAAGAGGGAGATGGAACCAAGAGGGAGATGGAACCAAGAGGGAAATGGAACCAAAAGGGAGTTGGGACCAAGAAGGAGATGCGATCAAGAGGGAGATAAGACCAAGAAGGAGATGGGACCAAGAAGAAGATGCGATCAAGAGGGAAATAAGACCAAGAAAGAGATTGGGCCAAGAAGGTGATGGGCCCAAGAAGGAGATGGGACCAAAAGGGAGATGGGACCAAGAGGGATATGGTATCAAGAAGGAGATGCAATCAAGAGAGAGAGAAGGCCAAGAAGGAGATGGGACCAAGAAGGAGATGGGATCAAAAGGGAGATGGATCTAAGAGAGAGATGGGACCAAAAAAGAGATGGGACAAAGAGGGAGAAGGGACCAAGAAGGAGAAGGGACCAAGAAGGAGATGGGACCAAGAAGTAGATGGGACCAAGAAGGAGATGGGACCAAAAGGGATATGGGACAAAGAGGGAGATGGGACAAAGAGGGAGATTCAATCAAGAGAGAGAGAAGGCAAAGAAGGAGATGGGACACAGGAGATGGGACCAAGAAGGAGATGGGATCAAAAGGGAGTTGGATCCAAGAGGGAGATGGGACAAAGAGGGAGATGGGACCAAAAAAGAGATGGGACAAAGAGGGAGAAGGGACTAATAAGGAGATGGGACCAAGAAGGAGATGGGACCAAGAAGGAGATGGGACCAAAAGGGAGATGGGACAAAGAGGGAGATGGGACAAAGAGAGAGATGCAATCAAGAGAGAGAGAAGGCCAAGAAGGAGATGGGACAAAGAAGGAGATGGGACCAAGAAGGAGATGGGATCACAAGGGAGATGGATCCAAGAGGGAGATGGGACCAAAAAAGAGATGGGACAAAGAGGGAGATGGGACCAAAAAAAGACATAGGACAAAGAGGGAGATGGGACCAAGAAGGAGATGGGACCAAGAAGGAGATGGGACCAAAAGGGAGATGGGACAAAGAGGGAGATGGGACAAAGAGGGAGATGGATCAAAGAGGGAGATGGGACAAAGAGGGAGATGGGACAAAGAGGGAGATGGGACCAAGAAGGAGATGGGACCAAGAAGGAGATGGGACCAAAAGGGAGATGGGACAAAGAGGGAGATGGGACAAAGAGGGACATGGGACAAAGAAGGAGATGGGACCAAGAAGGAGATGGGATCAAAAGGGAGATGGATCCAAGAGGGAGATGGGACCAAAAAAAAGATGGGACAAAGAGGGAGAAGGGACCAAGAAGGAGATGGAACCAAGAAGGAAATGGAACCAAGAAGGAGATGTGACCAAGAAGGAGATGGGACCAAAAGGGAGATGGGACCAAGAGGGAGATGAGACCAAGAGGGAGATGGGACCAATAAGGAGATGGCATCAAGGAGATAGGACCAAGAAGGAGATGCAATCAAGAGAGAGAGAGGGCCAAGAAGGAGAAGGGACAAAGAAGGAGATGGGACCAAGAAGGAGATGGGACCAAGAAGGAGATGTCACCAAGAGGGAGATGAGGCCAAGAAGGACAGATTGCTTTCTTTGTCACCATTTCAACACCCATACTTATGGTGGAAGTGTAAAGGGTTAAAAAAGTTGACCCCAGATCATGGAAAGGGGTGAAGAAAAGCAAAGAATAAGCCCTTCTGTACTGGAAAGCAAAACCTAGTATCACCCCCTGCAGGTGACAGCAGTGAGCACAGCAGGAAGCTCCTTAACATTTTTTTCTGCACCCTAATAAATGATGGGAACCTTTGTAAAAAAGCCCTGTAGTTTGTGATTCCCAAATATTCACTCCACCATCGATGCTGATCGTTACTAATGAACAGTGTTGCCCTTCAATTGCATGAGCTGATGAAGTGATCGGCAGAGATCCCATCCACCATGTAATGATGAAAGACCAGTGACCCTCCCGTCCTCTCTGTCTTTAGGATCACAGATATTTCTTTTGTTCTTAGAGGGACTGATCTCCACAATTATCATTTGCGCAGGGTTGGGGGGTGCTTATTCTTCATGGAAATGTGAGCAGATTTTCTCTATAATAACCCAGATTATTTACATGGGGAAGGTTGTTGGCACGATTTGACCTTTAATTAAAGGGGGTCATAAACAGAATGGTTACAATGTAGCATCGCTGTCAGTGTGATAATTGCAGAGCGTAACCTGCCTTCCCTGTCACCGTCGCCACCAATGGGAAGTCAAGAAGTGGTAAGTGGCGAGAACGAAGGGGAACGATTAGAAAAAAACTGCTCTGGGAGTATTTGTATCATTCTGAGACTTTATAAATAGGTAATATTGTTTAGGGATTGTTTCTGCCTCTGTCTGTATCAATGAGTGCAGATAGAAAAGTAGCAAAGCTGAGCCTAGGACGAGTTACATAGGACTGCAGCGTTCCAATCTATCACCGTTTTAGCCGACTGATTGAAACATAGCAAAATGGTGGAACCTCCATGGGTACCTGTAGAGCCCTAGACCACCAGAGATCATAATGAAAATCATAGCCTTCAAAAAGGTCTTGTGTTTTATTTTTTTTAGGAGTCTGTAGAACATTCCAGGAGAATAGATATCCATGATCAATCCTCTCCGTGGTCACAGAGACCATACTGAAGTCTGGAGAACTTGCTGAACCCTTAACATGCCCCCTAGACTACCTGAGATCATGGTGAAAATCATAGCCTTCATAGTCTCATGGGCTTTTAGAGGAGTCTCCCAGAATGTCGGGAAAGTAGATATGCGTGATCAATTCCTTCCTAGGTCTAAGGTACCAGACTGGAGCCTAAAGAGGTGAATGATCCACTAAACCCTTTGCCTGCCCTAGACCACCTGGGCTGCTAACAATCACCACGTCACAGCGCTAAACCACCAAGGATACTTTTACCTACCAATGATGCTGACTTTAAACCTTTCATAATCATAGACCACCAAAGATTTGGAAAATAATTACCTACCCACCCCAGACCACCAGGGATACAAGCAAATAATTTTCTTCTTAAAATCACTAGGGATTAAACCTGTCACAGTTCTAGACAACCAAGGATATTGGAATTAACACATTACCTACCCTAGGCCACCAGGGATGTTGACATTAAACTCTTTACCACCCTAGACCACCAGAGCTGCTGACAATAATTCATACCTGTCCTAAACCATCAAAAAAATAAGACCATGAAGACTTTACCATTAACCCTTAACTACTCTAGACCACCAGGGATATTACTTTAATTCGTCTTTCACTCTAAATCACCATGGAGGCCAAAGTTTGCCTTACCAGGAGGCTGAGGGTTATCACAGACTGCCCTGACTTATCTGGACACTGCGTGATATTAATTTTGGACTCTATGGCGGTATTTAACTCGCGGTATTATAGAGGGAACAGTTCTCAGTGAGGCTAATTTTTGGAAAAATTTGCATCAACTTTCAATAGTTTTTCCTTAAGTTTCTAGCTGTCACATTTTTGATGATCACGTTCTGGAGAAAAACTTTAAAATAGCGGTGAATTATCCGGATGAAGCAGCTTCATCCTGATCGGTTATTAGCTCCGGCGATGACATTGCTGACTCAGGAGTTTTACAGCTCGCCCGGTAATCGCTTGTAGAGGAGTCACGAGGTTCATTGTGTAATTAATTTGTACTTTCTGCTATTGTTAAGCTTAAAATGGTCGTTCAGACCCTTCCTGCTCACTGTGCACTTTAAGGAGGGGGGAATGTCGCGTAGTTACCGCAGGAGGAAGACAAGCGGATCAGCTAGTGACAGGTAAATTGGGCCCCGTGCGACACCCGCAGCTTCCAGCAATCTGCATTCCCAGGCGATAACGCTCACACAATGGCTCTGTACCCCCCTCATCGCACGCTTTCCCAAGTCCCTTGGCGGTTTTATTTTTCAGTTAAAAGTAATGGAACAATTAGCAAAAGTGTTTCACTATCTCCAGTGGAGCCCGAGCAAAAGAATAGTAAATATATTCATATGAATTTTGGCTCCCAAGAACCCCAGCTAACACAGAAAATTGTCAGCTGCTCATTTTACATGTGGCCATACACATAAATCGCAGAAATGGTTGTACATGTGATACGGGGTCACTGTTCTTTCAATTTTGCAGAAATCAAAAGTACAAGTGAATATATGAACCGTATTTTTTTATCGAATAAATCTGTTTCTTTCTCCACTTATTAGCCACCTTTTTCCCTCCTTTCCCCTTTGTTTATTTCTCTTCTTATGAGTCACCTTTTTCCTTTCCTTTTCACTTTCTTTATTTTTCTTCTTATGAGTCACCATTTTCCTTTCCTTTTCCCTTTGCTTCTTTCTCCACTTGTGAGTCACCTTTTTTTCCTTTCCTTTTCCCTTTGTTTGTTTCTCCACTTAATAGCCACCTTTTTCCCTCCTTTCCCCATTGTTTATTTCTCTTCTTATGAGTCACCTTTTTCCTTTCCTTTTCCCTTTTTTCTTTCTCCACTTATGAGTCACCTTTTCCCCTTCCTTTTCCCTTTGTTTCTTTCTTCACTTATGAACAACTGTTTTTCCTTCCTTTTCCCATTGATTCTTTCTCCACTTGAGCCACATTTTTTCCCTACTTTTCCCATTGTATATTCATTTATGAGCCACCTTTTTCCCTTCCTTTTCACTGTGATTATTTCCCCACTTGAGCCACCTTTTTTCCTTTCCTTTTCTTTCTCTACTTTGATCCAGCTTTTTCCTTTCCTTCCCCCTTTGTTTCCTTCTCCACTTATGAGCCACCTTTTCCCCTTCCTTTTCCCTTAGTTTCCTTCTCCACTTATGAGACTCCTTTTTCTCTTCCTTTTTACCTCTGAACTGTGAAAAAAATGCTAAAAATCCATCTTTTGTCAAACATGATGGAGTGCCAGGCCACTGAGCAATCAGATTATGGCTGCCTATTCAAGTCTATTGAGAGGGGAATAGGAAGGAGCAGAGAGAAAGAAAGAGGCGCAAATACACACAGATCAATGCTGCTGCTTTCTAGTAAGTGTGATATCTCACCCCAGGGCTTTTACTTGCAGTTAGGACTCATGCAGACATTTGTGGACCTTGTCCAATCACAGATCACAATGACCAGACTGGTCACATGTCTCCGGACTGAAGACTGACTGCTTCATGTATTTCTATGAGTCTGTCACATTCGGGTAGAGACCTGCGGCCAGTCTGGGCCCTGTGATCCGTGATTGGACGTCTGCATGAGCCCTAACACTGCTCAATAATGCAGTATCGTATCCTCCGTGCTGCTGCTTCAGGCCAGAAAGTTCGGAGAGCAGGAGTCCCTCATGTCTGTGGGTGCAGTCATCATAGCAGCTTGTTTCCATCCACCAGCTCAGAGACAACTGAAAATTACAGATCAGACGGGTGACACACATGGAGGGGCCGCGGAGAGGTGAGCGGAAAGTTGAGTATAGGAATTTTTTTATTTTTTTTTTACATTTTGATGACTTTTTACATTTTAGAATTTTTTGGCAAAAAAAAAATCTGCATTTTGGCGAATGCAAATTTTTTGTAAAATTGAAGTAGAATCCAATTCCGCTTGACTTTATTCGCTCTTCTCTTCTGGATACACTTAATTCACAGACCTTTGTACACCCCGGACACAACTGTACCAAACATTCAGCTGTGAAAAGTTTTCCAAGCTTTCAGATTCTGAAATGTTAAAGGAACTGAAACAGAAAGAAGAAAGAGATAAAACATCGGAATGGGGGCTCTGGAGGAGCAAAGCGTTACATTCCGTGAGGACGGAGTGACGCACGCAGCGACATAAGGGGCCATACATTGTGTAACTATCGCAGATGATCAGGAGACAATGTGCTCGACTTCCTGCGATGACAGAACAGAAATATTGGTGCTCATTGCAGCACAACCCGCCGCGCTGCCGCCAATATATGGATCAGATGATCGTGCTCCCGGCTGTTCTCCATGCATGCCTTACTCACCATATACGGCTTTCATGTATTAGATCACAGCCCATGTCTCGCCTCCTAGGGATCATCCCTTTTAGTTGCCAGCAAAGCCAGAAACACTGTACCGCCGCAGGCTATCCAGATGTAAAGATTCTGCAGCTTTATGCCAATAGTATTAATAACTACTTATGTAATAAAGCTTGTAATAGTGAAAAAACTTCCAAGTAACTTTTCCGATAATTATATCCTGTGTACATGAAAAATAAAAAATAACACAATTTCTGTCCGTTACATGACTTTTTTCCTGCATTTTTCACCAGTTTTCCCATCTGCAGATGATATCTCTAGTTTTCAGTTGTCTCTGAGCCGGTGGATAAACAATAGCTGCTATGATGTCTCCCTTACACAGCAAAGACAGACATGAGGGATTCCTGCTCTCCTTTCTCCATATAGCACAAGTTCAGAAGTTGCAGCAGCATCGATGACAGTATACAGCGCTACTGAGCAGTGTAGCTGTGAATCAAGCTCTGGGGTGATATAAAGCAATCATTGGAAAGACAGACTCACTCCGCTCTTCCCTTCTCTTTTCTCCATAGACCTCAATAGACAGTTGTTATCTGATCTGTTAGTATACAGCAGTATGAAGCAGTGTAGCTGTGAATCCAGCTTTGGGGTGATATAAAACAATCATTGGTAGAGTTGAGCGACTTTGGTCGGATCGGGTTTCATGAAACAAAATTGGTTTCAGATGAAACTGGTCCGACTAGGGCAAAAAAAGTCAGAGTTTCGTCCGAAACCCAACCCCAATGCAAGTCAATGGGGAATAAAAGTCGGCATTGAGTGGATGTCATCCACTCAATGCCGACTTTTATTTCACATTGACTTGAATTGGGGTCAGGTTTCGGACGAAACTCTGACTTTTTTTGCCCTAGTCGGACCAGTTTCATCTGAAACAAATTTTGTTTCATGAAACCCGATCCGACCAAAGTCGCTCAACTCTAATCATTAGAAAGACAGACTCACTCCGCTCTTCCCTCCTCCTTTCTCTGCCATTCTCCATAGACTTCAATAGGCAGATGTTATCTGATCTGTTAGCATACAGCAGTATGGAGAAGTGTAGATGTGAATCCAGCTTCGGGGTGATATAAAACAATCATTGGAAAGACAGATGCACTTTACTCTTTCCTCTTCCTTTCTCTGCCATTCTCCATAGACTTCAATAGACAGTTGTTATCTGATATGTTAGTATACGGAAGTTCTGACCAGTGTAGCTATGAATCCAGATAAAGGCCCAAAAAAGCTCAGCACGATCTTTCTGTGTCTCCCTCTGCTTGTTTTCACATTTTGTTCCACTTTCTTCCTCCCCCTTCTCTTCTATGGTAAGGAGCTAGCAGTCTGTCTTGAAGTTAGTAGTTACAAATCTGATTTAACCCCAGTCCTTGTAACTTTTTTTTCTTGAAATCCATTCTCTGATCAGAATATAAAGTGAGAAAATCATTAATTTTCACTCCTGTCAATGAGGCGACAAAGGTGTGAGAGTATCAGAAAACCTTGTTTTATACTGTAAACATCCCGTAATTGGTGTTGAAAATTAATATTGTTTTTCTATATGTTTTATTGTAGTTTATGACACCATTAAATTATATACAGTAAATTTATCCTTCTGTCTCATCACGTGATCTATCTTCACAGCTGGACACCTAATTTCAAAGGGATATACCTATGTTGTCTTTCATCTGCTGCACAAGTTTCTTTGGCCATCAACTGCGTCCATGGTCCTCTACATTGCCAACTTTTGGTGCTTCTATACAGCTTGAACAGCACATTTGGAAACCCCAGTCTGCTTTACAATTTTTTGCCTGGGAGATACCTTGCTGATGCAGTATAACTACCTTGTGTCCTGTTGCAATGTCTATGCTATGACATGAAACTGTCTTCCACAACCTCAACTTTGTAGCAGAGTTTGGCTGTTCCACTCCCATGTTTAACCCTCCTACAAAGCTGTTTCTGTTTCAGTTAACGGCTGTTATAACCTACATATGAAAATGACGATCATTATCACCTGTTTGATATAATTGCTTTCTCATACACCAGGCTATAATCCCACAAAATCCCTGACTTTGTACAGATATATCAAAGAGAAGTGAAGCTTTTTCGGAGGAGATGGACGATCACCAAAAATTGATGTTATTTTATATTTCATTTTTTTGTTCATTCCCTTTGCATTTTGTTAATTGATAAAAAAATGAACTATTAAGACTTCTATTTTTGAAAGATTCTTATTTTACTGATTTTTTTTCACACCTGCCTAATACACACATATATATATATTTCATATCATTTTACATAGTTGTATCATAAAAGGAAATAAAACATAAGTAGAAGAACATTGCCCAGAGACGAACATCGATCTGAACCGAACTTTAATTAATGGCTCGGGGACTTCATTATTTTACAGCGAGGATGGGGGGAGCACAATTACCAGTGCCCACCCAGTTCATGAGCCATCACAGCGGGTCTATCGATGGTCAGTCTCAAGCAGTCTGTCTTGACCTCGCCGTCTCCATCCAACGTCTTGAGTCACCGTGTAATATCTGGTCTCCTCCACTGCTTCCCCCATTAATCATTTACTTATTAAGCTGAGCACATGATTAATTGGGCATCTGGTGGAAATCAATATCCCTCATTGTTTCACTTCTCTGTATCAATTTGTGCTGAGCCCGCGGGTGGCCGAAGGTTAGAAGACAAATCACATTTTTAAAGCTTTACTTTATCTGATTATTTGAGCTCATTGCAGCGACCGGCAGCCATTACCACATCCACATGGGTCACTCAGCTTTCTACCAACCCTGATAAGCAGGCAATCTGTAAATTGTTTTAAGTAGAAATTAGTTTATCTTACCCCTGAGACTTTGTCTCTTAACAGGAAGTGGGGGTGGGAATTTTTCTCTCTACAGGAAGTGGGGGCGGGACTTTGTCTCTCTACAGGAAGTGGGGCGGGACTTTGTCTCTCTACAGGAAGTGGGGGCAGAACTTTGTCTCTCCACAGGAAGTGGGGGCAGGACTTTGTCTCTGTAGGAAGTGGGGGTGGGACTTTGTCTCTCTACAGGAAGTGGGGGCAGAACTTTGTCTCTCTACAGGAAGTGGGGGCAGAATTTTGTCTCTGTAGGAAGTGGGGGTGGGACTTTATCTCTTAACAGGAAGTGGGGGTGGGAATTTGTCTCTCTACAGGAAGTGGAGGTGGGTCTATGTCTCTTAACTGGAAGTGGGGGTCGGATTTTTCTCTACAGGAAGTGGGGGCAGGATTTTGTCTCTCTACAGGAAGTGGGGGCAGGATTTTGTCTCTCTACAGGAAGTGGGGGCAGGATTTTGTCTCTACAGGAAGTGGGGGCAGAATTTTGTCTCTCTACAGGAAGTGGGGGAAGGACTTTGTCTCTGTAGGAAGTGAGGGTGGGACTTTGTCTCTGTAGGAAGTGGGGGCGGGACTTTGTCTCTCTACCAGAAATGGGGCGGAACTTTGTCTCTACAGGAAGAGGGAGCGGGACTTTCTCTCACTACAGGAAGTGGGGACATGACTTTTCTCTCTACAGGAAGTGGGGACATGACTTTTCTCTCTACAGGAAGTGCGAGTGGGAGTTTGACTCTTCAGGAGGTGGGGAAGGACTTTGTCTCTCAACAGGAAGTGGGTGTGGGGCTTCATCTCTCAACAGGTAGTGGGTGTGAGTCTTTGTCTCTCTACAGGAAGTGGGAGTGGGAATTTTTCTCTCTACAGGAGTGGGGCAGGACTTTGTTTCTCAACAGGAAGTGGGTGTGGGACTTCATCTCTCAACAGGAAGTGGGGAAGGGACTTTGTCTCTCCACCAGAAATGGGGCAGAACTTTGTCTCTCCAGGAAGAAGAAGTGGGACTTTCTCTCACTACAGGAAGTGGGGACATGACTTTTCTCTCTACAGGAGGTGGGAGTGGGAGTTTGACTCTCTACAGGAAGTGGGGAAGTACTTTGTCTCTCAACAGGAAGTGGGTGTGAGACTTCATCTCTCAAGAGGAAGTGGGTGTGGGACTTTGTCTCTCTACAGGTAGCGGGTGCGAGTCTTTGTCTCTCTACAGGAAGTGGGAGCAGGAGTTTGTCTCTCTACAGGAGTGCGGCAGGACTTTGTCTCTCAACAGGAAGTGGGTGTGAGACTTTGTTTCTCTACAGGAAGTGGGATCTGGACTTTTTCTCACTACAGGAAGTGAGGGTGAGACTTTGTCTTTCTACATGAAGTCAGGGTGGGACTTTATCTCTCCACAGGAAGTGGGGTGGGACTTTGTCTCTCTATGCGAAGTGGGAGTGAGTCTTTGCCTCTCTATAAGAAGTGGGGGAGTGGATTTATATTTCTATAGGAAGCGGATCAGGGTCTTTTTATTTCTTCCTGAAGTGGGAGAGTCCTTAGATCTCTACAGGAAGTTGGGGAAGGTCTTTTTCTTTCTACAGGAAGTTAAGGAAGGTCTTTTTGTTTCTAAAGTAAGTGGGGGGTGGGTCTTTGCCACTCTATAGGAGTGGAGAGTGGGTCTTCTACTCTCTACTGGAATGGGGAAAGGTCTTCATCATGTCTGAACTGAAAGAGAGATGGGCTTTCAGTTCAAGACAGGCAAGCCATTGGATGATGGTGGGAGCAATGTTTGCCGGCGCCCCTTCTTTCTCAGGATCATTCGGGAACCAGAGGTGAGTTTTTGGCTGTGTCTTCTTCATTTTTAAGAACAGATAGGTCCAAAAGTATCAAACTCCTCATTGGTGGGAGTCCCAGAGGTAATTTTACTACTGCGCCTCCATAGCTAATAGGATTAGTCAGGTCCCGGCAGCACGGTGGCTCAGTGGTTAGCACTGAATCCTTGCAGCACTGGAGTCCTGGGTTCAAATCCCACCAAGGACAACATCTGCAAGGAGTTTGTATGTTTTCCCCGTGTTTGCGTGGGTTTCCTCCGGGTTCTCCGGTTTCCTCCCACATTCAAAAGACATACTGATTGTGGATTGTGGGAATTTAGATTGTGAGCCCCATCGGGGACAGCGTGTGCAAACTGTAAAGCGCTGCGGAATATGTTAGCGCTATATAAAAAAATAAAAGAAGAAGAAGGTGGTCCCAGAGGTCAGTTTACAACTACAGCCTCTTTGGCCTTGAGGATCCGTGGACGTCCAAGAGTCCAGTTTACCACTGTGTCTCTGTAGCAAATATGTAGGTACTGTTGCGAGTTCATTTTCCCCTCCGTCACTGAGGCCTGGTGAACTCCCTATTCTAGTGAAGGAAGGTAGTGAGCCTGATTATCAGGCACCTGGGTCTAATGAGGATGACTGGCTGAGTGGAGTCACTGACTGGATATAAGGCTGCCGACGCCCTTCTGCCCTGCGGGTGATTTCTCTGTGGACTCTTGGACACCAGTCTGATTCCTGCTCTCCTAAAGCTAAGTTTTCTGTTTTGCCTTTTTGCATCTAAGATTTGTTTTTGTTTTTCTTGCTTTTTGGATTCTGCCACTCCCTGCTGGAGTGTGCAGTGTTCCGTGAGCTCTGTCTTCTGAAAGTACCTGAGTGCTGATTTAGTTTTTGAAGCTTAGTTGCTTCAGGGCCATTTTTATATCAGCTTGTTGGCTTTTGTCTCTGATAGGGTTTTGGCAGATTGCAGACAGCAGCCTTCCTATCCGTTCCTATCTAGGTAGTTTTTGGGCCCCGTCTTTGCTCAGCCTGTCTTTCTGTCTGTGTAAGTGTTTTCATCTTGCTTCACCATCATTATGTGGGGGGCTGCCTATTGCTTTGGGGTCTGCTCTGGGGCAGTTAGATTTCCCCTTTCCTTCTTTAGGCCTATGTATCTCTCCGACTGTGATCGAGGGGTCTAGGTCATCGTAGGAACCCCCCACGGCTACTGCTAGTTGTGTTGATAGGTTCAGGGGTCTGCAATCTGATAGTTACCAACTTCTCTGGTTTTCAGGACTTAGCTAGCATTTCTGTTTTTGCCTCCTACGGTGATTCAATCATAACAGAATCACCCGCCAAACCGCAGATCCTGGGGTACTCAATAGCAGGAAAGAATTGTGTTTAAAAAAAAAAAAAAAAAAAAAAAGGTGTGTGTATATTCTTTCCTCTATATCTCTGAGGCCGTAGGGGGAATTTTTTTTTTTTCCTCTCTCAATGGAGATAAAGCAAGTGTCTGATCGTGTGGAGCAGCTCGCTGCTGAAGTGCGAGGAATTTCCGCCTATCTTGCTCGTTCACATGCTGTTGAACCAAAGATCCCCACACCTGATGTATTTTTTGGGGATCGATCTAAATTTTTGAGTTTCAAAAATAATTGTAAATTATTTTTTGCTTTGAAGCCTAACTCGTCAGGGAGCCCCGCGCAGCAGGTTAAAATTGGCATCTCTTTGCTGCGCGGCGATCCCCAGGATTGGGCGTTTTCTTTGAAACCAGATGACCCTATTCTGACTAATGTGAACGCATTTTTTCAAGCCTTGGGGTTGCTGTACGACGAACCTAATGCTATTGATCAGGCTGAAAAGACCCTGTTAGCATTGAACCAGGGTCGAGAATCTGCAGAGTTGTACTGTCAAAAGTTCCGAAAGTGGGCGGTCCTTACTACCTGGAATGATAGTGCCTTGGCTGCTCTCTTTCGGAAGGGTTTGTCAGAAGCCGTAAAAGATACTATGGTGGGATTTCCTGTTCCCTCTGGTCTGGACGATTCTATGTCTTTAGCCATTCAGGTTGATCGGCGTTTACGTGAACGCAGGATTACACGAGAGGTATTGCCACCGGTTGAACAGACGTCTGAACCTATGCAATGTGATAGAGTTTTGTCTAAGGCGCAACGTCAGGAATTCAGAAGGCGTAATAAGCTGTGTTTTTTCTGTGGAGATGCCTCACATGTTATTTCTGTTTGTCCTAAACGTGAGAAACGCTTGGCACACACGTTTTCTGTTGGTGGGGTTCAGCCTAAGTTTCTTTTGGCGATTACTCTGATCTGTTCCCTGTCCACATTTTCCGCCAAGGCTTTTGTGGATTCGGGAGCAGCGCTAAACCTAATGGACTTGGATTTTGCTAAACGTTGTGGATTTCCATTGACACCTCTGCAGACGCCTATCCCTTTGAGGGGGATTGATGCTACCCCTCTGGCTAAAAATAAACCTCAGTTTTGGACCCAGTTGGTCATGCGGGTCGCCCCAGACCACCAAGAAAATTGCAGATTTTTGGTGTTGCATGGTCTGCATGATGCCGTTGTTCTGGGGTTTCCCTGGTTGCAGATTCATAATCCAGTTTTGGATTGGAAGTCTGTGTCTGTGGTGAGTTGGGGTTGCCGGTGTACCTTTAGTGAGGCTCCGGTTTTTTCCACCTCTCCTCAGTCGCATGAGGTTCCTGACTATTTGGCGGACTACTATGATGTATTTAGTGAGAATGAGTCTGCGTCCTTCCCTCCTCATAGGAGTTATGACTGTGCAATTGAACTAAGCCCGGGGTGTAAATTTCCCAAGGGTCGGCTCTTCAATTTATCTGTACCCGAGCACGAGGCTATGCGGTCCTATATTAAGGAGGCGTTGGAGAAGGGTCATATTAGACCATCCTCTTCACCCTTAGGTGCCAGTTTTTTTTTGTGGCCAAGAAGGATGGTTCTTTAAGGCCTTGTATTGATTATCATGCCCTCAATAAAATTACTATTAAATATCAGTATCTGTTACCCCTGATTTCGGATCTATTCTCTAGAGTCAGAGGTGCTTGCTGGTTTACCAAGCTTGACCTCAGGGGGGCGTATAATCTTATCCGCATTAAGCAGGGGGATGAATGGAAGACGGCGTTTAATACTCCGGAGGGACATTTTGAGTACCTGGTGATGCCTTTTGGGCTCACTAATGCCCCTTCTGTCTTCCAGTGCTTCATGAACGATATTTTCCGAGACTTTGTTGATAAATTTTTGATTATCTATCTGGATGATATTTTGATCTTCTCCAAGGATTGGGATTCTCATGTGGAACATATTCGGACTGTGTTCCGGATCTTGAGAGAGAATTCTCTGTATGTCAAAGGATCAAAATGCCTTTTTGGAGTACAGAAAATTTCTTTTTTGGGATTTATTTTGTCTCCGTCAACTATTGAAATGGACCCGGCCAAGGTACAGGCCATTTATGATTGGGTTCAGCCCACTTCTTTGAAGGCCCTCCAGAAGTTTTTGGGTTTTGCTAATTTTTATCGGAAATTTATAGCAAAATTTTCTAGTATTGCCAAACCATTGACTGACCTGACCAGGAAGGGTGTGGATGTGTTGAATTGGTCTCCGGAGGCGGTTGCTTCCTTTCAGGAGCTGAAGCGTAGATTTACCTCCGCCCCGGTTCTGCGGCAACCTGATGTCTCACTCCCGTTCCAGGTAGAGGTGGATGCTTCTGAGATTGGTGCAGGAGCGGTGTTGTCCCAAAAGGATCCGGTAACATCTAAAATGAATCCCTGTGCTTTCTTTTCCCGTAAGTTCTCTTCATCTGAACGTAACTATGATGTGGGGAATCGGGAACTGTTGGCCATGAAATGGGCATTTGAGGAGTGGAGACATTGGTTGGAGGGAGCCAAACATCAATTTGTGGTCCTCACTGACCACAAAAATTTGATTTACCTAGAGTCGGCTAAACGCTTGAACCCTAGACAGGCTAGGTGGGCCTTGTTTTTTACACGTTTTGATTTTGTGGTCTCTTTCCTTCCTGGAACTAAGAATGTCAAGGCAGACGCCCTCTCTAGGAGTTTCTTTGCTGATTCTCCTGTGGTGACCAAGCCTGCCACCATCTTAGGCGAAGGGGTAGTTCTTTCTGCCATCTCGCCCGATTTGAGACTTGCTCTGCAAGAGTTCCAGGAGGACAAACCTGAGCGTTGCCCCAGTGGAAAGTTGTATGTTCCTGACCAGTGGAAGAAGAGAGTGATGTCTGAAGTTCATTGCTCTGCATTGGCTGGTCATCCGGGTATTTTTGGTACTAGAGATCTGGTGAGTCACTCTTTTTGGTGGCCCACCTTGTCACATGATGTCAGGAATTTTGTGCAGTCCTGTGGGACTTGCTCCCGGTCTAAATCTTGTTCTCGCTCTAGTGGGTTGTTGATGCCTTTGCCGGTCCCCAGGAGGCCATGGACCCATATTTCAATGGATTTCATCTCTGATATGCCGGTCTCTCAAAGAATGACTGTTATTTGGGTGATTTGTGATAGGTTCTCTAAGATGGTTCATCTTGTACCACTCCCTAAGTTGCCATCTTCCTCTGAGTTGGTGCCTCTGTTTTTGCAACAGGTGGTTCGCCTGCACGGGATTCCTGAGAACATTGTATCTGACAGAGGAGTTCAATTTGTGTCTAAATTTTGGAGGACGTTCTGTTCCAAGTTGGGAATTCAGTTGTCCTTCTCCTCTGCTTTTCACCCTCAGACCAATGGGCAGACAGAGAGAACAAACCAGACCTTGAGTCGTATTTGAGATGTTTTATTTCCGCTGATCAGGATGATTGGGTTTCATTTTTGCCCTTGGACGAATTTGCTTTAAATAATAGAGCTAGTTCTGCCACTTTGATGTCACCTTTTTTTTGTAACTTTGGTTTTCACCCTCGATTTTCTTCAGGGCAGGTGGAGCCTTCTGCCTGCCCAGGTGTTGACACTGTGGTGGAGAGAATGCACCAGATCTGGGACCAAGTGGTGGATAAGTTATCTCTCTCCCAGGAAAAGGCCCAGCGGTTTTCCAATCGACATAGGACCATTGGTCCCCAGTTTAAGATTGGTGATATGGTGTGGTTATCATCAAAAAATATTGCTATGAAGGTGGCTTCTCCTAAGTTTAAGCCTAGATTTATTGGACCTTACAAGATTTTGGAGATTATTAATCCGGTCTCTTTTCGTTTGGCTCTTCCTGTCACATTTAAGATCCATAATGTGTTCCATAAGTCCTTGTTGAAGAGGTTTGTTGAGCCAGTTGTGCCTGAGGTGGCACCTCCGGACCCTGTATTGGTTGAAGGTAACTTGGAATATGAGGTAGAGAAAATTCTGGATTCCCGTCTGGCTAGACGGAGACTCCAGTATTTGGTTAAGTGGAAGGGTTACGGTCAGGAGGATAATTCCTGGGTCTCTGCCTCTGATATTCATGCCAAAAGATTGGTGCGTGCCTTTCATCGGGCTCACCCTGATCGCCCTGGTAGCGTTGTTGAGGGTTCGGTGACCCCTCCTCAAGGGGGGGGTACTGTTGTGAGTTCATTTTCCCCTCCGTCACTGAGGCCTGGTGAACTCCCTATTCTAGTGAAGGAAGGTAGTGAGCCTGATTATCAGGCACCTGGGTCTAATGAGGATGACTGGCTGAGTGGAGTCACTGACTGGATATAAGGCTGCCGACGCCCTTCTGCCCTGCGGGTGATTTCTCTGTGGACTCTTGGACACCAGTCTGATTCCTGCTCTCCTAAAGCTAAGTTTTCTGTTTTGCCTTTTTGCATCTAAGATTTGTTTTTGTTTTTCTTGCTTTTTGGATTCTGCCACTCCCTGCTGGAGTGTGCAGTGTTCCGTGAGCTCTGTCTTCTGAAAGTACCTGAGTGCTGATTTAGTTTTTGAAACTTAGTTGCTTCAGGGCCATTTTTATATCAGCTTGTTGGCTTTTGTCTCTGATAGGGTTTTGGCAGATTGCAGACAGCAGCCTTCCTATCCGTTCCTATCTAGGTAGTTTTTGGGCCCCGTCTTTGCTCAGCCTGTCTTTCTGTCTGTGTAAGTGTTTTCATCTTGCTTCACCGTCATTATATGTGGGGGGCTGCCTATTGCTTTGGGGTCTGCTCTGGGGCAGTTAGATTTCCCCTTTCCTTCTTTAGGCCTATGTATCTCTCCGGCTGTGATCGAGGGGTCTAGGTCATCGTAGGAACCCCCCACGGCTACTGCTAGTTGTGTTGATAGGTTCAGGGGTCTGCAATCTGATAGTTGCCAACTTCTCTGGTTTTCAGGACTTAGCTAGCATTTCTGTTTTTGCCTCCTACGGTGACTCAATCATAACAAGGTACTATGGAATCTGATTCCATGGGATAAATGAATCTGAGACCAAAGTTGAGATGAATAAACTGTATTTAAACAAAGCAAGAACTAGAACACAAACTAGCAGAGATTTTCCTGCAATTACAGCTAAATGCACAGCACAAAACGGAAATGACCATCAAACATAATAGCGGGGCGCGGCCGCTAGTACAACAAGTCCAGCAGAAATACAAAGCAAGAGTGCGATTTGCTCTTATATGTGGAGGTCCAGCAGTAATAAGAAGCAACAGTGCGACCGGCACTTATATGTGGAAGTCCTGAAATATGCAGATGGAGAAGCCGACACCTTTCATGGAAGTCCAGAAATACACGGGTGGAGCATAACAAGGAGAAGGTCTCTAAGTGTGCCTTTAGGGCTGAAAAGTCCCGCTCAAGTCCAGCACCGCAGACCGCAGAGACACAGTCCAAAAAGTAATAATAATGTCAGAAATTTTTACAAACCACAACAGTCCTAGAAATGTAGAGCTCCTCACTTAGAAGTCTAGACAATAGGTAACCCCAATGATAAATAAAAATGACAGACCACAAGGCTGAAACAGTATAACATCATATATTGCATGTGGGTGCAGATGAAACCAACACAATCAGCCCATGGAAAATCAGTGTAGGACACACTGTAATCAATAAGAAACAACAAGAGGAAATCAGTGCATAGATGTCCAAAGTATGATAAAATCACAAATCTTTATTAGATAACACAGGTAGAAAAGCACAAACAATGACAAATAAAGGGTGACACAAGCAGAAGCAGAGCAAAGGGGTATACAGTGTCAAAAACCTCACTCTGACCCTTATCGTGAGTAAACACCTGGTGGTAAAGATTCAAGTATACACACCCGATATATAACAGGCAGACCAGTGAAAAGCAATAAGGGGTAAAATCCCCAGCTGGACAGCCATATAATCAGGGGTGAAATTACAAAGACACAAAAGGGGTTTTTACCTCCCCTATTTAAACCGTAATTAACACCCCATTGACACGCCCCCTGAGGAAGGAAGATCATTTCCGAAACGTACGTCGGGGTCAGCTGAGCTTGGGATCCAGTGTCTCTCCCCTCTCCCCTCCTGGTATGTTTACCTTACTTTTGTGTCTTTGTAATTTCACCCCTGATTATATGGCTGTCCAGCTGGGGATTTTACCCCTTATTGCTTTTCACTGGTCTGCCTGTTATATATCGGGTGTGTATACTTGAATCTTTACCACCAGGTGTTTACTCACGATAAGGGTCAGAGTGAGGTTTTTGACACTGTATACCCCTTTGCTCTGCTTCTGCTTGTGTCACCCTTTATTTGTCATTGTTTGTGCTTTTCTACCTGTGTTATCTAATAAAGATTTGTGATTTTATCATACTTTGGACATCTATGCACTGATTTCCTCTTGTTGTACCTAATAGGTAACCCCAGCCAGGATCAGGAAGCAGCACAGAGGACTGAAGGCAGCTGGAAGTGATGAGGCAGAGCAACGAGTAACGAGCAGCAGCAGGAACTCCAGAAGCAAGCCAGGAGGAAGCTCAGAAGCCAACAGCAACAAAATACTCAGCAAGGAGGGTCTCCCGACTCAGACTTAAATAGCTGAACAGACAGGACGTTCAAGGACAGGGCGAAGTACCAGACTCCATCTTGGACAAGGGCAAAACAGGCTCCATGGAACATCCGAAACCTTATAGTCTCCTTCACTCTCATCCGGCTCTATGACTAGTCCGTCACGGTGGATAGTGGATAGCATTGCTGTTGGTACCATCTCACCGTTTCCACTTTGCTTATGACACATAAAGAGCTATTTGCTCAGTGGATCATATAAAGTCTGATTTCTCGCTAAAAAAAATGTGAAAAAATTCTCATTTCCGGTGATGGATTCCTACCTGCTTTTTGACACCGTGGGGGTCACCGGAAAGGTGTTTAGTGATGGACCAGTGATGGCGGTCCCTGCTGTGATTGTTCCATTATAATAAAATATTTTCTATTAACAACGGAGAATTAGATGATTTCCTGGCTGCGCTTTTGTTTCTGTAAATCGCTGTCACGTGGAGGAAGCGGCCCAGAAGTTGAATCTTAACGCTTCCCTATTATTCCAAATTATGCCGCCTGCTTTATTTCTATCCTCATTATCAATGAATTACATTTTGTTCTTTTTTTGTTTTTTTTTCGATTTACACACCGCAGCTGAGTCACTCTCACATCGGTGAAGGCGGCTGAGGAGGAACGACGTGTGGCTTGGTTTAATCTACTGATTATAAATTGATACCGGGTCGCAGATTTTCTATTAAATTCTGATTTTTTTTTTTTGCTTTTCTTGTTTTATCAAGCTAGTATCCTTGTATCATCACTCATCATTCTGCTTCACCCTCCTGCCTCATGCACAAGGGCTTACGATGGTGGACGTAGATGCACATGGGCTTGCGATGGTGGTGGACGTAGATAGGCAACTATGGGCCAACGTTGGCGAAAAATGTAACATTGTGACATGCGCCCACCCAGGAAAGATCAGGAATCTTCCTCTAGAGGAAGCACGAGACGCTTACATATGAATTAGTTCCAATGAATTGATAAAACGCCAAACAACTTCTACAAAAATTTGACAAAGGCAACGTTAGGCAATAGTGGTCCTCAATGGCGCGCCTAGGTTAGAATGGGTCACCATTTTTTGCCCAGCTCTTGTCATTCAGAACAGAACGACTTGGTGTTTGTTTCCCCTTTTTCATGATCCTCTGGGCAAGAATTGTCTTCTCCTTTTTACTCAAGAGCAATGGCGTCAACCAATTTTGGTCCTCCTCGTTTGTAGTAGGCTTTATCCTTGATAGCCCTTTACTAGGGCGTCCCAACCTTTTTCAATCAAGGAGACTCCATGTGGTGACCTCACCATCCTAAAATTTCTACTTCTTTGGATTTGGTATTAACACATCCATGATCCTTGTCAACTTCAGAGCTGAGATCAGACTTCAGCCTTCATCACAGGTAGAGGAAGCTATGTAGAAAAGGCTCATGTTCCTATTAGAGGAGTAGATGGAGGAGACCACAGAAGAGTGCAGTGTGTCATGATATGGGGCACCATGGCTGCAATTTTTCATGCGGCTCTTCACTGGCTGGGACACCTTTGTAGAAGCACTGGAAGTAAGTTTGGACACTTGATTTGTGGTTGGCAAGGAATTATAGGCGATTATGTTAAACTAAACCAATGGTAAAGGCTATCCTGACCTTCACGATCAAGGTTAGGGCTGAGATTCAGCGGCAAGGGTACAAACGCAGGAATCATCAATCAGGCCAGGTGGGCACAGGTTCAACTGCAGCAGGGAGGAGGGATGCTGAGGAGCTGTCAATCAGACTAGGTGAGCGGAAATTAAGTTTAAACTTTCCAAAAAGGATCATAAAATCATTCTGACATGGATTTTCAAAGCAAATACACCAGCACCATCAGGTCTAATAGATCTATTTAATAACGTCTGCAATTTCTCTCTAGGTTACGAGAATTCTGAGCCTTTCTTGGGCGCAGTTTCATTGAAGAAATGATGGTTGTAATGTTCCTGAGTTAATTTATATGAAACCATTGAACCATAAACCCCGCAGAGACGTCCGCCAATACAAGAACTACACTCCCCATAATAATAAAGTTGAGATAGCCTCTAATATAATTACTCTTCTCCTGTGGTATCACCGCAGACTCCTCTCTGGTGCAGAAAACCTCATTAATCCTTCCTTCTCCTCAGTCTTTATCTATGATTGATGGGACAAAATAAAAATGCTACTGTCCCTATAAAGCTGAAATAATCTGCGAAATAGCAGGAGAGGACCTGGCTCCAAGCGGCTTTATTGTGCCGTACGTAGAGCTATGCTATCAACATAGTGACATTTCACAGTGAACATAAATGATGGCCATGTGGTTTGGACATTGTTCACCTGAGATTTGCAATTTCAGTATTTTTAATTACATTCAAGGGCTTGTCCTCTATACCACCAACATTATCACCACACCCTCTTAGATAGGATTACTTCTGATGTCCATTAGTGAGAAGCTGATCATAAGGGGCATCGGAAGAACAGTGGTCAGCTGTCATTGATTCGACCTTAGCAGAAAATTATTACTTTCCTGCAGCACCCCCATAGGTGACATGAAGTATTACACATGTGTAGTCCTCCACAGCTGCTCTGCACACTGGCTTATGGGAAAAGGGCTCAATAACTAAATTTTGTCTAGTTGTAAAACCTATAACAGACCCCAACTCAGGACAAGAGATGAGAGAACCTGAACTGTAAAGTTCAGGGTTCATACTGGAGAGAGACTCTGCTTCCTTTGGCGGCCCCCCAGCCTTCACTATGACCATTTTACAGCACCAAAGTTCGGGTCCCCATAAACTTCTATGGGGTTCTGGTACAAGTTTGGGTACAGTTCTGGTACCAGTACAGAGCATACGACTAAGGTTCAGTCGAATCCGAACATCCACGGGTCTGCTCATCCCTACTAAGGATCTCTTCCCCCCACCCCTTTATAAATTTATAAAAAAAACTCTCCTTTTGAGTGATTCTACTTGTTGTTTGTAATATATCTTATCATAGAAAATCGATTCTTTCTAGGACTGATCTTTCATTCTGTAAAATCTGTATTCAGTGACGATAGATTTTTCCCATTACTGAGATAGGAAGTAAACGTTGCTGCTCAAAAAGTTCTATGGAAAGCAGAAGGGTGCCTCTAGCAGACACAGACATTCTACTGCAAGTTCACCTGAAATGACAGTTACAGAGGGAGGAGCTAGAGGCAGACACAGACATTCTACTGCAAGTTCTCCTGTAATGACAGTTACAGAGGGAGGAGCTAGAGGCAGACACAGACATTCTACTGCAAGTTCTAATGAAATGACAGTTACAGGAGGAGGAGCTAGAAGCAGGCACAGACATTCTACTGCAAGTTCTCCTGAAATGACAGTTACAGAGGGAGGAGCTAGAAGCAGGCACAGACATTCTACTGCAAGTTCTCCTGAAATGACAGTTACAGAGGGAGGAGCTAGAGGCAGAGACAGACATTCTATTGCAAGTTCTTCTGAAATGACAGTTACAGAGGGAGGAGCTAGAGGCAAACACAGACATTCTACTGCAACTTCTCCTGAAATAACAGTTGCAGAGGGAGGAGCTAGAGGCAGACACAGACATTCTACTACAAGTTCTCCCGAAATGACAGTTACAGAGGGAGGAGCTAGAGGCAGACACAGACATTCTACTGCAAGTTCTCCTGAAATGACAGTTACAGAGGGAGGAGCTAGAGGCAGAGACAGACATTCTACTGCAAGTTCTCCTGAAATGACAGTTACAGAGGGAGAAGCTAGAGGCAGACACAGACATTCTACTGCAAGTTCTCCTGAAATGACAGTTACAGAGGGAGGAGCTAGAGACAGACACAGACATTCCACTGCAATTTCTCCTGAGATGACAGTTACAGAGGGAGGAGCTAGAGGCAGAGACAGACATTCTATTGCAAGTTCTTCTGAAATGACAGTTACAGAGGGAGGAGCTAGAGGCAAACACAGACATTCTACTGCAACTTCTCCTGAAATAACAGTTGCAGAGGGAGGAGCTAGAGGTAGACACAGACATTCTACTACAAGTTCTTCTGAAATGACAGTTACAGAGGGAGGAGCTAGAGGCAGACACAGACATTCTACTGCAAGTTCTCCTGAAATGACAGTTACAGAGGGAGGAGCTAGAGGCAGACACAGACATTCTACTGCAAGTTCTCCTGAAATGACAGTTACAGAGGGAGGAGCTAGAGACAGACACATACATTCTACTTCAAGTTCTCCTGAGATGACAGTTACAGAGGGAGGAGCTAGAGACAGACACATACATTCGACTGCAAGTTCTCCTGAGATGACAGTTACAGAGGGAGGAGCTAGGGGCAGACACAGACATTCCACTGCAAGTTCTCCTGAAATGAGTTACAGTTTAAAATTTTTTTTAAAGTGTAACCTAATATCGGCATGGGGTAATGATTTCTTTTCAGAGCCTTGTTGAGTGGCTTAGGATCAATGCATATTCTTAACTTGCCAGATGGTTTCTGCACTATGACCAAACTGCTGATCCAATCTGTGCTCTTATGGACTGGTGCTATCATGCCTCTTCTCTGTAAATCTTGCAGTTCTACTTTCAGCGGTTGCATTAAAGCTACAGGCACTCTCCTTGTAGGTAATCTGGTAGGCTGCACGGCGTTGTCAATTTCTAGCCTATATTTACCTTCAAAGCACCCCTCACCTTCAAAAAAATCAGCATACTTCATTTTTATTTTCTGAATATACAAGTTGTGCTCTGCCTTTAGTTTGGGATTTGGTATATCCTGGGAAACTTCAACAGATATAATATTCTGTGACTGTACTTTTATTAAGTCCATTGCCTGAACAGCTTTTACTCCCAATAATGGTACATGGTTGCCACCACGCAACACGGTAAATTCAACTCTATAACTCTTTCTGTTACATGGGTTCCGTATTTTGAGCTTACATGTCCCCATCGGTTTCAGAACACTTTTGTTGCACATCACCAGTACCTTGTTAGTTGGCTCAATAGAAACCTGTTTGTTCAGCAGAGCAGATGGAATTACATTGCAGCTTGCTCCACAATCCAGCTGAAATCTTATGGGCTTCTCATCCAACTAGAATGTTGCATAAAGCTGCTTGGCATCCTTGCCTACTTACTGCTTGACTACACTGACTTTCTCTGCTGCAAGCTGCAGTTGTAGCCATGTAATGTCCTCTGCACTGTCAGTGTCCGGTGTCACAGTGTGGAGCTGTCTGTACTGTTTGCCTGTTCCTTGCCTGCAGACAGCTGAGAAATGATTCTTCTTGCCACATGATCTGCAGGTTTCCCCATATGCTGAACACTTGGTTTTGCCTCTCTCATGTCTTATCCCACAATACTTGCAGTGGACAGTGCTTATAGGGGAGCTTGGTCTTGTCTTTCCTTTCATAGATACTGCATGTACCTTATCATCATCATTATCACTGGTGCCTGCCATCATCTTCAGGCTGTGTTTTGTCAGTTCAGTAGCCCTGCAGATTTGCATGCATTTATCTAAAGTCATGTCTTCCTCTCTCAGTAATCTTTCTTTGAGATGACTGTCTCTTATGCCACACACCATTCTGTCTTTGATTAGACTGTCCCTGATCTCTCCAAAACCACATGTTGCTGCCAGCCTCCTCAGCTCTGTCAGATATCTGTCCACATTTTCACCATCCTCCTGATGTCTTGTGAAAAAGTTATAGCTTTCGACTGTCTCATTCTTCTTTGGGTCACAGTGTTTATCAAATGCCTGCACAATATCTGCTAGAAGGAGGTCGTCTGTGTGTGGGAGTAAGGTGTGGGCTAATTCTCTGCCATTTTCCCCAATAAGGTAATAAAACAGCTTCACTTTTCGTTTGTCATCAGTGGGGGCCACTGTGAGATCCACATACAGTGTAAACTCTTCCTTCCAATGTCTCCAAGTCTGGGACAAATTACATGAAGTCACCTCCAGTCCCTGAGGGGGCTTCAGACCAGTCTCCATTAGAGTTGAGCGAAACGGGTCGAAAAAATTCAAAAGTCGCCGACTTTTGGCAAAGTCGGGTTTCATGAAACGAAACCCGACCCTAGGATGAGGTCGGCGACGAAGTCGGCGACTTACGCGCCAAAGTCGCGTTTCAAAAGTTTGTTTTGCGCTCTTTTTCAGCCAATCAGGATCCACAGACACTGTGGGCAACGTGATGACATAGGCACGGGTCACCACCATCTTTCAGAAGGGCATGCAAGTGATTGGCTTGCTTTGGTGGGCGTCACAGGGGGTATAAAAGGGCGTACACGCCGACCGCCATCTTACTTCTGCCGATCTTAGTATAGGGAGAGGTTGCTGCTGATTCTGTAGGGAGAGCGTTAGGCAGGGAAGAAGACAAAAAAACTGCTTCTGCTGCTAGCGATTTGGCCTGCACAACACACAAGTCACTGTGTGTGCAGTGCAAGGGGAGGCTATATTGTGGTGTATCAGTGGTGTTGGTTGTTGGGCTGCCTTTTAAGGCTTCCTGACACGCTGGCATTGCTGTTTACCCACTGCTCCGCAAACTGCTTTTTTAAAAGCAATCCAATCTCCCTTATCCTCTCGTCACTTTGGTCACAGGCAGCTGTGCCATCGAGCGTGTCACATAGCGCTCAGATATCAGTGGGCCGCACACAATCCACAAGTGTCCAGTGTCCAAAAGTGTACGCAGAGATTCAAAATCTCCATTATCCTCTCGTCACTTTGGTCACAGGCAGCTGTGCCATCGAGCGTGTCACATAGCGCTCAGATATCAGTGGGCCTCACACCATCCACAAGTGTCCAGTGTCCAAAAGTGTACGCAGAGATTCAAAATCTCCATTATCCTCTCGTCACTTTGGTCACAGGCAGCTTTGCCATCGAGCGTGTCACATAGCGCTCAGATATCAGTGGGCCGCACACCATCCACAAGTGTCCAGTGTCCAAAAGTGTATGCAGAGAATAAAAATCTCCATTATCCTCTCGTCACTTTGGTCACAGGCAGCTGTGCCATCGAGTGTGTCACATAGCGCTCAGATATCAGTGGGCCGCACACAATCCACAAGTGTCCAGTGTCCAAAAGTGTACGCAGAGATTCAAAATCTCCATTATCCTCTCGTCACTTTGGTCACAGGCAGCTGTGCCATCGAGCGTGTCACATAGCGCTCAGATATCAGTGGGCCGCACACAATCCACAAGTGTCCACTGTCCACAAGTGTACGCAGAGATTCAAAATCTCCATTATCCTCTCGTCACTTTGGTCACAGGCAGCTGTGCCATCGAGCGTGTCACATAGCGCTCAGATATCAGTGGGCCGCACACAATCCACAAGTGTCCAGTGTCCAAAAGTGTACGCAGAGATTCAAAATCTCCATTATCCTCTCGTCACTTTGGTCACAGGCAGCTGTGCCATCGAGCGTGTCACATAGCGCTCAGATATCAGTGGGCCGCACACAATCCACAAGTGTCCACTGTCCAAAAGTGTACGCAGAGATTCAAAATCTCCATTATCCTCTCGTCACTTTGGTCACAGGCAGCTGTGCCATCGAGCGTGTCACATAGCGCTCAGATATCAGTGGGCCGCACACAATCCACAAGTGTCCAGTGTCCAAAAGTGTACGCAGAGATTCAAAATCTCCATTATCCTCTCGTCACTTTGGTCACAGGCAGCTGTGCCATCGAGCGTGTCACATAGCGCTCAGATATCAGTGGGCCGCACACAATCCACAAGTGTCCAGTGTCCAAAAGTGTACGCAGAGATTCAAAATCTCCATTATCCTCTCGTCACTTTGGTCACAGGCAGCTGTGCCATCGAGCGTGTCACATAGCGCTCAGATATCAGTGGGCCGCACACAATCCACAAGTGTCCACTGTCCAAAAGTGTACGCAGAGATTCAAAATCTCCATTATCCTCTCGTCACTTTGGTCACAGGCAGCTGTGCCATCGAGCGTGTCACATAGCGCTCAGATATCAGTGGGCCGCACACAATCCACAAGTGTCCACTGTCCACAAGTGTACGCAGAGATTCAAAATCTCCATTATCCTCTCGTCACTTTGGTCACAGGCAGCTGTGCCATCGAGCGTGTCACATAGCGCTCAGATATCAGTGGGCCGCACACAATCCACAAGTGTCCACTGTCCACAAGTGTACGCAGAGATTCAAAATCTCCATTATCCTCTCGTCACTTTGGTCACAGGCAGCTGTGCCATCGAGCGTGTCACATAGCGCTCAGATATCAGTGGGCCGCACACAATCCACAAGTGTCCACTGTCCACAAGTGTGTGCAGAAATTCTAAAACTCCCCTGTCCTATAGACACCTTGTACCTTGTTTTACATTACTATATAGTTTGTTGGATTTTGTCTACATTTCTACCAAAAATGAGGAAGGCTGGTGGAAGAGGCCGTGGAATTGGGCAGGGGTTGGCAGCTGGTAATGATGGTGTTGGTGGTGGATCTGATGGTAGTGGCAAGAGCAAAATAGGACCGAATGCAGGAGGTGCTGACCCTGCGTCATCGTCTGGCTACATAAGGACTCGAACGCTTAGTTTTCTAGGAGTTGGCAAACCGCTTTTAAAGGCAGAGCATCAGGAAAAAGTTTTGTCTTACATTGCTGACTCAGCCTCCAGCTCTATCGCCTCCTCTTCTTCAGTTGTAAAAAGTAAAAGCACTGAGTCGTCATTGGAGGCTCATGTTCATGAACCACACCTTTCCTTGTGTCCTTCACCCCAACCAAGATTGAAGGATGACGCAGGCCATACTACTGATTACTCCATGGAGCTGTTTTCACATACCATGCCTGGATTATCAAGTCAAATGGTGAATTACCCAGGCCAAGATGAATCTGACATGGAGTGCACTGATGCACAGCCGCTGATGGATGATTCTGCTGGTACATTCACTCAGAGCACTACATTGTCCTCGCAGTGTACAGAGCCAGATTTTGACCCTGATGAGACTCAGGTGCCCCTTCCCGCACACTATACCACCATACACGGTGACACAGAGAAAGGTGCACATGACATAGAAGAGGAGGTGATGGATGACCCAGTTGTTGACCCAGATTGGCATCCATTGGGGGAAGAGGGTGCTGCTTCCAATAGCTCAGATGAGGAGCATCCACAGCAGACATCGACATCGCAACAGCTGTTATCTGGCAGGCCCAGAGCACTCCAAAGACAGGTTCCAAACATCAAAAGAGTTGCTGGACAGCTTGTCCAGAGGGTCAAAAGATCACAGCGTGCTAGGCCGCAAAATGTCTGCCAAAGTAGGAAGAGTGCAGTGTGGCAGTTTTTTGAACAAAATCCTCATGATCAGGCCAAGGTTATCTGTAAGAAGTGCGCAAAGACCTTTAGCCGAGGGAAAAATCTGAAAAATTTGAATACCAGTTGCATGCTTAGACATTTAACCAGCATGCACTTGCAAGCGTGGACACAACACCAAACCTCAAGTGCCACATGTGCAACTGATCACAACGAAGGTAGTCAGCAACGCTACATTGTTTCCCCCACTGTAAGCCCACCGGTTAGCACAGCAGCAAATGTTGAGGTGTCGTTGCAAGGCCACAGCAGTCAGGGAATCCCACTGTTATATCAACGAAAGACTGATTCTAGGCCATCAGAAAGAACACCAACTCCATCACCATCATCAACCCTCTCTCAGTCCGCCCTGTCCACCGCTACTTCCACCATATGCAGCTCTCAAGTCCAGCTCACCCTCCCAGACACTATGAGTAGGTCAAGAAAGTACTCAGTCTCTCATCCGCGTACACTGGGTTTGAACGCCCACATTGCCAAACTAATCTTGTTTGAGATGATGCCCTTTCGGTTGGTGGAAAGCACAGCTTTCCGCGAACTCATGGCCTATGCAGTACCACGCTATGACCTACCCAGTCGCCACTTCTTCTCTCGCAAAGCCATCCCAGCCCTCCACCATCATGTGAAAGACCGCATTGTCCATGCACTCAAGTAGTCAGTGAGCGGAAAGGTGCACCTCACAACTGATGCATGGTCCAGTCGGCATGGCCAGGGCCGTTACGTGTCCATCACTGCGCACTGGGTTAATGTGGTGGATGCAGGGTCCACAGGGGACAGCGGTGGTGGGACAGTGCTGCCTAGCCCACGGTATAGGAAACAGTTGGCTGTAGGCGTTCGACCCTCCTCCTCCTCCTCCAGAAGCGACAGCTCGTCCACAGAGCGCAGTCGTACGAGCACTCCATCTGCAGCTGCCACTGTTGCACACGATGTGTCCCCCTATCGAGCAGCTAGTGGAAAGCGTCAGCAGGCTGTGTTGCAGATGATGTGTTTGGGCGACAGACACACCGCCGAGGTGCTGGCCGAGTACTTGAAGCGACAAACTGAGTCATGGCTGGGCAGTGTACATCTTGAGGCAGGCAAGGTAGTTAGTGATAACGGCCGTAATTTTGTGGCAGCCATAGCCCTTTCAAAACTCAGCCACATACCTTGCTTGGCTCACACCTTGAACCTGGTGGTGCAGTGCTTCCTCAAAAATTATCCGGAGTTAACAACCCTGCTCCAGAAGGTGCGAAGACTGTGCGCGCACATCCGCCAGTCGCCTGTACACTCCGTTCGTATGCAGAAGCTGCAGCGATTGCTCCACCTTCCCAACCACCGCCTCATTATCGACATTGCAACAAGGTGGAACTCCACCCTGCACATGGTGGAGCGGCTGTGCGAGCAGAGGCAGGCCATAATGCATTTGTGGGAGGATACATGGCCAGGCACTTTGAGAGCAGACATGGAGTTGACAGGCGTGCAGTGGTCGAAGCTGAAAGACCTTTGTAAAGTCCTTCAGTGTTTTGAGGAATGCACACGGCTGGTAAGCGAAGACGACGCCATCCTAAGCATGAGCATCCCACTTATGCGTCTGCTCATGCAAACTTTGACGCACCTTAAGGAGCAGGCGTCTGCAGCCAATGTTGATGAGGAGGAAGAGGAGGAGGGAATCCTTGATGACATTCAGCCATTGTCTGCTCAGGGACCGCTCCTGGACGAGGTGGAGGAAGAAGAGGAGGAGGAGGAGGAGGATGATGGGGATGATTACTTAGGGGAGGAGGATGCATCTCGTGGGGCAAGTGAAAATGTTGGCGTGGCAAGGTCTGGTACAGGGTTTGTGCGTGACTGGAGGGATGTGGATTTGCCAGAAAGTGCTCCTCCACCCAGCACTCGCAGTGCATCATTGACACCGGGAACATTGGCCCACATGTCAGATTATGCCTTGCGGATCCTAAAAAGGGACCCCCGCATTGCCAAAATGATGAACGATGACGACTACTGGTTGGCCAGCATCCTGGATCCACGCTATAAAGGCAAATTACAAAACATCATGCCACAGGAGAACCTTGACCTAATATTGGCTAATAAACAAGCAACTCTGGTAAATCGGTTGCTTGAGGCATTCCCAGCACACAGCAGCGGTGATGGTTCTCACACGAGCCGTACGGGCCGGGGGCAGCTTGGCAGAGGTGTTCGTGGTGCACACAGCAGAAGTGGCGTTGGAGACAGGGGTTTCATGACAATGTTGTGGACTGATTTTTCAAATACCGCTCACACAACTGGTAATACTGCATCGATGGAAAGTGACAGGAGACAGCAGTTGTCAACTATGGTTACAAACTACTTTTCCTCCCATATCGATGTTCTCCCACACAGGTCATTCCCCTTTGACTATTGGGCCGCTAAACTGGACACCTGGCCTGAATTGGCCCAATATGCCTTACAGGAGCTCGCTTGCCCAGCTGCAAGTGTGCTATCGGAAAGAGTCTTCAGTGCAGCTGGATCAATCCTGACAGAAAAAAGGACCCGTCTGTCAACCCAAAATGTGGATGATCTAACCTTCATTAAAATGAACCATGCATGGGTTTCCAAGGATTTTGTCCCACCTTCCCCTGATGACACATAGGGTGACAGAAAAATGGCTTGCTTTGGTCCACCTCTTCCTGGTACTTCACCTATTTCGCCTTTTGCATCAGTTGAATGTCCAACATCAACATATGCCACTTTCTAAAACTCCCTAACTGTGCTGCCTCCCCCCCCATGGCCGGGGTCACCACCTAGCGCACGACACCGTGCGAGTGCCGTTGCCCTGGACAGGTGAGTAGGCCGACTCTTGGGCGCGGGCACTGGCACAGGGTCCCTCATAGTGCAATCAAGTGTCTCTGACGGTGGTGGTGCACACCCGCCGTCAGACACACCGCTGTACTATGAGGGGCCCAGTGCCAGTACCGACGCCCACGAGTGGGCCCCCCTTGCTTGGCCAGGGCCCCAGCATTTGCAATCTTTACCTCTCCCTGCTCCTCCGCTGTGTAATCTGGGCCGTCAAATCCATACTGTGCCTGACACCGTCTGAGCCTGCCTCCTGAGACATATATTTTGAATGTGTACGCTATCCATACATGTTATCCAGGGATATGGTACCCTTTCTAACCTTTGTGCAATCACGTGCAATCCATACTGGGCCTAACACCGTCTGAGCCTGCCTCATGCTGTATAGACATATATTTTGAATGTGTACGCTATCCATACATGTTATCCGGGGATACGATACCCCTTCTAACCTTTGTGCAATGACGTGCAATCCATACTGGGCCTAACACCGTCTGAGCCTGCCTCATGCTGTATAGACATATATTTTGAATGTGTACGCTATCCATACATGTTATCCGGGGATACGGTACCCTTTCTAACCTTTGTGCAATGACGTGCAATCCATACTGGGCCTAACACCGTCTGAGCCTGCCTCATGCTGTATAGACATATATTTTGAATGTGTACGCTATCCATACATGTTATCCGGGGATACGGTACCCTTCTAACCTTTGTGCAATGACGTGCAATCCATACTGGGCCTAACACCGTCTGAGCCTGCCTCATGCTGTATAGACATATATTTTGAATGTTTACGCTATCCATACATGTTATCTGGGGATACGGTACCCTTTCTAACCTTTGTGCAATGACGTGCAATCCATACTGGGCCTAACACCGTCTGAGCCTGCCTCATGCTGTATAGACATATATTTTGAATGTGTACGCTATCCATACATGTTATCCGGGGATACGGTACCCCTTCTAACCTTTGTGCAATGACGTGCAATCCATACTGGGCCTAACACCGTCTGAGCCTGCCTCATGCTGTATAGACATATATTTTGAATGTGTACGCTATCCATACATGTTATCCGGGGATACGGTACCCCTTCTAACCTTTGTGCAATGACATGCAATCCATACTGGGCCTAACACCGTCTGAGCCTGCCTCATGCTGTATAGACATATATTTTGAATGTGTACGCTATCCATACATGTTATCCGGGGATACGGTACCCCTTCTAACCTTTGTGCAATGACGTGCAATCCATACTGGGCCTAACACCGTCTGAGCCTGCCTCATGCTGTATAGACATATATTTTGAATGTGTACGCTATCCATACATGTTATCCGGGGATACGGTACCCCTTCTAACCTTTGTGCAATGACGTGCAATCCATACTGGGCCTAACACCGTCTGAGCCTGCCTCATGCTGTATAGACATATATTTTGAATGTGTACGCTATCCATACATGTTATCCGGGGATACGGTACCCTTTCTAACCTTTGTGCAATGACGTGCAATCCATACTGGGCCTAACACCGTCTGAGCCTGCCTCATGCTGTATAGACATATATTTTGAATGTGTACGCTATCCATACATGTTATCCGGGGATACGGTACCCCTTCTAACCTTTGTGCAATGACATGCAATCCATACTGGGCCTAACACCGTCTGAGCCTGCCTCATGCTGTATAGACATATATTTTGAATGTGTACGCTATCCATACATGTTATCCGGGGATACGGTACCCCTTCTAACCTTTGTGCAATGACGTGCAATCCATACTGGGCCTAACACCGTCTGAGCCTGCCTCATGCTGTATAGACATATATTTTGAATGTGTACGCTATCCATACATGTTATCCGGGGATACGGTACCCCTTCTAACCTTTGTGCAATGACGTGCAATCCATACTGGGCCTAACACCGTCTGAGCCTGCCTCATGCTGTATAGACATATATTTTGAATGTGTACGCTATCCATACATGTTACCCGGGGATACGGTACCCTTTCTAACCTTTGTGCAATGACGTGCAATCCATACTGGGCCTAACACCGTCTGAGCCTGCCTCATGCTGTATAGACATATATTTTGAATGTGTACGCTATCCATACATGTTATCCAGGGATACGGTACCCTTTCTAACCTTTGTGCAATCACGTGCAATCCATACTGGGCGTGATAACGGCTGGCGAGCTTTTAAGCAAGCTACAGCACCTGTCCAGACAAGTACAGGGATTCCCTAGCGAGGAGACTTATTTGATTGTTTTCTATGTTGGGACAGCAATTTTTGGGGAGCACTATACTCTGGAGAATGATAGATGGGGCCCACCATACACTGGAACATTCCAAAGGTGGACATCAGACACTGGAGCAGCATTTACAGGGCCCATTATACACTAGAGCATTAGAAATGGGGCCCATTATGTTTGGAGCATTATTTGGGCCCATAAGACAGTGGAGCTTCATCCATGGGGACCAACATATACTGTAGCATTATGTGGAGCTCATCATATACTGTTTCAAACATTATATGGGACCAATGATTTTGTATGGAGAAATAGATGGGCCTCGTCATGAGATGTAAAAAGTGAGGTATTTTTCATTGTACTATACCGCTATTTCTCTGCCGTATCGGAGCATGATGAGTTGTGGTATGTGTTAAAGGGGCGCTCTTTCGCCCAGGGCACATGAAAACCTGCAGCCAGCCCTCCCCCCCCACAAATTTAGCCAAATAACCCCCATTTTTCAGTGCGTAACTTGTATTATGAAGTTAATTAAGGTTGACAAGCTTAAGTAAGAAGAATTGATGCTTTTGGCATTCAAATGGGCACTGTAGGTGTGTTTCCTGTCCTCCTCTCACTGCCGACTTTTATTCCCCATTGACTTACATTGGGTTTCGTGTTTCGGGACGACCCCGACTTTTCCCTATAATCGGACGATCTTGCTCGACCCGACTTTTGGAAAAGTCGGGTTTCACGAAACGAAACGCGACCCTAAAAAACCAAAAGTCGCTCAACTCTAGTCTCCATTTTGCAGTAATGTCAAGGAGTCTGTACTAACAGGTGCTGTGATTCTCTGTGATCCTCTGTACAGTCCCAGCCTCCGGTCAAGGATCACACTCCTTGGATATCTCCAGGCTTGTTTATTACATGAGACTTGTGATACATTCCTCCATTACAAGATGTCTGCTAACAACCACTGACCAACAAGTTCTTACAGTCTATAGTACACACATCAAAGTAGTGAGATCCCTAGAGGCCACATCAACATATAACATATTGCTCCATAACCGTCATTCCAAGAGAACCTGCAGCACAAAGTCTGTGTCTGTCTCTAGCTCCTCTCTCCATAGAACTTCATGAGCTCCATCATCATCTATCTCAGTAATGTCGGTTTTACACTGAAGTTGGATTTTATAGATTTTACGCCTGAATTGAGAAAAAAAAGATCAGTCCAGGAGGAGAAAAAAAGCAAATTTCCTCTGATAAGATATGCTATAAAGCTGTTTATTTTCATGTGTAGTATTGATACCTGAAATGAATATTAAAATAGCGCGTACACTTTATCTTTAGCCATTTTAAGAGATGACTCTGCTTAGATGAAAAAGAGGAATGGAGGAGGGGTCCTACCGGAAACAGAGATGGAGATTATCCCAGGAGCCATGGACTCATTCTCCAGAAACATGAAGACCCCAACAGAAAACAAGACCATCGGGAGAAGACAAAACAGAAAGGGGTCCGCCAGGATTTATTTGCAGGATGGACCATCAATGTCGGATCAGTGGAGGTCTGACTTCTAGGATGTCCGCTGATCAGTATAATGAAGTGGCCACAGAAGAACCAACGTCACCTACTATCCTGAGGGTCCAAGACTTAGGACTTCTAGGATTAAACCTTGACCTAAATAAGAGCCACAGAGAACTCCTGTAATATTATTAAAGTGTATATATATATGTCTTAAAGTGAATCTAAAGCTGGAACGGATGGCAGACAATGTCTTCAGCACCTCGGACAGCTCCGTGCCGGCTGCCTCTATGGGTCACCTTGATAGAAAGCGTCTCAAGATGTGTCAAGAACGCGAGATAGAAGCCTTATGATTTCTGCTAAGAAGCAGACGACCTCCTGAGATCACAAAGCCCAACTTTTCGTGGAAATGTTTCATCAAAAGTCTACAATGAACATAAGAAAGTTAACTCTCACAGTGCCGCTACAATGCATGATCCTTCTATAACACTATGATGTGATGCACAAGAGCCACCAAGGTGAGAAGTCTAAGGGGTCCGCTGCTTCATTACCCTTTATCGATGATATACACTATATGGAGAAAAGTTTTGGGCCGCGCGACTTAATCAGATAATTCAGGTTTGTCACTCAGGCCGGTGGTGCAGAGCTCACTGATACCAGCGCGATCCTGTAAAAGAAGCCACCGATGTAACAAGTCCGTCCATGACATTTCTTCCTTCTAAATCTTCTTCACTCCGGGATGTGTCATGGGTGGACGTTGACTCATCATCTCTTTGTTTTTCACTTGTTTTATTTGGGTGATTGACAACTAATTAGGTTAAAAAACACATTTTGTCGTCGCTCTGCGGAAAATAAACATCATTTACATATTGGTAAATTTATGGTAATGAAGGATGAGTCACAACATCTGAGGTTTGCAAAATGTTCCGTATTAGATAATTTTCAAAATAATTGTAAATTAACCACTGACTATACTAAAATATACAGGCATGAGAAAAAAACTAAGTACACCCTCTGTGAATCCTATGGTTTTACGTATCAGGACATCACAAAAAAATAATAAATGTAACCCTTAGTCTTAAAATTAGGTGAATGCGACTTCAGGTGAACAACAATATGTGACAAATTATACCATGTCATTATTTATTTACCAAATGTGCAGAAGCAGTGTGTGAAATTAAGTACACCTTTACTGCTTCTATAGGAATTAAGAAGTTAAGTTATAACCAGTAATCAATTGATCATCATGAAGGGGGACCACCGCTATAAAATTAGAAGTTTGGAGAGTTTCCTGGTCTGGAGCATTCAGGTGTATTTTAACTACTTCCATAAAAGCAGAAGTTTTGGCAGTTTGCTGGTCTGGAGCATTCAGGTGTATTTTAACTACCTCTATAAAACTAGAAGTTTGGGCAGTTTCCTGATCTGGAGCATTCAGGTATATTTTAACTTCCTCTATAAAAACAGAAGTTTTGGCAGTTTGCTGGTCTGGAGCATTCAAGTATATTTTAACTACCTCCATAAAAGCAGAGGTTTTGGCAGTTTGCTGGTCTGGAGCATTCAGGTATATTTTAACTACCTCTATAAAAGCAGAAGCTTGGGCAGTTTGCTGATCTGGAGCATTCAGATATAATTTAACTACCACTATAAAAGGAGAAGTTTTGGCAGTTTGCTGGTCGGGAGCATTCAGGTATATTTTACCTACCTCTATAAAGGCAGAAGTTTTGGCAGTTTGCTGGTCTGGAGCCTCCAGGTATATTTTAACTACCTCCATAAAAGCAGAAGTTTTGGCAGTTTGCTGGTCTGGAGCCTCCAGGTATATTTTAACTACCTCTATAAAAGCAGAAGCTCGGGAAGTTTGCTGATCTGGAGCATTCAGATATAATTTAACTACCTCTATAAAAGGAGACGTTTTGGTAGTTTGCTGGTCTGGAGCATTCAGGTATATTTTAACTACATCTATAAAAGCAGAAGTTTTGGCACATTGCTGGTCTGGAGATCACAGACATGTGTTAAGACATTGTCAAAGAGGAAAGACATCAGAAGTGATCTTAGAGAAGCAATTGCTGCTGTCCATCCATTTAGGAAGGGTTATAAGGCCATTTTTCAAATGATTTGGAGTCCATCATTATATAGTGAGAGAATATTTACTAGTGGGCAACATTCATGACACTAAATCATCTTCCTATGTGTCGATATCATAGTAAATTCATCCCAAGATTTGACCCTGATCTAATCTACTCACTTATATGTCTATATAGGCTGAAGCATTTTAAAATTATTACAATAACAGGTTAATTTTACAGGTTCTGTCCTTTTTCTCGGTTCTAAGGTCTGACTATGTAATGCTCAGAGAAATTGCAGAACGCCCAAGAGCTACAGCTCAGACTCTAAAGGCCTCTACATGTTGATTGTTCAAGTTCATGAAAGGGCAATCAGAAAAACACTGAACAAGTTTGATTTGTTTGGAAAGTTTTAGAGGAAAAAGCCTTTTTCTTTCTAGATAGAGGATGGAAGCAAGGCTGAAGTTTGTATCTGACCTAACCACAAGACTTGTGTCCTTTGGAACAGACAACACCAAAGTGAAGATGTTCGGCAATAATGTCCTGAGCCACATTTTTTTGAGAACCAAACACAGCACAAACTCTTCATAACCACTCATATAGACACATAGTTCTGCATAAGTGCTGCATACTCACGATTTATAATCAACACTGACGCTCTCTCCTCCATCATTGCTTTGAACTGTACCGGTAGACGCCGAAATAGTTCAATGCGGCAGCGGGGAGAGTTGGCGCTGGCGGTAGCTGGCCCCCCTGCCTCACGGAACCCATAACTGCTGCGTGAAGTGCCGCTAGCTGGGAGCCCCTGGGGGAGCGGGGGCCCTAGGCAGCTGCCTGGTCTGGCTGCCCCTAATGCCGGCCCTGTATGTAATAGGCGCCTGTCTCTTATTTCTCATCACCACTATACAGAACATTACAGAGAATTGTCTGATAAAGAGCAGTGAATTCATTTTAAGCATCTATAACTGTGTCCCTATGACAACACTTCCTGTCACTAAGTTTTAAAAGTTCTGCATTATCCTGGGATGCCTCTTCTTACTGAAAAATCCTTCACCGTCAAGTCTCCTTTCTCAGTGTGTTTTTTACGCTGCTGAACTCTGTAGTTTTGGTGCATTTTTTGTCTATAGGCTTCAATGTGGTGCCAGAAAAAAGCCCATTCCAAACAGGGGGAGTCCGACGTCGGCATACTATTACTCCCATAAAGAATCTGATCACTGTGTAGTGCAGGTCATTACAATTACAAGGAATAAAATCTCTCTTTTATTCTCCCTTTTGAATACAGGTACTTAGAAGTACACTGCTATATACAATGTATCTCTGTGTCTCAGTATAATCTGCCTGTGGGGTTAGTGGCTGCAGATTGAGTGTACAAAATTCTCACAGCAACATCACCAAAGCCTGTGGAACAATAGCTTTAGCTCTTGCCTGCAATTAAAGAGGTTGTTGGTTTGAATCTTGTTCTAGGGAGGCTCACAAAAAATGAGGAAATGACTCTTTTGTAATTGATTTTCATTATTTTAATACTATTATAGGGACAAAAAAATTGACCTTTACTTCACCTGTAGAATACATAGAAATACACTGCTGTACACAATGTATCTCTATGTACCGCAAAGATGAGATTGTCGGATTGAATCTCGGGCAGGGCCAGCATTTGGGGCAGGCAGATCAGGCAGATGCCTGAGGCTCCCACCTTCAAAGGGGGCCCCTGGCATCTGCAGCCCCTTTATGAATTGCCCAGAGGGTGTACAGCAGTGAATAATGCTGTGCATTGCTCTGTAGTCCCGGAGTGTCTCTCACACATCCCCCTGCAGCCCCCCTCTCTCTTTCTTTCTCCCTGCAGTCAGGTTAAAAGTTGAGAGTGAGGGGCCGATTACAGCACAGCAGACAGAGGTCAGAGCCCGGCCAGCCAGCAAGATGGCAGCAGCCCTGTGAGTCTGTGTTCTCTCCTCCTGAGTCCTCATCATGGCTGCTCCTAACACTGTCCTGAAAATGGATATGCATAAGTGAAGCCGCAGAACCTGGTAAGTAAGAGCATCAATAACAGGTCAGAGAGCAGTGATTTACTTACATTGCGTGGGAGAGATTTCTCTTGCAGACAAACATCTATGCAAGATAAATTGACATGCTGCGGTCTAGAAAGACGCTTTGTATGTCCGTGTCTGTGGACATGGAATTTCTAGGAATCCCATCTACTCTGCTGTAACATCTGGCCGCTGTGGGTTGGATGCTGTACAAGTATACAGCAGCTGACCTGCAGCGTTTCCTGACCGTGGACACAGACCCTTAGAGCTTTTGCCGTTTGTTTTTTTACAGTACATGTCTAATAAAGACACAAAAACGCAGCGAAAAACAACATTGCGACATTTGCAGCTTTTTTAAAAACTTTTTCATCGCTTTCTACAGGTGAAAAAAATCTCTGAAAGAAGTAACATGCTGCAGATTTCAAAAACACTGCAGTTGTGAAATTCAGTCAGGAGACAATAAAAGAGTGTGCAGGGGTGTGCAGGAGATCTCTGAAAATCGCAGTCTTTGCTTGTGCTGTAAAATGCTGTAAACTTCTTATTTGCAGAAGAAAAAGCTGCAAAAATTCTGCCTATGAACACGGCCAAAAGCTGCTTTTTAAAGTGCCAGCAAAACATATCAGATTTCCGAAATCTGCTGCATGCGCTTGTTTTTTTTTCTGACTGAATTTCAGAACTGTAGCGCCTTTTAAATCTGCAGTGTGTCACTTCTTTCAGCGTGTTTTCACCCGCATCAAGCAATGAAAGAATTTTAAAAAAGCTGCAGATATTGCAACGGCATTTTTCGCTGCAATTTTTTAAGTGGTTTTGGTGAATTAAACTATTAGGCCTCGTTCACACGTTCAGTATTTGGTCAGGATTTGTAATGCAGAAACAGCAGTGGAACAATGAGAGGAAAAGTATCAAAGCGACACGTCACCACTTCTGGATTTCTTACCCTCCTGGTTTTGGCTTTCAGATACTGATGTGAAATATTGACCAAATACTCAACGTGTGAACGTGGCCTTACACATACAGTAGACAAAGCAATTATCCTCACTCCAAAAAAAAGCTGAAAAAAAGTGTAAAGAGCACCAGAAAACAAGCTGAAAAACAGGTGAACGCAACATTTTTACCGCCAATAGAACATGTTTTAGCGACTGAAAAAAATGCTGCATGTGAACATAGTCTTACTCTGAAACGCTATGGCTATATGTGGTGTTACATAGGACTGCAGGTGACATCTACTGCATTATCTGTACTCAGAGAGTTCTCACTGTGTTATCTGTGGTGTTACATAGGACTGCAGGTGACATCTACTACATTATCTTTACTCAGAGAGTTCTCACTGTGTTATTTGTGGTGTTACATAGGACTGCAGGTGACATCTACTGCATTATCTGTACTCAGAGAGTTCTCACTGTGTTATCTGTGGTGTTACATAGGACTGCAGGTGACATCTACTACATTATCTTTACTCAGAGAGTTCTCACTGTGTTATTTGTGGTGTTACATAGGACTGCAGGTGACATTACTACATTATCTGTACTCAGAGAGCTCTCACTGTTTTATCTGTGGTGATAGGCAGGTTTCACACTAGCGTTTTTTAGCGCTGTGCATCATGCGCATGCACAATGCGCCCCTATGTTTAACATGGGTGCGCATGGTCTAGCATTTGTAAGCGTTTTTGGGCGCATGCGTTTTTTTGCAGTGTGCGCCCATGCGCGCCGGACGCACCCTGTTACATTTTTTGTGCGCCCAACCTGCCTAAAAAAACCGCATGCGCACAAAAGTGCACAGAATGCGCAAAAAAAATCACATTACAATCTATGGGAACGCTGGCGTGCGCATGGACATGCGCACATTTTTTTTAAAAACGCATGCGTTTTAACAGTTCACATGGCTACAAACTGGTTAAAACGCATGCGCATAAAATAAGCAAACACATGCAAAACACTTAGTGCGTTTTTTTATGCGTTTGGACTGTGCACGCAGCGCAAAAAAAACGCAAGTGTGAAAGTAGCCTTACATAGGACTGCAGGTGACATCTACTACATTATCTGTACTCAGAGAGTTATCACTGTTATCTGTGGTGTTACATAGGACTGCAGGTGACATCTGCTACATTATCTGTACTCAGAGTTATCACTGTATTATCTGCGGTGTTAAAAAAAAAAAAATAAGAGGGGGTTGGGGGGCAACTCTGTCTTGGTGCTTGGGCCCCCAATCTTTTTTGACCCTAGCAACGCCCCTGTGTACTGCTGATAGTGGCAGACCCGTTGGCCGATATATGGCCCCTGAATATGGGGGCCACAGTGCCAGCACTGGCTCCAGGCCCCTCCGCCAACTGTATCCACATCCTGCTCATGAAATGTAACCTAAATGTTTGTGTGATTTTACAATGTTAGCATATGGGGTCCCACTTTAAATTTTTTGCCTAGGGCCCCACTTTGTCTAAAACCGGCCCTGCTCTCGGGGAGACCCGATCACAAGAAAAGAAGGGAATAGTTTAATTTATGCTCTGAGCCGAGAGATGCCCCCTGGAGGAGAGTGAGCCATGGAGCTATGAAGATGTTGGAGAAATGTGAGTATTAGAAGCCGGACAAAGACCTGATATGGCGGGACTGAGCCCTCAAATTGGGACAGTCCAGCTGAATCCAGAGCAGTTGAGAGCCACAGGTTGGAGACTGCTGTAGATGTGTAACCACAAATTAGAGACTGCTGCTGTAGGTCTGGAATCGGAGACCGCTGCTGTTGATCTGGAGCCACAAATTGGAGACTCCTGAAGAGCCATGAGTTGGAGACCACTATTGAAAACCTCGAGCCACAAGTTGGTTACCACTGCTGTACATTAAGAGCCACAGCTTGTAGACCACTTCTGTAGATCAGGAGCCACAAGTTGGATACCACTGCTGCACATCTAGAGCCACAGCTTGAAGACCACTTCTGTAGATCAGGAGCCACAAGTTGGATACCACTGATGTACATCTAAGGCTGGAGTCACACTAACCTGCGCAAAATACGGTCAGTATTTTACATGCGTAATACGGATGACAGACCCCTAAACAGTGCTCCGTATGTCATCCGTAATCAAGGTGTGGTCGCGTATTTTGCACATGTCAGCATCCGTATGTAATCCGTATGGCATCCGTATGGTGAGATTTTCTCGCAGGCTTGCAAAATGGACATATAATGGAGCCCTATGACAGTTTTACTAAAGAAATGAAAGAATAGATATAGACACATAGAATGCGTGTATATATATATATATATATATGTATTCTATGTGTCTATATCTATTCTTTCATTTCTTTATTAAACCTGTCAGTGTGAGTTTACTGTATCGCGCAATTAATTGCCGGCTTTGCTAAAAGACACCGGGTGCGTATTTCTCGCAGGTCACATGTGTGTTCCGTGTGTAATCCGTATTTTTTGCGCACCCATAGACTTGCATTGGCGTACTACGGCCGTAGTACGCTGACAATCGCAGCATGCTGTGAGTGGCACGGAGCGTAGGATACTGAGGAGAAATATACGGCTGGTGCGAGGGACCTCATAGAGAATCATTGGTCCGTGTCTAATGCGTGCTTTTTGCGCCTCTCACGCACCCGTATTCCTCGCCAGTGTGACTCCGGCCTAAAGCTACAGCTTGATGACCACTTCTGTAGATCGGGAGCCACAAGTTGGTTACCACTGCTGTACATCTAGAGCCACAACTTGAAGACCACTTCTGTAGATCAGGAGCCACAAGTTGGATACCACTGCTGCACATCTAAAGCTACAGCATGAAAACCACTTCTGTAGATCAGGAGCCATAAGTTGGATACCACTGCTGCACATCTAAAGCTACAGCATGAAAACCACTTCTGTAGATCGGGAGCCACAAGTTGGATACCACTGCTGCACATCTAAAGCTACAGCATGAAAACCACTTCTGTAGATCGGGAGCCACAAGTTGGATACCACTGCTGCACATCTAAAGCTACAGCATGAAAACCACTTCTGTAGATCGGGAGCCACAAGTTGGATACCACTGCTGCACATCTAAAGCTACAGCATGAAGACCACTTCTGTAGATCAGGAGCCACAAGTTGGATACCACTGCTGCACATCTAAAGCTACAGCATGAAAACCACTTCTGTAGATCAGGAGCCACAAGTTGGATACCACTGCTGCACATCTAAAGCTACAGCTTGAAAACCACTTCTGTAGATCAGGAGCCACAAGTTGGATACCACTGCTGCACATCTAAAGCTACAGCATGAAGACCACTTCTGTAGATCAGGAGCCACAAGTTGGATACCACTGCTGCACATCTAAAGCTACAGCATGAAAACCACTTCTGTAGATCGGGAGCCACAAGTTGGATACCACTGCTGCACATCTAAAGCTACAGCATGAAGACCACTTCTGTAGATCAGGAGCCACAAGTTGGATACCACTGCTGCACATCTAAAGCTACAGCATGAAAACCACTTCTGTAGATCAGGAGCCACAAGTTGGATACCACTGCTGCACATCTAAAGCTACAGCTTGAAAACCACTTCTGTAGATCAGGAGCCACAAGTTGGATACCACTGCTGTACCTCTAAAGCTACAGCTTGAAGATCACTTCTGTAGATCTGGAGCTATAGGATCATGAACACTTGAAGACGTAGGTTGAGGATCACTGTTGTAGGACATATGCCACACATTGGAGACAACTGCTGTGGGTCTTGAGACAAAAAATTGTAGACCAGTGTAGATCTTACAGCACAAACTGGAGACCACTGCTGTAGATCTGATGGTTCTTCTTTATGGTTAGATTTCCCGAATAACCTTTTTTTTCATGTTTTTTGTCAAACAGCACAACATTGTTGCATTTGATGGGGGTTTATGACATTTTTACGACAATTTTTTGCTTGTCTTTTAGTTGGGAATACCTTTGAAAACTCTCAAAGGACCAGTAATTATGGCCAAACCTGTCCGAGACGAGCCCCCGACCTTAATACATAACGCATTTATACTCTGACAATGTGCTGCCTGATGCTAATGTTTTGTGCCGGGGCTTCACCGGGAGCCGGGACTCCTCAGCTTCCACCTTAATTAATTGTGTTGATATTTATGCCAGGCCGGCAATGATCGACTGTAATTACTTCGACCTCTTAGAACCTGTGATCTTCTTGTGACTCCAAAGTAAAGCATTTCTTTAGCGGTGCAGGAGAGGTGGAGGCGGGGGTGGAGGGTTGAGGACTTGGGTTTATTTCATTGGAAATCTTTGAGCAACAAAGGTTAAAGCGACAATTACCGCGCGCTAAAAAGTAAACCGTTGGCCTGTAATAGGTTTGGTGGATTGTACTGATTGCGGGGGGAATTCACATTGATGTGGTTGAGACGTGGACTCTAATGAGACCTCATAGGGAAGAAAATTAAGGACTAACTTCATAAAACCAAGGAGTAATGAGACGCATTGGCAGGCTGACCAGCGTCTGGGCCACAGAAAAGGATTCTGCCGACATGGTAACATCAATGAAACGGTCACTATTTTTCGACAAACTTTGTATAAATCAATATTATAAGCGAATGTAAGAAACTTTGTAATATATCTTATGAGAAAAATATCCTTCTTTCTCAGCTCAGGAGGCAATTCTTCTCCTCCCTTTGCCTCCCGGACTCATCGTTCAGTCTAAAATCTGTCTGGGTAAAAAGAAAAAAAGCTGAATTGACCGTTCACTGAGAGATCAGATCACAGTCGTAAATTGAAATCTGTAACGAATGGAAACGGAGGCAGAGATGGTGAAGTTCACATTCGTTTTTTATTTTTAAAGTGGAACCTTGGGACCACGGTCCGGGGGCACCGACTAGTGAGCCCCAGGTACCCGTAGTAAAGCCCCTCGGACTGGACCAGAATGGAATAACCAGAGGACACAGGGTCTACCTCCAGTTAGACCCCAGACATGTGGCAGCTGTCCCAGCGGGACCAAAAGGGATAACACAAGTAACAGCAGAGTCCGTAATGAGACGGGTCCTGGATCCGGGTAGTTGGTAAGTAGTTGGTTCCAGTGACCTTCACTCAGTCCTCGTACTCGGATGGCTGTTGGCGGAACGGGATGGCTTTCGCCCAGATGGTTGCAGATATAACCAGGAAGATCAGGATACTGATACTCTGTGGAGACAGATAGCATTAGAGAATGCACAGAGACTGCAGACGCAGCGCAGACAGGTTAGCAAGAGAACCGGAAGTAGCAATGATTGATACTCGTTGCTCCGGCGCTCTCCCTATGGAGGAGAGGCCAGAAATAGCAGCCAGTGCGCTGCCATTGGTTAATTGTTCTTTTTGAAAAATGCACTCTGTCCCTTTAAGAAGGCAGGAGCGCACGCAGGCATGCCCTAATAGCTTTAGTTACATGTCTGTCGACAGGACGCCAGGAGGTGGAGGCAGGGAAGAGACCTGAATGCTGAGCAGCCGCATGAGACACAGAGGAGACCAGCTGCTGCCTAAGAACAGCGTGCGAGGCACGAGGTGAGTGCCCAGAACGGGGGGCAGTGGCAGACCTGGACGCAGCGCCAGGACGGGGACCATTTGTAACAGTGGCAGACCTGGGCGCCGCGCCTGGACAGGGACCGGGTGTAACAGTATCCCCCTCTTTACACCCCCTCTTCTTCAAGCCTGCGTAGAATCTTTTAAGAAGAGGAGCCTGGATGTTCTCTCTAGGCTCCCAAGATCTCACCTGAGGACCAAAACCCTTCCAGTCCACCAGGTAGGTCTTACCTCTTACTTTCCTCATGGCCAGGATATGTTTTACCTCAAAGACATCATCCTCCGAGACAGGGTCAGGAGTGGTACCCGGATCCTTAAAGAAGGGGCTCAAAACTACTGGTTTGTGGAGAGAAACATGAAAGGAGTTAGGCACACGTAGGGAAGTAGGCAACTTCAGCTTGTAAGAGACTGGATTGACTTGTCTCCAGATCTCAAATGGTCCGATGAACCGGGGACCCAATTTGTAGAATGGCATCTTTAAACGGATATACTTTGAAGAGAGCCATACCTTGTCTTTGGGGCGAAAGACAGGTGCATCCAAACGTCTCTTGTTCACATGCCTTTTCATACGTTGGGAGGCTTTCTCCAGAGCGGTTTTGACATCCTTTCAAACCTTAGAAAAATCTTCGGCGAAAGTATCGGCAGCCGGAACGCCAGATGATCCGGAGACGGGAAGAGGTATTCCGGGTTGCAGTCCGAAGACAATCTGAATGGGAGACTTTCCCGAAGATTCACTTACTTGGTTGTTGTAGGAAAGTTCGGCCCAGGGCAGTAAGTCTACCCAGTCGTCATGATGCGCGTTGACAAAGTGACGCAGGAATCCAGCCAGGATTTGATTTGTCCTCTCCACTTGTCCATTGGACTGGGGATGGTATGCTGAGGAAAAATCCAGTTCAATTCTTACCAGTTTACAAACTGCTCTCCAGAATCTTGAGGTGAACTGGACTCCTCTGTCGGACACGATGTGGAGAGGGAAACCATGGAGACGGAAGATGTGCCGGATGAACAGATCCGCCAACTCAGGAGCAGTTGGAAGACCGGGTAGCGGAATGAAGTGAACCATTTTAGAGAAGCGGTCCACCACTACCCACACCACAGAACAGCCAGATGAGATCGGAAGATCTGTGATGAAGTCCATCGCGATGTGTTGCCAGGGAGCGGACGGAAATGGAAGAGGATGAAGCCTACCTGCAGGTAGGTGTTTGGCCGTCTTGTTACGGGCACAGGAAGGACAGGCTGTGACGTACTCATGGATGTCCTTAGCCATAGCAGGCCACCAGTAGTACTGGGTGATGAGTTGCAGAGTCTCTCTGACCGGCGTGACCAGCCAACTTGGAGGAGTGGCCCCACCGAAGGACACGAGTACGTTCAGAAGCTGACATGAAAGTTTTCCCAGGGGGAAGCCGGGTAAGATCAGCAGAAGCGACAGCGACTAACCTTGAGGATTCAATGATGTGCTGCGGTTCTTCTTCTTGATCTGGAGGTAGAAAGGCTCTGGAAAGTGCGTCTGCTTTGACATTTTTGTCAGCTGGGCGGAAATGAAGAACAAAATTAAAGCGAGCAAAAAGAAAAGCCAAGCGGGCTTGTCGAGGATTCAGCCTTTGCGCAGTTTAGAGGTAAGCAAGGTTTTTGTGATCGGTGTATATGACTACCTAATGAAGAGCTCCTTCTAGAAGATGCCTCCACTCCTGCAGAGCCAATTTGATAGCCAACAATTCCCGATCTCCAATGGAATAATTTCTCTCTGCGGAAGAAAAAACCTTGGAAAAAAAAAACCACAGGAGTTCATTCGCCCGGTGGACGATTTCTGGGTAAGTACGGCTCCCGCACCTACTGAGGAGGCATCGACCTCAAGAAAAAAATTGTTCATTGGAGTCAGGGCGATGAAGAACAAGTGCGACATCAAAGGCCTTTTTGAGAGAAACAAAAGCCTCCTCAGTATCAGGAGGCCAATCCTTGGGATTTGTACCTTTCCGGGTCAGAGCTGAGATGGGCGCCACTCGGGTGGAGAAGTTGGAATGAATTGCCTGTAGTAGTTGGAGAAGCCCAGAAATCGCTGTATGGCTTTCAGCCCAGACGGACAAAGCCACTTGAGTACAGCCGATAACTTCTCTGGATCCATTTTCAATCCTGTGGAGGAAACAATGTAACTGAGGAAAGGCAAAGAGGATTGTTCAAAGAGGCACTTTTCAAACTTGGCATACAGTCTGTTCTCCCTGAGCCTCTGTAAGACTAGGCGTACTTGCCTCCGGTGCGTGACCAAGTCAGAGGAAAAACAGAATGTCGTCCAGGTAGACAACAACACAGGTGTAAAGCAGATCCCTGAAAATGTCATTGACAAACTCCTGGAAAACAGCGGGTGCATTGCTTAGACCAAACGGCAATACCAGGTACTCGTAGTGCCCATCATGGCTGTTGAAGGCTGTTTTCCATTCGTCTCCATCCCTGATTCGGATCAAGTTGTAGGCACCTCTGAGATCCAACTTGGTGAAGATCTTGACCCTACGGAGACGGTCAAACAATTCTGAAATTAGAGGCAAAGGGTACCTGTTTTTTTCTGTGATCTGGTTCAGTCCCCGGGAGTCGATACAGGGCCGCAGGGATCCGTCCTTTTTCTTCACGAAGAAGAAGCCTGCTCCTGCCGGTGATGATGATTTTCAGATAAACCCTCTGGCCAAATTCACCTAGATGTAGTCCGACATAGCCTGAGTCTCTGCCTGGGAAAGAGGGTAAACTATCCCACGGGGAGGAGATGTTCCAGGAAGAAGATCTATTGGACAGTCATGCGACCTGTGGGGCGGAAGTTTTTCAGCCTCCTTTTTCCCGAAGACATCCGAGAAGGACCAATAAGCATATGGTAATCCAGGCAGGGTAGCAGGTTCGACTGGGGGTGAAACTGGTTCAATCCGGTTTAAGCAACAGTCCGAGCAGGAATCTCCCCAACACAGAATTTCGCCTGTTCTCCAAATAAGGACTGGTTCGTGTTTCTGGAACCAGGGCAAACCTAAAAGCAAGGGGTGAGACAAACCAGGGTACACATAAAAACGGATTCTTTCAGAATGCATAAGACCTACCTGGAGTCCACTGGCTCAGTCTGGAACTGGACGGGTTCGGTCAGTGGCTGGCCATCGACAGTGGTCACCCGCAATGGACTGGGAAGAGCCTGAACTGGTAAGTGGTAACGATCCACAAGCGTCTGCTGGACAAAACTCCTGGCGGCTCCGGAATCCAACAGACAGAGTCCAGAAAATTTTATTGCTCCGCAGGTCACGGAGACAGAGATCTGCAATGAAGGAGAGGAGCATTCTCTACCTAGGGTGGCCTCTCCTACTGAGCCTAGGCACAGGAGCTTCCCGACTTCTTTGGACAGGAGCAGATCAGGTGTTCGGAACTACCACAATATGGACAGTCTCCGTCTTTGCGACGCGCCTCCTGGCGGCTGGCCAAACTTACTCGATCTACCTCCATAGCTTCGGGAGAAGAAGATGAGGTTGCCATCTTGGAAGAACTACAGTCCAGGTGGTAGGACCTCTTTTCTCGCTTAATCTCCATGGAATGCTCCTGAAAATGCAGGTCAAACCGGGTCGCCAAGGAAATCAGGTCATCCAAGATAGTAGGCCTATCCCATCCCGCCAGCTCATCCTCCCAGAAGGTAGCCAGCAAGGCCTCATTGTTCCAGGATAACTCAGACGAGAGGGTGCGGAAATGAACAGCATACTGAGCCACCGTGACGGTTCTTTGGCGTAAGCGAAGCAGGGCAGACGCGGTCTACGTGCCTGGCCAGGTTCATCGAAGGTCCTGCGAAAAGACTCTAGGAAAGATTGAAGATCATTAACCAGCGGGTCTCCTCTCTCCCATAACGGGTTTAGCCAGGCGAGAGCCTCTCCTGCTAGATGTGACATTATGAAGCCCACTTTGGCACGGTCAGAAGCAAACATGTGCCCCAAGATTTCGAAGTGTAGGGTACACTGATTGAGAAAACCCCGACACTGAGTGGGATCACCATGGAAGTGGGTAGGAGCCGCCAGGCGGGGACCCTTGCTTGCCATGACAGCAGGTACCTGGGTGCTGCTAGGTTAATCAAGAGCAGCCAGGTTCAGCAGAGAATCCATGCGGGTGGACAGGTTACGTAGATAAGATGTGATCTTGTCCTGTTGATCTTTTAAGCAGGTCACCTCTTGGCACAGTTCCATAGTCGGAGGCCTCTGGGGTCCAGCGGATTTCATGGATGGAGCAATCTGTAACGAATGGAAGCAGAGGCAGAGATGGTGAAGTTCACATTCGTTTTTTATTTTTAAAGTGGAACCTCGGGGCCACGGTCTGGGGTGCTCCGAAGGGGGCATCACTAGTGAGCCCTGGGTACCCGTAGTAAAGTCCCTCAGACAGGACCAGAATGGAATACCCGGAGGACACAGGTGCTAACTCCAGTTAGACCCTGGACATGTGGCTGTTGTCCCAGCTTGACCATAAGGGATAACACAAGTAACAGCAGAGTCCGTAATGAGACGGTCCTGGATCCGGGTAGTTGGTAAGTAGTTGGTTCCAGTGACCGTCACTCAGTCCTCGGACTCGGATGGCTGTTGGCGGAACGGGATGGCTTTCGCCCAGATGGTTGCTGATATAACCAGGAAGATCAGGATACTGATACTCTGTGGAAACAGATAGCATTAGAGAATGCACAGAGACTGCAGACGCAGCGCAGACAGGTTAGCAAGAGAACTGGAAGTAGCAGTGATTAATACTTGTTGCTCTGGCGCTCTCCCTACGAAGGAGAGGCCAGAAATAGCAGCTAGTGCGCTGTCATTGGTTAATTGTTCTTTTTGAAAAAATGCACGCTGTCCCTTTAAGAAGGCATGAGAGCACGCGGGCATGCCCCAATAGCTTTAGTTACAGGTCTGCCGACAGGACGCCAGGAGGTGGGGGCAGGGAAGAGACCTGAATGCTGAGCAGCTGCATGAGACACAGAGGAGGCCAGCTGCTGCCTAAGGGCAGCGTGCAAGGCACGAGGCGAGTGCCCAGAATGGGGGCAGCGGCAGACCTGGACGCAGCACCAGGATGGGGACCAGGTGTAACAGTGGCAGACCTGGGCGCCGCGCCAGGACAGGGACCGGGTGTAACAAATTCAAATTGGATAAATTTTTTATTATGCTGCTGCTGTTTCTGAACATGTGCTATATGTTCCGCTTAAGAAATCTATATGAGAAACAGAGTGTTTTATCTCACCCCCCCAGAGCTGGATTCACAGTTACACTGTTCAGTACTGCTGTGTAACAGGAGAGCAGGAAGCCCATGTGTCTGTGTATGGGAGACATCATAGAGGCTATTCTTCACCTATTGGCTGAGAGGCAATGGAAAATTAGAGATGGAGCTTGCAGAGGGGAACACTAGCGAAAAATGCAAGATATCATGGTCAGATATGGTGTTGTATGCACACAACAGCTTATTATAGGTGTGATTCAACTGATTGAATACTTGATTTTTGGGCTTGATTGCTGATGTTCCCAGTTCACAGATTAATCAAAGTCTGAAGATCAGATTGATGGATTTCTTCCCCGTTAATTTTCCATTTTTCCATCTATACCGGGGCTGAACCTTGGCTCTAATTTTATACGATGGCGGCAAATGTTTGATCCAATAAACTGAGATTCAGAATTTATATCCGCAGCATATTACGGATATCTATGTAAATTTCACCTCGACGCTCTGTGAAACCCGGTCATCGATGTACAGTAGGTGCCTCACGTTCCACCACGTGATTCCGCCAATTATACAGGAATCTTTATAAGATGAGATCAAGGATTTATCACTGAGACTCGGGGAGAGGATGAGTCTGATTCATCTTGCACCGTGCCGTATGACAATGTGCACGGACGTTTCAGAAATTCAATTCATATCAAACACATTCAATGCAAATCCCAGGGGGAAAATTCCAGCAAAATTGAATTTCGGGCAATTTTTGCTTATTATCAATAACAACCAAAACTTTTGAAAACTTTTAAAATAGTTTTTCGTCCATTCTGATCATTGGAGTTTAAGTCCTGAGACATCTCTGATCAACTAAGTACAAAAAAATCAACTACTGTTAGGAAATGAAAGAGGAGCGTAATGAGAGTTATTTTCTAATGGCAATTTGCATATACTCCAGAATGTTATAAAGAGTGATCAGCTTAACAGCAATTACTTGCAAAGTCAATATTTGCCTAGAAAATGAACTTTATCCCCCAAAACACATTTCAACATCATTGCAGTCCTGCCTTAAAAGGACCAGCTAACATCGTTTCAGTGATTGCTCCATTAACACAGGTGTGGGTGTTGATGAGGACAGGGCTGGAGATCAATCTGTCATGATTAAGTAAGAATGACACCACTGGACACTTTAAAAGGAGGCTGGTGCTTGGCATCATTGTTTCTCTTCTGTTAACCATGGTTATCTCTAAAGAAACACGTGCAGTCATCATTGCACTGCACAAAAATGGCCTAACAGGGAAGAGTATCACAGCTAGAAAGATTGCAGCTAAGTCAACAATCTATCGCATCATCAAGAACTTCAAGGAGAGAGGTTCCCTTGTTGCCAAAAAGGCTCCAGGGCGCCCAAAAAGACCAGCAAGCGCCAGGACCGTCTCTTAAAAGTGTTTCAGCTGCGGGATCGGGCTACCAGCAGTGCAGAGCTTGCTCAGGAATGGCAGCAGGCAGGTGTGAGTGCATCTGCACGCACTGTGAGGCGGAGACTCTTGGAGCAAGGTCTGGTCTCAAGGAGGGCAGCAAAGAAGCCACTTCTCTCCAGAAAAAACATCATGGACAGACTGATATTCTGCAAGAGGTACAGGGAGTGGACTGCTGAGGACTGGGGTAAAGTCATTTTCTCTGATGAATCCCCTTTTCGATTGTTTGGGACATCTGGAAAACGGCTTATTCGGAGAAGACCAGGTGAGCGCTACCACCAGTCTTGTCTCATGCCAACTGTCAAGCATCCTGAAACCATTCATGTGTGGGGTGGCTTCTCAGCCAAGGGAATGGGCTCTCTGTCTTGCCTAAAAACACAGCCATGAATAAAGAATGGTACCAGAATGTCCTCCAAGAGCAACTTCTCCCAACCGTCCAAGAGCAGTTTGGCGATCAACAATGCCTTTTTCAACATGATGGAGCACCTTGCCATAAAGCAAAGGTGATAACTAAATGGCTCAGGGAACAAAACATAGAGATTTTGGGACCATGGCCTGGAAACTCCCCAGATCTTAATCCCATTGAGAACTTGTGGTCAATCATCAAGAGACGGGTGGACAAACAAAAACCTTCAAATTCAGACAAAATAAAAGCATTGATTTTGCAAGAATGGACTGCTATCAGTCAGGATTTGATCCAGAAGTTGATTCAGAGCATGCCAGGGAGAATTGCTGAGGTCCTGAAGAAGAACACTGCAAATATTGACTTGCTGCATTAACTCATTCTAACTGTCAATATAACCTTTTGCTACTCATAATATGATTGCAATTATATTTCTGTATGTGATAAAAACATCTGACAAACACAAATAAAAACCAGAGGGCAGCAGATCATGTGAAAATATAATATTTGTGTCATTCTCAAAACTTTTGGACATGACTGTATGTATGAGAAAATCAGATTACTTAGGTCCAGCAACGCTCAGGTGGCACCAGGCAAACCTAAACAGGTGCCAAACTCCTCTGGGGCGGAGCCGAACTCTGACAGAGGTGGGGAAAAGATGGGGCTACTCTTTCACCCATGTGCCAAAATATTGACAACGATGTAGAGTCTACAAAACTAAAAGAACCTCATCTGGTCACTTAACATGCTCAGTTTTGAAGCCTAACAGAGGATAGGTCATTTTTTTCCACAAAATCTGCTCCTCGTGGGTGTGGCCACAGCATTTAAAACCACACATTTTTATGCAAAACTTATGCAAATATCAGCATTTATTAAATACAAGTCTATGTACGTTCTTCAGGCTGTAATTGGATGAGAAACATTAAAAAAAAAGCTTTATTAAAAAAAAGATCAATTAACTCTTTTAGGGCTAAAAACAAGGTGTTTCAAGCCAGAAGTATTACTGAATATCTATATGGATTATACTTATTCAATTGTATGATACTTAGGTGCAATACAAAATGCTGCCACTGGACATAAGGGGCGCCATTTCTGAAGGTGAGAAGGGGAGACAGATTAAATAAAAAGAAAAAATGAGACAACCATTTTAAAGGAACCACTTGGCAATATTTCATGTGTCTATGAGCCACCAGTTATGTGTGTCAAAAGTCGTGATCTAGGAATAGGCTAATAACATATTCACAATATCTAATGATATGTAAGAAAATCAATCATGGAATTTCCTCGTTATTAAGAATAAATAATCCCCCGCACAATTATGTGTTCTATAAATGGATGACATTGTGACATCTTTATAACTATGACGGACAAAGAGCAGCAAAGGATGAATACAAGGCCAGGAGACTGACAAGTTATATAAGAGATTCCACACATGATAGGAGCACAAATACTAGAAAGCCACATCACTACTACTGAGCAGAAGCACGGAAACATTATAGTAGTTATATTCTTGTACATAGGGGGCAGTATTATAGTAGATATATTCTTGTACATAGGGGGCAGTATTATAGTAGTTATATTCTTGTACATAGGGGGCAGTATTATAGTAGTTATATTCTTGTACATAGGGGGCAGTATTATAGTAGTTATATTCTTGTACATAGGAGTAGTATTATAGTAGTTATATTCCTGTACATAGGGGGCAGTATTATAGTAGTTATATTCTTGTACATAGGGGGCAGTATTATAGTAGTTATATTCTTGTACATAGGAGTAGTATTATAGTAGTTATATTCTTGTACATAGGGGGCAGTATTATAGCAGTTATATTCCTGTACATAGGGGGCAGTATTATAGTAGTTATATTGTTGTACATAGGGGCAGTATTATAGTAGTTATATTCTTGTACATAGGGGGCAGTATTATAGTAGTTATATTCTTGTACATAGGAGCAGTATTATAGTAGTTATATTGTTGTACATAGGGGCAGTATTATAGTAGTTATATTCTTGTACATAGGGGGCAGTATTATAGTAGTTATATTCTTGTACATAGGGTCAGTATTATAGTAGTTCTATTCTTGTACATAGGAGTAGTATTATAGTAGTTCTATTCTTTACATAGGGGCAGTATTATAGTAGTAATATTCTTGTATATAGGGGCAGTATTATAGTAGTTATATTCTTGTACATAGGGGCAGTATTATAGTAGTTATATTCTTGTACATAGGGGGCAGTATTATAGTAGTTATATTCTTGTATATAGGGGCAGTATTATAGTAGTTATATTCTTGTATATAGGGAGCAGTATTATAGTAGTTATATTCTTGTATACAGGGGCACTATTATAGTATTTATATTCTTGTACATAGGGGCAGTATTATAGTAGTTATATTCTTGTACATAGGGGGCAGTATTATAGTAGTTATATTCTTGTATATAGGGGCACTATTATAGTATTTATATTCTTGTACATAGGAGCAGTATTATAGTAGTTATATTCTTGTATATAGGGGCACTATTATAGTATTTATATTCTTGTACATAGGGGCAGTATTATAGTAGTTATATTCTTGTACATAGGAGTAGTATTATAGTAGTTACAGTGGGGCAAAAAAGTATTTAGTCAGTCAGCAATAGTGCAAGTTCCACCACTTAAAAAGATGAGAGGCGTCTGTAATTTACATCGTAGGTAGACCTCAACTATGGGAGACAAACTGAGAAAAAAAAATCCAGAAAATCACATTGTCTGTTTTTTTTCATTTTATTTGCATATTATGGTGGAAAATAAGTATTTGGTCAGAAACAAAATTTCATCTCAATACTTTGTGATATATCCTTTGTTGGCAATGACAGAGGTCAAACGTTTTCTGTAAGTCTTCACAAGGTTGCCACACACTGTTGTTGGTATGTTGGCCCATTCCTCCATGCAGATCTCCTCTAGAGCAGTGATGTTTTTGGCTTTTCGCTTGGCAACACAGACTTTCAACTCCCTCCAAAGGTTTTCTATAGGGCTGAGATCTGGAGACTGGCTAGGCCACTCCAGGACCTTGAAATGCTTCTTACGAAGCCACTCCTTCGTTGCCCTGGCGGTGTGCTTTGGATCATTGTCATGTTGAAAGACCCAGCCACGTTTCATCTTCAATGCCCTTGCTGATGGAAAGAGGTTTGCACTCAAAATCTCACGATACATGGCCCCATTCATTCTTTCATGTACCCGGATCAGTCGTCCTGGCCCCTTTGCAGAGAAACAGCCCCAAAGCATGATGTTTCCACCACCATGCTTTACAGTAGGTATGGTGTTTGATGGATGCAACTCAGTATTCTTTTTCCTCCAAACACGACAAGTTGTGTTTCTACCAAACAGTTCCAGTTTGGTTTCATCAGACCATAGGACATTCTCCCAAAACTCCTCTGGATCATCCAAATGCTCTCTAGCAAACTTCAGACGGGCCCGGACATGTACAGGCTTAAGCAGTGGGACACGTCTGGCACTGCAGGATCTGAGTCCATGGTGGCGTAGTGTGTTACTTATGGTAGGCCTTGTTACATTGGTCCCAGCTCTCTGCAGTTCATTCACTAGGTCCCCCCGCGTGGTTCTGGGATTTTTGCTCACCATTCTTGTGATCATTCTGACCCCACGGGGTGGGATTTTGCGTGGAGCACCAGATCGAGGGAGATTATCAGTGGTCTTGTATGTCTTCCATTTTCTAATTATTGCTCCCACAGTTGAATTCTTCACTCCAAGCTGGTTGGCTATTGCAGATTCAGTCTTCCCAGCCTGGTGCAGGGCTACAATTTTGTTTCTGGTGTCCTTTGACAGCTCTTTGGTCTTCACCATAGTGGAGTTTGGAGTCAGACTGTTTGAGGGTGTGCACAGGTGTCTTTTTATACTGATAACAAGTTTAAACAGGTGCCATTACTACAGGTAATGAGTGGAGGAAAGAGGAGACTCTTAAAGAAGAAGTTACAGGTCTGTGAGAGCCAGAAATCTTGTTTGCTTGTTTCTGACCAAATACTTATTTTCCACCATAATATGCAAATAAAATGAAAACAAAACAGACAATGTGATTTTCTGGATTTTTTTTTCTCCGTTTGTCTCCCATAGTTGAGGTCTACCTATGATGTAAATTACAGACACCTCTCATCTTTTTAAGCGGTGGAACTTGCACTATTGCTGACTGACTAAATACTTTTTTTCCCCACTGTATATTCTTGTGCATAGGAGCAGTATTATAGTAGTTATATTCTTGTACATAGGAGTAGTATTATAGTAGTTATATTCTTGTGCATAGGGGTAGTATTATAGTAGTTATATTCTTGTATATAGGGGCACTATTATAGTAGTTATATTCTTGTACATAGGGGGCAGTATTATAGTAGTTATATTCTTGTACATAGGAGTAGTATTATAGTAGTTATATTCTTGTACACAGGGGCAGTATTACAGTAGTTATATTCTTGTACATAGGAGCAGTATTATAGTAGTTATATTCTTGTACACAGGGGGCAATATTACAGTAGTTATATTCTTGTACATAGGGGCAGTATTGTAGTAGTTATATTCTTGTACATAGGGGACAGTATTATAGTAGTTATATTCTTGTACATAGGAGCAGTAATATAGTAGTTATATTCTTGTACATAGGGGGCAGTATTATAGTAGTTATAATCTTGTACATAGGGGCAGTACTATAGTAGTTATATTCTTGTACATAGGAGCAGTATTATAGTAGTTATATTCTTGTACATAGGAGCAGTATTATAGTAGTTATATTCTTGTAAATAGGAGCAATATTATAGTAGTTATATTCCTGTACATAGGGGGCAGTATTATAGTAGTTATATTCTTGTACATAGGGGGGGCAGTATTATATTAGTTATATTCTTGTACATAGGGGGCAATTTTTATTGCATAAAACCAACAAATACAATTAAAATAAACAGAATTCTTCCTTAATACAAAACATAAATTCTCATGAATGCATCAGACAATAGTTATAGAACTAAATTAATACATTAGGAATAAAGGTAACTTAGAGTTCACTCCTGTGGAAGGAAGAATATGAAATAAACACTTTTAGTAACACGATCATGTTATTATCCCACAGACACATTCCTCCATAGTTTCGCATTACTCTGACTTTTCTTTATCTCTAACGCTCTTATCCATCTGAGCTCGGACAGTATCTTTGTGGCTGCAGTGACGGGATGGAAGGGCTCGCTGTGGAGGGACACTCGGGTTCTCATGTGCCAGTGGTAATACTTAATGGTGGTAATGATCAGGTACATTGTCCCCCTGTTGATGGTACCGTCAGTGGATGGGACTCCATAGATAATGTCAGGGTATTTCAGGGACAGCAGTCTGGGGATTTTCAGCTTGGTCGATACTTCCGTCCATATTTCCCTACCTCCCCAGCAATCACAAATAAAATGCTCCATGGTTTCCTCCTGCTGACAACCAAGGGGACAGTTCCGATCCAAAACACTTAAATATTTTAAGTTCCCCCTCACAAAGAGCTTCCCATGTAGCGACAGCCAAGCAATGTCGAAAAACTTTGCTGGAAGTCGCCTCCCGTTGAGGAATCGGAGACTGTCCTGAAGAGTCCTGGTGGCACAATCCCTTAGGGCCAGTGGAGAGTGGAAGAAAGTCCTACATATATGAGCACACAGACCTTTCCTCGTATTACTCTCAATGTAGGACCTCTCCAGTCCCCACTTCCTGACACACTTCAGACCATATTCCAGATACTGGGGGAGGTGGTCACCTGTCCATCTCCTCCTCTTGAGACTGCCGCCTCGCACCCAAGATTCCGCAAAAGGCAATATCCAATACCTGATACTATTCGCCCACAGGGAGCTACTGTTTGAATCCATGCTCCCAAAATTTACTTTAAGAAACAAGGAGTCAAAGAAAACCCTTGGATTTAACATATCCAGCCCGCCCTCACTCCGCTGTAGGTACGTTATTCCCCTCTTTATCAGGTTCATCCTGTTCCCCCACAAGAGCTGGAAGAACAGGCTGAGGAGCCTCGCCGAGAAGGATTCTGGCAAAGGAAAAACGACAGAGACATACAAGAAGACGGGGACCAGGTAAGTCTTCAACATAGCAACCCTTTCTCTGTAAGTCAGCCTCCAGTTCTTCCATCGCTGAACCTTTGCATTTCCGGTCTCCAATTTTTCCTCCCAATTTAGGCTGGCATTATCTTCCGTCCCAAATTTAACCCCTAAGATCTTAATATGGGTGGAGGCCTTAAACTGCGGCAGATCAAAGTCTGGGTCAGATTGCAATGTCCACAGAGCTTGACTCTTCTCAAGGTTGACCAGAGACCTGGAGGCCTCTGAGTAACTTCTGATGGCCGCAGACAACATCTGCACCTCATGAGGATTAGATATCACCAGCGTCACATCATCCGCGTAGGCAACCACCTTCAGAGGCAAGCAGTGGGGGGCCGGCACCCCCCAAAAGTTACACTCCTGCAGTGACCACAAAAACGGGTCTATGGCAAAAACATACAGGAGTGGACTCAGCGGGCAGCCCTGTCTCACCCCCCGCCTCAACTCCAAAAGTGCCACCCTGCCAACCATTAATCAGAGGAAAGCTCACCGCTAGAGTTGAGCGATACCGTCCGATACTTCAAAGTATCGGATCGGAATGGATCGGCCGATCTTAAAAAAAAGTATCGGTATCGCCGATTCCGATACCGAAAGTCCCATTCAAGTCTATGGGACTTCCGGTATCGGAATAAGAAAAACCCTGTTTTTGCCTTGTACAGCCTCTCTGGGGTCTGTACGGGCCTTTCGGGGGGCTGTGCCGGCCTGCCAGGGGGTCTGTGCAGGCTCCGGTGGTCTGTGCCGGCCTGCCGGGGGGCTGTGCCGGCCTGCCGGTGGTCTGTGCAGGCTCCGGTGGGCTGTGCCGGCCTGCCGGGGGTCTGTGCCGGCCTGCCGGGGGGCTGTGCAGGCTCCGGGGGGCTGTGCCGGCCTGCCGGTGGTCTGTGCAGGCTCCGGGGGGCTGTGCCGGCCTGCCGGTGGTCTGTGCAGGCTTCGGGGGTCTGTGCAGGCATCGTTCGATGGGACTACAAGTCCCATCGGGCGATGCCTGCTACCATGACAGTGATTGACACATTAGCCAATGATGGGACAGTAGTAGTCCCATCATCCGGCTAATGTGTTGAACGTAAAAAAAAAAAAAAAAAATTACATGCTACATACATGCTACATACATACAACATGCATACTACATGTAACATACATACTACATATATACTACATGCAACATGCATACTACATATATACTACATGCATGCAACATGCATACTACATATATACTACATGCTACATACATACTACATATATACTACATACATACTACATGCATGCTACATGCTACATACATGCTACATTCATACTACATATATACTACATGCAACATACATACTACATATATACTACATGCATGCAACATGCATACTACATATATACTACATGCTACATACATACTACATATATACTACATACATACTACATGCATGCTACATGCTACATACATACCACATACATACTACATACATACTACATTCATACCACATACTACATACATGCTACATTCATACTACATATATACTACATGCAACATACATACTACATATATACTACATGCATGCAACATGCATACTACATATATACTACATGCTACATACATACTACATATATACTACATACATACTACATGCATGCTACATGCTACATACATACCACATACATACTACATACATACTACATACATACTACATGCATGCTACATGCTACATACATAACACATATATACTACATGCATGCTACATATATACTACATGCTACATACATACTACATATATACTACATACATACTACATGCATGCTACATGCTACATACATACCACATACATACTACATACATACTACATACATACTACATGCATGCTACATGCTACATACATAACACATATACTACATGCATACTACATATATACTACATGCTACATACATACTACATACATACTACATACATACTACATGCATGCTACATGCTACATACATACCACATACATACTACATACATACTACATACATACTACATGCATGCTACATACATACTGCATGCTACATACATACTACATATATACTACATACATACTACATGCATGCTACATACATACTGCATGCTACATGCATGCTACATAAAGTGGGGAAAAAAAGTATTTAGTCAGTCAGCAATAGTGCAAGTTCCACCACTTAAAAAGATGAGAGGCGTCTGTAATTTACATCATAGGTAGACCTCAACTATGGGAGACAAACTGAGAAAAAAAAATCCAGAAAATCACATTGTCTGTTTTTTTTTTCATTTTATTTGCATATTATGGTGGAAAATAAGTATTTGGTCAGAAACAAAATTTCATCTCAATACTTTGTGATATATCCTTTGTTGGCAATGACAGAGGTCAAACGTTTTCTGTAAGTCTTCACAAGGTTGCCACACACTGTTGTTGGTATGTTGGCCCATTCCTCCATGCAGATCTCCTCTAGAGCCGTGATGTTTTTGGCTTTTCGCTTGGCAACACAGACTTTCAACTCCCTCCAAAGGTTTTCTATAGGGTTGAGATCTGGAGACTGGCTAGGCCACTCCAGGACCTTGAAATGCTTCTTACGAAGCCACTCCTTCGTTGCCCTGGCGGTGTGCTTTGGATCATTGTCATGTTGAAAGACCCAGCCACGTTTCATCTTCAATGCCCTTGCTGATGGAAGGAGGTTTGCACTCAAAATCTCACGATACATGGCCCCATTCATTCTTTCATGTACCCGGATCAGTCGTCCTGGCCCCTTTGCAGAGAAACAGCCCCAAAGCATGATGTTTCCACCACCATGCTTTACAGTAGGTATGGTGTTTGATGGATGCAACTCAGTATTCTTTTTCCTCCAAACACGACAAGTTGTGTTTCTACCAAACAGTTCCAGTTTGGTTTCATCAGACCATAGGACATTCTCCCAAAACTCCTCTGGATCATCCAAATGCTCTCTAGCAAACTTCAGACGGGCCCGGACATGTACAGGCTTAAGCAGTGGGACACGTCTGGCACTGCAGGATCTGAGTCCATGGTGGCGTAGTGTGTTACTTATGGTAGGCCTTGTTACATTGGTCCCAGCTCTCTGCAGTTCATTCACTAGGTCCCCCCGCGTGGTTCTGGGATTTTTGCTCACCGTTCTTGTGATCATTCTGACCCCACGGGGTGGGATTTTGCGTGGAGCACCAGATCGAGGGAGATTATCAGTGGTCTTGTATGTCTTCCATTTTCTAATTATTGCTCCCACAGTTGATTTCTTCACTCCAAGCTGGTTGGCTATTGCAGATTCAGTCTTCCCAGCCTGGTGCAGGGCTACAATTTTGTTTCTGGTGTCCTTTGACAGCTCTTTGGTCTTCACCATAGTGGAGTTTGGAGTCAGACTGTTTGAGGGTGTGCACAGGTGTCTTTTTATACTGATAACAAGTTTAAACAGGTGCCATTACTACAGGTAATGAGTGGAGGAAAGAGGAGACTCTTAAAGAAGAAGTTACAGGTCTGTGAGAGCCAGAAATCTTGATTGCTTGTTTCTGACCAAATACTTATTTTCCACCATAATATGCAAATAAAATGAAACAAAAACAGACAATGTGATTTTCTGGATTTTTTTTTCTCAGTTTGTCTCCCATAGTTGAGGTCTACCTATGATGTAAATTACAGACGCCTCTCATCTTTTTAAGTGGTGGAACTTGCACTATTGCTGACTGACTAAATACTTTTTTTCCCCACTGTACATACTACATACATACTACATACATACCACATATATACTACATACATACTACATACATGCTACATACAATACATTCATACAATACATACATAGACATACAGTACATATAACATAGAGTAACATACTTACCAATACTTGTCACATTGTTCCCCGAAGCCATTGTCTTTTACGGAATAAATATTAACATAACAAACCACAAAAATACTCACCCACGATCCGAAGCAGTCCACGAGTGTGTCCCACGACGATCTTGGGTAGAGAACTGCAGCATCAGCTGATGCTGCCATTCTCTACGGGCTGCAGGAATCCAATGACGGAAGGTAGGTATCCTTCCGCACTGTATTCCTCCGCCTCTTAAAAAAAAAAAAGTCCCTAGTCTCACTTTATGCCATTGCTGTGTGGGAATTTCCCACGCAGCAATTGGATAAAGTGAGACTAGGGCCTTTTTTTTTTTAAGTGGCGGAGGAATACAGTGCGGAAGGATACCTACCTTCCGTCATTGGATTCCTGCAGCCCGTAGAGAACGGCAGCATCAGCTGATGCTGCAGTTCTCTACCCAAGATCGTCGTGGGACACACTCGTGGACTGCTTCGGATCGTGGGTGAGTATTTTTGTGGTTTGTTATGTTAATATTTATTCCGTAAAAGACAATGGCTTCGGGGAACAATGTGACAAGTATTGGTAAGTATGTTACTCTATGTTATATGTACTGTATGTCTATGTATGTATTGTATGTAGCATGTATGTAGTATATATGTGGTATGTATGTAGCATGTAGTATGTATGTAGCATGTAGTATGTATGTAGTATGTATGTAGTATATATGTGGTATGTATGTAGCATGTAGTATGTATGTAGTATGTATGTAGCATGCATGTAGTATGTATGTAGTATGTATGTAGCATGCAGTATGTATGTAGCATGCATGTAGTATATATGTAGTATGTATGTAGCATGTAGTATGTATGTAGCATGCATGTAGTATGTATGTAGTATGTATGTGGTATGTATGTAGCATGTAGTATGTATGTAGCATGCATGTAGTATATATGTGTTATGTATGTAGCATGTAGTATGTATGTAGCATGCATGTAGTATATATGTGTTATGTATGTAGCATGTAGCATGCATGTAGCATGCATGTAGCATGCATGTAGTATGTATGTAGTATGTATGTGGTATGTATGTAGCATGTAGCATGCATGTAGTATGTATGTAGTATATATGTGGTATGTATGTAGCATGTAGTATGTATGTAGCATGCAGTATGTATGTAGCATGCATGTAGTATATATGTAGTATGTATGTAGCATGTAGTATGTATGTAGCATGCATGTAGTATATATGTGTTATGTATGTAGCATGTAGCATGCATGTAGCATGCATGTAGCATGCATGTAGTATGTATGTAGTATGTATGTGGTATGTATGTAGCATGTAGCATGCATGTAGTATGTATGTAGTATATATGTGGCATGTATGTAGCATGTAGTATGTATGTAGCATGCAGTATGTATGTAGCATGCATGTAGTATATATGTAGTATGTATGTAGCATGTAGTATGTATGTAGCATGCATGTAGTATATATGTAGTATGTATGTAGCATGTAGTATGTATGTAGCATGCATGTAGTATGTATGTAGTATGTATGTAGTATTTTTTATTTTTTTTTTAACATTTAACACATTAGCCGGATGATGGGACTACTACTGTCCCATCATTGGCTAATGTGTCAATCACTGTCATGGTAGCAGGCATCGCCAGATGGGACTTGTAGTCCCATCGGACGATGCTTGCACAGACCCCCGGACATCAGCACAGCCCCCCGGCAGGCCGGCACAGCCCCCCGGCAGGCTGGTACAGACCCCCACAGGGTGCACAGACCACCGGCAGGCCGGCACAGCCCCCCGGCAGGCCGGTACAGCCCCCCGGCAGGCCGGCAGAGACCCCCGGAAGGCCCAAAATGACGGCGCATCATGATGCGCACACACCGCGCATCATGATGACGTCATTTCGGCTGTCAATCAACTTTGAACTTCCGATTCCGATGCCGACTTCCGATATTGAAAAAATATCGGAAGTCGGTATCGGAATTCCGATACAGCAAGTATCGGCCGATACTTGCGGTATCGGAATGCTCAACACTACTCACCGCCTCTCTGTACAACGTCTTCAGCCAATCCACAAATTGTCCTGGAATACCGTACTTTGACAAAGTGGCCCACAGATAATCATGATCAACTCTGTCAAAGGCTTTAGCCTGGTCCAGACTGACAACATATCTCCCACACCGCAGAGCTTTACATCTCTCAAACATCTCCCGTATCGAGATGACCGCTCCAGAGATGTTCCGCCCTTTTACCGTGCCAAACTGAGAGCCTACCAACAGTGCCGGGGACAAACAGACTAACCTAGAAAACAGGATCTTTGCCAGAATCTTCCTGTCAACATTCAAGAGGGCAATTGGCCTCCAGTTCTTGATGTCGCTCGGCTCCTTACCTTTAGACAGCAGAATTAATGAGGACACTCTCATGGATGGAGGCACCAGGTGATTTTCTAGACAATTTTTGTAAACATCCACAAGAATTGGAGCCAGGAGGTCTCTGAATTTCTTATAAAATTCTGCTGTTATACCATCCGGACCTGGTGCCTTCTTCAGATGTAACTTATCAATGGCCTCCTTAACCTCCTCCACCGTTAATTCTGCTGTCAAAGGAGAAAAGTCCAGATCATTAATATCAGGCGTTGGAGTTGCCTCCAAGAATAGAGTCATTTTATGTTTATCCAAAGCCTTCCTCTGAAACAAGACAGTATAATAAGATTTCACAACCCCCAGGATACCCTCCCGAGATTCCTGCAACACACCCTGGGAGTCAATGAGACCTGTGACCGATTTATTGGCCACCCGCTCCCGGCAATTCTCAAAGGGATCAGGTGCCCCTAAGACCCCATAATCCCATTCAAGAACCAAGCAGGTATACCTGCTGTACTGATACTGCCTTATCTCAGATTTCAGCCCGTCGATCTTCTCTTTGTTACCCCCGCCCTCCGAATAGAGTGACTCCAATTCTTTGCGCAGCCTTAGGTACTGGCTATACTTACTCCTGCCTTTCTTAACTGACAGTCTCTTCAAGAGGTGTCTGATATCATCCTTGACGTCCTCCCACCAGTCGGCCATGTTGTCATAGAAGTCCACTCTCTGTAGATGACCTTGCAAAAGGGAGTGGACACAACTCTGGACAGAGACATCATGGAGGAGGCTAAAATTAAGTCTCCATAACCCCCTACCAACATCAGCTCGTTTAGTGGCTCTCAGGCAGAAATATAGGGCAAGATGGTCTGAGTATGGGACGACTCTCTCACTCATGGCACCGATGACTTCCATGGGACTTACAAAAGCCAGATCTATTCTACTGCCTCTATTGGAGCAGGAATAGGTTAATTTTGGCTTTCGTCCTCCCCGTTTAAAGACGTCCCCTAATCCAGCCTGCAGGACTATGTTATTCAACATCCTACCATCCCTCATCACGGTTCTACCTGAGGAGCTGTCACCTGATGTCAGTATGGCATTAAAGTCCCCCACCATTATCACTGGAAGAGAGGTGAACAGATAAGGCTTGACATCATTAAATAACTGTATCCTGTCAGTCACCGTCTGTGGCCCATAGATGTTAATAAGCCGGAGTCGCCTCCCATGGACAGTGACTTCCAGGACCAGACACCTTCCCATAACCACCTCCGTCATCCTATGTACTGTCACATCCCTGGTGTTAAACAGAATGGCGACCCCGGCGTACGGCTCCACAGCCAGTGACCAAAAAGAGGGACCAAACCGCCATTCCCTCTCAGCCTCCCTCATGAGCCCCTGAGTCGTCAGCCGCGTCTCCTGCAGAAAGATGACATCTGCGTCCAGGTATCGGAGATGGTCATAGACAGCGTGCCTCGTCCTCCACACCTTAATGCTGTTCACATTACTGGATGTTATTTTTAATGAGAAATCCGCCATCACAATACCACAACAGAGGAGCAGAGATGTAAAAGCCGCCATCATAAGTCTGGGTCACAGATGTTCTGACTACCACCGGTCTCCATGTCAGACTGTATCTCAGTGTCAGCAGGTACAGGCTTCCGTTTTGTAGGGGGATGGTCCGCTACGTCCCTGTCATACTCAGTCTCTATTCTTTTTATCTCTTCCTCCAAGTCCCCATCAGACTCAGACAAAACATCAAACTTATTGGACACGACCATCACACCTGCCGAACTCTGGACTTTTTTCCTGCCACCCTGGCTAGTGACATACTCCTCCTCAGGTTTACGGGAGGCCTTGTCCTTTTTTTTTCCTTTTTACCTGATTACAGCCACTTTCTTCAGCTAGAGATGGTGATACTGAAGTGGTGGCTACATGTGGCTGCTGGACCTGAGGGACGACCTCCATGCTCCCCACTGTACCCTCTGTACAAAGCTGCTCTGATGTTACCTGAGCGGACCCCTGGTGGACCTCTGACCTGGTCAGTATTGTCCCTGACATTAAAGTCTCCTCCTCCTGAGCCTCTGCCCCTGTCACTAACTCCTCATCAGGAAGGAGCTTGCATATATTGTGCCAGGCATCTGGACAGTCCCTGTGAGGGTGGCCGACCTCCCCACAGAGATTGCACTTGATGTTCTGGCAATCTGCCGCTAAGTGGCCGACTTCCCCGCACAGGCTGCACTTTACCACGGTACAGGTGTTTGCCAGGTGACCCACTTTACCACACTTAAAACACTTTCGTGGCTGCCCAGGGTAGAAGCAAACCCCCTTCTCCCTCCCGATAAAGAAGGAGTTGGGTAAGTGAGCCGTGATATTGTTGTGCTGGCGCAATTTCACCAGCACCTTCCATCCACCGGTCCATATACCGTCTTCATCCCTGTTTTTGGTGAGGTCGGAGACAAGGTCACAATGCCTCCGGAGCCACACCACAGTGTCCTGCAGGGGAACAGCCTCATTCCAAAAGATGATGTTAACCGTGGCGGTATCTGGCTTAGATATTGGAATGAAGCTGAACTTGTTCCAGCCATCAGCGTCCCTGAACTTGGGGAAATTGGCCCAGAATCTGTCCAGATCAGACATAAGCTTAAAGCTGATATCATAGCCCTGTCTGTCTGGCAGATTGATGACCGCCAAGATATTAACCGGCGCAAACCCCATCTGGCGGCACAGAAGCTCCCTGACCACCAGCCTCCTCTCTGGCAGGTCCTCCTTGGCACCTCTGTGCCTGAACCGCACCACATTCCTCCTTTTGATAGCCTGCCCGGTGTAATTGGCGCCGGAGGTAAAGGACGGAGCGGCGCGGCTCCAAACATTACTGGGAGGGACCTGTGGGGCCACACTGGGCTGACTGACAGGGCGAGGGTCTGCAGCGGAGGGGCCTGTTACACCTTGTGTGCTGGAAACCAAAGGGGGGAAATCACAGACATTTTGCACATTATTATCATCATCATCATCAATCTCAATAGCGTCATCAGAATGCGCAATGTCCACCACAGACTCTGTACCCCCTTCAGCCCCCAACCCCACATGAACAGTACCAATATCCCCAGAATTAGTGCTCTCCTGGACACCAACAGTAGATGCAGTCTCATGTCCACTGTCTTGATGTTGTGCTGGGTAAGGTGGGACTTGTGGTACCGCTGGGATCTGAGCCTCTTGCTCCTGCTTGGGGTCTGCCGCAGGTAGTTGCTGGTGCAGTATCTGACCCTCCTTAAAACAGAAGCTAGCGGGCTGCAGCACCGGCCGTACCTGCTGCCGGGTCCCCCCTGGGACAATGTCTGTGCGGGAACCAGCAGAGTCCTGCGCGCAGGACTTAAACCGCTCCTGGTTCCTATATGTCTCTGCCAGGGGCCCCATCCTCGCCAGCACACAGTCTATGTCCCGCACCACAGTTGCCAGCTCTACCCCGAGTGCATTCAGTCTCTGGTCATATACAGAGTGATCCCCAGGATTAGCAGCCTTCACCTTGTAAATGCAGTCAATTTCCATTTGCAGAAGATTCCTCTGCTGCTGCAACTCACCCATCCTCCTGACCAGTCCTGGTATCTCCTCTACCAGCTGTAGCTCTGGGGCACGCGGCGGCTCCTTCTGGGGTCTTGCTTTAGGGGTTGACACCTTGGTTTTTAATATCGCTGGTTTTGTGACTCCAGCCTCCACAACACTTTTACCACTGCCACCAGCCTGCAATCTCGTGCGTCCAGAGCTCGCCATGCTGGTCACCACATGTCCCAGCTGAAGGTTCTCCTGGAGTGTTTGCTTCTCCAGAGATGTCCGTCTCTGTCTGCCTGGAGTGAGCTGCACACCTGAAGCTGGTGATGGACTCTGCCTCACCTTCTGTGCAGCCACCTGCCCTCCAGCACTCAGGTTCTCAGCAGAAGATGCCTTCTGGGATTTCCTTCCAGGCTCTGGACACTGTTTGCCTTGACTGGCCGACTGTTTAACAGAAACATCCTTGCACACAGACAAAGCTTTCTCCTGTCTCTTTCCCGTACTGAGCTTCAACACAGGATCTTTCTCCATGCTGCTGGGACTTCCATTCTGAGGTTTAATTTCCCCAGAGGCAACTCTGGGATTTCCATCCACAAGAGAAGGTTGGGAGTTTCCTCCCAGTGTAGGCCTGGAAGCCAGGGCCTTGCTTGGGGTGCTTCCCCGCCCAGGGTGGCCCCTCCCTGGGCTTGCTCCAGACATGAGGAGAACCACAGACACACAACCTCACAGCTAGGAGGCAGTATTATAGTAGTTATATTCTTGTACATAGGGGGCAGTATTATAGTAGTTATATTCTTGTACATAGGGGCAGTATTATAGTAGTTATATTCTTGTACATAGGAGCAGTATTATAGTAGTTATATTCTTGTACATAGGGGGCAGTATTATAGTAGTTATATTCTTGCACATAGGGGCAGTATTATAGTAGTGATATTCTTGAACATAGGAGCAGTATTATAGTAGTTATATTCTTGTACATAGGGGCAGTATTATAGTAGTTATATTCTTGTACATAGGGGCAGTATTATAGTAGTTATATTCCTGTACATAGGAGCAGTATTATAGTAGTGATATTCTTGAACATAGGAGCAGTATTATAGTAGTTATATTCTTGTACATAGGAGCAGTATTATAGTAGTGATATTCTTGAACATAGGAGCAGTATTATAGTAGTTATATTCTTGTACATAGGGGGCAGTATTATAGTAGTTATATTCTTGTACATAGGGGGCAGTATTATAGTAGTTATATTCTTGAACATAGGGGGCAGTATTATAGTAGTTATAATCTTGTACATAGGAGCAGTATTATAGTAGTTATATTCTTGTACATAGGGGTCAGTATTATAGTAGTTATATTCCTGTACATAGGGGCGGAATTATAGTGGCTATATTCTTGTACATAGGAGCTGTATTACAATAGTTATATTCTTGTACATAGGGGCAGTATTATAGTTGTTATATTCTTGTACATAGGAGCAGTATTATAGTAGCTATATTCTTGTACATAGGGGCATTATTATAGTAGTTATATTCTTGTACATAGGGGCAGTATTATAGTAGTTATAGTCTTGTACATAGGAGCGGTATTGTAGTAGTTATATTCTTGTACATAGGAGCAGTATTATAGTAGTGATATTCTTGAACATAGGAGCAGTATTATAGTAGTTATATTCTTGTACATAGGGGGCAGTATTATAGTAGTTATATTCCTGTACATAGGGGGCAGTATTATAGTAGTTATATTCTTGTACATAGGGGGCAGTATTATAGTAGTTATATTCTTGTACATAGGAGCAGTATTATAGTAGTTATATTCTTGTATATAGGAGCAATATTATAGTAGTTATATTCTTGTACATAGGAGCAGTATTATAGTAGTTATATTCTTGTATATAGGAGCAATATTATAGTATTTATATTCTTGTACATAGGAGCAGTATTATAGCAGTTATATTCTTGTACATAGGGGCAGTATTATAGTAGTTATATTCTTGTACATAGGGGGCAGTATTATAGTAGTTATATTCTTGTACATAGGGGCAGTATTATAGTAGTTATATTCTTGTACATAGGAGCAGTATTATAGTAGTTATATTCTTGTACATAGGGGGCAGTATTATAGTAGTTATATTCTTGTACATAGGGGCAGTATTATAGTAGTTATATTCTTGTACATAGGGGCAGTATTATAGTAGTTATATTCTTGTACATAGGAGCAGTATTATAGTAGTTATATTCCTGTACATAGGGGGCAGTATTATAGTAGTTATATTCTTGTACATAGGGGGCAGTATTATAGTAGTTATATTCCTGTACATAGGAGCAGTATTATAGTAGCTATATTCTTGTACATAGGGGCATTATTATAGTAGTTATATTCCTGTACATAGGGGCAGTATTATAGTGGTTATATTCTTGTACATAGGAGCAGTATTATAGTAGTTATATTCTTGTACATAGGGGCAGTATTATAGTAGTTATATTCCTGTACATAGGAGCAGTATTATAGTAGTTATATTCTTGTACCTAGGGGCAGTATTATAGTAGTTATATTCTTGTACATAGGAGCAGTATTATAGTAGTTATATTCTTGTACATAGGGGCAGTATTATAGTAGTTATATTCTTGAACATAGGAGCAGTATTATAGTAGTTATATTCTTGTACATAGGGGCAGTATTATAGTAGTTATATTCTTGTACATAGGGGCAGTATTATAGTAGTTATATTCCTGTACATAGGAGCAGTATTATAGTAGTGATATTCTTGAACATAGGAGCAGTATTATAGTAGTTATATTCTTGTACATAGGAGCAGTATTATAGTAGTGATATTCTTGAACATAGGAGCAGTATTATAGTAGTTATATTCTTGTACATAGGGGGCAGTATTATAGTAGTTATATTCTTGTACATAGGGGGCAGTATTATAGTAGTTATATTCTTGTACATAGGGGGCAGTATTATAGTAGTTATATTCTTGTACATAGGAGCAGTATTATAGTAGTTATAATCTTGTACATAGGAGCAGTATTATAGTAGTTATATTCTTGTACATAGGGGTCAGTATTATAGTAGTTATATTCCTGTACATAGGGGCGGTATTATAGTGGCTATATTCTTGTACATAGGAGCTGTATTACAATAGTTATATTCTTGTACATAGGGGCAGTATTATAGTTGTTATATTCTTGTACATAGGAGCAGTATTATAGTAGCTATATTCTTGTACATAGGGGCATTATTATAGTAGTTATATTCTTGTACATAGGGGCAGTATTATAGTAGTTATAGTCTTGTACATAGGAGCGGTATTGTAGTAGTTATATTCTTGTACATAGGAGCAGTATTATAGTAGTGATATTCTTGAACATAGGAGCAGTATTATAGTAGTTATATTCTTGTACATAGGGGGCAGTATTATAGTAGTTATATTCCTGTACATAGGGGGCAGTATTATAGTAGTTATATTCTTGTACATAGGGGGCAGTATTATAGTAGTTATATTCTTGTACATAGGAGCAGTATTATAGTAGTTATATTCTTGTATATAGGAGCAATATTATAGTAGTTATATTCTTGTACATAGGAGCAGTATTATAGTAGTTATATTCTTGTATATAGGAGCAATATTATAGTATTTATATTCTTGTACATAGGAGCAGTATTATAGCAGTTATATTCTTGTACATAGGGGCAGTATTATAGTAGTTATATTCTTGTACATAGGGGGCAGTATTATAGTAGTTATATTCTTGTACATAGGGGCAGTATTATAGTAGTTATATTCTTGTACATAGGAGCAGTATTATAGTAGTTATATTCTTGTACATAGGGGGCAGTATTATAGTAGTTATATTCTTGTACATAGGGGCAGTATTATAGTAGTTATATTCTTGTACATAGGGGCAGTATTATAGTAGTTATATTCTTGTACATAGGAGCAGTATTATAGTAGTTATATTCCTGTACATAGGGGGCAGTATTATAGTAGTTATATTCTTGTACATAGGGGGCAGTATTATAGTAGTTATATTCCTGTACATAGGAGCAGTATTATAGTAGCTATATTCTTGTACATAGGGGCATTATTATAGTAGTTATATTCCTGTACATAGGGGCAGTATTATAGTGGTTATATTCTTGTACATAGGAGCAGTATTATAGTAGTTATATTCTTGTACATAGGGGCAGTATTATAGTAGTTATATTCCTGTACATAGGAGCAGTATTATAGTAGTTATATTCTTGTACCTAGGGGCAGTATTATAGTAGTTATATTCTTGTACATAGGAGCAGTATTATAGTAGTTATATTCTTGTACATAGGGGCAGTATTATAGTAGTTATATTCTTGTACATAGGAGCAGTATTATAGTAGTTATATTCTTGTACATAGGGGCAGTATTATAGTAGTTATATTCCTGTACATAGGAGCAGTATTATAGTAGTTATATTCTTGTACATAGGGGCAGTATTATAGTAGTTATATTCTTGTACATAGGAGCAGTATTATAGTAGTTATATTCTTGTACATAGGGGCAGTATTATAGTAGTTATATTCTTGTACATAGGAACAGTATTATAGTAGTTATATTCTTGTACATAGGGGGCAGTATTATAGTGGTTATATACTTGTACATAGGGGGCAGTATTATAGTAGTTATATTCTTGTACATAGGGGGCAGTATTATAGTAGTTATAGTCTTGTACATAGGGGCAGTATTATAGTAGTTATATTCTTGTACATAGGGGCAATTTTTATTGTAAAAACAAAACAAATACAAATAACATTCCTCCAATAATACAAAACTGAATTCACTAGGATTGTACATACATTCATTACATATCCAGGTTATACATATCAAATTAACTTAGAGTCCATACTCCTAGTTTGAGGAGAGAAAAAAAAAAAAAAACACACTTTGCAAACAGAGCTCATCATATTCCTACCCAGTGACTCATCCTTCTCTATCTTAACATTTCCTAATTTCTCCTAATGATTTTCCCTATCTGAGTTTGGACATTATCTGGTTGACAGCGTCACAGATCTGAGTCGGAGTTATTCTGTTCACCACCGGTCTCCATCTCAGACTCTTCCCGAGTGCCCTCAGGTAAGGGCTTCCGCTTTGGCGGAGGACAGTCCTCTACGTCCCTATCACACTCTGCGTCAATTCTCTTAAGGTCATCTTCAAAATCGCCGTCAGACTCAGACAGAACATCAAACCTGTTAGATACGACCATTACACCTGCAGATCTCTGGAATTTCTTCCCGGCTCCTTGGCCAGTGTCATACCCCTCAGGTTTACGGGAGGCCTTGTCCTTTTTCTTCCTTTTCTGATTATTGCTATTCTCTTCAGACACAGATGGTAGCACTGAAGTAATGCCTTCCTGTGACCGCTGCCCCTGAGGTACAACCTCCATACTCCCCTGTTCTCTCCCTGAACCCTGCTGCTCTGGTGTTAGCTGAGTAGACCCCTGGTGGACCTCTGGTCTGGTCAGTATTTCCCCTGACAGTAAAGCTGCCTCCTCCAGAATCTCTGCCCCTGCCACCAAGTCCTCGTCAGGAAAGTCCTTACAGATATTGTGCCAGGCGTCTGGACAGTCCCTGTGAGGGTGACCGATCTTCCCACAGAGGTTGCACCTGATGTTCTGGCAGTCTGCAGCTAGATGGCCGACCTCCCCACACAGGCTGCACTTCACCACAGTACAGGTATTTGCCAGGTGACCTGCCTTGCCACATTTAAAGCACTTACGAGGCTGCCCAGGATAGAAACACACACCCCTCTCCCTCCCAATAAAGAAGGAGTTGGGTAAATGGGCCGTGATGTTATTGCATTGGCGCAGTTTCACCAAAACCCGCCACCCTCCCGTCCAGATCCCATCACTGTCTCTGCTTTTGGTGAGGTCAGAGACCAGGTCACAATGCCTCCGGAGCCACACCACAATGTCCTGCGGGGGAACAGACTCATTCCAGAAGATGACACTTAGGGTATGTGCACACATAGTTTTTTGTCTCTGCGGATTTTGTAGAGAAAACCGCAGGACAAAGTGCTGCGGTTTTTCTGCGTTTTTTCTGCGGTTTTGCCCTGCGGTTTTCACCTCATAATGGATGAGGTGTAAAACTGCAGCGTTTCTGCACCAAACAATTGACATGCTGCGTTTTGAAAACCGCGCGGAAAAATCCGCAGCATGTGCACAGCTTTTTTTTATTTCCATAGGAAATAAAGGTACTGTACAACGCAGCAGAATCTGCTGCGATTCTGCAGAGCCAAAAACGCTGCGGAAACGCAGCAGAAAACGCAAAGTGTGCACATACCCTTACAGTAACGGTATCTGGCTTAGAGATAGGAATAAAGCTGAACTTACTCCAGCCCTCCGTGTCTCTAAACTTGGGGAAACTAGACCAGAATCTGTCCAGGTCAGACATGAGCTTAAAGCTGACATCATAGCCCTGCCTGTCTGGAAGATTAATCACTGCCAGGATGCTGACTGGCACAAACCCCATCTGGTGGCACAAGAGCTCCCTGATGACAAACCTCCTGTCTGGCAGGTCCTCCTTGGCACCTCTGTGCCGGAAACGCACAACGTTTCTCCGTTTAAACGCCTGGCCTGTATAATTGGAACCAGAGGTAAAGGACGGAGCACCACGACTCCAGGCATTACTGGGGGGACCGTGCGGGGTCACATTGGGTTGACTGATGGGGTGAAGGTCTGCAGCAGGAGGGGCAGCCACACCTTGTGTGCTTGAAATTAAAGGGGGGAAATCACAGACATTATCATGCACATTGTTATCATCAACATCAATGTCATTATCAGACTGTGCAGCGTCCACCAAAGATACTGTGCTCCCCCAAGCCCCCAACCCCTCAGATACAGTGCGGTTATCCCCAGCATCAGAGCCCTGCTGGGCACCATCAGTAATGACCGGCACATGTCCACTTCCCAACTGTTGTGCTTGGCATTCTGAGACTTGTAGTCCCTCTGCTGGAAAGTGCAGTCCATGCTGCTGCTTGGAATCTGCTGCAGGATGCTGTGCTGGGCATTCTGAGACTTGTGGTACACCTGCTGGAATCTGCATAACATGCTGCTGCTTGGGGTCTGCCGCAGGCTGCTGTGGCTGCAGTGTTTGACCCTTTTGGAAGCAGAAACTTGCAGGCTGCAGCACTGGCCGCACCGGCTTCTGGGGCTCACCTGGGACAATGTCTGAGCTGGAACCTGCAGAGTCCTGCTTGTGTGACATAAACAGTTCCTGGTTCCTATAAGTCTCTGCCAGGGGCCCCATCTTCTCTAGGACACAGTCCATGTCCGTCACCACTTTTGCCAGCTGTATACCAAGCATGTTCAGAGTCTGATCACAAAAGGTGTGATCCCCACCAGGATTAGCAGCCTTTACATTATAGCCCATGTCTATCTGTTTCTGCAGCAAGTCTTTGTGCTGCTGTAACTCACCGAGCCTCTTGACCAGTCCTGGGATCTCCTCTGCGACGTGAAGCTCAGGTGCACATGGCGTCTCCTCCTGGGATCCTGCTTTCAGCAATGTCCCTGGATGCTTGAAACCAGACGTCTCCTTAACTTTCACCACCGCTGGTTTCGTGGTTCCAGGCTCCACAGCACTTTTACTGCTGCCACCTGACTGCGACCTTGTGCGCCCAGAGCTCGCCATGCTGGCCACCACATGCTTCTGCTGCAGGGTCTCCTGGAGCGTCTGTGTCTCCAGTGAGGTTCTCCTCTGTCTGCTGGGAGTCAGCTGCACACCTGAAGATGGTGATGGCACCTCCTGAGCTGCAGGCTGCTTTCCTCCATTCAGCTTCTCACCAGTAGATTTCTTCTGGATTTCTCCTAGTTGTCCTTCACTCTGCTTGCCTTGGCTGGCCGACTGCTTAACTGGAACTTTCTTACCCACAGCCATGGCTTTTCCTTGTTCCGTTACTTTTTGCACTTTCACAGCTTCATCTTTCTTGCTGTTGCTGCTGCTACTTCCATTCTGAGCTTTCTTTCCCTCAGAAACAACTTTGGGACTTGCATCCGCCTTAGACACAACTTGAGCGTTACTTCCAAGTGTAGGCCTGGAAGCCTGGGCCTTGCTTGGGGAGTTACCCCGCCCAGGGTGGCCTCCCCCTGGGCTTGCTCCAGACATCAGGAGAGCTACAAACACACAACCTCACAGCTAGGAGGCAGTATTATAGTAGTTATATTCTTGTACATAGGGGCAGTATTATAGTAGTTATATTCTTGTACATAGGGGCAGTATTATAGTAGCTATATTCTTGTATATAGGAGCAGTATTATAGTAGTTATATTCTTGTACATAGGGGCAGTATTATAGTGGTTATATTCTTGAACATAGGAGCAGTATTATAGTAGTTATATTCTTGTACATAGGAGCAGTATTATAGTAGTTATATTCTTGTACATAGGGGTCAGTATTATAGTAGTTATATTCCTGTACATAGGGGCGGTATTATAGTGGCTATATTCTTGTACATAGGAGCTGTATTACAATAGTTATATTCTTGTACATAGGGGCAGTATTATAGTTGTTATATTCTTGTACATAGGAGCAGTATTATAGTAGCTATATTCTTGTACATAGGGGCATTATTATAGTAGTTATATTCTTGTATATAGGAGCAGTATTATAGTAGTTATATTCTTGTACATAGGAGCAGTATTATAGTAGTTATATTCTTGTACATAGGAGCAGTATTATAGTAGTTATATTCTTGTATATAGAGGGCAGTATTATATCAGTTATATTCTTGTATATAGGGGGCAGTATCATTGTACATAGGGGATATTTGGATTGATGTTTTTACCACTCTGACATTAAGCATGTGGCTCCACATACTGGGACTTGTAGCTGCAGTCATCTGCCTCCATGTTGTAGGGTTTCCCCGCCGTGTTTAGCTGCAGACCCCCATACATCACCTGTCTGCTTCCTGCAATTGCAGCCTCTCTCCTTGCAGATATCAGTCCTGTTAATCTGTCATCGCCTCTTGTCATCTCATCATCTTAAGTGTCTTTCCTCAATGGCTCCAGCATCTGTGTCTCCAAATTAAAAGGCGTCTGCTTTGCATATTTAATTATGTTAATGCTCGGGGTGATGGGGGTCACGTCTGCATTGAGGGCAGCGCATCCTTGCAAACAAATAAATTCTGCTCCTCCATTAATAGAGCTATAAAAAATAATCAATCATTAATCTTTATGCCCTGGCATGCTGGGAGTTATAGTGCTACATCAGCCGAGTTAGACCTAATACCAATTGATCAGTGAATCCTATGAATTCGGAGGGTAATAATGACCCATCGCTTACAAAATCCTGCAGTAACGGCAAACCTGCTTGCTGACTGTTTCCTGGTTCTAACGTATATTCTTTACCTAACAGGCTGGACAGAGGAATAACAAACTGAAAAATATACAGCACCCGGTGCATTCAGAGTTAAATTTAGAGTCATCTATGATCAGATTTAGAAACAGAAAGCCTACTTGTTGACTGTTTCCTGGGCGAAACAGATTTCCTAGGACACAGGGCAGAGTAAAAACTAAATGAAAATGTAATGCAAACTGTAAAAAAGGATGACAACATACGACAGAAGCCGTACGGCGAAGATCATGACTCAAAGATGGAGGTGCCCTTTAAGGGCTTGACCTGTATACCATATCTGAAGGTACAGACAACAATAAAGGACACCGGGGATCGATTCTTCAGGAAAGGAGCATCTTTGTTTTGTGATAGGTCAGAATCTGACTACTGGAAGAGATAGAGATAGAATGGTGTGTTCAGCTCCGCCCTCCTCCTCCGGCCCCGCCCCTGCGGAACCTGCAGTAGATATAACACAATGTATCACTCTTAAGCAACAATATATCTAGTACTTCAATATTTATTTCTTTAGCTATCAGTGACATCTTTTATTTTTCTGGCCTTAAATATCCTTAAAATATTTCCCTTTAAATGTTCCCCTTTAACGCCACCTCGTCCGTCATTAATGGCAGCTTCATGTCACTAATGTTCAGAAATATCGACCTCGTCCTGCCAGTGTTGAAGCCGCCCGCGGTTCGGGGCGAAGAAGTCACCATTAACATCACACCTGGATCCGGAACATGTAGGATGTCACCGTGCCGGCTCTGCATTTCAGCAAGAAACAGCGCCACTCTTATCCACAGGTTGTGTTTAGTATTGCAGCTTGGCTCCACCGATGTGAATAGGGCTAAAGCTGCAATACCGGACACATCCTACAAACAGGTGGGGGGCGCTGTTTCAAGAATAAATCAGACACCTTTTTCTAATCCTGTACAAAAAAAAGGAATAATTTAGGATGGACCCCCCAACCCCAGATTATCGCTGAAGGGTGAAAAGGGGGGGGGAGAATCCTATTGGCACGACTCAAAGGATATCAGATTTTTTTTTTTATTCCATGGAAAAAGGGGAAAGTTTGGTTCATGTTATTCACATCCATTTTGCCAACTAGGGCTAAGCAGTGTTTCCTCTGGAAGGGAAAGAGTTAAAATTTAGAATTTAAAGGGACAGTGGTGTCAAAAAAAAAAATAAAGGGGGTTCTTCGTCTATATTGAAAAAAAGTATAAAAATGTCTTAGGATGACACAAATGTGGGGCAGAAGCAACAAGCAGTTGATTGCTTACGAGAATATCATGTGTTTTGCACTTTTGTTTTATGGCTAGACATCCCCTTTAAGGGATTTTTCCACTTTTACAATCCCCCTAGAATAGAAGATAACAGGTTGTACCACAATCCGTAGAGATCAGCTAATATTTCTTCAGTCATCAGCAGCAACTGATCAATTTCCCAACAGCTCCCCCGCAGGCTAAATTAAGTATTGCACCATGCTAATTAAAATAATGGGCCGTGTGCAAAGCCCCTCACAGCCCCCACTTGTCTAGAGTAGTAACCACCTGCATAGTCCTGTCCTAATTTTCTTACGTGAGACAGAAAGGGAGCGGTGGAGAACCAAGTATTAGGCACTTCATGGCAGAAGGTGGCGGTACGGACCATGGGGACCACCCTTTTAATTATTCCTACGGGGGGCCCTCTCTTTGCTTAAAACCACAGCCAATCATTGAGAGATATTACAAATTCACAAAACAATGGAGACACCCAAAAAGACCATGAAGCCCCTGGACAGGACCCTCCTCCAATGGTGGCACTGCTCTGACTAATAGGGGGGTCCTGGCATGCAACATATGGATCCAGACATTGTCTACCAGAGACCCGAGATTTAAAATGTTGGTTCTGCAAAGATTCAGTACAAATCCATAAGCAAAATGCTCTGTGGAGTCATCTACATAAATAACACCGCCATACAGTGCCCGCAGTTCAGTCGTGCGTTATGCCGTGTGTTTCCTACAAAAGCAAAAGCCGTCAATCAAAGGCCGCGGCCATGACTAATAGGGGGAGTCCTAGAATGTAATGTGTGCACCCAGACATTGTGTTCCCGACACCAAGGACTTTTAATCTTCTGATCTTGCTCTGTGGGATCATCTGCATAAATACAACCGCCATAAAGCATCCACGGTTCATCCGTGCGTTGTACTGTTTGTTTCTTACCAAACAAAAGACAAAAACAACTCATGGAAACACAGTCCAAGGCCAAAAACATCCTGGTCATACCCGACACTGAACAATCCAAGCGGCAAAGAAGAAAATGACAGCATGTATAATGCCGCCAGATGGTGAGCGGTGCACAGAATGCAACCAAAAAAGAACAATGAGCTAATAAAAGCCGCAACCAAGGTCTTGCAAACAGAACCTGATGCCTGTGCGCTGAATAAACACAGCAGACGGATCATGAGCTGTTTTTCCATATGGCGGTATAACCATAATCTGGTTCTACCGCCTGTGATGCCTCTGGAGAAATGTCCAACCAAACCAGCATTTGGGTATAACTACTTAAGAGGAACTTCAGCTGTACAGCATGGCTCCACAACAGCATGGGGGCAGATACTGAAAAACATCCTAAATTCTAGATGGAACTCAATGCTGCCCCTAGTGGTAGGTATTTTAATAAAGCTAGGAAATCAAACAGGCACTGGGCTGTCAGGTATTAGATTAGCCATAATTTAATCTTCTTTTTCTTCTATGTATCCCGCTGTGTTGCTTGAGGCTCTTGGACAAAATCAATCTCCTTCCCCCTCTGGCAGCAAACATAACTCCGGGTATCTCTGCTATTCTGCTACGTGCTATAGATGGCAGAATAACTCAGTGATTCAGGCAGTGGATCCAAGGTGTGGTGTGTTAGGTATTAGATTACTTAGAATTCGATCTTTTTTTCCTCCACGTGTCCCCCATTGAGGCTGCTGCTAATAAAACTGTTTATGACTGATTGTAGACTGAATAAATCTCCTTCCCCCTCTGGCAGCAGATATTGTAACTCCTGCCTTCCCTGCTAATTTTCTATTTACTATGTATAGCAGAATAACTAAATAATTCAGACAGTGGATCCCAGCTTTAGTGTGTTGTGTATTAGATTACTCATAATTCAAGGTTTTCTTCTTCCATGTGTCCCCCTTGAGGTTGCTACTACTCTGCACTGTTTATGGCTGATTGTAGACAGAATAAATCTCCTTCCCCCTCTGGCAGCAGATATTGTAACTCCTGCCTTCTCTGCTAATTTTCTATTTACTATGTATAGCAGAATAATCAAATAATTCAGACAGTGGATCCCAGCTTTGGTGTGTTAGGTATTAGATTACTCATAATTCAATGTTTTCTTCTTCCATGTGTCCGCCTTGAGGATGCTACTACTCTGCACTGTTTATGGCTGATTGTAGACAGAATAAATCTCCTTCCCCCTCTGGCAGCAGATATTGTAACTCCTGCCTTCTCTGCTAATTTTCTATTTACTATGTATAGCAGAATAATCAAATAATTCAGACAGTGGATCCCAGCTTTGGTGTGTTAGGTATTAGATTACTCATAATTCAATGTTTTCTTCTTCCATGTGTCCGCCTTGAGGATGCTACTACTCTGCACTGTTTATGGCTGATTGTAGACAAAATAAATCTCCTTCCTCTTCTGGCAGCAGATAATCTACCATAGAAGGCAGAATAAAAAATTCAGACAGTAGATTCTATTTGAGGCATGTTAGATAATAGATTACTCATAGTTCAATCTTTTCTTCTTCCATATGTCCCCCTTGAGGTTGCTGCTAGTCTGTACTGTTTATGGCTGATTGTAGACAGAATAAATCTCCTTCCCCCTCTGGCAGCAGATAATATAACTCCTGCCTTCTCTGTAATTTTTCTATCTACTATAGATGCAGAACAACTCAATAGTTCAGGCAGTGGATACCAGTTGAGGTGTGTTAGGTATTAAATTACTCATAGTTCAATCTTTTTTCTTCCATAAGTGATTGGCTGTACTGTTTAGGATTGATTGTGGGCAGGATCAATCTCCTTCACCCTCTGGCAGCTGACAGTATAGTTCGTCATTACTTTTCTGGAAGAAGAAGGACCCGATTCATTATTGCATTTGTGCCTTTTTTTGTCTAGATTTGGTGTTTTTCATCTGCGCCCAACTCTTCTTTTCTCTTTTAAGTCTATTTTCTGTGTGTTTGCTGTTTTTTGGTTTTTTACATTCATCATTATGGGCAAAATTTGATGTTTTCCGGATGTTTTTGCTGATTTATCAATTGTGTTTTTTTGAAAACTGGCAACACTCTTTGGGTGACTGTAGCCCAGACCCCACCGCACCACCCTAGCGTGATTTTATACACACAAGAATTTTTAGAGCAAATTTTGCACCATTTAGCAAAATTTTTAAAGCTGAAAAGTTGCGAAACAGGTTGAAAATAAAAATAAAGTTTTTTTTTATGTTACTCAAAATTTGTGAACTGTTTTTGACAAATTTGGGGCAAAGAAAATCAACAAATATCAGCAGGCAAGAAAAGTAAAAGGACCTAAAAAATTATTCAAATGATGAATTGTCCCCAAAGTGTTCTCAGCTCTTCTGCCAAGTAATGCGGAGGCTCCTGCCCTGACAATCAGGCAGAAAGCTGTTCCTGTTGGCTGCTCTGCAGGAAACAGAAGATCAAAACGCAGAGCCGTCACTATGAGGACAGTGACTGAGCGCGTGTAACCATCAGCACTCAGCTCATGAGGAGGACGTGCACATTGCTACACACTGCGAGCACCAGGTGGCGCCATGCTATGGGAGGAAATGTCATAACTCTTCGCCAGATTGTTCTATTACCAGCGTGCAAATGGCAAATACTGTAGATAACAAGATCCACCATTCACAATAGATGATGTGACAGCTCACCTCCGCCTCCTGTACAGTGACTGATAACACCTCTATATACAGTAGATAACAACATCCATCATTCACAATAGATGTCACAGCTCACCTCCTCCTCCTGTACAACGACTGACAACACCTCTATAAACAGTAGATAACAAGATCCACCATTCACAATACATAATGTCACAGCTCACCTCCTCCCCCTCCTGTACAATGACTGATAACACCTCTATATACAGAAGAAAACACTGGATCCCCCGTTCACAATAGGTGATGTCACAGCACACCTCCTCCCCCTCCTCCTCCTGTACAATGACAGATAACACCTCTATATACTGTAGATAACAAGAGCCACCATTCACAATAGGAATGTCACAGCTCACCTCCTCCTTTATAATAACTGATAATAATACTTCCATATACAGTTGTTAACACAGGATCCACCATTCTCAATAGATGATGTCACAGCTCACCTCCTCCACCTATACAATGCCAAATAACACCTCTATATACAGTAGATAACACAGGATCCAACATTCACAATAGGTGATGTCACAGCTCACCTCCTCCTCCTGTATAATGACTGTTAACACCTCTATATACAGTAGATAACACAGGATTCACCATTCACAATAGCTGATATCACAGCCCACCTCCTCCCCCTCCCTTCACAATGACCTTTGCACCTGCTCATTAGATGCCTTAATATAAAAGCTAGGATGTGAGTCTGATCATTGCTCCTAATGTTCGGTGTGTTTCCTAAAGGAATAGGAATTTAGAGTCTAAGAAAAAGTCCCAGCAGCCGGTGTGAGAATTGTAATGTTTCTAATTTTTATTTTCCATACAGATTATGATATAGAAAATAAAATGTTGCCAAAAATGTTTAAACACAATATTGAGCACAGAAGCCTGATTTAAAGGATAGGTCGCGTTCTGCCTACCTGGAGCCTAATCGTCAGCAGCATGAAGCACTAATTACAGTAATGATCCATCCAAAACTAGAAGCATCTGCGCGACTCCGCCGGCAACTAACGCTATGCACATAAGCAGCTCGCGCCCTGCAAAATCTAAGGTGACTCTGTGCTGCCCCCTGCTAGTCATCACGAGCATTGCACATTCATTTGCAATATTTTTCTTTTTTTTTTTCAATTGCAAAACCAACCTTTTCATTCCTCATTATGTATATTTTAGGTTACTAATTCTGTGCCAGGTAATTTCTTATTATATATTTAAAATGGTCGGACTTTATTGATCTGATACAAATCTTATGCAACAGAAGTAAAAACTAAACTACAAAAATCTCCCTACCTATAGCCACCACTAGAGGGAGCACAGTGCATACTACTTACAGAGTACCACTAGAGGGAGCACAGTGCATACTACTTACAGAGTACCACTAGAGGGAGCACAGTGCATACTACTTACAGAGTACCACTAGAGGGAGCACAGTGCATACTACTTACAGAGTACCACTAGAGGGAGCACAGTGTATACTACTTGCAGAGTGGTTCCCCAAGTGGAGAAACTCCAGAGGTGGCAGAACTACAATCCCCAGTATGGAAGAAGTTTCTACAACTCCTGGAGTATATGAGATTCAAAACAACTGTCCGCTCTGTCTTTAGTGATTATCAGTTTTTTGTTACTTTAGACCTGGCTGTCCTCTAAGCATCCTCCGCAAGGAGAAAACATACAAAGGGACATCTTGGCTATGAAAGCTTTACAGCTTGTGCGACCTGAAAGGTTCCAATTGTAAATCTACTAATCTATTCAACGGCATTTATGTAGCAAAGAATATCTCAGGTCTAATGGCCGACATAATTACTATCCTTCACCCTTACACAAAGCTATGCTGCAAATGGATAATGATGATTAACCTTAGAGATTTAGTGCTGAGGAGACACTGGCCATAACACCAATGTCAACTTCATAAATCAAAATGTATTGTATTCTATGGTCAAGAAGGCTATAATACTGCCTGCTAGGAACAGGTATACAACTACTATAATACTGCCCCCATGTAAAAAAAACTATACTATAATACTGCTCCTATGTACAAGAATATAACTACTATAATACTGCTCCCTATGTACAATAATATAACTACTATAATACTGCTCCTATGTACAAGAATATAACTACTATAATACTACTCCTATGTACAAGAATATAACTACTATAATACTGCTCCCTATGTACAATAATATAACTACTATAATACTGTCCCCTATCTACAAGAATATAACTACTATAATACTGCCCCTATGTACAAGAATATAACTACAATAATACTGCTCCTATGTACAAGAATATAACTACTATAATACTGCCCCTATGTACAAGAATATAACTACTATAATACTGCTCCCTATGTACAAGAATATAACTACTATAATACTGCTCCCTATGTACAAGAATATAACTACTATAATACTGCCCCTATGTACAAGAATATAACTACTATAATACTGCTCCTATGTACAAGAATATAACTACTATAAAACTGCTCCTATGTACAAGAATATAACTACTATAATACTGCTCCCTATGTACAAGAATATAACTACTATAACACTGCTCCTATGTACAAGAATATAACTACTATAACACTGCTCCTATGTACAAGAATATAACTACTATAATACTGCCCCTATGTACAAGAATATAACTACTATAACACTGCTCCTATGTACAAGAATATAACTACTATAATACTGCTCCTATGTACAAGAATATAACTACTATAATACTGCTCCTATGTACAAGAATATAACTACTATAATACTGCTCCTATGTACAAGAATATAACTACTATAATACTGCTCCTATGTACAAGAATATAACTACTATAATACTGCTCCTATGTACAAGAATATAACTACTTCAATACTGCTCCTATGTACAAGAATATAACTACTGCAATACTGCTCCTATGTACAAGAATATAACTACTATAAAACTGCTCCTATGTACAAGAATATAACTACTATAATACTGCTCCTATGTATAATAATATAACTACTATAATACTGCCCCTATGTACAAGAATATAACTACTATAATACTGCCCCCTATGTACAAGAATATAACTACTATAAAACTGCTCCTATGTACAAGAATATAACTACTATAATACTGCTCCTATGTATAATAATATAACTACTATAATACTGCCCCTATGTACAAGAATATAACTACTATAATACTGCCCCCTATGTACAAGAATATAACTACTATAATACTGCCCCTATGTACAAGAATATAACTACAATAATACTGCCCTCTATGTACAAGAATATAACTACTATAATACTGCCCCTATGTACAAGAAAATAACTACAATAATACTGCCCCCTATGTACAAGAATATAACTACTATAATACTGCCCCCTATGTACAAGAATATAACTACTATAATACTGCCCCCTATGTACAAGAATATAGCTACTATAATACTGCCCCTATGTACAAGAATATAACTACTATAATACTACCCCTATGTACAAGAATATAACTACTATAATACTGCCTCTATGTACAAGAATATAACTACTATAATCCTGCCTCCTAGCTGTGAGGTTGTGTGTTTGTAGCTCTCCTGATGTCTGGAGCAAGCCCAGGGGGAGGCCACCCTGGGCGGGGTAACTCCCCAAGCAAGGCCCAGGCTTCCAGGCCTACACTTGGAAGTAACGCTCAAGTTGTGTCTAAGGCGGATGCAAGTCCCAAAGTTGTTTCTGATGGAAAGAAAGCTCAGAATGGAAGTAGCAGCAGCAGCAGCAAGAAAGATGAAGCTGTGAAAGTGCAAAAAGTAACAGAACAAGGAAAAGCCATGGCTGTGGGTAAGAAAGTTCCAGTTAAGCAGTCGGCCAGCCAAGGCCAGCAGAGTGAAGGACAACTAGGAGAAATCCAGAAGAAATCTACTGGTGAGAAGCTGAATGGAGGAAAGCAGCCTGCAGCTCAGGAGGTGCCATCACCATCTTCAGGTGTGCAGCTGACTCCCAGCAGACAGAGGAGAACCTCACTGGAGAGACAGACGCTCCAGGAGAACCTGCAGCAGAAGCATGTGGTGGCCAGCATGGCGAGCTCTGGGCGCACAAGGTCGCAGTCAGGTGGCAGCAGTAAAAGTGCTGTGGAGCCTGGAACCACGAAACCAGTGGTGGTGAAAGTTAAGGAGACGTCTGGTTTCAAGCATCCAGGGACATTGCTGAAAGCAGGATCCCAGGAGGAGACGCCATGTGCACCTGAGCTTCAGGTCGCAGAGGAGATCCCAGGACTGGTCAAGAGGCTCGGTGAGTTACAGCAGCACAAAGACTTGCTGCAGAAGCAAATAGACATGGGCTATAATGTAAAGGCTGCTAATCCTGGTGGGGATCACACCTTTTGTGATCAGACTCTGAACATGCTTGGTATACAGCTGGCAAAAGTGGTGACGGACATGGACTGTGTCCTAGAGAGGATGGGGCCCCTGGCAGAGACTTATAGGAACCAGGAACTGTTTATGGCACACAAGCAGGACTCTGCAGGTTCCAGCTCAGACATTGTCCCAGGTGAGCCCCAGAAGCCGGTGCGGCCAGTGCTGCAGCCTGCAAGTTTCTGCTTCCAAAAGGGTCAAATACTGCAGCCGCAGCAGCATGTTATGCAGATTCCAGCAGGTGTACCACAAGTCTCAGAATGCCCAGCACAGCATCCTGCAGCAGATTCCAAGCAGCAGCATGGACTGCACTTTCCAGCAGAGGGACTACAAGTCTCAGAATGCCAAGCACAACAGTTGGGCAGTGGACATGTGCCGGTCATTACTGATGGTGCCCAGCAGGGCTCTAATGCTGGGGATAACCGCGCTGTATCTGGGGGGCTGGGGGCTTGGGGGAGCACAGTATCTTTCGTGGACGCTGCACAGTCTGATAATGACATTGATGTTGATGATAACAATGTGCATGATAATGTCTGTGATTTCCCCCCTTTAATTTCAAGCACACAAGGTGTGGCTGCCCCTCCTGCTGCAGATCTTCACCCCGTCAGTCAACCCAATGTGACCCCGCACGGTCCCCCCAGTAATGCCTGGAGTCGTGGTGCTCCGTCCTTTACCTCTGGTACCAACTATACAGGCCAGGCGTTTAAACGGAGAAACGTTGTGCGTTTCCGGCACAGAGGTGCCAAGGAGGACCTGCCAGACAGGAGGTTTGTCATCAGGGAGCTCTTGTGCCACCAGATGGGGTTTGTGCCAGTCAGCATCCTGGCAGTGATTAATCTTCCAGACAGGCAGGGCTATGATGTCAGCTTTAAGCTCATGTCTGACCTGGACAGATTCTGGTCTAGTTTCCCCAAGTTTAGAGACTCGGAGGGCTGGAGTAAGTTCAGCTTTATTCCTATCTCTAAGCCAGATACTGTCACTGTAAGTGTCATCTTCTGGAATGAGTCTGTTCCCCCGCAGGACATTGTGGTGTGGCTCCGGAGGCATTGTGACCTGGTCTCTGACCTCACCAAACGCAGAGACAGTGATGGGATCTGGATTGGAGGGTGGCGGGTTTTGGTGAAGCTGCGCCAGTGCAATAACATCACTGCCCACTTACCCAACTCCTTCTTTATTGGGAGGGAGAGGGGTGTGTGTTTCTATCCTGGGCAGCCTCGTAAGTGCTTTAAATGTGGCAAGGCAGGTCACCTGGCAAATACCTGTACTGTGGTGAAGTGCAACCTGTGTGGGGAGGTCGGCCATCTAGCTGCAGACTGCCAGAACATCAGGTGCAACCTCTGTGGGAAGATCGGTCACCCTCACAGGGACTGTCCAGACGCCTGGCACAATATCTGTAAGGACTTTCCTGACGAGGACTTGGTGGCAGGGGCAGAGATTCTGGAGGAGGCAGCTTTACTGTCAGGGGAAATACTGACCAGACCAGAGGTCCACCAGGGGTCTACTCAGCTAACACCAGAGCAGCAGGGTTCAGAGAGTGAACAGGGGAGTATGGAGGTTGTACCTCAGGGGCAGCGGTCACAGGAAGGCATTACTTCAGTGCTACCATCTGTGTCTGAAGAGAATAGCAATAATCAGAAAAGGAAGAAAAAGGACAAGGCCTCCCGTAAACCTGAGGGGTATGACACTGGCCAAGGAGCCGGGAAGAAATTCCAGAGCTCTGCAGGTGTAATGGTCGTATCTAACAGGTTTGATGTTCTGTCTGAGTCTGACGGCGATTTTGAAGGTGACCTTAAAAGAATTGACGCAGAGTGTGATAGGGACGTAGAGGACTGTCCTCCGCCAAAGCGGAAGCCCTTACCTGAGGGCACTCGGGTAGAGTCTGAGATGGAGACCGGTGGTGAACAGAATAACTCCGACTCAGATCTGTGACGCTGTCAACCAGATAATGTCCAAACTCAGATAGGGAAAATCATTAGGAGAAATTAGGAAATGTTAAGATAGAGAAGGATGAGTCACTGGGTAGGAACATGATGAGCTCTGTTTGCAAAGTGTTTTTTTTTTTTTTTTTTTTTTTCTTCTCTCCTCAAACTACGAGTATGGACTCTAAGTTAATTTGATATGTATAACCTGGATATGTAATGAATGTATGTACAATCCTAGTGAATTCAGTTTTGTATTATTGGAGGAATGTTATTTGGATTTGTTTGGTTTTTACAATAAAAATTGCCCCCTATGTACAAGAATATAACTACTATAATACTGCTCCTATGTACAAGAATATAACCACTATAATACTGCCCCTATGTACAAGAATATCACTACTATAATACTGCTCCTATGTACAAGAATATAACTACTATAATACTGCTCCCTATGTACAAGACTATAACTACTATAATACTGCCCCTATGTACAAGAATATAACTACTATAATACTGCTCCTATGTACAAGAATATAACTACTATAATACTGCCCCTATGTACAAGAATATAACTACTATAATACTGCTCCTATGTTCAAGAATATAACTACTATAATACTGCCCCCTATGTATAATAATATAACTACTATAATACTGCCCCCTTTGTACAAGAATATAACTACTATAATACTGCTCCTATGCACAAGACTATAACTACTAAAATACTGCTCCTATATATAATAATATAACTACTATAATACTGCCCCCTATGTATAATAATATAACTACTATAATACTGCCCCTATGTACAAGAATATAACTACTATAATACTGCTCCTATGTATAAGAATATAACTACTATAATACTGCTCCTATGTACAAGAATATAACTACTATAATACTACTCCTATGTACAAGAATATAACTACTATAATACTGCCCCTATGTACAAGAATATAACTACTATAATACTGCCCCTATGTATAAGAATATAACTACTATAATACTGCTCCCTATGTACAAGAATATAACTACTATAATACTGCCCTCTATGTACAAGAATATAACTACTATAATACTGCCCCTATGTACAAGAATATAACTACAATAATACTGCCCCCTATGTACAAGAATATAACTACTATAATACTGCCCTCTATGTACAAGAATATAACTACTATAATACTGCCCCTATGTACAAGAATATAACTACTATAATACTGCCCCCTATGTACAAGAATATAACTACTATAATACTGCCCCTATGTACAAGAATATAACTACTATAATACTGCCCCTATGTACAAGAATATAACTACTATAATACTGCTCCTATGTACAAGAATATATCTACTATAATACTGCTCCTATGTATAATAATATAGCTACTATAATACTGCCCCTATGTACAAGAATATAACTACTATAATACTGCCCCCTATGTACAAGAATATAACTACTATAATACTGCTCCTATGTACAAGATATAACTACTATAATACTGCCCCTATGTACAAGAATATAACTACTATAATACTGCTCCTATGTTCAAGAATATAACTACTAAAATACTGATCCTATGTATAATAATATAACTACTATAATACTGCCCCCTATGTATAATAATATAACTACTATAATACTGCCCCCTATGTACAAGAATATACCTACTATAATACTGTTCCTATGTACAAGAATATAACTACTATAATACTGCCTCTATGTATAAGAATATAACTACAATAATACTGCCCCCTATGTACAAGAATATAACTACTATAATACTGCTCCTATGTACAAGAATATAACTACTATAATACTGCCCCTATGTACAAGAATATAACTACTATAATACTGCTCCTATGTTCAAGAATATAACTACTAAAATACTGCTCCTATGTATAATAATATAACTACTATAATACTGCCCCTATGTACAAGAATATAACTACTATAATACTGCCCCCTATGTATAATAATATAACTACTATAATACTGCCCCTATGTATAAGAATATAACTACTATAATACTGCTCCCTATGTACAAGAATATAACTACTATAATACTGCCCCCTATGTCCAAGAGTATAACTACTATAATACTGCTCCTATGTACAAGAATATAACTACTATAATACTGCCCCTATGTACAAGAATATAACTACTATAATACTGCTCCTATGTACAAGAATATAACTACTATAATACTGCTCCTATGTACAAGAATATAACTACTATTATACTGCTCCTATGTACAAGAATATAACTACTATAATACTGCTCCTATGTATAATAATATAACTAATATAATACTGCCCCTATGTACAAGAATATAACTACTATAATACTACCTCCTATGTACAAGAATATAACTACTATAATACTGCCCCTATGTACAAGAATATAACTACAATAATACTGCCCTCTATGTACAAGAATATAACTACTATAATACTGCCCCTATGTACAAGAATATAACTACAATAATACTGCCCCCTATGTACAAGAATATAACTACTATAATACTGCCCCCTATGTACAAGAATATAGCTACTATAATACTGCCCCTATGTACAAGAATATAACTACAATAATACTGCCCCCTATGTACAAGAATATAACTACTATAATACTGCTCCTATGTACAAGAATATAACTACTATAATACTGCCCCTATGTACAAGAATATAACTACTATAATACTGCTCCTATGTTCAAGAATATAACTACTATAATACTGCCCCCTATGTATAATAATATAACTACTATAATACTGCCCCCTTTGTACAAGAATATAACTACTATAATACTGCTCCTATGTACAAGAATATAACTACTAAAATACTGCTCCTATATATAATAATATAACTACTATAATACTGCCCCTATGTATAATAATATAACTACTATAATACTGCCCCTATGTACAAGAATATAACTACTATAATACTGCTCCTATATACAAGAATATAACTACTATAATACTGCCCCTATGTACAAGAATATAACTACTATAATACTGCTCCTATGTACAAGAATATAACTACTATAATACTGCTCCTATGTACAAGAATATAACTACTATAATACTGCCCCATATATACAAGAATATAACTACTATAATACTGCCCCCTATGTACAAGAATATAACTACTATAATACTGCTCCTATGTACAAGAATATAACTAGTATAATACTGCCCCCTATGTACAAGAATATAACTACTATAATACTGCCCTCTATATACAAGAATATAACTACTATAATACTGCCCCTATGTACAAGAATATAACTACTATAATACTGCTCCTATGTACAAGAATATAACTACTATAATACTGCCCCCTATGTACAAGAATATAACTACTATAATACTGCCCCCTATATACAAGAATATAACTACTATAATACTGCTCCTATGTACAAGAATATAACTACTATTATACTGCCCCTATATACAAGAATATAACTACTATAATACTGCCCCCTATGTACAAGAATATAACTACTATAATACTGCTCCTATGTACAAGAGTATAACTACTATAATACTGCCCCCTATGTACAAGAATATAACTACTATAATACTGCCCCCTATGTACAAGAATATAACTACTATAATACTGCCCCCTATGTACAAGAATATAACTACTATAATATTGCCCCCTATGTACAAGAATATAACTACTATAATACTGCCCCCTATGTACAAGAATATAACTACTATAATACTGCCCCCTATGTACAAGAATATAACTACTATAATACTTCCCCTATGTACAAGAATATAACTACTATAATACTGTCCCCTATGTACAAGAATATAACTACTATAATACTGCTCCTATATATAATAATATAACTACTATAATACTGCCCCTATGTATAATAATATAACTACTATAATACTGCCCCTATGTACAAGAATATAACTACTATAATACTGCTCCTATATACAAGAATATAACTACTATAATACTGCCCCTATGTACAAGAATATAACTACTATAATACTGCTCCTATGTACAAGAATATAACTACTATAATACTGCTCCTATGTACAAGAATATAACTACTATAATACTGCCCCATATATACAAGAATATAACTACTATAATACTGCCCCCTATGTACAAGAATATAACTACTATAATACTGCTCCTATGTACAAGAATATAACTAGTATAATACTGCCCCCTATGTACAAGAATATAACTACTATAATACTGCCCTCTATATACAAGAATATAACTACTATAATACTGCCCCTATGTACAAGAATATAACTACTATAATACTGCTCCTATGTACAAGAATATAACTACTATAATACTGCCCCCTATGTACAAGAATATAACTACTATAATACTGCCCCCTATATACAAGAATATAACTACTATAATACTGCTCCTATGTACAAGAATATAACTACTATTATACTGCCCCTATATACAAGAATATAACTACTATAATACTGCCCCTATGTACAAGAATATAACTACTATAATACTGCCCCCTATGTACAAGAATATAACTACTATAATACTGCTCCTATGTACAAGAGTATAACTACTATAATACTGCCCCCTATGTACAAGAATATAACTACTATAATACTGCCCCCTATGTACAAGAATATAACTACTATAATACTGCCCCCTATGTACAAGAATATAACTACTATAATATTGCCCCCTATGTACAAGAATATAACTACTATAATACTGCCCCCTATGTACAAGAATATAACTACTATAATACTGCCCCCTATGTACAAGAATATAACTACTATAATACTGCCCCCTATGTACAAGAATATAACTACTATAATACTTCCCCTATGTACAAGAATATAACTACTATAATACTGCTCCTATGTACAAGAATATAACTACTATAATACTGCCCCCTATGTACAAGAATATAACTACTATAATACTGCCCCTATGTACAAGAATATAACTACTATAATACTGCCCCCTATGTACAAGAATATAACTACTATAATACTTCCCCTATGTACAAGAATATAACTACTATAATACTGGTCCTATGTACAAGAATATATTTTGCTCTCTGGTATGTTACATCCGGGTTATTCGATGTTTTCTTCCTCGTCGCCCCGGTTTCTTGCCCTCATTGCTCTGTGCCTCCTGTCCAGGATCAGACGTTATTATGCAATGTTTTTATACTGAGTTTCCCATTAGATATAAGTCGTCGTCGTCTTTATTTTACATTGGTTGTTGCTGTTGTCATGGAAACAATCCAGTTGCTAAGTGGACTCTGGATCCGTTGTTGCGCGTGACTCCGGGGTTAGGGTACGGTTACACTTAGCGATGCACCAGCGATCCCGACCACGATAGGACGCGGTCAGGATCGCTGGTGCATCGCTAAGTGGTCGCTAGTGAGCTGCCACACAGGCAGATCTCACCAGCGACATAGCTGGGGACGGGGGTCGCTACTTACCTGTCAGACGAGGCGATGAAGATGTCCTCCCGCCCGCGTCCACGCGCCACTCGTTGCCACAGTAGGAAGCAGACGACAAGAGACGGTCCAGGCCGTTCTCGTGCGATCAGCGATAACCAGCGGGGGAGCGGTCGGAGGTAAGTATCACACACAGAGATATCGCTGCTGCGTCACTAAACCAGTAACGTTATAGTGATATCGCTATGTGTAACGGGCCCTTTAGGCTGGAGTCACACACAACGTAGAAAAATACGGGCTGTATTGTACGGCCGTAATACGCATAAATGGTCCCTAAATAGTGCTCCGTATGGCATCCGTATACCGTTTTTTTCTCGCAGGCTTGAAAAACGGACATATAATGGAGCCCAATGACAGGTTTTCAAATCCAAGCGAAAGAATAGATATAGACACATAGAATACATATATATATATACACTCACTGGCCACTTTATTAGGTACACCATGCTAGTAAGGGGTTGGACCCCCTTTTGCCTTCAGAACTGCCTCAATTCTTCGTGGCAGAGATTCAACAAGGTGCTGGAAGCATTCCTCAGAGATTTTGGACCATATTGACATGATGGCATCACACAGTTGGCGCAGATTTGTCGGCTGCACATCCCTGATGCGAATCTCCCGTTCCACCACATCCCAAAGATGCTCTATTGGATTGAGATCTGGTGACTGAGGAGGCCATTTGAGTACAGTGAACTCATTGTCATGTTCAAGAAACCAATCTGAGATGATTCGAGCTTTATGACATGGCGCATTATCCTGCTGAAAGTAGCCATCAGATGTTGGGTACATTGTGGTCATAAAGGGATGGACATGGTCAGCAACAATACTCAGGTAGGCTGTGGCGTTGCAACGATGCTCAATTGGTACCAAGGGGCCCAAAGAGTGCCCAGAAAAAATTCCCCACACCATGACACCACCACCACCAGCCTGAACCGTTGATACAAGGCAGGATGGATCCATGCTTTCATGTTGTTTACGCCAAATTCTGACCCTACCATCCGAATGTCGCAGCAGAAATCGAGACTCATCAGACCAGGCAACGTTTTTCCAATCTTCTACTGTCCAATTTCGATGAGCTTGTGCAAATTGTAGCCTCAGTTTCCTGTTCTTAGCTGAGAGGAGTGGTACCCAGTGTGGTCTTCTGCTGCTGTAGCCCATCTGCCTCAAAGTTCGACGCACTGTGCGTTCAGAGATGCTCTTCTGCCTACCTTGGTTGTAACGGGTGGCAATTTGAGTCACTGTTGCCTTTCTATCAGCTCGAACCAGTCTGCCCATTCTCCTCTGACCTCTGGCATCAACATGGCATTTCCGGCCACAGAACTGCCGCTCACTGGATTTTTTTTCTTTTTCGGACCATTCTCTGTAAACCCTAGAGATGGTTGTGCGTGAAAATCCCAGTAGATCAGCAGTTTCTGAAATTCTCAGACCAGCCCTTCTGGCACCAACAATCATGCCACGTTCAAAGGCACTCAAATCACCTTTCTTCCCCATACTGATGCTCGGTTTGAACTGCAGGAGATTGTCTTGACCATGTCTACATGCCTAAATGCACTGAGTTGCCGCCATGTGATTGGCTGATTAGAAATTAAGTCTTAACACACAGTTGGACAGGTGTACCTAATAAAGTGGCCAGTGAGTGTATATATATATATATATATATATATATATATATTTATATGTCACAGTGTTCTTCATAGCAGAATAGCCGCTAATTCAATTGACGGCTTCTGTCAAATCATTCCCCAACCCGACATGAAATGACACATGGTTACATACAGTAAACCATTTCATTTCATGTTTTTTTTATATGTCCCTGACTAATAATTAGATGAGGGTTTGTGTGCAAAATTTTGGAGGTGTAGGTGTTAATTTAAGGGGTTAATTCGTTGTAAAAAGAAATGCGTGGGCTCCCGCTGTAATTTGTCAACCAGAGAGGTAACGCAGGTGAGTGAGGGCAGATTTTAATAGCCATGAGAGGGACCATTGTTTTTGCCCCCCCCCCAGCTACAAAAATCTTCCCCCAGACACCCCAGAAATGGCACATCTATAAGATGTGTCTATTCTGGCACTTATCCTCTCTATTCCCATTGCCCTGTAGGGGTGGCGAATGGGTTAATATAACAAAGGGTTAATGTCACCATTCGATTGTAACGTGACATTAAGCCAATTAATAATGGAGAGGTGTCAATAAGACACCGATCCATTATTAACCCTATACTAGGAAAGGGTTATAAACCACACACATACATTAATTAAAAAGTCTTTTAATGAAATAAAGACACCAAGTTTTTGACAAATTTTTATTAGTCTGGTAATCCCAAAAAAAACATGACCTGCAACAAAAATAACATAAAAAATCACCAATATCCTTACCTCTCCTCCGTTCAGTCATGTCCCACGCTGCAATCCATCAGAAGGGGTTAAATAGTTTACAATGAGGAGCGGCGCTAATGCGACCAGCCCCACTGTAATCTACTACAAAATGAATTGATTCCGCTCTACGCAGCCTCAATGGCTGCCTGTAGATGATCTAATTACCGTGGGAAAGTTTCTGACTTTTTCCCACGGTCATTAGTTCATTCACAGATCAGCCGGGGGACTCCCGCTGACGTCACTGAGGCTGCGCAGAGCGGAATCAATTCATTTTGTAGTAGATTACAGTGAGGCTGGTCGCATTAGTACCGCTCCTCATTGTAAACTATTTAACCCCTTTTGATGGATTGCAGCGTGGGACATGACTGAACGGCGGAGAGGTAAGGATATTGGTGATTTTTTATGTTATTTTTGTTGCAGGTCATGGTTTTTTTGGGATTACCAGAGGAATAAAAATTTGTCAAAAACTTGGTGTCTTTATTTCATTAAAAGACTTTTTAATTAATGTATGTGTGTGGTTTTTAACCCTTTATAAGTATAGGGTTAATAATGGATCGGTGTCTTTTTGACACCTCTCCATTATTAATCGGCTTAATGTCACCTTACGATCGAATGGTGACATTAACCCTTTGTTATATTAACCCATTCGCCACCGCTACAGGTCAATGGGAATAGAGAGGATAAGTGCCAGAATAGACACATCTTATAGATGCGCCATTTCTGGGGTGTCTGGGGTCAGATTTTTGCAGCCGGGGGGGGGGCAAAAACAATGGTCCCTCTCATGGCTATTGAAATCTGTCCTCGCTCACCTGCTTTACCTCTCTGGTTGACAAATTACAGTGGAAGCCCACGCATTTTTTTTACAACGAATTAACCCCTTAAATTAACACTTACACCTCCCAAATTTTGCACACAAACCCTCATCTAATTATTAGTCAGGGACATATAAAAAAACATGAAATGAAATGGTTTACTGTATGTAACCATGTGTCATTTCATGTCGGGTTGGGGAATCATTTGACAGAAGCCGGCAATTGAATTAGCGGCTATTCTGCTATGAAGAACTGTATGAAATATAAATATATATATGTGTGTGTGTCTCAATGACATGTGTGTATATATATATATATATATGTATTCTATGTGTCTAGATCTATTCTTTCGTTTCTTTATTAAACCTGTCAGTGTGAGTTTACTGTATCGCGCACTGAATTGCCGGCTTTTCTAAAAGACACCGGGTGCGTATTTCTCACCAGTCACACGTCTGGTCCGTGTGTAATCCGTATTTTTTGCGCACCCATAGACTTGCATTGGCGTATTACGGGCGTAGTACGCTGACAATTGCAGCATGCTGTGAGTGGCACGGAGCGTAGAATATACGCAAGAAAAATACGGCTGACGGGAGCTGCCCCATAGAGAATCATTGGTCCGTGGGCAATGCGTTATTTTATCGCCTCTCACTCGTCCGTATTCCTCTCTAGTGTGACGCCGGCCTCAGACGTAGTCGCGGTCCTCACCTCCGGTGGACGGGTTCATTACGCAGGCGATCGCTGTCTGGGTGAAGCGATGGCGGAATGTGTAATGTTACATTAAGTCTATATAGTAATGGCCGCGTCTCGTCCTCTTCTTTTCTTCGCCCTCCCCTGTGTCCGGCGGCTGCATCTGTCCGAGAAATATTACAAGTTAATTTTGCAGTGTAATGTATGGTTTGCAACGTCTTGCATGCTGGGATTTGTAGTGTCAGAAGAGTTTACAAAGACGAGATGGTAACATACAGGATAACGTGTCAATGATTATCTTACGTAGCAATGCGTCATCTGTAGTTCTTAAAGGGACTTCTAATTAAAATAATGGTGGTTTAAAGGGGCATTGACTTAAAGGGGCATTATGAACTTGCAGCCATTTGTGCAAAATGGAAATATCAGGACTCCTAAGTAGTTATTAGTTGCAATGTGTTAGGAAATATTTGCAGTCTGAAATCCCCCTCAGCAAAAAAAAAAATATATATATATATTCTCCATACTTCTCCAACCAAATAAATAAGAAAATCAGACTTTCGAAGCAGAACTATCAGTATGGGAGAGTGATGGACAGTTATGGCCGTAAATATTGGATCAGTTCATAGCTAAAGGAGTGTGAATGTTTTATGGTCCTCTGATTGGTGTCTGGTCCATGGTTGTGATGCCACCAGATAGACAAATCAATGGGATCTTTTTATTGCATGGAAAACGGAAAATCAAATCAGCAGTTAAAATGATCACGGATTGAAAGAAAATGTCATCCAACCCTTGATTACTGCGGAGAGCAGCGTGACCATGTAAGCGCAGGGTGAGGGATGAGCGGCTCTGAGCGTTTCCTCTAATAAAGAAAAATAACATTTGTTTAATAAATCGACAAAAAAAAACAGGAGGACCTCCGCGTAATTATTGTATGTAATGTGTATGTGTAACAGAGTGTATGTAACATAGAGTGTGTGTATGTGACATAGAGAGTGTGTATGTAACATAGAGTGTGTGTATGTGACATAGAGAGTGTGTGTATGTAACATAGAGAGTGTGTGTATGTGACATAGAGTGTGTGTATGTGACATAGAGTGTGTGTATGTAACATAGAGAGTGTGTATGTAACATAGAGAGTGTGTGTATGTGACATAGAGAGTGTGTATGTAACATAGAGTGTGTGTATGTGACATAGAGAGTGTGTGTATGTAACATAGAGAGTGTGTGTATGTGACATAGAGAGTGTGTATGTGACATAGAGTGTGTGTATGTAACATAGAGTGTGTGTATGTGACATAGAGTGTGTATGTAACATAGAGAGTGTGTGTATGTGACATAGAGAGTGTGTGTATGTGACATAGAGAGTGTGTATGTAACATAGAGAGTGTGTGTATGTGACATAGAGAGTGTGTATGTAACATAGAGAGTGTGTGTATGTGACATAGAGAGTGTGTATGTGACATAGAGTGTGTGTATGTGACATAGAGAGTGTGTATGTAACATAGAGAGTGTGTGTATGTGACATAGAGTGTGTATGTAACATAGAGTGTGTGTATGTAACATAGAGAGTGTGTGTATGTGACATAGAGTGTGTATGTAACATAGAGTGTGTGTGTATGTGACATAGAGAGTGTGTGTATGTGACATAGAGTGTGTATGTAACATAGAGTGTGTGTGTATGTGACATAGAGAGTGTGTATGTAACATAGAGAGTGTGTGTATGTGACATAAAGAGTGTGTATGTGACATAGAGTGTGTGTATGTGACATAGAGAGTGTGTGTATGTGACATAGAGTGTGTGTATGTGACATAGAGAGTGTGTGTATGTGACATAGAGTGTGTGTATGTGACATAGAGAGTGTGTATGTAACATAGAGAGTGTGTGTATGTAACATAGAGAGTGTGTGTATGTGACATAGAGTGTGTGTATGTGACATAGAGTGTGTGTATGTGACATAGAGTGTGTATGTGACATAGAGAGTGTGTGTATGTGACATAGAGTGTGTGTATGTGACATAGAGTGTGTATGTGACATAGAGTGTGTGTGTATGTAACATAGAGAGTGTGTGTATGTAACATAGAGAGTGTGTGTATGTAACATAGAGAGTGTGTGTATGTGACAGAGTGTGTGTATGTGACATAGAGAGTGTGTGTATGTGACATAGAGAGTGTGTGTATGTAACATAGAGAGTGTGTGTATGTGACATAGAGAGTGTGTATGTAACATAGAGAGTGTGTGTATGTGACATAGAGTGTGTGTATGTGACATAGAGAGTGTGTGTATGTGACATAGAGTGTGTGTATGTGACATAGAGAGTGTGTGTATGTGACATAGAGTGTGTGTATGTGACATAGAGAGTGTGTGTATGTAACATAGAGAGTGTGTGTATGTGACATAGAGAGTGTGTATGTAACATAGAGAGTGTGTGTATGTGACATAGAGTGTGTGTATGTGACATAGAGAGTGTGTGTATGTGACATAGAGTGTGTGTATGTGACATAGAGAGTGTGTGTATGTGACATAGAGTGTGTGTATGTGACATAGAGTGTGTGTATGTGACATAGAGAGTGTGTGTATGTGACATAGAGAGTGTGTGTATGTAACATAGAGAGTGTGTGTATGTGACATAGAGAGTGTGTATGTGACATAGAGAGTGTGTGTATGTAACATAGAGAGTGTGTGTATGTAACATAGAGAGTGTGTGTATGTGACATAGAGTGTGTGTATGTGACATAGAGTGTGTGTATGTGACATAGAGAGTGTGTGTATGTGACATAGAGAGTGTGTATGTAACATAGAGAGTGTGTGTATGTGACATAGAGTGTGTGTATGTGACATAGAGAGTGTGTGTATGTGACATAGAGTGTGTGTATGTGACATAGAGTGTGTGTATGTGACATAGAGAGTGTGTGTATGTGACATAGAGAGTGTGTGTATGTGACATAGAGAGTGTGTGTATGTGACATAGAGTGTGTGTATGTGACATAGAGAGTGTGTGTATGTGACATAGAGTGTGTGTATGTGACATAGAGAGTGTGTGTATGTAACATAGAGAGTGTGTGTATGTGACATAGAGTGTGTGTATGTGACATAGAGAGTGTGTGTATGTGACATAGAGAGTGTGTGTATGTGACATAGAGAGTGTGTGTATGTGACATAGAGTGTGTGTATGTGACATAGAGAGTGTGTGTATGTGACATAGAGTGTGTGTATGTGACATAGAGAGTGTGTGTATGTGACATAGAGAGTGTGTGTATGTGACATAGAGAGTGTGTGTATGTAACATAGAGAGTGTGTGTATGTGACATAGAGTGTGTGTATGTGACATAGAGTGTGTGTATGTGACATAGAGAGTGTGTGTATGTGACATAGAGTGTGTGTATGTGACATAGAGAGTGTGTATGTGACATAGAGAGTGTGTGTATGTGACATAGAGAGTGTGTGTATGTGACATAGAGTGTGTGTATGTGACATAGAGAGTGTGTATGTGACATAGAGAGTGTGTGTATGTAACATAGAGAGTGTGTGTATGTGACATAGAGTGTGTGTATGTGACATAGAGAGTGTGTGTATGTAACATAGAGTGTGTGTATGTGACATAGAGAGTGTGTGTATGTAACATAGAGAGTGTGTGTATGTGACATAGAGTGTGTGTATGTGACATAGAGAGTGTGTGTATGTGACATAGAGTGTGTGTATGTGACATAGAGAGTGTGTGTATGTGACATAGAGAGTGTGTGTATGTGACATAGAGTGTGTGTATGTGACATAGAGAGTGTGTGTATGTAACATAGAGAGTGTGTGTATGTGACATAGAGTGTGTGTATGTGACATAGAGAGTGTGTGTATGTGACATAGAGAGTGTGTATGTGACATAGAGAGAGTGTGTATGTGACATAGAGAGTGTGTGTATGTGACATAGAGAGTGTGTGTATGTGACATAGAGAGTGTGTGTATGTAACATAGAGAGTGTGTGTATGTGACATAGAGTGTGTGTATGTGACATAGAGTGTGTGTATGTGACATAGAGAGTGTGTGTATGTGACATAGAGTGTGTGTATGTGACATAGAGAGTGTGTGTATGTGACATAGAGTGTGTGTATGTGACATAGAGAGAGTGTGTATGTGACATAGAGAGTGTGTGTATGTGACATAGAGAGTGTGTGTATGTGACATAGAGTGTGTGTGTATGTGACATAGAGTGTGTGTATGTGACATAGAGAGTGTGTGTATGTAACAGAGTGTGTGTATGTGACATAGAGAGTGTGTGTATGTAACATAGAGAGTGTGTGTATGTGACATAGAGTGTGTGTATGTGACATAGAGAGTGTGTGTATGTGACATAGAGAGTGTGTGTATGTGACATAGAGAGTGTGTGTATGTGACATAGAGTGTGTGTATGTGACATAGAGAGTGTGTATGTGACATAGAGTGTGTGTATGTGACATAGAGTGTGTGTATGTAACATAGAGTGTGTGTATGTGACATAGAGAGTGTGTATGTAACATAGAGTGTGTGTATGTGACATAGAGTGTGTGTATGTGACATAGAGAGTGTGTGTATGTGACATAGAGAGTGTGTGTATGTGACATAGAGTGTGTGTATGTGACATAGAGAGTGTGTGTATGTGACATAGAGTGTGTGTATGTGACATAGAGAGTGTGTATGTAACATAGAGTGTGTGTATGTGACATAGAGTGTGTGTATGTAACATAGAGTGTGTGTATGTGACATAGAGAGTGTGTGTATGTGACATAGAGTGTGTGTATGTGACATAGAGAGTGTGTGTATGTGACATAGAGTGTGTGTATGTGACATAGAGAGTGTGTATGTAACATAGAGTGTGTGTATGTGACATAGAGTGTGTGTATGTAACATAGAGTGTGTGTATGTGACATAGAGTGTGTGTATGTGACATAGAGAGTGTGTGTATGTGACATAGAGAGTGTGTGTATGTGACATAGAGAGTGTGTGTATGTGACATAGAGAGTGTGTATGTAACATAGAGTGTGTGTATGTGACATAGAGTGTGTGTATGTGACATAGAGAGTGTGTGTATGTGACATAGAGAGTGTGTGTATGTGACATAGAGAGTGTGTGTATGTGACATAGAGTGTGTGTATGTGACATAGAGAGAGTGTGTATGTGACATAGAGAGTGTGTGTATGTGACATAGAGAGTGTGTGTATGTGACATAGAGTGTGTGTGTATGTGACATAGAGTGTGTGTATGTGACATAGAGAGTGTGTGTATGTAACAGAGTGTGTGTATGTGACATAGAGAGTGTGTGTATGTAACATAGAGAGTGTGTGTATGTGACATAGAGTGTGTGTATGTGACATAGAGAGTGTGTGTATGTGACATAGAGTGTGTGTATGTGACATAGAGAGTGTGTGTATGTGACATAGAGAGTGTGTGTATGTGACATAGAGAGTGTGTGTATGTGACATAGAGTGTGTGTATGTGACATAGAGAGTGTGTATGTAACATAGAGTGTGTGTATGTGACATAGAGTGTGTGTATGTAACATAGAGTGTGTGTGTAATGTACACTGTGTTTGGCCTCAGCATTTAAAAATCACAGCGCACCTGCGTCCTTACAGTTGTGGCCAAAAGTATTGACACCCCTGCAATTCTGTCAGATAATGCTCAGTTTCTTCCTGAAAATGATTGCAAACACAAATTCTTTGGTATTATTATCTTCATTTAATTTGTCTTAAATGAAAAAACACAAAAGAGAATGAAGCAAAAAGCAAAACATTGATCATTTCACACAAAACTCCAAAAATGGGCCAGACAAAAGTTTTGGCACCCTCAGCCTAATACTTGGTTGCACAACCTTTAGCCAAAATAACTGCGACCAACCGCTTCCGGTAACCATCAATGAGTTTCTTACAATGCTCTGCTGGAATTTTAGACCATTCTTCTTTGGCAAACTGCTCCAGGTCCCTGATATTTGAAGGGTGCCTTCTCCAAACTGCCATTTTTAGATCTCTCCACAGGTGTTCTATGGGATTCAGGTCTGGACTCATTGCTGGCCACCTTAGAAGTCTCCAGTGCTTTCTCTCAAACCATTTTCTAGTGCTTTTTGAAGTGTGTTTTGGGTCATTGTCCTGCTGGAAGACCCATGACCTCTGAGGGAGACCCAGCTTTCTCACACTGGGCCCTACATTATGCTGCAAAATTTGTTGGTAGTCTTCAGACTTCATAATGCCATGCACACGGTCAAGCAGTCCAGTGCCAGAGGCAGCAAAGCAACAAGATAATAATAACAAAGAATTTGTGTTTGCAATCATTTTCAGGAAGAAACTGAGTATTATCTGACAGAATTGCAGGGGTGTCAATACTTTTGGCCACAACTGTAGGTATAAACATGTCAGCAATAACCCAATGACCGAGCAAAACACACACAAAAGAAATCTCCCCAAAGGTGAACAACCACTTTACTGGGAACCTGTCACCAGGAATAACGCTGTTATCCTGCAGATATGGGGTTAATCTGCGTTAACAGTATACAGTATGAGCCCTCACAAAGCCCCTATAATACAGTATTATGCCCGGGTGGAGAGCATTTTTATTGGTATACAGTCTCCCATTCTGGTATGTGCTGCCCCATCCTATCCTGGTATGCGTGGTCCCCCTCACCCCCCTATCCTGGTATGCATGATCCCCTCACACCCCTATCCTGGTATGCATGATCCCCTCACCCCCCTTTCCTGATATGCATGATCCCCTCACCCCCCTATCCTGGTATGCATGGTCCCCCTCACCCCCCCTATCCTGATATGCATAGTCCCCTCACCCCCCTATCCTGGTATGCGTGGTCCCCTCACCCCCCTTTCCTGATATGCATGGTCCCCTCACCCCCCTTTCCTGGTGTGCATGGCCCCCTCACCCCCTTATCCTGGTATGCATGGTCCCCTCACCCCCCTTTCCTGATATGCATGATCCCCTCACCCCCCTTTCCTGATATGCATGATCCCCTCACCCCCCTATCCTGGTGTGCATGGCCCCCTCACCCCCTTATCCTGGTATGCATGGTCCCCTCACCCCCCTTTCCTGATATGCATAGTCCCCTCACCCCCCTATCCTGGTATGTATAGTCCCCTCACCCCCCTTTCCTGATATGCATGGTCCCCTCACCCCCCTTTCCTGATATGCATGATCCCCTCACCCCCCTATCCTGGTGTGCATGGCCCCCTCACCCCCTTATCCTGGTATGCATGGTCCCCTCACCCCCCTTTCCTGATATGCATGGTCCCCTCACCTCCCTTTCCTGGCTTGCATGGTCCCCTCTCCCCCCTTTCGTGGTATGCTTGGTCCCCTCACCCCCCTTTTCCTGATATGCGTGGTCCCCTCACCCCCTATCCTGGTTTGCATGGTCCCCTCACCTCCCTTTCCTGGTATGCATGGTCCCCTCACCCCCCTTATCCTGGTATGCATGGTCCCCTCACCCCCCTATCCTGGTGTGCATGGTCCCCTCACCTCCCTTTCCTGGTATGCATGGTCCCCTCACCCCCTTTTCCTGGTATGCATGGTCCCCTCACCACCTTATCCTGGTATGCATGGTCCCCTCACCCCCCTTTCCTGGTATGCATGGTCCCCTCACCCCCTATCCTGGTATGCATGGTCCCCTCACCCCCCTATCCTGGTATGCATGGTCCCCTCACCCCCCTATCCTGGTATACATGGTCCCCTCACCCCCCCCCCTTTCCTGGTATGCATGTTCCTCTCACCCCCCCTTTCCTATACAGTATGAGCCCCCCATATCCTCCTATATACAGTATGCGCCCTCACATAACCTCCTATATACAGTACTAGCTATGAACCCGTACTATGCCTGGGTGGCGAGCATTTTTATTGGTATATGGTCTCCCATCCTGGTACGTGCTGCCCCCTCCTATCCTGGTATGTGTGGTCCCCCTCACCCCCCTGTCCTGATATGCATGGTCCGCTCACACCCCTTTCCTGGTATGCATGGTCCCCTCACCCCCCTTTCCTGATACGCATGGTCCCCTCACCCCCCCTATCCTGATATGCATAGTCCCCTCACCCCCCTATCCTGGTATGCGTGGTCCCCCTCACCCCCCCTATCCTGATATGCATAGTCCCCTCACCCCCCTTTCCTGGTATGCATGGTCTCCTCACCCCCCTTATCCTGGTATGCATGGTCCCCTCACCTCCCTTTCCTGGTATGCATGGTCCCCTCACCCCCCCTTTCCTGGTATGCATGGTCCTCTCACCTCCCTTTCCTGGTATGCATGGTCCCCTCACCCCCCTATCATGATATGCATAGTCCCCTCACCCCCCTATCCTGGTATGCGTGGTCCCCTCACCCCCCTTTCCTGGTATGCATAGTCCCCTCACCTCCCTTTCCTGGTATGCATGGTCCCCTCACCCCCTTTTCCTGGTATGCATGGTCCCCTCACCCCCTTATCCTGGTTTGCATGGTCCTCTCACCCCCTTTTCCTGGTGTGCGTGGTCCCCTCAGCCTCCTATCCTGGTATGCCTGGTCCCCTCACCCCCCTTTTGTGGTATGCTTGGTCCCCTCACCCCCCTTTTCTGGTATGCATGGTCCCCTCACCTCCCTTTCCTGGTATGCATGGTCCCCTCACCCCCCCTTTCCTGGTATGCATGGTCCTCTCACCCCCCTATCCTGGTATGCATGGTCCTCTCACCCCCCTATCCTGATATGCATGGTCCCCTCACCCCCTTTCCTGGTATGCATGGTCCCCTCACCCCCCCCTTTCCTGGTATGCATGGTCCTCTCACCCCCTTATCCTGGTATGCATGGTCCTCTCACCCCCCTTTCCTGGTATGCATGGTCCCCTCACCCCCTTATCCTGGTAAGCATGGTCCCCTCACCCCCCTTTCCTGGTATGCATGGTCCCCTCACCCCCCTTTCCTGATATGCATGGTCCTCTCACCCCCTTATCCTGGTATGCGTGGTCCCCTCACCCCCCTTTCCTGGTATGCATAGTCCCCTCACCTCCCTTTCCTGGTATGCATGGTCCCCTCACCCCCTTTTCCTGGTATGCATGGTCCCCTCACCCCCCTATCTTGGTTTGCATGGTCCTCTCACCCCCTTTTCCTGGTGTGCGTGGTCCCCTCAGCCTCCTATCCTGGTATGCTTGGTCCCCTCAGCCTCCTATCCTGGTATGCTTGGTCCCCTCACCCCCCTTTCGTGGTATGCTTGGTCCCCTCACCCCCCCTTTTCTGGTATGCATGGTCCCCTCACCTCCCTTTCCTGGTATGCATGGTCCCCTCACCCCCCCTTTCCTGGTATGCATGGTCCTCTCACCCCCCTATCCTGGTATGCATGGTCCTCTCACCCCCCTATCCTGATATGCATAGTCCCCTCACCCCCTTATCCTGGTTTGCATGGTCCTCTCACCTCCCCTTTCCTGGTATGCATGGTCCCCTCACCCCCTTATCCTGGTAAGCATGGTCCCCTCACCCCCCTTTCCTGGTATGCATGGTCCCCTCACCCCCTTATCCTGGTATGCATGGTCCCCTCAGCCTCCTTTCCTGGTATGCATGGTCCCTTCACCCCCCTTATCCTGGTATGCATGGTCCCCTCACCCCCTTATCCTGGTATACATGGTCCCCTCACCCCCCCAACCTGGTATGCATGGTCCCCTCACCCCCCTTATCCTGGTAAGCATGGTCCCCTCACCCCATCCTGGTTTGCATGGTCCTCTCACCCCCCTTTCCTGGTAAGCATGGTCCCCTCACCCCCCTTATCCTGGTATGCATGGTCCCTCACCCCCTTATCCTGGTAAGCATGGTCCCCTCACCCCCCTTTCCTGGTATGCATGATCCTCTCACCCCCTTATCCTGGTATGCATGGTCCCCTCGCCCCCTTAACCTGGTATGCATAGTCCCCTCACCTCCCTTTCCTGGTATGCATGGTCCCCTCACCCCCCTTATCCTGGTAGGCATGGTCCCCTCACCCCCTTATCCTGGTATGCATGGTCCCCTCACCCCCCATCCTGGATTGCATGGTCCTCTCACCCCCCCTTTCCTGGTAAGCATGGTCCCCTCACCCCCTTTATCTTCAGATGCATGGTCCCCTCACCCCCTTATCCTGGTATGCATGGTCCTCTCACCCCGCTCCCTTTCCTGGTATGCATGGTCACCTCACCCCCCTTATCCTGGTATGCATGGTCCTCTCACCCCCCCTTTCCTGGTATGCATGGTCCTCTCACCCCCCTTTCCTGGTATGCATGGTCCCCTCACCCCCCCTTTCCTGGTATGCATGGTCCTCTCACCCCCCCTTTCCTGGTATGCATGGTCCTCTCACCCCCCTTATCCTGGTATGCATGGTCCTCTCACCCCCCCTTTCCTGGTATGCATGGTCCTCTCACCCCCCTATCCTGGTATGCATGGTCCCCTCACCCCCTTATCCTGGTAAGCATGGTCCCCTCACCCCCCTTTCCTGGTATGCATGGTCCCCTCACCCCCTTATCCTGGTATGCATGGTCCCCTCGCCCCCTTAACCTGGTATGCATGGTCCCCTCACCCCCCTTTCCTGGTATGCATGGTCCCTTCACCCCCCTTATCCTGGTATGCATGGTCCCCTCACCCCCTTATCCTTGTATGCATGGTCCCCTCACCCCCCCAACTTGGTATGCATGGTCCCCTCACCCCCCTTATCCTGGCATGCATGGTCCCCTCACCCCCTTATCCTGGTATGCATGGTCCCCTCACCCCCTTATCCTGGTATGCATGGTCCCCTCATCCCCTTATCCTGGTATGCATGGTCCCCTCACCCCCTTATCCTGGTATGCATGGTCCCCTCACCCCCCTTTCCTGATATGCATGGTCCCCTCACCCCCTTATCCTGGTATGCATGGTCCTCTCACCCCCCTTTCCTGGTATGCATGGTCCCCTCACCCCCTTATCCTGGTATGCATGGTCCCCTCACCCCCCCTTTCCTGGTATGCATGGTCCTTTCACTCCCCTTTCCTAGTATGCATGGTCCTCTCACCCCCCTTTCCTGGCATGCATGGTCCCCTCATCCCCTTATCCTGGTATGCATGGTCCCCTCACCCCCCTTTCCTGGTATGCATGGTCCCCTCACCCCCTTATCCTGGTATGCATGGTCCTCTCACCCCCCTTTCCTGGTATGCATGGTCCCCTCACCCCCTTATCCTGGTATGCATGGTCCCCTCACCCCCCCTTTCCTGGTATGCATGGTCCTTTCACTCCCCTTTCCTGGTATGCATGGTCCTCTCACCCCCCTTTCCTGGCATGCATCGTCCCCTCATCCCCTTATCCTGGTATGCATGGTCCCCTCACCCCCCTTTCCTGGTATGCATGCTCCCCTCACCCCCTTATCCTGGTATGCATGGTCCCCTCACCCCCTTATCCTGGTATGCATGGTCCTCTCACCCCCCTTTCCTGGTATGCATGGTCCCCTCACCCCCCTTTCCTGGTATGCATGGTCCCCTCACCCCCTTATCCTGGTATGCATGGTCCCCTCATCCCCTTATCCTGGTATGCATGGTTCCCTCACCCCTATTAAACTACACACATACAAAAAAAACATTTATACTCACCCTTCTTTCATGTGTTCCAGCGCTGTCATGTTCTGCTGGAGGCCGGAGGAGGAGTCTGGCGCCGGAGTACACGCATGCCCATAGCGCTGTCCGGCGCCATATTGCTGAAGACAGACTGCAAATGTGTCTTCAGTAAAATGACCCCGGATCGCGCTATGCGCATGCGCGATTCCGGCCGCACTCCTGCCCCGGTCTCCGGCCGAAGAGAAGAGACGCGGCAACGCTCCTCCTGGTGAGGTAAGTAGGTAAGTATGGCGCCGGAAATAGCGGTATGCAGTGTGTACGCGTCCTGCCATTTCCGGCGCCATACACACTCCTCACCGCTGGCTGCCTCATTTTGTCTGGAGCCAGACTGCGCAGGCGCGTCAATAAAGGCTTCGGACAGAGTGACGCTTAGCGCGTTATATTATAGATAAGCCCTCACATAACCCCCTATATACAGGATGAGCTCCCACATAGCCTCCTACATATATATAGTATGAGCTTGTTTGGCTCGCACCCTGACATGTTGACACGAGTGTGGGGTGTGTGGCCCCACTGTGCCACAAACCAGACTACCCTGGAAGGGGCATGACTAAGCAGCTACCTTGGTGTTAACTGGAGCCTCTGATGGTGCGGTCAGGCTTGTGCGGCAGGCAGCTGCCAGGTGTCACTCCAGGGTGATGTTTGGCTGTGGCTGCTGATCCAACTGGGGGACGGAACGCTAGGACAGGAGCAGGCAACAGGCTCGACTGGAAGACATGGCTGAGAGACTGGCAGGTGGGCACAGCTGAGAGACTGGCAGGCGGGCACAGCTAGGTAGAGACAGGAATACGGGCAGGTATATGGAACCAGTACAGACTGGTAGGACAAAGGTCCACAGGATGCGGAACGGAAGCAGCAGAACCGCAAGGTTGCGAAGCAGGGCAGAATTGCAGGTATGTGGAGCAGGGCAGAACCGCAAGGAGCGGAGCAAGAGCCAAATGGAACCGCAAGGTGTGGAGCGAAAGCAAAGCAGAACCGCAAGGTGCGGAGCTAAAACAAAGCAGAACCGCAAGGTGCGGAGCTAGAGCAAAGCAGAACCGCAAGGTGCGGAGCTAGAGCAAAGCAGAACCACAAGGTGCGGAGCTAGAACAAAGCAGAACTGCAAGGTGTGGAGCAAAGCAGAACCGCAAGGTGCGGAGCTAGAGCAAAGCAGAACCGCAAGGTGCGGAGCAAAGGCAAAGCAGAACCGCAAGGTGCGGAGCAAAGCAGAACCGCAAGGTGCGGAGCTAGAGCAAAGCAGAACCGCAAGGTGCGGAGCAAAAGCAAAGCAGAACCGCAAGGTGCGGAGCTAAAGCAGAACCCCAAGGTGTGGAGCAAAGCAGAACCCCAAGGTGCGGAGCTAGAGCAAAGCAGAACCGCAAGGTGCGGAGCAAAAGCAAAGCAGAACCGCAAGGTGCGGCGCTAGAGCAAAGCAGAACCGCAAGGTGCGGAGCTAGAGCAAAGCAGAACCGCAAGGTGCGGAGCTAGAGCAAAGCAGAACCGCAAGGGGCGGAGTGAAAGCAAGACAGACAAACATGATATGCACAGCAGGGAAAGGAAGCCACAGACAAGGATTCAAACAGGTACAGGTTAAGGATGAGTTCAGACAAGGTCAGGTACAGGAACAGGGACAGGATCTAGAATACAAGAATAGGACCCAGTACAGACAAGAACAGACATGGGAACAGATACTGGACAAGGACACAGGCCTGAGTATGCAGCCCTCAGGAAGGTGGAAACATAGGACACAAAGCGCACGGTAACAGGTCTGGGAATGTAGCCCCCAGAGAAGGCGGAAACAAGACAGGACCTGGCACCTCAGCAGCAAGACACTGACTGAAGGAAATAGTTGCTCAGGCATCCTCCCATGGGTGGGGATGTCTTAAGTACTTGAGGCCTCTTGACAATTGGCTGGGGACAACTTAGGAAGGTGCACACTGACTCAATAAGAGCCAGAGAGTGCCGGTGCCTGCCCCCTATGCACATAGCCAGGAAGTATGCAGAGAGAAGGCAGTAGACAAGCGGCACCCAGCATGGAGCCGGCAGAAGACAGAACTCACAGCATAGCCCGGAGCAGTGAGTAATTTGGTGTGTAAGGCAGGTGGGGGATGGGAGGCCATGCAGTGATGCCTGTAAAGTTGTTACAGTGCTTCACATAGCCCTCTGTATACAGTATGAGTCCCCACATGAATCCCTATATACAGGATGAACTCCCATGTAGGCCCTTTATACAGTATGAGCCATCTCATAATCCCCTATATATAGAGTATGTGCTCATCACATAGTCCCCTATATACAGTATGAGCTCCTCACATAGCGCTCTGTATACAGTATGTGCCCTCACATAGTCCCCTATATATAGAGTATGTGCTCCTCACATAGCACTCTATATACAGTATGTGCCCTCACATAGTCCCCTGTATACAGTATGTGCCCTCACATAGCCCTCTATATACAGAATGAGCTTCACATAGCGCTCTATATACAGTATGTGCCCTCACATAGTCCCCTATATATAGAGTATGTGCTCCTCACATAGCGCTCTGTATACAGTATGTGCCCTCACATAGTCCCCTATATATAGAGTATGTGCTCCTCACATAGCCCTCTATATACAGTATGAGCTTCACATAGCGCTCTATATACAGCATGAGCCCTCACATAGTCCCCTATATACAGTATGAGCCCTCACATAGTCCCCTATATACAGTATGAGCTCCTCACATAGCGCTCTATATACAGTATGAGCCCTCACATAGTCTCCTATATACAGTATGAGCCCTCACATAGTCCCCTATATATAGAGTATGTGCTCCTCACATAGCCCTCTATATACAGTATGAGCTTCACATAGCCCTCTATATACAGTATGAGCCCTCACATAGTCCCATATATACAGTATGAGCTCCTCACATAGCGCTCTATATACAGTATGAGCCCTCACATAGTCCCCTATATACAGTATGAGCTCCTCACATAGCACTCTATATACAGTATGAGCTCCTCACATAGCACTCTATATACAGTATGAGCTCCTCACATAGTCCCCTATATACAGTATGAGTCCCCACATGAACCCCTATATACAGGATGAACTCCCACATAGCCCCTTTATACAGTATGAGCCATCTCATAATCCCCTATATATATAGAGTATGTGCTCCTCACATAGTCCCCTATATACAGTATGAGCTCCTCACATAGCGCTCTGTGTACAGTATGTGCCCTCACATAGTCCCCTATATATAGAGTATGTGCTCCTCACATAGCACTCTACATACAGTATGTGCCCTCACATAGTCCCCTATATACAGTATGTGCCCTCACATAGGCCCCTATATATAGAGTATGATCTCCTCACATAGCCCTCTATATACAGAATGAGCTTCACATAGCGCTCTATATACAGTATGTGCCCTCACATAGTCCCCTATATATACAGTATGAACTCCTCACATAGCGCTCTATATACAGTATGAGCCCTCACATAGTCCCCTATATACAGTATGAGCTCCTCACATAGCACTCTATATACAGTATGAGCTCCTCACATAGCACTCTATATACAGTATGAGCTCCTCACATAGTCCCCTATATACAGTATGAGTCCCCACATGAAACCCTATATACAGGATGAACTCCCACATAGCCCCTTTATACAGTATGAGCCATCTCATAATCCCCTATATATAGAGTATGTGCTCCTCACATAGTCTCCTATATACAGTATGAGCTCCTCACATAGCGCTCTGTGTACAGTATGTGCCCTCACATAGTCCCCTATATATAGAGTATGTGCTCCTCACATAGCACTCTACATACAGTATGTGCCCTCACATAGTCCCCTATATACAGTATGTGCCCTCACATAGGCCCCTATAGATAGAGTATAAGCTCCTCACATAGCCCTCTATATACAGAATGAGCTTCACATAGCGCTCTATATACAGTATGTGCCCTCACATAGTCCCCTATATATACAGTATGAGCTCCTCACATAGCGCTCTATATACAGTATGAGCCCTCACATAGTCCCCTATATACAGTATAAGCTCCTCACATAGCACTCTATATACAGTATGAGCTCCTCACATAGCACTCTATATACAGTATGAGCTCCTCACATAGTCCCCTATATACAGTATGAGTCCCCACATGAACCCCTATATACAGGATGAACTCCCACATAGCCCCTTTATACAGTATGAGCCATCTCATAGTCCCCTATATATAGAGTATGAGCTCCTCACATAGCCCTTTATATACAGAATGAGCTTCACATAGCGCTCTATATACAGTATGTGCCCTCACATAGTCCCCTATATATACAGTATGAGCTCCTCACATAGCGCTCTATATACAGTATGTGCCCTCACATAGTCCCCTATATACAGTATGTGCCCTCACATAGTCCCCTATATATAGAGTATGTGCTCCTCACATAGCACTCAACATACAGTATGTGCCCTCACATAGTCCCCTATATACAGTATGTGCCCTCACACAGGCCCCTATATATAGAGTATGAGCTCCTCACATAGCCCTTTATATACAGAATGAGCTTCACATAGCGCTCTATATACAGTATGAGCCCTCACATAGTCCCCTATATACAGTATGAGCTCCTCACATAGTCCCCTATATATACAGTATGCGCTCCTCACATAGCCCTCTATATACAGTATGAGCCCTCACATAGTCCCCTATATACAGTATGAGCTCCTCACATAGCCCTCTATATACAGTATGAGCCCTCACATAGTCCTTCCTCCGTTTTTTTACATTCTGGCGGATTTACACTGACGTCAAAAAACGGAAATGTGAAAAAGGCCTTAACTGCTGAAGTTTAACCCCTTAGATGGCGTCGTCTCTTGTGATAGCAGCATTTTTGCTATTCCTATCAGACTGAAAGCTCTTGGAAGTCGAGGAGAAAACAAAATCGAAAGTGATGAGGGACCCCTGGGACTCTGCCTCCAAAGGGCCTGCATAAAAGTGGAGTCTGCTCTGCTCTACATCACTTCATTTTCAGGGCCAATAGGATGACACTGCACCACTAGCATTAACCACTAGATGGCGACATAAACCATAGAATTTACTATGAATGCCATTGGACAGACTTTCTTTGCCTTCCTAAATTTAACATGAAACTATCAATTTAATTTTTCTTTTATTAATTAATAGTACACATGAAAATAAGCAACTTTGTCACGTATCTTATCAGAGAAATCCGCTTTTTTCTCCTCCTGGATTGTTCCCTCACTCTCAGTTCTGTGAAATCTGTATTCAGCAAAGATAGATTTTCCTATTACTAAGATAAGAGCTAACAGTTGGTGCTTCTATAATTCTATGGAGAAGGGGAGGCGCTTAAGGCAGACACAGGAAGTCAGCTGCAGATTCCATAGAATGTTATGAGCACCAACTGTCATCTCTAATCTCAGTAATGGGAAAACATATCATCACAGAAATCACATTTTCCCCTGGAATAAAAAAGGTGCAAAGCCAAAAATGGTCTTTTTTTCTGTTTTTGCAACGTTTTAGCCCATAAAGTCAAACAACTTGGTAAAATGTTGAAAAAAAATTCTGACATTCGTAGAATCACTCCAGGGGTGGCAGGAATGAATTTGCAACATATTTTGTGAATTTGATTTTTTTTTTTTTAAAGTCGTAAATGATAAATTAATTGTGAAGAACATCTGTAAACTCTAAAGCTCGCCCACAGCGGCCAACTAAAAAAATGAAAACAGGCGATCTCGTGAAAATTGAAAGATGAATTTGATGCAAACTAAAAAAAAAGTGCAAAACACTAAATATTCGGGGGGAAAAAACAGCAATGGCACAAAAGTGTCTCTTCACACAGGTAATCAACTGAGCCACCCTGCATGTATTTACTCCATTCACTGCCAGCAAGCAGCCTGAATGATACAACTTCCCACCTCTGCTGCCTCTATTTCTCTGCTGTAATATATCCAAATGGTACAACTCCATACTTCTGCTGCTTGACCATTTTGCTGCATATTTAAATGTGCTTGCTAAAGCTTTGGTATAATTCATTTGTTGCACTGTATGTAATACTTACTGCTTTAGATCTGTGACTGGGGCCTTTCTAGATCTTATCAGGTGGAAGGTGCTATAGCATTTTGCCACATCTTGGTCTAGTGCCTTTGATCATCTAACCATCCCCTGGTGTGCTGGCCCCAGCTGCCAAATTATACCCAACCATCTCCCACAATCCCTCTCTCCTGACCCTGTAGTGTGGCCTATATATGTAATAGTTACTAAAGGGAAGCACGCAGTGTGGGGTACAGCACGCAAGCATCCCATAAGCAAAGCATCACAGAAGATAAGCATCCAGCAAAACGGCAGTTATACATGGCAGTTAGTCAGGGCAGGAGTCAGGTAACCCACACCTTGCCTTCCCCTTTAACCATGTGCTTCATTTTTATCCTCCTGTGTTCCCTTGCCATCCACATTCATCACCCTATCCCCCCTCCATCACGACTCATACACATCAGCCCCTCTATACTTCCCTCTCCCATGTACAGCTCCCACACACTCCTCACCTTCCTGAGAAACCTCAGCCCATCTTGCCCAAACACATCGCAGAAAAAAACTACTTACAATTCCAACAACTATTGGCTCTTTATCTTCCTTCTCCTACTGATTTCAGGGGACATCTCCCCCAACCCTGGTCCACCATCCCCCAACCTCGACCCCTACCCTACCTCATATCGAAACCACAATAATCTGATTAACATTACTTGCACTCCCTCATCTCAATCTTTTAATTGTGCCCTCTGGAATCCACGGTCTGCTTGTAACAAGCTTCCTTTCCTACACAACTACTTTCTGAACAACTCTCTTAATCTGTTGGCCCTCACTGAAACCTGGATTCAGGATTCTGACACTGTCTCTCCTGCTGCCATTTCCTATGGTGGCTTACAATTCTCTCACTCCCCGAGACCCACAAACAGACCTGGTGGTGGAGTCGGCATACTCCTGTCCCCACAATGCACTTTCCAGGTCATCCCCCCAGTCCCATCACTCTTATTCCCTTCTTTTGAGGTCCACACCATCAGGCTCTTCCGTCCCCTCTCCCTCAGAGTAGCGCTCATATACTGGCCCCCAGGCTCACCCACCCTCTTCCTTGACCACTTTTCAGCCTGGCTGCCGCACTTCATGTCCTCAGAACTACCAACCCTCATCCTGGGAGACTTCAACATCCCCATTAACAGCCCTAATTCCACATCTGCATCCCAGCTTCTATCACTAACCACCTCTCTAGGCCTCTCACAGCTTTCAACCTCTTAGACACATAAGGACGGTAACACCCTTGATCTGGTCTTCTGCCGGCTCTGTTCAATCTCCCACCTAAACAACTCACCGCTTCCACTCTCTGACCACAACATTCTCTCCTTCACGCTCACAAATCCTCGCCCACCCCAGCTCATTCCTACCTACCACACAGTCAGAAGTCTACAAGCCATTAACCCTCACACTTTCAGACTCCTACACTCATCACTGTCCCCAATCTCCTCTCTTTCCTGTCCTAATCTGGCTGTTCATCACTACAATGACACTCTTAGAAGCACCCTTGACCAAGTAGCTGCCCTCACCCTCAGAACCTCCAAACACAGAGTAAAAGAGCCTTGGCTCACATCGCAAACTCAACTTCTCCAGCAATGTTCCAGGAGTGCTGAACGCCTATGGAGAAAAACCCGCACACCAGAAGACTTCATCCACTTCAAATTTATGTTAAGAACCTATAACGCTGCCCTTCACCTCGCCAAACAGACCTACTTCACCACCCTGATCTCCTCACTAGCCAACAACCCCAAGAAACTTTTTGACACTTTTCACTCCCTCCTCAGGCCAAAAGCACAAGCCCCTATCACAGACATTTGTGCTGATGACCTGGCCTCCCACTTTACAGAAAAAATAGATAATATCCGTCAAGAAATCTGCTCCCAACCACCAAGTGCTGTGACTCCCATCCCTTCCTGCATCTCCCCTGGCTCACTCTCCACATTTGATCCCATAATAGAAGAAGAAGTCTCCAGACTCCTCTCTTCTTCTCGTCCGACTACATGCACTACCAGAAAATAGGGGGGGGAAGCCAGCACTGCTTAAGGTTAGAACGCATAAATTAGAGTGCATATGCACATAATGTCTAGCTGTATTCAAAAATGAGATATTTAGCAAAAAAATTGATCAATTCAATTGAGCCACCCCGCCGCGCCAAGGCAATCTCATATGGGGGGTCCTACTCTATATATTTTTAATAAATGCTGTGCCATTACGGCCTCCTAAATACATTTAGAGCATGACCACATCAAGTGCAATCTGTACCTCAACATTACTGGATCGCTCCCATGAAGCCAGATGAAGCAAGTGCAGATGAAGGCCAGCCAGGTCTGAACACAGACATATCAGGAATGGCCTCCACACATTGCCTGACCAGCAAACACAGATCAAGGGCGATGTTGGTCCAGACACAGGTGCACAATTAAATAAAGCTTGGGGCAGGGTGGGGCTGCCGTGTGTTCGTGTGTCTGTGTTCAGACCTGGTTGGCCTTTATCTGCACTTGCTTCATCTGGCTTCATGGGAGCGATCCAGTAATGTTCAGGTACAGATTGCACTTGATGTGGTCATGCTCTGAATGTATTTAGGAGGCCGTAATGGCACAGTATTTATTAAAAATATATAGAGTAGGACCCCCCATATGAGATTGCCTTGGCGCGGCGGGGTGGCTCAATTGAATTGATCAATTTTTTTGCTAAATATCTCATTTTTGAATACAGCTAGACATTATGTGCATATGCACTCCAATTTGTGCGTTCTAACCTTAAGCAGTGCTGGCTTCCCCCCCTATTTTCTACATGCACTACCGACCCCATTCCCTCACATCTCCTCCAGTCTCTCTCTCCAGTCGTCACAACCCACCTAACTACAATCTTTAATCTCTCACTCTCCTCGGGCATTTTCCCATCCTCCTTCAAACACGCCATCGTTACTCCACTACTAAAGAAACCTGCTCTCGACCCATCCTGCACAAACAACTACAGACCAGTCTCCAATCTCCCCTTCATCTCTAAACTTTTGGAACGCCTAGTTTACTCCCGCCTTACCCGTTACCTCTCCATTCACTCCCTTCTAGACCCTTCACAGTCCGGCTTCCGCCTCCTACATTCGACTGAAACTGCACTCATCAAAGTGACCAATGACCTTCTGACAGCAAAACGTAACGGTGACCACTCTCTGCTCATTCTTCTTGACCTATCTGCAGCTTTCGATACTGTTGACCACCATCTCCTACTCTCTAGGCTCCAGTGACTAGGCATTAAGGACACTGCTCTCTCCTGGTTCTCTTCCTATCTCTCTGACCGCTCCTTCAGTGTTTTGTTCTCTGGCTCCACGTCATCTCCTCTTGCTGTCGGGGTACCTCAGGGCTCAGTCCTTGGCCCCTTTCTCTTCTCTCTCTACACGGCCCCAATTGGACAGACCATCAGCAGATTTGGCTTTCAGTACCATCTTTATGCTGATGACACACAACTATACATGTCTTCCCCCGACCTTACCCCCGGTGTACTACAGAACGCCAGTGACTGTCTGTCCGCAGTCTCCAATATCATGTCCGCTCTCTATCTGAAACTCAACCTCTCCAAAACTGAACTTCTTCTGCTCCCGCCGTCTACCAACCTCCCTAAATCGGACATTTCCCTCTCCGTGGGTGGCACTATAATAACACCCCGACAGCAGGTGCGCTGTCTGGGTGTTATGTTTGACACCAATCTCTCCTTTACATCCCATATACAATCCCTTGCCCGCTCTTGCCGCTTACAAGTAAAAGAACATCTCTAGAATCCGCCCTTTTCTCACTATGGAAACAACAAAACCCTCACTGTAGCATTGATCCACTGCCGCCTGGATTACTGCAACGCTCTATTAATTGGCCTCCCCGTCACTCGACTATCCCCTCTCCAGTCCATACTCAATGCAGCGGCCAGAGTCGTCCATCTGGGTAATCGGTACTCGGACGCGTCCGCTCTTCGCCAGTCCTTACATTGGCTGCCCATTCATTATAGGATCCAATTCAAAGTACTTGTCTCACCCACAAAGCTCTCCACAGTGCGGCACCCCCTTACATCTCCTCCCTCATTTCTGTCTATCGGCCTAGCCGATCGCTGCGCTCTGCAAACGACTTTCGACTAACCTCTGCACTAATCCGTTCCTCCCACTCCCGACTCCAAGACTTCTCCCGTGCTGCTCCTATCCTCTGGAATGCTCTACCCCAAGAAATCAGGACTATCCACAATTTGCATAGTTTTAGGCGCTCCCTCAAAACACACCTGTTCAGAGCGGCCTATCACATTCACTAATCAAAGTCATTCTCTGTGTAAGTGTGCGTGCGTAGCCCATTCACTATCTCCATCCATCCTTCACTCCTGCAAGATGGCTGGACCTTCATTGTAAATACACCATTGTAAATACACACCTGTACTCTGTATCTCCCTCACCTCATTGTAGATTGTAAGCTCTCACGAGCAGGGTCGTCTTATTTCGTCTTATTTTGCTTTAATTATTGTATTGTTAGCGTTGTTACTTATGACTTGTGTTTTGAAACTGTTAAACTGTAAAGCGCTGCGGAATATGTTGGCGCTATATAAATAAAGATTATTATTATTAATTGCCAAATAAGTATATTCTGAACTTTACCCTTTTGAGCACTAGAGGGCAGTGTGGTTCACTGGGATCACTGTGAACTTTTCCCTTTTGAGCACTAGAGGGCAGTGTGGTTGATTGGGATCACTGTGAACTTTTCCCTTTTGAGCACTAGAGGGCAGTGTGGTTAATTGGGATCACTGTGAACCTTTTCCCTTTTGAGCACTAGAGGGCAGTGTGGTTATTACCTTGGGGTAGAAGCAGAATAATAAATTTCCGTCCATGCCGAGCTAGGATTGATGTGACCACTTAGCAGTAGTATATACTTTTAAATAAACAGCTTTACTATTGCAAATAAAGAAGATCAGATGACTGCAAAAAAAAAATGTTTTATTCATTGTGTCATTCTATGAAAGGCGATCTGTCAGGGGTTTTTTGGGTTTTTTTTGAAAATGCTGAATTTCCAGACCCATGCATTTACCAATCAGGAAGCTCTGTGTATGGCCGCTCATCAATACATGTGATAGGTAATGGTTAATAGTTGCAGGAGTTAGCTTATGTAAAACTACAACTCCCAGCATGCCCTGAATTAAGCAGTCTTAGAGTAGTAGTCTGCAAAAAATTAGCTGACTTATGGCCTTTTCTCTAAACTGGCCTGTAGGGGCAATGGTTACTAATACTAATCATTAAGTCAATCATAGACATGGGATCCTAGGGGGCGGAACTAAAAAAAACTATGGAAGGGTGCAGAGGTTGCCCAAAAGCCAATAAGGGAGCAAACGATGCCCTACCTATAGAAGACCAATATCATAAATGATGTATCATAGTTGGGAGCCTTTACAAATTTTATATATGGAACAAGAGCTTTAAATTACATTATGTGGCCCCGCCCCTGAGGAACCCAAGTCTTTTTAATAGAGCCAAAGAGATGCTGCTTATCCATAGGATCAGAACTATAAGCACCTGATAAACTTTTTCTTCGTAAATTGTTAATTTTTTTGCTCTAATTTAAAAAAAAAAAACACTTTAAAAAAAACTTTCATCACCTTAATAAGTGATGAAAATTAAAATAAAACTTGACATTTTTTTTTACCGGAAAAATTGCCCAATTGGCTAATTAATGTCTCCTTCATCCAAGAACGAACAACCTACGCTACGCCAACCAAAACTACAACTCCCAGTGTCTTCTGAGTAGTTGTCAAAAGAAGTTAGGAGTCGGACTTGTAGTAAGATATTGCCATAACCCTATATTAACCTATTCCTTTCATCGGCGTCTTTAATTTCCGACCTTAAGTTTCCACTTTTTTAATTTTTTAATTTAAAAATTTTTTTTAGACTTTTTTTATGCATCTTTTTTTATTTTTAGAAATTTCAATACCTTTTTTTTTATTTTTTTATTTTAAGAAATTTCAATATTATCTTTTTTTTTTATAATTTTATTTTTTTTTTCCCAAGTGATTTCAATATTATCCTTAAAAAAGAAAAATTTTAAAACAAAAAGTCAAAATATTTCATTTAAAAAAAAAAAAAAAAAGCAAAAATGGTTGAAACGTGTCACAAAATAAATCATTTCTGCTGAACCCGGACTAGATGACTTAATTGAAGGAATCAGAGGATTTATCGCATTCTCGATCTTGCCGCCCCCCCCCCACCTTTCCCAATTTCGACAAGTTTCAATGACACAGGGATTTGCGGTGATATAACCTATTGATCTCTGCCGGGACAGAAGGAAATGATCGCTGTAGATCATTTCTGGCATGGCGAGTTGGGCGGGGTAAGGGATGTGAATGGGTTAACTCCGCGACAGCTCTGCGTATCCGAGCGAATTTTTTTTCGGTGTCAGGCGAGTAATTCCTCCATCTGTCTCTGGACGGAAGCTGGAGGCATCTGCGAGTTGTATGTAACAGATATCTCAAGAAGTTTGCAAACTCATTATCGGAATCAGCTCCACCTCCCTCCTACCCCCCTTTCCCCAGACTCCATCACCGAGGGTCATTCGCAGCTGTTGTTACGGGCTTAGGCTATGCTTAAATTGACAGCTGCGGGGGGGAAAGTGCGGGCTGCGCGCTCCGCTCGCCATTTGCCTTGTTTCATAACAATCTAAGAATCGTCGCCCTAATTAAGATATCGGCCGGGCCCTCCGATAAACCCTAATTGACCTTCTCCTTTGCTCTCTGCTGTTCCTCAAGGTCCCGGATTCCTCAATGGATTTCTCCTACTTGACGTGATGCTGAAATGTGTCTACATGAAGGGATGGCGGATCACGTAGAAGATGGCGCTCAGGCGCGAGCTCCGCGTATAATGGGGAGATCCCATTTCCATAAGGAATTTGTATATAATCCGACAGTAGCAGATCGGACCTGACCCACCGTCCTGAGGATAACGGGAGGGTTCAGGGTAATGCTGGAAAGTCATACACCCATGACACCAGAGAAGGGTTAACAAGCAATACTGAGAAAAATGTCCTATATTGTGTCATTAAAGGGGACGTCCATAAAATCTGCACTCACTACTCTGCTGGTGCAGTCACTGTGTACATACATTACTGATCCTGAGTTACATCCTGTATTATACTCCAGAGCTGCGCTCACTATTCTGCTGGTGCAGTCACTGTGTACATACATTACTGATCCTGAGTTACATCCTGTATTATACTCCAGAGCTGCACTCACTATTCTGCTGGTGCAGTCACTGTGTACATACATTACATTACTGATCCTGAGTTACCTCCTGTATTATACTCCAGAGCTGCACTCACTATTCTGCTGGTGCAGTCACTGTGTACATACATTACTGATCCTGAGTTACATCCTGTATTATACTCCAGAGCTGCACTCACTATTCTGCTGGTGCAGTCACTGTGTACATACATTACATTACTGATCCTGAGTTACATTCTGTGTTATACCCCAGAGCTGCACTCACTATTCTGCTGGTGCAGTCACTGTGTACATACATTACATTACTGATCCTGAGTTACCTCCTGTATTATACTCCAGAGCTGCACTCACTATTCTGCTGGTGCAGTCACTGTGTACATACATTACTGATCCTGAGTTACATCCTGTATTATACTCCAGAGCTGCACTCACTATTCTGCTGGTGCAGTCACTGTGTACATACATTACATTACTGATCCTGAGTTACATCCTGTATTATACCCCAGAGCTGCACTCACTATTCTGCTGGTGCAGTCACTGTGTACATACATTACTGATCCTGAGTTACATCCTGTATTATACTCCAGAGCTGCACTCACTATTCTGCTGGTGCAGTCACTGTGTACATACATTACATTACTGATCCTGAGTTACCTCCTGTATTATACTCCAGAGCTGCACTCACTATTCTGCTGGTGCAGTCACTGTGTACATCCATTACATTACTGATCCTGAGTTACCTCCTGTATTATACCCCAGAGCTGCACTCACTATTCTGCTGGTGCAGTCACTGTGTACATACATTACATTACTGATCCTGAGTTACATCCTGTATTATACCCCGGAGCTGCACTCACTATTCTGCTGGTGCAGTCACTGTGTACATACATTACATTACTGATCCTGAGTTACCTCCTGTATTATACCCCAGAGCTGCACTCACTATTCTGCTGGTGCAGTCACTGTGTACATACATTACATTACTGATCCTGAGTTACATCCTGTATTATACCCCAGAGCTGCACTCACTATTCTTCTGGTGCAGTCACTGTGTACATACATTACATTACTGATCCTGAGTTACATCCTGTATTATACTCCAGAGCTGCACTCACTATTCTGCTGGTGCAGTCACTGTGTACATACATTACATTACTGATCCTGAGTTACATCCTGTATTATACCCCAGAGCTGCACTCACTATTCTGCTGGTGCAGTCACTGTGTACATACATTACATTACTGATCCTGAGTTACATCCTGTATTATACTCCAGAGCTGCACTCACTATTCTGCTGGTGCAGTCACTGTGTACATACATTACATTACTGATCCTGAGTTACATCCTGTATTATACTCCAGAGCTGCACTCACTATTCTGCTGGTGCAGTCACTGTGTACATACATTACATTACTGATCCTGAGTTACCTCCTGTATTATACCCCAGAGCTGCACTCACTATTCTGCTGGTGCAGTCACTGTGTACATACATTACATTACTGATCCTGAGTTACCTCCTGTATTATACCCCAGAGCTGCACTCACTATTCTGCTGGTGCAGTCACTGTGTACATACATTACATTATTGATCCTGAGTTACCTCCTGTATTATACCCCAGAGCTGCACTCACTATTCTGCTGGTGCAGTCACTGTGTACATACATTACCTTACTGATCCTGAGTTACATCCTGTATTATACCCCAGAGCTGCACTCACTATTCTGTTGGTGCAGTCACTGTGTACATACATTACATTACTGATCTTGTATTATCCTTCAGAGCTGCACTCACTGTTCTGCAGTCACTGTGTAAATACACTGATACACTTGAGGATTAGGGCTTTCCCTAGTTTTCTCCTGACTGTGCCCGGAGGTGTAATATTGGGGCAGCACCCACCTGACATAACACACTTCTATAAATACTTAGGGCCCGTCTCCTCCGTCGCCGGCGCGGTCTTTCGCGGTTGTTATTTTAGCATTTACAGCCTGAAGTGTAACTGCAGAACTTCTCATGCTAAAATTATGAGAAGCTAATTAGCCTTGATTTCAGGAAGTTCCCTGGAATAAATCTGCATTACTCATCCCCCGATGCCGTGTAATCTGGTGTAATCCCTCGCCTCGCTGAGTCATGTTCAGACTTCACTCACAATGGGATTAACTACTGCAGGAGTCATCGTGGTTCCGAGAATCCAAGAGCCCTTCTTGGATCTTGGAGATGAAGGTTCTTGTCCCTCCACCTGATGCTATAGTGCCAAATTGCACCAAAGATCCAACATCTGCAACACCTTTCCCTTTTAAGGATAACTCTCAATTACTTTTTTTATGCTGCAGAATGAGTAAACTGAAAATCTATCAGTGAGCTCTTTCTGATGGGAGAGTTTATAACTTTTTTTGCTGTTCTTTATAGTTAGTTTATGACCACATCAAAGATGGACTGCCCTTGTGCTCATAAATCAGCTTGGAGAAGCCAAATAAGAGTTGCAAACTTTCCTGACAGATTCTCAGTTTACTCATTCTGCAGCCAGCAATAGACAGTTCAAAGGCTATAGAAGGCAAACGGGGCAAATTTTTTTAAAAACACCCAATTGCAAAAACATGCATTTATTTAAAAAAAAAATGTGTTTTAGGGTACTGGGATGCTCCATCATCAAACAGAGCCCTGGCTTTTAGGCAAATGGTCATGGGGGGAAGTGAGAAAAAGCAACGTGGTTTCAACAGGAAACTTTGTGTTCCACTTTTTGCACTCTTGCCGTGTCTTCTAATAGCTGGCAAGAAAGAAATAAAACTTATAAAACCAGGTCCATACACATTGGCAAAATCCACTTTAAATTTTGCTGTATATTCGCCGCTAGTCTGCACCGGAATTCACTGGAGTCAGCAGTGAAAATCTGCTGTAAATTTAAAAATCTTCAATGAATGACAATTTCCATAGATAATTTTGTGAATGGTTTCAAGGAATCTTGCAAAAAAGTGAAATATTTTAATGGAAAATCTTTGGTGCTCCCAGGGGGCAAGAAACGGGGACGCGGTTTGGAGAAACCAAAGTTCGACAGAATGCGATGCGTTCCACTTTTTTGCGATCTTGACGCCTTTTCTTATAGATGGCAAGTATGATATAAATCTTCGAAAGCCAGGTACATACACAATGGAAATATCCACTGCAAACCTCCATGAAAATGTTGCTGCATATTCACCGCTGGTCTGCACTGGATTTTACTGCAAATTTCATCCTTTCTGCAGTGAAAATCCACAGCAGAAATCAACATGCTGCAAATGTAAAAATCCCCATCGGATATTCATGGTGGCCTTCTTATATCACCGGAGGAATCTTCTGAAGGAGAAACCCAGAGGGGCGTGAAAGAGTAACTCGACTTTTCAAAACAAAAATCCGATGAGACCCTTTATGTTCTGCTTTTTGCAGTCTTGTAATAGTTGGCAAGAACTAAAACCTACAAGGCCTGGTCCATAGCCATCGGAAAAATCCACCAAAAACTCATCTGAAAACTTTGCTGAATATTCGCCGCTAGTCTGCAACCAAAATTTCACTGCTGCATTGGATTCAGCAGTGAAAATTTTCAACCGATGACAATTTTCGTAGAGAATTTTGTGAATGGCGGCATGGAATCTTGCAACGATGAAACTAAAATAATATTTATGGAAAACCCTTTGGCCCTGCCCAGGGGGGCGAGAAACAGGGACGAACAAAAAATTCCACAGGAAGCTTTGTGTTCCACTTTTGACAATTTTGCTGCCTCCTTCTAATAGCCTGCAATGAATTTAAAACCTACAAGGCCAGGTCCATGCTGGGGATGAGCGGACCTGTGGATGTTTGGGTTCTGGGACCCTGACCCAATGTTCATTTCGGGTTCCAAAACTGTACCCAACTCGAACCCAAATCCCATTGAAAACAATGGGGACCCAAACTTTAGAGCTGGAAAATTCTCTCCCTTTTTCCCTATCTCTCCCCCTCTCTACGTCTCTACCTCTCTCCCTTTCCCTGTCTACCTCTCTCTCCCGGACTTACCCCGGAACTCCAAACATTGGAACCTACTTCCGAGAGAAGACTGTGGTTGGAGTTTATCAATGGGCGCTGAGTGTCCAGTACGAATCCCAAACTCTTAAGTTCGGGATCGCTCATCTCCAATCCTTGCACATTGGACAAATCCACCTGTGAGTTTTGCTGTATATTCGCCGCTAGTCTGCACCGAAATTTGCTGTAGATTTTACCCTGCACTGAAGTCCGCAGTGTCGACCCCCTTTAATCCACCGGTTATGGGGTCATATGCCGCCGGATATTCAAGACGGCTTTGTTATATTACCAGAGGAATCTGGTGACGGAGAAACCAAGATATTTTAATGGAAAGCAGCTGGCGCGGCCCAGTGGTCTGCGGAGTCATGTTAATGCGCCGTCACCAGCGGCTGTGTAATTAGCATTGATTTGGGGCTAATTACTGTCCTCTCGCAGGTCCCATACCGGTAGACTTGTAAATGTCACGCTGGGGGCTGCAGCAGGTGACGGTGGACAGGTGCCCCGAGAGCGGGAAGGGAAAGTGACAAGAGTTTGAGAAGTTGTGACAAGTGTGCAGACAGAGGGACGAAGAGGCCTGGGATCTGTGCGGGGGGGGGGGGGGCGCCGGACGTGTGGACAAACAACTTTAAAAAGGGTCCAATGATGGGTAAAAATGGAACTACATCTCCTACCATTATTTTTTAACACCCCCTAAAAGGAACCATGACACATGTGTTAAGTTTTGTTCAAGATCGATTGGTCGTGTCTGCTCTCGCAGGCTGGTTCTCCAGAGTAGACATGAGCAATCGATTCGGCGGGGAGCAGATGCAAACAGGACACTCTATGGGTCCTGTCAGTTTTCAGGGCAGAACTATAACACAATGTATATTGGAAAGTTCAATTATTTCTTGGGATCGTTCCATCTGCATGTTTTTCTTAGATAGTATAGTAGTAGTGTGGAGCCCCTTTAATAATTCTGCTCAGATTGCTGGGAGTTGTAGTTTTGCAACAGCTGGAGAGAGGCAGGACGGAGATCCCTGGCTTAGACTCGGGCCCATATCTTCTTGGTTTTCTAGAAATGTTGGCGAAATAGACATTGTCTCATCTGTAGATATCTGCACCGGGAGCGCAGCTGTGATGGTGTCTGGTACCGGAAATGGGTCTGTGGGTGTCCTGATTACTGCGATTACTATGCATGATGCATGGAGGAAGGAATCCGGGAGTGTATACGCAGAGCGGACACTGAGATGATAAGCTGCGGACATCCAGCTACTTTTCAACTACAGGTCCCAGCATGCCCGGCTGTAAGGACCACTGTCTAAAATATCCATAAAGGTCCTCAACCTTATAAAAAATGATTATTTCATATAAGAGATAGGTTTTTGGCTATGTCAATGAAGGGGTTAAAAAAATTGCATCCCTGGTGGTCAGGGGGGTGACTTATATGTCAAAATCCTTGTTAGTCTGATGTAGGGCTAAATAATGACATCCCTGGTGGTAAGGGGGGTGGGTTATATGCTAAAATCCCTGTTGATCTGATGTAAGGCTAAATAATGACATCCCTGGTGGTCAGGGGGGGTGGGTTATATGCTAAAATCCATGTTGGTCTGATGTAGGGCTAAATAATGACATCCCTGGTGGTCAGGGGGGGTGGTTTATATGATAAAATCCCTGTTGATTTGATGTAGGGCTAAATAATGACACCCCTGGTGGTCAGGGGGGTGGGTTATATGATAAAATCCCTTTTGGTCTGATTTAGGGCAAAATAATGACACCCCTGGTGGTCAAGGGGGGTGGGTTATATGATAAAATCCCTGGTGGTCTGATGTAGGGCCAAATAAAGACATCCCTGGTGGTCGGGGGGGTGGTTTATATGATAAAATCCCTGTTGATTTGATGTAGGGCTAAATAAAGACATCCCTGGTGGTCAGGGGGGTGGGTTATATGATAAAATCTCTGTTGATCTGATGTAGGGCTAAATAAAGACATCCCTGGTGGTCAGGGGGGTGGGTTATATGATAAAATCCATGTTAATCTGATGTAGGGCTAAATAATGACACCCCTGGTGGTCAGGGGGTGGGTTATATGATAAAATCCCTTTTGGTCTGATTTAGGGCTAAATAATGACACCCCTGGTGGTCAAGGGGGGTGGGTTATATGATAAAATCCCTGTTGGTCTGATGTAGGGCCAAATAAAGACATCCCTGGTGGTCGGGGGGGTGGGTTATATGATAAAATCCCTGTTGATTTGATGTAGGGCTAAATAAAGACATCCCTGGTGGTCAGGGGGGTGGGTTATATGATAAAATCCCTGTTGATCTGATGTAGGGCTAAATAAAGACATCCCTGGTGGTCAGGGGGGTGGGTTATATGATAAAATCCATGTTAATCTGATGTAGGGCTAAATAATGACACCCCTGGTGGTCAGGGGGGTGGGTTATATGATAAAATCCCTGTTAATCTGATGTAGGGCTAAATAATGACATCCCTGGTGGTCAGGTGGGTGGGTTATATGATAAAATCCATGTTGGTCTGATGTAGGGCTAAATAATGACACCCCTGGTGGTCAGGGGGGTGGGTTATATGATAAAAACCCTGTTGGTCTGATTTAGGGCTAAATAAAGACATCCCTGGTGGTAAGGGGGGGTGGGTTATATGATAAAATCCCTGTTGGTCTGATTTAGGGCTAAATAAAGACATCCCTGGTGGTCGGGGGGGTGGGTTATATGATAAAATCCCTGTTGATTTGATGTAGGGCTAAATAAAGACATCCCTGGTGGTCAGGGGGGTGGGTTATATGATAAAATCCCTGTTGATCTGATGTAGGGCTAAATAAAGACATCCCTGGTGGTCAGGGGGGTGGGTTATATGATAAAATCCATGTTAATCTGATGTAGGGCTAAATAATGACACCCCTGGTGGTCAGGGGGGTGGGTTATATGATAAAATCCCTGTTAATCTGATGTAGGGCTAAATAATGACATCCCTGGTGGTCAGGTGGGTGGGTTATATGATAAAATCCATGTTGGTCTGATGTAGGGCTAAATAATGACACCCCTGGTGGTCAGGGGGGTGGGTTATATGATAAAAACCCTGTTGGTCTGATTTAGGGCTAAATAAAGACATCCCTGGTGGTAAGGGGGGGTGGGTTATATGATAAAATCCCTGTTGGTCTGATTTAGGGCTAAATAAAGACATCCCTGGTGGTAAGGGGGGGTGGGTTATATGATAAAATCCCTGTTGGTCTGATTTAGGGCTAAATAACCCCTTCATGACCCAGCCTATTTTGACTTTAATGACCTGGCCATTTTGGGCAATATTGACCAGTGTCCCTTTATGAGGTAATAACTCAGGAACGCTTCAACGCATCCTAGCGATTCTGAGATGGTTTTTTCGTGACATATTGGGCTTCATGTTAGTGGTAAACTTAGGTCAATAATGTTTGCATTTATTTGTGAAAAAAATGGAAATTTGGCGAAAATTTTGAAAATTTCGCAATTTTCACATTTTGAATTTTTATTCCGTTAAACCAGAGAGTTATGTGACACAAAATAGTTAATAAATAACATTTTCCACATGTTTACTTTACATCAGCACAATTTTGGAAATAAAATTTTTTTTTGTTGGGAAGTTATAAGGGTTAAAAGTTGACCAGCGATTTCTCATTTTTACAACAAAATTTACAAAACCATTTTTTTTAGGGACCACCTCACATTTGAAGTCACTTTGAGGGGTCTATATGGCAGAAAATACCCAAAAGTGACACCATTCTAAAAACTGCACCCCTCAAGCTACTCAAAACTACATTCAAGAAGATTATTAACCCTTCAGGTGCTTCACAGCAACTAAAGCAATGTGGAAGGAAAAAAATTAATATTTTAATTTTTCCAACAAAAATTTTCTTTTAGCATCAATTTTTTTCATTTTCACATGGGCAACAGGATAAAATGGATCCTAAAATTTGTTGGGCAATTTCTCCTGACTGCACCGATACGTCATATGTGGTCATAAACCACTGTTTGGGCGCACGGCAGGGCTCAGAAGGGAAGGAGCGCCATTTGACTTTTTGAATGGAAAATTAGCTCCGATCGTTAGTGGACACCATGTCGTGTTTGGAGAGCCTCTGATGTGCCTAAACATTGGAGCTCCCCCACAAGTGACCCCATTTTGGAAACTAGACCCCCGAAGGAACTTATCTAGATGTGTGGTGAGGACTTTGAACCCCCAAGTGCTTCACAGAAGTTTATGACGCAGAGCAGTGAAAATAAAAAAATAATTTTTTTTCCTCAAAAATGATTTTTTAGCCCGCTATTTTTTATTTTCACAAGGCTAACAGGAGAAATTGGACCCCAAAAGTTGTTGTGTAATTTGTCCTGAGTACACCGATACCCCATATGTCAGGGGAAACCACTGTTTGGGCGCATGGGAGAGCTCAGAAGGGAAGGAGCGCGATTTTGGAATGCAGACTGATGGGATGTTCTGCGGGCATCGTGTTGCATTTGCAGAGCCCCTGATGTGCCTAAACAGTGGAAATCCCTCACAAGTGACCCCATTTTGGAAACTAGACCCCCCAAGGAGCTTATCTAGATGTGTGGTGAGCACCTTGAACCCCCAAGTGCTTCACAGAAGTTTATAAACGCAGAGCCATGACAATAAAAAATCATTTTTTTCCCTCAAAAATGATTTTTAGCCCGCTATTTTTTATTTTCACAAGGGTAACAGGATAAATTGGACCCCTAAAGTTGCTGCTCAGTTTGTCCTGAGTACGCTGGCACCCCATATGTGGGGGGGAACCACTGTTTGGGCGCACGGCAGGGCTCAGAAGGGAAGGAGCGCCATTTGACTTTTTGAATGGAAAATTAGCTCCAATCGTTAGCGGACACCATGTCGTGTTTGGAGAGGCCCTGTGTGCCTAAACTTTGGAGCTCCCCCCACAAATCACCCCATTTTGGAAACTAGACCCCCTAAGGAAGTTATCTAGATGCATAGTGAGCACTTTGAACCCCCAGGTGCTTTACAGAAGTGTATAATGCAGAGCTGTGAAAATAAAAATATTTTTTTTCCCTCAAAAAATGATTTTTTTAGCCCGCTATTTTTTATTTTCACAAGGTTAACAGGATAAATTCGACCCCAAAAGTTGTTGTCCAGCTTGTCCTGCGTACGCTGGTACCCCATATGTAGGGGGACCACTGTTTGGGCACACGTTGGGGCTCGGAAGGGAAGTAGTGACGTTTTGAAATACCGACTTGATGGAATGGTCTGCGGGCGTCATGTTACGTTTGCAGAGCCCCTGATGTGCTTAAACAGTGGAAACCCCCCACAAGTGACCCCATTTTGGAAACTAGACCCCCCAAAGGAACTTATGTAGATGTGTTGTGAGCACTTTGAACCCCCAAGTGCTTCACCGAAGTTTATAACTCAGAGCCGTGAAAATAAAAAAATCATTTTTTTTCACAAAAATCATTTTTTTAGCCCCCAATTTTTTTATTTTCCCAAGGGTAACAGGAGAAATTAGACCCCCAAAGTTGTGCAATTTTTCCTGAGTACGCTGATACTCCATATGTGGGGGTAAACCACTGTTTGGGCACATGTCGGGGCTCGGAATGGTGAGTGCTGTTTGACATTTTGAACGCAAAATTGGCTGGAATAAATCGTGGCGCCATGTCGCGTTCGGAGACCCCGTGATGTGCCTAAACAGTGGAAACCCCTCAATTCTAACTCCAACTCTAACCCCAACACACCCCTAACCCAACCCTAATAATAACCCTAACCCTAATTCCAGCCCTAACCCTAATTCCAGCCCTAACCCCAATTCCAGCCCTAACCCCAATTCCAGCCCTAACCCCAATTCCAGCCCTAACCCTAATTCCAGCCCTAACCCTAATTCCAGCCCTAACCCTAATTCCAACCCTAGCCCTAATTCCAACCCTAACCCTAATTCCAACCCTAACCCCAATTCCAACCCTATCTATAACCCTAATTCCAACCCTAACCCTAGTTCGAACCCTAAATGTGAAAAAAAAAATTTTTTTTTTATTTTAGTATTTGCGCCTGGCTATGGGGATGATAAAAGGGGGGTGTGTTTACTTTTTTTTTCATTTTGATCACTGCGAGAGTGTATCACAGTGATCAAAATGAAAAATGAACGGGCAGCCGGCAAATTCATGGGCGCCGCCATCTTGGACAATGGCAGGCGCACTGCGCATGCGCCCGCCATTTTCCAAGATGGCAGCTCCCATGATCCGGACGGTGGGACGCTGGGAGCCACGGCGGGACACCGGGAGCACCATCGGAGGACCCGGGGGGTGATCGGAAGGTGGGAGGGAGCGATAGGAAGGGGAGGGGGAGGAGATGATGACGGCGGCGACCGATCGCCGCAGTCCATCGGTGGCGGGGGCCGATCGGCCCCGCCAGTCAGTGTGGGGGGGGGGTCGGGTGTCGGTGTCCAGCCATGTCTGATGCTATTGCAGCATCGGCCATGGCTGGGATTGTAGTATTTCACCAAACTTCATTGGTGAAATATTACAAATCGCTCTGATTGGCTGTTAAAAGTGAAACAGCCAATCAGAGCGATCGTAGGCACGTGGGGGCTAAGCCACACCCCCTGGGATTAACCGTAGAGTGTCCTCTGTGTGCGGGTCGGATTACTTTTCAGTGACCCCGGTCGCCTGACCCGCAGGGGGGCTATTTATAGCATGACGCCTACGTAGGCGTCATAGGTCGTTTGGGCACGACTTTTCATGACGCCTACGTAGGCGTCATGGGTCGTGAAGGGGATAATGACACCCCTGGTGGTCAAGGGGGGTGGGTTATATGATAAAATCCCTGTTGTTGTGATGTAGGGCTAAATAAAGACATCCCTGGTGGTCAGGGGGGGTGGGTTATATGATAAAATCCCTGTTGATTTGATGTAGGGCTAAATAATGACACCCCTGGTGGTCAAGGGGGGTGGGTTATATGATAAAATCCCTGTTGGTCTGATTTAGGGCTAAATAATGAGATCCCTGGTGGTCAAGGGGGTGGGTTATATGATAAAATCCATGTTGGTCTGATGTAGGGCTAAATAATGACATCCCTGGTCTTATATGATAAAATCCCTGTTAATCTGATGTAGGGCTAAATAATGACATCCCTGGTGGTCAGGGGGGTGGGTTATATGATAAAATCCCTGTTTATCTGATGTAGGGCTGGTGGTCAGTGGAAAGGAGAATAACATATATGTTGGTCTCAGGCAGCAAAAGGATTAATAGCATCCCTGGTGGTCTAGAGGGGGTAAATTATAAAATCCTGATGGTTTTGAAAGACTTAATTGGAACATGCCTGAAAGTCCAGGGCTGTAAAAAAAAAAAAGGTCTGGTGATGAACAAGTTAATGGTAACATCACTAATACCCTATAGAAGTAAATGAGGGTCAAATAACAACATTCCTAGGATCCTGGGCAGTTAGTGGGTAAATGATAACATCCCTGGTGGTCTAGGGCTGTGAAAGTGGTAATGGTAAGAATTCATGTGGTCTATGAGAGTAAAGGAGTATATAGTAATATCCCTGATGGTCTGCTGTTGTAAAGGGGTGAATGTTAAAATCCATGATCATCTAGGGCTGTAGCAGGGTATAATAATAGCTTCCCTGGTGGTCTAGGGCATTGAAAAGGTAAATTGATAATATCCCTGGTTGTAATTTGTAACCTAAAGTAGTAAATTGATTTATGATAATATCCCTGATGGCCTAGGGTTGTAAGGATTTATAGTAATATCCCTGATGGCATAGGGTTGTAAGGCTTTATAGTAATATCCCTGATGGCCTAGGGTTGTAAGGCTTTATAGTAATATCCCTGATGGCCTAGGGTTGTAAGGATTTATAGTAATATCCCTGATGGCCTAGGGTTGTAAGGCTTTATAGTAATATCCCTGATGGCCTAGGGTTGTAAGGCTTTATAGTAATATCCCTGATGGCCTAGGGTTGTCAGGATTTATAGTAATATTCCTGATGGCCTAGGGTTGTAAGGCTTTATAGTAATATCCCTGATGGCCTAGGGTTGTAAGGCTTTATAGTAATATCCCTGATGGCCTAGGGTTGTAAGGATTTATAGTAATATCCCTGATGGCCTAGGGTTGTAAGGCTTTATAGTAATATCCCTGATGGCCTAGGGTTGTCAGGATTTATAGTAATATCCCTGATGGCCTAGGGTTGTAAGGCTTTATAGTAATATCCCTGATGGCCTAGGGTTGTAAGGCTTTATAGTAATATCCCTGATGGCCTAGGGTTGTAAGGCTTTATAGTAATATCCCTGATGGCCTAGGGTTGTCAGGATTTATAGTAATATTCCTGATGGCCTAGGGTTGTAAGGATTTATAGTAATATCCCTGATGGCCTAGGGTTGTCAGGATTTATAGTAATATTCCTGTTGGTCTCTAGGGTATAAAATTCCTGGTGGACTCGGGTAGTAAGTGTATTTGTGGTAACAGTCCTGGCAATCTAGGGTAGTAAGAGTGTTTATGATAGCATTCTTAGCGGTTTATGATAATAAAAGGATTAACGGGAATATCCCTGGTGGTCTAGTGGAAGTGAAGGGCAATAAATGATGCCTGGTGGTGGAATTGCCATTTTAGCAACTTTCCTATATTTTCTATCTGGTCCATTAGTGTGAATGTGTGCCGCAGGTGGCGGCCGGTGGTGGCCATCTCCAGTGCACGATCTGTTGAAGTACTCGTCGGTGTTTGGTCTGCTCCCCACCCCCAGTGCAGAATTGTTTTTGCTATTAAAATCTCTGTGCGGAGACAGATGATTTTACCATGCGGTGAATCTACAGAGCCGCGATGAGAAAGCAGCTGCCACTGGGCATCTTCCAGGTATCGGTTTTCATTACATTTTTTTTGCACATGGTTTAGGTCCAGATGACGAAAGCCGACGTCCCTGCGCTCCAGTAGCTGCCCGTTATAGGTTGCAGTCTTTAACAAAAGAATTAAAGGGATTTTTCACCATATTCATAAATGGATATTTTCGGACAGAGCTTGTGCACGCGATCAATTTTGCAATTTACTACGTGTTAAAATTTGCAGCCGTTCTTGAGATATTAACACTTTTCTTTTGATTACAGCTCGTTGCCTTGGAGACCGACCACCGCTGCTAGACAGTAGAACATGCGCAGCGCTTACAAGATCTTTTCTATTGAGCTTATAAGCACTGTTTTGAAGTTGGCCGTGATCACTGCAGTGCTCTCTGATCTCTTGATATCACCCAGCTTCAATAAAGTGGTTTATAGGCTAGACAGCGGTGGTCGGTCTCCTAGGCAACAAGCTGTAAGCAAAAGAAAAAGTGTTAATAACTCAAGAACAGCTGCAAATTTTTAAAAGCAGTAAATTGCAAAAGTGCTTGTTTTTAAATGTACTTTCCGAAAATATAATCTATGACAATGAGTAAAAAAAACACTTTAAAAGACGCAAAATTGACCCCAGTGGGTTAAAAATGGAGTGGAAGCCCCACTCTCATTAACTATCATGCAGAGACAAATATGTGATGTCCCCGGACAGCAAGGTGGAATTATTATTATATTGTATTGATTAAAGCATAGAAACAGCTTTGAGGCCATTTTTTTACTTAAATGCATGTATTTTGGGCTAAAAATCAAATCATCTTTGCATTTGTTTTTTTTTATTAAAATATTTACACTCTTTGTCATGTATAATCTCTGTGTTGCAGAATCTATTGGCAGCTGAAGAATGAGTTCACTGAGAATCCATCAGTAAGCCCGGTCTGACAGGAGAGCTCTCTTTGCTCTTTTATGCTCCTCTCAGCTAATTTATGACCACAAAGTTCAACTCAGCATTTATTTTGGTCATTTTATTGGTTGAAAGTATCTCATAAAAGCAAAGATATTTAGTTAGAAGCTCTCCTATCAGAAGGAGCTCACTGACAGATTCTCAGTTAACTCATTCTGCACAATGCAATAGTAGTTTAGAAAAATCATTTTTGCCCCCCAAAAATATATGAATTTAAAGAAAATAAAATGGATTAAGTAAAGTACGAGCCCCCAGAATGGGGAGGTGATTAGTCCACAGCCTGAGCAGCTTTCTTCACCAGTCTGAACACGGACATAACCCGCCTGGAGGTTTTCACTCCATAAATAAGGTGCAATCTGCAGGGATAAAGGGGCAGAGATCCGAGCTTGGATTGTAATCACAGACGGCTAAATATCTGCGTGCGTTTCCCACCGTAGAGTCCCACTAAACACTTATGGGGGCTCTGGGACCCTGACTTCCTCTGCTAACATGCAGCTTTCCCACTCATGTCTAGTCACTGGTCTTTTTTTTTTTTAATCTCTTTTACTAATGAGAAAATCAGAATTCAAGGACGAGTCTCCCTCGTCCTCCGGTCTGTGAGTTCTTTTCTTTTTTTTATATATTTTCGAGACCCCACCGGCGTCATCCCACATAATCATCATATGCATTTCATGGGAGGTTGATAAAGGCTTCTTATTGTTGACCTGCCACCAATGACGGGCAGATATCTCACCATACATTGGTGTCATTGGTAAATTGGACCCTTGGATCCATTTCTTCCCTACTTTCCCGTAACAGAAAGTTTTTTGAGTTTCAACTTTGGGATGTTTTTGACTCCCGAAAACAAACTCCTGCAGTTCAGCCCCATTCTAAACGTTTTCATAGTTGAAGCATTGTTCATTTTCCATCTTGAGGACCTGAACTTGGAACTCTTGACAGGTGCATGAAGGTCTGAAGAAAGGACCAGAGAACTAAGAGTTTGCAACTTATCGGAAGAAACTTTGTGGAACAGGTCAAAACTTTTTTGCTCATTGATTTGTTCAAAAGTTCCCTTTCAAGGGCCATAAAATGAGTTCATTTCCAAACTTGAGGACTTGAAAGGTTCCTGAAGGGTTCACGAAGGTCTCAAGAAAGGATTGAAGAACCTCACCAAGATTTGAAACTTTTTTTTTAAGAAACTTTGTTGGATATATCAAACTTTTTTTGGCCATTTAATGGTTCAGATGCTCCAATTCAAGGGCCACAAAAAGTGTTCTTAGTATTGTTCAGCTTCCAAACTTGAGGGCCTTAACCTGGAGCTCAGAGGGTTTCACAGGTGCTGAAGAAAGAATTTGAGATCCGCACCAAGGTTTTGCAACTTTTTGAAAGAAACTTTGGGAATTTATCAAAGCTTGTTTGTCAATGAATGGTCCAGGTGCTCTAATTAAAGGGACCTGTTGAGGACCTGAATTTGGATCTCTGACAGGTGCATGAAAGTCAGAAGAGAAGACTGGAGAACTATACCAAGATGCCATAAGCTTTTGGAAGAAACTTTGTGGACTACATCAAAACTTTTTGGTCATTGAATGGTCCAGATGTTCCTTTCAAGGGCCACAAAAACTGTGCATAGTATTGTTTAGTTTCCAATCTTGAGGGCTTCAACTTGGAGCTCATAAATGTCTGGCGAAAAAGGACTGGAGAACTGCACCAAGATGTGGAACCTTTTGAAAGAAACTTTGTGGAATATATCAAAACTTTTTGGGCATTAATTCATCCAGAAGCTTCAATCGAAGGGCCACAAAAAGTGTTCATAGAATTGTTCAGTTTCCAAACGTGAAGACCTGTAAGTGGAACTCGTAGACCGTGCGTGTTGCATGAAGGTCTCAAGAAAGGACTGGAGAAGCACACCAAGATTTCGCAACTTTTTGGAAGAAACTTTGATTTCTTAATCATTGAATGGTCAAGATGATCCAATCCAAGGGCCACAGAAAGTGTCCATAGGTATTGTTCAGTTTCCAAACTTGAGGACCTGAATTTGGAGCTCTGACAGGTGCATGAAGGACTGAAGAAAGGACTGGAGAACTGTTCCATGATTTTTCAACTGTTTAGGAGAAAATTTATGAAACAACTTAAAACTTTTTGGCCATTGAATGATCCAAAGTTTCCCTCCCAAGGACCACAAAAATAATATTCAAAGTATTGTGAAATTTTGAAACTTGAGAGCTTGAACTTGAAGCTCATAGGCCCTGCGTGGTGCATGAAGGTCTGAAGAAAGGACTGGAGAACTGCACCATGATTTGGAATTTTTGGATTAAACTTTATGAAATATATCAAAACCTTTTGTTGATTGAATGGTCTGTTTGCTCCAATTAAAGGACGACAAAAAGTGTTCATAGTATTGAGGGCCTGAACCTGGAGCTCGGATTGTCTGACGGGTGCATTAAAGTCTGAAGAAAGGACTGTAAAACTGCAAGATTTTGCAACTCTTTGGAAAAAAAAAACTTTGTGGAACAGGTCTAACCTTTGTGGTCATTGATAGTCTTGGATATTGAGTTGATGGATCTTTTGGGGTCTCTAACGCTTCTCATACAAGGTGAGATATCTCTACACCACCAGCTCATCGGGCAAGGAGTGTCCAACAAATCCTTTCGATCATCAGACCTTGGCAGCTCATTATTCGCAGAGCGGTGTAACAATGTATCAGTTGCAATCTTCACCCATGTCCATGTTCCATCCAAGAAGCCACCACCTTGGTGGGTCATTGTCAACATAAGGACCAAAATCATGGGAATCCGGAAGGGTTTTTAAGCCGGGAGCAGGGCATTTCCTATCTCCCCCCTGACACACACTACTTGTAATAAGTTTTATGATGCAATATGCAATAATAGCGAGCGCCGGGCATTCATGTGCTGCGCCGAACAAACATTATCCAGATGTTTTGTCACATTCCTGCGGGAACGGTTCATACCTGCGAGAACTCTGCATTTCTGCTCCACGCCTGACTGCTAATGAAGGGAGACAAGGGTGATGCAGACAGGCCCGGCACAGCGACATAACCACGCTTTAGGGGGATGATATTTAGTATCAGTTGGAAGGGCGCTTAATAATGGCGCTGGCAACGGGCCAACTGTGCAAATCCAAGACAACTCCCATTACAAGTGACGGCTGATGGTAGGAGATGAAATGTCGCTCTTGAGAGACACACAATCCCTATAAACCCAAAACATAAAGACATCGGGCAACATTTATGAAATCTGTCACCTATGAAAGCATATGGAACAAGGAATTCCTAGAAGTACTTGACTCCATTTTTCCTTTGGGGATGTGATAAATTTACAGCGTTTCAATGAATTTTTCCAGGAAACTTCCCGAAAAAGAAAAATCAAAAATATCTAAAAATTAATTAATGAAGAAGGTTCTATGTTCCGAGACCATGATCCATAACTTATAAAACGCTCTGTCCGTAAATTATTGCAACAGCCTATTGAGATCAATAGTATTACCTTATGTCTCCTGCGGGGGCACTGCAGGGAAACTGAAAACTTACTTATGGATTCTCTCAGATATTATACTGATTCTTGGGATTTTAGCATCTGTCTACTTAATCATTTGGGCATGCTAGCTAAAATGAGATTGCCCAAACCCTCTAAACCAAGGCGTTTACATGGTGACCCTATTTTCTAATCTCAGTCAACCCCTTTAAAGCTTTCTTCCCGTGTTTTAAAAGTTTTCTAAAGGATCTGATCACTGGGATCCCAAGAACTGGTCTCTGAAATGCCCCGTTGGAATGGTATGGGATACAGCACTTGACGTTTTCCAGCAATCCCGTAAAGAATGGGGCATTCCTACAGAATATTTCCAAGCCTGATTCTCAGAAAGAGTGGGGTCTGGTTCCTGGGACCATCATCGATCCCAAGAAGGGGTCTCTGAAATTCTCTGTTGGAATGGTATGGGATACAGCTCTTGGCTTTTTCCAGCAATCGCATAAAGAATGGGGCATTCCTACAGAATATTTCCAAGCCTAATTCTCAGAAAGAGTGGGGTCTGGTTCCTGGGACCATCATCGATCCCAAGAATGGGTCTCTGAAATTCTCTGTTGGAATGGTATGGGATCCAGTGCTTGGCTCTTTCCAGAAGTCCCATAGAAAATGGGGCATTGCTACAGAATATTTTCCAAGCCTGATCCTCAGAAAGAGTGGGGTCTGACCCTTGGGACCACCACCAATCCTAAGAAAAGGGCTCTGAAATGCCTTGTTGGAATGGTATAGGATACACTACTTGGCTTCTTCCAGTAGTCCCATAGAAAATGGGGCATTCATAGAGTATTTTCGATCCCGATCCTCAGAAAGAGAGGGGTCTGACCCTTGGGACCATCACCGAACCCAAGGACGGGTCTCTCAAATGCCCCAGTGGAATGGTATGGGATCCAGTTCTCTGTTCTTCCCACCAATCCCATAGAAAATGGGGCATTCCTACAGAGTATCCCTGATCCCGATCCTCAGAAACAATGAGGTCCGATCCATGAGACCATCACCGATCCTAAGAAAAGAGCTTTAAAATACCTTGTTGGAATGGTACGGAAGACAGTACTTGGCTTTTTCCAGTAGTCCCTTAGAAAATAGGGAATTAATATGGGGTATATCTAAATCCCATCCTCAGAGACAGTGGGGTCTGATCCCTGGGACCATCACCGATCCCAAGAACGGAGGTCTAAAATGCCCCGTTGGAATAGCATGAGATACAACGCTCGTTTTTTTTTTTCCAGCAGTCCTATGGAAAATGGGGCATGTCAAAGCCCAGTTCTTGGGATCGGGGAGAAGTCGGAGCAATCAGACCATCCCCGATCCTTTGGATAGGTGATAACTTTTGATGATGGGACGATCCCTTTAAAGCTGTATTGACTGATGTCATCACGCGGGGATCGGGCAGTAAAATACACTGGTGTAATTAGTGGCGGACTGTAGGTGTTGTCACGTCCTGCCTCAGCGGGTTCACACCTTTACCAGTCTCTCAGGTTTTAATTAATTAGGCAAAATAATGAGCAAATCAAGTAATTATATGGAATAAAAATAAAATTTCAGGAAAAAAATTTAAAAAATTCAACTGGTTTCACTGGGGATCGAACCCAGGACCTTCTGCGTGTAAAGCAGACGTGATAACCACTACACTATGAAACCTGAATGGCAGCTCTGTCTGACCGGCTTCATCACCAATTAACCCTTCACACATACTAACTGACGAAAAAAAGAAAAATACTAAATTATTATTTGGGGGGTGGAGGATTTTCAAAGTTCTAGATTTTTGGAATAAAATTGAAATAAAAAATTTAATAATCAATAATAAAAAATAATAACAAATGTAATCTCCAAGGAGCTGAATAACCCATATAGAGAGGGCAGAGGCAGTAGATACCTGGACCCTGGTGTCCTTGAGGTCCATTTGACACATGAGTAAACCAGTAGGGTTGGGGGTTACAAATTTTACAAAGGGCCCTGAAGAGGGTTTAAAATTACACTCTCATTTTTGTGCCACTGGTAAAACATTTATCACCTATCCAGACGATAGATGAAACATGTCATTGGTGGGACATCCCCTTTAAAGGGGTTATTTAAAAAACAATATTTATCCCCTATCCGACAGGATAAATGATAAATGTATGATCGTGGGGGTCAAACTGCTGGGACTCTTAATAATTCAGGAGGCTCAAAGTCCCTTATGTGAATAAAGCTTTACTGAGCATGTGCGACCGAGATAACAGAGCTGTGGTCGCACATGCTCGGTATTGCGTCATTACACAGAGGGTGTGGGGACCATAGTTCTCATGATTGATGGTCGTCGTTTCTGTGTGACCCTCCAGAGATCATATGATCAGCACTTATCCTGTGAATGATAAATATATAAAGCACCTAAATGTGGCTTATGGGACAACCCCTTTAAAGGACACCAAATCCAATATATCTTTTTTTTTCCCAAAGTTGCTTATTGTTAGGAAACTGGACTGGAAACATAGACTTGGCCCCTTAAGGAGTAACCGTTTGTTTTTTTCTTACATAAATCAATATATCACATGAAAATAAGAAACTTTGTAATATATATTATTAGAGAAATTTACTTCTTTCTCCTCCTGGACTGATCTATCGCTCTCAATTCAGGAGTGAAATCTGGATTCGGTAAAGACGAATTTTCCCATTACTGAGAGAGGAGATGACAGTTGGTGCTTTTAAAATTCTATGGACAGAAAAAGAGGGGCGATAGGAAAATACTGATATTCTGCTGCAAGTTCTCCTGAAGCAACAGTTACAATTTGAAGTGTAACTGTCGTTTCAGGAGAACTTGCAGTAGAATGTCTGTATCTGCCTCTAGCTCCTCCATCTGTAATTGTCATTTTATGAGAACTTGCAGTAGAATATCTGTCTCTGCCCCTAGCTCCTCCCTCTGTAACTGTCATTTCAGGAGAACTTGCAGTAGAATGTCTGTCTCTGCCTCTAGCTCCTCCCTCTGTAACTGTCATGTCAGGAGAACTTGCAGTAGAATGTCTGTGTCTGCTTCTAGTTCCTTCTTCTGTAACTGTCATTTCAGGAGAACTTGCAGTAGAATGTCTGTGTCTGCCTCTATCTTCTCCCTCTGTAATTGTCATTTCAGGAGAAGTTGCAGTAGAATGTCTGTGTCTGCCTCTAGCTCCTCCCTCTGTAACTGTCATTTCAGGAGATCTGGCAGCACAATATGTTTCTGCCTCTAGCTCCTCCCTCCATGGAATTTTAAAAACACCAACAGTCATATCCAATCTCAGTGCTTCACTGAATGCAGATTTTATCTTAGAAAGAAAAGTGAAAGTACAGTCCAGGAGAAGAAAGAAGCAGATTTCCCTGCTAAGATATATTACAAAGTTTCTTATTTTCATGTGTTCTATTGACCTACGAAATAAAAATGAACACGAAGGATGCACTTTAAATTCCCTTTAATCATGGCTTCCCAGCGCTGCGCGACTCCTGTACCTGCTCTGCCGCGTCTGCTGCACAATCCATGTATTAAGCTAAGCCCGTACAATAACCTGAGTTGATCTTACGGCTCCCAGATGAGCGGCCCGGGGCTGTTTGCAGGCAGAACCTCTCACAACAGATGTTGCCGTGATGCTGATGGATGTATAATGTCTCCCCTGCTGGGACTGTTACATGATCGTCGCTCCTCGCTTTATGCGTTTAGCAGGACGCGGACGTTTACTGAAATATTGTCATTTTTGTGAGCCGGGAGTCAGGGGAGCGGGGCTGTGACTCTGTCTAGCTGCTGCAGATAATGGGGGGCACGTGACAATATACGGGGAGCAATAGGGACATTTATAAAAACTCTTTGCGGCCCTTTGCATCCAATCACTGCAAAGCTTTCATTTTTCGAAAGCAGAATTTTTAAAGCTGTTCAGGGCAACAGAGCAAGATATTATAAATTCCATTGATTTCGACCCTGGTCACTATTGTACAATAAGATAAGGGCGCACGTCATTAATATATCGGGCGCGATTTACAACTCTACTCACATTCTAACTAGCAAGATGTAAAAAGTGTCTCATACCCGTAATAAGTCTAACGCAAGGCTGTGCACCAGTATATCGGCACATTTTAAACCAGAATCTGGTGCTTTTTGCGTAGTAAATCTATTCATTTAAAGGGTGCACTGGCACTGGGGACATTGTAGTTAAAGTGTATACTGTGGGCATGGTTATATGAAGGAGTGCATTGAGAAAATAATGCTGAGGAGGTACACTAGGGATATTATGTATAAGGGGGTACACTGGGGACATTATATAGGAGGGGCACACTGAGGACATTATGTATAAGGGGGTACACTGGGGACATTATGTATAAGAGGGTACACTGGGGACATTATATAGGAGGGGTACACTGTGGACATTATATAGGAGGGGTACACTGGGGACATTATGTATAAGGGGGTACACTGGGGACATTATGTATAAGAGGGTACACTGGGGACATTATGTATAAGAGGGTACACTGGGGACATTATGTATAAGGGGGCACACTGGAGACATTATATAGGAGGGGTACACTGGGGACATTACATAGGAGGGGTACACTGGGGACATTATGTATAAGGGGGTACACTGGGGACATTATGTATAAGAGGGTACACTGGGGACATTATGTATAATGGGGTACACTGGGGACATTATGTATAATGGGGTACACTGGGGACATTATATAGGAGGAGTACACTGGGGACATTATGTTTAAGGACGTACACTTTGGGATATTATATAGGAGGGGTACACTGTAGACATTATGTAAGAGGGGTACACTGGGTGCATCATGTAAGAGGGTCACATTGGGGACATTATGTGAGAGGGGTACACTGGGGACATTATGTAGGAGGGGTACACTGCGGACATTATGTAAATGGGGGACATTATGTAGGAAGTAAGAGGGGTACACTGAGGACATTATGTATAAGGTGGTACACTGGGGATATTATGTAAGAGAGGGACATTATATAAGAGGTAAGAGGGGTACACTGGGGACATTATGTAAGAGGGGTACACTGGGGATTTTATGTATAAGGAGGTACACTGGAGACATTTCGTACAGTGGGTACCCTGAGTACATTATGAAAGAGGGGTATACTGGGGACCTTTTCTAAGACTGTACACTGGGGACATAGTGTAAAGAGGTATACTGGGGACATTTTGTTAAAGGAATACACTAGGTACATTATGTAAAAGGAGTAGAACGGGGGAATTATGAATGATGGTTACCCTGGAGACATTATAAAACAGGGTAGACTGAGGATACTCTGTATAAGGGGAACATTATGTAAGGGAGGTACACTGGAAACATTGCATAAGAGAGTAGACTGGGAACACTTTAAGGAGTACACCGAAGACATTATACAAAATGGGTACACTGGGAATATTATATAAAAGGTGTACACTTGGGACATTATGTACGAGGGATACATTGGGGATATTATGTATAATAGATACACTGGGTATATTATTTAAAAGTGGTTGACTGGGGACATTTTGTAAGAGGGGTCATTATGTATGTGGGGTATCCTGAAGACATTATGTAAAATGGGTACACTGGGGGGCACAGTTAAAGGAAGAAGTACATGTCGTCCTCACATTAATCTTTATTTTTGTATTGCGCTAACATATTCCGCAGCGCTTTACAGTTATTTTGCACACATTATCATCGCTGTCCCCGATGGGGCTCACAATCTAAATTCCCTATCAGTATGTCTTTGGGAGGAAACCGGAGTACCCGGAGGAAACCCACGCAAACACGGGGAGAACATACAAACTCCTTGCAGATGTTGTCCTTGGTGGGATTTGAACCCAGGGACTCCAGCGCTGCAAGGCTGCCGTGCTGACCACTGAGCCTCCATGCTGCCATTATATTACAACTGAGCTGCAATACTTCATTCCTGTATAACACAGGCCATTTACACTGGTAGGAGGAAGGAGCGGGGCGTTCCAGACAATTGGAACCAGTTAACTTCACGGACATGTAACAAAATGATTTCCCCTTCAGCTGCGGCTTGTCACCTTTGGTTGCATGTGTAACAGGCCGTGGAGGCTTTTAGCAAGTGTGAAGAAAGCTGGCTCAGCAGCACGTGGGCTTCGCTCGTGGTACTACAGGAAGTCTGCGCACTGCCCCAGCATCTTCTTAAATTTCAGAAATGTTCAGTGCTGAGGAGGAGTATCTTAGATATCCAGAAAAATGGGGAAATATTCACACCTGACTTGGGACACAATGATCAACATGTTCTTCAAATCAAATACTTTATGTTTCGGTTAGATTTTCTACATCTCTGCTTGCTTTCAGCGAATGGAAATATTCTTGTTTGCATACAGAGCCTGAAAATACACACAGATGTAATACTTTTCACAGATGAGGGTTGCTTTCAATTGTGTACAGTATCGACAATCTTCTGTGAGCAGGATCGTCTGAACTCCAACTCTTATTGCCTACACTTACGAACATTGTGATAAAATGGCTTGCTCTCTAGTGAAAGATAAATTTAGATTTGGATCTAAATATAGAAACAGAGATAGATAGATAGATAGATAGATAGATGCAGTGTTCGGTCAAGGAAACTTAGTGCAGCAGATGAAAGACCCATCATGTTACTTCCCTTGAAAATTGGAAGATGTCCAGCAGTGGCATCAGCTTAGAATTGGAAACGACCAGTGGGATCCAACTACGCTCATTTACTGTTCGGAGAAGTCTGATATATACAGGCAGATACTTATCCACCACGAAAAATATCCCAAACATACAGCCAATGACATTAAGACCCATTTTCAGCATAAAGAAGAACAAGGAATCCTGGATGTGGTGATATGGCTAGATGATAGATAAGATAGATAGATAGATAGATAGATAGATAGGAGTTACAGGGTACAGTAATGGGGACAAAACTTACCCCACTCATTGCAAGTGATAAAAAAATTGTAAAGTTAAAATAATAAGTAATTAAATAAGTGACTTGTAATTAAATGGTCTCTGGCAGATAGATAGATAATAGATACATAATGACAAAGATATATTGATGATAGCTAAATTATTATGAAGGATATTAGATAGATCAATTGAATGATTGATAGATATTTTTTCTCTGTATGCACCATTGTACATTACATACAGAGGCGAGAGTTCCTGTGGGTTTTACTCTCACTTTACCAAGGATATAAATGGTAGATATTTCTGGGTCGTGTTCCCCTCACAGTATAAAATTGTATAATCTCAGTTATTATCTGACACAATGAGATTCAGGATCTGGGATGTATACACTGCCATTTTAAACAACAGACAGACCCTTCTGTTTTGGCCTCTTGGGGGCCACAACCCATAATCCATCATGTGCTAATCCTCCATGTTTTATATTGGTATTAACACACGGCACACAGAAGCCTTCCTCAAAGGGGTTAAACTGTGCACCATATGGACAGGGTACAATCTCTCCTCTTTGTACCCTAGGCTTGAGGATTTAGGTGCCTCACCCCTCTCTTTCTTTCTGTGGGCCTACTTCTTCCCTAGGCAGTATATCACCTGTTTTATAGGGTCACGTGGGATCGGTTAATGGGGTGCTTGCTTCTTGATGATTTCAGGATGAGCGCTTCCATTGCACCTGGAAACTATTCCTGCACCTGGAGCAGCCTTGATGTTCTTTACATGTGCTCGGGGGATGCAGAGAACTTCTACAGTATGTAGTGCCACTGACGAATACTTCTCATTGCGTTATTTTACTTAGTAATACAGTGAAGAGCAAAAGGGTAACAATGTTTTGAGCTTTTGTCTTTCAGGCTCCATATCTCACCATCCACTGCTGCTTCTAACGTGAGACCACCATCATTTTATAGACAATCATCTTGGCTATCTCATACATAAATCTGACCTACAACTATTTAGTATATGATTAGTTATGCAGATTGTCGTCATGTCGCTGCATTGTTACGGTTTTGCTCCTGGTGGTGGATAAATCTTTTTCTTCCTGATACTACAAATTACAACCTGTTGTCACATTCCCTAATAGGTCAGTGTGTTATTAGGCCAATTCCCAAGTGAAAGGTCAGTGGTCCGACAAATCGAGGAACCGCCATGAAGAAGAGTTCCCAAGAAAGGAGAAACAGCATCATCCAACTCATTGTCGGCCAAGAAAAATGCCAAACTGCATCATGTGAGCGCCATGATAGTTGGAAGAATACGAAATGAAATCCGTCCATCCATTCAAAAGCCAAGAGTTGGACGTCCAGAAGAAGTATCGGAGTCACCCTGTCGCTCATCACAAGATCTATCAGCAATCGAGGCGGCTCGTATGCTTCGTAATAGTGAGATCACAGACATCCACGCAAGCACCATGCGCCATACATTACACAAGTTCTGGAATGGTGGCCCGAAAAATGGTGAAGAGGTCTAAACTTCAACATCGTCATAAGAAGCTTCGGTTCGAGTTTGCCAAAAAAAAAAAAAAACAATGTGAAAAGTGGACACAGAAGAAGATTAGTAATGGGTGATTTAGAGCAACGAGATGAAAGTCAATAGACGGCTCTGATGAGGCAAATGGGTCTGGAAGAAACAAGGGAAAAAGGGGCTAACGGATGGAGACATTGAAGGAAATGTTAAATTCGGTGGAGGAAGCCTGATGATATGGGGTTTTTTTCACAGCCAAAGGCGCTGGATACTCAGTGCTGAGCTATATGTGAGTATCCTACAAGATGAGTTACTTCATACTCTCGAGTACTATGGTATGAGAAGGACGACACAGTGTTCTAGCAGGACAATGACCCAAAGCATACGGTGAGATTGGCGAAGAAATTGTTACGGTACGGCAGCACAGAACTAGGGTAAGATGGGGGAAAACTGACCCTGCACTGCGACTAGGCTGATACCCTACGATGGAGTGGGTGACCCATTCCTTGTAAATAGACCCACCAACGATCCTAGGTTAATCTCAGCGAAGACCTATAGATCAGGGGAAGGGGGTCCCTGAAAGATCTATGGACTGGGTGCAAAAACGGGTCACCTCCTTATAGAAAACAAAGAGAAGGCTGCAGAAACAAACTGAAAATGGAAACTAAGACTAGCAGAACCAGAGGTCCCAGCACTGCACTAAATAATCACACAGAAGGCAAAGTTCCAAGCCAGAACTCAAGTGGATTAACACTGTTGTCCAACAAGGAATGGGAGACAGGTGCAGGTTAATAAAGGGTGAAACAATCACCTGACCCAAGACAAACCCAGCACCAGGGGAAAAAGACCAGCAGCCAGAACACTACAAGAAAATGGCGGATGGTCACAAACTGAACCGATTCTAACAGAAATGGTTCAATGACAATGAAGTAGAGGTGCCGGATTGTCCCCACAGTCCCCGACCTCAACCCAATCCAACACTTATGGGTAGAGATAAAAAATAAGATGAATACAGACCCAAGTGAGGCGACCAGTGGGCACCAACATGGGGGAATGTGTAGAAGAGACCTGAGATCAGATTTCGGTCGACACATGATTGAATTAGATCGAGAGCAGTCCAGAAGGATTCAGGCCTTGCTGAAAGTCAAAGATGGATTACAAAATACTAACAAAGTAATAAAAATTAAAATTTAGATCTTTAGGAGCAAAACAGTAACAATGCAGTGAGATGACGAGAATCTGCATAACTAGTCATATGCTAAATAGCAGCAAGTCAGATTTATGTATCAGATAGCCAAGATGATTGTTTATAAAGTGATGGTGGTCTCACGTTAGAAGCAGCGGTGGATGGTGAGATATGGAGCCTGAAAGGCAAAAGTTCAAATCATTGTTACCCTTTTTGCTCTTTACTGGATATTCTTTCAGAAATACAGTGAAGGAAATAAGTATTTGATCCCTTGCTGATTTTGTAAGTTTGCCGCTGACAAAGACATGAAAAGTCTATAATTTTAAGGGTAGGTTAATTTTAACATTGAGGGATAGAATATCAAAAATAAAATCCAAAAAATCAGATTGTATAAATTACATAAATTTATTTGCATTTTGCAGTGAGAAATAAGTATTTGATTCCCTACCGGCCATTAAGGGTATGTCTCCACTGGGGGGCGTAATACTTCAGTATTTGCTGCAGATTGTACGCTGCGTACAGCCGCAGCGTCCAATCCGCAGCGGCCAGATGTTACAGCATAGTGGAGGGGATTTTATGAAATCCTGTCTCTACTATGCGTTCAAGGCTGCATCCGGCGGCCCTGTGTAACCGGACATGTGGCGCGTCTTTCAAGACCGCAGCATGTCTATTTATCTTGCGGAAAAAGAGGATGAATGAACTCATGGAGATCAACATCCAACACTGTGGAGACACCATCACATGTTCCTCAACGCAGTGATTCTAGAGCAATGCCCCCTTCCCTTATGGGAAATATGGAAAAACATACACAAGCCGCGGAGACACCATCACATGTTTCTCAACGCAAGCAATGACCAGCCAGGTCTTTCCTCGGGAAGGAACAACCACGGGAAGGGCAGTCTCCAATGAAGGAAACCACCTATGCCAAAACATGGTATCCATCCACAGACAGCTGTTTCGGGGTATTGCCCCTCATCAGTGTGGAGTAGGAAACTGGCCAGTAGGAGCAATGTCTAGTAGAAGACTGTGAAAAATGAGGATGAATGAACTCATGGAGATCAACATCCATGAACACATGCGGAATCACCGCATGTACAACAGGGGGCGGCGCATTGGGCAGAGAGGGGTATCCGCTGCGTCCAAAGCGCAGGGATTACGCCCCGTGGAGACATAGCCTAAGAGTTCTGACTCCTACAGACCAGTTAGACGCTCCTAATCAACTCGTTACCTGCATTAAAGACAGCTGTCTTACATAGTCACCTTTATAAAAGACTCCTGTCCACAGACTCAATTAATCAGTCAGACTCTAACCTCTACAACGTGGGCAAGACCAAAGAGCTTTGTTAGGATGTCAGGGACAAGACGATAGACCTGCACAAAGCTGGAATGGGCAACAAAACCATAAGTAAGATTCTGGGTGAGAAGTAGACAAAAGTTGGTACAATAGTAAGAAAATGGAAGAAATACTAAATCAGCAAGGGATCAAATAATTATTTCCTTCATTGTAGGTATGTCATCACAATACAGATAAGCAGATAGATAGATAGAAACATTGAATACATAACATTTAGATGTATTACTGCTATATAGAATTTACTTATAAAACAAAGGTACTGAGCGCACAATTTGGCCAATTCATGTGAACCCACCAGCTTGTACCTCTTCACATTTGCTTTATTTTTTGCTGGGAGGTGCTGGTCAGTTTTTAGATAGTTAGATAGATCGGAGTTATAGGGTGCAGTAATGGGGACCAAACAAACCCCACTCACTCCCAGTGGTAAAAAAAAATGATGTAAAGTTAAAATAATAAGTAAATAAATAAGTGACTTGTAATTTAATGGTCTTTTGGAGATATCACTAGAGGGCACAGTTGCCATCATATCATGGTCTAAAATAATCCCCAAAAATTGCCCCGATCGACTATTTAGTGACAGATCTAATGTCCAAATAAAAGTTTTAGTGAAAATCTTTGGGGGTAATTTACTCGTTTAAGACTAAAGCTCTGAATAATTCCACCTACAAACTTCGAGGTTGTCCATAAAAGGACATTATTTATTTAAAAAAAAAACCAGTACACCAGAGACAAGCAAAGAAAGAATACTTTACGGAACAAGAGGTCGAGATGTGAAATTAAGGATTGGCCGACACAAGGGAGATGTTAAAAATAACACACACGAGAAGATGGTGAGTCAGTCGCGTAACCTCACAACAGATGTGAAACGCGCTAGGTGGCTCAACTTGAAAAATGACCACAGGTCATATAATTATTCAAGGTGGCTGCATACGACAGGAGGGGAAGCCACAGGCCCGAGAGCAACACCAAAACAATACTAAAATCAAGGATGGGCCGGGAGCCCATGGGGCAAGCACTGGATGGGCCGGTTATGTTGGACAACATGTACTAATCAGAGAGGTCCACACATTTTTGTCACACAAGCATCTTACTAATAGCTAAACGGGTGAAAAAGGTAATAGTCGAATTCGGGCCTGATGACCCAAGGGCCCAATGGCTCTTCGCACCCATATGAAGATCTCATTATCAGTAATGGCACATGGTAAGTGGGGGTACTATTAGAGCTTTTGAACTGGGGCCCTCGGAGAGTAATGTAAAGCCTATGATGGGCAGATGTTCCTCTAGGGGTAGAAGAGTCGTTTCCTCAGTGTTGACTTCTTTCATGGTGCCTCTAACGAAGGGTTCGGATAATGAGGAAGTCTGCGATCCCCATCCACCAGATCTGCTCTGCAGATGTCATAAAGAATATAAGATATCACAGACATGGAGGGTCGTATCCAGCTCCTCCTCTAACGAAAACCCACCAAAAATATGGTCCCAGATAGAGAGATGCAAAAAAGGAGAACTTCACGTACGAAGCCTTCCAGCATCTACACTCTGTGGTCCATTTATTGGGTTCTAGGAGACCTAAAGAGCGAGGAAGACAGGTGCAAGGCCCCGATAATTGTGACAGCTGCAGACACTGGCAGCCAAAGTGCTGGCAAAACAGTGACAGCTACAGTACGTCTACTCTGTCATCTGAAAACATTGGTCTGATTATAACACTGGCAGAACACGTTCATCTGAGCGATCCTTGACAGTGACTTCTGCAGTGACCCCATATCAATGGCAGCTGAAGTGCCACCAAGTGCAAACTCCAACCAGCGTCAGTGCTCTGTTAAAAAGTGTCCCCAAAATTCATGTTAGTCTCAGTGCCTCATAATTAATGATAGCACAGTGGCCCCATAATTAGTGATAGCACAGTGCCCCCATAATTAGTGATAGCACAGTGCCCCCATAATTAGTGATAGCACAGTGCCCCCATAATTAGTGATAGCACAGTGCCCCCATAATTAGTGATAGCACAGTGGCCCCATAATTAGTGATAGCACAGTGCTCCCATACTTAGTGATAGCACAGTGGCCTCATAATTAATGATAGCACAGTGGCCCTATAATTAGTGATAGCACAGTGGCCCCATAATGAGTGACAGCACAGTGGCCCCATAATTAGTGATAGCACAGTGCCCCCATAATTACTGATAGCACAGTGGCCCCATAATTAGTGATAGCACAGTGCCCCCATAATTAGTGATAGCACAGTGGCCCCATAATTAGTGATAGCACAGTGGCCTCATAATTAATGATAGCACAGTGGCCCCATAATTAGTGATAGCACAGTGGCCCCCATAATTACTGATAGCACAGTGGCCCCATAATTAGTGATAGCACAGTTCCCCCATAATTAGTGATAGCACAGTGCCCCCATAATTACTGATAGCACAGTGCCCCCATAATTAGTGATAGCACAGTGGCCTCATAATGACTGATAGCACAGTGCCCCATAATTAGTGATAGCACAGTGGCCCCATAATTACTGATAGCACAGTGCCCCATAATTAGTGATAGCACAGTGGCCCCATAATTAGTGATAGCACAGTTCCCCCATAATTAGTGATAGCACAGTGCCCCCATAATTACTGATAGCACAGTGCCCCATAATTACTGATAGCACAGTGGCCCCATAATTAGTGATAGCACAGTTCCCCCATAATTAGTGATAGCACAGTGCCCCCATAATTACTGATAGCACAGTGGCCCCATAATTAGTGATAGCACAGTGGCCTCATAATGACTGATAGCACAGTGCCCCATAATTAGTGATAGCACAGTGCCCCCATAATTACTGATAGCACAGTGCCCCATAATTAGTGATAGCACAGTGGCCCCATAATTAGTGATAGCACAGTGCCCCATAATTAGTGATAGCACAGTGGCCTCATAATGACTGATAGCACAGTGCCCCCATAATTAGTGATAGCACAGTGGCCCCATAATTAGTGATAGCACAGTGCCCCCATAATTACTGATAGCACAGTGCCCCCATAATTACTGATAGCACAGTGCCCCCATAATTACTGATAGCACAGTGCCCCCATAATTACTGATAGCACAGTGCCCCCATAATTACTGATAGCACAGTGCCCCCATAATTAATGATAGCACAGTGCCCCCATAATTACTGATAGCACAGTGGCCCCATAATTACTGATAGCACAGTGGCCACATAATTAGTGATAGCACAGTGCCCCCATAATTACTGATAGCACAGTGCCCCCATAATTAGTGATAGCACAGTGCCCCCATAATTACTGATAGCACAGTGGCCTCATAATTAATGATAGCACAGTGCCCCCATAATTACTGATAGCACAGTGGCCTCATAATTAATGATAGCACAGTGCCCCCATAATTAGTGATAGCACTGTGGCCTCATAATTAATGATAGCACAGTGGCCCCATAATTAGTGATAGCACAGTGGCCTCATAATTAGTGATAGCACAGTGGCCTCATAATTAATGATAGCACAGTGGCCCCATAATTAGTGATAGCACTGTGGCCCCATAATTACTGATAGCACAGTGGCCTCATAATTAGTGATAGCACAGTGCCCCAATAATTACTGATAGCACAGTGGCCCCATAATTACTGATAGCACAGTGGCCCCATAATTAGTGGTAGCACAGTGTCCCCATAATTAGTGATAGCACAGTGCCCCCATAATTAGTAATAGCACAGTGGCCCCATAATTAGTGATAGCACAGTGCCCCCATAATTACTGATAGCACAGTGCCCCCATAATTAGTGATAGCACAGTGGCCCCATAATTAGTGATAGCACAGTGGCCTCATAATTAATGATAGCACAGTGCCCCCATAATTAGTGATAGCACAGTGGCCCCATAATTAGTGATAGCACAGTGCCCCCATAATTAGTGATAGCACAGTGGCCCCATAATTAGTGATAGCACAGTGGCCTCATAATTAATGATAGCACAGTGGCCCCATAATTAGTGATAGCACAGTGGCCTCATAATTAATGATAGCACAGTGGCCCCATAATTAGTGATAGCACAGTGGCCTCATAATTAATGATAGCACAGTGGCCCCATAATTAGTGATAGCACAGTGCCCCCATAATTAGTGATAGCACAGTGGCCCCATAATTAGTGATAGCACAGTGGCCCCATAATTAGTGATAGCACAGTGGCCTCATAATTAATGATAGCACAGTGGCCCCATAATTACTGATAGCACAGTGGCCCCATAATTAGTGATAGCACAGTGGCCTCATAATTACTGATAGCACAGTGGCCCCATAATTAGTGATAGCACAGTGGCCCCATAATTAGTGATAGCACAGTGGCCTCATAATTACTGATAGCACAGTGGCCCCATAATTAGTGATAGCACAGTGGCCCCATAATTAGTGATAGCACAGTGGCCTCATAATTAATGATAGCACAGTGGCCCCATAATTAGTGATAGCACAGTGCCCCCATAATTACTGATAGCACAGTGCCCCCATAATTAGTGATAGCACAGTGGCCCCATAATTAGTGATAGCACAGTGTCCTCATAATTACTGATAGCACAGTGGCCCCATAATTAGTGATAGCACAGTGGCCCCATAATTAGTGATAGCACAGTGGCCCCATAATTAGTGATAGCACAGTGGCCTCATAATTAATGATAGCACAGTGGCCCCATAATTAGTGATAGCACAGTGGCCTCATAATTAATGATAGCACAGTGGCCCCATAATTAGTGATAGCACAGTGCCCCCATAATTAGTGATAGCACAGTGGCCCCATAATTAGTGATAGCACAGTGCCCCCATAATTAGTGATAGCACAGTGGCCTCATAATTAATGAGAGCACAGTGCCCCCATACTTAGTGATAGCACAGTGGCCCCATAATTAGTGATAGCACAGTGCTCCCATACTTAGTGATAGCACAGTGGCCCCATAATTAGTGATAGCACAGTGCCCCCATAATTAGTGATAGCACAGTGCCCCCATAATTAGTGATAGCACAGTGGCCCCATAATTAGTGATAGCACAGTGGCCTCATAATTAATGATAGCACAGTGCCCCCATAATTAGTGATAGCACAGTGGCCCCATAATTAGTGATAGCACAGTGCCCCCATAATTAGTGATAGCACAGTGGCCCCATAATTAGTGATAGCACAGTGGCCTCATAATTAATGATAGCACAGTGCCCCCATAATTAGTGATAGCACAGTGGCCCCATAATTACTGATAGCACAGTGCCCCCATAATTAGTGATAGCACAGTGGCCCCATAATTACTGATAGCACAGTGCCCCCATAATTAGTGATAGCACAGTGCCCCCATAATTAGTGATAGCACAGTGGCCCCATAATTACTGATAGCACAGTGCCCCCATAATTAGTGATAGCACAGTGCCCCCATAATTACTGATAGCACAGTGCCCCCATACTTAGTGATAGCACAGTGCCCCCATAATTACTGATAGCACAGTGCCCCCATAATTAGTGATAGCACAGTGCCCCCATAATTACTGATAGCACAGTGCTCCCATACTTAGTGATAGCACAGTGCCCCCATAATTACTGATAGCACAGTGCTCCCATACTTAGTGATAGCACAGTGGCCCCATAATTGGTGCTAGTCACAGTGCCCCCATAACTAGTGATAGCACACTGTCCCATAATGAATAATAGCCTTTTTCCCATAATTGGTGCTTGTCACAGTGCCCCAATAATGGTGACAGATATATATACCGGCCTATATACCCTTTATTACACGACGCTTCCCTCGCTGTCGGTGGATCGTCTGCTATAAAGCTGCGACCCCTCCATAACTACAATCCATGTATCAGTCTTTATGTTCCCCCCATTTATCATAAGATGGGTCTCGTTCATGGAGATTTATAACACCTCGCGTCTCCAGGGACAGCGCTGATTTAAAGGGACAGGACCGGCACGGCGTAAGCAGAGGCGAGTACAGCACACACAAGGCACACAAGAGATCTGCACGGTGTCAACAAGGATTATCCCGGAAAACTATAAATGATGTAATCAAGTGCAGGTTCTGTGTAATTAAAAGCAAAAAATTAAACACGTTGGATCCAAAATCCATCATAAATCTTGCAGCGAGCCCTTCCCATATGAAAAACATCTGCTCCGAGTGGAGCTTAGGGTTTTCTTTTCTTGGCGAGGAGCTGTGACTCTGTGTGTGCTGCAGTAATGGCTCGCCCTCCCAGGGCTGTGGGGTACTCGGTACCGGGCCGGTGTCAGCGGGATGTGTCACAGCAGCGGTGACCCGGTCCGTGGCCCTGGGCGCCCAATTAATAGGGAGAGTTTGAATGGTGGAATATAGTTAATGGAATAGTTCGTGACGCCACCTGTGGTGTTCGGCAAGTGAGATGGTAAGGCTACTTTCACACATCAGTTTTTTGCCGTCAGGCAGGATCCGGCTATTTTTAGAAAAAACGGATCCGGCATAAATTTTGGAGAACTGTAGAAACGGATCCGTTTTTTTGCTGGATCCGTCTAGCAGGTTATATCTGTTCCTGGGGGCTGGCCAATTGGATCTGAGCATGCGCAGACTTAAAAAAACCGGATCCGGTGGCTGGATCCGTCTTTTTCTGGATCCGGCGCATTCCGGCGCCCATAGACTTTCATTGTAGCAAAAAGCTGGAAGCGCCGGATCCGGCACTTCCGGCTTTTTCGCCGGAGACAAAAAACGTTACAGTAGCCGTTTTTTCCAGACGCCGGAATGAGACAAGTTGCCGGATCCGGCAAAAAACGGATGAAACGCAATGCCATCCGGCACGATCCGGCGCTAATGCAAGTCAATGGTGAAAAACTGGATCCGGCATTGCATTTTGCCGGATCCGGTTTTACAAAAAAAAGCCGGATCGCGCCTGAAGGCAAAAAACTGATGTGTGAAAGAGGCCTTAGGCCGACGCTGCGTGCAGATCCTCTGGGGCTGGTGGTGTGTTGCAGCCAAGATGGTGAAGCTCCCCACAGGTGAAGCTGTAGCCCCAGGGCAGTGTAGATGTGGAGTTAGGGGAGAGGCACAGGCGGTGTGGAAGTTGGTACCCAGATGTAGCAGTGCTGGGTGTGTTGACGCAAGAATCAATGGAGGACACCAGGGCTTGTAGTTCCAAAGCTTTACTCACAGTCTGTAGTACACACAGGTGCCTGCCTCCGTGCCGTGTCCTCCGGGTCAGAGGCTCAATCAACCTCCAGGTCAGATGGAATGCTCCGTTCCAACGCTCCGCCAACATGTACCTTTCTGAACGTCTCCTCTTATAACGCCTTTAAGTGTGAAGTACTCCCAGTACTGAGTTACACTGGAGTTCCTCCTGACAGATGTTCCCAAGAACTCTACTTGTACGGCAGACAGCTGTAGCCTGCTTCGGGGACTCCTCACTCCTGAGTCCCAGCTCTCTATCCAAGTTGCTGTTGTGCCCCCAAGTCTTAGATGGGAGTAGCGCATTTACAGCCCACTACTCCACCGGTGCCTGCTGCAGAACCATTAGCATCCATACAACCTCGGGGACCGGGCCCCGGCCTTGCGCTGAGAACTTCTAGGCAGGGTTCTCTCCTAACCCACGTCCTCTGTTCCCTTTTACTCCATCGTTCCGTACTAATCTCTCCTCCTCCTGGAAGATCAGGTTTCAGTTCAATGTCTTTCTCCTTCTTTCCTTTCCCGTGCCAGCAGACCCAGGTCACTGAGGTCTGCTGCAGCACCTCCTTCCTCCATCCCTCTCTCAGGGATCTTCTTTCCTCACTCCTCTCTGAGTGGCTTCCTCTCCAAGACTGACCTGTAATTCTAAACCTTCCCGCTCTTTTTATGTATTCTCAACTCCACCCACCTCCCAGCACATTTCGTGTTCCAAGCAGGGAACCACCAAAGGTGCTCTGCTACACTCCAAGCAGGGAGCCGCAATGTGGCTTTGCTGAACTACTGTGCTGTGTGGGGTGCGAGTGTTGGAGCGTGGTCAGGAGCCTCCAACTTACCTGAATGGTGGGGCACCACACCTTAGGAGGAGGTGCAGTACCTCTGTGGCGACTGAGCCTCAGGGGCGCCACAGTAATAACTGGCAACTTTATTGCATCCTGACTTTCCAATAACATCTAGGACTGCGTAAAATCATCCGAATCAATGTTTTGTCCGGCCGGGTTTTACCCATGCGTGTGTCCATAGGGGACCGCATCAAGAAGAAATTGGGATGTAAAGTTTTGGGAGGTTCTTGCTTTATACCGGTTGCAAAAAAAAAAGTTTCCAAACGCCCCGTATTGACTGGGACCGAGGACAACCCAATACTTTTGGAACCTATCCAAGAACCGCAGTGCACATCTGCCAAAATGTCCCTTATTTTTTGAGCAACCAGTGGTGGCATGGATGAAGGTACTGGAACAAGCAACATTGTTGGAGGGGTAAGTGTGAAGGTAAAGCCACCAGTTCTGGAATGAAGGGACCTCTTCACTGTTTCTCCAGCACCCCTGGCCAACCAGAGAACTACACCTAGCTCCATCCACCCATTGTAAAGCCCCTTTATACTCAGGATGCTTTAGGCCCCAGATATTGGACCCAGAGTTGGAAGAAATTGGAATATTTTGTTTAACCCTATAAATGTCCTTAGTGTATTGTCGGATGGTCCATATGGCATATAACGGCACGTGGACTGTCGGACAACTTTTTGGTGTCTATGGGACATCTGGCTAGGTGGCTTCCAACTCAAGACCGTATTTTCTGTATATCATTAATGGAGAAACTATGGACATGGACCTCTTGCCCAACTGCTCAAGATGCAATTGAGGTGGCTTCTGACTCATATTCTGGGAGGACCTGTCTATAGAGAAGACCTCGAGAAAAAGTTATGGTTAGATTCTTGTTTGGACGTGGTCACCATCAAACAAGGTCTTCTTCCGAAAAAGAAAAATCATCCAGTACAGATAGACCAAAATGTCCTTCTCCATCACCAGAAGATTCTCAATTACAAAACCTAAGCTTTAAGGCCAAACCCAGCTTTAATAAATGTGACTACTTTTGTCCTCCACCCAATCTGCTTCCCATCACCGGTGAATCTTCTTATTTTCTTGACCTCCTCCTCTCACTTCCTAGGCTGTTTGTTTATATACTCTGACAGTAATATTTCGCTGGGTCTCACTGGGAGATTTAATGTTGGCTGGGATCCTAGTTCCTCCTCTGTCCTGAGGCTGTCAGAATATATTCTCAGTTTATAGAGCCCGAGAAAATGGACAACTTGGCACCATAGGACGCTCAGGAGGTGAGGAAATGGCTTCTTATTCCAAGATCCAACTCAGACCCTATGACCCACCACCCCACTAAGTCCATATCACCCTCTTACTCACGTGATATTCACTCTGAAGATCTCTTGAGGGGGGATTGCATTATTTTTTGGCAAGGTTTCTCATAAGTTTTCAGAAATATTTCCTAATTAGAACATCATTGTCGTAATTTCCTAAATCAACAACTAAATGGAAATTTTCATCTCTGACAACGTAAGTTCCATCAACCTTGATTTTCACCCAGATGTCACAGGGTCTAATACATACTCAAAAATGAAGATCTTTGGTACATTTCAATCCATGGAGAAGCCTCAAACACTTTTATCATTCCATCATCCATACAAATTAGTGATATTTGGATTTAATAGAAAAGCAACAAATAAGTGAAGACTCCCGATTCTTAAAGAGTAACCATTGCTTTAATTTTGTTTTAACCATAAATCAATAGTACACGTGACCAAAAGAAACTTTGTAATATAGCTTATCAGAGATATCTGCTACCTTCTCCTCCTGGACTGATCTTTCATTCTCAAAATTCTCAATTCACAAGTAAAATGTGTCTTCAGTAAATACAGATTTTACCATTACTGAGATAGGAAATGACAGTTGGTGCCCATAATGTTCTATGGAGAGGGCGGGGTGGGGAGAAAGGAAGAGGTGGAGTTAGAGGCAGATACAGACATTCTATTGCGAGTTCTACTGAGATGACAGGTTAAAAGGTAACTGTGGTTTCAGGAGAAGTTGCAATAGAATGTCTGTGTTTGCCTCAAGTTCCTCCTCCCTCCTCCATAGAATCTTAAAAGCACCAACTGTCTTATCGCAATAATTTGAAAATCTGTCTTCTCTGAATATATATTTTATCTATCAACTGAAAGATCAGTCCAGGAGAATAAAGAAGCAAATTTGTCTGGTAAGATATATTACAAAATTGCGTATTTTCATGGGTACTATTAAATTTTGAAGTAAAAATTAAAGCAGTGTAAAGTGTGATTGCTCCCTAGCACAATACATGGGTCTGTAGCACTGCTAATCAGGAAGAAGTAGACTGAAAAGGTAAGATCGTCCATCTGGGTGTGCATGTTTGGGGGGGAGGGTTGGTGTAAAATAGCAAGGACTGCCTTTGTTTGTTCCATGGACAAATTTTTCAGAAGTTTTAGTTGGCACATGTATTATCCCCTGTAAGTTCTAGGCAGACCTCCATACATCCTCACTGTAGGACAACAGGGCCCTTTTATTTTTTTTTACTAACCCCTTCTGTACAGTTGGCCAAAAAATAGGATACCCCATTATTATGCATAATTGAATGTCCATGTAACAAAATGAGCATAGAAATCCAACTTTTTCTGTTACTGATATTGAACCTCAGGGGCGGGTCTATCCAACAGGCAAAAATTTGGATTTGTCTTAAAGAGAACTTATGACAATCTTTCTCCTTCATTCGTTTTCCCAATCACATCACATCATGTGAGTCACTTAGGAAAGTCAAGAACTCCTAATACACATAGCTTTCCCCATAAATCATAGCACAAGACAGGTGACAACACCAATCAGGAAGACTTTAAACCAGCAGATGACCCCCATATACAACCCTCTACCCTCATAAAGTATCTAACGTGGTATCTGGGCTGAGAATGGCAATAGAATTCCTTGTTACTGTGGTCAAGCCATATAGCCTAAAAAATTGGATACCCCATTCCTATGCATGGGTTGTATGTCCATGGAACAAGATGAGATGAAAAAGTCGGACAGTGAATGTCCATGGAACAAGATAAAATGGAAAAGTCAGACAATGAATATCCATGGAAAAAGATGAGATTGTAAAATTGACCAGTGAATATCAAACCTTTTCTATTATTCGCCTTGACATCGAACCTCGGGGGAGGGTCTAACCAACAGACAAAAATTTGTATATGTCCTAAAGAGAACCTATGACAATCTTTCTTTTTAATTTCTTTGCCCAATCACATCACATCATGGACTCTTCTAAATCAAGGACTCCTCCATACCTAATTTGCAGAGCTTTCTTTACTAACTGTAGCATATGACAGGTGACAACACCGTTTGGCAAGACTTTAAACCAGCAGATGACCCTATATGTATCCCCTAACACTCAAAGTATTTGACATGGTACCTGGGCTGAGAATGACTGTACAATTCCTTGTTACTGTGGTGAATCCATACAGTCTAAAAAAAATAGGATACCCCATTACTATGTACGGTTAAATGTCCATAGATCAAGATTCCCTTTGATATCGAACCTCGGAGGAGGGTCTAACAACAGACAAAAATTTACATATGTCTTAAAGAGAACCTATGACAAACTTTCTCTTTAATTTTTGTACTCATGGACTCTTCTAAGCTGAGGACTCCTATATATCTAATTCACATAGGTTTCCCAACAAACCTAAGATCATGACGGGTGACAACACCGATCAACAAGACTTTAAACCAGAAGTTGACCCCTATATACACCCCCCCAACCCTCATAAAGTAGCTGGGGGCTGAGAATGACTGTAGAATTCCTTGTTATTGTGGTGAAGCCGTACAGAATGGGACGTCAGCGGGTGGAGGACGAGGACGGGAAAGCACAATTCATGTCCTTTGTGTTTGATTAATTGGAAGAAAGCTGCTTTTGCCATGTCCATAAATTGCTCTGCAGTGCTTAATTTTCCACAAGGCATTTTGCTAATTGTGTTGCAACCTACTTGGCTGTGACCCATGAATTTGAGGCACTGGGAAAAGCGCTAGATTGATTAGGTAATTGTGCGTTGCGAGGCCGTCGCTGTGGCTGGCTCGTGAAAAGGCCCCTCGCGCTGGCTCCGATGAGGACCTCTATAATATATATATCCGCTGACGAGCTGAGCTGGAGGACGATGCTTTGTTGCACATGAGCGATTGTCCAAATTTAGCCCAGAGGGAAATAGGATGTATAAAAAGTACATCGAAAAGTTTCTGTCTTCTTTTATTTTATTTTTATTTTTTTTTGCAATGCGCTTCCACTGAAATTTTAATGATCAGTAAAAAAAAACAAAAAAAACCAGAGTGTTGTCAGCTGTCCAAACCCTCAGCTTAACGTATGTCATGGGCCTCATGTAATGAGATTAATGCATAACATGACCCAGATGGAGAAAAGCATAGACATACAGCCTGAGAACTTAGCGGGGATTAAATACGTGTCTCCTAAAACTTCTGCAAAGGCAAGGTAGCGACCATGCTTGCCCTAGGATGAGGACGTATGGAGGTCTGACCAGGAGCAGACCTAGAACTTAGAGGGGATCATACACGTGCCCACGAAAAACTTCTGAAAAACTTTCCCCCTTAGATGGCAAAGTTTAAGCCACTTAAACCATCCTAAAATCAAATATTTCCTATACTCCGTTAACAACTGTAGGTTAGTAGTCACTAAAAAAAAAGGGTCCTGTTGTCCTAGAGTGAGGACGTATTGAGATCTGACCAGTAGCAGGCCTAGAATTTCGAGGGGATTATGCATGAAAAACTTCTGAAAAACGTTCCCCATTTGATGGCACAGTTTAAGTCATTAATTAAAACATCCTAAAATTAAATATTGCCTATACACCTTTAATGGCTAGGGGTTAATAAAAAAAAAAAGGGCCCTGCTGTCCTAGAGTGAGAACGTATGGAGGTCTGATAAATAACAGGCCTAGAATTTAGAGGGGATTATACACATTCCAATGAAGACTTATGCAAAGGCAAAGTGACCACTATGCTTATCATGGAGCCTATAGAAAAGGGGCACTTAGCTTGGGTTGGCCACACCCCCTTCTTCATGGGTGGTGACAATATATATAAGACTTTCCCCCTTTCTATAGATTGCAGAGTTACAGCTAATAATAGCTAAACTATCCCAAGGTCACATTTTTATCTTCTTCTTTAAGCGTTAGAGGTTAGTCAAAATGGGCCCTGGTGTCCTAGAGTGAGGACGTTTGGTTGTCTGAACATTGGGGTGCTCGGGTATGCATCGAGTATTGCTGGTGCTCGAGGGTCATGTTGGATTTCCCGCCTCACATGTTTCACGGCTGTTAGACAACCAATAAGCATCCAGGTTTGGCCTGCCATACACCGGCAATTCCCACGATGCTCATCGACTGGGGAGCACGCTATCTCATCACTATTGGTCATAACTAAGACCACCCAACTAATACTCTCCATAACATCCCGTAAAAGACCCCGAGCCATATAATAATGCCATTTTCCTCCTGTGGTGCCATGTTTACCTGCTAATTACATCATTTTAACAAGACTGTCAGAGACCATTCCTCGGGAGAAGCCCTTATTCAGAGAGGCAGCTGCTGGCTCTCGACGCTCGGCGCGGAGTTAAGGTTAAGATCCTTATCCTTATAAAATAGGTTTATCAATCGCGAAGCGAGATACGCCAGAAAAGAAAGTCGGGGGCTCTGCCAAGTGTCCTGCCGTCATTCCAAAAAAATTAGGCATTTTGTTTGAAAGAAACAATAGAGTGGCGACAGAAAATTGGAATCGATCAGAGTTCTGGTGAGAGTAGGATGGATTACTCCACCTCACGTCTTCACCCCTGAAGGGTCCCTTAAGAAAACATACACGGACGGAGCCATTAACTCGTCGGAATATAATGGGATATCCAGTGGACTGGAAAAATTATGTCTGCAATCCCAGAACTTCGAAACCTTAGAGCCCACCATGGCTTAGGAGAAGGACCCTATAAATGTCCTACATGGTTTCTCGAAAGGCTTTTCCGATAAAGTTTTAGCTTCTTTGGTAGATGGCAGAAGGTAAATATGGGAAGTTGCCAGGCTATCGGAACCTGAAGGGTTCCCATTGGCCATGAGGGGTCTGTGATGACTTTCCGAAAAGTTGAGGACCTACCAAGGAAAGTCTCCAAGTGTATCCAAGTCTTGGGTTATGATCTCAGAGATGGAAACTTGCCCAGCTCTATCTCTAGCCATAGATTGTGTTTTCCCAAATCACTATGTCCATCCCCAAACCACTGGGCATTTGTCCTGGTTTGTTGACCAATTCGACGTTGGACCTCAAAGCAAAAAAAGTGAAATGGGCCCCTTGTGGTCGTGTTTCATGCCCCTCAAAGAATTTTCTTCCGCACTCTCATATCATTATCTGAGGATGATGTTGCCCCTTCACAAGCGCCAGTTGACACTGGGGCATCACAAAGTTTTCCTGAGAAGGCAAATATCCAGTTTTCTGTCCAATACCTATATCTCATATTTGCCAACCCTCTTGAGACATCCAAGAAATTTAAGGAAAAAAGGGAGACTTCTTGGGCTTTTGTAAGATTTGGCAAACCTCCTGGGCACTACTGCATTTCTGGAAAGATCCCTGGAAAACAAGACCTTCATCTTCGAAAGATTTCAACTGTGAAGAGGGCGGGTGGAAGGGAAGCGCCTGAAAATGGGGTGTTAATGTTGGAGAAAATGCTTTAATTTTTCGCATGAGACAAATTTCACCTTTGAAAGGACTTACCTGAAGGCAAGGGGTTGCCCCTGCAAGGGTAACTTGTTCTCGATGACGAGAGCAAATATCCAGACGTGACCGCTTCCTATAAAGTGTACATTCTATAGAGGGACATCGGAAGAAATTGTTGGCAAAGTGTCTTCCTTCCCTTATTTCTTACAAAAGCTGTCACCAGGCCAACCAATCCCAACAATCTAAGGATTCCGGAATCGGAATGTGCCGTCAATAATTGGAGACCCAATTTGACCTTTGCTATGGGCTCCCTCTAGTGGCAGGGCACCAGATTGCATTGCACTTCCGACCCTTTACATGAACAGTGGCTTAGGATTCTTTCCTCCACGCTGCCAAGGTACAGTTAGATTTCCAGGCCCAGAATCGAATCCCAATGGAAATATATAAAGCTTTTAATAAATTTATCTTTCTGGCGGGTGCCTGCAGGGTGCTGGAGGGACAGCAGCCGGATCTGAGTAACTCAAAACATATTGGGAAAGACATGCGAGTCAGAAAAGCAGCTGTCACTTTCCGTCAGCTTCAGGGGAGAGCATATTAAACAGATGTTTATCATAAAACGAGGAGGGGGGGAGGCCGCGCGCCATGATAGAGCATAGGGAGCCGGACACGGGGCGCTGGGAAGGCTCCCACCAGAGGAGAAGGATAATTTAGCAGGAGCGAATCTGATGCTAATTAGCACAATCAATTCTAGATCAGAGCTGTCCAGACATTGGCGCTGGCTACTACGTGTCTGGATGGGGCCAATAGATTCCACAAATGTTGGCGGAGACATTACTGCATTGCACACATCACTTCCGGAAATTCTTGTATGCTATGGACTAGGGCACAGGGGTTTCCAACTTTTGCAAAACTATGACTCCCTGCATGTCCTGACAGCCACAGGACGGGTATGCTGGACTCTCCGGGAGGTTGCAAAAGTAGTCATAGAAGGTGCAGTGGTTGCAGTTACACCTAAGCCTTTGGGTCCAGGGTTATTAGGGTTAGGGCCCATAAAAGTCACTAGTGTTATAAAAATATATTATTCTTAGGACCCCATTACAGATATTAGTGAGGACCCAAGAATTACGTCTCTGGTCCAAACCTATTAGCCGGAATGTTGAGATTCATATAAAGAGGCACTCTGTGCCTAGACAGGATATGCTATAAACCAGACTGGGCAACTCTTACATACTGTAATTATCCATTTCCCAGGCTCTCGAAGACCATGACTAGTTTACCAGGTGGGCACCACAAGCCTCTCACTAAGCAGAGTTCTACCAGCATTTACTGTGCCGGGACTCACGTTCAGGGGGTGGGACCAAAAGCAGGCATTGGGAGAGTGGTGAAAAAGGGGTGTGTTTATGCAAATATACTGACACTGTGATTGGTCAGGCACAATTTTGATTTATAACCGTTGACATACAAGCCATAAATGTACGATAGGTACTGGAACCACCTAGAAAATGACTCTGACCCACCTGGTGGTGGCCGGGCATGTGTTCCCTTCCAATAAAATTCTAGGACTTCCTTTATCCCTTTATCCATGCATACTTGTCCTGAATTTTCTAAGACTGTCCTAAACTTTGGGAAGCAAACGTGTCAAATTTGGGCAGGTCCAGGATAAAAAAAAAAAGGGTCAGAGTTTATATAAACCCTGCCCAGAAATGGACATACCCCATCCAATCTTGGAAGGACAGCTCTGGAGCACAAACTGCTGCTACAACTAGTGGAAAACATGGAAAGTTTTATTATTTTAACTCACTTCCAGGCCAACCACAATACATCGTACGCTCTTGTATAACATTTCGGGGGTCACCAAGTTGCCCTAAATAATCATACATGTGGCGCCAATGAGAAGCCTTTGGCATGGGCCAGAACGGTGGCGCCCACCTGCCCCTGCCCTAATGGCTGCTGGCACATAGCGGTATGAATTTAGTATTTCAGGCTCCGGCCGACAGCTGTCACCCCGACCACTATGGGGGGGCCTGTCATGATTGCTCCGTCATCTCCAGGCTCCAGACTTCACGGCTGAACATACAGAGATACAGACTTCTCATGACATCACAGGACTCGACGAGTCGGTTTTAATAAGTAAATGTTCACTAAGGGATTATTCCACTTCTGCGGTGCCAGGACACCTCATCAAAAGTAAGTACTAATGATGCCGACGCCGCGAGACCCAGAAACAGCTCTGCAGAAGCAAATATGCCCCCGCTCCAAGGGACTGCACAGTGATATAATGGAGGGGTTAACTCCTCTTAAAGGGGCAGTGGTCAATTTTGATTTTCAGTTATAATGCACAAGCAGCTAAAGGGTTAAGAGAGTTGCTCACTTTCAGAATAACTTGTTAACAAAAGTATCCTATCTGCAAGTATTTACATATGAGAGCAGCAGTATGATGGATTGTAATCACTATTCTGCTGGTGCAGTCACTGTGTACATACATTACTGATCCTGAGTTACATCCTGTATTATACCCCAGAGCAGCACTCACTATTCTGCTGGTGCAGTCACTGTGTACATACATTACATTACTGATCCTGAGTTACATCCTGTATTATACCCCAGAGCTGCACTCACTATTCTGCTGGTGCAGTCACTGTGTACATACATTACTGATCCTGAGTTACATCCTGTATTATACCCCAGAGCAGCACTCACTATTCTGCTGGTGCAGTCACTGTGTACATACATTACATTACTGATCCTGAGTTACATCCTGTATTATACTCCAGAGCTGCACTCCCTATTCTGCTGGTGCAGTCACTGTGTACATACATTACTTTACTGATCCTGAATTACATCCTGTTATTATACTCCAGAGCTGCACTCACTATTCTGCTGATGCAGTCACTGTGTACATACATTACATTACTGATCCTGAGTTACATCCTGTATTATACCCCAGAGCTGCACTCACTATTCTGCTGGTGCAGTCACTGTGTACATACATTACTTTACTGATCCTGAATTACATTCTGTTATTATACCCCAGAGCTGCACTCACTATTCTGCTGGTGCAGTCACTGTGTACATACATTACTTTACTGATCCTGAATTACATCCTGTTATTATACTCCAGAGCTGCACTCACTATTCTGCTGATGCAGTCACTGTGTACATACATTACATTACTGATCCTGAGTTACCTCCTGTATTATACTCCAGAGCTGCACTCACTATTCTGCTGGTGCAATCACTGTGTACATATATTACATTACTGATCCTGAGTTACATCCTGTATTATACCCCAGAGCTGCAATCACTATTCTCCTGGTGCAGTCACTGTGTACATACATTACTGATCCTGAGTTATATCCTGTATTATACTCCAGAGCTGCACTCACTATTCTGCTGATGCAGTCACTGTGTACATACATTACATTACTGATCCTGAGTTACATCCTGTATTATACCCCAGAGCTGCACTCACTATTCTCCTGGTGCAGTCACTGTGTACATACATTACTGATCCTGAGTTACATCCTGTATTATACTCCAGAGCTGCGCTCACTATTCTGCTAGTGCAGTCACTGTGTACATACATTACATTACTGATCCTGAGTTACATCCTGTATTGTACTCCAGAGCTGCACTCACTATTCTGCTGGTGCAGTCACTGTGTACATACATTACTTTACTGATCCTGAATTACATCCTGTTATTATACTCCAGAACTGCACTCACTATTCTGCTGATGCAGTCACTGTGTACATACATTACATTACTGATCCTGAGTTACATCCTGTATTATACCCCAGAGCTGCACTCACTATTCTGCTGGTGCAGTCACTGTGTACATACATTACTTTACTGATCCTGAATTACATTCTGTTATTATACCCCAGAGCTGCACTCACTATTCTGCTGGTGCAGTCACTGTGTACATACATTACTTTACTGATCCTGAATTACATCCTGTTATTATACTCCAGAGCTGCACTCACTATTCTGCTGATGCAGTCACTGTGTACATACATTACATTACTGATCCTGAGTTACCTCCTGTGTTATACTCCAGAGCTGCACTCACTATTCTGCTGGTGCAATCACTGTGTACATATATTACATTACTGATCCTGAGTTACATCCTGTATTATACCCCAGAGCTGCACTCACTATTCTCCTGGTGCAGTCACTGTGTACATACATTACTGATCCTGAGTTATATCCTGTATTATACTCCAGAGCTGCACTCACTATTCTGCTGATGCAGTCACTGTGTACATACATTACATTACTGATCCTGAGTTACATCCTGTATTATACCCCAGAGCTGCACTCACTATTCTCCTGGTGCAGTCACTGTGTACATACATTACTGATCCTGAGTTACATCCTGTATTATACTCCAGAGCTGCGCTCACTATTCTGCTAGTGCAGTCACTGTGTACATACATTACATTACTGATCCTGAGTTACATCCTGTATTGTACTCCAGAGCTGCACTCACTTTTCTGCTGGTGCAGTCACTGTGTACATACATTACATTACTGATCCTGAGTTACCTCCTGTATTATACCCCAGAGCTGCACTCACTATTCTGCTGGTGCAGTCACTGTGTACATACATTACTGATCCTGAGTTACCTCCTGTATTATAACCCAGAGCTGCACTCACTATTCTGCTGGTGCAGTCACTGTGTACATACATTACTGATCCTGACTTACATCCTGTATTATACTCCAGAGCAGCACTCACTATTCTGCTGGTGCAGTCACTGTGTACATACATTACTGATCCTGAGTTACATCCTATATTATACTCCAGAGCTGCACTCACTATTCTGCTGGTGCAGTCACTGTGTACATACATTACATTACTGATCCTGAGTTACCTCCTGTATTATACCCCAGAGCTGCACTCACTATTCTGCTGGTGCAGTCACTGTGTACATACATTACTGATCCTGAGTTACATCCTATATTATACTCCAGAACTGCACTCACTATTCTGCTGGTGCAGGCACTGTGTACATACACTACATTACTGATCCTCAGTTACATCCTGTATTATACTCCAGAGCAGCACTCACTATTCTGCTGGTGCAGTCACTGTGTACATACATTACTGATCCTGAGTTACATCCTGTATTATACTCCAGAGCTGCACTCACTATTCTGCTGGTGCAGTCACTGTGTACATACTAATTACATTACTGATCCTCAGTTACATCCTGTATTATAACCCAGAGCTGCACTCACTATTCTGCTGGTGCAGGCACTGTGTACATACATTACATTACTGATCCTCAGTTACATCCTGTATTATACCCCAGAGCTGCACTCACTATTCTGCTGGTGCAGTCACTGTATACATACATTACATTACTGATCCTGAGTTACATCCTGTATTATACTCCAGAGCTGCACTCACTATTCTGCTGGTGCAGTCACTGTGTACATACATTACATTACTGATCCTGAGTTACATCCTGTATTATACTCCAGAGCTGCACTCACTATTCTGCTGGTCCAGTCACTGTGTACATACTGTACATTACTGTATGATGATGATACAGAACTTGTGTAACATTTTTTTATAATGTTTATATGTTTATAAACATTTCTATAACATTCTTTATTGGGTCACTCTTTCAATCACTGTTGATTCCACTCTGAAGATTATGATACAATAATCCAATAGAAATAACAAAAAATATATATAAGAGCTCGATGACAATGTGGAAGGTGGATGCAAATAACATGTAGATCCTGTTCCTGGCCTGTCTGGCCTGACCCCTGGTTCTCTGCGGTCCCGGTTGCTTGGGGCACATAATAAAGTCTCGCTCTTGGTGCTATTTACATTGGCCAGGCTGGTGCCTGCAGCCATACAGGGAGGGGTGAAGGCCCATAAAACAGCATGGCACCATGTCTATAAGGTGTCTGAGCTTGTAAGCGCTGGCAGACTCCGGCTCCTTCTGCATGTGTGAGCTTTGGCTTGTGTAACCCAATGTGGAGAGAGCCTGGGCGCCAGCACTTCTGAGGGATGGAAATGTTCACTTCGCCTGGTTAACCCTATCACCAGTTCTCAGTGATCACATCATTTTTTTTAAAGCAGGACTCCAACCGAAAATTGGAAATTTGCTTTCTTTTATAGAATCTAAACGTTGTCCTGTGAGTGCTACAATTACGTCCCGAGACGACTGTTCAGTAACAATCCCAGCAAATTATCCTGAAGAAGGAGCGTCTGTAGGTAAACTCTGCCAAAATGTAGACGTTCTGGCCCCATATTTCCATTCATGGTGAAGTCCTTAAATGTTACTATTTTATAGATGGCATAAAGGGGCATGAAGGCCTCCCAATCGTGTCTTACACGGTCAGTCATTTATTTCTGCAGTTGCCTCCAAGACATTTCTGTGGTTGAGCCTCCTATAATCAGGGATCAGGGATTTCTGTGGTTGAGCCTCCTATAATCAGGGATTGGGGATTTCTGTGGTTGAGCCTCCTATAATCAGGGATATTTCTGTGGTTGAGCCTCCTATAATCAGGGATTGGGGATTTCTGTGGTTGAGCCTCCTATAATCAGGGATCGGGGATTTCTGTGGTTGAGCCTCCTATAATCAGGGTTCGGGGATTTCTGTAGTTGAGCCTCCAATAATCAGGGATCGGGGATTTCTGTGGTAGAGCCTCCTATAATCAGGGATCGGGGATTTCTGTGGTTGAGCCTCCTATAATCAGGGATCGGGGATTTCTGTAGTTGAGCCTCCTATAATCAGGGATCGGGGATTTCTGTGGTAGAGCCTCCTTTAATCAGGGATCGGGGATTTCTGTGGTTGAGCCTCCTATAATAAGGGATCGGGGATTTCTGTGGTTGAGTCTCCTATAATCAGGGATTGGGGATTTCTGTGGTTGAGCCTCCTATAATCAGGGTTCGGGGATTTCTGTAGTTGAGCCTCCAATAATCACGGATCGGGGATTTCTGTGGTTGAGCCTCCTATAATCAGGGATCGTGGATTTCTGCGGTTGAGCCTCCTATAATCAGGGATCGGGGATTTCTGTAGTTGAGCCTCCTATAATCAGGGATTGGGGATTTCTGTGGTAGAGCCTCCTTTAATCAGGGATTGGGGATTTGTGTGGTTGAGCCTCCTATAATAAGGGATCAGGGATTTCTGTGGTTGAGTCTCCTATAATCAGGGATCGGGGATTTCTGTGGTTGAGCCTCCTATAATTAGGGATTGGGGATTTCTGCGGTTGAGCCTCCTATAATCAGGTATCGGGGATTTCTGTGGTTGAGCCTCCTATAATGAGGGATCGGGGATTTCTGTGGTTGAGCTTCCTATAATCAGGGATCGGGGATTTCTGTAGTTGAGCCTCCTATAATCAGTGATCGGAGATTTCTGTGGTTGAGCCTCCTATAATCTGGGATCAGAGATTTCTGTGGTTGAGCTTCCTATAATCAGGGATCAGAGATTTCTCTGGTTGAGCCTTCTATAATCAGGGATCAGAGATTTCTGTGGTTGATCCTCCTATAATCTGGGATCAGAGATTTCTGTGGTTGAGCCTCCTATAATCAGGGATCGGGGATTCTGTGGTTGAGCCTCCTATAATCACTGATTAGAGATTTCTGTGGTTGAGCCTTCTATAACCAGGGATCGGGGATTTCTGTGGTTGAGCCTCCTATAATCACTGATCGGAGATTTCTGTGGTTGAGCCTTCTATAATCAGGGATCGGGGATTTCTGTGGTTGAGCCTCCTATAATCAGGGATCGGGGATTTCTGTGGTTGAGCCTCCTATAATCACTGATCGCAGATTTCTGTGGTTGAGCCTTCTATAATCAGGGATCGGGGATTTCTGTGGGTGAGCCTCCTATAATCAGGGATCAGAGATTTCTGTGGTTGAGCCTTCTATAATCAGAAATTGGGGATTTCTGAAGTTAAATCTCCTGTGGACCGGAATCAGAATTTTTTTTTTGTTGAGCCTCCTACAGTAAGGGAATTCTGCTGTCAAGTCAGGTTATAATGGAGAGTTTTTGCAGCTGAGCTTTCTACAATTGGGGATCAGGAGCTGAGCTTCTGCTACAGACGATTGATTCGATTTGAATCAATTTGTATCAAATTTTCGGGAACTCGTTAAACTTAGCAAATTTGAACAATTTGTGATCCACCATTTTACACACATCAGCCAGAAAAGACTAACAGCCATGGGCATGCAGGCCTGCCCATTATGCCTTGCAGCTATCATATCAATGCCAATCAGAAGGGATTATCATAGCCTGTATAAAAGCTGAGGCAGGTAATGCAGCAGCCAAGTGTTGGTGAATCTAGATTGTGAGAGGATATGACAGCATAGCCTTAGAAATAGAGAGAAAGAAAGCCATAAAACACTGAATAAACTGTACAGATAGTGTGTGTGACAGCACAGCTGTGAAGAACAGTTACCACCCTTTTTCTTTATTTACTCCCATAAAGGTTGAGGTCACTATGACATTATTAAAGTTGTGTTTGCGTTAAAGAGCTTGAAAGGGGTTGAATACAGTCCAAGGAGACCTCAGAGTGTTACACATCTCTTTTTCAGGGCAAGTGGAGGCTTTGGAGCCTCCTGTGATCACTGAAGATATTCTTTGGCATTCCCATAGATCGTGAATGTAGCGGAAGCTGAGTATGTGCATCTCAAATCTATTCAAGATGGGCCTTGGGGTTCCAGAGCCCTGATCTTGGGATCCCTGGGAGTCTGAGCATATGTACCTTCAGCACCTTTGTGCTACTGAAGTGCTTTGCTCACAGAGAGGTACAGTATCTAGACTTCTCATACAGCAAAGCCAAGATCTTATAAACCTGTTTAATCAAAGCAAATGTTATACTGGAAAGTTTCAAAACTTTGTATTATGCAAAAAAAAATCATATTTATTGACAATAAACCGGATATACTATCTAAGCTGGAGTTCCCCTTTAAGTAAATTGTCAAATTATGAACTCACCAGTTTTTTGAGGATTTAGTTAAGAGACCATAATAATCTTATTATATGACACTTCCTCCAATATCCAAAGTCCGGAATAGTCTTCACAGAGGGATAGAAAAGACTAGATTACATTTCATAATGCCGATATTTCCACCACCACACCTCTTAAAGAAACATAGACGGAGAATTCCTTCCATCAGAGCTTTGGATATGACATTCTCTGGAAGCTGCAATTACCTTAATTGCCATCAATTAGTAGATCCCTCCGCATATTAATGACGGGTCATTAAAGTTAATAGTTAGTATAATATTAGTCCGTGTCAGCAAAATCCAAGACAAATGTGCGGCTCCCAAGGACGGCGGGATTATACTAATCGCCAATATTTCCCCTAATGTCCAATTTATTAATTAGTCTCTTGGTTGACAGAACGGCGTATACTATAATGTAAAGATAGTTTGCACCATTAATTGGGGAAAGTGGAATGTACTATGAATGGCGAAGAGAGATCGGAGGGTTTCCATATAAAGGAAAAACATGGAAACCAATGGAAAAAAAAAACAAAATGAGAATCTGACGCTGGCCCTATGTGGTCATAGAGTTACTATAGGGTTAATTGGGGGTTGTCAATTACGGTCATAGCTTTGTCTTCTACTAACGTATATATGATTCTGGCCTGTGTAGTATAAAAAGTACAATATATGACACAGTAGTAAAACAGGTTGAATAAAAAAAAGGTGTATTGCAGTTTACAGCATTTTTGTCCCACCATTGTTCATTTTGGAATTTCCAGGGTGAATGGGGTGTTCTCAGATGTTTTCCACAATTTACTACAAGCAACATGCTCTATAATAATGGGTTAACAATGGACATAGACGTGGTTGTCTAATCAATTGAATGCAGCTTTGGATGCCACTGGTGAACAAGGCATGATACAACTTTCACAACTGGATATTTAAAGTGGATTTGTCACCAGCTCAAAAGTGCCCAGATTTTGCTCTTATTTTATTCCCACTATTCCCCTAAGTATCCCATTTTTTACATTTTTAAAATCCGCCATACGGTGCCAGAGATAAGGGCCTTTATATTTAGTGCTAGTTTTTATGGTCTTTACTAAGGAGGCGGTGCTTACAGGGAAATATGCAAAGAAGCCTAAAGACACGCCCAAGAGGATCCTCTGAGCCACACCCCCTTAGAAACTAACACTAAATAAAAAGGCCCATATCTCTGGAACCGTCAGATTTATTTAAATAAAAGAAAAAAATGAATAGTCACAGGAGCAGTGGGAATAAAATAAGTGCAATACTGGGCTCATTTGACTTGGTGAGGGATCCACTTTAAAGGAACCCCATTTGCAAATGTAAGACATTTCTGCAAAGGCGTATCTATTGGAGGGGAGAGGTAGCAGTCGCGCAAGGGCCTTAGAGCCTGAGGTGACCTAATAACTACATAAGAAAACACCAGTACTATAAACTTGACATATTAGGTGTGAGTCCCTCTTAAATTTTTTGGTGTCACAGAAGCTTCAGGTCAAACCTCTGATTCCATGGGTATAATCAACTTGATTAATTGTTTTATTGTTAAAAGTGAAACTACACTTAAATGTTAAACTTTTTTGCTTTCCAGATGTTTGGTAATCGATTCCTCCATTCCAATTTTTCAATAAGTCACAAACTTAGGAATCGGGCCCTATGTGTTGATGAGTCCACACATGGTGATGTTCTGGAAATAGGGCACATCTGAGGCCTGGAAATCTTGTCTATTCCGAGATCGCCTATCAGTGGAAATGCAAGGATGCCTCCGACCGGTCTGACTTAAAAGCTTTTCTGGAAGACAGTCAAAAAACTGCTGACACGGCAAGACTAAACATTACAGAATAAGGTAAGAGATCTCGCCATGTGGTGTCCTTTTATTCCCCGCTACGCTGTGATGGAGCTGACATTTTCAGAGTCGCGGGAAACTTATTCAATCAGTTCTTCATTTTCAAGGCAAGCCAAAAAGAAGTGCCAAGCTGCCTGGACATAATCCTGTAGATTTACACGTGAAAACTTGGGCTTTATATGCAAGAAAAATGGCACGATTTTAGCCGAAAACCCATCAAGAACGATGTTAATCTAACATATCATGCTAGATTTCTCTGATAGGGATGACACCCACTCTAATGCTCAAGATGTAACGTCAAGACCAGACGTAAAACCGTTTAGATGCTGTAATGGACGACAACCACAGCATCTAAAGGAGTTTACGAAAAGAAACATAGTTAACTCAGATCCTGGGCGCTCCACATGAAATCATGGGTGAATGATGACCACAGCATTAGAAGGGGTTTCAAGAGGGATCAAAGTTACCTGAGATCCTGGACGCTCCATGTGAACTTTTAGGTGAATGACGACAACAGCATCAAAAAGGTGTTGGAATCATAGTTATCTCAGATCCTAGGCGCGCCGCTCAACGTGAAATCACGGGTGAATAATGACCACAGCATCTAAAGGTGTTTTAACGACTGGGATCACAGTTATCTGAGATAATGGGAACTACACATGAAATCTTGGTTGAATGACAATCACAGCATCTAAAGAGGTTTAACAACAGGGATCATAGTTATCTCAGATCCTGGGTGCAACTTGTGAAATCTTGGATAAATGACAACCACAGCATCAGGAGGGGTTTAGAGACTGGGATCATAGTTATCTCAGAAACTGAGCGCTCCAAGTTAGATCTAGGGGGAATGATTACCACAGTATCTAAAGAGGTTTTAATGACTGGGATCATAGTTATCTGAGATCCTGTGTGCTCGATGTGAAATCATGGGTAATTGACGACCGCAGCATCTAAATGGATTTAACAAGTGTGATTAAAGTTATCTCACATCCTGGGTGCTCCTTGTGAAATCTTGAGTGAATGATGACCACAGCATCTAAAGGGGTTTAATGCCTGAGATCGTAGTTATCTCGGATCCTGGATGCTCTAACTGAAATTTTGGGTGAAAGATGATCACAGCATCTACAGGGGTTATAATGACTGGAAACATAGTTACCTGAGATCCTTGGAGCTCAACGTAAAATCATAGATAAATGACAAGCAAAGCATCTAAAGGGGTTTAATGAGTGAGATCGTAGTTATCTCACATCCTGGGCGATCCACATGAAATCTTGGGTGAATGATGACCACAGCATCTAAAGGGGTCTAACGATTGGGATTAAAGTTATCTCAGATCCTGGACGATCAAAAAGAAATCTTGTGTGAATGATGACCACAGCATCTAAAGGGGTTTAATGAGTAGGATCAAAGTTATCTCATATCCTTGGAGCTCCACGTGAAATCTTGGGTGAATGATGAGAGCAACATCTAAAGGCGTATAATGACTGGGATCGTAGTTATCTCATATCCTGGGCACTCCATGTGAAATATTGGGATAATGACGACCACAACATCTAAAGAGGTTTAACAGCTAGGATTGTAGTTATCCATGTGAAATACTGGTCGAATAACAATCACATAATCTAAATCGGATTAATGACTGGGATCGCAGTTATTTCAGATCCTGAGCGCGCCAGATGAAATCTTGGGTGAATGACGACCACAGCATCTAAAGGAGTTTAACAAGTGGGATCATAGTTATCTCAGATCCTGGGAGTTCCACGTGACATCTTAGATGAATGACGAATACAGCATCTAAAGGGGTTTAACAACTCATATCCTTGGAGCTCCACATAAAATCTTGGGTGAATAATGAGCACAACATCTAAAGGCGTATAATGACTGAGATCGTAGTTATCTCAGATCCTGGGTGATCCACATGAAATCTTGGGTGAATGATGACCATCGCATCTAAAGGGAATCAATGACTGGAATTGTAACTATCTCAGATTCTGGGCTCTCAATGTGAAATCTTGGATGAATGACAACTATAGCATCTAAAGGGGTTTAACAACTCAGATCCTGGGTGATCCACGTGAAATCTTGGGTGAATGATGACCCCAGCATCTAAACTGGTTTAACGATTAGTATCGTAGTTATCTACGTGAAATCTTGGGTGAATGATGACCATCGCATCTAAAGGGGATTAATGACTGGAATTGTAACTATCTCAGATTCTGGGCTCTCAATGTGAAATCTTGGATGAATGACAACTATAGCATCTAAAGGGGTTTAACAACTCAGATCCTGGGTGATCCACGTGAAATCTTGGGAGAATGATGACCCCAGCATCTAAACTGGTTTAACGATTAGTATCGTAGTTATCTACGTGAAATCTTGGGTGAATGATGACCATCGCATCTAAAGGGGATTAATGACTGGAATTGTAACTATCTCAGATTCTGGGCACTCAATGTGAAATCTTGGGTGAATGACAACTATAGCATCTAAAGGGGTTTAACATCTCAGATCCTGGGTGATCCACGTGAAATCTTGGGTGAATGACAACTATAGCATCTAAAGGGGTTTAACAACTCAGATCCTGGGTGATCCACGTGAAATCTTGGGTGAATGACAACTATAGCATCTAAAGGGGTTTAACAACTCAGATCCTGGGTGATCCACGTGAAATCTTGGGTGAATGATGACCCCAGCATCTAAACTGGTTTAACGATTAGTATCGTAGTTATCTACGTGAAATCTTGGGTGAATGATGACCATCGCATATAAAGGGGATTAATGACTGGAATTGTAACTATCTCAGATTCTGGGCATTCAATGTGAAATCTTGGATGAATGACAACTATAGCATCTAAAGGGGTTTAACAACTCAGATCCTGGGTGATCCACGTGAAATCTTGGATGAATGACAACTATAGCATCTAAAGGGGTTTAACAACTCAGATCCTGGGTGATCCACGTGAAATCTTGGGTGAATGATGACCCCAGCATCTAAACTGGTTTAACGATTAGTATCGTAGTTATCTACGTGAAATCTTGGGTGAATGATGACCATCGCATCTAAAGGGGATTAATGACTGGAATTGTAACTATCTCAGATTCTGGGCATTCAATGTGAAATCTTGGATGAATGACAACTATAGCATCTAAAGGGGTTTAACAACTCAGATCCTGGGTGATCCACGTGAAATCTTGGGTGAATGATGACCCCAGCATCTAAACTGGTTTAACGATTAGTATCGTAGTTATCTACGTGAAATCTTGGGTGAATGATGACCATCGCATCTAAAGGGGATTAATGACTGGAATTGTAACTATCTCAGATTCTGGGCACTCAATGTGAAATCTTGGGTGAATGACAACTATAGCATCTAAAGGGGTTTAACATCTCAGATCCTGGGTGATCCAAATGAAATCTTGGGTGAATGACAACTATAGCATCTAAAGGGGTTTAACAACTCAGATCCTGGGTGATCCACGTGAAATCTTGGGTGAATGACAACTATAGCATCTAAAGGGGTTTAACAACTCAGATCCTGTGTGATCCACGTGAAATCTTGGGTGAATGACAACTATAGCATCTAAAGGGGTTTAACAACTCAGATCCTGGGTGATCCACGTGAAATCTTGGGTGAATGATGACCCCAGCATCTAAACTGGTTTAACGATTAGTATCGTAGTTATCTACGTGAAATCTTGGGTGAATGATGACCATCGCATCTAAAGGGGATTAATGACTGGAATTGTAACTATCTCAGATTCTGGGCACTCAATGTGAAATCTTGGGTGAATGACAACTATAGCATCTAAAGGGGTTTAACATCTCAGATCCTGGGTGATCCAAATGAAATCTTGGGTGAATGACAACTATAGCATCTAAAGGGGTTTAACAACTCAGATCCTGGGTGATCCACGTGAAATCTTGGGTGAATGATGACCCCAGCATCTAAACTGGTTTAACGATTAGTATCGTAGTTATCTACGTGAAATCTTGGGTGAATGATGACCATCGCATATAAAGGGGATTAATGACTGGAATTGTAACTATCTCAGATTCTGGGCATTCAATGTGAAATCTTGGATGAATGACAACTATAGCATCTAAAGGGGTTTAACAACTCAGATCCTGGGTGATCCACGTGAAATCTTGGATGAATGACAACTATAGCATCTAAAGGGGTTTAACAACTCAGATCCTGGGTGATCCACGTGAAATCTTGGGTGAATGATGACCCCAGCATCTAAACCGGTTTAACGATTAGTATCGTAGTTATCTACGTGAAATCTTGGGTGAATGATGACCATCGCATCTAAAGGGGATTAATGACTGGAATTGTAACTATCTCAGATTCTGGGCATTCAATGTGAAATCTTGGATGAATGACAACTATAGCATCTAAAGGGGTTTAACAACTCAGATCCTGGGTGATCCACGTGAAATCTTGGGTGAATGATGACCCCAGCATCTAAACTGGTTTAACGATTAGTATCGTAGTTATCTACGTGAAATCTTGGGTGAATGATGACCATCGCATCTAAAGGGGATTAATGACTGGAATTGTAACTATCTCAGATTCTGGGCACTCAATGTGAAATCTTGGGTGAATGACAACTATAGCATCTAAAGGGGTTTAACATCTCAGATCCTGGGTGATCCAAATGAAATCTTGGGTGAATGACAACTATAGCATCTAAAGGGGTTTAACAACTCAGATCCTGGGTGATCCACGTGAAATCTTGGGTGAATGACAACTATAGCATCTAAAGGGGTTTAACAACTCAGATCCTGGGTGATCCACGTGAAATCTTGGGTGAATGATGACCCCAGCATCTAAACTGGTTTAACGATTAGTATCGTAGTTATCTACTTGAAATCTTGGGTGAATGATGACCATCGCATATAAAGGGGATTAATGACTGGAATTGTAACTATCTCAGATTCTGGGCATTCAATGTGAAATCTTGGATGAATGACAACTATAGCATCTAAAGGGGTTTAACAACTCAGATCCTGGGTGATCCACGTGAAATCTTGGATGAATGACAACTATAGCATCTAAAGGGGTTTAACAACTCAGATCCTGGGTGATCCACGTGAAATCTTGGGTGAATGATGACCCCAGCATCTAAACCGGTTTAACGATTAGTATCGTAGTTATCTACGTGAAATCTTGGGTGAATGATGACCATCGCATCTAAAGGGGATTAATGACTGGAATTGTAACTATCTCAGATTCTGGGCATTCAATGTGAAATCTTGGATGAATGACAACTATAGCATCTAAAGGGGTTTAACAACTCAGATCCTGGGTGATCCACATGAAATCTTGGGTGAATGATGACCCCAGCATCTAAACTGGTTTAACGATTAGTATCGTAGTTATCTACGTGAAATCTTGGGTGAATGATGACCATCGCATCTAAAGGGGATTAATGACTGGAATTGTAACTATCTCAGATTCTGGGCACTCAATGTGAAATCTTGGGTGAATGACAACTATAGCATCTAAAGGGGTTTAACATCTCAGATCCTGGGTGATCCAAATGAAATCTTGGGTGAATGACAACTATAGCATCTAAAGGGGTTTAACAACTCAGATCCTGGGTGATCCACGTGAAATCTTGGGTGAATGACAACTATAGCATCTAAAGGGGTTTAACAACTCAGATCCTGGGTGATCCACGTGAAATCTTGGGTGAATGATGACCCCAGCATCTAAACTGGTTTAACGATTAGTATCGTAGTTATCTACGTGAAATCTTGGGTGAATGATGACCATCGCATCTAAAGGGGATTAATGACTGGAATTGTAACTATCTCAGATTCTGGGCACTCAATGTGAAATCTTGGGTGAATGACAACTATAGCATCTAAAGGGGTTTAACATCTCAGATCCTGGGTGATCCAAATGAAATCTTGGGTGAATGACAACTATAGCATCTAAAGGGGTTTAACAACTCAGATCCTGGGTGATCCACGTGAAATCTTGGGTGAATGACAACTATAGCATCTAAAGGGGTTTAACAACTCAGATCCTGTGTGATCCACGTGAAATCTTGGGTGAATGACAACTATAGCATCTAAAGGGGTTTAACAACTCAGATCCTGGGTGATCCACGTGAAATCTTGGGTGAATGATGACCCCAGCATCTAAACTGGTTTAACGATTAGTATCGTAGTTATCTACGTGAAATCTTGGGTGAATGATGACCATCGCATCTAAAGGGGATTAATGACTGGAATTGTAACTATCTCAGATTCTGGGCACTCAATGTGAAATCTTGGGTGAATGACAACTATAGCATCTAAAGGGGTTTAACATCTCAGATCCTGGGTGATCCAAATGAAATCTTGGGTGAATGACAACTATAGCATCTAAAGGGGTTTAACAACTCAGATCCTGGGTGATCCACGTGAAATCTTGGGTGAATGACAACTATAGCATCTAAAGGGGTTTAACAACTCAGATCCTGGGTGATCCACGTGAAATCTTGGGTGAATGATGACCCCAGCATCTAAACTGGTTTAACGATTAGTATCGTAGTTATCTACGTGAAATCTTGGGTGAATGATGACCATCGCATCTAAAGGGGATTAATGACTGGAATTGTAACTATCTCAGATTCTGGGCATTCAATGTGAAATCTTGGATGAATGACAACTATAGCATCTAAAGGGGTTTAACAACTCAGATCCTGGGTGATCCACGTGAAATCTTGGGTGAATGATGACCCCAGCATCTAAACTGGTTTAACGATTAGTATCGTAGTTATCTACGTGAAATCTTGGGTGAATGATGACCATCGCATCTAAAGGGGATTAATGACTGGAATTGTAACTATCTCAGATTCTGGGCACTCAATGTGAAATCTTGGGTGAATGACAACTATAGCATCTAAAGGGGTTTAACATCTCAGATCCTGGGTGATCCAAATGAAATCTTGGGTGAATGACAACTATAGCATCTAAAGGGGTTTAACAACTCAGATCCTGGGTGATCCACGTGAAATCTTGGGTGAATGACAACTATAGCATCTAAAGGGGTTTAACAACTCAGATCCTGTGTGATCCACGTGAAATCTTGGGTGAATGACAACTATAGCATCTAAAGGGGTTTAACAACTCAGATCCTGGGTGATCCACGTGAAATCTTGGGTGAATGATGACCCCAGCATCTAAACTGGTTTAACGATTAGTATCGTAGTTATCTACGTGAAATCTTGGGTGAATGATGACCATCGCATCTAAAGGGGATTAATGACTGGAATTGTAACTATCTCAGATTCTGGGCACTCAATGTGAAATCTTGGGTGAATGACAACTATAGCATCTAAAGGGGTTTAACATCTCAGATCCTGGGTGATCCAAATGAAATCTTGGGTGAATGACAACTATAGCATCTAAAGGGGTTTAACAACTCAGATCCTGGGTGATCCACGTGAAATCTTGGGTGAATGACAACTATAGCATCTAAAGGGGTTTAACAACTCAGATCCTGGGTGATCCACGTGAAATCTTGGGTGAATGATGACCCCAGCATCTAAACTGGTTTAACGATTAGTATCGTAGTTATCTACGTGAAATCTTGGGTGAATGATGACCATCGCATATAAAGGGGATTAATGACTGGAATTGTAACTATCTCAGATTCTGGGCATTCAATGTGAAATCTTGGATGAATGACAACTATAGCATCTAAAGGGGTTTAACAACTCAGATCCTGGGTGATCCACGTGAAATCTTGGATGAATGACAACTATAGCATCTAAAGGGGTTTAACAACTCAGATCCTGGGTGATCCACGTGAAATCTTGGGTGAATGATGACCCCAGCATCTAAACCGGTTTAACGATTAGTATCGTAGTTATCTACGTGAAATCTTGGGTGAATGATGACCATCGCATCTAAAGGGGATTAATGGCTGGAATTGTAACTATCTCAGATTCTGGGCATTCAATGTGAAATCTTGGATGAATGACAACTATAGCATCTAAAGGGGTTTAACAACTCAGATCCTGGGTGATCCACGTGAAATCTTGGGTGAATGATGACCCCAGCATCTAAACTGGTTTAACGATTAGTATCGTAGTTATCTACGTGAAATCTTGGGTGAATGATGACCATCGCATCTAAAGGGGATTAATGACTGGAATTGTAACTATCTCAGATTCTGGGCACTCAATGTGAAATCTTGGGTGAATGACAACTATAGCATCTAAAGGGGTTTAACATCTCAGATCCTGGGTGATCCAAATGAAATCTTGGGTGAATGACAACTATAGCATCTAAAGGGGTTTAACAACTCAGATCCTGGGTGATCCACGTGAAATCTTGGGTGAATGACAACTATAGCATCTAAAGGGGTTTAACAACTCAGATCCTGTGTGATCCACGTGAAATCTTGGGTGAATGATGACCCCAGCATCTAAACTGGTTTAACGATTAGTATCGTAGTTATCTACGTGAAATCTTGGGTGAATGATGACCATCGCATATAAAGGGGATTAATGACTGGAATTGTAACTATCTCAGATTCTGGGCATTCAATGTGAAATCTTGGATGAATGACAACTATAGCATCTAAAGGGGTTTAACAACTCAGATCCTGGGTGATCCACGTGAAATCTTGGATGAATGACAACTATAGCATCTAAAGGGGTTTAACAACTCAGATCCTGGGTGATCCACGTGAAATCTTGGGTGAATGATGACCCCAGCATCTAAACCGGTTTAACGATTAGTATCGTAGTTATCTACGTGAAATCTTGGGTGAATTATGACCATCGCATCTAAAGGGGATTAATGACTGGAATTGTAACTATCTCAGATTCTGGGCATTCAATGTGAAATCTTGGATGAATGACAACTATAGCATCTAAAGGGGTTTAACAACTCAGATCCTGGGTGATCCACGTGAAATCTTGGGTGAATGATGACCCCAGCATCTAAACTGGTTTAACGATTAGTATCGTAGTTATCTACGTGAAATCTTGGGTGAATGATGACCATCGCATCTAAAGGGGATTAATGACTGGAATTGTAACTATCTCAGATTCTGGGCACTCAATGTGAAATCTTGGGTGAATGACAACTATAGCATCTAAAGGGGTTTAACATCTCAGATCCTGGGTGATCCACGTGAAATCTTGGGTGAATGACAACTATAGCATCTAAAGGGGTTTAACAACTCAGATCCTGGGTGATCCACGTGAAATCTTGGGTGAATGACAACTATAGCATCTAAAGGGGTTTATCAACTCAGATCCTGTGTGATCCACGTGAAATCTTGGGTGAATGATGACCCCAGCATCTAAACTGGTTTAACGATTAGTATCGTAGTTATCTACGTGAAATCTTGGGTGAATGATGACCATCGCATATAAAGGGGATTAATGACTGGAATTGTAACTATCTCAGATTCTGGGCATTCAATGTGAAATCTTGGATGAATGACAACTATAGCATCTAAAGGGGTTTAACAACTCAGATCCTGGGTGATCCACGTGAAATCTTGGGTGAATGATGACCCCAGCATCTAAACTGGTTTAACGATTAGTATCGTAGTTATCTACGTGAAATCTTGGGTGAATGATGACCATCGCATCTAAAGGGGATTAATGACTGGAATTGTAACTATCTCAGATTCTGGGCACTCAATGTGAAATCTTGGGTGAATGACAACTATAGCATCTAAAGGGGTTTAACATCTCAGATCCTGGGTGATCCAAATGAAATCTTGGGTGAATGACAACTATAGCATCTAAAGGGGTTTAACAACTCAGATCCTGGGTGATCCACGTGAAATCTTGGGTGAATGACAACTATAGCATCTAAAGGGGTTTAACAACTCAGATCCTGGGTGATCCACGTGAAATCTTGGGTGAATGATGACCCCAGCATCTAAACTGGTTTAACGATTAGTATCGTAGTTATCTACGTGAAATCTTGGGTGAATGATGACCATCGCATATAAAGGGGATTAATGACTGGAATTGTAACTATCTCAGATTCTGGGCATTCAATGTGAAATCTTGGATGAATGATAACTATAGCATCTAAAGGGGTTTAACAACTCAGATCCTGGGTGATCCACGTGAAATCTTGGATGAATGACAACTATAGCATCTAAAGGGGTTTAACAACTCAGATCCTGGGTGATCCACGTGAAATCTTGGGTGAATGATGACCCCAGCATCTAAACCGGTTTAACGATTAGTATCGTAGTTATCTACGTGAAATCTTGGGTGAATGATGACCATCGCATCTAAAGGGGATTAATGACTGGAATTGTAACTATCTCAGATTCTGGGCATTCAATGTGAAATCTTGGATGAATGACAACTATAGCATCTAAAGGGGTTTAACAACTCAGATCCTGGGTGATCCACGTGAAATCTTGGGTGAATGATGACCCCAGCATCTAAACTGGTTTAACGATTAGTATCGTAGTTATCTACGTGAAATCTTGGGTGAATGATGACCATCGCATCTAAAGGGGATTAATGACTGGAATTGTAACTATCTCAGATTCTGGGCACTCAATGTGAAATCTTGGGTGAATGACAACTATAGCATCTAAAGGGGTTTAACATCTCAGATCCTGGGTGATCCAAATGAAATCTTGGGTGAATGACAACTATAGCATCTAAAGGGGTTTAACAACTCAGATCCTGGGTGATCCACGTGAAATCTTGGGTGAATGACAACTATAGCATCTAAAGGGGTTTAACAACTCAGATCCTGTGTGATCCACGTGAAATCTTGGGTGAATGACAACTATAGCATCTAAAGGGGTTTAACAACTCAGATCCTGGGTGATCCACGTGAAATCTTGGGTGAATGATGACTCCAGCATCTAAACTGGTTTAACGATTAGTATCGTAGTTATCTACGTGAAATCTTGGGTGAATGATGACCATCGCATCTAAAGGGGATTAATGACTGGAATTGTAACTATCTCAGATTCTGGGCACTCAATGTGAAATCTTGGGTGAATGACAACTATAGCATCTAAAGGGGTTTAACATCTCAGATCCTGGGTGATCCAAATGAAATCTTGGGTGAATGACAACTATAGCATCTAAAGGGGTTTAACAACTCAGATCCTGGGTGATCCACGTGAAATCTTGGGTGAATGATGACCCCAGCATCTAAACTGGTTTAACGATTAGTATCGTAGTTATCTACGTGAAATCTTGGGTGAATGATGACCATCGCATATAAAGGGGATTAATGACTGGAATTGTAACTATCTCAGATTCTGGGCATTCAATGTGAAATCTTGGATGAATGACAACTATAGCATCTAAAGGGGTTTAACAACTCAGATCCTGGGTGATCCACGTGAAATCTTGGATGAATGACAACTATAGCATCTAAAGGGGTTTAACAACTCAGATCCTGGGTGATCCACGTGAAATCTTGGGTGAATGATGACCCCAGCATCTAAACCGGTTTAACGATTAGTATCGTAGTTATCTACGTGAAATCTTGGGTGAATGATGACCATCGCATCTAAAGGGGATTAATGACTGGAATTGTAACTATCTCAGATTCTGGGCATACAATGTGAAATCTTGGATGAATGACAACTATAGCATCTAAAGGGGTTTAACAACTCAGATCCTGGGTGATCCACGTGAAATCTTGGGTGAATGATGACCCCAGCATCTAAACTGGTTTAACGATTAGTATCGTAGTTATCTACGTGAAATCTTGGGTGAATGATGACCATCGAATCTAAAGGGGATTAATGACTGGAATTGTAACTATCTCAGATTCTGGGCACTCAATGTGAAATCTTGGGTGAATGACAACTATAGCATCTAAAGGGGTTTAACATCTCAGATCCTGGGTGATCCAAATGAAATCTTGGGTGAATGACAACTATAGCATCTAAAGGGGTTTAACAACTCAGATCCTGGGTGATCCACGTGAAATCTTGGGTGAATGACAACTATAGCATCTAAAGGGGTTTAACAACTCAGATCCTGGGTGATCCACGTGAAATCTTGGGTGAATGATGACCCCAGCATCTAAACTGGTTTAACGATTAGTATCGTAGTTATCTACGTGAAATCTTGGGTGAATGATGACCATCGCATATAAAGGGGATTAATGACTGGAATTGTAACTATCTCAGATTCTGGGCATTCAATGTGAAATCTTGGATGAATGACAACTATAGCATCTAAAGGGGTTTAACAACTCAGATCCTGGGTGATCCACGTGAAATCTTGGATGAATGACAACTATAGCATCTAAAGGGGTTTAACAACTCAGATCCTGGGTGATCCACGTGAAATCTTGGGTGAATGATGACCCCAGCATCTAAACCGGTTTAACGATTAGTATCGTAGTTATCTACGTGAAATCTTGGGTGAATTATGACCATCGCATCTAAAGGGGATTAATGACTGGAATTGTAACTATCTCAGATTCTGGGCATTCAATGTGAAATCTTGGATGAATGACAACTATAGCATCTAAAGGGGTTTAACAACTCAGATCCTGGGTGATCCACGTGAAATCTTGGGTGAATGATGACCCCAGCATCTAAACTGGTTTAACGATTAGTATCGTAGTTATCTACGTGAAATCTTGGGTGAATGATGACCATCGCATCTAAAGGGGATTAATGACTGGAATTGTAACTATCTCAGATTCTGGGCACTCAATGTGAAATCTTGGGTGAATGACAACTATAGCATCTAAAGGGGTTTAACATCTCAGATCCTGGGTGATCCACGTGAAATCTTGGGTGAATGACAACTATAGCATCTAAAGGGGTTTAACAACTCAGATCCTGGGTGATCCACGTGAAATCTTGGGTGAATGACAACTATAGCATCTAAAGGGGTTTATCAACTCAGATCCTGTGTGATCCACGTGAAATCTTGGGTGAATGATGACCCCAGCATCTAAACTGGTTTAACGATTAGTATCGTAGTTATCTACGTGAAATCTTGGGTGAATGATGACCATCGCATATAAAGGGGATTAATGACTGGAATTGTAACTATCTCAGATTCTGGGCATTCAATGTGAAATCTTGGATGAATGACAACTATAGCATCTAAAGGGGTTTAACAACTCAGATCCTGGGTGATCCACGTGAAAGCTTGGGTGCATGACAACTATAGCATCTAAAGGGGTTTAACAACTCAGATCCTGGGTGATCCACGTGAAATCTTGGGTGAATGATGACCCCAGCATCTAAACTGGTTTAACGATTAGTATCGTAGTTATCTACGTGAAATCTTGGGTGAATGATGACCATCGCATCTAAAGGGGATTAATGACTGGAATTGTAACTATCTCAGATTCTGGGCACTCAATGTGAAATCTTGGGTGAATGACAACTATAGCATCTAAAGGGGTTTAACATCTCAGATCCTGGGTGATCCACGTGAAATCTTGGGTGAATGACAACTATAGCATCTAAAGGGGTTTAACAACTCAGATCCTGGGTGATCCACGTGAAATCTTGGGTGAATGACAACTATAGCATCTAAAGGGGTTTATCAACTCAGATCCTGTGTGATCCACGTGAAATCTTGGGTGAATGATGACCCCAGCATCTAAACTGGTTTAACGATTAGTATCGTAGTTATCTACGTGAAATCTTGGGTGAATGATGGCCATCGCATCTAAAGGGGATTAATGACTGGAATTGTAACTATCTCAGATTCTGGGCACTCAATGTGAAATCTTGGGTGAATGACAACTATAGCATCTAAAGGGGTTTAACATCTCAGATCCTGGGTGATCCAAATGAAATCTTGGGTGAATGACAACTATAGCATCTAAAGGGGTTTAACAACTCAGATCCTGGGTGATCCACGTGAAATCTTGGGTGAATGACAACTATAGCATCTAAAGGGGTTTAACAACTCAGATCCTGGGTGATCCACGTGAAATCTTGGGTGAATGATGACCCCAGCATCTAAACTGGTTTAACGATTAGTATCGTAGTTATCTACGTGAAATCTTGGGTGAATAATGACCATCGCATATAAAGGGGATTAATGACTGGAATTGTAACTATCTCAGATTCTGGGCATTCAATGTGAAATCTTGGATGAATGACAACTATAGCATCTAAAGGGGTTTAACAACTCAGATCCTGGGTGATCCACGTGAAATCTTGGATGAATGACAACTATAGCATCTAAAGGGGTTTAACAACTCAGATCCTGGGTGATCCACGTGAAATCTTGGGTGAATGATGACCCCAGCATCTAAACCGGTTTAACGATTAGTATCGTAGTTATCTACGTGAAATCTTGGGTGAATTATGACCATCGCATCTAAAGGGGATTAATGACTGGAATTGTAACTATCTCAGATTCTGGGCATTCAATGTGAAATCTTGGATGAATGACAACTATAGCATCTAAAGGGGTTTAACATCTCAGATCCTGGGTGATCCACGTGAAATCTTGGGTGAATGACAACTATAGCATCTAAAGGGGTTTAACAACTCAGATCCTGGGTGATCCACGTGAAATCTTGGGTGAATGACAACTATAGCATCTAAAGGGGTTTATCAACTCAGATCCTGTGTGATCCACGTGAAATCTTGGGTGAATGATGACCCCAGCATCTAAACTGGTTTAACGATTAGTATCGTAGTTATCTACGTGAAATCTTGGGTGAATGATGACCATCGCATATAAAGGGGATTAATGACTGGAATTGTAACTATCTCAGATTCTGGGCATTCAATGTGAAATCTTGGATGAATGACAACTATAGCATCTAAAGGGGTTTAACAACTCAGATCCTGGGTGATCCACGTGAAATCTTGGGTGCATGACAACTATAGCATCTAAAGGGGTTTAACAACTCAGATCCTGGGTGATCCACGTGAAATCTTGGGTGAATGATGACCCCAACATCTAAACTGGTTTAACGATTAGTATCGTAGTTATCTACGTGAAATCTTGGGTGAATGATGACCATCGCATATAAAGGGGATTAATGACTGGAATTGTAACTATCTCAGATTCTGGGCATTCAATGTGAAATCTTGGATGAATGACAACTATAGCATCTAAAGGGGTTTAACAACTCAGATCCTGGGTGATCCACGTGAAATCTTGGGTGAATGACAACTATAGCATCTAAAGGGGTTTAACAACTCAGATCCTGGGTGATCCACGTGAAATCTTGGGTGAATGATGACCCCAGCATCTAAACTGGTTTAACGATTAGTATCGTAGTTATCTACGTGAAATCTTGAGTGAATGATGACCATCGCATCTAAAGGGGATTAATGACTGGAATTGTAACTATCTCAGATTCTGGGCACTCAATGTGAAATCTTGGGTGAATGACAACTATAGCATCTAAAGGGGTTTAACATCTCAGATCCTGGGTGATCCACGTGAAATCTTGGGTGAATGACAACTATAGCATCTAAAGGGGTTTAACAACTCAGATCCTGGGTGATCCACGTGAAATCTTGGGTGAATGACAACTATAGCATCTAAAGGGGTTTAACAACTCAGATCCTGTGTGATCCACGTGAAATCTTGGGTGAATGATGACCCCAGCATCTAAACTGGTTTAACGATTAGTATCGTAGTTATCTACGTGAAATCTTGGGTGAATGATGACCATCGCATATAAAGGGGATTAATGACTGGAATTGTAACTATCTCAGATTCTGGGCATTCAATGTGAAATCTTGGATGAATGACAACTATAGCATCTAAAGGGGTTTAACAACTCAGATCCTGGGTGATCCACGTGAAATCTTGGGTGCATGACAACTATAGCATCTAAAGGGGTTTAACAACTCAGATCCTGGGTGATCCACGTGAAATCTTGGGTGAATGATGACCCCTGCATCTAAACTGGTTTAACGATTAGTATCGTAGTTATCTACGTGAAATCTTGGGTGAATGATGACCATCGCATATAAAGGGGATTAATGACTGGAATTGTAACTATCTCAGATTCTGGGCATTCAATGTGAAATCTTGGATGAATGACAACTATAGCATCTAAAGGGGCTTAACAACTCAGATCCTGGGTGATCCACGTGAAATCTTGGGTGAATGACAACTATAGCATCTAAAGGGGTTTAACAACTCAGATCCTGGGTGATCCACGTGAAATCTTGGGTGAATGATGACCCCAGCATCTAAACTGGTTTAACGATTAGTATCGTAGTTATCTACGTGAAATCTTGAGTGAATGATGACCATCGCATCTAAAGGGGATTAATGACTGGAATTGTAACTATCTCAGATTCTGGGCACTCAATGTGAAATTTTGGGTGAATGACAACTATAGCATCTAAAGGGGTTTAACATCTCAGATCCTGGGTGATCCACGTGAAATCTTGGGTGAATGACAACTATAGCATCTAAAGGGGTTTAACATCTCAGATCCTGGGTGATCCACGTGAAATCTTGGGTGAATGATGACCCCAGCATCTAAACTGGTTTAACGATTAGTATCGTAGTTATCTACGTGAAATCTTTGGTGAATTACGACCAGAGTATCTAAGGGGCTATAAAGAGGGATGGGGCGCCCTCTGTCACCCCATTTGGTTGTAGCCCACATTTCCCAGAAACAGATAACATAAGACGCTTCTATATAGAAATTGTAACTTCTTTAAAGGTAGAGCAGCTTACATTTACGGGGCAAATACCAGGAGTAATCAGGTCACAATGTAGGACGTAGTTCGTAGCAATTAACCTTTTCTTTGCCTAAAACCTAAAACCTCGTATTACGAAAGTAAAATGATCACATTTCATAAATGTAATTAAAATTTCAGCAAAAAGAGGTATTAAATGACAGGGCGTGCAGCGAGTCTAGCCTGGGCCGGGGACACGGATCCAGCTCTCACTAGAAACTAGGCCTTTTCGTACCTCTGGGCCAAAGACTCAGGTGGTTGCCATGGCGAATCACTTTTCCTCACAGTGAAGACGCCCAGAATACAAGTAGCCTTCCCAGGGGTATCACACAACACGACCTGCCGGAAACTTCCACACACGGGCCTCACCTCGCCGTGCAGATTATGCTACTTCTCTGATCACATAATCTCTTCCTGCCATATCCACAGAGACGCAAAACACACGAAAAAACGGGAAAGAAAAATATATAAGGAGAATGTAACAAAAAGGATAAAAAAACAGCAAAAATTCTAGTAACAAAAAAAGGAATAAAAAAAAATATTTAGCAAATTATTGACAGATTTTATTTGTAAATTGAAAAAACATCTTTTAAAATTGGCACAAAAAACACAAAAAATTAATATAATAATAACTGATATTAGTAACAAAGAACCACAAAGAGCCAATCACAGAAGACAACTAGACCTGCTGCCACTGAAAGCAGCCAATCATTGGTGTGGGCGGGGTTATACAGAGCTCAGCATTCAGAGAGCAGCTGGATCTGCAGCAAATAACACTGTTTTTAATCAAAACTATAACAAGCAGCCCAGTAAGGGATATATCAATGGAATCAGGGTCTCTGCCCCTACATCATGCTGCTCTCAGATAGGGAAGCAAAAAAACATTGACAGATTCCCTTTAAGAAAAAAAAAGCAAAAATAATATAAAAATGAAAACAAATGAAATTTGCAGCGAACACCGCAGGATTCTGTATCATCAGAGCAGCATATGAGGAGTTACGTCTCTGTATAAATTGGATGGTGTCTTATGTTTGGGATGATATTTTGGAATTTTAGGTGAAATACATAGAAGATGGATAATTCGCACACCTTCCTAGTGCCAGCACTAAGCAGCGCGATCCACCGCGTATGATTCAGAGGTAGCTCAGCTCAGCGACGGCCACCTCTGCCAAGTTTGTATAAGGAGACCGCCAAGAATCTAATAACCAGTCCAGACTGGGTTTAACCCATTTTTTTCCATGTTTCCAAAAAAAAGTTTTTGTTTTTTTCACTTTTACAATTTAGATTATACCTAGTAACTTTATTTAATAGTTTAGTTTTACTTTATTATTAATCTTCCCAAACATGTGACATACATTTACATCATGCAAAAAAAAGTAAATGTACAAAAAAGTAAAAATAATGACTATGTTTGGCATTATAAAGTATGTAAAAGTCCAAACATTAAAAGTCTAACAAAAAAAAGAAAAATTAAGAATTTGCAATTTTTAAGATAATTCCTCAAAATAAAATACAATAAGTAGTAATAGCACCCATAAATGGTACCGATAACAACTACAGCTCGCCCTGCAAAAAAAAACAATCTCCATAGACAGGAACATTTTTAAAAAGTTACGGGTCTTAGAATGTAGCGGCACGAACTGATCTTCGAATTTAGCAAATTTAGCCGAAATATATTCTGGTGTAGAGACCTGCCGACTCCCTGCGCTGCAATACATGCAGCGGACCAATCAGAGGCCGGCAGCAGATGTCGGCTTGCCCATGACGTGTGGCGCATGGCAGTGACGTCATGCAATGCTCGTCCCGGCACGCTGAAATCAGCTGCCGGCTTCTGCGCCGGTTGTAAAGGACATTGCACGTTGTGAGAGAGGGGGAAGGTAAGAAGAAGTTTTTGTTTCTTTTTAAAATGTGCAGGAGAAGAACTAAAGGGACCCAGAATGGTGGACAACGTTATGTGATGGGGCCCAGGATGGTGGACATCGTTATACGATGGGGCTCAGGATGGTGGACAACGTTATAAGATGGGGCCCAGGATGGTGGACAACGTTATAAGATGGGGCCCAGGATGGTGGACAACGTTATAAGATGGGGCCCAGGATGGTGGACAACGTTATAAGATGGGGCCCAGGATGGTGGACAACGTTATAAGATTGGGCTCAGGATGGTGGACAACGTTATACGATGGGACCCAGAATGGTGGACAACGTTATATGATGGGGCCCAGGATGGTGGACATCGTTATAAGATGGGGCTCAAGATGGTGGACAACATTATAAGATGGGGCCCAGGATGGTGTACAACGTTATAAGATTGGGCTCAGGATGATGGACAACATTATACGATGGGGCCCAGGATGGTGGACAACGTTATACAACGGGGCTCAGGATGGTGGACAATGTTATACGATGGGGCTCAGGATGGTGGACAATGTTATATGATGGGGCCCAGGATGGTGAACAACGTTATGCGATGGGGCTCAGGCTGGTGGACAATGTTATACGATGGGGCTCAGGATGGTGAACAATGTTATACGATGGGGCCCAGAATGGTGGACAACGTTATAATATGGGACTCAGGATGGTGGACAACATTATACGATGGGGCCCAGGATGGTGGACAATGTTATACGATGGGGCTCAGGATAGTGGACAATGTTATACGATGGGGCTTAGGAAGGTGGACAATGTTATACGATGGAGCCCAGGATGGTGGACAATGTTATAAGATTGGGCTTAGGATGGCGGACAGTGTTATGCAATGGGGCACAGGATGGAGGGCATTATTACTGGAACGGGCCAGAAAGGGACTTTATTCCTTGGAATTTCACAGGATGGGGGACATTATTATAGGCAGGGGTCTAGGATGCACGATGAGGAACATTATACCAGGAAGGGGTCCAGGATGGGCAACATTATACCCAAAATGGGCCCAGGATGGGGAACATTATACCAGGAATGGTTACAGGATGGGGGACATTGTTAGAGCATGGGGACAAGGATGGGAGACATTATACCAGGAAGGGGTTCAGGATGGGTGAGATTGTTATAGCATGGAGCCCAGGATAGGGGACACTATTTCTGGAAGGGGCCTAGGATTATTACAGAAAGGGGCCATGGTGAGGGCAATTATTAAAGGAAACAGCAAGAACAAGGGAAATTATTACATGGAGGGTGAACGCGCATGTCTTTATAGGCTCTAGAATTATATAGAGGCCCATGTACAGTATCTGTCCAACATGCAGATGAGTTCCAGGTCCTAATTTTGCATCGGTGCCCATCAGACTCTAGTTGCGCCACTGGTTGGCCGTCCCAAGTCCATAAGTCTTAAAGTGGTTTGGACAAAAAAAATTACAAAAATTCTATAAAAAAATTCTGCTTTACTGGCCCAGGCTTGTGTGGTGTGCTGGGCGTATTTCTGAGAAATCCCACAATTTAATAAGACTATTTGCTTTTCCAGTGTTTGCCGTCACTTAAAAGGAAGGAAGATTTGGCAGAGGAGTAAGAGCAAATGTTAAGGTTATTTTCAAGCTTAGTAGGAAGTAGAAGAAAACGATGATGTCAACATTAACCTCCCGTCTGCCAGGCCCGTCCACACAATACCGGGTCTATTCCGCTTCTGATAAGGGGGGAGATATCTCACAATGACCCTACGCCATCATGTGAGAAAAATAGAACCCATATGGAACTTTCTTTTTTTTGGATCCAATAACAGGACGTCCTCTTTGTTCTTCTTGTTTATTGGGTTCATTTGGGATTTTTTTTGTCCTACTTTATAATAGAAGGTCTGTTGTCTATTATACACCTGTGGAGCTGAGGGGTGGGGTGGGGGGTTGCTTTACTTCCCCATAAATATCTAAAAAAAAAAAATCTTATAATTGTACTGTATGTGATCATGTGACTTCTCCAATTAAAATTATTATGACTATGACTATTCCACCTGAAGAGTTTTACAATTATGGAAGTTATTGTTTGGGGACTAATGAGGAAAAAAAATCTTCTTCCTCCCTAGGAGGAAATTCAAAATGTCCGAAGTTAGCCTGGAATTAAAGGAGCTGTCCAGAATTATTAAAAGATAAAAACAAAATCGTGTTGCGAGAGGGGAAAATAGATTGGCAACGAGGTGGGCCTTCTAACTGTTTAGATGCCACAGTTGCTTTTGATCTTGCAACTAAGCATATTAAGGAACACAGGGTTCACATCCAACTAGATGATGAGTCGTGACGTGACTAATCTTTATACCCAAGACTGACGCCAGGATTGGGCAGGATGCAAGGGCCGTAGATAACTGAGTAGGAGGCCCATTCAAGCTAGGTTTCCATTACATGTGCGGAGGATGTATGAATAAAGCAGTCTCAGGAGCGGAGTCGGCTCCAGCAGCCGGCTGTGATGTACAGTTGGCACCAGAGCCTAATTGTTGATTTCAGACATCAATTGTGAGAGGTTATAAATGGGGGACTATGTCTCTTATGATCCCCTTGAATTTCTTACGAAGCATGATTGCTTGGTGTCGAGGTGGCCTATTGAAAAGGGTCACTGCAGCTGAGGGGCAGCCTTGAGTCCTACTGAAAAGGTTTTTGGTAGTCGGACGTCCTACTGAAAAGGTTTTTGGTAGTCGGACGGCGGCTAGGAGGCCTACTGAAAAGGGTCTTGGCAGCTGAGGGGCAGCTGGAAGACCTACTGAAAAGGATCATGGCAGCTTAGGGGCAGCTGAAAGGCCTACTGAAAAGGATCATGGCAGCTTAGGGGCAGCCTTGAGGCCTACTGAAAAGGTTTTTGGTAGTTGGACAGCGGCTAGGAGGCCTACTGAAAAGGTTTTTGGTAGTCGGACGGCGGCTAGGAGGCCTACTGAAAAGGGTCTTGGCAGCTGAGGGGCAGCTGGAAGACCTACTGAAAAGGATCATGGCAGCTTAGGGGCAGCTGAAAGGCCTACTGAAAAGGATCATGGCAGCTTAGGGGCAGCCTTGAGGCCTACTGAAAAGGTTTTTGGTAGTTGGACAGCGGCTAGGAGGCCTACTGAAAAGGGTCTTGGCAGCTGAGGGGCAGCTGGAAGACCTACTGAAAGGGGTCATGTCAGCTGAGGGACAGCTGAAAGGCCTACTGAAAAGGATCATGGCAGCTTAGGGGCAGCCTTGAGGCCTACTGAAAAGGTTTTTGGTAGTTGGACAGCGGCTAGGAGGCCTACTGAAAAGGGTCTTGGCAGCTGAGGGGCAGCTGGGAGACCTACTAAAAAGGGTCTTGGCAGTTGGAGGGTATCCAGAAAGCCTACTGAAAGGGGTCATGTCAGCTGAGGGACAGCTGAAAGACCTACTGAAAAGGATCATGGCAGCTTAGGGGCAGCCTTGAGGCCTACTGAAAAGGTCATGGCAGCTGAAGGGCAGCCTCAAGCCTACTGAAAATTGGCAATTGGGAGACCACTGAAAAATGTCTTTGCAGGGGGCAGATGTGAGGCCTACTGAAAAGGGTCATGGCAGCTGAGGGATAGCCAAGGGACCTGCTGAAAAAGATCTTGGTAGCAGGGCCCAGGGGGCAGCCGGGAGGCCTACCTAAAAGGGTCATGGTAGCTGAGGGGCAGGTGAGAGACCTACTGAAAAGGGTTATAGTAGCTGAGGAGCAGCTGGGAGGTCTACTGAAAAGGGTCCTGGTAGCAGGTGGGCAGCTGGGAGGCCTCTTGAAAAGGGTCATAGTAGCTGAGGGGCAGCCGGGAGACCTACTAAAATGAGTCTTGGCAGCTGGGGTGCTGAAGTAATTTTACAATACACTGCAATACTATGGTATTGCTGTGAATTGTACAAGTGATTGTTGGGTCAAGTCGCCTAGGGGACCGCTAAAAAAAAAATCACAAAAAAAAGTATAATATTTGCTATCACCTCATGCGTAAGCATCCGAACAAATACAATATCAAAATATTTATCCTGTACGCTGTGCGTGAAATGGAAAAACAAATTAGAGATGGCACCCAAAACAAAAATGAAATAGAAAGAGATCGAAAAGTCGTACTGACCCCAAAATGGTAAAGATAAAAACTCCAACTCTATCAATAGAAAAATAAAAGCTGTTTGAAAAGTCAAAATCAAAGAGGGGTCCACTGGGGCCTAAAGCGCCCGGGCCGTCCATGTTTATATGTGAATACCCCATGGTCCTGACTTTTCGTATAATGTCCTACAAACTGATCCATTGTGAAATAGGGACAGGGTAAGGCCCAATGATTTAGGAGTTGTTGATGGCACCTTTAATATTAGTTTCAGAGCCGGTAGTCCTCCTGTCGTCCCCGTATACATTTGCGAGCACAATGTACATGATAGGATCTCGGAGCCCAGACTCCGCAGCGCTCACCGACACCGTCCGGCCGGAGGCGATCTCCATACAGATAATACGCGGGGTCGGCTCATTTGCACTCCCTGAATGTGGAGTAATCAGGCAGGATGTTGTGATGTCACCCGGCCCCTCACATGGCCCGCTCTCTTGTTAGGAAGTGTCACCCAGCAGCCCCGCCATTCATCCTCACTACACCACCGAAGAAAGAGACGGCGACTCCTCGCCCTCCCCGGCCTTCCCGTTGCTATGCAGGTGTGGACTATACAGAGTCATGGAGGATTCCCACACATCGCACACAATGTCCCGGCTGGTGTGGAAGTCAGCGCTAATGTACAGAGGGCCGTAATGGGCGCAGGTGCAGGGGCGGCCCAGACCCCGAGGGGGCTGCTTCTATACTCCTTAACCTGGATGATCGTAAAGCCTGAAACACAGAACAACTTCCTGCCAGGAGGAAAGATGGACGCAGCTTTATTCATTGTCTTTGTTGGAAAAAAACACAATTATTTGACCCAATTTTTTCCTCACAACTCATAACATGCTGGTCACTGTAGTCACTGTAGTGGGGGCAGGTTATCTCAGTGGGCCAAAAGGACCCTCCAAGGGAGGAGGTCAAAAAACCTCTCTGTCCCTCCGACCACCACAACCCAACAAGGACAAAGCATTGTCACCGCTCTCGTGTAGACCAGTCAGCAAAATGTCCTCACCGAGAGCATTCAGATGAACACCGACAGCGAACAGACATGTGTCACTGATCACCGAGGTGTACAAAGGGACAACAATATGTACCCAAGTGTCATTATCCTGCACCCCAAGTGTCATTATCCTGCACCCCAGTGTCATTATCCTGCACCCCAGTGTCATTATCCTGCACCCCAAGTGTCATTATCCTGCACCCCAAGTGTCATTATCCTGCACCCCAGTGTCATTATCCTGCACCCCAGTGTCATTATCCTGCACCCCAAGTGTCATTATCCTGCACCCCAGTGTCATTATCCTGCACCCCAGTGTCATTATCCTGCACCCCGAGTGTCATTATCCTGCACCCCGAGTGTCATTATCCTGTACCCCAAGTGTCATTATCCTGCACCCCAAGTGTCATTATCCTGCACCCCAGTGTCATTATCCTGTACCCCAAGTGTCATTATCCTGTACCCCAAGTGTCATTATCCTGCACCCCAGTGTCATTATCCTGCACCCCAAGTGTCATTATCCTGTACCCCAAGTGTCATTATCCTGCACCCCGAGTGTCAATATCCTGTACCCCAAGTGTCATTATCCTGCACCCCGAGTGTCATTATCCTGCACCCCAAGTGTCATTATCCTGCACCCCAAGTGTCATTATCCTGTACCCCAAGTGTCATTATCCTGTACCCCAAGTGTCATTATCCTGCACACCAAGTGTCATTATCCTGTACCCCAAGTGTCATTATCCTGCACCCCAAGTGTCATTATCCTGTACCCCAAGTGTCATTATCCTGCACCCCGAGTGTCAATATCCTGTACCCCAAGTGTCATTATCCTGTACCCCAAGTGTCAATGTCTTGCACCCCAAGTGTCAATATCCTCTACCCCAAGTGTCATTATCCTGCACCCCAAGTGTCATTATCCTGCACCCCAAGTGTCATTATCCTGCACCCCAAGTGTCATTATCCTGCACCCCAAGTGTCAATAACCTGAACCCCGAGTGTCATTATCCTCCACCCGAGTGTCAATATCCTGTACCCCAAGTGTCATTATCCTGCACCCCAAGTGTCATTATCCTGTACCCCAAGTGTAATTATCCTGCACCCCAAGTGTCATTATCCTGCACCCCAAGTGTCATTATCCTGCACCCCAAGTGTCATTATCCTGTACCCAAAGTGTCATTATCTTGAACCCCAAGTGTCATTATCCTGCACCCCAAGTGTCATTATCCTGCACCCCGAGTGTCAATATCCTGAACCCCGAGTGTCATTATCCTCCACCCCGAGTGTCAATATCCTGTACCCCAAGTGTCATTATCCTGCACCCCAAGTGTCATTATCCTGTACCCCAAGTGTCATTATCCTGCACCCCAAGTGTCATTATCCTGCACCCCGAGTGTCAATATCCTGTACCCCAAGTGTCATTATCCTGCACCCCGAGTGTCAATATCCTGTACCCCAAGTGTCATTATCCTGCACCCCAAGTGTCATTATCCTGTACCCCAAGTGTCATTATCCTGCACCCCGAGTGTCATTATCCTGCACCCCAAGTGTCATTATCCTGCACCCCGAGTGTCAATATCCTGCACCCCAAGTGTCATTATCCTGCACCCCAAGTGTCATTATCCTGCACCCCGAGTGTCAATATCCTGCACCCCAAGTGTCATTATCCTGCACCCCGAGTGTCAATATCCTGTACCCCAAGTGTCATTATCCTGCACCCCGAGTGTCATTATCCTGCACCCCAAGTGTCATTATCCTGCACCCCGAGTGTCAATATCCTGTACTCCAAGTGTCATTATCCTGCACCCCGAGTGTCAATATCCTGTACCCCAAGTGTCATTATCCTGCACCCCAAGTGTCATTATCCTGCACCCCGAGTGTCAATATCCTGTACCCCAAGTGTCATTATCCTGCACCCCGAGTGTGAATATCCTGTACCCCAAGTGTCATTATCCTGCACCCCAAGTGTCAATATCCTGTACCCCAAGTGTCATTATCCTGCACCCCAAGTGTCATTATCCTGCACCCCAAGTGTCATTATCCTGTACAGCAAGTGTCAATATCCTGTACCCCAAGTGTCATTATCCTGCACCCCAAGTGTCATCATCCTGCACCCCAAGTGTCATTATCCTGTACAGCAAGTGTCAATATCCTGTACCCCAAGTGTCATTATCCTGCACCCCAAGTGTCATTATCCTGCACCCCAAGTGTCATTATCCTGTACAGCAAGTGTCATTGTCCTGTATCCTGAGTGTCATTATCCTGAACCCCAAGTGTCATTATCCTGTACCCCAAGTGTCATTATCCTGTACCTCAAGTGCCATTATCCTGCACCCCAAGTGCCATTATCCTGCACCCCAAGTGCCATTATCCTGTACAGCAAGTGTCATTGTCCTGTATCCTGAGTGTCAATATCCTGTACCCCAAGTGTCATTATCCTGCACCCCAAGTGTCATTATCCTGCACCCCAAGTGTCATTATCCTGTACAGCAAGTGTCATTGTCCTGTATCCTGAGTGTCATTATCCTGCACCCCAAGTGTCATTATCCTGCACACCAAGTGTCATTATCCTGCTCCCCAAGTGTCATTATCCTGCACCCCAAGTGTCATTATCCTGCACACCAAGTGTCATTATCCTGCACCCCAAGTGTCATTATCCTGCACCCCAAGTGTCATTATCCTGCACACCAAGTGTCATTATCCTGCTCCCCAAGTGTCATTATCCTGCTCCCCAAGTGTCATTATCCTGCACCCCAAGTGTCATTATCCTGTACCCCAAGTGTCATTATCCTGCACCCTAAGTGTCATTATCCTGTACAGCAAGTGTCATTGTCCTGTATCCTGAGTGTCATTATCCTGCACCCCAAGTGTCATTATCCTGCACCCCAAGTGTCATTATCCTGCACACCAAGTGTCATTATCCTGTTCCCAAAGTGTCATTATCCTGCTCCCCAAGTGTCATTATCCTGTACCGGGTGGACCCGTTGAAGCGCTCGAGCAGCGCGAAACGGCCGTTGTCAGCCTTCCTTGCACTCCTTATGTCACTCCCCCGATTTGACATGTTCATGATATGTCAATAAACCAGTGAAACTTCCGTCTCGATGAGTGCGACCTTTTCTCTTTGCATGGATTTACATGATAATTACACTTGGGGTACAGGATATTGAGTCATTATTCCATACCCCAAGTGTCATTATCCTGTATCCTGAGTGTCAGCAGGCTCGGACTGGCCCATAGGGTAACAGGGGAATCCCCCGGTGGGCCCCTGTGCAGATCTGAGCCCCCAACCTCACTGTATGAGAAGTACTTGGCATAATTCAATTGATTCTGTATAGAAAAAGGCAGCATCTCATCATTCATTACTCAAACTACCCAGTTTCTTATTATATAGAGATATAGGTAAATTTGTGAACGAGGGTAGTGTAATATTTTCATGCATGTGGGCCCCCAAAGTCAGTGTTACTGGTGGGCCCTTGGCACCCCGGTCTGACACTGAGTGTCAGTGTCATTATTCTGTACCCCGAGTGTAGTTGTACTGTACCCCGAGTGTCTGGGTCATTATCCTGTACCCCGAGTGTCGTTATCCTGTACCCCGAGTGTCGTTATCCTGTACCCCGAGTGTCGTTATCCTGTACCCCAAGTGTCAGTGCAATGCGGCTCATTTGCAGCTATATGTATTTCCATGGTTACAGACTACAACAAACCTCTTGTGTAGTCTGTTCCCATAGTAACTACTCTGCCTCTAATCACTGCAGTCATGTGATCTCATCAATCAGCAGCACATGACTGTGTCACATGACCACATCTCCCGCAGTATGGCCGCACGCACGGAGATCTGTTGGAGGCAGTCAGTGCCCGTGGGGGGCATAGAAGGGGGTAAACTCCCGCACATTATACATTGTTGGGGCGGTAATTTTGGTAGATAAACATTTTTATGTAAAATAACAATTCTTGGAAAACCCCTTTAATTCTCGCAATCCTGAGGAAGGTCTCCAGACTCCAGATCATTATTTTTCTATTAAAGACTTAATAAGGAGAATCCTTAAGAGGCCGCCTCTTTTCTTCGTAAGATGTTCACGCTGCCTTTCCTGGTATCGTGCCCCGGGGTGAGGAGCTAAATATTGTCCCAGGGAGGTTGGAATTTGCATATTGGAGACTGGATCACATCATAGCCGGAACGATCCGAGCAAACGGTAACATCCCTTTAATCTGGTATTAAAGAGCTCCTGGGACCTCGACGTATCATTAGTCGGTCGGGGCAGACCAGATAAATGGATGAGCCAAGGCAAGACCTGACTAAGCTGTAGTACCAGGGCCAGCCACTACCAGATGTGTGGCGCTGATCGCCGGACAAGAACCCAACGGTACTACAGAATACAGTCTAATATTGATATATAACTGCCAGGGGCGGCTGAGGAGCGGTACGGTGCAGGCTCTGGACCGGAGGTAATTAGCTTTTGGCCAGAATTTATTTCTCCCACTCAGGTCTCTGAACTCTGATACTTATTTCAAGGGGATTTCCACTTTAAGATCAGATCAAACATGACGACGGTTTTGTTTGTTGTCTGTCGGCAATGTCTAGAAGAGCAGACGGGTCTCGTAAGTATGGCGGTGTTGTCCTTTAGTGCTCGGGGGATGATTGTCTGCAGCATGCCCTCTGTGAATGGCCCATCCACCTGGCCTGCTTCCCTAGGCCAAAGCAGGAAATTATGCCCCGTCACCTACTGCTACTACGCCCCATATAAGATGATGAACGTGAACGCAATGCCCAGACTAAACACCAGCCATGCTGGCCATATACTGTAAATATCAGCCATAATGCCCATATAATATGATGAGCGCAATGCCAGACTAAACACCAGCCATGCTGGCCATATAAATATCAGCCATAATGCCCATATAAGATGATGAGCGCAATGCCAGACTAAACACCAGCCATGCTGGCCATATAAATATCAGCCATAATGCCCATATAAGATGATGAGCGCAATGCCAGACTAAACACCAGCCATGCTGGCCATATAAATATCAGCCATAATGCCCATATAAGATGATGAGCGCAATGCCAGACTAAACACCAGATATACTGGCCATATAAGATAATAGAAATAATGCCGATACTAAACACCAGCCACACTACCCATATACAATATTCATTATAATTGCCTACTAAACACTAGCCCATCTGGCCATATAAAATTCCAGCTGCAGCGCTCTTATAAATACAGAATGTAGGGACCCTATTACCGGTCCATCCATGTTATTAGGGGGCAGCAGTGCAGCCTTGCAGCGCTGGGGTCCTGGGTTCAAATCCCACCAAGGACGACATCTGCAAGGAGTTTGTATGTTCTCCCCATGGTTGTGTGGGTTTCCTCCGGGTACTCCGGTTTCCTCCTAAAGTCATACTGATAGTGATTCTAGATTGTGAGCCCCATCGGGGACAGCGATGATAATGTCTGTAAAGCTGTGGAATTAATGGCGCTATATAAATGAGTAAAATAAATAAATAAAATCACATAGTCGGCCATTTGTTCGGATCATGCCCTCTGCACACATCATGGCTTTCCCCGGTGTCTTTTCCACTAGGGGCAATGTCTGCTCTCCCTTTCTTTCAGGACGTGGCGCTCTGCCCTCCCCGATGTGACACGGCACATTCCCACAGACACTCATGACTACTGGAAGAACCGGCTCAGCGGCTCTACATCCATTAATAAACTCATCCTTCTGATTTATGACAGCGGGACGTGAGCGTTATTACTACATGCTCTACCCCAAGACATCACTGCAGGTATCAGTGATCACTGCATGGGTGTGAAAAGTACAACCCCAGGGCTAGGGAAAGGTCAGCCGAGGTGACGAGGACCAAGCACACCCAGAAATCCAGCATCACCATACTACATGGGTGCGGTGTCTGACACTGTGTATGGGGCACTCTATTACCAGAGCTGCACATGGCGCACTCTGTTATTGGTGCTGCGCATGGCGCACTCTATTACCAGAGCTGTGTATGGGGCACTCTATTACCAGAGCTGTGCATGGGGCACTCTATTACTGGAGCTGCGCATGGGGCACTCTATTACCAGAGCTGCACATGGGGCACTTTATTACTGAAGCTGCGCATGGGGCACTCTATTACCAGAGCTGTGCATGGGGCACTCTATTACCAGAGCTGCGCATGGGGCACTCTATTACAGGAGCAGTGTATGGGGCACTCTATTACTGGAGCTGTGCATGGGGCACTCTGTCATTGGTGCTGCGCATGGCGCACTCTATTACCAGAGCTGTGTATGGGGCACTCTATTACTGGAGCTGCGCATGGGGTACTCTGTTATTGGTACTGCGCATGGCGCACTCTATTACCAGAGCTGTGTATGGGGCACTCTATTACTGGAGCTGCGCATGGGGAACTCTATTACCAGAGCTGCACATGGGGCAGTTTATTACTGAAGCTGCGCATGGGGCACTCTATTACCAGAGCTGTGCATGGGGCACTCTATTACCAGAGCTGCGCATGGGGCACTCTGTTATTGGTGCTGCGCATGGCACACTCTATTACCAGAGCTGTGTATGGGGCACTCTAATACTGGAGCTGCGCATGGGGCACTCTGTTATTGGTGCTGCGCATGGCGCACTCTATTACCAGAGCTGTGTATGGGGCACTCTATTACTGGAGGTGCGCATGGGGCACTCTGTTATTGGTGCTGCGCATGGCACACTCTATTACCAGAGCTGTGTATGGGGCACTCTAATACTGGAGCTGCGCATGGGGCACTCTGTTATTGGTGCCACGCATGGCGCACTCTATTACCAGAGCTGTGTATGGGGCACTCTATTACTGGAGATGCGCATGGGGCACTTTATTACTGAAGCTGCGCATGGGGCACTCTATTACCGGAGCTGCGCATGGGGTACTCTATTACCGGAGCTGCGCATGGGGCACTCTATTACCAGAGCTGCACATGAGGCATTCTATTACAGGAGCAGAGTATGGGGCACTCTATTACCAGAGCTGCTCATGGGGCACTCTGTTACCGGAGCTGCGCATGGGGCACTCTATTACCAGAGCTGCACATGAGGCATTCTATTATAGGAGCAGAGTATAGGGCACTGTATTACCAGAACTGTACATGGGGCACTCTGTTACTGGAGCTGCACATGGGGCACTCTGTTACTGGAGCTATGTATGGGGCACTATATTACGGAAGCTGTGTATGGGGCACTCTATTAGTGGATCTGTGTATGGGGCACTCTATTACAGGAGTAGATTATGGGGCACTCTATTCGTGGAGCAGTGTAGGGGCACTCTATTATTTGAGCTGTGTATAGGGCACTATATTATGGGAGCAATGTATGTGGAACTCTATTACTGGATCTGTGTATGAGGGACTCTATTAGTGGAGTTGTTTATGGGGCACTCTTTTAATGGAGCTGTGTATGGGGCACTCTATTACTGGCTATATATGGGGCACTCTATTACTGATGCTGTATATGTGACACTCTATTACTGGAGCTGTGTATGAGGCACTCTATTAGTGGAGTTGTGTATGGGGCAATCTATTATTTGAGCTATGTATGGGGCACTCTGTTATGGGAGCTATGTATGTGGCACTCTGTTATGGGAGCTGTGTATGAGACACTCTATTAGTGGAGCTGTGTATGAGACACTCTTTTATTGGAGCTGTGTATGGGGCACTCTATTACTGAAGCTGTGTATGTGGCACTCTATTACTAGAGCTGTGGATGGGTCTCTCTTTTACTGTTGATATGTACGGGGCACTCTTTTACTGTAAATGTAAATGGGGCACTATTACGGGAGCTGTGTATGGGGAACTCTATTACTGCCTATGTATGGGGCACTCTATTACTGGAGCTATGTATGGGGCACTCTATTACGGGAGCTGTGAATGTGGAACTCTTTTAAAGGAGCTATTTATGGGGCACTCTATTACTGGAGTAGTGTATGGGGCACTCTTAGTGGAGCTGTGTATGGGGCACTCTATTACTGAAGCTATGTATGGGGCACTCTATTACTGGAGCTCTGTATAAGGCAGGCTATTACTGGAGCTCTGTATAAGGCAGTCTATTACTGGAGCTATGTATGGGGAACACTATTACTGTGGCTGTGTATGGGGCACTATGTTACTGGAGCTGTATATGGGGTATTATATTACTGGAGCTGTGTATGGGAAACTCTATTACTGGAGCTGTGTATAAGGCATCCTTTCACTGGAGATGTGCAATCGGCATGCTATTACTGGAGCTGTATATGGGGCATTATATAACTGGAGCTGTGTATGTGGCACTCTATTGCTGGCTAAGTATGTGGCACTCTATTACTGGCTATGTATGGGGCACTCTATTACTGGCTATGTATGGGGCACTCTATTACTGGCTATGTATGGGGCGCTCTATTACTGGCTATGTATGGGGCACTCTATTACTGGTGTGTATGGTGCACTCTATTACTGGCTATGTATGGGACACTCTATTACTGGTGTGTATGGTGCACTATTACTGGCTATGTATGGGGCACTCTATTACTGGTATGTATGGGACACTCTATTACTGGCTATGTATGGGACACTCTATTACTGGTATGTATGGGGCACTCTATTACTGGCTATGTATGGGGCACTCTATTACTGGTGTGTATGGTGCACTATTACTGGCTATGTATGGGGCACTCTATTACTGGTATGTATGGGACACTCTATTACTGGCTATGTATGGGACACTCTATTACTGGCTATGTATGGGACACTCTATTACTGGTATGTATGGGGCACTCTATTACTGCAGTTATGTGTATGTACTGCCTTGCTAAAACTTTGTATGGGGAAGCTTCTAACTTGTAAGAGGCCCTTTATCCCTTATTCTTTGTATGGGGGCACTCACAGGTTGAGGGGATACTGTTTATGGCTGTGGGTTCTATCTGATACAGTGTATGAGGGCATTATCTATTACACTGTTCTCGAGACACCATGGCACTGTGTATTGGGACGATATCTGGTTGGCACTCTTTAACGGGACACTCTTTGGCTGTACTGCACATGGGGCACTCACTGTTTTGCACTTGTGGGCTCAGTTCTTTCTGCCATTGTGTAAGGTGCACTCTCTGACTATCAGGACACTGCTTTTGGGTGCAGAGTCCAGCTGACACCGTTCCTTAGGCATTCTCTGTCTGGCACTTATATGGGGAGCAAACTGAAATTGCACCTATTATGGGGCAGTCCTATCTGCTATGCCTCCTCTAGTAAGCACTGTATGTTGAATGTTTTCTGTCTAGCACTGTATATAGAGGCAATGTACTATGAATGGGGTAACTTTCTTTATGGTATCTGATACTGCATAGGGGGGGAATTTCTAGCTGATTTGATTTAGGAGGGTACTCTGGCACTGTTTTGAGGGCATTCTTGTGTTTTCTGCAGTCATATAGTCTCCTGTGTTGTTCTTTATAAAACATAGACCTAGGTTTGCGTTCTGGATGGATGGTGTCAGGAACACCGCACTGAACTTGCTCACTGAGCCAGTGCGCGTGTCCTGAGTAAAGCGAACTGTGCTCAAAGATACCTGTGGAGCGGGCAGCAACCGAGTAGATGCGTACTTCAGAGCCGCAGGACCTGAAGCACGTGACTGCTAGGGGCGTGGCCTAAACTCCAGAGAACTAGGAGCTGCAGGAAAACTCCTAGCAGGGTAACTGCGAGACAAAGTTACCAAGGGGCATAGACAGGGAGAATAGTCAGGACGTAGCCAATGAGTCACACACAGAGATAGCTGCAAGGTACAAGAGGGGCGAGCAGAGAGTAGTCAGGTCACAGGCAATGAGTCATACACAGATAATAACGCAGTACAAAATCAACAGGCAAACTCACAACGGGAAACAGAACCGGATCAGAACCATATAAACAAGCTATAGCAACAAACAGGCACACGGGGGTCAGCACACTCGGCCAAAGGCAAAAGTATAACTGGCAGGGATTGAAGCTACCCAGGGGTTTAAGAAGCTCTCCCAGAACCAGAAAGAGGCCACAATCATTAACCCCAGGTGTGCAGGTCACAACCTGCACTGAGCTCCAGACATTAACCCCTGACGTGCACTGGGATCATGACAGATGGTTAATTTGGGCCATTTTCATCACATGTCGGTGCAGTGGCCATAGCTTCTCCACAAACAGTTTTGCATCTATTCCTCTGTTCAGGTACAAAACACAGACACTATGCAAGCCTCAAAATATTCTGGCCTAAATAGCATGTCTGTGCAGAAACCCAATCTTCGCGTCTTCCTTTGGGGACCAAATCACTTCTTTATTTCCCTTTCAAAGAAAAACAGACATGATGGCTTAACAAGGGCTCTGAGCGGCAGTCTGAGGAGTGTAGAATTCCTTCCAAGACCTTCCGCAGGCATTGCTCTGACATGCTGTCATTGACATTACAAAAAGTAAAGCCTAAGCATAAAGTCCCAGCCGGGGACAATGTCAGAGCACCAGAAGGACTCAGGCCGGGGGACAAAGAGAAACTTCTATTGTTCTCCGTCCTGAATGTAGTGAGAAGATGGACTCTGTCCAGGATCGCAGATGTGATCGCTCTTGACAGGTTGATGGGCAGAACCAGGGGGTTCTGAGACTTAAAATGTTGCACCTGTTACTCAACCTCAGGGCACTTATTTAAGGCCTTATAAAAACTAATCCCTTCACCCAATCAGTTCCGTGATGTTCTTCTGGGTTATTTACCTCCTGGTTCCTGGTGGTTAATGCCCCATTTCCTATTATCCAAGAGATAAAGTTTATATGTCCCTGATGACAAGTCCTTGTTGTCCAAGAGTTTGCAGCCAACTCTTTGACAACTAATATTTTAGTGACCGGTCGATAGATGCATACAATCCAGGTGACTAGTGGTCAGTGTCATGGTTAGGACATGGTTAATGTCCTGGTTTCTCAGGGTTAATTTTGCTGGCCTCCCTTTGGATTTGGGAGGGGTATTTATACTCACTCTAGACTAGGATTCCCTGTCAGCTATACTGTTATTCTGGCTGTGTGTCTGACCCCCTGGTGTGCGTGTATACTGCATTGCTTGTTTGATTCCTGTGTATGACCCGGTCTGTCACCTCACTTTGTGTTCCGTCTCTTGTTTTGGTACTATTGTCTTCTCCGGTTCTGACCTCCTGGCTTGGCTATTGTTACTCCGTTACAGTTTGTCCCTATTGTACCATCCATTGCCCGTTCTGGTTTTCTGATCTATTGCTACGTCCTGACTATTCGCTCTGTCTAACCATTTGGTACTGTATTGCTATCTCTTGCTTTGACCCGGCTTGATCTGGTTTACGTCCCTGTCTATGCCCCTTGGTAACTTGTCCCGTAGTTACCTTTCTAGGAGTTTCCCTGCAGGCCACACCCCCAGCAGTCAAGTGCTTAAGGTCCTGATAGTCTGAAACACGCATCGTCACCGCTGCTGCCCCGCTCCACAGGTATCTTTGAGCACTGTTTTTGTACTCAGTATAGTATAGTATAATATATATATATACTATTCTTGTTTTTGTACTCAGGACACACGCATTGGCTCAGTAAGCAAGTGCAGTGCGGTGTTCCTGACAGTCAGCCTCCAAAACCCTAGTATCTAGTGGTTTGATGCATCTCCGCCTTGTACCTGGTGGTATAGTGGCCAAGACCAGTTATCCATTAGATCATTTTCCCTGTCTGGTATTCAGTTCCTAGTGAATTGTGGTTTAGTGCTCCAGTCCCTGGTGTCTAGTGGTTTGCTCCTTTAGTTTTGTGCTTGCGTAGATAGTAACAGTTGCTTGAAACCAAGGCGTAGAGCCCAGTTGCCTAGTGGTTTGGTGACTCAGTCTGTTGTTCAGATACAAGTAAGTAACAATTGTCTAGTGCCATAATCCCTGGCGTCTAGTGCTTTACTGCCTCAGTATTTTATTTCTCTTGTTTGTTGTCCAATTCCTATTGACCTGGCCTAAAGTATTAGTCCTTGGAGTCTAGTGGTTTGATGCCTCATTCTGTTGCCTAGTTAGTTCCTTGTCACCTAGTCCCTGGTGTCTACTGGTTTAGCTCCTCAGTCTGTTTTCCAGTTCCTAGTAACCAAGTTCTACTGTCGAAGTCACCAGTACAGAAATTTAATGGTTCAGTATCTTAACTTGCCTGTCTATTGTCCAGTTCCTAGTCACCAGGTCAACTGTCTTAGTCCCTGGTGTCTAGTGATTAATTCTTCATTCTGTTGTCTAGTTCCTAGTGACCAAGTCTCATTCCTTTGCCTTGGGGTCTAATTATTTGGTACTTCATTCTGTTGTCCAGTTTTTAGCGACCAGGTCTAATGACTCAGTTCCTGGAGGTCTAGTGGTTTAGCGACTCAGTGTCCTATTTCTCCAGTTTCTTGTACAGTTTTTTGTAACCCAGTCCCTGGTCTAGTGTACTAATCTCAGTATCTTAAATTTCCAGTTTTACGCCCAGTGGATTAGAGCCCTACCCTGAGATCTCAAGCTCTTTAGTAGGCCAATCCATGAGCTCCAGTCTCTAGTTCCTAGTATCTTGTCCCTGGTGTCCAGTGGTTATTTAAAATTTCAAGCTCCTTTTTGAAAATAACTACCATGAATTTCTTATCTGTCACAACCTCCACATGGAGCCTCGTGTTACAGGCTTTCAAAGGCTGGAAGATCTATGGAAGGTTCTAGTCAAAGACAGAACGTGTCATCATGTAAGTGCCCTAGAAGAATCTTATTGAGGGGATTCACGCATAGTTAGTGGTTGTTGTAAACACCTCTTACCCTCCTCTACACGAAAGCTCCTGGTTAACAAGAGAAGAAAGGTGGACCACTCACTGTAGCTAATATGTGGGCTCCTCTGGTGATCAAACCTTTGGTAGATGTCATCTCTTCTTTCAAATGTCCATAGAATGTTCTACGTCACCATGTCATACCTATCGGTGATGAGCTGTGCCAAAAGGATTTGGGTGATGGCTAGTCTTGGGATAATTCGAGGTGGAAGCTCACCAACGTGCCTCCTCTCCTGGCATTATTATATGAGCCACCAAAAGTTGTACGCCGCCTTTAAGTTCCCATATTACGTTTGCTTGAGTTCCTCTTTAACTTTCAATGTGTTGTACTGTCTTCCATTCTACAAATTATGAGCAAAAAGAACGAGAGGGGAGAAAAAAAAGCATTTGATGTAATTTTACATCCTCATACTAATCTGGAAAATCCCTGACTATAAAATAAATCATTGATTGTCGAGATGGAGGGATTAAAGCCTCCGAACAGTCCACTATTCATTAATAGGTTCGTTATGGAACGCTAATTAAACAAGATTTCCTCAAAAGATGACCTAGTAAATAGGTAAGGATAGTCCCCATTACCGTGCCCAAAAAGTCACTGATGTTAGATCTACTTCTGATACAACAGGTCGGAACAAGTGTGATACATTCCTCTGGTTCAACAGAAAATTTTTTAAAAAAAATGAAAATAGTCTGGACAAAAATGATGGTACATCAATAAAGATTGAAAATAATTTTGCCATAGGGACATATTAAACTAGGATATCTACAAACGTATTGTCAGTCAGTGACGTGTGTGTATTTGAGGGGTGAAAAGTAGTCATTGTGCTGTTTGGAATCATGTGTATACCAGAGTGAACATGCAGCAAAGAAAGCTAAGGAGAGAGTTGTCTCAGGAAATTAGAAAAAAAAATGTAGCACCAGGATGCAAGGACACCACCGACCACAAAACATTTTGTGGTTGCTTTAATTTATGTGAACCAGAACTTGTCTAAATGAAAATGGTGCCAAACTATTCTCCTACACTATGATAGAAGTTCCAATCTACCCAGAGGGTACAGGTGGTGAGCTCCTCGCAGAAGCTAAACTGTTGTACGTCTTTTAGATCAGATCATTAATAGAATATTTAATTTAAAAAAAAGCATCTGTAAACAGCAGCTTGTTGATAGTTTGCACAAACAATAGATTTTTTTTACACTAAACAGAGCAATGTAATAATGGAAGCAAAAACATAAATCAAACAAGGATGCCCTACCTCCTGCAGACCACCTCATAACACAGTTTGAAAAAGGATCTGTTAACAGCAGCTTGTTGATGAGGTCCATAAAGAATAGATTTTTCGTTACATTACAAATTGTGGAAGCGAATTTGTGGAAACAACAAAATAAATACAATTAGGAAAATTGAGATTCTGTACTTCCTACAGACCGACTCATTAACACGTTCTTAAAAATTAAATAGGATCTGTCAACAGTAGCTTGTTGTGGGATTCCATAATGAATAGATATTTTTTACACTAAACATAGCAATGAAATAGTGAAAACGAAAACATAAATAAAACAAAGATGAACTTCCTCCTGGCAGACTACCCCAGTAACACGTTTTTAAAAAAAGGGTCTGTCAACAGCAGCTTGTTGATGGATTCCATAATGAATAGATATTTTTTGACACTACACATAGCAATGAAATAGTGTAAATGGTAAAATAAATAAATCAAGGATGCCCTACCTCCTGCGGATCACCAAATTAGCACATTTTTTAAAAAAAGGTTCTGTCAACAGCAGCTTGTTGATGGATTCCATAAAGAATAGATTTTTCTTTATACTATACACAGTGATAATATAGTGGAAACAGTAAAACGAATAAAACTGGGATGCTGTATTTCTTGCAAACGGCTCATTAACACATTCTTAAAATTAAACAGGATCTGTCAACAGCAGCTTTTTGATGGTTTCTACAAATGATAAATTTTTCTATACACCAAAGAGAGTAAAAAAAAATATTGAAACCAGCAAGAAGAAGGCTGCCAAATCCCACGGGTGCAGCATCCCAGTCACTCCATGTGTCACTGCGATGGCGGACTCCTGCGATTTTTTTCCTTGGGCCGCACAAGTGAACGGAGCGCAGATGTTGGGAGCACTACGATTTTATGCCTTCTGTTACAGAGGATCGCAGCTGGTCATCCCATTAACAAGAACATGCTTGGGACAGGTCATTTTAATGGAAATTACGGCTGTGCTGATGGTTTCCTCCCCTTTGTGAAATTACTCGCCCGCTTCTCCTCAACATTTATTACTTCTCGAAACATCTGGTTTGGGACTTTTGAAAAATCACAGGCATATTTCAGGCCCGCTGCCCCTCGCTTGTTGACAGAGAGAATTTTTTAATAAGGGTTAATATCATCCTCTTTTCCTCTTCGTCTTAGAGTTTGGGAGTAATAAGAAAAGAGGGTCCCCTGGCTCCTCCGCTCTCGCTCAACCAGGACCGGTTTTATGGCCTCCCATATAAGACACCTAGATGTCTGACTTCCCTTCTCCTGATGTATTGGAAAGTCGGGAATCGTAAAATAAGAACAGACTGGACTAGCCCACAGTGCTCAGATCGGACTGCGATGTGGGCTGAGAAGGTGGTCACCCAGCTCTTCCAGACCCCTGAACGGCCGATGAACAATCCCTGCCAAGAGTGCATCTCTGACTCTACCCATCAGATTTATCCATCTGCGAACAACATAGAACTTTCTATAGATCAGATCCTCAAAGAAAGCGGCTCTCTGGGGGAAATAAGTGAGAAAGGTGGGCTCTATTCACCCTGATACAAGCATGAAATGAGAACGTGGTGGATCCAGCGGTGCGGCCATTCCTCCAGAGTGTCCAATAACGTCACGCCGCGTGTTGCTCATATTAGATAATAGATAGTAGATAGATGAAAGATAGATAATAGATGATAGGTAGATAATAGATGGATGATAGATAGATAGATAGATAGATAGATAATGGATAGATGAAAGATTGATAGATAATAGATAAATAGATAAAATATAGATAGATAATAGATAGTAGATAGATGAAAGATCGATATATAGATAATAGATGATAGATAGATAATAGATGATAGATAATAGGTAGATAATAGATGGATGATAGATAGATAAGATAATAGATAGATGAAAGATAGATAGATAATAGATAAATAGATAAAATATCGATAGATAGATAATAGACAAGAGATAGATAGATGATAGATACTGTAGATAATAGATAGATAATAGATAGATGATAGATAGATAGATAGATAATAGATATATAGATAATAGATGATAGATAGATAATATATAGATAGTTAATAGACAAGAGATAGATGATAGATAGATAATAGACAAGAGATAGATAGATGATAGATAGATGATAGATAGATAATAGATAAATATATAGATAATAGATAAATAATAGATAGATAGATAATAAATAGATAGATAGATAGATAGATAGATAGATAGATAATAGATGAAGAAATTGAGTAATAGAAGAAGTGTTGGTGAGATATTATGTTCTATTATTCTTCTCCTTTCCTCGGCCTCACGCAGCAGGCGAGACCATTACAGATTCCACGGCCGGGCTCCTCTGTCCACACCCTGAGCCGTGATATCTGTAGGGTCGTGACATCACGCCACACCCGCATCGCTAGATTCTCTGTGCACAGCTTATATCACCCACCAATATACTGAAGAGACAATACAGTGGATGTTTCCCCCTGAAAAAAAGTGAGAAAAGCTCACAGTGAATTAAAACAGAGATTAGAGGTGGACTCCAAGGTGAAGGTCCACCAGTGTCAGGTCGCACCCTCCGTCATCATCGTGGCCAAAGTGGACTTCATGGAAGATGACCGAGGAGGACATCATAAAAATGGGAGACTGGAGTTGAGTTGTTGCCAAAAAAACCATGTTGACAAGTCACAAAGCTTCTGGGAGAACGTCCTGTGGATGGAGCTTTTTGGTCTCACCTCAGCTCTATGATCCCAGACACAAAAATGAAGCCTTCAAAGAAAAGAACATTGCACCTCGTGTGTCACGTGGAGGAGCTCGGGGATGGCTTTGGGCTACCTTGCTGCATCTGGCACTGGGGGTCTTGAATCTGTGCAGGGTACAATGAAACCTCAAGACACTTAACCCCTTCATGACCCGGCCTATTTTGACCTTAATGACTTGGCCATTTTTTGCAATTCTGACCAGTGTCCCTTTATGAGGTAATAACTCTGGAACGCTTCAACGCATCCTAGCGATTCTGAGACTGTTTTTTCATGACATATTGGGCTTCATGTTAGTGGTAAATTTAGGTCGATAATTTTTGCGTTTATTTGTGAAAAAATCAGAAATTTGGCAAAAATTTTGAAAATTTCGCAATTTTCAAATTTTGAAATTTTATTCTGTTAAACCAGAGAGTTATGTGACACAAAATAGTTACTAAATAACATTTCCCATATGTTAACTTTAGATTAGCACAATTTTGGAAACATTTTTTTTTTGTTAGGAAGTTATAAGGGTTAAAAGTTGACCAGCGATTTCTCATTTTTACAACAAAATCCATTTTTTTTAGGGACCACCTCACATTTGAAGTCACTTTGAGGGGTCTATATGGCAGAAAATACCCAAAAGTGACACCATTCTAAAATCTGCACCCCTCAAGCTACTCAAAACTACATTCTAGAAAATTATTAACCCTTCAGGTGCTTCACAAGAACTAAAGCAACGTGGAAGGAAAAAATGGACATTTTAATTTTTCCAACACAAACTTTCTTTTAGCATCATTTTTTTCATTTTCACATAGGCAACAGGATAAAATGGATCCTAAAATTTGTTGGGAAATTTCTCCTGAGTACACCGATACCTCATATGTGGTCATTAACCACTGTTTGGGCGCACGGCAGGGCTCAGAAGGGAAGGAGCTCCATTTGACTTTTGAATGAAAAATTAGCTCCAATCGTTATCGGACACCATGTCACGTTTGGAGATCCCCTGTGTGCCTAAACAGTGAAAACCCCCTACAAGTGACACCATCTTGGAAACTAGACCCCTTAAGGAACTTATCTAGATGTGTGGTGAGCACTTTGAACCCCCAAGTGCTTCACAAAAGTTTATAACGTAGAGCAGTGAAAATAATCATTTTTTTCATCAAAAATGATATTTAGCACGCTATTTTTTATTTTCACATGGCTAACAGGAGAAATTGGACCACAAAAGTTGTTGTCCAGTTTGTCCTGAGTACGCTGGTACCCCATATGTGGGGGGGGGACCACTGTTTGGGCGCATGGCAGGACTCAGAAGGGAAAGAGCGCCATTTGACTTTTTGAAATAAAAATTAGCTCCAATCGTTAGCGGACACCATGTCGCGTTTGGAGAGCCCCTATTTGCCTAAACTTTGGAGCTCCCCCACAAATGACCCCATTTTGGAAACTAGACCCCCTAAGGAACTTATCTAGATACATAGTGAGCACTTTGAACCCCCAGGTGCTTCACAGAAGTTTACAACACAGAGCCCTGAAAATAAAAAATATTTTTTTTTCCTAAAAAAAATATTTTTTAGTCCGCAATTTTTTATTTTTACAAGGGTAACAGGAGAAATTGAACCCCAAAAGTCGTTGTACAGTTTGTCCTGAGTATGCTGGTACCCCATATGCAGGGGGGAACCACTGCTTGGGCACACGTCGGGGCTCAGAAGGGAAGTAGTGACATTTTGAAAAGCTGACTTTGATGGCATGGTCTGCGGGTGTCATGTTACATTTGCAGAGCCCCTGTGTGCTTAAACAGTAGAAACGCCCCACAAGTGACCCCATTTTGGAAACTAGACCCCATAAGGAACTTGCCTAGATGTGTGGTGAGCACCTTGAACCCCCAAGTGCTTCACAGAAGATTATAACGCAGAGCCATGAAAATAAAAAATCATTTTTTTTCCTCAAAAAATTATTTTTTAGCCCGCAATTTTTTATTTTCACAAAGGTAACAGGGGAAATTGGACCCCAAAAGTTGTTGTCCAGTTTGTCCTGAGTACGCTGGTACCCCATATGTGGGGGGGAACCATTGTTTGGGCACACGTCAGGGCTTGGAATGGAAGTAGTGACGTTTTGAAATGCAGACTTTGATGGAATAGTCTGTGGTCGTCGTTGCGTTTGCAGAGCCCCTGATGTGCCTAAACAGTGGAAATCCCACACAAGTGACCCCATTTTGGAAATTAGACCTTCCAAGGAACTTATCTAGATGTGTTGTGAGCACTTTGAACCCCCAAGTGCTTCACAGAAGTTTATAATGCAGAGACGTGAAAATGAAAAAATCATATTTCCCCAAAAATAATTTTTAGCCCCCAATTTTTTATTTTCACAAGGATAACAGGAGAAATTAGTCTCCAAAAGTTGTTGTGCAATTTTTCCTGAGTACGCTGATACCCCATATGTTGGGGTAAACCACTGTTTGGGCACATGTCGGGGCTTGGAAGGAAGGGAACACCGTTTGACTTTTTGACCGCAAAATTGGCTGGAATCAATGGTGGCACCATGTCGCGTTTGGAGACCCCCTGATGTGCCTAAAAAGTGGAAACCCCTAACCCTAACCCTAACCCTATCCATAACCCTAATTCCAACCCTAACCACAAGCCTAACCCTAATCCCAACCCTGACCATAACACACCCCTAACCCTAATCTTAACCCTAATTCCAACCCTAACCCTAATTCTAACCCTAACCCTAATTCCACCCTAACCCTAACCCTAATTGCAACCCTAACCCTAATTCCACCCTAACCCTAATTGCAACCCTAACCCTAATTCCAACCCTAAACTCTAATTCTAACCCTAACCCTAATGGAAAAATAAAAATGTTTTCTTTATTTTGTCAGTTGTGCCTACCTATGGGGGTGAAAATCGGGGGGGCTATTTACTTTTTATTTCATTTTGATCACTGTGAGAGTGATCAAAATGAAAGAATAGAATCTGCAGCCGGCAGATTCGGGCAGGCGCACTGCGCATGCGCCTGCCATTTTTCAAGATGGCGGCGCCCATGATTTGGACCCGCGGGACACCGGGAGCGACAGGGGGACTCAGAAGGTACTGGGGGTTGAGGGGGGGATCGGAAGCTGGCGGGGAGCAGAGGGAAGGGGGGCAGGTGATGACTGCGGCGGTAGATCGCCGCTGTCATTCAGTGGTGGTGGGGGGGTGATTGCCGTGGGGGGGTCGGATCGGTGTCACCAGCCATGGCTGGATTGTAATATTTCATCAATTTTCATTGATGAAATATTACTATCGCTCTGATTGGCTGTTTCACCGCAGGGGGGCTTTGAAGTCATGACACAGGGTATGCGTCATGGGTCGGATTGGCATCGACTTTCATGGCGCATACGCTGTGTCAGAGGTCGGGAAGAGGTTAAAGGAATTGTGTCACTTTTGCAGGCGATGTCACCAGCCGGCACCTACAGGACGGAGTGTCCCTTTAACAAGCCCCGGGTGTGTTCCCCGGCGGGATACAAGATGTGGAGGTGCCAGGCTGCCATGTTTTTTTTTGCAGACATGTGAGATCTTCTATGTGAAGCCCCTCTGCTTTCCATCATGGCAGCGCGCTTGTTATTCCAAGCTTCGCTCCGGAGGCCGCGTGGCTCGGGGAGAATTAGCAGAGCTGCGTCTGGCTACAGCCCCGCACCTTGTAATCAGCTCTGACACCTACGGCAATAATGAAAAGAGATATTATGTGCTGGAATTACCCGGGGAGCGGGGCTCAGCCCTGTAAAGTGCGCCGGGAACCGCCAACGTGTGAATTACGGGCTCATTAGACCCAATGAGTTTTTTCCTGTTAAACAGGCGGAATAAGGGACACTTGTGAATGAGGCCGGACCCCGCACATGTAACCTTAGTGTTATTGAAAGGGGCCGACTCGTCGACTCAGACACTGCGCCACTATCCATAATAAGAATAACCCCTTGTCTGCCAGCAAGGCCCCAAGCCATGCGGTTAGTCTGCTTCGACCACAGCTCCGAGGGTCTCCACAATGGTTTCTTTAACACATCCCAGTGCAGCAAAGCTACGCTGGGGGGGGGGCAACAAACCAATACTAAACTTTTCAGTATAGTTTAGTTTTTTTTTAATACTAGATTTTTTTCATTTTTGTTATTTTTTTTTGCAATAGTGATCTTTTTTGTTTTAATATTATGTTTTACATAAATATATATATCTCAAGGAAAATTAACAGCAAAGTCTGAATTTTGTGGACTTTTTTTGTCTCTTTTGCGTTGTTCTGTTTTGCAATAGTAGAATTAATTATTGTCATTTTGTCATATATAATTTTTTTGCAAAAGAAGACATGTTTAATTTCAATTTTATATTTTTTTTTGCAGCAATAGTAGAATTTTTCCTTTTTAATTTTGTAGGATTTTTTTTATTTTTATTTTTCGATAGTAATTTTTTTAATTTTATTTGATAGTTAAATATTCTATTTTATTTTTCTATATCTTTTTTGGCAACTGTAGATTATTTTATTACCTTAATTTTATCTTCTATTATCTATTATTTGTATTTTTTGTTTTATTATCATATATATACATATTCTTTTTGAGATAGTAGAATTATTTATTAGCAGCTGTAAAATTTTTTGCCCTAATTTTATCTTTTTTTTAATCTTTCATTAATTTTATCATATATAGATCCCTCTTTATATATATGAATATATGTAAGCAAGACATTTATATTTTATGTATATATATATTTTTATAAATATTTTTATTTTATTTATTGTATTTTTATTTTCTATATAATATATATATATTCATCATATTTTCTTTAATTTTATCTTTTATATATATTTACTTATATATATTTTTTTTTTTATTTTTTTTTTTGCATTTTTCTATTCTTATTATGCATTCAAAATTAAAAAAAAAACAAAAAACTATGAGTCCAATTTTTATTTTGTTCTCTTTTCTTCGGGTTTAATGCAATTAAAAGTGTAAAACTTTATTTCTCACTTTGAAGAGCAAGTTCATGTAGAGAATCAATATACAAAAAAATCATCAAAAAAAGTTTAAAAAATACCGATGTATAATAATAGATTATTTTAATTATATTTGTAATTTGTTTTATTTTATTACTATTATTATTATTATTATTATTATTATTAGAACAATTTTTTTTCCTTGCTGTCAGTGAATGGAAGCTATCGATTATTTCTAGGGTTAAAAAAAAAAATAATGAAAAAGTCATGTTAGTAATAAAGGTGCAGAGGTGAGGGAGCGTGAAACGAAGAGCAAACTATCTGTCGGACGGGATCGGGACGGTTGCTACTTACTGACTGCAAGCAGAGATCTTGGAAAATAAATAACTTAATTTCAAAGTTAAAAAAAAAAAATAAAAATGTGCTCCCTCCGAATCTCACAAAGCCCCCCTCACTTTATTGGAGACATTTCAGGATCCAGCTGCCTGCGGTTCACCCAGTCAGCCAAACCCATTGAGCCGGAGTGCCGGAGTGCCCCACAAAAGTCTTCCTTCAATGGCAGAAAAAAACAAAGATTTCCATGGCAACCGGAACAAAAACAGATAGAGACTGAAAGATGGCAAAGTGGGCAACGACGATGCCAGGATCACAAATAAGAGGAAACTCCGACCTGATTGTATGAAATCATCCCTCTCCGATGGAAAACCGGGGGAGCCGGACTGAAAGAGAAATGACCTACATTTGTTTTTTTGTTTTTTTTTGTTTTTTTTTAAAACTTAATAAAAGGAAACTTTGGGGTTACGTGGTTACAAAGTCTTTTTTGGTAGGCTACCTCAGATTCTGGGAAAGCTGGGTGTATATATATATTTACATCCCATCAGTATTTGGTTCCTGCCCGTCACCTCCATCATCAGTATTTGGTGACAGCCCATCACCTCCATCATCAGTGTCTGGTGTCTGCCCATTACCTTCATGATCAGTATCTAGTGACCGCCTGTCACCTCCATCATCAGTATCTGGTGACCACCTGTCACCGCCATCATCAGTATCTGGTGACCGCCCCTCACCTCCATTATCAGTATCTAGTGACCGCCTGTCACCTCCATCATCAGTATCTAGTACTGCCCATCACCTCCATCATCAGTGTCTGGTGTCTGCCCATTACCTCCATGACCAGTATCTAGTGACAGCCTGTCACCTTCATCATCAGTATATGGTGACCGCCCATCACCTCCATCATCAGTATCAAGTGACCGCCTGTCACCTTCATCATCAGTATATGGTGACCGCCCATTACCTCCATCATCAGTATCTAGTGACCGCCCATCACCTCCATCATCAGTATCTGGTGACCGCCTGTCAGCTCCATCATCAGTATCTGGTGACCGCCCGTAGCCTCCATCATCAGTATCTGGTGACCGCCGTAGCCTCCATCATCAGTATCTGGTGACCGCCCGTCTCCTCCATCATCAGTATCTGGTGACTACCGATCACCTCCATCATCAGTATCTGGTTACCGCCGATTACCTCCATCATCAGTATCCGGTGACCACCTGTCGCCTCCATCATCAGTACATGGTGACCGCCGATTACCTCCATCATCAGTATCCGGTGACCACCTGTCGCCTCCATCATCAGTATATGGTGACAGTCCATCACTTCCATCATCAGAATCTGATGGGAGAGACCTGGCTGATGCAGTATAACTACCTTGTGCCTTATTGCTTTGCTCAGTCTTGTCATGGTGTATGATCTGTGACATGAAACTGTCTTCCACAACCTCACCTTTGTAGCAGAGTTTGTTTTATCCTCACCCAGTTTTAAGCCTCCTATTTCTGTTTCAGCTAATGACTGTGTTTTATCCTTCATATGAAAATTATCATTCTCACTTATTTTGTAGAATCGATTTCTCTTTGGTTCATTTTCTTTGTATTTTGTTAATTGATAAAAATAAACTTTTAGCACAGATTTTTTTTACAACATTTTTACTTTGCAGCATTATTTTACACACATGCCTAAAACTTTTGACCAGACCTGTATCACTAATTATCACTAGTATTTTTCATCATGTTTCACTAATTATCACAATGTATCATGGAATCTAATTAGGCAGAACATTAATTAGAAGCAGTGGTCACTCGTGGTGTCAGACTCTGGCTCAGGGGTCCCGGCAAAATACTAAAGAAATAGAAAAAGCATCCAGAAGATGATTTAGTTATGTTCTCTCTTGAAAAAAGGTCAATCAGTGATTATTTTATTTGCATTGAATAAATCCAGTTTGTTCCAGCAGAGAATGGTTATAACATTATGGAATTCAGATAAGGACCGAATCTCCTGAGTGACGCCCCCCTAAGTGCCCCGAGCACAGGGGTGAGATGTAATCTTGAAATCTGAAGAAGAAACAAATTTTGATCCTGACCTATGTCCATCCTCCTCTATTATATTAAAGTGGTGGCATCACAGATCGCTGGTCTTGCTCAGGACAACTTCAAGCACTTGCAAATAAGGGATTGCCGACATACAAAATCTCTCCTTCCAAATTCAGAGGTGGAATTGGGTTTTCAACTTATAGATGTAAAGAGGAATATTTTCCATTCACTGGAAGCAAGCAGATATCCTTAAAATGAAGAGGAAGCTGTAAACAAAGATTGGAAAGGAGATGAAACAAGAAGAGTGAGTAGGAGTTGAAACTAGAAGAGTAAAGAGGAGTTGAAACAAGAAGAATAAAGATGAGTTGAAACAAGAAGAGGAGAGGAATTGAAACAATAAGAGTAGAGAAGAGTTGAAACAAGAAGAGTGGAGAGGAATTGAAAGAAAAAGAGGAGTTGAAGCAAGAAGAGTAGAGAGGAGTTAAAGCAAGAAGAGTAGAGAGAAGTTGAAACAAGAAGAATGGCGAGGAGTTGAAACAATAAGAATGGAGAGGAATTGAAAGAAGAAGAGTGGAGAGGAGTTGAAACAAGAGGAGTGGAGAGGAGTTGAAACAAGAAGAATGGACAGGAATTGAAAAAACAAGAGTTAAGAGGAGTTGAAACAAGAAGAATGGAGAGGAGTTGAAACAAGAAGAATGGAGAGGAGTTGAAAGAAGAAGAGTGAAGAGGAGTTGAAAGAAGAAGAGTGGAGAGTAGCTGAAACAAGAAGAATGGAGAGGAGTTGAAACAAGAAGAGTAGAGAGGAGTTGAAACAAGGAGAATGGAGAGGAGTTGAAAGAAGAAGAGTGAAAAGGAGTTAAAAGAAGAGTAGAGATGAGTTAAAGCGAGAAGAGTAGAGAGGAGTTGAAACAAGGAGAATGGAGAGGAGTTGAAAGAAGAAGAGTGAAGAGGAGTTGAAACAAGAAGAGTGGAGAGTAGTTGAAAGAAGAAGAGTGAAGAGGAGTTGAATGAAGAAGAGTAGAGATGAGTTAAAGCAAGAAGAGTAGAGAGAAGTTGAAACAAGAAGAGTGAAGAGAAGTTGAAACAAGAAGAGTGGAGAGGAGCTGAAACAAGAAGAGTGGAGAGGAGCTGAAACAAGAAGAGTGGACAGGAGCAGGAGCTGAAACAAGAATTGTGGAGAGGAGTTGAAAAAATGAAAAATTGCGTGGCAATGTTGATTTCTATATCTTGCCTTGAAAAAAAACCCTAAATTGCTTATTATCCTACTTTGGTAACCTTTTAAGAAACCCAAGATGGTTATTTCTATAAGCGTCCACCTAAAATGAGGAAGGGAAAAAAACTAAATCCAGGGAAGCGATTGACCCTTCACTATAAAAGACTAAATGGGGGTGTGATGGTGTGGTATGTTATGTGGGTATCATTTTGTGCCTATTTATATTTTACGGATTTCCATAGTGTTCTCTTGTTGCCCTGTATCATTCTGTGTGTTCCCCCATATTGTCTAGAGTCTCAATTACCTTCCAAAAGTCTGATAATTGAATTAGCTCACTTAAGGGGCCTTTACACATAGCGATATCGCTAGCGATATCGCTAGCGCGCAACCGATTTTGTGACGCAGCAGCTATTTTGCTATGTGTAATACTTACCTCCGACCGGCTCCCCCGCTGTCTGTCGCTGATCGCGCGAGATCGTGCAGCTCCATTTCTCATCGGGCGCTTCCTGCTGGCGCCGACAAGCGACGCGTGGACTCGGGCGGGAGGACTTCAGGATTGCCGCGTCTGAAAGGTAAGTAATGACCGCTGCTGCGTCGCTACATCGCTGTGAGATCTGCCTGTGTGGCAGCTCACTAGGGACCTTTTAGCGATGCACCAGCGATCCTGACCGGGTCGTAACGTTGTCGGGATCACTGGTGCATCGCTAAATGTAAAGGGGCCTTTACTGTCTGCAGCCTGACTGTATCTATGCCTCTTAATGAACCCCCCTGTAGTGCCTTAATCTCCAAGGCACCTTTGTCAGGTCTAGGAGGCCTGAAATCTGCCTTAACCTGTCTGACTAACCCTGGACATAAGTAGGGGGCTGGGGAGGACAGGAGCTGGACAAGTCAGACCCTGTGTGGTGATGATCGTGTGAAGACAGCACGTCAGAGAGAATATCCTCTGTCTGCTGGATTATTGGACTCTCATCTCCTTGGACATTCATCCTGTTACTGAACTGCATTCATGTTCTGGACTATTGTATCCTCAGTGTGGTGGATTGTTTATGGACCTTTTAGTTTTGCCTATAATAAAGGTCTTGGAATTGTTCATGCTTCCCTTGCTCTGTTGATTGTGTGGTATCGGAGAATGACCCCTTGACAGGGGGTCACAGCTATAAACTGGTAAAAAGAGGTTATCCAAAAATGATATAGAGACGTGGAACCGGTATAACAAAAAATATACAAACATTTTGACAATAGGACTAAGGAAAAATTAGAAGAGTTGTTAAAAGTTCCAATCTTATGGCCTCCTGACTTCCTGACAGTGTGCTTCTGAAGATTGGCAATTCACGGCACTGCTCCCCAGCGGCGCAACTAGAGTCCAATGGGTCACGGTGCAAAATTTGAACCCGGCTTTCCCCCCTGTATGTAGGTTAGATGTATGGGTCCTTGTAGCATTATACATCCTATAAAGAAACACATGTTGCCCCTCCCCCCTTCATTATGTAGTAATGTCCCACATCCTGGGCCCCTTACTGGTATATTTGTCTCCATCCTGGTATATATAGTTGTGTGAAAATGTGTTTGCCCCCTTCCTGATTTCCTATTTTTTTGCATGTTTCTCACGCATAAATGTTTCAGATCACTAAACAAATGTAAATATTAGACAAAGATAACACAAGTAACACAAAATGCAGTTTATAAATGAAGGACTTTATTGTTAAGCGAAAAAGAAATCCAATTCTACATGGTCTTGTGTGAAAAAGTGATTGCCCCCCTTAAAACATAAGCTGTGGTTTATCACATCTTTGGGAAACTGAATTCACATTCTTTAGCCACACGCAGGCCTGATTACTGGCACACCTGTTCTCAATCAAGAAATCATTTAAATAGGACCTGCCTGACAAAGTGAAGTAGACCAAAATATCCTCAAAAGCTAGACATCATGCCGCGATCCAAATAAATTCTGGAACAAATGAGAAACAAAGTAATTGAGATATATCAGTTTGTAAAAGGTTATTAAGCCATTCCTAAAGTTTTGGGACTCCAGGGAACCAGAGTGAGAGCCATAATCCACAAATGGCTAAAACATGGAACAATGGTGAACCTTCCCAGGAGTGGTTGGCTGACCAAAATTACCCCAGGAGCGCAGCAACGACTCATCCAAAAGGTCACTGAAGACCCCACAACAACATCCAAAGAACTGCAGGCCTCACTTGCCTCAGATAAGGTCAGTGTTCATGACTCCACCATAAGAAAGAGACTTAGCAAAAATGGCCTGGATGGCAGACTTACAAGACGAAAACCACTGCTGAGCAATAAGAACGTAAAGGCTCATCTCAGTTTTGCCAGAAAACATCCTGATGATCCCCAAGACTTTTGGGAGAATACTCTGTGGAAAAAAAAGTTGAACTTTTTGGAAGGTGTATGTCCCATTACCTCTGCCGTAGAAGTAACATAACATTTCAGAACAGGAACATCATACCAACAGTAAAACACGGTGGTGGTTGTGTGATGGTCTGGGGCTGGTTTGCTGCTTCAGGACTTGGAAGACTTGCTGTGGTAAATGGAACCATGAATTCTGCTGTTTACCAAAAAATCCCAAAGGAGAATGTCCGGCCATCTGCTGAAGCGCACATGGGTTATGCAGCAGGACAATGATCCAAAACACACCAGCATGACGTCACTGCCACGCAATGCCAATGCCTGAAACTCCGACATCATCTGCCCAGCCTCTGATTTACTGTTGCTTGTATTGAAGTGCAGGGACCCAGTGGGGTCTTAGCTCTGCAGTACATCTCAGCTGAATGTGTCCTCGGACGCACATCCAGTTGAAATAAATATTGCTATCAACGGTCCCCACCTCCAGCACGGACCCAGTCACTGGTCGCACCACGATGGTTAAGACCCTGCTGCTCTTCCATGTTACAAGCAGAGGCAGCATCCGAGGAGCGCAGGGGAACTGAAGCAGCGCTTGCAAGTCACATAGCAAAAAGCTTGCAAGCATGCAATCCTTGCCTTGGAAATCGGCCATTTCTGATAGATTGCAGCAGTGGCCGGTAACCTAGGCAATAAGCAGTAAATTCTAAAATTAAAAATCTCTCCATCCATGAGAAGAGGAAGGGAGAGGAATTTTAGTAAGAAGGCAATTGCAAAGTTACTTGTTCTTACAAACCGTTTATTAATATGATATCGCCCCTTTAAAAAATAAATAAAAAGGAGCGTAATTGGCCCTTCATTATTCAAAAATAAAAAAAGGATAAAAACGGTGCAAAACCGTGGGATTAAAGTGATGTCAAATACATGAAAACTTTTGGCACCAAAACCTATGACAAGATAAAAAAAAATTCTAGTATCCAAAAATTCCGTGGAAACAGAAATATTCACTCCCCGGTATTTTCAGTTGATTCCAGCACTGGAGGAGTTAAAAGAACACAACCTATTTTTTGTCATTTTTTTAATTTTTGGTATTTTCTTTTTTTTTTAACTCCCCGGCGAGGAAAGAAAGAGAAAACTGAGACTGTATGTGTTTGTTTTTTTTTAAGTGATGCAAATGGAGCGGACTGCTCCCAGACAAAATGCTAATGGGAAGTTAAGGGAGGAGGGTTGGTGGGGGGTGCACATATTTCTGCACGTAGCGGGGCGTCCGCAATTACGCTCCTCAGACACATGAAAATTCTCCGGCAATCTGCTCGCAGCGAAAGTTACTGGAATAAATTGCTGTAAATGGTTCACACCTCTCGCTGACAATGCTCCGTTGTCAAACACGAGGGGGGAGGATTTTTTTTTGTTTTTTGTTTTTTTTTTTTTCCCCAAAAATACTGAAAAACAATGGAGGGGGAGGGGGGTAGCGACGTTCCATTATTTATTATCCTCTTTGCAATTATATTTCGGGGTAATTCGGGAGCGCCTTAGTCAGCGAGCGCTATGGGTGCATCTGTTTAACTAAGTTTTAATATTTAAAGGGATTTTCCACTTAAAGGGCATGTTCACCATGGCAGCCCGATTGCTTCAATGCTTCTAGATGAAAGTAAACGAAGCATCCTGGCGTATGGGTTCGATTAGAATTCGACCGTTTTTGTGTCTAGAGTTTCTATACAGAGCTATGTGTCTCCATGGTAACAGACTACAAACAAATCCCGCGTAGTCTGCTCCCGCCTTCATACTCGCTTCCATCCCTCTCGTGGACTCAGCGTGGGCACTAATGGTCGGTGCAGTCCGCACTCTTGTAATAAACTTTTCTTTTTTTTTTCTTCTCTCATTCGCCTTCATCCTGGAAACTCCCCGACTTCCCGAACCATTGTCCTGAGCCTCTGATATTAGATCCTTTGTTCTGGATCTCGGACACTTCCCTTATCTCCCACACTGAGGGCATTGTCCTACAGAGGAGCCTGCGCCCATCCTAACGCCCCCCGAATCAGGGCCGTAACAAGGTATTCAATGGGTCTGCGACACAAAAACTCTATTCCCCTCGGGGTTCACATCAGTAATGAATATGAGGACAATTATTACGTTTTGGGTCCCATCAGAGGTCGCCTTGTCCTGGCTGATGGGCTCTCAGGGATCGGAAATTTCTACGCTAGCAGCCTTCATGTTACAAGTATATTCTATATCACAGAAATGCGTCCAAATATCAGCTATCAATGTCGGCTGCTAATGTTCTCAGATGCTGGTCCAGACCATTTTTATATTTATCTATCTATCTACATCAACAAAAGTTGAGGCTGCGCACCATGGATCAAATAGAAGGTGCTACTTATTAGCCCATGTGGCGATGCTTCTGTCCATAAGTGCTGACCTTTCTAAGCCTTGACAAAACGTCACCACATGGGCTGATAAATAGCACCTTATATATAATCCATGGGGTGCAGCCTCAACTTTTTTTAATTTATCTGGAAGGACTGGTGTGTACCTATGAGGCTCTGCACCCTATACCCACTTGTGTTGCTTTTTACTATTTTTTTTCTATCTATCTATCATCTATCTATTATAAATGTATCTATATATTACCTATCATCTATTATCTATCTATTATCTATCTATCTATCTATCTATTATCTACTGTATCTATCTATCCATCTGTTTAACTATCTACTATCTATCAATTATCTGTATTATCCATCTATCTATTATCTATCTGTTATCTATATATTATCTATCTATCTATAACCTATCTATCATCTATCTATCATCTATCTATCGATTATCTATCTATCTATTATCTATCTATCTATTATCCATCTATCTAATATCTATCTATCTATCTATCTACCTATTATCTATCTACCTATTATCTATCTACTATCTATTATCTATCATCTATTATCTATTATCTATCATCTATCTATCTATTATCTATCTATTATCTATCTATTATCCATCTATCTATTATCTATCTAATATCTATCTATCTACCTATTATCTATCTACTATCTATTATCTATCATCTATTATCTATCATCTATCTATCTATTATCTATCTAGCTCTTTCTTTCTATATTATGACATTTCTTTTCTATGCAATATGTTAAAAAATTTGCTCTTTTCTCATTGTTCTCAAGTAGACAAACAAGAATTGTTGTCATAGGGACACAAGCACAGAAGATGCAAAGAAATATAATATCTAATCATTCTTTAAGGAACCTGTAACATAAATCCTTTGATATATTATTGTGCTGCGTGCCGGGCAAATGTAAGCGCTGTAGCTGTGCCAGTCCTCTCCAGCACAGATCTGCCAGTGCGTGGCTCCAGCTTTCCTGGTCAGGGAATGTGGGATCTTCTGTTGGATCGTACACAGAAGCTCTGGCAGCGAGTCATTACTGATAGCCGATGAGTGGGCTGAGATCTATGCCAGAGAAATTCCCAAACCTCGGGGCGTGCGACAAATCTGCCGTAGTAGGTGACCAGGACGATGGCGGAGGCTCTGCACCATGTACACTGTGTAAGAGGAAGGCGGCCACCCCCAAACCACCTGGAGGATGAGAGTAGCAGAGCTTGATCCGAGTGATTGTCGGCACAGACTAAGCCCATCTGATGGTGCGAATAACAACAGCTTCGAGCCCAGCGAGGACCAGCCGCCCGCTCAGCTTCCAATCTGCTCGCTATGGAGGTCCGACAGCAACGCGCTGGCACATGGTGGGCAGTGTCACGCAGCAAATTAAACTTTAATTCACTCTTTTCTTTACTCTCCAGATTGAAGCAATGAATCACCAGTAAGATTTCGTGACTCGATGAGACTTCCCCGGTGTCCATCACCACCATTCCGGTGCGGAGCCGGGGGGGATTGTCGCACAAGCTGTTCTAACCGGACTGAAAAACTAAAAACCAATTCCACCCCCTGTGGTGAGGTCAGGGCTGGATGATGTCTTACAGTATGGCAGCATTTCTGGCCAGGTCTTGCCGGACTCAATACTTTCCCATTAATGTGACTTTTACTCCAAAGTTGGGAAAGTTGTCGTCTTATCTGGGGTTCAAATAAATGAGATGTTCATCCATGCCTGGAAACTTTCTACCATGCTCATCCTGGAGGAAAGTGGCCGTGGCGGACAAAGTGCACCCTAAAAAATTTAGCTCCATCACGACCCCCCCCCTACATGCCTCTATGACACCCCTAAATGGGTGTTTGGGTGCCAAGATAGCTTTCAAAAACCTACTTTCTGGGAGTTTTGGCATACCTAGGATATTTCCTAAATTTCCTAACTATTCTTTGAGTCTTCATCTTTCCTGGAAGAAAGCAGCTGCAGCACACAAAGTGCACCCTCAAAGATTTTACTCTGTCACTACGCCTCTTCTAGTCCCCCTATATGCCTCTACAAAGCCAAATAAATGTGTGTTTGGGCACCACCATGGCTTCTCAAAGCCTTCTGTCTGAGAGTTTTCAGGAACTTTGGCAGTACTGAGTCTTTCAGGAGTCTTTCGCTCCAAAGTTGGGGAACTAAAGTTGTCATCTTACCCTTACCTAGAGGTGAAATGAATGAGATGTGCTTCCAAGCTTGGCAACTTTCTAATGTGCCAAAGTGGAAGAAATCGGCACCCTCAAAGATTTTGCTCCGTCACCACGCCTCTTCCATGTTGCCTCCATGCCTCTATGAAGCCCCATAAATATGTGTTTGGGAACCCCAGAGTACTGAAGGAGATAACAGAAGAAATTTTTGAACCCCTCTCCATAATCTTTGCAAATTCTTGGTGAACAGGAGAAGTCCCAAAAGACTGGAGAAGAGCAAATGTTGTTCCTATCTTCAAAAAGGGGAAGAAGGTGGACCCAGGCAACTATAGGCCAGTGAGTCTGACTTCTATACCAGGAAAGATCTTTGAACAAATTATTAAACAACATGTATGTAAGTACCTGGAAAAGAATGAAGTGATTAAACAGAGTCAGCATGGGTTTGTAACTAATAAGTCATGTCAGACTAACTTAATTTCCTTCTATGACGGTATCACTGATTGGGTGGATCAAGGAAATGCTGTAGATATAGTATATCTTGACTTCAGCAAAGCATTTGACAAAGTATCTCACACAATCCTTATTGAAAAAATGACTAAGTATGGAATGGACAAGGCAACTGTTAGGTGGATTCATAACTGGCTTAGTGATCGGACCCAAAGGGTGGTCGTAAATGGCTGCACCTCCAGTTGGAAGAATGTCTCAAGTGGGGTACCACAGGGCTCTGTCCTGGGCCCTGTATTGTTCAACATCTTTATCAACGATTTAGATGAAGGAATTGAGGGTAAACTGATTAAATTTGCTGATGACACAAAGCTAGGAGGGATAGCTAATACTAGAGAAGAGAGAGGATTCAAAAAGATATAAATAAACTGGAGCAGTGGGCAGCAACTAACAGAATGGTTTACAACAGAAAAATGCAAAGTACTACAACTGGGCAATAAAAATGAAAAAAGCATATACAGAATGGGAGGAATAGGGCTAAGCAACAGCACATGTGAAAAAGACTTGGGTATACTAATAGATCACAGACTGAATATGAGTCAACAGTGTAATGCAGCAGCAAAAAAGGCAAATGCAATTCTAGGATGTATTAGCAGAAGCATACAGTCTAGATCACGTGAAGTCATTATTTCCCTCTACTCCTCTTTGATCAGACCTCATCTGGAATACTGTGTCCAGTTTTGGGCGCCACATTTTAAAAAAGACATCAACAAACTGGAGCAACTTCAGAAAAGAGCGACCAGAATGGTGACCGGTCTGCAAACCCTGTCGTTGCAGGATTTGGGAATGTTTAGTTTGCAAAAGAGAAGACTGAGAGGAGACCTAACAGCTGTCTACAAATAGCTCAAGGGCTGTCACATTGTAGAAGGATTATTATTATTATTATTATTATTTATTTATATAGCGCCATTAATTCCATGGTGCTGTACATGAGATGGGGGGTTACATACAAAGTTATAGATATCGTTAGCAGTAAACCAATTTACAATGACAGACTGGTACAGAGGGGAGAGGACCCTGTCCTTGCGGGCTTACATTCTACGGGGGGGAGTTCCTACCGGGGCTCACAATCTAACTTCAGACACATAGTAGGACCAATTTCTTACAGAACAATTTAACCTACAGTTATTATTTTGGGGTCTGGGGTACACAAAGAAAACCCTTACTAAGCCCAGGGAGAACTTACAAACTCTACAGTGTTGACTTTCCGAGACCCCAAAGATGGAAGGCACCAGTGCCAAATACGGAGCTACAGGAAAAAAAAACAAAAAACATACTGGACCCCCAAAAGCAAATGATTTTCTCCACTGACTGCCTCCATGTTTTTTTTCTCATCTGCTAGACCCCTTGGAGTGATCATAAGCATACCAGATGACCTCCCGGGTTTCTGTTAAGACAATCCAGCCTTGCTTCATCTCTATGTCCAAAGGGGCACTTGCCAAAAAAGGACCTTGCCGTGGAAGCCCTATAGACCAAACGTATAACCTATCCTCAAGATGGATGATAAATGTATCATCAGAAACAATTTTGAGAAAAGAGGAGGGATCCAAAGTTACGGTAATGAGCAAAAAAGACATCAACAAACTGGAGCAAGTTCAGAAAAGAGCGACCAGAATGGTGACCGGTCTGCAAACCCTGTCTTATGAGGAAAGGTTGCAGGATTTGGGACTGTTTAGCTTGCAAAAGAGCAGACTGAGAGGAGACTTAATAGCTGTCTACAAATATCTCAAGGGCTGTCACATTGTAGAAGGATCAACTTTATTCTCATTTGCACAAGGAAAGACTAGAAGCAATGGGATGAAGCTGAATGGGAGGAGACACAGATTAGATATTGGAAAAAACATTTTGACAGAGTGATCAATGAGTGGAACAGGCTGCCACGAGAGGTGGTGAGTTCTCCTTCAATAGAAGTCTTCAAACAGAGGCTGGACAGACATCTGTCTGGGATGATTTAGCGAAACCTGCTTTGAGCAGGGAGTTGGACCAGATGACCCAGGAGGTCCCTTCCAATTCTACCATTCTATCATTCTATGATTCTAACCACCATGGCTTCCCAAAACCTACTTTTCTGTGAACTTTCAGGATGTTTTAGCAGTACCTAGGAGATTTTCTGACTCTTTCAGGAGTCTTCATGCAACTTTCACTCCAAAGCTGAGAAACTAAAGTTGTCACCGTATCCTTATCTAGAGGTGAAATGAATGAGATGTGCATCCATAGTTAGAAAAAAAATATCGGCTCATAGGTGCAGCACCTGATTTTTAAGAATACATTTCCATCATTAATGTAAGGAAATATGGACACACGGGTGACATTTCCGGATGAAAGTCGTGTGTGTTTTTTGGGTGAAAATTGGACAATTTCAGGAGATTTTTTGGGTTCTTTCGGGAGTGGTCATGCAACTTCTACTCCAAACTTGTGCCACTGAAGACGCCCTAAACCTTTAAGTTAGAGGTCAAATTGCGCTAAAATCCTCTTAATCCATTTTGCTAATTTTCAACAGTTGCCATCTTGGAGGAAAGTGTCAAAACATGCTCAAATTTTACCCCTATACTCCTGCCCCTTAGTTCATGCTCTCGGAATGTGAATTTTGGGCACCACCAAAAACTCACAATATCTGATGCCAGCACCTGGGAGTCTCGCCAAAATTTTCCAAGGTCTGCTGAGGCTCTTCTTTATCTGGGACCTTCCTGGAAGTACGTGTGTTTTTTCATCTAACATCACCCCATGGTGACAGGTTACCAGATATTCCAAATTGTCGGACGTATATGGATGAGCATGTACGTGATGTCTTGCAGCAAAACTAATCCCATCCTGATAGTCCGGGACGTTCCATATCGGATAGATGTTATTATAGGAAAACCACAATAAATTACCACAAGCGCCAGCACCGAGCGCATCACCATAAGAGATGCTGATCTACTAACCGAAGCTCAACCAAAGTCCGTGAAAGATCAGAGCCAGAGAAACTGTCTGAATTCATTTTTTACAGACATATCCTCCTCCGATGCTCCAGGAAAAGAAATTCTCAGAAACCTCCCAGCACAGCGAGCTGAGAACGGACCGATCATGTGGAAATATGCTTCTCATTACTACTGATACTGGTGATGGGGCTCTTATTTGTAGACAGCAGATATAATACAGAGGGGAAAAAAAGTATTTAGTCAGCCACCAATTGTGCAAGTTCTCCCACTTAAAAAGATGAGAGAGACCTGTAACTGACATCACAGGTAGACCACAACTATGAGAGTCAAAATGAGAAAACAAATCCAGAAAATTACCTTGTCTGATTTGGTAAGATTTATTTTGCAAATTATAGTGGAAAATAAGTTTTTGGTCACCTAAAAACATGCAAGATTTCTGGCTCTCAGAGACCTGTAACTTCTTCTTTAAGAGGCTCCTCTGTCCTCCGCTCATTACCTGTAGTAATGGCACCTGTTTGACCTTGTTATCTGTATAAAAGACATCTGTCCACAACCTCAAACAGTCACACTCCAAACTCCACCATAGTGAAGACCAAAGAGCTGTCGAAAGACACCAGAAACAAAATTGTAGCCCTGCATCAGGCTGGGAAGACTGAATCTGCAATAGCCAACCAGCTTGGTGTGATGAAATCAACTGTGGGAGCAATAGTAAGAAAATGGAAGACATACAAGACCACTGATAATCTCCCTCGATCTGGGGCTCCACGCAAGATCTCACCCCGTGGGGTCAAAATGATCACAAGGACGGTGAGCAAAAACCCCAGAACCCCGTGTGGTCTGGGGGGACCTAGTGAATGACCTGCATAAAGCTGGGACCACCGTAACAAAGGCTACTATCAGTAACACAGTACGCCGCCAGGGACTCAGATCCTGCAGTGCAGTTGTGTCCCCCTGCTTGAGCCAGTACATGCCCGGGCTCGTCTGAAGTTTGCTAGAGAGCATTTGGATTATCCAGAAGAGTATTGGGAGAACGTCATATGGTCTGATGAAACCAAAGTGGAACTGTTTGGTAGAAACAAAACTCGTCATAATTGGAGGAGACAGAATGCTGAGTTACATCCAAAGAACAATATACCTACTGTGAAGCATGGGGGTGGCAACATCATACTTTGGAGCTGTTTCTCTGCAAAGGAATCAGGATGACTGATCCATGTACATGAAAGATTGAATGGGGCCATGCATTGAAGATGAAACATGGATGGGTCTTTCAGCATGATAATGATCCCAAGCACACTGCCAGGGAACCGAAGGAGTGGCTTCGTAAGAAGCATATGAAGGTCCTGGAGTGGCCTTGCGAGTCTCCAGATATCAACCTCATAGAAAACCTTTAATAATAATAATAATAATAAATTTTATTTCTATACCGCCGACATATTCCACAGCAGTTTACATTTCAGAGGGGACTTGTACAGACAATAGACATTACAGCATAACAATAATCACATAGATCATAACAGATACCAAGAGGAATGAGGGCCCTGCTCGCAAGCTTGCAATCTATGAGAAAAAAAAAGGGAGACACGAAAGGTGGATGGTAACAGTTGCCCTGATTGTATGGACCAGCCATAATGTTAAGTGTGTAACAGTACAGACACAGAGGGCTAATGGACGTATAAAGCATGTGGGAACATGATGCGTTGAACCTGGTCATGGTAAAAACTTTTGGCTGTGCCACACAGGGATAGATTAGGTTAATGTGTTGAGGCGGTAGGCCAGTCTGAATAAATTAGTTTTCAGGGCACGCTTAAAATTGTGGGGATTGGGGACTAATCGTATTGACCTGGGAAGTGCATTCCAAAGAATTGGCGCAGCACGTGTAAAGTCTTGGAGACGGGAGTGTGAGGTTCTGATTATTGTGGATGCTAACCTTTAGAGGGATTTGAAAATCTGTGTTGCCCAGCGACAGGCCCAAAACATCACTGCTCCAGAGGAGATCTGCATGGAGGAATGGGCAAACATACCACCATCAGAGTGTATAATACTGCCTCTATCTACAAGAATATAACCACTATAATACAGCTCCTATGTACAAGAATATAACTACTATAATACTGCCCCTATGTACAAGAATATAACTACTATAATACTGCCCCTATGTACAAGAATATAACTACTATAATACTGCCTCTATCTACAAGAATATAACTACTATAATACTGCCCCTATGTACAAGAATATAACTACTATAATACTGCCCCTATGTACAAGAATATAACTACTATAATACTGCCTCTATCTACAAGAATATAACTACTATAATACTGCCCCTATGTACAAGAATATAACTACTATAATACTGCCCCTATGTACAAGAATATAACTACTATAATGCAGCCACTACCTACAAGAATATAACTACTATAATACTGCTCCTATGTACAAGAATATAACTACTATAATACTGCCCCCTTTGTACAAGAGTATAGCTACTATAAAACTGCCCCCTATGTATAAGAATATAACTACTATAATACTGCTCCAATGTACAAGAATATAACTACTATAATACTGCCCCCTTTGTACAAGAGTATAACTACTATAAAACTGCTCCCTATGTATAAGAATATAACTACTATAATACTGCCCCTATGTACAAGAATATAACTACTATATTATTGCCCCCTTTGTGCAAGAGTATAACTACTATAAAACTGCCCCCTATGTATAAGAATATAAATACTATAATACTGCCCTTATGTTCAAGAATATAACTACTATAATACTGCCACCTATGTACAAGAATATAGCTACTATAATACTGCACCCTAGGTACAGGAATATAACTACTATAATACTGCCCCCTATATACGAGAATATAACTACTATAATACTGCCCCCTATATACGAGAATATAACTACTATAATACTGCCCCCTATATACAAGAATATACTACAATACTGCCCCTATGTACAAGAATATATCTACTATAACACTGCCCCTATGTACAAGAATATAACTACTATAATACTGCCTCCTAGCTGTGAGGTTGTGTGTCTGTGGTTCTCCTGATGTCTGGAGCAAGCCCAGGGAGGGGCCACCCTGGGCGGGGAAGCTCCCCAAGCAAGGCCCAGGCTTCCAGGCCCACACTGGGAGGAAACTCCCAACCTTCTCATGTGGATGGAAATCCCAGAGTTGCCTCTGCGGGAAATAAACCTCAGAATGGAAGTCCCAGCAGCATGGAGAAAGATCCTGTGTTGAAGCTCAGTACAGGGAAGAAACATGAGAAAGCTTTGTCTGTGTGCAAGGATGTTGCAGTTAAACAGTCGGCCGGTCAAGGCAAACAGTGTCCAGAGCCTGGAAGGAAATCCCAGAAGCCATCTTCTGCTGAGAACCTGAGTGCTGGAGGGCAGGTGGCTGCACAGGTGAGGCAGAGTCCATCACCAGCCTCAGGTGTGCAGCTCACTCCAGGCAGACAGAGACGGACATCTCTGGAGAAGCAAACACTCCAGGACAACCTTCAGCTGGGACATGTGGTGACCAGCATGGCGAGCTCTGGACGCACAAGATTGCAGGCTGGGGGCAGCGGCAAAAGTGTTGTGGAGGCTGGAGCCACAAAACCAGCGATATTAAAAACCAAGGTGTCAACCCCTAAAGCAAGACCCCAGAAGGAGCCGCCGTGTGCCCCGGAGCTACAGCTGGCAGAGGAGATACCAGGACTGGTCAGGAGGATGGGTGAGTTACAGCAGCAGAGGAATCTTCTGCAAATGGAAATTGACTGCATTTACAAGGTGAAGGCTGCTAATCCTGGGGATCACTCTGTATATGACCAGAGACTGAATGCACTGGGGGTAGAGCTGGCGACTGTGGTGCGGGACATAGACTGTGTGCTGGTGAGGATGGGGCGCCTGGCAGAGACATATAGGATCCAGGAGCAGTTTAGGTCCTGCACGCAGGACTCTGCTGGCTCCCGCACAGACATTGTCCCAGGTGGGACCCGGCAGCAGGTACGGCCGGTGCTGCAGCCCGCTAGCTTCTGTTTCAAGGAGGGTCAGATACTGCACCAGCAACTACCTGCGGCAGACCCCAAGCAGGAGCAAGAGGCTCAGATCCCAGCGGTACCACAAGTCCCACCATACCCAGCACAACATGAAGAAAGTGGACATGAGACTGCATCTACTGTTGGTGTCTGGGAGAGCACTAATTCTGGGGTGTGATAAAACACTCCGGGATCGCCTTTGCTGGGGTCAAAGGTCACGTGCGTTCAGCATGAAACTCAGGCGCAGAGCTGGGGTTCGGGTATAACTGACACTGGGTCAGGTTTATTAATGGTGAAAGCAATGCATAAAGAAATAAAACATAAAACAAATCCTTGCCTGTCCGGCACTAACTAAACAAAGTACAACCTAACTACCAACTGGCGGGCTTCTCCCGTCCAGCCAAACCACAGTTGCAGTGGGCACTGCTCTCACTCACGTGTGTCTCTCACATAGACAGGCTCTCTGTGTTCCCAGGCTGAGACACTCACACAACCACCTGGCATCCTTTTATATCCACCTCCCATTATTCATTAGCAAGCAGGTGCGATACTGACCAGACTAGGCCACATAGGAAAGGAATCTGGGCGAGATATACCTGCCCTCATCCACTATTCCCACATGATTCTCACATATCCCCCCCCTCTGCTCAGACCTCTCCTGTCGAGCAATGACACCCGCCAAACAGTGCACTCGGGACAGGGCATCTGCATTTCCCATCTGTACCCCTGGGCGGTGCTCCACCGTAAAAGTGTAGGCCTGCAGGGCAAGGAACCACCGGGTCACCCGGCTATTCCGTTCCTTGTTCAAGTGCATCCACTTGAGAGGGGCATGGTCCGTGATCAGCCTGAACTTTCGGCCCACCAGGTAATATTTGAGGGCCTCTAGAGCCCACTTAATGGCGAGGCACTCTTTTTCTACGACTGCATACCTTTGCTCGTGTTTATTCAGCTTCCTGCTGAGATAGAGGACTGGGTGTTCCACTCCGTCCCTCACTTGTGAGAGTACTGCCCCGATACCGGTATCAGAGGCATCCGTTTGTACCACAAACTCGCTGCGGAAGTCCGGAGTCACCAGTACGGGCTGAGAGCAAAGTGCCCGTTTTAGGCTATGGAAGGCTTCTTCAGCCGCTACACTCCATTTAATCATGACGGAGTCTTTCACTTTTGTAAGATCTGTCAGGGGGGTAGCGATTAGAGTTGAGCGAAACGGGTTGAAAAAATTCAAAAGTCGCCGACTTTTGGCAAAGTCGGGTTTCATGAAACGAAACCCGACCCTAGGATGAGGTCGGCCACGAGGTCGGCGACTTACGCGCCAAAGTCGCGTTTCAAAAGTTTGTTTTGCGCTCTTTTTCAGCCAATCAGGATCCACGGACACTGTGGGCAACGTGATGACCTAGGCACGGGTCACCACCATCTTTCAGAAGGGCATGCAAGTGATTGGCTTGCTTTGGTGGGCGTCACAGGGGGTATAAAAGGGCGTGCACGCCGACCGCCATCTTACTTCTGCCGATCTTAGTATAGGGAGAGGTTGCTGCTGATTCTGTAGGGAGAGCGTTAGGCAGGGAAGAAGACAAAAAAACTGCTTCTGCTGCTAGCGATTTGGCCTGCACAACACACAAGTCACTGTGTGTGCAGTGCAAGGGGAGGCTATATTGTGGTGTATCAGTGGTGTTGGTTGTTGGGCTGCCTTTTAAGGCTTCCTGACACGCTGGCATTGCTGTTTACCCACTGCTCCGCAAACTGCATTTTTAAAAGCAATCCAATCTCCCTTATCCTCTAGTCACTTTTGTCACAGCTGTGCCATCGAGCCTGTCACATAGCGCTCAGATATCAGTGGGCCTCACACAATCCACAAGTGTCCAGTGTCCAAAAGTGTGCGCAGAGATTCAAAATCTCCATTATCCTCTCGTCACTTTGGTCACAGGCAGCTGTGCCATCGAGCCTGTCACATAGCGCTCAGATATCAGTGGGCCTCACACAATCCACAAGTGTCCAGTGTCCAAAAGTGTGCGCAGAGATTCAAAATCTCCATTATCCTCTTGTCACTTTGGTCACAGGCAGCTGTGCCATCGAGCCTGTCACATAGCGCTCAGATATCAGTGGGCCTCACACAATCCACAAGTGTCCAGTGTCCAAAAGTGTGCGCAGAGATTCAAAATCTCCATTATCCTCTCGTCACTTTGGTCACAGGCAGCTGTGCCATCGAGCCTGTCACATAGCGCTCAGATATCAGTGGGCCTCACACAATCCAAAAGTGTCCACTGTCCACAAGTGTGTGCAGAAATTCTAAATCTCCCCTGTCCTATAGACACCTTGTACCTTGTTTTACATTACTATATAGTTTGTTGGATTTTGTCTACATTTCTACCAAAAATGAGGAAGGCTGGTGGAAGAGGCCGTGGAATTGGGCGGGGGTTGGCAGCTGGTAATGATGGTGTTGGTGGTGGATCTGATGGTAGTGGCAAGAGCAAAATAGGACCGAATGCAGGAGGTGCTGACCCTGCGTCATCGTCTGGCTACATAAGGCCTCGAACGCTTAGTTTTCTAGGAGTTGGCAAACCGCTTTTAAAGGCAGAGCATCAGGAAAAAGTTTTGTCTTACATTGCTGACTCAGCCTCCAGCTCTATCGCCTCCTCTTCTTCAGTTGTAAAAAGTAAAAGCACTGAGTCGTCATTGGAGGCTCATGTTCATGAACCACACCTTTCCTTGTGTCCTTCACCCCAACCAAGATTGAAGGATGACGCAGGCCATACTACTGATTACTCCATGGAGCTGTTTTCACATACCATGCCTGGATTATCAAGTGAAATGGTGAATTACCCAGGCCAAGATGAATCTGACATGGAGTGCACTGATGCACAGCCGCTGATGGATGATTCTGCTGGTACATTCACTCAGAGCACTACATTGTTCTCGCAGTGTACAGAGCCAGATTTTGACCCTGATGAGACTCAGGTGCCCCTTCCCGCACACTATACCACCATACACGGTGACACAGAGAAAGGTGCACATGACATAGAAGAGGAGGTGATGGACCCAGTTGTTGACCCAGATTGGCATCCATTGGGGGAAGAGGGTGCTGCTTCCAATAGCTCAGATGAGGAGCATCCACAGCAGACATCGACATCGCAACAGCTGTTATCTGGCAGGCCCGGAGCACTCCAAAGACAGGTTCCAAACATCAAAAGAGTTGCTGGACAGCTTGTCCAGAGGGTCAAAAGATCACAGCGTGCTAGGCCGCAAAATGTCTGCCAAAGTAGGAAGAGTGCAGTGTGGCACTTTTTTGAACAAAATCCTCATGATCAGGCCAAGGTTATCTGTAAGAAGTGCGCAAAGACCTTTAGCCGAGGGAAAAATCTGAAAAATTTGAATACCAGTTGCATGCTTAGACATTTAACCAGCATGCACTTGCAAGCGTGGACACAACACCAAACCTCAAGTGCCACATGTGCAACTGATCACAACGAAGGTAGTCAGCAACGCTACATTGTTTCCCCCACTGTAAGCCCACCGGTTAGCACAGCAGCAAATGTTGAGGTGTCGTTGCAAGACCACAGCAGTCAGGGAATCCCACTGTTATATCAACGAAAGACTGATTCTAGGCCATCAGAAAGAACACCAACTCCATCACCATCATCAACCCTCTCTCAGTCCGCCCTGTCCACCGCTACTTCCACCATATGCAGCTCTCAAGTCCAGCTCACCCTCCCAGACACTATGAGTAGGTCAAGAAAGTACTCAGTCTCTCATCCGCGTACACTGGGTTTGAACGCCCACATTGCCAAACTAATCTCGTTTGAGATGATGCCCTTTCGGTTGGTGGAAAGCACAGCTTTCCGCGAACTCATGGCCTATGCAGTACCACGCTATGACCTACCCAGTCGCCACTTCTTCTCTCGCAAAGCCATCCCAGCTCTCCACCATCATGTGAAAGACCGCATTGTCCATGCACTCAAGCAGTCAGTGAGCGGAAAGGTGCACCTCACAACTGATGCATGGTCCAGTCGGCATGGCCAGGGCCGTTACGTGTCCATCACTGCGCACTGGGTTAATGTGGTGGATGCAGGGTCCACAGGGGACAGCGGTGGTGGGACAGTGCTGCCTAGCCCACGGTATAGGAAACAGTTGGCTGTAGGCGTTCGACCCTCCTCCTCCTCCTCCTCCAGAAGCGAAAGCTCGTCCACAGAGCGCAGTCGTACGAGCACTCCATCTGCAGCTGCCACTGTTGCACACGATGTGTCCCCCTATCGAGCAGCTAGTGGAAAGCGTCAGCAGGCTGTGTTGCAGATGATGTGTTTGGGCGACAGACACACCGCCGAGGTGCTGGCCGAGTACTTGAAGCGACAAACTGAGTCATGGCTGGGCAGTGTACATCTTGAGGCAGGCAAGGTAGTTAGTGATAACGGCCGTAATTTTGTGGCAGCCATAGCCCTTTCAAAACTCAGCCACATACCTTGCTTGGCTCACACCTTGAACCTGGTGGTGCAGTGCTTCCTCAAAAATTATCCGGAGTTAACAGCCCTGCTCCAGAAGGTGCGAAGACTGTGCGCGCACATCCGCCGGTCGCCTGTACACTCTGTTCGTATGCAGAAGCTGCAGCGATTGCTCCACCTTCCCAACCACCGCCTCATTATCGACATTGCAACAAGGTGGAACTCCACCCTGCACATGGTGGAGCGGCTGTGCGAGCAGAGGCAGGCCATAATGCATTTGTGGGAGGATACACGGCCAGGCACTTTGAGTGCAGACATGGAGTTGACAGGCGTGCAGTGGTCGAAGCTGAAAGACCTTTGTAAAGTCCTTCAGTGTTTTGAGGAATGCACACGGCTGGTAAGCGCAGACGACGCCATCCTAAGCATGAGCATCCCACTTATGCGTCTGCTCATGCAAACTTTGACGCACCTTAAGGAGCAGGCGTCTGCAGCCAATGTTGATGAGGAGGAAGAAGAGGAGGGAATCCTTGATGACATTCAGCCATTGTCTGCTCAGGGACCTCTCCTGGACGAGGTGGAGGAAGAAGAGGAGGAGGAGGATGATGATGGGGATGATTACTTAGGGGAGGAGGATGCATCTCGTGGGGCAAGTGAAAATGTTGACGTGGCAAGGTCTGGTACAGGGTTTGTGCGTGACTGGAGGGATGTGGATTTGCCAGAAAGTGCTCCTCCAACCAGCACTCGCAGTGCATCATTGACACCGGGAACATTGGCCCACATGTCAGATTATGCCTTGCGGATCCTAAAAAGGGACCCCCGCATTTCCAAAATGATGAACGATGACGACTACTGGTTGGCCAGCATCCTGGATCCACGCTATAAAGGCAAATTACAAAACATCATGCCACAGGAGAACCTTGACCTAATATTGGCTAATAAACAAGCAACTCTGGTAAATCGGTTGCTTGAGGCATTCCCAGCACACAGCAGCGGTGATGGTTCTCACACGAGCTGTACGGGCCGGGGGCAGCTTGGCAGAGGTGTTCGTGGTGCACACAGCAGAAGTGGCGTTGGAGACAGGGGTTTCATGACAATGTTGTGGACTGATTTTTCAAATACCGCTCACACAACTGGTAATACTGCATCGATGGAAAGTGACAGGAGACAGCAGTTGTCAACTATGGTTACAAACTACTTTTCCTCCCATATCGATGTTCTCCCACACAGGTCATTCCCCTTTGACTATTGGGCCGCTAAACTGGACACCTGGCCTGAATTGGCCCAATATGCCTTACAGGAGCTCGCTTGCCCAGCTGCAAGTGTGCTATCAGAAAGAGTCTTCAGTGCAGCTGGATCAATCCTGACAGAAAAAAGGACCCGTCTGTCAACCCAAAATGTGGATGATCTAACCTTCATTAAAATGAACCACGCATGGGTTTCCAAGGATTTTGTCCCACCTTCCCCTGATGACACATAGGGTGACAGAAAAATGGCTTGCTTTGGTCCACCTCTTCCTGGTACTTCACCTATTTCGCCTTTTGCATCAGCTGAATGTCCAACATCAACATATGCCACTTTCTAAAACTCCCTAACTGTGCTGCCTCCCCCCCCATGGCCGGGGTCACCACCTACCGCACGACACCGTGCGAGTGCCGTTGCCCTGGACAGGTGGGTAGGCCGACTCTTGGGCGCGGGCACTGGCACAGGGTCCCTCATAGTGCAATCAAGTGTCTCTGACGGTGGTGGTGCACACCCGCCGTCAGACACACCGCTGTACTATGAGGGGCCCAGTGCCAGTACCGACGCCCACGAGTGGGCCCCCCTTGCTTGGGCAGGGCCCCAGCATTTGCAATCTTTACCTCTCCCTGCTCCTCCGCTGTGTAATCTGGGCCGTCAAATCCATACTGTGCCTGACACCGTCTGAGCCTGCCTCCTGAGACATATATTTTGAATGTGTACGCTATCCATACATGTTATCCGGGGATACGGTACCCTTTCTAACCTTTGTGCAATCACGTGCAATCCATACTGGGCCTAACACCGTCTGAGCCTGCCTCCTGAGACATATATTTTGAATGTGTACGCTATCCATACATGTTATCCGGGGATACGGTACCCTTTCTAACCTTTGTGCAATCACGTGCAATCCATACTGTGCCTGACACCGTCTGAGCCTGCCTCCTGAGACATATATTTTGAATGTGTACGCTATCCATACATGTTATCCAGGGATACGGTACCCTTTCTAACCTTTGTGCAATCACGTGCAATCCATACTGGGCCTGACACCGTCTGAGCCTGCCTCCTGAGACATATATTTTGAATGTGTACGCTATCCATACATGTTATCCAGGGATACGGTACCCTTTCTAACCTTTGTGCAATCACGTGCAATCCATACTGGGCCTAACACCGTCTGAGCCTGCCTCCTGAGACATATATTTTGAATGTGTACGCTATCCATACATGTTATCCGGGGATACGGTACCTTTTCTAACCTTTGTGCAATCACGTGCAATCCATACTGTGCCTGACACCGTCTGAGCCTGCCTCCTGAGACATATATTTTGAATGTGTACGCTATCCATACATGTTATCCAGGGATACGGTACCCTTTCTAACCTTTGTGCAATCACGTGCAATCCATACTGGGCCTAACACCGTCTGAGCCTGCCTCCTGAGACATATATTTTGAATGTGTACGCTATCCATACATGTTATCCGGGGATACGGTACCCTTTCTAACCTTTGTGCAATCACGTGCAATCCATACTGGGCCTAACACCGTCTGAGCCTGCCTCCTGAGACATATATTTTGAATGTGTACGCTATCCATACATGTTATCCGGGGATACGGTACCCTTTCTAACCTTTGTGCAATCACGTGCAATCCATACTGTGCCTGACACCGTCTTAGCCTGCCTCCTGAGACATATATTTTGAATGTGTACGCTATCCATACATGTTATCCAGGGATACGGTACCCTTTCTAACCTTTGTGCAATCACGTGCAATCCATACTGGGCCTGACACCGTCTGAGCCTGCCTCCTGAGACATATATTTTGAATGTGTACGCTATCCATACATGTTATCCAGGGATACGGTACCCTTTCTAACCTTTGTGCAATCACGTGCAATCCATACTGGGCCTAACACCGTCTGAGCCTGCCTCCTGAGACATATATTTTGAATGTGTACGCTATCCATACATGTTATCCGGGGATACGGTACCTTTTCTAACCTTTGTGCAATCACGTGCAATCCATACTGTGCCTGACACCATCTGAGCCTGCCTCCTGAGACATATATTTTGAATGTGTACGCTATCCATACATGTTATCCAGGGATATGGTACCCTTTCTAACCTTTGTGCAATCACGTGCAATCCATACTGGGCCTAACACCGTCTGAGCCTGCCTCCTGAGACATATATTTTGAATGTGTACGCTATCCATACATGTTATCCGGGGATACGGTACCCTTTCTAACCTTTGTGCAATCACGTGCAATCCATACTGGGCCTAACACCGTCTGAGCCTGCCTCCTGAGACATATATTTTGAATGTGTACGCTATCCATACATGTTATCCGGGGATACGGTACCCTTTCTAACCTTTGTGCAATCACGTGCAATCCATACTGGGCCTAACACCGTCTGAGCCTGCCTCCTGAGACATATATTTTGAATGTGTACGCTATCCATACATGTTATCCAGGGATACGGTACCCTTTCTAACCTTTGTGCAATCACGTGCAATCCATACTGGGCGTGAGAACGGCTGGCGAGCTGTTAAGCAAGCTACAGCACCTGTCCAGACAAGTACAGGGATTCCCTAGCGAGGAGACTTATTTGATTGTTTTCAATGTTGGGACAGCAATTTTTGGGGAGCACTATACTCTGGAGAATGATAGATGGGGCCCACCATACACTGGAACATTCCAAAGGTGGACATCAGACACTGGAGCAGCATTTACAGGGCCCATTATACACTAGAGCATTAGAAATGGGGCCCATTATGTTTGGAGCATTATTTGGGCCCATAAGACAGTGGAGCTTCATCCATGGGGACCAACATATACTGTAGCATTATGTGGAGCTCATCATATACTGTTTCAAACATTATATGGGACCAATGATTCTGTATGGAGAAATAGATGGGCCTCGTCATGAGATGTAAAAAGTGAGGTATTTTTCATTGTACTATACCGCTATTTCTCTGCCGTATCGGAGCATGATGAGTTGTGGTATGTGTTAAAGGGGCGCTCTTTCGCCCAGGGCACATGAAAACCTGCAGCCAGCCCTCCCCCCCCCCACAACTTTAGCCAAATAACCCCCATTTTTCAGTGCGTAACTTGTATTATGAAGTTAATTAAGGTTGACAAGCTTAAGTAAGAAGAATTGATGCTTTTGGCATTCAAATGGGCACTGTAGGTGTGTTTCCTGTCCTCCTCTCACTGCCGACTTTTATTCCCCATTGACTTACATTGGGTTTCGTGTTTCGGGACGACCCCGACTTTTCCCTATAATCGGACGATCTTGCTCGACCCGACTTTTGGAAAAGTCGGGTTTCACGAAACGAAACGCGACCCTAAAAAACCAAAAGTCGCTCAACTCTAGTAGCGATGGCTGCAAAATTGGGTATGAACCGGCGATAATAGCCGGCGATCCCCAGGAAGGGTTACACCTGCTTCTTGTTGACAGGTTGTGGCCAGTCCTGAACCGCCTGAATCTTATCAACCTGGGGTTTAACAACACCCCTCCCAATTACATACCCCAAATACCGGGCTTCATCTAGCACGATGTGACATTTCTTGGGGTTCGCGGTTAGACCTGCCTCCCACAGGTCGTCAATCACAGCTTGTACTTTCAGGAGATGAGTCTCCCAGTCCAAGCTGTAAATGACAATGTCATCCAAATAGGCCGAAGCGTACCGCCTATGTGGCCTCAGGACTCAATCCATCAGTCTCTGGAAGGTCGCCGGTGCCCCGTGCAGTCCAAACGGCATATACACATACTGAAATAAACCTTCCGGCGTAGCAAATGCCGTCTTTTCTCTGGCAGCCTCAGCCAGAGGGATCTGCCAATACCCCTTTGTTAGATCTAGGGTCGTAATATACCGGGCTTTTCCTAACCGATCTATTAACTCGTCGACCAGGGGCATAGGATAGGCATCATTCAGTTTCCTGAAGTCATTGCAGAACCGGATGGTGCCGTCCGGTTTAGGAATTAGCACAATCGGGCTGGACCACGCACTGTGCGATTCCTCAATGACTCCTAACTCTAACATTGCCTTCACTTCTCGGGAAACGGCTTCACGGCGCGCTTCCGGGATTCGGTAGGGCTTTACGTGAACTGTGACACCAGGTTCAGTTACGATGTCATGTTTCATTAGCATAGTCTGCCCGGGTTTTTCTGAGAAAAACTTTTGGTTGTGAAGTAGAAACTGCCTGACCTCAGTCTTTTGCCGCTCCGAGAGAGTCTCTGCAACCCGTACCTCCGGTACGGTATGCGAGCAGACGGGACGGGCCAGCTCCGCTGACAAGGCAGACCGATCTTTCCAGGGTTTTATCAGATTTACATGATAAATCTGTTCAGGTTTCCGCTTACCTGCCTGGTATACTTTGTAGTTTACTTCACCAACTCTTTCCTTAATCTCAAAGGGGCCCTGCCAATTTGCCAGGAACTTACTGTCCACCGTGGGGACCAGGATCAACACCCTATCTCCGGGTGCAAACGTACGGATCTTGGCGCCCCTATCATAGATTCTTTTTTGGGCTCCTTGAGCCTGCATCATGTGTTCTTTGACGATAGGCATAACAGCCGCAATACGGTCCTGCATTTGTGTGACGTGATCTATCACTGTTTTAAACGGAGTGACCTGACCCTCCCAGGTTTCTTTTGCAACGTCTAACAGTCCGCGAGGACGTCGGGCGTACAATAACTCGAAAGGCGAGAATCCCGTGGAAGACTGGGGTACTTCCCAGATGGCAAAAAGCAAATACGGAAGTAAATAGTCCCAGTTCTTCCCATCCTTGTCTATCACCTTTCTCAGCATCTGCTTCAGAGTTTTATTGAACCGTTCGACCAACCCGTCTGTTTGAGGGTGATACACGGATGTGCGTAACGGTTCGATTTGTAACAATCGGCAGAGCTCCTTCATTATCCTGGACATAAAGGGGGTCCCCTGGTCGGTGAGTATCTGTTTTGCTATACCGACCCGACTAAACACATGCACAAGTTCCTTGGCAATCGTCTTGGTGGCCGTGTTACGCAAAGGGATGGCCTCCGGGTAACGAGTGGCATAATCCAAGATGACCAGGATATGTTGGTGTCCACGTGCAGACCGTGGAAGGGGTCCAACTAAATCCATCCCAATCCTCTCAAACGGGACTTCAATAATAGGTAGGGGTACCAAAGGGCTACAGAACCGGGGCTTAGGTGCAGAGGCTTGGCAGTCAGGACAAGACTCACAATATACACGAATATCGTGATGCATGCCTGGCCAAACAAAACAGTGTAATATCCTTTCGGTGGTTTTCTGGACTCCCAGGTGACCTCCCATCACATGTCCGTGGGCCAGGTCCAGCACCTGCCGCCGGTAGGGTTTTGGCACGACTAATAGTTGCACCGTACCTTCCCCCTTTTTCTCTATTTGATAGAGTAAATCATTCTCCAGAACCATGTAAGGATATGCCAGCCTAGAGCCAGGTTCTACGGGTACCCCGTTTATCACTTTTACATTTGTCCTAGCCTGAGAAAGGGTAGGATCCTTTATTTGCTCGCTTTGGAAGTCATCTTTCTGAACTTCTAAATCCGGCAAACGGGGAGGTGGACGGCTGTCGGCCTCCTCCTCTTCCCCGGTCTCCTCCGTATCACCCGCCATGACTGAAAACGGGAACTGCAGGTCATTTCCCGCAGACTCTTCCCCCGAGTCTTCCGGGGAGACCTCTTCCAGGGGTTCGGGACCCCCATGCGCCCTGGGAGAAGAATCATGTACACGATTACCCAAGGGCATCAACTGATTCTCCCACAATTGCCAGAAGTGGGGAAAATCCTGGCCCAGGATAACATCATGCAATAACGCCGGGACGAGTCCCACTTTATGTTGCACAGACCCATAGGAAGTAGTAATGCATATGACCGTGGTGAGGTACGAACAGGTGTCTCCATGCACACACGTTACAGAAAATTTGTCTGATGGTCCAGTCGGGGCTGACACCAGACTGGCCTTCACCAGAGTCACCACACTTCCCGAGTCTAACAATGCCACCACATTTTTGCCATCAACAGTTAAATCACACAAGTGTTTTTCCGCATCCTTTTGACCGGCATTCACACTCACTACCCGTGCAACCATAGACATGCGTTTTTTAGAGTCTGTGACGTCGCACTGCATGGGTTCAGTAGTGACCGGACAGTTCGCAGCAATATGTCCCATCTCTTGGCAGCGGAAACACCTAACGGGCCCCTTGCTTAGACCATAGTTCGTTACTCTCGGCCTCGCAGTGCGGGCAGTCCCATTTTCCTCCCCCACTGTCTTAGGGATTTTTCCATCTCCCCTACTCCCTGGAACAGTCTTACCGGTTCCACGTGGAGATGATGAAGAACGAGGTGGAGTAACGTCGTCTCGGAGTCCTTCCGCCATGGAGTAACGTTCAACCAGATCCACCAGTTGATCTGCCGTCGTAGGATTTCCATGGCTTACCCACTTCCTCAGGGCTGGCGGTAGAGCTCTCAGGTACTTGTCCATGACGACTCTCTGGATTATCTCTGGCACTGTCAGCACCTCGGGTTGTAGCCACTTCTTCGTCACGTGGATCAGGTCGAACATCTGTGACCGCGGTGGTTTATCTGGCTGATAAGTCCATTGATGCACTCTCTGTGCACGGACAGCGGTCGTCACTCCCAGCCGGGCCAAGATCTCGGCTTTCAGTTTGTCAAAGTCCTGCGCAGCTTCAGGCTCTAAGTCATAATAAGCCTTTTGGGCCTCACCGGAAAGAAACGGGGCAATCAGGCCGGCCCATCGTGCCTTCGGCCATTTTTCTCGTACCGCCGTCCGTTCAAACGTGGTCAGGTATGCCTCGACGTCATCTTCGGTCGTCATCTTCTGCCAGTACCGACTCACGTGAATCACTCTCGACTCGGCTTCCAGGTTAACCTCATGTAGGCTTGCCAGGCGCTGCGCCACCTGCTGGAGAAGCGAACGATCGGTAGCTGTCATGTCCACCAACTCCTTCAGCTGGGCCATCATCACCCGATTAGCTTCTTGCTGGACGGCGGTGGACTGTACCAGCGCTTTCAACACGTCCTCCATGCTCATGCTTGCAACGTGATGCCCGCGTTCTCCACCACAATGTGATAAAACACTCCGGGATCGCCTTTGCTGGGGTCAAAGGTCACGTGCGTTCAGCATGAAACTCAGGCACAGAGCTGGGGTTCGGGTATAACTGACACTGGGTCAGGTTTATTAATGGTGAAAGCAATGCATAAAGAAATAAAACATAAAACAAATCCTTGCCTGTCCGGCACTAACTAAACAAAGTACAACCTAACTACCAACTGGCGGGCTTCTCCCGTCCAGCCAAACCACAGTTGCAGTGGGCACTGCTTTCACTCACGTGTGTCTCTCACACAGACAGGCTCTCTGTGTTCCCAGGCTGAGACACTCACACAACCACCTGGCATCCTTTTATATCCACCTCCCATTATTCATTAGCAAGCAGGTGCGATACTGACCAGACTAGGCCACATAGGAAAGGTATCTGGGCGAGATATACCTGCCCTCATCCACTATTCCCACATGATTCTCACAGGGGATATTGGTACTGTTCATGTGGGGTTGGGGGCTGAAGGGGGCACAGAGTCTGTGGTGGACATGGCGCATCCTGTTAATGCTATTGAGATTGATGATGATGACAATAATAATGTGCAAAATGTCTGTGATTTCCCCCCTTTGGTTTCCAGCACACAAGGTGCAACAGGCCCCTCTGCTGCAGACCCTCGCCCTGTCAGTCAGCCCAGTGTGGCCCCACAGGTCCCTCCCAGTAATGTTTGGAGCCGTGGCGCTCTGTCCTTTACTTCCGGCGCCAATTACACCGGGCAGGCATTCAAAAGGAGGAATGTGGTGCGGTTCAGGCACAGAGGTGCCAAGGAGGACCTGCCGGAGAGGAGGCTGGTGGTCAGGGAGCTCCTGTGCCGCCAGATGGGGTTTGCGCCGGTTAATATCTTGGCGGTCATCAATCTGCCAGACAGACAGGACTATGATATCAGCTTTAAGCTTATGTCTGATCTGGACAGATTCTGGGCCAATTTCCCCAAGTTCAGGGACGCTGATGGCTGGAATAAGTTCAGCTTCATTCCAATATCTAAGCCGGATACCGTCACGGTTAATATCATCTTTTGGAATGAGGCTGTTCCCCCGCAGGACATTGTGATGTGGCTCCGGAGGCATTGCGATCTTGTCTCCGACCTCACCAAAAACAGGGATGAGGACGGTATATGGACCGGTGAGTGGAAGGTGCTGGTGAAACTGCACCAGCACAACAATATCACGGCTCACTTACCCAACACCTTCTTTATCGGGAGGGAGAAGGGGGTTTGCTTCTACCCTGGGCAGTCACGAAAGTGTTTTAAGTGTGGTAAAGTGGGTCACCTGACAAACACCTGTACCGTGGTAAAGAGCAGCCTGTGCGGGGAAGTCGGCCACTTAGCGGCAGATTGCCAGAACATCAAGTGCAACCTCTGTGGGGAGATCAGCCACCCTCACAGGGACTGTCCGGATGCCTGGCACAATATATGCAAGCTCCTTCCTGATGAGAAGTTAGTGACAGGGACAGAGGCTCAGGAGGAGGAGGCTTTAATGTCAGGGACAGTACTGACCAGGTCAGAGGTCCACCAGGGGTCCGCTCAGGTAACATCAGAGCAGCTTTGCACAGCGGGTACAGTGGGGAGCATGGAGGTCGTCCCTCAGGTCCAGCAGCCACATACAGCCACCACTTCAGTATCACCATCTCTAGCTGAAGAAAGTGGCTGTAATCAGGTAAAAAGGAAAAAAAAAGGACAAGAACTCCCCTAATCATGAGGAGGAGTATGTCACTAGCCAGGGTGGCAGGAAAAAAGTCCAGAGTTCGGCAGGTGTGATGGTCGTGTCCAATAAGTTTGATGTTTTGTCTGAGTCTGATGGGGACTTGGAGGAAGAGATAAAAAGAATAGAGACTGAGTATGACAGGGACGTAGCGGACCATCCCCCTACAAAACGGAAACCCGTACCTGCTGACACAGAGATACAGTCTGACATGGAGACCGGTGGTAGTCAGAACATCTGTGATCCAGACTTATGATGGCGGTTTTTACATCTCTGCTCCTCTGTTGTGGTATTGTGATGGCGGATTTCTCATTAAAAATAACATCCAGTAATGTGAACAGCATTAAGGTGAGGAGGACGAGGCACGCTGTCTATGACCATCTCCGATACCTGGACGCAGATGTCATCTTTCTGCAGGAGACGCGGCTGACGACTCAGGGGCTTATGAGGGAGGCTGAGAGGGAATGGCGGTCTGGTCCCACTTTTTGGTCACTGGCTGTGGAGCCGTACGCCGGGGTCGCCATTCTGTTTAACACCAGGGATGTGACAGTACATAGGATGACGGAGGTGGTTATGGGAAGGTGTCTGGTCCTGGAAGTCACTGTCCATGGGAGGCGACTCCGGCTTATTAACATCTATGGGCCACAGACGGTGACTGACAGGATACAGTTATTTAATGAGGTCAAGCCTTATCTGTTCACCTCTCTTCCAGTGATAATGGCGGGGGACTTTAATGCCATACTGACATCAGGTGACAGCTCCTCAGGTAGAACCGTGACGAAGGATGGTAGGATCTTGAATAACATAGTCCTACAGGCCGGATTAGGTGACGTCTTTAAACGGGGAGGTCGAAAGCCAAAATTAACCTATTCCTGCTCCAATAGAGGCAGTAGAATAGATCTGGCTTTTGTAAGTCCCATGGAAGTCATTGGTGCCATGAGTGAGAGAGTCGTCCCATACTCAGACCATCTTGCTCTATATTTCTGCCTGGGGGCCACTAAGCGAGCTGATGTTGGTAGGGGGTTATGGAGACTTAATTCCAGCCTCCTCCATGATGTCTCTGCCCAGAGTTGTGTCCACTCCCTTTTGCAGGGTCATCTACAGAGAGTGGACTTCTATGACAACATGGCCGACTGGTGGGAGGACGTCAAGGATGATATCAGACACCTATTGAAGAGACTGTCAGTTAAGAAAGGCAGGAGTAAGTATAGCCAGTACCTAAGGCTGCGCAAAGAATTGGAGTCACTCTATTCTGAGGGCGGGGGTAACAAAGAGAAGATCGACCGGCTGAAATCTGAGATAAGGCAGTATCAGTATAGCAGGTATACCTCCTTGGTTCTTGAACGGGATTATGGGGTCTTAGGGGCACCTGATCCTTTTGAGAATTGCCGGGAGCGGGTGGCCAATAAATTGGTCACAGGTCTTATTGACTCCCAGGGTGTATTGCAGGAATCTCGGGAGGGTATCCTGGGGGTTGTGAAATCTTATTATACTGACTTGTTTCAGAGTAAGGCTTTGAATAAACATAAAATGACTCAATTCTTGGAGGCAACTCCAACGCCTGATACTAATGATCTGGACTTTTTTCTTTTGACAGCAGAATTAACGGTGGAGGAGGTTAAGGAGGCCATTGATAAGTTACATCTGAAGAAGGCACCAGGTCTGGATGGTATAACAGCAGAATTTTATAAGAAATTCAGAGACCTCCTGGCTTCAATTCTTGTGTTTACAAAAATTGTCTAGAAAATCACCTGGTGCCTCCATCCATGAGAGTGTCCTCATTAATTCTGCTGTCTAAAGGTAAGGAGCCGAGCGACATCAAGAATTGGAGGCCAATTGCCCTCTTGAATGTTGACAGGAAGATTCTGGCAAAGATCCTGTTTTCTAGGTAAGGCTGGTTTCACATTAGCGCTTTTTAAGCGCACGCACGGCCGGGGGTAGCTCCGCCCCCGAGCCGGCTCTCTGCCCGGCGTGCCCGCCCCTTGCTTGTAGCGCCGCCTCCTAGCAGACAGCGGCGCCTGCGATCGGCGCACCCTATCTTTAGCATAGGGTACGCAGATCGTGCGCAGGCCGTGCGCTAGTTGCGCTTTGACCTGCGCTGCGCACTTTTGACGGTGCGCCGTGCGCGCCAAAATCCGAAAAGTTCGATTTTGGCGCGCACGGCGCACCGTCAAAAGTGCGCAGCGCAGGTCAAAGCGCAACTAGCGCACGGCCTGCGCACGAACTGCGCACCCTATGCTAAAGATAGGGTACGCCGATCGCAGGCGCCGCTGTCCGCTAGGAGGCGGCGCTACAAGCAAGGGGCGGGCACGCCGGGCAGAGAGCCGGCTCGGGGGCGGAGCTACCCCCGGCCGTGCGTGCGCTTAAAAAGCGCTAATGTGAAACCAGCCTAGGTCTGTTTGTCCCCGGCACTGTTGGTAGGCTCTCAGTTTGGCACGGTAAAAGGGCGGAACATCTCTGGAGCAGTCATCTCGATACGGGAGATGTTTGAGAGATGTAAAGCTCTGCGGTGTGGGAGATATGTTGTCAGTCTGGATCAGGCTAAAGCCTTTGACAGAGTTGATCATGATTATCTGTGGGCCACTTTGTCAAAGTACGGCATTCCTAGACAATTTGTGGATTGGCTGAAGACTTTGTACAGAGAGGCGGTGAGCTTTCCTCTGATTAATGGTTGGCAGGGTGGCACTTTTGGAGTTGAGGAGGGGGTGAGACAGGGCTGCCCGCTGAGTCCACTCCTGTATGTTTTTGCCATAGACCCGTTTTTGAGGTCACTGCAGGAGTGTAACTTTTGGGGGGTGCCGGTCCCCCACTGCTTGCCTCTGAAGGTTGTTGCCTACGCGGATGATGTGACGCTGGTGATATCTAATCCTCATGAGGTGCAGATGTTGTCTGCGGCCATCAGAAGTTACTCAGAGGCCTCCGGGTCTCTGGTTAACCTTGAGAAGAGTCAAGCTCTGTGGACATTGCAATCTGACCCAGACTTTGATCTGCCGCAGTTTGTTAAGGCTTCCACCCATATTAAGATCTTAGGGGTTAAATTTGGGAGGGAAGATAATGCCAGCCTAAATTGGGAGGAAAAATTGGAGACTGGAAATGCAAAGGTTCAGCGATGGAAGAACTGGAGGCTGACTTACAGAGAAAGGGTTGCTATGTTGAAGACTTACCTGGTCCCCGTCTTCTTGTATGTCTCCGTCGTTTTTCCTTTGCCAGAATCCTTCTCGGCGAGGCTCCTCAGCCTGTTCTTCCAGCTCTTGTGGGGGAACAGGATGAACGTGATAAAGAGGGAAATAACGTACCTACAGCGGAGTGAGGGCGGGCTGGATATGTTAAATCCAAGGGTTTTCTTTGACTCCTTGCTTCTGAAAGTAAATTTTGGGGGCATGGATTCAAACAGTAGCTCCCTGTGGGCGAATAGTATCAGGTATTGGATATTGCCTTTTGCGGAATCTTTGGTGCGAGGCGGCAGTCTCAAGAGGAGGAGATGGACAGGTGACCACCTCCCCCAGTATCTGGAATATGGTCTGAAGTGTGTCAGGAAGTGGGGACTGGAGAGGTCCTACATTGAGAGTAATAAAAGGAAAGATCTGTGTGCTCATATATGTAGGACTTTCTTCTACTCTCCACTGGCCCTAAGAGATTGTGCCAACAGGACCCTTCAGGACAGTCTCCGATTCCTCAACGGGAGGCGACTTCCAGCAAAGTTTTTTGACATTGCTTGGCTGTCGCTACATGGGAAGATCTTTGTGATGGGGAACTTAAAATATTTAAGTGTTTCGGATCGGAACTGTCCCCTTGGTTGTCAGCAGAAGGAAACCATGGAGCATTTTATTTGTGATTGCTGGGGAGGTAGGGAAATATGGACGGAAGTATCGACCAAGCTGAAAATCCCCAGACAGCTGTCCCTGAATTACCCTGACATTATCTATGGAGTCCCATCCACTGACGGTAACATCGACAGGGGGACAATGTACCTGATCATTACCACCATTAAGTATTACCACTGGCACATGAGAACCCGAGTGTCCCTCCACAGCGAGCCCTTCCATCCCGTCACCGCAGCCACAAAGATACTGTCTGAGCTCAGATGGATAAGAGCGTTAGAGATAAAGAAAAGTCAGAGTAATGAGAGACTATGGAGGAATGTGTCTGTGGGATAATAACATGATCGTGTTACTAAAAGTGTTTATTTCATATTCTTCCATCCACAGGAGTGAACTCTAAGTTACCTTTATTCCTAATGTATTAATTTACTTCTATAATTCTTGTCTGATGCATTCATGAGAATTTATGTTTTGTGTTAAGGAAGAATTCTGTTTATTTTAATTGTATTTGTGGGTTTTATACAATAAAAATTGCCCCTATGTACAAGAATATAACTACTATAATACTGCTCCTATGTACAAGAATATAACTACTATAATACTGCCCCTATGTACAAGAATATAACTACTATAATACTGCCCCATGTACAAGAATATAACTACTATAATACTGCCCCCTATGTACAAGAATATAACTACTATAATACTGCCCCTATGTACAAGAATATAACTACTATAATACTGCTCCTATGTACAAGAATATAACTACTATAATACTGCCCCTATGTTCAAGAATATAACTACTATATACTGCCCCCCCTATGTACAAGAATATAACTACTATAATACTGCCCCTATGTACAAGAATATAACTACTATAATACTGCCCCTATGTACAAGAATATAACTACTATATACTGCCCCCCTATGTACAAGAATATAACTACTATATACTGCCCCCCTATGTACAAGAATATAACTACTATAATACTGCTCCTATGTACAAGAATATAACTACTATAATACTGCCCCTATGTTCAAGAATATAACTACTATAATACTGCCCCCCTATGTACAAGAATATAACTACTATAATACTGCCCCCCTATGTACAAGAATATAACTACTATAATACTGCCCCTATATACAAGAATATAACTACTATAATACTGCTCCTATATACAAGAATATAACTACTATAATACTGCCCCTATATACAAGAATATAACTACTATAATACTGCCCCTATGTACAAGAATATAACTACTATAATACTGCCCCCTATGTACAAGAATATAACTACTATAATACTGCCCCTATGTACAAGAATATAACTACTATAATACTGCCCCTATGTACAAGAATATAACTACTATAATACTGTCCCCTATGTACAAGAATATAACTGCTATAATACTGCCCCCTATGTACAAGAAAATAACTACTACAATACTGCCCTATGTACATGAATATAATTGGACTATGAATCTGGGAAAAGTTGTTTTTTTTTTTTAACTCTTTATACCCTGGGTCGTAAGTGTTACAATTTTCTGGAGGGTTTTCTATCCTCTGTTACCACGCAGACATGGAGCGTTCAGGGACCACAGGAAGCAGTGACGGGGCTTCCTAGTAGCGTATGCAAAATATAAACTGTCTGTTGTTATTCTACAGGGAGAGACAGGCTGGAATTTTAGCCACCAATGTGCATCCAATCAGCCTTTCAGATCCTTAATGATTTCTCAGTTCTCTGCTCTTCCATTTTCTGTCCAATTAATTCTTTTATTGTGCACCGGATAAAGGCAGACAAAAAAAAGAAGCCTTTCCCCGCAATAATGAATCATTAAAATTCAGCAGCTCCCCTCTGCTGCTCCCTGGCCGGTCCCCAGAAGACTAAACTATTTTGCATTTGCTCTGCCCAAGCTGAGATCATTCCCTCATTTAACCCCTGGCAGGACAGAGTAATAAACAGAGGACAGGTCATTAAAGGGTGAATCTCGGCAAAGTCAGTGAGGACCATAAGTCCAGATAATGAGGAGATCCAAGGACAACCACCATCTTTGGTGCCATTTCCCTAAGGATTAGTAGAGGTCTACAAGTTGGGTCCTCACGAGTGCCCCTCAAAGATCTCCAACTTGTGGTGGCACGTTTTTGGAAACCAATGGATAGCAATGGTTGACACAGTCCCTCGAATTTCCACAAAAGTGCCATCAACATACTGTAGTTTGGTGATGTGAATTTATGGAAATTTGGAATGCCAACTCAAGTCATCTTTCACATGCCTCAATGAGTTGTCAGGAGGGACGTATCAGCGAAAGACCATTCTTGGATAGAAGGAATCCAACATCATCCCTTTACCGTGAAACATCATGGAGCCATAGTATCCGAGAAGTTAAATATCGCTTTAAAAGTTGAAATTCATGAATCCTTAAGTCGAGAAGGAAAGTTCCTGTTCAACCAAACGTAGCAGAGTACGAGGGAGATGTATTCCCTAAATGTTATGGAGCCTAGAGATAATCCACTTCTTTACCCTATTCAAGAAGTTTTTGGGTTAGACGGCAGGTGGGCACGTCCAAGATAGGGGAATGTCGGAAGGCAGCCGAGCAGTCCTCTATCAGGTTTCTGTACTAGACGTGAAAGCCAAAGTTGGTCATCCGATGAGTCCTTCACAAAGATTTCCAATATTTCATCCATTTCTTGAGTTTTGTGGGAACTGACCTATTTTGGAGGTTAGATGAAAATTGTTGGGCACCCATAGACCTATCCAAGACAAGAAGGTGGGTAGGGTGATGGTTTCTGTAGACCTCCACTAGATGTGGGGCCAGAGTCAAATGTCCTATGGCTGTTTCCTTCCCTCCCCCAATCCCAACTGTCTATGGAAATAGAGTATATCCCTGACAAAATGTGTAAGTTATGTATAACTTTTGGCCAGTTCGTCTCGCAGATGTCCCCACCGAGTTATCGTTTACAGCTGTGGTTTAATTGTTTTACAATTATTGCCAATAAAATGCACAGAGCGATCGAAGGACAGGAGAAGCAGATACATTTCCTGGTGGGAGATCCCCCTGAGACCACGTAGTCACACTATGTGCTCCAGCTCCGCATCCTGCTCATCTACGTTTTCATGGACAAAATGACCAGATGACTGTAAAAGCTATTCATCACAACGATGGACTCAAATGGGAAAATTAGCTTTACGTCATAATACTTCCAATAATGTAAAGAAAAAACCTACTATAATACTACCCCTATGTACAAGAATATGACTACTATAATACTGCCCCCTATGTGCAAGAATATAACTACTATAATACTGCCCCTATGTACAAGAATATAACTACTATAATACTGCCCCTATGTACAAGAATATAACTACTATAATACTGCCCCCTATGTACAAGAATATGACTACTATAATACTGCCCCCTATGTACAAGAATATAACTACTATAATACTGCTCCCTATGTGCAAGAATATAACTACTATAATACTGCTCCCTATGTGCAAGAATATAACTACTATAATACTGCCCCTATGTACAAGAATATAACTACTATAATACTGCCCCTATGTACAAGAATATAACTACTATAATACTGCCCCTATGTACAAGAATATAACTACTATAATACTGCCCCTATGTACAAGAATATAACTACTATAATACTGCCCCTATGTACAAGAATATTACTACTATAATACTGCCCCTATGTACAAGAATATAACTACTATAATACTGCCCCTATGTACAAGAATATTACTACTATAATACTGCCCCCTATGTACAAGAATATAACTACTATAATACTGCCCCTATATACAAGAATATAACTACTATAATACTGCCCCTATGTACAAGAATATAACTACTACAATACTGCCCCTATGTACAAGAATATAACTACTATAATACTGCCCCCTATGTACAAGAATATAACTACTATAATACTGCCCCTATGTACAAGAATATTACTACTATAATACTGCCCCTATGTACAAGAATATAACTACTATAATACTGTCCCCTAAGTACAGGGATCCTTAAAGGGGTTGTCCACTACTAGGACAACCACTTGAACAAGTGTTTGGTCATGATAAAAGTACCCTATACTCACCTCCCGTGCGGGTGCTGTTCAGGGGTGTCATGCGGGGCTCCTGTGCCGTTTCAGCGCTGGCATTACTGTCCCCGCTTTCGTACAGATTGAACATGAAGAGCAAGTAAGGGATCTGTAGCAGCCTGGACTTCCTTTTCATATTTAGTGAAGGTGGAGTTACTGTTTAACCATCTTAAAGGTGTATATACAAATGTATAATATTTTACAAATATCGCTTAAGAAAAAAAAAAAAAAAAAAAAATCTGAACCATCAACACAAGTAATTATTTCATCAATTCCCCATACATTCAGATTTTCAACGCCAAAGTTTGCATCCGGCCGAAAATGAGCCAATGACACACATTCTAAATTAATTTTACAGTCACTGAATTTCAGACCAAAACTGAAGCAATATCTCCTTACAGCTAATATTCCCCGAGTGCTTGTATCTCTGGTAATACAAGTCGTAGATTGAGTTATCAAACCGTCACATTAAAGTTTCTTGTAGGATTTTTTTTTTTTTTTTTTATTAACAGCCCATTATTCCAAAGTGAAAAGTTTGGCAAACTTTAGAAAACTTCTCAATTAAAGTTTGTAGACTCCTGGGGCACATCAATTATAAGATTAGGGTACATTTTGACAATGTTATTTTACCAAAATTCTCAGGGTAAAAAAAAAAAAAAAAAAAAAAAAAAATTTAAAAAAAATTTCTTTATATTTACCAAAAAGTTAAATTTAAAATTTTTCCTTTTTTCCCCCCCCCCTCCTCATTCAGATGTATGAGTCTTCATATAAAATGTGAACTCAATAAAGCAAACCACAATTCAAACATCTCTATCCCAAAGCAAATAATCTGGAGACGAGGCGCGCGAATAAATTTTTTTTTACGCTGTATTTTGTGCCACATCTTAGGTAAATAAAGCAACCTGACAAATACTTTCCACATTTTCTTAGACTTAATTCAGACTGGGCTGGTCCCTGACTGTCTTGGTTTCATGGATATATGAATCCAATTTAAGAATCAGCCCAAAATAACAAATCTGAATTTTTTTTTTATTTTTTCAAAATTAGAAACCAATTTAACCCAACACTTTTTTTATATTTATTTTTTTTTTATTTTATTTATTTTTTTTTTAAGTTTATTTTTTGTAATTAACGCATGAAGAAAAAAAAACAGTCAGTTTTAATAAAAAGCCATTTTAATTTTCTCGAAGAAAGCATATACAAAAGTTAGCTTTATGGAAGAAAAAAAAAAAAAAGTAAATCAGCAACGTACATCAAACGAATGGAATCGTTCACATGAACTGAAAAATAGAATTTTGGCAGAATTTCACTAAACGCAGAGAAAAAAAAAAAAAAAAAGAAATCTGATGACTTTTATATAAAAAGAAAAGTAGGACAAAAATAATTTGTAGATTTTTTTTTTTTTAATTTACAGAGTTCTCTTTTCTCACATCTTAAAAAAAGGCACAAGTTACCGTAAAGTAGAAATTATATGCTCAGCATACAATAAAAAAAAAAGGAATAAAATAGCCCAAAAATAATATTAGTCATAAAAGTAAAAAAAAATAAAACAATGGGAGAGGATTTTAGTGTCTTAGCTTAAGTGGGAAGACTCTGGTCCCTGGTAATCTATGGATGAAACGGAAGAATTGGCAAAATATATAGGATGGAGTTAAATAATTGAACAAGGCGATTTTTTTTTGGCAAAGAAAAAGGCAACCAGAAGCGATCATTTACTATTAGACATTTGCTGGTCTGACAAATTCAAGATTAAAAGTAAAAAATAAGTTTTTCCTACTTTTCCCCCCCAAAAAGAGTGAAAGATTACCAATTTTCTTCCCATATTATATTTTCTCCCTGTTCTACAGTTTTATTTTAATGAATAAATCACTTATAATATATGGCACATAAATATATTTTATATATATTTAACAGATCTTAAAAAAAAAAAAAAAAAAAAAAAAAAGGTTAATTACAACCAAACATTTTGCCTAAAAATTCACCAAAAGACTATACGTAGTCCAAGCCTGAGACACAATGAAATGGCGGTGGGAAAATAGAAATCAGTATTTTTTTTTTTTTTTTTTCTTTCGGGTGCACCCATGTGTAAAATTTTCCAAAAAGTTTTTTACACTCCCGTTTTGGGAGAATTCTATTGCGTTAGGTCGAGAGGAGAACGAAGGGACTGTGTTAAGTTGACCGTGGATCGGCCCTCTACCCCAGCGCTTCATGAAATGGGCGAGTTGGTCATATCGCTTGGTCTGTATCTCATGTTCTGGTAAACAATAGAACTTTCAGAGTTGTGCCCAGTCTTCATGTGAAAAATATCTGGTCCATCCTTCACGGTAGGTCATGTCGGAGTCAAAAATTATTTAAAAAAATTCTCTAGAAAACTCAGATGGAAATGCTCTTAGCTGGAGATGTTCTCATTTTACTTTTGAGTTTGTTTTTTTTTTTTTTTTTTTTTCAGCAGGCACTTATATAACAACTGGAACAGCGCCTCCTACCTGTACATTCTGTCTTTAGTGCACATGTCTTGGAAGACGTCTTGACAACCAGACATATCTATGGCATGAGTCCTCAGGTTGAAGAAATGGAAAGTTCCTCTAAGGCCTGGTTAGGGTTGTGTAGACCGGCTGATCCCAGTTGGAGTTGGGACTGTGGGACGGAGGAATGGACAAGCTGTTGAGGATGGGAGTGGCGTAAGGGCGCCGAGAGGAATGGAAGTAAGGATACTGGTACAAACTGGAGGGGTAGCTTGTGTAAGGGTTGTAGTAGTTGGAGCTTGGGAGGTCTGTGTAGTCACACTGAGAGCTGGAGAAAGGACTGGGTATTGTGGAAGTGGACACCGTGGTGGCACAAGCCTGGGAACTGTAGGAGGTGTAGTCAGAATGAGTAGGAGATCCATGAGATTGGTCACTGTAATGACTGGGACTCAGCTGCTCCGTCTTGATGTGAGGTCTTTGCTGACCAGACTCGGAAGATGAGGTGGAATTTGAAGGACTTTTATGGTTCCAAACAGGCACTTGTGGGGTTCCGGATGGGTGTGCATATGGCGCGGCATAAGGCGGTCCAGTAGGATTCTGCCCATGGTCAGCTGAAAGAGGCCCATGGCCGTTAAGAGGCAAGTACTGGTCAAATTCATGGACATCGAAGGTCTCAATGTTATTGATGACCTCACTGCTCAACTCGTTAATGTCCACGTTACTGAAGTCAATGTTCTGACGCCCATTGTCCATCAACCTCCGTCCTTCATGTTTCAGTTCTTGTTTCCCACCATGGTGTAAGTCAGTTTTGGGGGTGGTTGGTGGAGTTGGCGGTCCATGATTTTGACCTAGAAGAACAAGAGAATTAGAGTGTTATTCCCATTATCACATATTGTATCCTTTATTGCAATTTAGCAAGCTTTATCTAGGGAAGTTTCTAGAGCTCTTCCAAAAACAGGATGTCTACCTCCAAAAATAAAAAAAGTTTATCGGTTGACGCGGTATCTTCTCGACCATCATGTGTCTAAAGTTAACTTCATGCTTTAAGAAAGAAATCTTAGACGCATATAGATAATCTGTTTCTGGAAAGTTTTGCCTCCTGGGCTTGTGGCTGAGCAAAAAAAAAAAAAAAAAAATTCTAGACAACTAATAGCTTCTGGCTCCAAGTAGCTCTTTTTTTATATATATATATATATATATATATATATATACACACACACACACACATACAGGAAATCAACTGAACTTTAGAGAAGCCGAATAAAAGAAAATATCAGAACTTAAGGTCAAAAATAGCCAAAAAGTCATTATCTGATTATTGTAAGAAGCTGCAATGCTGCTCCAACATCAAGTACATGAAATTCTGGATTGATGAGGTGCACGTTGATCTTAAAGTGGTGTTCTGGTTTAGGAAACACACCCTAAAAATGACAGGGGGGGGGGGGGTTCTCCATTCAGGACCCTCATTTATTAGTCTATCCCACTGAAGGACATATGTGGGTCATACAGACAGATCGTTTACAATTAAACTGTAATTATTCATTTCACCTGCGGGGGCACTGCAGGATAATCAAATACTTGTGCACAATAATAAACAGACTATCTGCCTGTTGAAACCTCATTACCTGCATGCTCTCCATGAAGATGACCATCTCCCATTCCAGAGTCAGACTTGTACATTTGGGAACCAGGGTGGTGGCCCAGTTCGGCCCCAGAATCGGAATCGCTTTGTCCGGCTTTGACGCTCTTCCTCCTGCGCGGTTGATACTTATAATCTGGGTGATCTTTCTTGTGCTGAACTCGGAGCCTCTCGGCCTCCTCTACGAAGGGTCGCTTTTCGCTCTCGCTCAGTAGACTGTAGAAGGAGGGAAAGAGAGGACCGTTAGTTGGAGGCTATATATATATATATATATATATATATATATATATATATATATATATATATATATATATATATATATATACACACACACATATACATATATAATAGGTGCTCTAGTATGTAGACCGGCGGTCAACTACATCTCCTACATCGTTCCATTAGCCCGAGGCAGTCAGGGCCTTCTGGAAGTTGTAGTTTGTTTTTTTTTTTAAACTGTTGTTGACCGCTTGCTTACTGGTTTCTAAAGCAGTTCAAAAAGTATGTCCAACACCTCCAAAAATTATTTACCGCGATGGGGGGGGGGGTCTAACCTACCACCAATTACTATTTGAGTTGGTGGTGTGGAGTTCACCATTTGTCAAATTTTGCCATTAACTTCATTGCGGTAAGAAAGTTTTTGCAAGTCACTGAAATATTATATATTTTATTTTTTTTTTTTTCCACAATTTTATTAAGTTATGGAATTTGTTTTAAATATTACAGTTTAATTCCTTCGACAGCCCCGGAACGTTTCATTTCAAAGCTCCGCTCAGTAACGCTCCATCTTAAAAGCAGACAGGAAAATATTTTGTGGTTTTGCCTTTGGGATCGAGTCATTGTTTTTGTCTCTCTTGAGGTTTTTTTTCTGCAATGAATTTAATCCTGCTTTTCCAAACGTGGCTTAAAAAAAAAAAAAAAAAAGAATTCTAGTCTGAGATTTTTTAATTAGTATTTTTTATTATTTAGTCATTACACGTGGCTGATATACTATTTTAATATCCGATTTGTGTATTTTCTCTTCATTTCTGGCAGGGTTCTCTATATGGATCAACTATAACTATATTATAGAAAAATTTATCCAACCACCCGCTCTGATCCTCTCTCAAAAAAAAACAAAAACAAAAAAAAAAAACACCCCTCTTCAAAATTCCACTTGTTTCCCTCAGTCACATTGTATCACAATCCCAATCCTTGTGCCTCTGCATCTCAGACAACGAGGGGGGTTCATGCTCTCTCATACCACCCTACATATGGTCCACTTCCAATCCTGGCCTTGAAGGGTTAAGTCCCATGTACAGAGAGGTCAGTCCTGAACCAAAAGGTGCAAAAAAAAAAAAAAACCTATACCAAAAAAAGTTTTCTATAACTCCAGAGATGGGCACAGTCGCTAAATATTTATTTTGCAACCCTTAGAGGGAAGGTAAGGAAATGCAGAGGGTTTTATTTTTTTTTTCCCCAGGAGGGTTAACCCTTTCCTTACTGCAGCAGTAAAACTTTTTCGTTTCAGGAATACAATTGACATAACTGATTTATTGATTTTCTTCATCAAAACTTTAATATTTACTACATGTTACACATTTTTATTCTGGAATATTATCAGGTTTTTTTCTAGTATTACGTGTCACCATTACATAATAATAGTATTTTATTTTTATAATTACTTTTCTCATTTAGCGTTACACATTACTCATTTTTTTTTTTGGCATTTTAATAAAAAAAAAAAAAAAAAACACACTGTATCTGTGGCCCCAGTGCAGACCACACAAATAAAAAGTCTGACACTAAACATGAGCTCTATCACACACCTAGTATATAGTAACTGCAGCTCTAGATGCGACTAGAGTATGAACAGAAGAGCAAGTGCAGCTCTAGATGCAACTGGAGTATGAATAGAAGAGCGAGTGCAGCTCTAGATGCAACTGGAGTATGAACAGAAGAGCAAGTGCAGCTCTAGATGCAACTGGAGTATGAGCAGAAGAAGAGCGAGTGCAGCTCTATTTGCAATTGGAGTATGAACAGAAGAGCAAGTGCAGTGGAGACAGGTCTCCTATGCCCCCAGTAAATAATATTAAGCTAGAAAATAATCAGGAAATGTATTTCCCGGTTTCATGATGAGAAGACAGATGGCGCTAGAAGGGTTAACATTACAGATGGTCTCAAGTCAGAACGAGATATTAGGAAATTGAATTAAAGGACCTTATAGAAGGGTCTTATGATGGATCATTTATATGGGGGGGGGGATACTAGAAGCTCAGTTATATGGGGCACACCAGGAGCAGGGGGCTCATTTATATGTGGGGGGACACAAGGAGCAGGGGGCTCATATGGGGCATTTATAATGCAATTTTTCTTCATAAATAGGTATACATGGAGGAGCCAGGGGAATATTGGTAGCAGAATAACTGGGGGCTAGAGAGGCATTTGCTCCAAGGGGGCTCCAGTAAGTCACCTACTGTAGCCAAGGTGTTAATATCCAGGAAAGTCTAAATTACTGCAAATTATTATTATATTGGACCAGTTGTGATCTTGCGGTGTTTTAGCGACAGCCGCCATCATGTGGTTGCAGAACAGAGATTACGATAGTATCGGGACTAGATTTTTGACAAAACAATAAGTGCATTAGAAGTTCACCATAGTAGGAACATGTGGCATGTGCATCTTCCACCAAAAAAAAAAAAAAAAGCAGCAAGGGGTCCCATCATACCACAGCAGCCTTGTCCCACCCTGGTCGGTGGCCATGCTGCAGACGCATGGAGCCACCACCAGACTTCATCCATAGGGGAGAGTCATAGTCTCCACATATTACACTTCAGAGTCCATATGGCTCATGGCCGTCGGACTTAACCCTTGTAAGCCTGAACACAAACAAGTGGACACAGTGGTCATATAAAAGATATTAACCGTAATAAAATACCCCACAGATCATCCCATCGCCAGTAATATTTTTGCACCGAGTTAAACCCAACGAGGGGCACAGGAGCAGCACTGAGTGCTCAAGATCTGTAAACCCAATTCACAAGGAAGGATGGCACCGCAATGGGCACCACAAACCAGCCTTATACTTCAGCCCCTTCATTACTTTATGGGACAAGTAGAAAATAGGGAAAAAAAAAAAAAAAAGGTTGTAATTGCTGCACAGTCCCTGATGCCATCGAAAGGTTACAGCGCTGAGGAATATGTTGGCACTTTGCAAGAAAAATATGGCAAACGGCGCTGTTTGCCCCCATCAGATAAGGCACACTTGTCATCTGCGGTTTGACTTAGTCCCATATATCCAGCCACTTTGTTCACATGAGAGATTGGCACAGTATTATGGAGTGAACACATGTTGGCACAGATGGCACCGAGTGGCCATAAGTGCGCCAATTTGCCCTAATTGTTGCAAGCAATGAACAATTTCACACACCATCAATCATGACCTGTGACCAATACACTTATGGTAAGTCGGTGAGATCATTCGATATGCCACGATTTTGGCACCAAGGATGCAGTGTTTATCAATACTACCATGTCTATCATTGGCAGGAGAAGGGGTTGGTACTCACCGCCAGAGTTTGCCCAGGGTCTTGCTGAGCTCCGCATTGTGTAGATGCGGGTACTGGTCCGCCAACTTCCTTCGAGCCGCCTGTGCCCAAACCATAAACGCATTCATAGGTCTCTTGACGTGGGGTTTGGCTTTGAGGGATCCAGATCCCCGGACTGGCATGGGCACCAAGCTCCAGTCATACCCTTTCAGCACCTGGGACACTGCCTCCCGGATACAAGCTGGGAACCGCTCATCCATGGGCCCCTCGGGGTCATTCTTATTAATACCCCCTGGTCTGTGGGAGTCGGATCCAGCCGGGGACAACGGAGAGTCCGAGTCGGAGTCGGAAACGTGGGACATGGAGCTGGCGGTGCCCGCCGGGCTGCAGGGCGCCTCGGGAGCCTGGTCCTGCTCAGAGCTCATGTTCAACATCTGGGAGTCGGGAGATGGAACTTGCAAAAAATAAAAAATCAGTCGCAAATTTTTGGGGAGTTTGCACCAATCTGGTCCTAAGGGATAGACAGTCCGTGGCACGGGTGGTGCAACGCAATCCAGCCCCTAAATCTAGGCTGGCAGGCACAATGGTTGTGGGCACTGATTGGGCATGGAGACCACTTATTGCACTCAGTGGCTGCGAAGGAGCAAAGACATTTCCAAAGGCTCACCACAACCCCAAAATCCAGCTCTGTACCCTCTGCTGCTCTGCCTGCCAGCCCAGCATTAAGTAGGGGAGCGCTGCTCTCCACCCCTAGCGCCTCAAGCTCTCATTGGCTTCTGCCAGGGAGGGGGCAAGACCAGGACTCTTAAAGGAGACACTTTCCCTTTGCACTGCTTTCCCACGTGTAGTATCTACTTGTGTGTTGTGATTAGCAGGAGAGGGAAGGAGGAGGAGGAGGAGGAGGAGGAGGACACCTGTTAACCCATCGTGCAGCAGAGAGCCTGGTCCAGAAAATAAAGGGTTACAGGCGGCTTGTAAAATATCCAACGATGAATCTGCGCGCACGCTCCGCGGAAACGCTGGCACGTTTGTATGTTTCGCGCGCAGACGTAGCAGAGCTGAATTTGTCATCCAATAGAACTCGTTAAAAAACGACGCGACAAACTCCTTGGGCACCGATTCCTCATTCCGAAAGTCACTTTTCTTTTTCTTTTTTTTTTAACCTTGCGGTATTCGTTGACCGTTTTTGCAAAATTTGCGCAAAATTCAAAATGCTTTTCTTGTTTTTCCATATACTTCAAAGTTGGAGTATTAAAGTATAGATTATCAGCGGTCAAAAGATCGCAGGTTCGAATCCCCCCAGGAGAACTAAAAGACTACTTAAAAAAAAAATAATTAAAAAAAAGTTCGAAAACTTCGTAGTACAAAAAAAATAAAAATAAACAGGTTCGGCTAAAATGTCACAACGTGTTTCCACCCACAATAATATAGACGTACGTAAAATCAGACTGGAGAAGATTTTGAGCAAAAGTTTTGCAACTTTTTTTTTAAAAAAAAAGTTGCGGCTGGAAATGTCCGGAAAGCAAAAACTTTGTGGACAATGGTGAATATAATAATAATAATAAAGCGAATGCGTAGAAAATAGACAAATAAATAAGGCGCTAATAAAAAGGCGAAAAACACAAATAAATAGACGAAAAGGTGCGAATGTAATTGTTTCTGGTGCTGCTTTTCCTTGCGGAGATCCAGCTGGTGGGGAGGCTTCATGGCATTGCTCCCTGGCATCTTGTATACGGACAATTACTGAGGCGCCCCTTCATTGGGGGGTGTAGCGATACGGAGCAGCAATAGTCGTAGTATAATCATTATTCTGTACTAGTTGTAATATTAGAATTATCAGCAACAGTAGAAGAATTATTATTACCAGTAGCAGTGACACTATGCTGATCATAATGGAAGTCGAGGTATTGAAGCTGCATAATATTGGGTAGTAGTAGTATAGTAGTAGTTGGAGCAATACTAGTAGCAATGATATATGTGATATTAGTAGTAATATAATTAGTGCTGCAATTATTACTAGCCTAAGCATTGCATTATCACTATTAGTAGTGTTGGTAGTAGCTTTAGGGTTAGTAGTAGTATTGACAGTAGCCATAGGGTTAGGATTATGGCCAGGGTTAGGAGTAGTATTGGTAGTAGCTGTAGGGTTAGGGCTGGGGTTAGTAGTAGCATTGACAGTAGCCGTAGGGTTAGGATTATGGCTAGGGTTAGGAGTAATATTGGTAGTAGCTGTTGGGTTAGGGCTGGGGTTAGTAGTAGCATTGACAGTAGCCGTAGGGTTAGGATTATGGCTAGGGTTAGGAGTAATATTGGTAGTAGCTGTTGGGTTAGGGCCAGGGTTAGGAGTAGTATTGGTAGTAGCTGTAGGGTTAGTAGTAGTAGTATTGACAGTAGCCGTAGGGCTAGGGTTAGTACTAGTATTGGCTGTAGCTGTAGGGTTAGGGTTAGGGTTAGCAGTAGTATTCACAGTAGCCGTAGGGTTAGGGTTAGTAATAGTATTGGTAGTAGCTGTAGGGTTAGGGCATTGACAGTAGCCTTAGGGTTAGTAATAGTATTGGTAGTAGCTGTTGGGTTAGGGCCAGGGTTAGGAGTAGTATTGGTAGTAGCTGTAGGGTTAGGGTTAGTAGTAGTATTGACAGTAGCCGTAGGGTTAGGGTTAGTACTAGTATTGGCTGTAGCTGTAGGGTTAGGGATAGGTTTAGCAGTAGTATTCACAGTAGCCGTAGGGTTAAGGTTAGTAGTAGTATTGGTAGTAGCTGTAGGGTTAGGGCTGGGGTTAGTAGTAGCATTGACAGTAGCTGTAGGGTTAGGATTATGGCTAGGGTTAGGGTTAGTAGTAATATTGGTAGTAGCTGTTGGGTTAGGGCTATGATTAGGGTTAGTAGTAGTATTGACAGTAGCCATAGGGTTAGGATTTGAACTAGGGTTAGTAGCAGTATTAGTAGTAGCCATAGATTGGGTTCAGGTTAGTAGTAGTATTGGTAGTAGCTGTAGGGTTACAATTAGGGCTAGGGTTATTGTTAGTGGTAGTATTGGTAGTTGCCGTGGGGTTAGGGTTAGTAGTAGTAATACTATTCTGATCATTGAAGGAAGTAGAGGTATTTTAGCTGTATAATATTGAGTGTAATAGTAGAAGTCATAGGAGCATTAATAGCAACAATGATATCTGTGATATTAGTAGTACTATAATTAGCAATGCAATTAGTATTAGCCTAAGCATCGGCATTCATTATTAGTAGTATTGGTAGTAGTTGTAGAGTTAGGGCTACTACTAACCCTAATGCTAGCCGTAACTCAAGCCCTACGGCTACTACCAATACTACTACTAACTTAGTAGTAGTAGTATAGGTAGTAGCCGTAAGGTTAAGATTAGTAGCAGTAATACTATTCTGATCATTATTATTAGTAATTGCAGTAGAATTAGCTGTACAATACTGATGGTGTGAGCATTATTATTAATGGTAATAATACTAGTAACAGTAGTAGCTGCATATAGGAGTATAATTAGTAGTACGACTAGTATTAGTACTAGCAGTGGCATTATTAGCATTATCTATCAGAGCAGGGTTAGTAGTATGATAAGTAATAGTAATAATACTGTTAGGATCATTATTATTAGTGATAGCAGAAGAGCCTGAGCAATATTAATGGTAGTAATAGTACAAGTAGTAGAAGTAGTAGTAACACCATGATGATCATTATTAGTAGATGGAGTACTAGAAGCTTTATAATAGTATTAGTCTGAGCATTATTACCAGTAGAATTAGTACTAGTGTTATTAGTAGTACAGCAAGTATTAGTGCTAGTAGCGGCATTATTAGTATTATTACTATCAGTACTATTAGTCGTAGTGATAGTATGAGTACCAGTAAGATAGCGTGAATATTAGCAATATTAATAGTAATAATGTTGGTATTAATGTTAGTATTAGCAGTGACAGTAATAATACCGCATTAGATACAGCAGTATCGGGAGTAATGACAGCAGCGGTAGTAATAGGACCAGCAGTGATGTGATTCTGCCCCTCAGGAGTATTGTGAGCAGCATGTTACTGAATACTGATAGCAGTGGCAGTGCAGCACAGTATGGCAGCATTATTTATACTTATACTGTCCAGCACATAGGAGTGATACGGAGATGCTCCGGTGTAGGCAGCAGATTTGTGTGACCCTCAGGATATTAACCCCTTGTTGATAAGTCAATAATGTAATGTATTTGGGGTGGGGGGGATGTTGGGCATGCTGGGAGTTGTAGTTTTGCACCTGTACAAGAACAATATCTGGGCCCTTTGCAGTCAAATAATGTGTCTGTGACAGAGGGAGGTGTTGGTGGCCCCTTATCTCAGGGGCCCCTGAGGATGGTGAAATAATACAAAGGCCTGTGTTATAAAGGGCTGGAGCCCCGCTGGCCGGTGCACTGGCCCGGACAGGTGCAAGCACGGGCAGCCGGAACAGGCTGTAAAAGGGACAAGAACAACACCCTAATAATAGCATTGGTGATTGGTGGGTTTATTGGGGCGACCTGAGAACAACAGGACAGCTGTGGGGTGGACACTACAACTCCCAGCATGTCCTGGCAGCTGATGTCTTGCTGGGGAATTACTTTGTAGACAATTGCTCAAGTAGCAATCCCTCAATACTACCAGATTCTCTTCCTTTAGCTGCAGGAGCTATAAAGTCCTGATATTTGGGCAATTGCTTGAAAGGCAACTCCCTAACATATCCTGCAAAGATAAGGAGCAGGAAGGTCCAGGATAGGACGGGACTTTCCTTATCTCAGGCTAACACAGAGTAACACTATGAGCAGTCAGTATCGTCATGTAAAACTCAGAGGTCAGATACTGAGAATTATGCAATTTAGTTTTTTAGCAGCATCTTGTGCAGCACAGAAAATGCCAAAAAAAATCTCATAAAACAACCGAAAGTGTCCAACAATCCTATTAAATTAGTGTTCACTTTAAATCTTACAGCGAGAGATACTAATTATTGTAAAATGACTAATTTAAAAAAAAAAAAATGCAATTCTCACGTTGACCATTGGGGGCAGTCTTCCATTTCAATAGGAGCAGCCACTGCATTTGCTGTTGCAGGACTCCAGGCTCCCCCCCCCCCCCCCTGACTCTGCCATCACTAGAGGTTGTACAGCAATATGTCATTTATGAGAGGGAATGGGGAAGTTTAACCCCTTACTGCACGCCGGAGAATAAAAAAATGGACAGAACAGACGTAGAACTTGTTGGGTTTTGCTTTAGTAAGGTAAAGTAAAGCATATGTGGCAGTATTATTTATAAGAAGGGCTCTGAAGAGTTACTCTGTCTTCAAGGACTGGCATAAAGGATCTGTTGTTCCACAAGCTCCCTCCCCCCACACGTTTATACACTAAAATACTGCCATACAATGCCAAGTAGTACTATACAGTGCGCACACAATACTATCATTCAGTGACCAAATAATACCGCCATGTAATGTTTAACTAATACTGTATATAAATAACACAACCATATAATGCTTACATAATATTGTCATATGCTGTATTGCCTAAATAATACCACTATTCCATGGCAGAAAATTACCATTTAGTGTCCAAATAATACCACCATACACTACCTATGTAATACATCCTTATAATAGTAAATAATAGTTCCATAAAGTGCCACATATTACAGCTATATGGTGTATTTCTTAGAAATCTCACTATTCAGTACACAAATAAAACTACCACTCAGTGCTCAAAAAGTATACTATTATTCATAGCCCTAATCATATTGCTGTACAATCCTAAATTATACTGCCTCCCATTAGTCATATAATAGTACCATGCAGTGCAACGTAGCAGTACCATATACTATATCAGATAAAAATCCCACCATTAGGTTCCAAAATAAAACAACCAAAATAAAACTACTACTCATTACCCGAATAATACCGCCATACACAACCTCTATACAGTAATGAAGTAATAGTAATATATAGTATCAGATAACACTGCCTTATACTATATCACCTATATGATACTGCCATGCAGAGCACAAATATTACCGCCATACACTACCTCCATTCAATGATGAAATAATAGTAATCTATAATGCCATATAACACTGCCTTGCCTTATACTATATTACATATATAGTACTGCCATCCAGAGCACCAATAAAACTACCATTAGGTTGCAAAGTAAAACTACCATTTAGTGCTCAAATAAAACCATCAAACACTACCTCCATACCGTAATGAAATAATGGTAATGTATATTAACAGATAGCACTCCCGTATGCTATATTACCTACATGCTACTTCCATCCAGTGCCCCTAAAAAACTACAATTAGGTGCCAATATAAAACTGCAATTCAGTGCCTAAAATAATACCGCCATATAGTACCAGAGTAATGCCTTCATATAGTACTCAAAGAAAGAAATATATATGACCATATATTACATAAATAATACCACTATTCAGTACCTAAATAATACTGCCATACACTAATACTACGCAATACCTTTTACAATAATAGTACCATATAGTGCAACATAAAGCTGCCATATACTCCCTGTAAGAACACCGCCATTCAGTGCCTATATAATACGGCCATACACTGCTGCGAAGTACCTTTTACAATGTCCAAATACCACTAGAATACAGTGCAAAATAAAGCTGCCATATATTCCTGATAAAAATGCCGCCATAATAATGCCACATTGGTAATGTGGTAATGTCTCTGAGTGAGGGTGCACATGCTCCACAGGCCGGGGACCGCCGCTGCACCACTCGTCCCCCCGCTATAATACGTTACGTCCGGGGGTTCAGGCCCGGCTTGTGATGTGGTTTTGCGGCCTGTAGTGTTTCATTCCCCTGTAATAAGGGTGTTAGTGGCAGATCTCCAAATCCCACCGCAGAGAACACAATATCCCATACAGGGGCGAGCTCTCTGCCAAGGAACACGCGGGGTGAGCGGGCACCGCCTGGCCCATACGGGGTTAAGCCTTGGCCACGACGTTCCGGTCACAGGAATCCCGGTAAAGCTGGCAGATTCGGTGTTTACGTGAATCTCAGACCCCAATCAGCTCGGTTCCTCCTCTGATCAGCCTTGTTTATCCCCCATACACAACATTTTCCTTCCTGCCGTAAACATTTCTCCCGTCAGACTGAAACATTTTCGTTCTGGAAAGATCCGGGCGGATTTCCTAAAGACTTTGGGATTCATGTCAAAATTGTCCAAATTTTGATGAAAACCATGAACCTACATCCCGTAAATGAATGCCATTCATTCGGATGTACCGCCCCTTTAAATGTCACATTAAGGAGTTGCCATGCAAGCGATTGCCTTGTATGGTTGGCAATCAATCACATTAGGAGCAGAAGGGATTCTTCTCATGGTAATCAATTCTTGTACCCCGCCGCTGCCCTGCAGGCGACATCAGCAGGACACAAAAAGCCCCCCCCCCGGGGTATCATTAGTTTAATTGCTTCCATTGCCAATACTCTGGGAAAAATGCTTATAAAGCAATTCCATAATCAGACCTGGCAATTAACATGAGCCTAGAAAATAACTTAAAGGGGCACAGGGGGTGTAATTGCATCAGGACCCTTATGGTTAAGGGTTTCTTCTGCACATAAGGGGGCAGTAAGGAGCCCACCTTTTGGGATTCGGGCCCCATACCTTGAAATTATACCGTCCTTTCCTTATCCAAAGCGTCTATGTGTAATACCCCATTTCTCCTGCGACACATAGGGGGGCGCTAAATATGACATCCGGAAGATGAAGGGAGCAACTACCAAAAGTCATACATGAGACAGAAAATATGTACCTGTGAATAAAAAATGGTATGCGTTCCTGTCGGTAAGGATGGAGACCACGTTGTGGTGGGCTTCAGAGACCCCAGGGCTCATTTATTAGGATTGGAAAGTTATCAGAGGTCTCCAGTTAATGGAATTTTCCATAAAAAATAAGCTAATCACAGTGATCGACGTTGATCTGTAGAACAAGCGAGTGTTCAATTTTACTGCAGTGACACTGCTGGTCAAATGAAGTATTACACTATTCTATTGACATAAGTCATCTGTTTATTTAATGCAGGGTCCTCCACAACCAGGGACAACTCTATAGAGCCGCTGTAACAGAAGAGAATCCGAAAGCCTAAAAGAATGAACACAACCCATTATAACGCAGCTGAAGCCAAGGGGCTCACAGAGGAGCCTGAAGGTTTTATGCACCGCGCTCCCAAAATCTGCTTCCTCCAGATCTCCGCGGAAGCATGGGAACGAGTCTCACTGCGCTGCAAGTTGGGAAAATCGCCAAAACACTTAAAAATTCATTTTGTGTTTTGCTTGTCTTATATTAAAACAGAAACATATTGGCCCGAACATTAACTCCTAATACCAGATCTAATAGCCTGCAGGCGCTCCGACCGGTCTGACTCCTGCAGCTCCCTGCAACAGGCTGCTCATTATATGTTAACAACCACTGAAAGACGCCCTGATACCTTGTAAGTCTCTACACAAGACAACCTCAGGGGGATATGGAAACTCTCCCCTGCGTCCGGTCCGACCGTACAGGCAGTATTATAGTAGTTATATTCTTGTACATAGGGGCAGTATTATAGTAGTTATATTCTTGTACATAGGAGCAGTATTATAGTAGTTATATTCTTGTACATAGGGGCAGTATTATAGTAGTTATATTCTTGTATATAGGAGCAGTATTATAGTAGTTATATTCTTGTACATAGGGGCAGTATTATAGTAGTTATATTCTTGTACATAGGGGCAGTATTATAGTAGTTATATTCTTGTACATAGGAGCAGTATTATAGTAGTTATATTCTTGTACATAGGGGGCAGTATTATAGTAGTTATATTCTTGTACATAGGGGGCAGTATTATAGTAGTTATATTCTTGTACATAGGGCAAGTATTATAGTAGTTATATTCTTGTACATAGGGCAAGTATTATAGTAGTTATATTCCTGTACATAGCGGCAGCATTATAGTTGTTATATTCTTGTACATAGCGGGCAGTATTATAGTGGTTATATTCTTGTACATAGGGGGCAGTATTATAGTAGTTATATTCTTGTACATAGGGGACAGTATTATAGTAGTTATATTCTTGTACATAGGACAAGTATTATAGTAGTTATATTCTTGTACATAGGGCAAGTATTATAGTAGTTATATTCCTGTACATAGCGGCAGCATTATAGTTGTTATATTCTTGTACATAGCGGGCAGTATTATAGTGGTTATATTCTTGTACATAGGGGCAGTATTATAGTAGTTATATTCTTGTATATAGGAGCAGTATTATAGTAGTTATATTCTTGTACATAGGGGCAGTATTATAGTAGTTATATTCTTGTACATAGGGGCAGTATTATAGTAGTTATATTCTTGTACATAGGAGCAGTATTATAGTAGTTATATTCTTGTATATAGGAGCAGTATTATAGTAGTTATATTCTTGTACATAGGGGCAGTATTATAGTAGTTATATTCTTGTACATAGGGGCAGTATTATAGTAGTTATATTCTTGTACATAGGAGCAGTATTATAGTAGTTATATTCTTGTACATAGGGGGCAGTATTATAGTAGTTATATTCTTGTACATAGGGGACAGTATTATAGTAGTTATATTCTTGTACATAGGGCAAGTATTATAGTAGTTATATTCTTGTACATAGGGCAAGTATTATAGTAGTTATATTCCTGTACATAGCGGGCAGTATTATAGTGGTTATATTCTTGTACATAGGGGGCAGTATTATAGTAGTTATATTCTTGTACATAGGGCAAGTATTATAGTTGTTATATTCTTGTACATAGCGGGCAGTATTATAGTGGTTATATTCTTGTACATAGGGGGCAGTATTATAGTAGTTATATTCTTATACATAGAGGCAGTATTATAGTAGTTATATTCTTGTACATAGGGGCAGTATTATAGTAGTTATATTCTTGTACATAGGGAGCAGTATTATAGTAGTTATATTCTTGTATATAGGGTCAGTATTATAGTACTTATATTCTTGTATATAGGGGCAGCATTATAGTACTTATATTCTTGTACATAGGGGCAATATTATAGTAGTTATATTCTTGTACATAGGGGCAGTATTATAGTAGTTATATCCTTGTACATAGGAGCAGTATTATAGTAGTTATATTCTTGTACATAGGGGGCAGTATTATAGTAGTTATATTCTTGTACATAGGGGGCAGTATTATAGTAGTTATATCCTTGTACATAGGAGCAGTATTATAGTAGTTATATTCTTGTACATAGGGGGCAGTATTATAGTAGTTATATTCTTGTACATAGGGAGCAGTATTATAGTAGTTATATTCCTGTATATAGGGTCAGTATTATAGTACTTATATTCTTGTATATAGGGGCAGTATTATAGTACTTATATTCTTGTACATAGGGGCAATATTATAGTACTTATATTCTTGTACATAGGGGCAGTATTATAGTAGTTATATTCTTGTACATAGGGGCAGTATTATAGTAGTTATATTCTTGTACATAGGGGGCAGTATTATAGTAGTTATATCCTTGTACATAGGAGCAGTATTATAGTAGTTATATTCTTGTACATAGGGGGCAGTATTATAGTAGTTATATTCTTGTACATAGGAGCAGTATTATAGTAGTTATATTCCTGTACATAGGGGCAGCATTATAGTAGTTATATTCTTGTACATAGCGGGCAGTATTATACTGGTTATATTCTTGTACATAGGGGCAGTATTATAGTAGTTATATTCTTATACATAGAGGCAGTATTATAGTAGTTATATTCTTGTACATGGGGCAGTATTATAGTAGTTATATTCTTGTACATAGGAAGCAGTATTATAGTAGTTATATTCTTGTACATAGGGGCAGTATTATAGTAGTTATATTCTTGTACATAGGGGCAGTATTATAGTAATTATATTCTTGCACATAGGAGGCAGTATTATAGTAGTTATATTCTTGTACATAGGGGCAGTATTATAGTAGTTATATCCTTGTACATAGGAGCAGTATTATAGTAGTTATATTCTTGTACATAGGGGCAGTATTATAGTGCTTATATTCTTGTACATAGGGGCAGTTTTATAGTAGTTATATTCTTGTACATAGGGGCAGTATTATAGTAGTTATATCCTTGTACATAGGAGCAGTATTATAGTAGTTATATTCTTGTACATAGGGGGCAGTATTATAGTAGTTATATTCTTGTACATAGGGGCAGTATTATAGTAGTTATATTCTTGTACATAGGGGCAGTATTATAGTAGTTATATTCTTGTACATAGGGGTCAGTATTATAGAAGTTATATTCTTGTACATAGGGGCAGTATTATAGTAGTTATATTCTTGTACATAGGAGCAGTATTATAGTAGTTATATTCTTGTACATAGGGGGCAGTATTATAGTAGTTATATTCTTGTACATAGGGGCAGTATTATAATACTTATATTCTTGTACATAGGAGCAGTATTATAGTAGTTATATTCTTGTACATAGGGGGCAGTATTATAGTAGTTATATTCTTGTACATAGGGGCAGTATTATAGTAGTTATATTCTTGTACATAGGAGCAGTATTATAGTAGTTATATTCTTGTATATAGGAGCAGTATTATAGTAGTTATATTCTTGTACATAGGGGCAGTATTATAGTAGTTATATTCTTGTACATAGGGGCAGTATTATAGTAGTTATATTCTTGTACATAGGAGCAGTATTATAGTAGTTATATTCTTGTACATAGGGGGCAGTATTATAGTAGTTATATTCTTGTACATAGGGGGCAGTATTATAGTAGTTATATTCTTGTACATAGGGCAAGTATTATAGTAGTTATATTCTTGTACATAGGGCAAGTATTATAGTAGTTATATTCCTGTACATAGCGGCAGCATTATAGTTGTTATATTCTTGTACATAGCGGGCAGTATTATAGTGGTTATATTCTTGTACATAGGGGGCAGTATTATAGTAGTTATATTCTTATACATAGAGGCAGTATTATAGTAGTTATATTCTTGTACATAGGGGCAGTATTATAGTAGTTATATTCTTGTACATAGGGAGCAGTATTATAGTAGTTATATTCTTGTATATAGGGTCAGTATTATAGTACTTATATTCTTGTATATAGGGGCAGTATTATAGTACTTATATTCTTGTACATAGGGGCAATATTATAGTAGTTATATTCTTGTACATAGGGGCAGTATTATAGTAGTTATATCCTTGTACATAGGAGCAGTATTATAGTAGTTATATTCTTGTACATAGGGGGCAGTATTATAGTAGTTATATTCTTGTACATAGGGGGCAGTATTATAGTAGTTATATCCTTGTACATAGGAGCAGTATTATAGTAGTTATATTCTTGTACATAGGGGGCAGTATTATAGTAGTTATATTCTTGTACATAGGGAGCAGTATTATAGTAGTTATATTCCTGTATATAGGGTCAGTATTATAGTACTTATATTCTTGTATATAGGGGCAGTATTATAGTACTTATATTCTTGTACATAGGGGCAATATTATAGTACTTATATTCTTGTACATAGGGGCAGTATTATAGTAGTTATATTCTTGTACATAGGGGCAGTATTATAGTAGTTATATTCTTGTACATAGGGGGCAGTATTATAGTAGTTATATCCTTGTACATAGGAGCAGTATTATAGTAGTTATATTCTTGTACATAGGGGGCAGTATTATAGTAGTTATATTCTTGTACATATGAGCAGTATTATAGTAGTTATATTCCTGTACATAGGGGCAGCATTATAGTAGTTATATTCTTGTACATAGCGGGCAGTATTATACTGGTTATATTCTTGTACATAGGGGCAGTATTATAGTAGTTATATTCTTATACATAGAGGCAGTATTATAGTAGTTATATTCTTGTACATGGGGCAGTATTATAGTAGTTATATTCTTGTACATAGGAAGCAGTATTATAGTAGTTATATTCTTGTACATAGGGGCAGTATTATAGTAGTTATATTCTTGTACATAGGGGCAGTATTATAGTAATTATATTCTTGCACATAGGAGGCAGTATTATAGTAGTTATATTCTTGTACATAGGGGCAGTATTATAGTAGTTATATCCTTGTACATAGGAGCAGTATTATAGTAGTTATATTCTTGTACATAGGGGCAGTATTATAGTGCTTATATTCTTGTACATAGGGGCAGTTTTATAGTAGTTATATTCTTGTACATAGGGGCAGTATTATAGTAGTTATATCCTTGTACATAGGAGCAGTATTATAGTAGTTATATTCTTGTACATAGGGGGCAGTATTATAGTAGTTATATTCTTGTACATAGGGGCAGTATTATAGTAGTTATATTCTTGTACATAGGGGCAGTATTATAGTAGTTATATTCTTGTACATAGGGGTCAGTATTATAGAAGTTATATTCTTGTACATAGGGGCAGTATTATAGTAGTTATATTCTTGTACATAGGAGCAGTATTATAGTAGTTATATTCTTGTACATAGGGGGCAGTATTATAGTAGTTATATTCTTGTACATAGGGGCAGTATTATAATACTTATATTCTTGTACATAGGAGCAGTATTATAGTAGTTATATTCTTGTACATAGGGGGCAGTATTATAGTAGTTATATTCTTGTACATAGGGGCAGTATTATAGTAGTTATATTCTTGTACATAGGGGGCAGTATTATAGTAGTTATATTCTTGTACATAGGGACAGTATTATAGTAGTTATATTCTTGTACATAGGGGGCAGTATTATAGTAGTTATATTCTTGTACATAGGGGGCAGTATTATAGTAGTTATATTCTTGTACATAGGGGGCAGTATTATAGTAGTTATATTCTTGTACATAGGGGCAGTATTATAGTAGTTATATTCTTGTACATAGGAGCTGTATTATAGTAGTTATATTCTTGTACATAGGGGGCAGTATTATAGTAGTTATATTCTTGTACATAGGGGGCAGTATTATAGTAGTTATATTCTTGTACATAGGGGCAGTATTATAGTAGTTATATTCTTGTACATAGGAGCTGTATTATAGTAGTTATATTCTTGTACATAGGAGCAGTATTATAGTACTTATATTCTTGTATATAGGGGCAGTATTATAGTACTTATATTCTTGTATATAGGGGCAGTATTATAGTACTTATATTCTTGTACATAGGGGAAATATTATAATAATTATATTCTTGTACATAGGGGCAGTATTATAGTAGTTATATCCTTGTACATAGGAGCAGTATTATAGTAGTTATATCCTTGTACATAGGAGCAGTATTATAGTAGTTATATTCTTGTACATAGGGGCAGTATTATAGTGCTTATATTCTTGTACATAGGGGCAGTTTTATAGTAGTTATATTCTTGTACATAGGGGCAGTATTATAGTAGTTATATCCTTGTACATAGGAGCAGTATTATAGTAGTTATATTCTTGTACATAGGGGGCAGTATTATAGTAGTTATATTCTTGTACATAGGGGCAGTATTATAGTAGTTATATTCTTGTACATAGGGGCAGTATTATAGTAGTTATATTCTTGTACATAGGGGTCAGTATTATAGAAGTTATATTCTTGTACATAGGGGCAGTATTATAGTACTTATATTCTTGTACATAGGAGCAGTATTATAGTAGTTATATTCTTGTACATAGGGGGCAGTATTATAGTAGTTATATTCTTGTACATAGGGGCAGTATTATAGTAGTTATATTCTTGTACATAGGGGGCAGTATTATAGTAGTTATATTCTTGTACATAGGGACAGTATTATAGTAGTTATATTCTTGTACATAGGGGGCAGTATTATAGTAGTTATATTCTTGTACATAGGGGGCAGTATTATAGTAGTTATATTCTTGTACATAGGGGGCAGTATTATAGTAGTTTTATTCTTGTACATAGGGGCAGTATTATAGTAGTTATATTCTTGTACATAGGAGCTGTATTATAGTAGTTATATTCTTGTACATAGGAGCAGTATTATAGTAGTTATATTCTTGTACATAGGGGCAGTATTATAGTAGTTATATTCTTGTACATAGGGGCAGTATTATAGTAGTTATATTCATGTACATAGGGAAAAAAGAATGCAGGAAATGTACATTGGAGGCTGTCAGTAATCAATTCTCGTATTTTCCAGTCATTATATTTCACTCGTTATGCGGGTAATGAGCTTACAGAAGGTGTAGAATATTTCCTCCTTCTACGTAAACACTCCCTGTTTAATATTGTGCCAAAAATTTTTTACCTTGATGTCAGTAAGTCGTCACTGAGATTACCTATCAGTAAGGAAGCAAACTCTGAAGCCAAGATCAATATTGGAAATCTGTTGCATACATCTTATTAAATATTAAAGAAAAGTAAATAAAACAAGACGTCTTTATGTTCTAAGAATATAAGAATATTCTTAACATCAGCGCTTTACTGTGTAGTTTCTACAGTGGGTACGGAAAGTATTCAGACCCCTTTAAATTTTTGACTCTTTGTTTCATTGCAGCCATTTGGCAAATTCAAAAAAAGTTCATTTTTGTTCTCATTAATGTACACTCTGCTCCCCAACTTTACTGAAAAAAAAACAGAAATGTAGAAATTTTTGCAAATTTATTAAAAAAAGAAAAACTGAAATATCACATGGTCATAAGTATTCAGACCCTTTGCTCAGACACTCATATGTAAGTCACATGCTGTCCATTTCCTTGTGATCCTCCTGGAGATGGGTCTACTCCTTCACTGGAGTCCAGCTGTGTGTAATTACACTCATAGGACTTGATTTGTAGAGGCGCACACCTGTCTATATAAGAGCTCACAGCTCACAGTGCATGTCAGACCAAATGAGAATCATGAGGTCAAAGGAACTGGCCAAGGAGCTCAGAGACAGAATTGTGGCAAGGCACAGATCTGGCCAAGGTTACAAAAGAATTTCTGCAGTACTCAAGGTACCTAAGAGCACAGTGGCCTCCATAATCCTTAAATGGAAGAAGTTTGGGACCACCAGAAGTCTTCCTAGACCTGGCCGTCCAGCCAAACTGAGCAATCGTGGGAGAAGAGCCTTGGTGAGAGAGGAAAAGAAGAACCCCAAGATCACTGTGGCTGAGCTCCACAGATGCAGTAGGGAGATGGGAGAAAGTTCCACAAAGTCAACTATCACTGCAGCCCTCCACCAGTCAGGCCTTTATGGCAGAGTGGCCCGACGGAAGACTCTCCTCAGTGCCAGACATATGAAATCCCGCATAGAGTTTGCTAAAAAACACATGAAGGACTCCCAGACTATGAGAAATAAGATTCTCTGGTCTGATGAGGCTAAGATAGAACTTTTTGTTGATAATTCTAAGCAGTATGTGTGGAGAAAACAAGGCACTGCTCATCACCTGCCCAATAAAATCCCTACAGTGAAACATGGTGGAGGCAGCATCACGCTATGGGGGTGTTTTTCAGCTGCAGGGACAGGACAACTGGTTGCAATTGAAGGAAACATGAATGCGGCCAAGTACAGAGATATCCTGGATGAAAACCTCTTCCAGAGTGCTCTGGACATCAGACTTGGCCGAAGGTTCACCTTCCAACAAGACAATGACCCTAAGCACACAGCTAAAGTAACAAAGGAGCGGCTTCAGAACAACTCTGTGACCATTCTTTACCGGCCCAGCCAGAGCCCTGACCTAAACCCAATTGAGCATCTCTGGAGAGACCTGAAAATGGCTGTCCACCAACGTTCACCATCCAGCCTGACGGAACTGGAGAGGATCTACAAGGAAGAATGGCAGAGGATCCCCAAACCCAGGTGTGAAAAACTTGTGGCATCATTCCCAAGATGACTCATGGCTGTACTAGCTCAAAAGGTGCGTCTACTCAATACTGAGCAAAGGGGCTGAATACTTATGACCATGTGAGATTTCAGCTTTTCTTTTTTAATAAATTTGCAAAAATTTCTACATTTCTGTTTTTTTTTTTCAGTCAAGATGGGGTGCAGAGTGTACATTAATGAGGAAAAAATGAACTTTTTTGAATGTACCAAATGGCTGCAATGAAACAAAGAGTGAAAAATGTAAAGGGGTCTGAATACTTTCTGTACCCACTGTAAATTTGTTTTTTTTTCTGATGATACCATTAATCCTAAAGACCAACTGACAGTGAACCTGCACTGTTTACCTGCAGTCACCACTAGGGGGAGCTTTGGAGCTAACTGTATACAATTTATACATTGAACTCAATAATAAAACTGTATACAGTGGGCTCCCCCTAGTGGTGGCTGCAAGCAGTGAGACGTTTATCATGGTCTATGCAGGGGATTCCGAGCACATAGGTGACAAGTTGTCACAAGAAATCCTAGATAGTAACGGGGGATGGGGACGGCTTTCTGGTTTCCTTTCTTCCTCCTGGAGATTGATCCATGTTTGATAACACATGGCCGCATCTATTGATTGCACAGAAAAAGTCATGAGAAAATCCCTGGAGTTATTGAGCGGTCTGGTTACATTTTGAGGCAGAAGATGGAGCGGCTGCGGAGATCTGTCCTGAGAAAAACAGATTTACAGGAAAGTTGTTGCCAGTCGCTCTCAGTGGGGTCATAGACTGGTGCACGGTTCTGTGTGTTATATGTCATATTATCTATCTATTATCTGTGTATCTATCTATCTAGCTATCTATCTATCTATTATCTATCTATCTATCATCTATATATCTATTATCTATATATCTATCTATTATCTATCTATCTGTTATCTATCTATCTATCATCTATATATCTATTATCTATATATCTATCTATTATCTATCTATCTGTTATCTATCTATCTATTATCTATAATGTTACCACTGCTGGTCAGGTGAGGAAAATCTCCAGGAGTGGACCCTCTGGACCGTGGCACCGAGGGGCCCCGGGCGAGCTGCCAGGTGGAGCCGACCCCTATACAGGGATCGTTAGGAGCAGGCCCAGGGGTTCGGGTACCACTATAGCTGGTACTGAGAGGGGTGGCTCAGAACGGACTGGAGTAGGAGCACGAGACTGTAGAAGGTAGGACCAGAGTAGGATTGCAGGGCTGGACCACGGATAGCAGGACAAAGCAGGATCACTGGAGACAGGACCGGAGTAGGACTGCGGGACTGGAGCATAGACAGCAGGATGGAGCAGGAACACGGGAGGCAGGACTGGAGTAGGACTGCGGGACTGGAGCACAGACAGCAGGACAGGATGGAGCTGGAACACGGGAGGCAGGACTGGAGTAGGACTGCGGGACTGGAGCATAGACAGCAGGACGGAGCAGGAACACGGGAGGCAGGACTGGAGTAGGACTGCGGGACTGGAGCATAGACAGCAGGACAGGACGGAGCTGGAACACGGGAGGCAGGACTGGAGTAGGACTGCGGGACTGGAGCATAGACAGCAGGACAGGACGGAGCTGGAACACGGGAGGCAGGACTGGAGTAGGACTGCGGGACTGGAGCATAGACAGCAGGACGGAGCAGGAACACGGGAGGCAGGACTGCGAGACTGCAGCAGGAACCACGGAATACCGGGCTGCGGGAGACCAGTGAGTACACGAGGGAGCAGGGCCCAGTGTGCTAGCAAACACGACGATCAGGCACCAAAAAAAGGCCAAACAACATTAAGGCCCATAATTGCCACAATGATCCAAATCCAGAAAAAATGTTATACACACAGCGGCATATTCACATCCTAGGAGCAAACGGGGAAACGCGTCGGGTGGCCTGAACATACGCTAAGTTCCAATTATCTGTATTATTGTATATTGCTCTATTTTTTAAGGCCTTATGTCCCTATGATTGAGGGGCTACCTATTGGTATTACCATAAGTGAATAAGTCTTTTTATCAATGGGGGAGGTTATTGCTCCTAGGTTAATGAATATGCCGCTATGTGTGTAACATTTTTTGAGGTGGCCTAAATATATGCTAAATTTCAATCATTTGCATTATTGTATATGGCTCTATTTCAAAGGCCTTATGTCCTTATGATTGAGGGGCTGTTACATTGATATTATCATATATGAATAAGTCCTTTATTTATGTTGCTCCTAGGATGTGAATATGCCGCTGTGTGTATAACATTTTTTCTGGATTTGGATCATTGTGGCAATTATGGGCCTTAATGTTGTTTGGCCTTTTTTTGTTGCCTGCTAATTCTGGGTTTGAACCTACTAAATGAAATGTTATATATTGTGTAAGGATCTATTCCTTTCATTTCTTTTCTTTGCTATATTGTTTTCCCCCTTATATTGATAGGGTGATATTAGGGGAGAGGGACAGTCCACGTTGAGTGGGGGCGCCAAAAAATCGTCTCTTAGGGTGCCAACCTCCACGGCATGGAAGGAGTCAGTGAGGCATATTGCAGGGTTATTGCAGGCAATTTTGTGTGTCAATATTGTGGGTTATATAGGGTATTTTTTACCCTGCACACTGGGATAGGTGTTTTTTACTATAATAAGGAATTAAAATTGTTTTTAAGGGAAATATATGATCACTATTTGATTCTCCAGGAATAATTTTGTTAAAGTGAGATATTTTTAGGACAGGAGGCCACAAAATCAAGCACATCTTGGTGGAGCGTAGGCCACCAGTAGTGATGCGTGATAAGGGCAAGCATCTTCTTAGTTCCGGCATGTCCCCATAGAAGGACCTTTCGCCTGAGATTTTCAGGCACAAGAGTCTTGCCGGGAGGTGGAGATAGCCAGTTCACTAGAGCCACTGTGATGATTTTAGTGGGCTCAATAATGTGCGAAGGTTCCTCCACTGTTTCGATTGGCTGGAAGACCCTGGATAGGGTGTCGGCTCTGGTGTTCTTGTTGCCAGGGCAAAAACGGAGCTCGAAGTCAAATCGGGCAAAAAATAAGGACCATCTGGCCTAACGAGGATTGAGTCTCTGGGCAGACTGGAGATAGGCCAAGTTCTTGTGGTCAGAGAAGATTACAAAGGGATGGACAGCCCCCTCCAGGAGATGACGCCATTCTTCCAGGGCCAATTTTATGGCCAACAGTTCACGGTCGCCGATCGAGTAGTTGCACTCGGATGGAGAGAAGGCCTTTGAAAAGAAGCCACAGGGATGCAGACGGCCGGAGGCGGATGTCTGGGACAATACTGCCCTGGCACCTGTTGAGGAAGGGTCCACCTCGAGTACAAAGGGTTGGTTGCTTTCGGGACGGTGCAACACCGGGGCCATGGAGAAAGCCCGTTTTAGGGTCTGAAAGGCCTCCTCCGCCTCAGTAGTCCAAGCATTGGGAGTTGTCCCTTTTTGGGTGAGAGCGGAAATAGGTTTGGTTATTGCGGAAAAGTGAGAAATGAATTGCCTGTAATAATTTGCAAATCCGAGAAACCGTTGCATCGCTCTTACTCCAACGGGGCGAGGCCATTTGAGAATGGCCGTCAATTTCTCGGGATCCATCCTTAATCTAGCGTCGGAGATAATGTATCCCAGAAACGGCAGAAAGGTTTGTTCAAAGAGACATTTCTCTATCTTAGCATACAAGCGATTCTCCCGAAGACGCTGTAACACCAGGCGAACGCTCTTTCTGAGGGACGAGAGATCCGGAGAGAAGACGAGGATGTCATCCAAGTACACGACCACACAGGAGTACAAGAGGTCACAGAAGATCTCGTTGACGAACTCTTGGAACACCGCAGGAACATTGCAGAGACCAAAGGGCATGACCAGGTACTCGTAATGGCCGTCTCGAGTGTTGAAAGCCGTCTTCCACTCGTCACCTGCGCGGATACGGATCAGATTATAGGCTCCCCTAAGGTCTAGCTTGGAGAAGACCCGAGCCCCTCTGAGACGGTCAAACATCTCCGGAATGAGTGGAAGACGATACCTGTTCTTGATGGTAATCTCATTCAAGTCCCTATAGTCAATTCACGGCCGAAGAGATCCGTCCTTTTTCTTGACGAAGAAAAACCCGTCTCCCGTGGACGAAGAGGACTTCCATATAAAGCCTTTGGCGAGGTTCTCCCAGACGTACTCGGACATGTCTAAGGTCTCTGCGGGAGACAGGGGGTAGATTCTGCCCTTTGGAGGAGTCGAACCGGGGATTAGTTCAATTGGGCAGTCAAAAGGCCGGTGTGGGGGAAGAACCTCTGCTTCCTTCTTATCAAAGACATCAGCTTAGGAAATGTAGGCTGAAGGAAGGCCCACAAGGTCAGGAGGTGGCCGAGGGGCGCCCGCAAGACGGACAGGAGTCAGGCAGCGAGCTTGGCACGGGTGCCCCCAGCGGAGTACCTCCACTGAAGACCAGTCGAGAACAGGCTGATGAGTCCTTAACCAAGGGAGACTGAGTAGAATCGCATGGAAGAGCTTGGGCAAAACGTAAAAGGCTATCTTCTTTCGATGTAAGGCTCCGACTTGCAACTCCACTTCCTCCGTGACCAAGGTGACGGTCTCCTGTAGCGGTTTGCCATCCACTGCGGCTATCAGGCGAGGATTACATAGGGTAACCACGGGAATTTGGTACTTGTCCACCTCTTCACGCCGGATGAAGTTACCTGCCAAGCCCGAATTCACGTAGACCACCTTGGACCCATGTCTCTGCCCTGAAACCACAATAACAGATATAGTAAGAGGTTGAGAGGAATCATGAGCACCTAGGGAGGCCTCTCTTACCTGAACTAGGTGGAGGAGATTTTCGATTTTTCACGACAGGTGCGGACAAAATGTGACGAACCTCCGCAATAGAGGCATAGTGTTAGGAGTGGCGGAAGGCACTAAATAAAAATATAAATAAAGTGCCTTCGCCACTCGGGGTCCACCGTGCAGAGGATGTAATAACTGCTGCTAGGTGACGACAGAGCAATCTGGCGGTAGTGTGCACAGGGTTAACTGCACCCAATGTGCACTGCACAGACTCTGTTGAACTCACAGAGTCCTAGAAACAACAATAAACACAAAAATGCTGAGTCTGTTAAGGACACAGAACTACAGCGCTGCACCCGCGGTATCTGGTCACAGGAGTAGCACTAGATGACGGTACTTACTCCGTCTAGACCTACCGACAAGGATCGGGTGTAGAGCGTCGCAATTGCGAACGCACGCAGAGCTGCAACTGCAGCGCGGCAAAAACAGAGCCGCTGCAATGACACTGCTAACTAGCAGGCGCAATGCTGACGCTAGGCTGCTGAGGCAATGGAGCAATAGCGCGCTGGCGCAGATACTGGCAATAACTCAGGCACTCTCACAGACGTAGTATCAGAGGGTAGGGGTTTCCAATCAGTCATTCACCAGTCCATGCATCCATCAACAAACATACATCAGCAGTATGGCTATACTAGCGCATGGCGGAACAGCCATGCGCGCTTTTTATAGCGAACGGGACCTTCCGGAAATCTCCAGGTCTCCAAGAGGAGCCAATGGGATCCGACACAGGACCTGAACACCTGACTCCTGAACTCCAATGAGAGTTCGTCCCATGAGCATGCTCAGATGCAGAGGTAGAGGACTTAGCCTCTGGAGAGAGTTGCCGCAAGGCAATCTCCTCTGCAGTCTCCTCTACAGCAGATGAAGAGCAGGAGACTGCAGAATATGAGGATCTAGATGTCAGCAACGGAGAGGCAGAAATCTGACTCCTAACACATAGGCCTTGTGCCCGCCTTTCCCTCTGACGCAACTCAGCCAACTTGAGGTCATCTACCTGCATGGATTCGACCGAGGAGGGAGACGAGGACCCGGCAGGACGGGGACTAGTGGACCGGTTGGAAAGTGAATCCGGTCTAGTGGACCTCCTGTCTCTCGCTGACTCCCAGGCGCGTTCCTGGAAGTGCAGGTCAATGCGGGTGGCCAGCGAGATAAGGTCCTCCAGGATGGTCGGGGTATCCCGACCCGCGAGTTCATCCTTTATTCTGATCTAAAGACCGTGCCAGAATGCCCCTACCAATGCCGTGTTATTCCACCCAAGCTCAGAGGAGAGAGTGCGAAAGCGGATCGCATACTGCCCGACCGTGAGAGAACCCTGATGTAGGTTAAAAAGAGACTCGGTAAGAGAGGCTAACCGACCCGGCTCATCGAAAAGAAGACCGGAAGACTCGAGACAATGGGGTCGTCCCGTTCCCAGAGAGGGTTCAGCCAGGACAGGGCCTCTCCCTCCAGATGGGACATAATGAAGGCTACTTTGGCCCGGTCAGAGGGATATTGCTGAGGCAACCATTCAAAATGGAGGCTACACTGATTTAAGAACCCCCTGCAGAGCTTGGGATCGCCATTAAACTGAGGTGGCTTGGCAAGACGGGGTGCCGGGAGAGCTGTAGACACGGGGGGGGGGGGGGTGGAGTCGGGAGCGCGGCGGCAGACTGGAGGACCAACAAGCGGCTATCAACGGAGGCCATATAACTCAAAATATGGGCTTGAGCATCTCATTGCTGACCCAGCTCTTGTTGAAGACTGGCCAGTTGAGTAGCATTTCCAGGATCAGCCACCTGCAGGGCCGACAAATGGGTGTCCATAGACTTCATGACAGACATGATGCGTCCCTGATTCTCCCATAAAAAGAGCAACTCCTTTTGGGTAGCAGCAGAAGTACCGACGGAGTCCATGGCCTGATCGTACTGTTACCACTGCTGGTTAGGTGAGGAAAATCTCCAGGAGTGGACCCTCTGGACCGTGGCACTGAGGGGCCCCGGGCGAGTTGCCAGGTGGAGCCGACCCCTATACAGGGATCGTTTGGAGCAGGCCCAGGGGTTCGGGTACCACGGTAGCCGGTATTGAGAGGGGAGGCTCAGAACGGACTGGAGTAGGAGCACGAGACTGTAGAAGGTAGGACCAGAGAAGGATTGCAGGGCCGGACCACGGATAGCAGGACAACGCAGGATCACTGGAGACAGGACCGGAGTAGGACTGCGGGACTAGAGCATAGACAGCAGGACGGAGCAGGAACACGGGAGGCAGGACTGGAGTAGGACTGCGGGACTGGAGCACAGACAGCAGGACGGAACAGGAACACGGGAAGCAGGACTGCGAGACTGCAGCAGGAACCACGGAATACCGGGCTGCGGGAGACCAGTGAGTACACGAGGGAGCAGGGCCCAGTGTGCTAGCAAACACGACGATCAGGCGCCTCCCTCAAAGGGGAACGGCCTGATATGCCCCTGTCTGGTCTGCCATTGGTCTGATGGTGCTTCCGGGTCAGGGCATCGCTGGAGCACAAGTGACAGGAGAGAGGCGCGGCCGCCGCCTGCGGCGTATGCACATTGCATGCCGAAATGCCGTCGGCCGCGGACCTGTCAGAAGGGACTGCCATGGCTGTCGGGGGCTGGGGGCTGCAGCGCCGAGCCGAGGCCGGGTGAGTATACAGTGGCGGCATGACATATATATTATCTATCTATTATTTATCTATCTATTATCTATATATCTATCATCTATCTATTATATATCTATCTATTATCTATCATCTATCTATCTATTATCTATCTATTATCTATCTATTATCTATCTATCATCTATCTATCTATCTATCTATCTATTATATATCTATTATCTATCTATCTATTATCTATCTATCATCTATTATCTATCTATTATCTATCTATCTATCATCTATCTATTATCTATCTATCTATCTATCTATCATCTATCTATCTATCTATCTATTATCTATCTATCGTCTATCTATCTATTATCTATCATCTATCTATTATCTATCATCTATCTATCTATTATCTATCTATCGTCTATCTATCTATATATCTATCGTCTATCTATCTATCTATTATCTATTATCTATCTATCATCTATCTATTATCTATCTATTGATGTACCGGTGTCAGTATTACACCGGTGTCCGCCCCGCTTGTGTCCCCGGCTCCTCGCTGATCTACATGCTGACGCCTCCTTACTGTACAGTAATACTAATGTCCCTTTGGCCGCATTTGATTTCAATTACAGCTGAGCCCATAATTACACAAAGCTGAAAGCAATTAAAAAGTAAATTCTATTTAGTGCGTTTTCTTTCCAGATTTTGTTGGGTAACTCTTAAAACACACAGAAATCCACAAAATGTACAAACTAAGAAATTGTTTACCGTTCCCCGAAACTGTTTATTTTAGTATGCAGATGCTTGTGGGGAGGACGCACTATGTGGCGGCACAGAGACAGCGCTGACGTCAGGGTCTGGTGGCAGACAATCTGGCAGAAATCACATGGGGGGTGGTCTGGTCACCTATTCTTTTGCACACACTGGGGCCACCTTGCTGATCTTGCTCATGGGTGGATCCCTCTTTGGACCCGCCTTAATACACTAATTAGCATAGTGCCCATGAAGCTGCTATAGGGCCCACAGAAAAGGGGGCCACCGCTCATGTTGGCTATATACTGGTTTCCTACATGGGGCAGACATATTGCACTTACAGGGACACGGAGATAAAGGGGACGAGAGCCACCTTCTTCTTGTCCAATGACCATCGGGTGCTTAACTTGCTCATGGGCGGATCCTACATTCAGGACCTATGTAATAAATGACCACAAAGGGGCAGAGAGTCGAGTCCTCTGGGCCGAGGGATGTCACTAACAGTGTCCTTGTACTTAGGAGACTCGTCCTATAAGCTGCCGACATCGGGTCAACGAAAGATTTGCTTAAAATAGTCTAAGAGCAAAAAATAAAATAAAATCTACTAAAGTAAAAGGTGAAATGTTTAATGCGTGAATATTTCATCCTAAATCTAAACATAAAGTCCAGAAAATCGCATTGTAGGATTTTTACATAATTAATTTGCATTTTATTGCATGAAATAAGTATTTGATATAATAGAAAACAGAACTTAATATTTGGTCCAGATACCTTTGTTTGTAATTACAGAGGTCAGACGTTTCCTGTAGTTCTTGACCAGTTTTGCACACACTGCAGCAGGGATTTTGGCCCCCTCCTCCACACAGGTCTTCTCCAGATCTTTCAAGTTTCGGGGTTGTCGCTGGGTAATATAAAGTTTCAGCTCCCTCCAAACATTTTCTATTGGGCTCAGGTCTGGAGACTGGCTAGGCCACTAAAGGACCTTGAACTGCTTCTTACAGAACCAGTCCTTAGTTGCCCCTGGTTGTGTGTTTTGGGTCATTGTTATGCTGGAAGACCCAGCCACAACCCATCTTCCGCGCTGTTACTAAGGGAAGGAGATTGTTGGCCAACATCTTGCAATACATGACCCCATCCATCCTCCCTTCAACACGGTGCCCCCTTTGCAGAAAAAAAACACCAAAGAGTGATGTTTCTCCCATCATGCTTCATGTTTGGGATGATGTTCTTGGGGTTGTACTCATCCTTCTTCCTCCAAACACGGCGAGTGGAGTTGATAGCAAAAAGTTCTATTTTGGTCTCATCTGACCACATGACCTTCTCCCATTTCTCCCTTGGATCATCCAGATGGTCATTGGTGAACTTTGAACGGGCCTGGACATGTGCTGGCGTGAGCAGGGGGACCTTATGTGCCCGGCAGGATTTTAATCCATGATGGGGTAGTGTGTCACTAATGGTAATGTTTGAGACTGTGGTCCCAGCTCTCTTCAGGTCACTGACCAGGTCCTCCCATGTAGTTCTGGGCCGATTCCTGACCTTTCTCAGAATCATCCTTACCCCAGGAGGCGAGACCGTACATGGAGCCCCAGAGCAAGGAAGACTGACAGTCACCTTGTGTTTCTTACATTTTCTAACAATTGGGCCAACAATTGTTGCCTTCTCACCAAGCTGCTTGCATATTGTCCTACAGCCCGTCCCAGCCTTGTGCAGGGCTACAATTTTGTCCCTGGTGTCCTTAGCTAGCTCTTTGGTCTTGGCCGTGTTGGAAAGGTTGGAGTGTGATTGATTGTGTGTGGACAAGTGTCTTTTATACAGGTAACGAGTTCAAACAGGTGCAATTAATACAGGTACTGAGTGCAGGGTAGGAGGCTTCTTATTGATAAAAAACTAACAGGTCAGTGAGAGCCAGAATTCTTGCTGGTTGGTCGGTGATCAAATACTTATTTCATGCAATAAAATGTAAATGAATTATGTAACAATCCTACAATGTGATTTTATGGATTTTATTTTTACATTCTGTCTCTCACAGGTGAAGTGTACCTACGATAAAAATTACAGACGTCTCCATTATTTATAGGTTGTAAAACTTCAAAATCGGCAGAATATCAAATACCTATTTTCCCCACTGTTTATCTATCTATCTATTATCCATCTATCATTTTTCTATTCTATATCCAACATCTATTATCCATCTATCTATTATCTATCTATCATCTATCTATTATATAGCTATTATCTATCATCTACAGTATATATTATCTATCCATCATCTATTATCTATTATCCATCTATCATCTCTCTATTATATAGCTATTATCTATCATCTATATATTATCTATCCATCATCTATTATCTATTATCCATCTATCATCTCTCTATTATATAGCTATTATCTATCATCTATATATTATCTATCCATCATCTATTATCTATCTATTAGCCATCTATCTATCAGCTATCTATTATATAGCTATTATCTATCATCTATCTCTATATTATCTATCCATCATCTATTATCTATCATCTATTATCCATCTATCTATTATCTATCCATCATCTATCTATTATATAGCTATTATCTATCATCTATCTATTATCCATCATCTATCTATTAGCTATTATCTATCTATATATTATCTATCCATCATCTATTATCTATCTATCTATCATCCATCTATCTCTATATTATCTATCTATTATCCATCTATCATCTATTATCCACCATCTATCTGTTTATTGTACACAGAGTTCATTCCGCAAGGTCCTGATGGAAACAATATAAATTGTGCTACAATGGAACAAACAAAGGCCCCTCATCACCGCTGCTGGCTCCCACTCAACCACCTTGATGGTACGCTGGGCGCACCCTGGATGACATCACTTATTTTTTTGCAGAGCGCTGGACAGGAAAATGAGGCACATTGTTCCATGGAGAGGACTCACTCCATCGACCATGACTGAGCGGGCACAGCAAGAGCCCGGCCGGGGGGCTGCTGCGGTTTACTGGAAGGCTCCGAAGGGGCGACTCCGTGTTTTCCTGCAGGCCCAAGGCTGGTGCTGGATATTCAGTGGCAGATGACGCCAGTTTCGGTGGAATCTGTGCCCACTGGGCCACCAATATGACCCAAGGGCCTGGTGGGCCGGAGATTACCTGGGGAGATCCTTGCTTTGCCCCATCCTCAAAATATAAATCGCGGCCACTGATCCCAGGCGACCGCGCCGATCCCCCCCACACACACACTGCGCCGATCCCCCCCACACACACCGCGCCGATCCCTCACACACACACCGCGCCGATCCCCCACACACACACACTGCGCTGATCCCCCACACACACCGCGCCGATCCCTCACACACACACCGCGCCGATCCCCCACACACACACCGCGCCGTTCCCCCCCACACACACACCGCGCCGATCCCCCACACACACACACCGATCCCTCACACACACCGCGCCGATCCCCCACACACACACCGCGCCGATCCCTCACACACACACCGCGCCGATCCCCCCCACATACACACCGCGCCGATCCCCCACACACACACCGCGCCGTTCCCCCCCACACACACACCGCGCCGATCCCCCACACACACACCGCGCCGTTCCCCCCACACACACACCGCACCGATCCCTCACACACACACCACGCCGATCCCTCACACACACCGCGCCGTTCCCCCCCACACACACCGCCGATCCCTCACACACACACACCGCGCCGATCCCCCCCCACACACTGCGCCGATCCCCCACACACACACTGCGCCGATCCCCCACACACACCGCGCCGATCCCCCACACACACCGCACCGTTCCCCCCCCCAAACACACCGCGCCGATCCCCCCCACACACACACTGCGCCGATCCCCCCCACACACACACTGCGCCGATCCCCCACACACACACCGCGCCGATCCCTCACACACACACCGCGCCGATCCCCCCCCCACACACACACTGCGCCGATCCCCCCCACACACACACTGCGCCGATCCCCCACACACACACACTGCGCCGATCCCCCACACCGCGCCGATCCCCCACACACACACCGCGCCGATCCCCCACACACACACCGCGCCGATCCCTCACACACACACCGCGCCGATCCCTCACACACACCGCGTCGATCCGCCACACACACACAGCGCCGATTCCCCCCACACACACCGTGCCAATCCCCACACACAGGGCAGATTCATTATTACATTGGCGCCTTTTTTTTTTTTTTATTTGCACCTTACTCTTCTTCTTTGCTTTCACCTCTTTTTTTACGTTTCTCCATTGATCTTTTATTTTTTTCAGTTTTCATCTGATTCATCAACGGCAACTATTTAAAAAAAAAAGTCACAAAACTTGGAGCAAACGTTCTCCCGCCCTCGTCCTAGACTTACGAACACCTGGATTATTTTGGGGGTTTTTTTAGTGCATTTTTGCGACATTTTAATTCATCATGTCAGTTTTGTGCTAAAAAATTTGCAAAAAAAAAAAAGGGTTAAAAACAAAAATATTGGCCCTGATGCCTCATTTATGGGGGGGAGGGGGGGTCATTTTCTATTTTTTTTAGTTTTTTGTTGCTTTGCGCCAAATTATTGAAATAGCGCAGGCGGATCGCGAGTCCGGAATGCTGTGCAATTAGTTTTTTTCTGTATTTTTTGGAGGAAAGTTACATGTTTCGTTGAAATGATGCAAAAAAAAAAAAAGTAGCTTAGATCTCTTGGAAGGGGAAATGGAGGACAATGATCCGACACGTGACAGAAACAAGTGACAGGACGACAGGGAGCGACCACCCACTGACTGGATAATCTCCCCGGGGTTTCTGACTAGATTCCCCCCTTCTCCAGGGTGTAATATCCCGGTACTCTGGGGACGTGCAGTCTCCCCTCCCGCCCGGTGTCCGTCCTGCCGGACACTGAGGGCTCCGCTCCACTGCACAAGGGAGAAGGACAGGTGACGCATGCGCAGTGTGAGGCACAAGATGGCGGCGCCCAGCGGCGAATCCCTGCTGAGGAGAAGGAAGGGAAAAGAAGTGGAGGCTGAGGAAAGGAAGGAGCCGGAGGAGAAGCGGCATGGCAGTCACAGGGATTCCCTGCTACCTGACACTTACTGGCTCACTAGGATAGTGTTGCTGAGAGCTGTGGCGGCCATATACTGTGAGTGTATATTGTGCACTGTATACTAGTGTGTATAGATATATAGGTATATAATCGTCACTGACCCCCACCACACTTCACTGTAGGCGTCACAAGCCCCCACCATCCTTCATTGTAGGCATCAAGAGCCCCCCGCCATCTTTCATTGTAAGCATCAAGCCTCCAGCCATCTTTTGCTGTAGGCATGACGAGCCCCCCCCGCCATCATATACTGTAGGCATTACAAGCCCCCGATATCCTTCGCTGTAGGCATCAGGAGCCCCCGCCATCCTTCACTGTAGGCATCAGGAGCCCCCACCATCCTTCACTGTAGGCGTCACGAGCCCCCGTCACCCTTCACTGTAGGCGTCACGAGCCCCCGTCACCCTTCACTGTAGGCGTCACGAGCCCCCGTCACCCTTCACTGTAGGCGTCACGAGCCCCCGTCACCCTTCACTGTAGGCGTCACGAGCCCCCGTCACCCTTCACTGTAGGCGTCAGGAGCCCCCGTCACCCTTCACTGTAGGCGTCAGGAGCCCCCGTCATCCTTCACTGTAGGCGTCAGGAGCCCCCGTCATCCTTCACTGTAGGCGTCAGGAGCCCCCGTCATCCTTCACTGTAGGCGTCAGGAGCCCCCGTCATCCTTCACTGTAGGCGTCAGGAGCCCCCGTCATCCTTCACTGTAGGCGTCAGGAGCCCCCGTCATCCTTCACTGTAGGCGTCAGGAGCCCCCGTCATCCTTCACTGCAGGCGTCAGGAGCCCCCGTCATCCTTCACTGTAGGCGTCAGGAGCCCCCGTCATCCTTCACTGTAGGCGTCAGGAGCCCCCGTCATCCTTCACTGTAGGCGTCAGGAGCCCCCGTCATCCTTCACTGTAGGCGTCAGGAGCCCCCGTCATCCTTCACTGTAGGCGTCAGGAGCCCCCGTCATCCTTCACTGTAGGCGTCAGGAGCCCCCGTCATCCTTCACTGTAGGCGTCAGGAGCCCCCGTCATCCTTCACTGTAGGCGTCAGGAGCCCCCGTCATCCTTCACTGTAGGCGTCAGGAGCCCCCGTCATCCTTCACTGTAGGCGTCAGGAGCCCCCGTCATCCTTCACTGTAGGCGTCAGGAGCCCCCGTCATCCTTCACTGTAGGCGTCAGGAGCCCCCGTCATCCTTCACTGTAGGCGTCAGGAGCCCCCGTCATCCTTCACTGTAGGCGTCAGGAGCCCCCGTCATCCTTCACTGTAGGCGTCAGGAGCCCCCGTCATCCTTCACTGTAGGCGTCAGGAGCCCCCGTCATCCTTCACTGTAGGCGTCAGGAGCCCCCGTCATCCTTCACTGTAGGCGTCAGGAGCCCCCGTCATCCTTCACTGTAGGCGTCAGGAGCCCCCGCCATCTTTCATCCACATTTCACAGTACAAACAATATGAACGTTTTCAACTTTAAAGGGAATCTGCCACCCCATTTTTCGAGTATCAGCTGCGGCCACCGCCATCAGGGGCTTATCTACAGCATTCTGTAATGCTGTAGATAAGCCCCCGATGTAACCTGAAAGATAAGAAAAACGAGTTAGATTATACTCACCTGGGGGTCGGTCCGGTTTTGGTCCGATGGGTGTTGTGCTCTGGCGCCTCCCATCTTCTAACAGTGACGTCCTCTTCTTTGCTGCCTGTCGTGGCTCCTGCGCAGGCGCACTGCTCTGCCCTATTCAGGGCAGAGCAGAAAACTGCAGTGCGCAGGCGCCGGACTTCTCCGGGCGCCTGCGCACTGCAGGACTCTGCCTGGCCCTCAACAGGGCAGAGCAGTGCGCCTGCGCAGGAGCCACGACAGGCAGCAAAGAAGAGGACGTCACCATTAGAAGATGGGAGGCGCTGGAGCGCAACACCCATCGGACCAAAACCGGACCCAGACTGCCCCTGGGTGAGTATGATATAACTCATTTTTATTATCGTTCAGGTTACATCGGGGGCTTATCTACAGCATTACAGAATGCTGTAGATAAGCCCCTGATGGCAGTGGCCGCAGCTGATACTCGAAAAATGAGGTGACAGATTCCCTTTAAAGCTCTAGAAAAAAAACAAATATGAAGAACCACAACCTTTCTGCAAGAGACATTAATTTTTGGTCTCTGCAATAAGGCTACTTTCACACTTGCGTTTTTTTGCGCTGCGTTTTTGCGCATAAATGCGCAGGCGTTTTTCCCCCTATATTTAACATGGGTGCGCATTGTCATGCGTTTGTACGCGCATGCGTTTTTTTGTAGTCTGCGTCTGGGCGCACAAAATGCAATCCTGTTGCATTTTTTGTGCGTCCGACCTGTCTCAAAAAAACGCATGCGCACTAAATTCACCCAAAACCCATTAAAGTCTATGGGAGCGCTGACGTGCGCATAGTCATGCGCACGTCAGCGCAATAAAACGCATGCGTTTTTTTTTTTGCAAAAGCCATGCGCAAAAAACAAGAAAACGCATTAAAAAACGCATGGCGCGTTCTTATGCGCGTTCAAAAAAGCGCAAGTGTGAAAGTAGCCTTAGTCAGGTAAAAAGCAAAAAGGGACGTAATCGGAGACATCACAAGCCTCCGCCATTCTTTGCTGTGGGCATCACCAAACCATTGCCATGTATCACTGTATTCAGGGTGCTCTCTTCAGCGTGTGCTTCGTTCTTCCTCCTGCAGGTACACCAGAGACACTCGTCATGCAGGGGTGAATAATTCGGAGACTGCAGCAGTCAGTAAAAGCGACACTTGTGTAGGATTTGTAGAAACCTCTTGTTGTGTTAGTTGTAGTTCAGCTCTTTACTTTGTTCTTGTCTATTTTGGATAATCGTTGTCCTCTTTCCTGAGATGGGTGAAGCACATATATGTGACGGACGATCCCGCTCTCTGGATTTTCAGCCTTCGCTGTGGATTTGCTGAGGGTCACGTTGGTGTTTAATGAAAACCATTTTTGCAGCCGTGATTTCACATGAGGGACCTGCCGAGTGGACGAGCGCCGCATCTCCTGGCGGAGGCAGTGATTGCACTGGAACATTCCTGATAACCCCGCCAGCTCCACGGGGATGTTTACTTGGCACGTGCCCCTCTCGATTACCCCCCCCCCCTATGATTCTGAACGCTGTCTTGAATTAGGAACCTTAAACTGGGCAAAATATCGTAAGCAAACCGACCTCACATGATGCATTCCTGGCCCGATGCCCCGTCCGAGGGAATTATTCACATTGTACGGGGACAATAGCAAATCATTTTGCAGATTCACCAGTCTTTATATTATCCCCTTCCTGACATGTCGGGTTTTTGGTAAACTAACAAAGTTCTTTGGTGATTTTTCATTTTTATGCAGCAAATCTGCATTAAAAAACGCAGCGAAATCTGCTTCAGTGGATTCAGACGTTAGATTTGGAAAGATTATTATTATTTCAAGCAGAAACGCCTGAAGAATCAAAATGTTGCTTTTCCTCACACACCCCACCATGTATTCCCTCTGAAATGCCGAGGAAACTTATTCAAAGAATATTTGCAGCAGTTTTTCATAGCCGAATCTGCTCCAAAATCCATCTAAAAACTCTGTGGGTCAAAAGATCCGAGGGTGAATACGGACATCAAAGATTTGTTGCAGATTTTTTGTTAGGCTGCAAATCTGTTCCAAAAACCGCACCAGGATCCTCACGTGTTACGGATTACAGATGGAGATTTTGCTGCTGATTTCAGCCTGTACTTTACAAGGGAACAGATTTTGCCCATTCTTGTCAAGCTGCTGTTAGAGTTAAACCTCTTAATGAGTGGCCGATTTGTTAATATTTTTTTTGCTTTTTCTTATCAGCAGCCATCGTTTTGGATTTTTTTTCCATTGTTTTGGTTATTTGAGGAATTTTTTTAAGCAGAACAGATTTTAATATATATTTTTAGCGCTATCTTGTATGTGTAAATTATTGAATCATTTTATATAATTTTTGTTTGCGATATAAATATTGCAAAAAAAAAAAAAATTGGCTTGGTTTTTGTTTACATTTTTTACTGTTCGTACTTCCCATTGTCATTATTACGGTCATTCGGATACTTTATCTGTAATTTTTATATAAATAATTATATTAATAAAAATGTATTCTATATAGAATTTTTTTTTATGTAGAATACATTTTTTTTTCTGTAGATGTTTTATACATGTTTTTATTTTTTACATCATTTGTCCCCCAAGATATCGAAAAAGATTTCCGGAGAATACATTTTTTTCTTTTATTGTTCCCGGCTGTAACTGGGGCATCCATAGGTGCCCCGGTTACAGGGAGAAAAAACACTCCCTTGACAAGGCAGGCCTGGCAGAGATAATTAGGGTCTGGTAAGACCCTGCAGCTCTGCCAGGGTGGCAGAGACCAGAGATCACGTGATTGCCAGGTCCTACCGAGGCACAATCCTTTGTGCATATTTTTCACTGTGGATTTTAGTCTTTACAGTACATAGAGTAAAATCTGCGCTAAAATCCGCAGCAGAATCTGCATCAAATACACTTGGATTTTTTTTTTTCATATCTAAGACAGAAAGCAGATTTTGTTAAGGGCGCTAATACTTTGTCAAATTTCCTTACAAATTGTCAATAATTGACTCTTTGCTGCACATTTTGCACCCGGTGCGGCGCGGCACGACACGACAGCTGTACTTGTGTGACTTGTGTCCTGGGCGTTCCCGCGGAGGACTGCTCATGTGTGGAGCTCCTTCATTACAGAGGAGAGGAATTTGCGCCGTCCCTCCACTCTCCTGAGAGCTCGTGTTAGAAATGTGGCGGAAAATCAGATATTCTCCCCGCGACGAAAAAAGCTAATGTTCCACCCCAGCTGCTCCAGCTGAGAACAGCTTGAGATGGGAACTGGGGGGGGGTGCAAAAAGGGGTCCAAAATTGACCCTTTTAGAAAGCAGTCAGGCTATTGTGTGAGAATCGGACGGAGTAGGGGGTGCCCTGATTTACACCAGTCTCCATTAGTTAGTTCTTGGGGTATTGCTGTCTCTTATTACTACGACATACCCTGAAAGTGGAAGTTTCCCTCCTGGTACTTCCAAGATTTGAAGGTACAGCAGCACTTCGGAAGCAGAACAGGTCCGTATATAGAAGTGAATAGCAGATCGCTTGCAGTACCATTCTCGACCACTACATAGCGTATGGCGCTGTGCCACTTCCTGTCTTCTTCGATCATATGATCGGTGATCATCACTCTTTAAATCCCAGAAGAATCCCTTTAGGGTCTTCGTATAAACATGCTGATTTAGGTGGGGTCATTTAAACAATTTTTACTCCAATGTCCGTAGAAAGAAAGAAAGATCGGGCATGTTGGATGTCAGCATGCCCAGTCCTTTTGATGTAAAGGGGAAAAAGCTGCCACCAAATGTGTCCACATTGGGATGTTAGTAGTACAGGACTGTGACAGCCAATAAGGCTTATGAAGATAGCTGCCACCCAAAATCTAAGAGCAGGAGACAAGAGGAGCACAAAATTAGAATAGAGTCTCATATTTTTTTTATTCATTTTTCACTTTTGGGGTTGGAGACAGCGCTAGTTCCCCGATAACTTAAATATCTGGCATAAGATTCACTGCTGAAGCTTTGACGTCGCCTCATATTATCACATGTTTGGCAAGTGTACGATTCTGGACTATCTTCTAGGAAATCTTGCGGAGTATGGCTCCTGTATTAATGGAACTATAGGAAGTTTTACGTAAAAATTCCTAGAAGGCGGCAGCCGTGTCTGCGCCACGATCATTACATCCTTATAACGGAGCAGACATCGGACTCTTGTGTTCCCGTCAGTCCAGCTGATCTATGTGCATGAACTATACGACTCTCCTCCTAAAATCGGCCGCCCCACTCCCCTTCTCCCCGCTCTCTTAATTGGCCGTGGTTTCACGCAGCTCTTGAGAAATTTTATTGAAATAACCGTGGAAAATGATATTTTTGGTGAACGTTCATGTTCATAATTAAAATTGGAGCTTAAAAAAAATAAAAAGACTCCGATGTAAATCCTTTCGGAGGCCTCCGTCTTCCGCCGGTGATTAGCGGGGAGAGCGCTGTTGTGTCTGGGTGGCATTTGGTGCAAAAATGAAGCAACTTTTCCAAGTAAAAGTTAAGAAAAAAATCTCCTGTTTTGTGTATACAGCTCCCTGTGTAGATCCTGTTGCTATCCTCCCTTCGATCTCTGCTGGGGCGCAGACTGCCCAGGGTTCCTTTGTAGACTATCACCATGGACACACGTCGGTCTGCATAGGAGCTGCGTACATAAAACGGTAGGAGATTTTTTAAGCAGAATTGTTAGAAAAGATAGAGCCCCCCCACATTGACCCATCCATTTTTTGTCCTACTATGTCTTGGCCTCTCTTTTTGAGGCCTCCTAGATATTTTTGTAGCCTTTGTTCTATGTTCTGGGATTAGGATGATCGTGGATGATTGTACGTCGTGTTTCCAGATCGTGCACAGATAAATGCCCACGTTCAGCATTTAGCGCCCGATGATCTCCCGGATGTGTAGGGGGTTCCCGCCGCCTCGGATTTACTGTTATTACAGGATTATGAAGATTTATTTTTATTTTTTTTTCTGCTGATGTCGGGGCTTAAATAGATCATGGCTGAAATGATGAAATAAAATACGGTGAAGAATAAGTTGACCCAAGGAACCGGCACATAAAGGATGAGCTGTACACGGGCACGGTGCCGGAGATCCACCCTAGCTATGATAATGGGGTGAGAAGTCTCAGTTCTTCTACCCTCCCTGATTCCTCAATGTGTCACTGGCAGCGTCCACAATAAGGGTCACTCCACAGTTTCCACAAAGCCGGTGCATGCAAACACATGTACAGCTCAGAGATGACATGCTCCGGGCACCGTGTGCTACTCCATAACTCGTGATAGGGCATTTTATGGGACCATGGTTTTGCATTCTTTGGGACTGTTGTTTGTGCCCTCTAAAGGACCTCTGGCCACCCTGTGGGACTGTTGTTTTGGGCCACCCTGTGGGACTGTTGCTTTGGGCCACCCTGTGGGACTGTTGCTTTGGGCCACCCTGTGGGACTGTTGCTTTGGGCCACCCTGTGGGACTGTTGCTTTGGGCCACCCTGTGGGACTGTTTGTTTTGGGCCACCCCGTGGGACTGTTTGTTTTGGGCCACCCCGTGGGACTGTTTGTTTTGGGCCACCCCGTGGGACTGTTTGTTTTGGGCCACCCCGTGGGACTGTTTGTTTTGGGCCACCCCGTGGGACTGTTTGTTTTGGGCCACCCCGTGGGACTGTTTGTTTTGGGCCACCCCGTGGGACTGTTTGTTTTGGGCCACCCCGTGGGACTGTTTGTTTTGGGCCACCCCGTGGGGCTGTGTGTTTTGGGGCCACCCCGTGGGGCTGTGTGTTTTGGGGCCACCCCGTGGGGCTGTGTGTTTTGGGGCCACCCCGTGGGGCTGTGTGTTTTGGGGCCACCCCGTGGGGCTGTGTGTTTTGGGGCCACCCCGTGGGGCTGTGTGTTTTGGGGCCACCCCGTGGGGCTGTGTGTTTTGGGGCCACCCCGTGGGGCTGTGTGTTTTGGGGCCACCCCGTGGGGCTGTGTGTTTTGGGGCCACCCCGTGGCATTGTTTTGCATGCTACCGGACTGCTTGGACAGTGTGGCTCTTTTGTGGGTTGATCACGTTCAGCTGCCCCCCTGGAAGTCATTGCGGTCCCTCTGACATTAGGGCCACACACTGTCTCCTCTGTAGGATCCTGTTCCTCTGCAGGCTTAGTACGTTCAGTCCGGGCACATGATCCTGTTATGCAACAATCGGCAGATACTTCTCTGAATTCCCCTAGCAGCTTTCAGCATTGATCTTGAGGAAATGGATTTACTGGACGTCTCTGCCTTGTGCTTGTGTTTTGGGTAATATCAGTCTGTCTCAGAAAATTATATTCTGCTTTAATATCCCAATTGATGATCCCCTCGCCCCATCTGCTCTACGCCTTTTATCTCTAACCTCCTCCTTCGGCCTTTCACAGCTCACTAACGCTCCCACACATGAAGGCGGGAATATGCTGGACCTGATCTTCTCCCGGCTGTGCTCACTGCATGACTTTACTAGCTCCTCTCTCCCACTGTCTGACCACAACCTTCTTTCATTGTCCATCAAGAACTGTCACCCCGCTCAGGACACCCCCACTTTCCACACATATAGAAATATATATGGCATTAACACGCAGAAACTTATGAAGACTTTGCAGTCATCATTGTCCCCTATCTCCTCCCAGGACAATTCGATTCATTCCCAATAGCCACAGTTTTAAGCGTGGCCTAAAAACCCCTTACTTTACACTCTCATATCGCCTAACCTCACTTATCTAACTATCCCTGTTTTGCTCATGCAGAATTTTCATCAAAACCAGAACCGGGGAGGTGGGAAATGGACTTCCGTATATCATCGAGGGTCTGCGACATCCCCTCATTGATTGATGGCACATCACCACTAACCCTTTTTTTTTTTTTTTTTTTTTTTTTTTTTTTAGCTTTTGGATTTTAGCAATAATATTTCTAGCAGGGATCCTGAACACAAAGTATGCTACAAAGTTGGAATCCTGGACAAAAAAATATATAAATAAACTTTTTGGGGGATTATGATGGTGACCGTGGGGTACTGGGACGTCGCTGGGTACAGAAAAAAATGCAAAAAAAAACCAAAAAAAAGAGTTAATGCAGCCGCTCTGAGCTGCGCTTCCTTACACGGGTTTGGTCCCAGGCTCAGGGGCTGTAATTAAATCCCTCAGACAGACTGCGCAGGAAAAGCGCTTCCGTTTGGCCGCGGCGGCCGCGTTTACGGGGCAAATAATGTTAGTCTGCTGCAATGAAAGTGGCTTTATTGGCAGTGGGAGGCGCTGGCACTTTTTATGACTCCTCCATGCCAGGTCTTGGACTAGCTCCTCTACCTTCTGAAACGACCTGGTAATGTTTTTAGGATAGGGGCGAATGGTTTTGACCACACGGACAGGTTGGGATAAAGGTCTCCGGGGACCAAGTCTGCGCTCTGGGGTGGGGGGACTCGCTGTGGACCCTTCTCACTTTCTTTAAGCCAGCCTTTACTGTGCTACATTATAGGGCAGGGGTGCTGAGGATGTTTTAGAAAAGATCCACTTACTTCTGCCCCCAAATTCATTGATGCAACACCACTCATCTCATAAGGACCGTCCATCCCCCCATTTGTCAGACCCCATATAAAGCCCCTAAGATGATTCAAACCCCCACATTACTTTCGACCCTAGGCCTCAAAATGCGGTTACTAGAAAAATTCTCATACTTCCTAAATGAGCGACCCCATACTAAACCCCTGAAATGAATTCAGACCCCAAAATTACGTAGGACTCTAGGCCCCCAAAATCAGTTGCACCACAGATCAAGACTATAAACTCATAAAGACCCTACATTCTCAGTTAGACCCCATTCCAGTCCCCTAAAATAATTCAGACTCCTCATAGGACCCTAAGTCTCCAAATACAGGTACACCACAGATCTCATTAAGACCTTAAATGAGCACCCCCCCAAATCAGACACACCCCATACTAAGCCCCTAAAAATGATTCATACCCCAGGCCAGACCCCTAAAATGAATTCAGACCCCAAAATTAGTTAAGACCATTGACCTCCTAATGCAGTTACCCCACAGATCAAGATTATTAAACTCGTAAAGACCTGAGCTCAGCCCCCTTAATCTGTCAGCCCCCTTACCAAGCCCCTAAAATAACTCAGACCCCAGAACAGACCCCTAAAATTAAATCGGTCCCAAGGCCACCAAATGCAGTTACTTCACATATCTCATAAAGACCCTGGATCAGCTTCCCTTCTGCAACCTCAGACCCCATAACAAGCCCCTAAAATGATTGAGACCCCAGGCCATACCCCTAAAATTAATGCAGACCCCCAAATTACTTAGAAATTTAGGCCCTCAAATGCAGTTACCCCACTTATCAAGACTATTAAACTCCTACAGACCCTAAATCAGTCCCCCCACCCCAATCTGTTAGACCCCAAACCTCAAAGGTTAAATATATATCCCAAACCAGGCCCTTAAAATAAATTTAGGCCCCAGCCCAAACCCCTATAGGTCCAGACCCTATAAATTATTTGTATCCCTGACCAGACATTTAAATAAATATATACCCCAGACTAGAGCTCTAAAATTCTGATTTCAAACTATACCTCTAAGACTATTCAGCCCCCAGACCGTACCCCTAAAATACATTTGGACCCCTAGACCAGACACCCTAAAATTAATAAGTCTTCAAACTACCCTTCTGAAATTACTCAGTCCTCCCAGATCAAAGCCTTAATATGAATCCGACCCCCAAACCAGGACCATCAAACCCAAGATGAAGTCACATCATATCCCTAAAATTAGTCTCCAGACAAGACCCTTAGAATAAATTTAGACCTCTAAATAAAAATTAAACTTAAAACTAGACCTAAAAAATGATTCAGTCCCCAAACCAGACCCTCTACGATAATTTTAGACCCCCTGGGCCAGATCTTCTAAAATGGATTGGACTTCAAAACAGTCCTCTAAAATTTCTCAGGCCCCCAGACCGTACCCCTGATTGGATTCCAGACCAGACCCCTATTCCAGCTATACTTGTCAGGTGTGAATAAAATGCTAGGATGCAGTGCAGACTGACACAAAGTGAGCGCAGACAGAATAATGCATTGCTGTGGCATTTCCTTCTGTGGATCGACCCCCCCCCACTTACTCGTGTCTCTTCCTCTCTCGTAGTCGTGGCTTTTCTCGTGGCTTTACATCAAAACAAGCAGCTGATCGGGGATCGGGGATTACTGCCATGCAAGACGCACCTAGAAAACATCAAGCAGTACTGCGGGGGCAAGATTGGCATGGAAGCCTTCAGCCACGCGCCCACCGTCCTCTGGTTGCTGGACTGGTCCACCATGGATGCCCACCTGGATAACATCGCACTGCTGGGTCTTGTAGTATCAGCCTTCATTGTAATAACTGGATGTGCCAACATGATCCTGATGGGGGCGCTGTGGGTCCTGTACCACTCTGTAGTGAGCGTGGGACAACTGTGGTGAGTGCCCCGGTCTAGTCCACCATCTGTGGAGCGGTATCAACACATCATGGCGCGGGCTTACACTGGTCATTTCATAGTGAGTGCTGCTCTGGGGTATAATACAGGATGTAACTCAGGATCAGTAATGTAATGTATGTACACAGTGACTGCACCAGCAGAATAGTGAGTGCAGCTCTGGGGTATAATACAGGATGTAACTCAGGATCAGTAATGTAATGTATGTACACAGTGACTGTACCAGCAGAATAGTGAGTGCAGCTCTGGGGTATAATACAGGAGGTAACTCCGGATCAGTACAGGATGAGTAATGTAATATTTTGTATGTAACTGGACAACTCCTTTAAGAATTCCCCTGGTGTCTGACTGCACCTGGAGGGAGTATTAGTTGCATGTCGCCCCATAAGCAGCTGTCTCTCCGTCCTACCATTGGGCCAGATTCCCAGACAGCACTGGAGCTCAAGCCCATTGTGACAATCATACATCAAACAACATATTAGTTTCTTTTTTATGCTCAGAAGGAAACCCAGCAGAAGACGTCTCATTGCTGGCGCTCACTGGTGCGTACTTGTACCTTTCATTACACAGCGGCCATGGGTCAGTGACAAGGAGGGCGCATTATGATTGTGCACACACTGTGACACACATGATGGGCAGCTTTATCAGGCTGCGCTCCTGTGTTACGGAGAGCAGGTACCACTCCCCGTATCTGCCGACTGACCCGTCACTGCCCGCACCTGCTCCCCGGCAAGGCCCCAGATTGCCGATACTGCTCACCTGAGCGCTGGCACCGTTGCTTGTACCCAGGCACGCTTGACTAGTCACAGGTGAGATGTTTTTGAGCTCGCTCCCAGAGGGCTGTTTACTGGCAAAATGTGTGCTCGCCCGTAGCGAACCATCAGGGATCGCCCTTGATTTATGGTCGAGGAGACAGGTGCAAGACGATTGGTTAATACGGGTTTGTAAACATTTTTGGCACCACTGTGCAGGGTAGACCTCAATCAGCGCTGTGGCTTCTTCCTTCTCAAGATCGTTGGGGTCTTAAGGGATGGACCCCCATCGATCCTAAAGTGGTGCCACTACCACTGTTCATCCTGAGCTCTCTGGTTCACCAATGCAAAAAATGACAGTAAAAGCAGACCATGGTAAATTTCTCATCGCACCCTACAGTCACGTATTCCCAGAACATACATATCCATGGAGCACGTGCGCATTTACAGGATGCACATCACAGATCTGCTGCAGTCGGAGCGCTCAGCGCCCTCGATGCTCGGTTAATTGCCCATTCCTACCTCCTTTTATCTGTCCCTTCTGTTTGGCCCGGGGAACAGAGTCGCCTTTGTTTTAGTTCATGTTTTTCACAGACTTGAGGATAGAAGACAAAAAGGGAAGCAGATTATCCGCGAGACTTTTAAAAGTCAATGTACAGGGCTCATAGGGGGTCATCCTTCCTGCAAAGGAAGAAGCGTTGAGGAAACTTCCTGTGTCACCAGTGAGAGAAGAGGGGATCAGTTTCAAAGCCAAACTCACACGTCCCTTCTTCCTTCTAGAATGCTGGCGAGACGGTGCCAACGGCATTGTTCCAGCAGCTGAAGGGTGCTACTTTACTATGACCACCAGAAGCATATAGATCGAAAAGAAATCCATACCTCTAAATCCCCAGTATTATATTTATTGATTGGGCGTCATGACCGTAACCTGGAATGCCGATCAGATTGCCTTGATGAACCTCCAGGTCCTTCTCATTCCCTAACACATTCCCATGATGATTCTTGAGGTCATTCTCATTCTGTAGAATGGACCATCACGTAATTTTCATTTCCTTGATGAACCTTTATGTCATTCCCATTTTTTCTTTTGTGGATCTTCTGGTCAATTTAATTTCCTTGTTGGACCTTCTCATTCACTTAATGGACCATTATTCTCATGCTTTTGATAGACCTTCACCTCTTTCTAAAGCTACCGATGAACAGTCAGGACATTCTCACTCATTTGATGGACCTTCAGGTCATTCTTATTCTTTCGAAGGACCGTCAGGCTATTCTCATTTCCCGATAAACTTTCGGGTTACTCTCGTTTTTCTGGTGAACCTTTAGGTCATTTTCATGCTTTTGATGGATCTTCAGGCTGTTCGTTTTCTTTTGTTGGACCTCTAGGTCATTCTTATTTGCCTGATGAACTTTTTGGTCACTCTCATGCTTTTGATGGGTCTTCAGATCATTCTTATGCTTTTGATGAATCTTCAGATCATTCTCATGCTTTTCAGGGATTGTGAGGCGATTCTCATTCTTTTATTTGACCTTAGGGTTATTATTGTTCCTTTCATTTACCTTCGAGTGATTCTCGTTCTTTTCATGACCTGATGACCTTTCTTATTGTTATTATTGACCTGTGGGTCATTCTCGCTCTTTTCCTTGACCTTCGAGTCACTCTTGTTGTTTTTTTGGACTTGTGTGCCATTTTCATTTTTTTCGTGAACGTTCTTGTCGATCTCATTGTTTTCATGGACCTGTGGGTCATTCTTGTTGTTTTTGTGGACCTTCAGGTTGTTTACATGCACTTTATAGACAATCGGGTCATTTTTATTCCTTGGTGAGTTTTCGGTTCGTTTCATTATGACGCTTCTGGTCATTCACATTCCCTGGATGGACTTTAAGGCTATTCTCATGCTTTTGTTGAACTCTCTGATTATTTCCCTTCTTTTTAGGGACCTTCAAGTAATTTTCATTCTGCTAGTGGACCTTTGAGCCAGGCTCACTCTTTTGATAGACCTTCATTTCATTTTTAGTCTCTTAATAAACCTTGAGGTCATTCTCCTGCATTTGATGTTCCTATTTCACATTCTTTTGATGGACCTTCAGGTTATCTTCATTACCATTCAGTTCATTTTTTTTTTTTCTGGATCTTCAAGGTCAGTTTTATTCCCTTGATTGATCTTGATGTCTTTCTCATTGCCTTGACTGAACTTATTGTTATTCTTTTTTCCCCCTGATGGATCTTCATATCTTTTGGGATATTTCTCATTGCACCTCCAGATGATTTTCATTGCTGTGACAAACATATCTGGTTATTCTCACTCCTATGATGAGCCCACAGATTATTTTCCTTGAGATCTAATGTTTGATAATTTAGTAACCTTTAGGATGACCCGAAGGTTAATGAAAAGAATAAAAATGAAGAATGACCTCAAGGTCCATGAAAGGGATGGGAACAGCCGTAAGGTCTGTGAAGAGAACAAGACTGGCCTCCAGGTCCATGAAACAAACAAAAATGACCTTGCAGTCCATAAAAAGAATGACAATGGCCTTTGAGGTCCGTGAAAAGAATGACAATGGCCTCGAGGTCTGTGAAAAGAATGACAATGGCCTTTGAGGTCCGTGAAAAGAACGACAATGGCCTCGCGGTCCGTGAAAAGAATGACAATGGTCTTGAGGTCCATAAAAAGAACGACAATGGCCTTGAGGTCCGTGAAAAGAATGACAATGGCCTCGAGGTCCTCGAATAGAACGACAATGGTCTCGGGGTCCTTGAAAAGAATGACAATGGCCCCGAGATCCGTGAAAAGAACGACAATGGCCTCGCGGTCCGTGAAAAGAATGACAATGGCCTTGAGGTCCGGGAAAAGAACGACAATGGCCTCGAGGTCCGGGAAAAGAACGGCAATGGCCTCGAGGTCCGTGAAGAGAACGACAATGGCCTCGAGGTCCGTGAAGAGAACGACAGTGGCCTCGAGGTCCGTGAAGAGAACGACAGTGGCCTCGAGGTCCGTGAAGAGAACGACAGTGGCCTCGAGGTCCGTGAAGAGAACGACAGTGGCCTCGAGGTCCGTGAAGAGAACGACAGTGGCCTCGAGGTCCGTGAAGAGAACGACAGTGGCCTAAAAGGTAACTGCCCAGTAAATTAGCTTGGTCTTCTGAGACTAGATATATGTTGCTAGATATACGTTGCTTAATTACAACCTCCGTATATAAGGCTGTCAGGCTGCACATCTCGCAGGTCGTCAACTCAAAAATATAGCAAATCCCTTTAAATCTTCTCCCTGCAGTCAGACAACTGAGCTCTGTAATGCATCCCAATGTTTGTGGATTTCCAGAATCAGCACAATATTCCTCTCCCCCAGGGGGGGTAGAACGAATGAAGAAGCACTGCTTGCCTTCACATCTTTTAATCTGGCCCTTACATAACTTGACAAAAGCCAATTTCCACAATGAAAATCGTTGGCCGAGGGCCATTCATAGAGATATAACCAAATCAGGCACCAGTCCGCCTCGCAGTGTCCTGGTGAAATAGGGCAAAGATCCTGGCAGCGACTTAGATTTAATGAGATAATTCACTTTCCATTTCTCTTCCTTGTATGGGAAAGTTTTTATTTTTTCAAGTGTTTTTCTCGTCCAGTCCTCTGACACTTCTGTGTCTATCATGGGCTGCTTCTTAAAAAGTCATTTAGTGGTTAGGTAATATCATTCTGGACCACTTGAAATAATTGGGAGGAGCGCCCCTCTGGTCCTGCTGAAATAGTGATGTTAGATTTTGTCTGAATGTGGATTTTGTGACTGTAGGGACCGGTAAGATTAGGACTACATTATATATGATAATTTAAAGGGGTTTTCACCATCGTCATAAATGGGCTGTTGTCTGATAGTTCTTGCAAATACAAGCAATTTTGCAATTTACTGCATGTTAACATTTTTAATCGTTCTTGAGATATTAACACTTTTGTTTACAGCCTGTTGCATTGGAGACTGACCACCGCTGCTCTTTTCTGTTCACTTTGTAAGCGCTCTTTTGAAGCTGGAAACCGTGGTTTCCTCCTAATCCCAGCCAGCTTAGGTGTAGTGCTTACCCAGAAGACCACAGCGGTGGTCGGTCTCCTAGGCAACGAGCTGGCAACTAAAAAAAAAAAAAAAGTGTTACCGTAATTTTAAGAATGGTTGCAAATTTTAATAAGCAGTAAATTGTAAAAGCTTTTACAGGGTATTTGTTTCCCTGCACATTATACTTTGTGTTCTGTGGTCATAAATCAGCTAAGAGGAGCTCAGAAAAACCTTTCTGGTCAGAACGTGCTCACTGACCGATTGACAGTTAACTCATTCTGCAGCCAGCAGAAGACAATACATAGGCTATAGGACATAAACAATACAACATTCTTGTTTTTTAAAGAAACCCATTTGCAAAATTATGTTTGGCGCAAAATACATACATTTATTAAAGAAAAAAAAATCTGCAAAGCCAGACAATCCCTTTTAAGTTGTATAAGGATCATTTGCATTTACAAGAATCTGGGTGATAAAGCAATTGGGAGATGGGGATAGCATGGCAGGACTACTAAAGTTAAGCTGCTTTTAAAGTCACATGTGACAGTTTGGTTTCTAAGGAATGAGCAGCCTAACAACCAGAGTCTAATCTATGGGGCTGTCGGGCAGCTCTTACATAGCAGCCCGTTTGTATTAGTTTACTTAACTAATAATTATCGTTTTTTTTCATAATTGTATTGTAACTGTCATTTCAGGAGAACTTGCAGTAGAATGTCTGTCTGCCTCTAGCTCCTCCCTCTGTAACTCATTTCAGGAGAACTTGCAGTAGAATGTCTGTCTCTGCCCCTAGCTCCTCCCTCTGTAACTGTCATTTCAGGATAACTTGCAGTAGAATGTCTGTCTGCCTCTTTCACTGTCATTTCAGGAGATGTTGCAGTAGAATGTCTGTGTTTGTCTCTAGCTCCTCCCTCTGTAACTGTCATTTCAGGAGAACTTGCAGTAGAATGTCTGTCTGCCTCTAGCTCCTCCCTCTGTAACTGTCATTTCAGGACAACTTGCAGTAGAATGTCTGTGTCTGCCTCTAGCTCCTCCCTCTGTAACTGTCATTTCAGGAGAACTTGCAGTAGAATGTCTGTCTCTGCCTCTACATCCTCCATAAAACTTTATGAGCACCAGTTGTCATCTATCTTAGTAACAGGAAAAAAAAAGTCTCTTCTCAATGTAAAATTTACAGACTTTGACCGTGAATTGAAAGATCCCACTCTAGTGGTGTGACTTATAGTAAAGTCATAAAGAAACATTTAAAACTACAGAGGAAAAAAAACAAAACAAGCCTTCGCACAGCTCTAAAATAAAATAAAAATAAAGTTGCGTGTTTTGGAAAATGGCGGCTCAAACCAATTTTTAAAAAATCAAAGTTCAGAATTGTATTTTCAGCCAATAAAGAAAGTAATGTTTTTTTTCTATCATTGGTCCTATATATATTTTAGCACATTATATAGTAGCATGAATGATGTTATTGAAAACTATTAGTAGTTCCCTCTAAACCCCCCCCCCCCCCAAGAAAATAAAAAGTTTTCATAAGGCTGCGGAGATGGAAAAATAAAGTTATGACTCTTGGAAGAAGGGGAGGAAAAAAAAAAAATTGGCTGCGTCATTAAAAGGCTAATCATGTGTAGAGTCATTTAAGGTCCTTTACGCAATGCTGGACCCCCAGTGATCAGTTGTGATCGGTTTGGAGACCTGATAGTAAGTGTTCAGTTTTGCTGCAGCACTACCACTGGTGAAATGCGGTATTGCACAGCGTACAATCAAATCAATATCAATGCATTGTGGGCTTAATGCAGGTCAGGTCCTCCAAGGAAAAGGAGACGCTCTTGCTGACTGCTCTCCATCTTGGGCAAGTGAGGGGTTAATTCCGACTCTTGTAATTGCAGAAAGGAGCGTCCCAGATCTCCGAATTCCACAACCCACAATAAAGTGAATCCAGAAACCAGACAAGTTTCATTTACTACCATTCTGTGTTCGCTTCCTTCCCCCTTCTTAAAACCACGTTGAGTCTGCCCGGGCCTTGGCAGCAACGGGAAACAGCTGTCTGAGATTGCCGCTGCTCGCACCACACGCATTACGGCCCGGGCGAGACCCCACCATCCAGTCCTGGAACCAAGAGCGCCGTCTGTTACGGACATTAGGTGCAGAGTTCGCAGACGAGTCTGGGGCGCTCTCCGTAATTTAGGACCTTTTTTTTTTCCTGGTATTGAGCATTTGCTGTAAGGCAGCATTATCCTATAAGTACCGTACACAGTATGGTCGGATCTCCACGGTCGACCTCCAGTGCCAGGAGACCCTCAGTCGCCCACCGGGATCCAGATTTCGTATTAAGGAATTATTTTTTGTGGGATTTTTCTTTATTCTTTAAAATAAATAGCAAAAGAAAACCCCCAGACCTGACATGTGACTGGTATGAGAAATCGAGGCCGCCCATCGCACAAGGTTACGAGAACTGTTGATCCGGAGCTTTGTGTGCACAATGCCAGGCTGAGGCGATAAAGCTCGCACTCGTCTGTTAGGGTCACGGAAACACCTTTTATAGAGTGTATTTCTACGTTTTGTGCCAGACTATTGGAATTTAGCTTTACAAGTCCCTTATCCGCTTTCCTCCATCAGACGCCGAGCCCCCTTGCACCATAATTAGCCCCGCGCCCCGGTCACTGCCCGTTTAGCGCTGACTTTCGCAGACACTGTAATGTGTCGGAGTGATTTGGGTGGTAACAGTGATTAGCGGGAAGTCATAGAGCAGATCGTCCTATAAACGCGCAGACCCTGTGATTTGTCTGAGCGGCGGACTTTACGGTATACTGCCCCGGGATGATTACTGGAAAAATAAAAGTGTACGGGTCACGTAATATAGATATAAAGAACGTTCCCTGCAATTAATGAAACATTTCAGCTATAAACCTCTAAGTGCAGGAAATCGCGTCCTGCTAGAAGTGTTCACAAGTCATCCAGGAGCAGCGGAGGGATAGAGAGATGGATGTTACATAGAAAGGTAGATGAGTATTAGCTATCAACTGTAAAGCGCTGCGGAATATGTTGGCGCTATATAAATAAAGATTATTATTATTATTATTAGCTATCAGAGTGAGATAAATAGATATTACATGCTACATAAGAGAGAGATGGATAGAAAGATATGAGATAGAAGGATGGATTATGACATAAGTAGACCTGATTTAGTCTTAGAAGGTTGGCATCACATAGATAGAGATAGGTAAACGGATAGGTAGACAGATGTGAGTTGGATGGATAGGTAGACAGATGTGAGATGGATGGATAGGTAGTCAGATGTGAGATGGATGGATATGCAGACTGATGTGAGATGATGGATAGGTAGACAGATGTGAGATGATGGATAGGTAGACAGATGTGAGATGATGGATAGGTAGACAGATGTGAGTTGGATGGATAGGTAGACAGATGTGAGATGGATGGATATGCAGACTGATGTGAGATGATGGATAGGTAGACAGATGTGAGATGATGGATAGGTAGACAGATGTGAGATGATGGATAGATTGTGAGATGATGGATAGGTAGACAGATGTGAGAGGATGGATAGGTAGACAGATGTGAGATGATGGATTGATGTGAGAGGATGGATAGGTAGACAGATGTGAGAGGATGGATAGGTAGACAGATGTGAGATGATGGATAGGTAGACAGATGTGAGAGGATGGATAGATGTGAGATGATGGATAGGTAGACAGGTGTGAGATGGATGAATAGACAGATGTGGGATGGATAAGTAGACATGTGAGTTGGATTGATAGGTAGATGTGAGATAGATGGATAGACAGATGTGGGATGGATAGGTAGACAGATGTGAGATGATGGATAGGTAGACAGATGTGAGATGATGGATAGGTAGACAGATGTGAGATGATGGATAGGTAGACAGATGTGAGATGATGGATAGGTAGACAGATGTGAGATGGATAGGTAGACAGATGTGAGATGATGGATGGGTAGACAGATGTGAGAGGATGGATAGGTAGATAGATGTGAGATGATGGATAGGTAGACAGATGTGAGATGATGGATAGGTAGACAGATGTGAGATGATGGATAGGTAGACAGATGTGAGATGATGGATAGGTAGATAGATGTGAGTTGGATGAATAGGTAGACAGATGTGAGATGATGGATAGGTTGACAGATGTGAGATGATGGATAGGTTGACAGATGTGAGATGATGGATAGGTAGACAGATGTGAGATGATGGATAGGTAGACAGATGTGAGATGATGGATAGGTAGACAGATGTGAGATGATGGATAGGTAGATAGATGTGAGTTGGATGAATAGGTAGACAGATGTGAGATGGATAGGTAGACAGATGTGAGATGATGGATGGGTAGATAGATGTGAGAGGATGGATGGGTAGATAGATGTGAGATGATGGATAGGTAGACAGATGTGAGATGATGGATAGGTTGACAGATGTGAGATGATGGATAGGTAGACAGATGTGAGATGATGGATAGGTAGACAGATGTGAGATGATGGATAGGTAGACAGATGTGAGTTGGATGAATAGGTAGACAGATGTGAGATGATGGATAGGTTGACAGATGTGAGATGATGGATAGGTAGACAGATGTGAGATGGATGGATAGGTAGACAGATGTGAGATGGATGAATAGGTAGACAGATGTGAGATGGATGAATAGGTAGACAGATGTGAGATGATGAATAGGTAGACAGATGTGAGATGATGGATAGGTAGACAGATGTGAGATGATGGATAGGTAGACAGATGTGAGATGATGGATAGGTAGACAGATGTGAGATGATGGATAGGTAGACAAATGTGAGATGATGGATAGGTAGACAGATGTGAGATGATGGATAGGTAGACAGATGTGAGATGGATGGATAGGTAGACAGATGTGAGATGGATGGATAGGTAGACAGATGTGAGATGGATGAATAGGTAGACAGATGTGAGTTGGATGAATAGGTAGACAGATGTGAGTTGGATGAATAGGTAGACAGATGTGAGATGATGGATAGGTAGACAGATGTGAGATGATGGATAGGTAGATGTGAGTTGGATGAATAGGTAGACAGATGTGAGATGGATAGGTAGACAGATGTGAGTTGGATGGATAGGTAGACAGATGTGAGTTGGATGGATAGGTAGACAGATGTGAGTTGGATGGATAGGTAGACAGATGTGAGTTGGATGGATAGGTAGACAGATGTGAGTTGGATGGGTAGGTAGACAGATGTGAGTTGGATGGATAGGTAGACAGATGTGAGATGATGGATAGGTAGACAGATGTGAGATGGATGGATAGGTAGACAGATGTGAGATGGATGGATAGGTAGACAGATGTGAGATGGATGGATAGGTAGACAGATGTGAGATGGATGAATAGGTAGACAGATGTGAGTTGGATGAATAGGTAGACAGATGTGAGATGATGGATAGGTAGATGTGAGTTGGATGAATAGGTAGACAGATGTGAGATGATGGATAGGTTGACAGATGTGAGTTGGATGGATAGGTAGACAGATGTGAGTTGGATGGATAGGTAGACAGATGTGAGTTGGATGGATAGGTAGACAGATGTGAGATGATGGATAGGTAGACAGATGTGAGATGATGGATAGGTAGACAGATGTGAGATGATGGATAGGTAGACAGATGTGAGATGATGGATAGGTAGACAGATGTGAGATGATGGATAGGTAGACAGATGTGAGATGATGGATAGGTAGACAGATGTGAGATGATGGATAGGTAGACAGATGTGAGATGATGGATAGGTAGACAGATGTGAGATGATGGATAGGTAGACAGATGTGAGATGATGGATAGGTAGACAGATGAGATGATGGATAGGTAGATAGATATGACATGATGGATAGGTAGACAAGATGTGAGATGATGGATAGATAGACAAGATGTGAGATGGTGGATGGATAGGTAGGTAGACATTTGTGAGATGGATGGATAGACAGATGTGAGATGATGGATAGGTAGACAGATGTGAGATGATGGATAGGTAGATGTGAGAGGATGGATAGGTAGACAGATGTGAGAGGATGGATAGATTGATGTGAGATGATGGATAGGTAGACAGGTGTGAGATGGATGGCAGACAGATGATGGATGGATAGGTAGACATGTGAGATGGATGGATAGGTAAACAGATGTGAGAGGATGGATAGGTAAACAGATGTGAGATGATGGATAGGTAGACAGATGTGAGAGGATGGATAGGTAGACAGATGTGAGAGGATGGATAGGTAGACAGATGTGAGAGGATGGATAGGCAGACTGATGTGAGAGGATGGATAGGCAGACTGATGTGAGATGATGGATAGGCAGACTGATGTGAGATGATGGATAGGCAGACTGATGTGAGATGATGGATAGGCAGACTGATGTGAGATGATGGATAGGCAGACTGATGTGAGTGGATGGATAGGCAGACTGATGTGAGATGATGGATAGGCAGACTGATGTGAGATGATGGATAGGCAGACTGATGTGAGATGATGGATAGGCAGACTGATGTGAGATGATGGATAGGCAGACTGATGTGAGATGATGGATAGGCAGACTGATGTGAGATGATGGATAGGCAGACTGATGTGAGATGATGGATAGGCAGACTGATGTGAGATGATGGATAGGCAGACTGATGTGAGATGATGGATAGGCAGACTGATGTGAGATGATGGATAGGCAGACTGATGTGAGATGATGGATAGGCAGACTGATGTGAGATGATGGATAGGCAGACTGATGTGAGGTGATGGATAGGCAGACTGATGTGAGAGGATGGATAGGTAGACAAGATGTGAGATGATGGATAGGTAGACAGATGTGAGAGGATGGATAGGTAGACATTTGTGAGATGGATGGATAGGTAGACAAGATGTGAGATGATGATAGGTAGACAGATGTGAGATGGTGGATGGATAGATAGGTAGACATTTGTGAGATGGATGGATAGGTAGACAGGTGTGAGATGGATTGATAGACAGATGTGGGATGAATAGGTAGACTCATGTGAGATGATGGATAGGTAGACGTGAGATGATGGATAGGTAGACAGATGTGACATGATGGATAGGTAGACAAGATGTGAGATGGTGGATGGATAGGTAGACATTTTTGAGATGGATGGATAGACAGATGTGGGATGGATAGGTAAACAGATGTGAGATGGATGGATAGTAGACAAGATGTGAGATGATGGATAGGTAGACAGATGTGAGATGGTGGATGGATAGGTAGACATTTGTGAGATGGATGGATAGGTAAACAGATGTGAGATGGATAGGTAGACAAGATGTGAGATGATGATAGGTAGACAGATGTGAGATGGTGGATGGATAGATAGGTAGACATTTGTGAGATGGATGGATAGACAGATGTGGGATGAATAGGTAGACTCATGTGAGATGATGGATAGGTAGACAGATGTTGGATGGATAGGTAGGCATATGTGAGTTGATGGATAGGTAGACAGATGTGAGATGATGGATAGGTAGACAGACGTGAGATGATGGATAGGTAGACAGATGTGAGATGGTGGATGGATAGATAGGTAGACATTTGTGAGATGGATGGATAGGTAGACAGGTGTGAGATGGATTGATAGACAGATGTGGGATGAATAGGTAGACTCATGTGAGATGATGGATAGGTAGACAGATGTTGGATGGATAGGTAGACAGATGTGAGATGATGGATAGGTAGACAGATGTGAGATGATGGATAGGTAGACAGATGTGAGATGATGGATAGGTAGACAGATGTGAGAGATTAGATATGGTGTGTTAGATATGACTTGGTTGCACATTGTATGGGTGACAGTGTCAGGACTTCCCATTATGGCGGGATTGTTCTTTCTATAATAGTTTCTTCTGAGGTGAAACTTTTACATTTGTTCTTTACGTGTCATTATTGATCCTGTCAAAATTAATTTCTCGTTTAATTTTGCGCTGCTTATGATGTACGGAAAAGCAGCACATGACTGCACAGAAAGTGTCCTCGTGAAAAAGAAAAACTTTCTTTTTTTTTTATTTTTTTTTTTGTCTTTTGCTTATTTAAAGAGCAGACCTAAACAATCATTGTGCGTCGGGCGCTGTCTGGATCGGTTTGAGTTCTTGCACTCGGGGGAGGGGATTGGATTTCAAAGATTCATTTCATTATAAACAGCCAGAGCATCCCTGCAGCATCCTGTGCCCACTGCTAATGCCGGCTCCCCCGTCTCCGGGGCTTCCTCTAATAAGTCTGTCTTGGAAAGCTGAATTGCAGTTTCTTAAGGACGGAGAGATATGGTTCACGGACTGTCCTCTGAAGTGGGACCTTCCAGGGTGCACTCACTAATTAATAGCACCCCCCTCCCTTAAATGCTGACATGTGTCTCATTTTTCTTCAATCATCAGTGACATATCGGCATGGAATTTCAAAAAGGAAGTTGTATGAGTTTATGGGGGTTGTTTGAAATTAAAGGGGACCTATTACAAGCCATAACGTATTACTATTTTTTTTTACCCGGTTTAAAAGCCGCTGATCTCCTGAATCCGGCGATGTTTTTCTTTTCTTTGTGCACCTCTCCATTCCGGAGATATGGAAATATATAAATCTGCTCTTTTTAGCCAAGTGGGTGTGGTCCATAACTTCGTTTGTGTGTATTCATAGCAGCCAGGCCCATTTGGCTAAAAAAAAAAACAGATTTATGTACAGGAAAGATGGAGACATATCTCAGGAATGGAGAGGCGCAGAAAGAAAAGAAAAACAATGCCGGATTCAGAAGAACAGCGGCATTTACCCCGGGTAAAAAAAAAAATATTTGATTAGTTGTCCTGATTGAGGAGATTGTGAGAAATTGAAGCCCACCATACACATTAATAAGCTTTTGGAAGTGCCGGATCCTTCTCTCCCCCAGTATGATGGATAGGAGAAAGAATTGGGAGGCCTACAGATCTACATGGGTATGGGGGTCTTATGAAATTGAGGGTATAACATTAAAAGTTGTAAGAAATTGAGGGATCGTGAAGGACTAAAGGGTTTTTATGGGATTACGGAGTTTTTATTAGTAGGATTGTATAATGTTCTAGGATTAAGTTCCTAACTGGGGTATGAGATTATTAGGCTTGTATCAGATAGAGGCCCCCATACATGAAAGATAACAGCTGTCTGAAATGGACCATATGGAACGATCGTTGGATGTTTCAGTGCAACGATTATTATAATCCAAAACGCCAATTGAGGATGTTGGATTTTTTTTTTCAGCCAATTGTAAGCACTGACAGCTTCATGAGGCGGAAAAAAATCCAACATTGATAGTAAATCATGTTTTTCCGCCCTCATTTGGGCAACCAGATAAATAAATTGTCTCAAATTGTATTCATTGTTTTGAGAATTGATGCAGGAATTTATAGTGTTGTATGTAGCACAGCCCCTCATGGGTGGGTCTGAGTTTAGACTTCCTCCTCATTGCTCATGGGCGGGGCTCTAGTTTTTCTTTGCAGACATAACCACTGTCCGTACCAGTCTGCCTTAATGTATTAAACGTTCACCCCTTATATAAGCTCTATAATTGTTTAATGTGTTGCTCTTCTAAAGTCCTGCTTCCTTCTTTTTCAGGTACTCTTTTGGTAAGTGAAACCCCTGAGGAACTCAGCCATTGGTTTTTACTATCATTGTATACTGGGAAAGATGATTTATGGGACTGGTGACTTCTCCACTGCAATGGGGCCATGACCATCTATGACCATGACGAGCAAGTATGTAAAAGGTTAAAGGGGCTCTCTACAACGATGTAAGTAGGAAACTGAATGTAAGAACTGATATCTGAACCTTCAGCTGTGGACCCTGGACCTGAATCCGGGACACATGTTCATTGTCCTCATTTGGGTCAGACTTGGCTGAAACTCCTTTTGTTTCTTTCCTATCGAATTGCGTGATCGCTTTTTTCTTTTCTTTTGCAGTAAGCAGATTTGAAACAACAAGATATTCAGGCTCTTGCGACACATAGGTGCTTTTTCTCTCATCCCAAAACTTGCCGTCTTTCAGTAAATCTATAAAGAAGAAGCAGAAGTTTTCAAGGCTCCTCGTAAAGTTATAATCAGACGTTGAAATGTGGAACTGTTGTTTCCTCAGCGCCAAGGATTGGGCGTTTGCTGGATGTGGAAGTGACCGGGGGACCTCCTCAAATTTACTTTGCCGCATATTGTCCTTTGTGAACACTAGAAATCAGCTATTTCATTGTTCTGTCTGCCGAGAAATCTGGGTGACATCAATGGCCAATTTTAAAGTATGGCTGGTATAAAAGGGTTCCTCGGGCATTTAATGGCTGAAATAAGGGGGGCCCATCCTTTGATTCTACCTGCCAGAATATCTCCAAGTTATCAGTCGTTCCATAGACATTCCTATGGAGGACCACCGTTCCTCTACTGTTCGTAGAGCAGGGTTCCTCAACGTTCCTGAGCGTTGGTCCATCAGAGGTATAGGTTGGGTAATCCTGCCACTGAGCACCATGTTCCCATTATTGTTTGCCAGCTTTTTCGTCCGAAGCTCAGTCCCAACAAATAGAACTGGTTTGCTTTAAGCTACAGTATTTTTATGAATAGTCTCCCGATAATTTATCTTTTCGACGATTCTTCTCTGGACACGCGATGTGAACTCTTCAGCAAATTTTTCCCCTTTCTTGGCCAAACACTTCTTGCCTTCTGATCCGCGTTCCCCTTCACCTGCTTTCCATTTCCTGTTCCTAAACAATACATAGTGTTTTGTCACCCCGGAGTATACACGGACACCCATTTCCTTCATCTCCCCACACTCTTTATAACCAGTGGGACCCCTGTTTTTCTTGTCCTTGGCTAAGATGTTCCTCAAGATCGAGATGAATAAGATGTAAATCCGTCTTGGCTTGGGCAAAACACAGGAAAACCACAATATTATTTGCGTTATGATTTACTTGGAACAACAAGTCTTCTCATGATGCGATCGGCTTTATCTCGGGGAAGGATTCCTTCTGTCTTTCTGAGGTTTGAGAAATGGTTGATGAAGACTTCAAAGAACAATGCTTTGAAAAAAGAAATTCTAAGACCTAGCTTTGTAAGCCATGTCCCTTCCTGTTCTCCGCGGGAAGACGGGCTTTTGAAATCTTATTTCTTTCTTTTCTTAACCCAATTTGAATATCAGTTTTTCCTGTATACACCATGAGCCAAAAAAGTCTCCATCATCAAAAAAGATGGAGAAGAAAGGTCCTCATCAGTATTGTGACCTTGTATATTTGTAAAGACTCATAGATGTAGGTTCTTGTTTTAGTCGAACCCTACTGATAAGAAGATGACTGGTCCTTTACTTGGTATCATGATCATTTTATATGGTATCTCCACATTAACAGCCTTTTCATCTATGATCATTGGCCTGTTCTTAGGCAGTTGGATGGATGGACAGTCATTTTTTATGCCTACTTTTTGATAGCGCTTCATTTTCATGGCAGTATTGTTTTTATAGAGAAACGTTGTTCAACTTTGTCTTTGGAAAATTCAGCTGATCAACAGACGTTGGTTTCTCCTATACCATCTCTTAAATCTAAATAGAATGATGAGTGAATTTGGAACTGTGTTTTTGCTTTTTTTTTCATCTGTGACCATGGACCTGATCTTTGGCTTGAAGGCCAAAGATTATTTGTGAAGACTGATATGTCTACTTCGTGGTTCACCTTCTAGACTAACTTGTTTGTTTATTGAAGCATTCCCCAACTGTGGTCTTTGAAGATGTCAACTAGTCGACAGGCGTTAACTTCTACTCTCTCATCTTTTAAATCTTGATAAAGTCTGGTGGAATTTGTGACTTTTTTTCATCTACGACAATAGACTTGTTCCCGATTTGATAAACTGATATTGTTCTTGGAAGTGTTCATTGGTCATCAAAACTTTGGATTCTCCTATTTCATCACTTCTTCCTTAAATATTGATTTACATATTCTTTTTTTTTTTTCCATCTATGACAATAGAACTGATTTTGGACTTGAAGGTGGATGATTATTTCTGAAAGGGGACATGTATACATTTTGGTAATCATTCATGTTCTAGACAAACTTATTGTTGATGGAACCATTGGCCAACTTTGTGTTCTTGGAGATGTCAACTAATATACAGGTTTTGGATTTTCTTACATCACTTTAACTCAACCTGATTTTATTGAGATTTATGTTTTTTTTTATTTTCTTCTGTGAACATTGACTTGTTTCTGGACTGGTAGACCAATGATGGATGATCATTTGTAAAAAGAGGGATGTTTACGTTGTTGGGACCGTTCATTTTGTAGACAAACTTGTTTGCTGAGGGAACAATTGTCCAACATTTCATTCTTGGGAATGTTAATCCATTGACAGGTGTTGGATTCTCCTCGATCATCAGTTAAATCTAGGTAACATATTGTCTTTTTGGTTGTAGCAATAAACCTGTTCTTGACTTTAAAGGCTGATGGTGGATGATCGTTTGTGAAAGCGGGCTTGTCTACTTTACTTTATAAGCAGAGTTGGTTGTATAGGGAACCATTGACCAATTTTTGTCTGTAGAGATGTCAGTTGATCTAGTTGTGTTGCCTAATTTTCTCTCATCACTTGCATGTAGGTCAGTTGTTAAATAAGGTTGGATTTACGTATTTTTTTCCATCTGTGACCATAGGCTTATATGTGGACTTGGAGGTCAATCGTAGATGACAGATGTCTACTTTGTGTTAACAGTTCTTTTTCAAGTTCTTCCTATGCAGACTTCTTCATAAAGGGAACCATTGACTATCTTTTTGCTCTCGGATATGTCAACTTTTTGATAAGTGGTGGATTCTCCTTTATCTTCAATTTTCTTTACATCTAAATAAATAGTATACTTGAGTTGGATTTATTTTTTCATTTTACATCTGTGACTTTGTGTTAATCGTTGATGTTTGTAGACCAGCAGTCAAAAAACAGGTCTCCATGATCAAAAAAAGATAGAGAAGAATGGTCTGCTAGTGATGTGACCTTTATAACGACTGTTTTACTTTGACCCTGCACGTGAAAATAAGATGATCTTCTACTTGAACCTTCCAGCTAACCATAACTCAACACTGTGGCTCTCCATAGAATCTTTTAAATCATGGTTCCCCAACCCCAGTCCTCAAGGCCCACCAACAGGTCATGTTTTCATTATTTCCTTAGTATTGCCCAGGTGATAATTGCATCACCTGTACAATACAAGGGAAATCCTGAAAACATGACCTGTTGGTGGGCCTTGAGGACTGGAGTTGGAACCCTGTTTTAAAGGATATTTCTACATTCAGGCAATGATTTGTGTTTTTTTTTCATCTGTGACCTGATCTTCGGCTTGAAGGCTTTAAGATGGATGATTATTTCTGAAGGCAGACTTAACCGCTTTCCCTTCAGCTACCACGGCAGTTCACTTTTCAGACATGATTGACTATATCAAGCATCGTAGGTCAACTAATGGAAACTGATCGAAAGCGGTGGTTTCACCTCCAAGGGTCGTTTTTAGGTTTTATCATTTGTTTTTACAAATGGCTCATCATATAGAAGGTTCTTTTTTGGTTTTCTATGGAGAATGTCTCCCATTGTCCCACCAAGGGAGGTTCATGATGGTCCTTCACAATCTAACGAGAACAAGGATGGGTTTCATTGGATTTTTTAGGACTTCTAATATTTTCACGAAAAAAGTGGTATTGTCTGTTTGGAAGGCTCTCATCTCTCTTGCACTTTTGGCCAAGCCCAGTCTCTGAGTTGATGATGGCTTTCGGCAGTCTAATGACTACGGCCAGCTTTAATTGCTAAATATCCTGAACATAGACACTTGCTTCCCAGTGTTTTCAATCAGTTCTTTACCACTCACCAGAATGGGTGACTTACATATTCCCGGTGACCTCGTGCCCTCCCTTCTCTTAAATTCATGCTCTCAGAACAGCTTAATGAGGGGTTTACTGGTCCAATTGGATGTTTTTATTAAAACCCATTAGTGCACTGAAGCAGTCCGCCTGAAGGAAGCAATTAGCGAAAAGTAAGTGAGGTTGGAGATTTCCCTAGTTGTAGCAGAAACATCCCCCCCCCCTCCCTCCCCATGTTCCCCTTAAACTATTCCAGACCAACTCAACAACCAGGTCCTGGCAGCGCCATGTGGATGGAGGTTCTCCGTGCTTCCTACAATATAAACCGTCTGTACGCCGAGTTTTCACGTTTAGCACGTTGTGTCGTGTTAAATAGACACGAATGTAAAATTTGCCAGCGCGCCCGTTTTACCAAATGCCCTTTAGGTCGCATAAATAGACGGCGGCAGGCGCTTGGACTTTTGGAAATTTAACACTAAGGTCTTATATTTTTACGGTTGAGGAGAAGACCAGAACGGATTGTCTTATTGTTTCCAACGCAGATTTATGAACACTTTTACAATTTTTTGACTCGAGGTCCATTCTTTTTTTTAGATAGCTTCCAAAAAGAGCGCCACACGTAAATACTGGTCATGTTTGGTATTGCATTTCCACACCATTGGCTTCAAGAAAGAAGGGGCTGAATTACCACCGACAATTTGTGGGCAGAAGGGGGTGTTGTTTTTGGAAGAAAGTGGCCATGTTTTTGTTATCTTGTACAACCCTTTTACATTTTTCTGGTTACTTTGGGCACATTTATAGTTTTTCTTTGACTTCTGGATCTTTTATTTTTTTTAGGTCTTGTTTTGTGGGGGGGGATTTCTCAGACATACCGGTGGATAGAGATCTCTTATTATAAAGTCTTATTATAAAACTGCGGTTGAGATGTGTGACTACGACACAAGGTCATGTCGTCTTCATGGACTGTATGGTCCTGGGGGTGGAAGGTGATAATTCAGCCTAATTTGGAGAGTAACATGGCAAAATCTGGTGTTCAGTAACTAGATGAAGTCCCTTAGTGGAATAGATGGACATCATTGTCTAGAGTTGCGGATTTCTACTAGAAAAAGGAGACTCGAATGTGGGGGTGACCATGGCGGATCCCAGAAAATTACCAACCAAGGGGATGAAAAAGGGGTTAAATAGTTTTGGCAACTATTCAGCAAGCAACTAACTTTGTGGAGTAGATTAACTGAAATTGACCCTATCATTAATGGACTCCCAACTCCAGGTCCAGTCAATCCCTTTTATTTTGATTTTTTTTTTTTCTCTTTTTCGTTTTTATTATTATTATTATTATTATTATTATTATTATTATTATTATTATTATTATTATTATTATTATTATTTTATTCTATTATTTTTAGTACATTTTATTATTTTATTTTCTATTTTTAGTGCTATTTCTTATTACTAATAATAAAAATTAAAAATAAGTAATAAAATAGCATAAAAGAAAATAAAAATTAGAAAAATTATAAAAATGATTAGTTTATTTTTATATTTTATTCTATTTTTTTTTCTATTTCTTATGCTATGTTTTATTACTTACTATTTGTTATTATTAATTAATAAAAATATCATAAAAAAATAAAAATAGAAAATAAAAATTAGAAAAAAAATATAAAAATGATTAGTTTATTTTTATATTTTATTCTATTTTTTTTCTATTTCTTATGCTATGTTTTCTTACTTACTATTTGTTATTATTAATTAATAAAAATATCATAAAAAATAAAAATAGAAAATAAAAATTAGAAAAAAAATATAAAAATGATTAGTTTATTTTTATATTTTATTCTTTTTTTCTATTATTTCTTATGCTGTTTTATTACTATTTGTTATTATTAATTAATAAAAAATAGCATAAAAAAATAAAAATAGAAAATAAAAAAATCTAAAAATAACAAACTATAAAGAATAGAAGAAAAAAAATAAAAAGAATAGAAGAAAAAAATATAACAATATTGCTATTATATTTTTATATATTTTGTTTTTATTCTATTAATATTTTTTTTATTATATTTGTTTTTTTATATTTTTTTTTTGTGCTCTGTTTAGTTAAAAAAATAAACTGGAAACTTGTATTTATTAATCCCGTCCATCATAAAAGACCCCAACAAAATAAAACCCATTTGTAAAATAGGCCCATACCGATTGGCGTTCCTTAATCCTGCCCTGTGTGATGCAGAGCAGTGTTTTGGGGGAGATCAGTGGAGCCCCCCGATGCAGCGCTCCTGCTACATTTCGGATTTATGTGTCTCTCATTAGCCTGTCTGCTGACCTGGTCAGACTCCACGTAAAATAAGATTGCAGTAATTTATAACCAGTGATTAGAGGCATGTGCACGGCTAAAGGCCTTAGGGGGGGGGGTAGCGAGAAGCAGATCCGACCATGGAAAACACCAAGCCACTCATTTCCGCAAGTCGGACCCCGCTTGTGGCTATTTCCCCTGCTCCCAACTGATTGGGATAAGGTGATCTAACCGCATTGTGGTGTATTACTGGTTTCTGATGTAATGGTAAATGGGCTAACTGGGAGAGCTCTGGAACGTACGGCCCTGTTCATGGTCTACATTAATATGAACAGCATGGAAGAAGCAAGATGGGGGGCGGGGGGCACGAGACGTGTTCTGGAGACAGAACGTTGTAAAAAAAGTTCTCCCTTAAAATAAAAAAATCCTTTAAATAAGAACTTAAAATGTCATCCATTTTTAAGGAAAGAAAGCATTGTGGGTCCTGTACGGTTAATTACCCTGCTTTTTTTTAGACCCAGAAATACAAATTTGCATCAATGTGAATCACTGCAGCCGTTCATTGTGCCCAACATTCATTATAATCTGCGGGGGGATCTAGAGAGCAAGCGTTAAGATTCCCTGCAGTGCCCCCACAGGGGAAATGAAGCATTACATGGTTATTATGGAAATCAAAGGGCTGTAGATGTCATTCATGATCATGCAAGGTCCTCCAGAATGAAGGCTACTCTTTGTAGCTGCTCTGGCTAATAGATGAAGGTCCTGAATGTGGGCCTCTGCTTTATGAGAATAGGACGTGACAGGTCCTTCAGAAGAAGTGACACACTTGCTAGGCAGATTGGCTAATAGATGAAGGTCCTGTATGTAGACCCCAGCTTTTTGAGAATAGGACATGACAGGTCCTTCAGAAGATGTGACACACTTGCTAGGCAGATTGGCTAATAGATGAAGGTCCTATATGTAGACCCCGGCTTTTTGAGAATAGGACGCGACAGGTCCTTCAGAAGAAGTGACACACTTGCTAGGCAGATTGGCTAATAGATGAAGGTCCTGTATGTAGACCCCGGCTTTTTGAGAATAGGACATGACAGGTCCTTCAGAAGAAGTGACACACTTGCTAGGCAGATTGGCTAATGGATGAAGGTCCTATATGTAGACCCCGGCTTTTTGAGAATAGGACGCGATAGGTCCTTCAGAAGAAGTGACACACTTGCTAGGCAAATTGGCTAATGGATGAAGGTCCTGTATGTAGACCCCGGCTTTTTGAGAATAGGACATGACAGGTCCTTCAGAAGAAGTGACACACTTGCTAGGCAGATTGGCTAATAGATGAAGGTCCTGTATGTAGACCCCGGCTTTTTGAGAATAGGACATGACAGGTCCTTCAGAAGAAGTGACACACTTGCTAGGCAGATTGGCTAATGGATGAAGGTCCTATATGTAGACCCCGGCTTTTTGAGAATAGGACGCGATAGGTCCTTCAGAAGAAGTGACACACTTGCTAGGCAAATTGGCTAATGGATGAAGGTCCTGTATGTAGACCCCGGCTTTTTGAGAATAGGACATGACAGGTCCTTCAGAAGAAGTGACACACTTGCTAGGCAGATTGGCTAATAGATGAAGGTCCTGTATGTAGACCCCGGCTTTTTGAGAATAGGACATGACAGGTCATTCAGAAGGAGTGACACTCTTTGTAGGCAACTTGGCTAATAGATGGCCGTCCTGAATGTAGGCCCCCATTTTATAGGACATGGCAAGTTCTTCTGAAGGAGTGACAATTTATGTAGGCAATTTAGCTAATAGATGAAGGTCCTGAATAAAGGACCACACCTTCATTAGATCTTAATTATCTTACAGGGTCCCCATTATTAGAATAATACACGCCGGGTCCTCCAGATGGAGTAACATTTTTTTGTGGCCGCCTTGGCTAATGGATAACGGTTCCTGAAAGTGAGATCTTCCTTTATTACGTGAGACCTTTTTAATAGGGTCTTCCCATGACCTACGGTAGGCTATCCATGTCACGAATGGTCATGTTAGGTCCTCCAGGATTAGTGGGTAATACGTGAGGGGTCCTAAATGATGGGCCACATTTGTTTTTTACCCAAGCTCTAAAGACATATTAATAAATTATATATTTTTTAAAATATGTATATAATAAATTGGAAAAAAATAGTCTTTTCTATAAATATGTGCCCCCCCCCCACTCCGGCTCTTGGCACGTGTAGCGTTACTATCAGGATCGTCAAGATCCATAGTGTGAAACTGGCCCCGTGCCTTCATGGCTCGTCCACCTCGAGGTTAACGTCTAACTTCAGAAAGCTGCTCTGCATTTCAAGAGCAGGAACTCCGAGTACTGAGAAATGTTAATTTGCCATGCCCCGAAGCGGAGAATATGCTAAATATTCTGAATATATCAAGACTAAATGGCCCCGTGTTGCTAGGCCCAATTTCCGCTGAAGGGAAGCATGTTCTTCTTCATTGCTGCTCCATTAGGCTGAGCGAGGCCATTACCACGGCATTTTTCTTTCAGCCTGGCCCCCGTGGCACCTGTATGGACTTAAGCCATCTGCAAGGAGGAAGTTTGGTTGCCACGGCGACTGGAACTTTAAAAAAAAAAATAAAAGTACCATGACAAAAGCAGAATAGGCCGAAGGGTCAGTGCGGAGGGTGAGCCGGTCATTGGGGTCACTTCCTCTCCACCACCTCCCCCCTTTTTAATAAGGCCGTGGAGAAGAATATGCAAAACATTACAGCTGCCGGCCTCCGGTTGTCAGGCTGCAGTAATGCGGATCGGGTCGTTTCGCTACTTCATTGATGGAGATTTCAAGGCTATAATGTAATAACCCTTGTAATTTCTGGCATTTTGAAGCATTTTTTTTTATCATGTCCTTGCAGGGGAGGAGAGAGCACTGGTGTGATTTTCTGTGTGACGCCTTAGTGACTATAGCACTAAAAATGACTGCTGTTACTTAAAGGGAATCTCTCCCTTCCCATAAATATGTAAATTTTTTTAACTGGTGTAAATGCTGCTTTTCTGCTGAATCCGGCAATGTTTTTCTTTTCTTCCTGTGCCTCTCCGTTCCTGAGATATGACCCCTTCTTCTGGGTATATAAAACTTATCAGCTCCTCCTCGTGGGCGGTATTTTTATGACCACGCCCACTTAGATGACAAGGCCTAGATTTATATACAGGGAAGAAACGGCCGTATCTTAGGAATAGAGAGGAGCAGGAACAAAAGAAAAACATCGCCGGATTCTTGAGGACAGCGGCATTTTCACTGGGAAATAAGATGATATGTTTATGGCAAGTGGCATGTCCCCTTTAAATAGGCCCTGACACTGAGGAAAGTTGACATGAGACTGAAAAGAAAATCCTGATGTGGATTTGCAAGAAAATATGTCTAGTAGAAATCCAAAGCTGACCATAAGATGGATCAGAAGCTTGATATGCTACGGATCCACACTCAGATCAGACCCATTCAATAGGGCTAATCCACACTTGGCATGTACCTTTAATAAATGACTTGTCAGTAAATGTCGAATTCACCTTAACCGCTATCTTTCCCGGCTTCCCCATACACATGAACACTCAGTTTGGCTGAGCGTGCATGTGATTTCAATGGGCAGGAAGCCATTGTTAGACTTTGCTAGAAGTGACTTCTCTCCACTTAAAGTGAAGGGATGGAGCATGTTGAAATCAAAGTGCACAATCCTTTTGTCCTTCAGCATTAGATGATGAGTTTTCAGTCTAATATGTATAAGGGGCCTTTAGGATGTGTTCTGACACGGACTCTGAACCAAAATCTGCACAAAATCCATCCACCCCGTCACTTATTTACTAAATTTTTTTGGTTATTGCACAGAGCTTACGCCTGACTTCTGCAGTTTCGGAAAAGCAAATTATTATCCTCCTTTACTGATAAAGGAGATACTCTGTATGGATCCATGTTGAAAAGGCTGTGCACGCCTCCTATGCAACCTCTCTGTCTGCGTCTGGCCAGGGACGAGATACCTGAATTTCTCTTAAAAGGGTTGTCCACCTTTTGAGGCCAATTTTTTTTTTTTTTTTACATTTGTGTCTAAAAATTATCTTTGTAATTGGGTTTCATTCAAAATTTTGTACATTTTGGCTTTTACAGGCTCCTTGTTTTCCTGCACATTCAACTTTGGTGTGGTCTTTGGTCATAAATAGGCGCCTTAAAAAAGACTGCTAAATGACTGTCACAAAGGCGCTCACTGATGGATTCCCCGTTAACTTACTCAAGTTATCAATAGACAGTATTATACAGAAGGCAAATGGTGCCAAAGTTTTAATGAGACCCAATTTCAGAAATAAATTTTAGGCCTAAATATATGAATAATTTTTAGACCTAAATATATGAATAATTTTTAGACCTAAATACGTGCATTTAGGTAGATAAAAAAAGACAACAAAAACTGAAATATTGGGTACTATATCCTGATGACTGTAGTCCAGCAGTATCCCGTATCATTAGTGTTTTCCCCAGGAGGGGCTGAGATCTTCTGCACACGGTGGGAATTTTCATGTGTCGCACATTTCCTTTGGGTAAATGATATGAAGTCGTCGTCTCTCTCTTGAAACACTCTTTGTGCAAGATCAAGGATTTCCTCGCATTGAACGCCCACAGATTTGCTTCTGCCATTGATATGGGGTCTTTATTTTTCAGAAGTTGGCCTCCTTTTATTTTCCTCTACAAAGAGCGACCAGTGCCGCTACCTCTACCCTCCTACACACAGGTGGGCATTACAGCCCCAGGCTGAAGAATGATGGAAGAGGCGGAAGAACACCTCCGACATTGTCTTTGGTTTGGAGTTGGGGGGGGGGGAAAGTCTTAAAGTTTTAAAAATTAAAGAAACATTTAGGTTTTGTAATAATCCAACACCTGTATGATCTATACCAGTGATTTCCAACCTGCGGATCTCCAGCTATCGCAGAACTATAACTCCCAGCATCCCCTGTCTGACTCTGAGAGTAGTCCACACTTCTTTCTTGACCACTGTATATGGGATATTGCTTGACAGGTCGTCGGATACGCCATTCCTGGTAGTGTCGGGTGCTGGTTTAGTGCGGAGCCGTAGTGTCAGCTCCCTAATGGCTTTACAAGCTGCTGTGACACCTGTGACAGTGACGGCTGGGCCGGCTGCAAGTGTCCTGCTGTCACTGAGAGCTGACGACAGCTTCTACGGGACGGTGGTGTCCAGACCGCGCGTATCCTCAGTGAGCAAGTCCTGTTTCCCTCCAATAAACCCCTCTGAGCTCTGCCCACCTGCCCCGAACACCCCACACCTGTGAGAAGGATGAATTTAGACACACAGTCTTCTCTGTCTGTCATCCATAAGTGTCAGCGTCGTCCCGTACCCCCGAGTGTCGCTGTCCCGTACCCAGTGTGTCGGCGTTGCTGTCCTGTACCCCATGTGTCGATGTCGCAGTCCCGTACTCCGTGTGTCACTGTCCTGTACCCCATGTGTCAGTGTCGCTGTCCTGTACCCAGAGTGTTGGCGTCGCTGTCCCGTACCCCGAGTGTCGCTGTCCTGTATCCCATGTGTCGCTGTAACGTACCCTGAGTGTCGCAGTCCCGTGCCCCGAGTGTCGGCGCCGCTGTCCCGTGCCCCGAGTGTCGGCGCCGCTGTCCTGTATCCCATGTGTCGCTGTAACGTACCCTGAGTGTCGCAGTCCCGTGCCCCGAGTGTCGTCGTCGCCGCAGTCCCGTGCCCCGAGTGTCGTCGCCGCAGTCCCGTGCCCCGAGTGTCAGCGCCGCAGTCCCGTGCCCCGAGTGTCAGCGCCGCAGTCCCGTGCCCCGAGTGTCGGCGTCGCAGTCCCGTGCCCCGAGTGTCGGCGCCGCTGTCCCGTGCCCCGAGTGTCGGCATCGCAGTCCCGTGCCCCGAGTGTAGGCGCCGCTATCCCGTACCCCGGGGATCGCCGTCCCGTATCCCGAGTGTCGGTGTCGCTGTCGCGTGCCCCGAGTGTCGGCGCCGAATGTCGGCGCTGCCATCCCGTACCCCGAATGTCAGCGCCACCTTCCCATACCCTGGGGATCGCTGTCCCGTATCCCGAGCATCAGTGTGGTCGCTTTTAGGATATGTTCACATGTTGTGCTTTTGCTGTGTTTTACTTCTGCAGATAAAACCTGCTCTCTGGCAGTAAAAACACACAAACAACAATGGAGCCTATAACCCATAACCACGAGTCTGTATATTTTCATTAGATATAAAGATGTTTTATTAAATACAAAAGACAGACTACAATTATTTACTTCATGTGATAACCATAGAGAGCAGATGGTGAAGATCCAGGTGCACCGGTAACTACAGCGCACTGTGACGTGGGCCAGCAAGAAACACCACCCTATAGAATGTCCATATCATGGTGAACTACCATATAAGTGAGACCTCAGTCATATGCAATGCCAGTGCCGTCTTAAACATAAGAGTCAATCCACAAAGTAGGGAACATAGGGGGGATAATAAAATCTGATGGTTAATCACCCATGCTGGATGTTTGACTAGGCATTTGGTCATATTATGCTTTCTGTGCTCGAGTTCTTGTTTCTCTGGCAGTAAAGAAGCCGCTTACATAGTAACATAGTTAGTAAGGCCGATAAAAGACATTATTCCATCCAGTTCAGCCTATAAAATTCTGTCAGAATAAATCCCCAGATCTACGTCCTTCTAAAGAACCTAATAACTGTAAGATATAATATTGTTACGCTCCAGGACGACATCCAGGCCTCTCCTGATCCCCTCGGCTGAGTTCGCCATCACCACCTCCTCAGGCAGGGAATTACAGATTCTCACTGCCCTAACAGTAAAGAATCCTCTTCTATGTTGGTGGAAAAACCTTCTCTCCTCCAGACGCAGAGAATGCCCCCTTGTGACCGTCACCTTCCTTGGTATAAACAGATCCTCGGAGAGATATTTGTATTGTCCCCTTATATACTCATACATGGTTATTAGATCGCCCCTCAGTCGTCTTTTTTCTAGACTAAATAATCCTAATTTTGCTAATCTCTCTGAATATTGTAGTTCCCCCATCCCCTTTATTAATTTTGTTGCCCTCCTTTGTACCCGCTCTAGTTCCATTATATCCTTCCTGAGCACCGGTGCCCAAAACTGTACACAGTACTCCATGTGCGGTCTAACCAGGGATTTGTACAGAGGCAGTATAATGTTCTCATCATGTGTATCCAGACCTCTTTTAATGCACCGCATGATCCTGTTTGCCGTGGCAGCCGCTGCCTGGCACTGGCTGCTCCAGGTAAGTTTATCATTAACTAGGATCCCCAAGTCCTTCTCCATGTCAGATTTACCCAGTGGTTTCCCGTTCAATGTGTAATGGTGATATTGATTCCTTCTTCCCATGTGTATAACCTTACATTTATCATTGTTAAACTGCTTCTGCCACCTTTCGGCCCAAGTTCCCAACTTATCCAGATCCATCTGTAGCAGAATACTATCTTCTCTTGTATTGACTGCTTTACATAGTTTTGTATCATCTGCAAATATCGATATTTTACTGTGTAAACCTTCTACCAGATCGTTAATAAATATGTTGTAGAGAAGAGGTCCCAACACCGACCCCTGCGGTCCCCACTGGTCACAGCGACCCAGTTAGAGAATATACCATTTATAACCACCCTCTGCTTTCTATCACTAAGCCAGTTACTTACCCATTTACACACATTTTCCCCCAGACCCAGCATTCTCATTTTGTGTACCAACCCCTTGTTTGGCACGGGATCAAACGCTTTGGAAAAATCAAGATATACCACATCCAATGACTCACCTTGGTCCAGTCTATAGCTTACAACTACAACGATCAGGTTTTGCTGCGGTTTTTTTATCATTTACATTTATCTCTTGTTCATGCTGATAATGTTTAGTGCCCCTACAAAAAATATTTTTCTGCATGAAAAACAGAGCAAAACCCGATACCTGCTTTTTTTTTTTTTTTTTTGCTGCGATTTTGGCACTTAATCATTTCTTTCTATGGGTGAAAAAATGCTGAAAGTGTCATGCTGCCGATTGCAAACACGCAGGAGTTTTCCAATTCAGTGAAGAAAAAACCTGTGTGCGTGCAATGAGATTTCTGAGATCACACCGCTTTTGCTGGTGCTGTAAAACAAAGCTTACCTAAAAACCTGCAGCAAAAACACAATGTGTGAACATAGCCTTAGTGTGGACATAAGTACTTGCAGACTCCTGTGCAGTATTGGGGCGGACTTGTGCCCTCGCACCAACAGATGATTGCACAGGAGGGGTGCCGGGTTCCGGGTCTGCAGGTAGCACCACACCACCCCCTGTCACAGCCCTCACTGACAGGCTCATTACACCGAGAGCGATCTGTCAAAGTGACAGACGCCTTCATCAGAACGGAGGAGGGGAGCGGCACGGGATCCATTAGAAGGGTAATTAATGATAAAACCTCTCCCTGAATCATCCACCCAAGCACAAAGTGGAGGATGTATTCCCACGGCACCAGGAGGGGAGGCAACCGAGGAAAGGCTTTTTTTTTTTTTTTTTCCCCCCTTGAAAAAGTTTTGTTGCTTCAAATAGATTCCAGATAATTAGAAAATGGCGAGCGCTCCAGCAATGATGACGATGGTAAGGGCTCCAGCGATAATAGCGAGAGCTCCGGCAATGATGGTGAGGGTTCCGGCAATGATGGCGAGGGCTCAGACAATGATAGCGAGGGCTCCGGCAATGATGGTGAGCGCTCCAGCAATGATGGCGAGGGCTCTGGCAATGATAGCGAGGGTTAGGCAATGATAGCGAGGGCTCCGGCAATGATGGTGAGGGCTCCGGCAATGATAGCGAGGGCTCAGGCGACGATGGCAAGGGCTCCAGCGATGATAGTGAGAGCTCCGGCAATGATAGCGAGTGCTCAGCTAATGATAACGAGGGCTCCGGCAATGATGGCGAGGGCTCAGCCAATGATAACGAGGGCTCCGGCAATGATAGCGAGGGCTCAGGCAATGATAACGAGGGCTCCGGCAATGATGGCGAGCGCTCCAGCAATGTTGCGAGGGCTCAGGCAATGATAGCGAGGGCTCCGGCAATAATAGCGAGGGCTCCGGCAATGATGGTGAGCGCTCCAGCAATGATGCGAGGGCTCAGGCAATGACAGCGAGGGCTCCGGCAATGATGGTGAGGGCTCCGGCAATGATGGTGAGGGCTCCGGCAATGATGGTGAGGGCTCAGGCAATGATAGCGAGGGCTCCGGCAATAATAGCGAGGGCTCCGGCAATGATGCGAGGGCTCAGGCAATGATAGCGAGGGCTCCGGCAATGATGTTGAGCGCTCCAGCAATGATGACGAGGGCTCAGGCAATGACAGCGAGGGCTCCGGCAATGATAGCGAGTGCTCAGGCGACGATGGTGAGCTCTCCAGCAATGATGGCGAGGGTTCAGGCAATGATAGCGAGGGCTCCAGCAATGATGGTGAGGACTCAGGCAATGATAGCGAGGGCTCTGGCAATGATAGCGAGGGCTCAGGCGCCGATGGCGAGCTCTCCAGCAATGATGGCGAGGGTTCATGCAATGATAGCGAGGGCTCCAGCAATGATGGTGAGGGCTCAGATGATAGCGAGGGCTCAGGCGACGATGGCGAGCTCTCCAGCAATGATGGCGAGGGCTCAGGCAATGATAGCAAGGGCTCAGGCGACAATGGCGAGGGCTCAGTTGACGATGACAAGGGCTCCAGCAATGATAGCGAGGGCTCAGGCGACAATGGCGAGGGCCCCAGCAATGATGGCGATGGCTCTGGCAATGATGGCGAGGGCTCAGGCAATGATGCTGAGGGTTCAGGCGATGATGCTGAGGGCTCAGGCGATGATGCTGAGGGCTCAGGCGATGATGCTGAGGGTTCAGGCGATGATGCTGAGGGCTCAGGCGATGATGCTGAGGGCTCAGGCGATGATGCTGAGGGCTCAGGCGATGATGCTGAGGGCTCAGGCGATGATGCTGAGGGCTCAGGCGATGATGCTGAGGGCTCAGGCGATGATGCTGAGGGCTCAGGCGATGATGCTGAGGGCTCAGGCGATGATGCTGAGGGCTCAGGCAGGGATAGTGAGGTCCGCGGTGATGATGACGAGGCGCTCTAGGAATGATAGTGAGGGCTAAGGCTGTTTTTAATCAGTGCTGGATCTTACCTGCCCTTTACATATGTAGGTTTTGCCCCGGGAGAGATGTGGGATAAATATTAGCTTTTTAAGGTCTAATCAGAGAGAGGGTCACCTTGTCATGGCTGGTGGGCTCTCATGAATTGGCCAATTTGTGTGGTCTAAAAATAATTCCTGTATTCAATATTTTCATACATGTTATCACACATTTATGGAGACCATAAATTAATCGCCACTTGGCTTTTCTAGAAACCAGAATGGATCCCCAGATTTGGCAGCGTCTGCATGACATTGTGTGGGTCTATATCTGTTCCCATCATTCCATCAGGGTGCCCCATGTTATAGGAGGCAGATCAAAGGAGAAATCACCCTGAAGATGAAAGGTTCAGCAGTGAGGGGGTTAATATTAGATTGGGAGGTGCAGCACCATCCAGCGCTGGGGGAGCCTCTTATTTATATCTCACTTTTGCCTTGGTCCGGCACTGACAATAGGGCCCTTTGTGCCTCTCCATGCAGCTGCCAGGACTACGGCCTCCCAGTTACTGCTGCACATAGGAGCAGGTGGGCCAACAGCTCCGAGCCGTCCGCAGCCACGGCTCCTATCTGGTTATGGTGGGAAACCCAGTACGCTGGTGACTGGGAGAACTGGTCCCCACCATCAAACTTGAATAGTCTGTTGTTCCCGCGTGTAGGGAAGGAGCGACGGCGGTAGTGATGGTTAATAGCTCCAGATGTAGTAGAGCTGAGTTTGTCACATACTCCACACTGATGACAGTATAGATAACATTTATTATGCAAATCCCTATCATCCTCCAGCGTCATTTGGGAGTAGTCCGGGGGGCGACAGCTCCAGGTGAGGCTCTGGCCTCCGCTCACCGTTATACTCCGCTGGGTGTTTTGCCTTTCAAAGCAGCTGCATTTCTTATCGACTTTCCTAGAATCCAAAATGCAAATCTTCTGTTTGCATATTAGAAGATCAGTGTCATAAAAATCCTTCCGTGGTAGACATCCTGTGTGTGTCAGATAGGTACCTGTCAAAGGAAGACCCATAACAGAGAAAAACAGAATGCTAGACCCCTCTAGTTAATGTGCTGAAGGGTCTGCTCAATGTCGCCATAATAGTGTCATCATAGGTATATCTGATATTGTTTCCTATAGTTAATCTAAGCTTTCAGAGTAATTCTGTAGTGATGTGTACCACAATGCCCCCGTAATGCGTCTACTGCAGGGCCCTCGTGTTGTGCCCACCACAGGGCCCTCATGTTGTGCCCACTGCTAGGACCTCATGATGTGCCCCCCACAGTGCCTTTATGTCGTGCCCACAGCAGTGCCCTCGTGTCGTGTCCACTGCAGTGCTCCCGTAATGCGTCTACTGCAGGGCCCTCGTATTGTGCCCACCGCAGTGCCCTTGTGTCATGCCCTTCACAGTGCCCTTGTGTCGTGCCCACAGCAGTGCCCTCGTGTCGTGCCTACCACAATGCATTCATGTCATGCCCCCCGCAGTGCCCTCGTGTCGTGCCCACAGCAGTGCCCTCGTGTCGTTCCCACAGCAGTGCCCTCGTATAGCATCCACTGCAATATCCTGATATTAGTGCCAACCACAATGTCCTATAACAGTGACTTCCATATTATCCCAGGGCAGCCCTGGTACTTCCGCATTGTAGTATCGACTGCTCTCCTGGACAACACAAGGTTGTCGCCCCTTTAATTCTGTCTGGCTGTAAATGTATTTTGCAATCTTGTCTCACATCAAGCATGTAATGATTAGATAAGATTGTGACCCGCTCACAATCACCAGCATTGTCCGGGATCACTCTGGAGCATTATCAGTAATTAAGTGATAATTATTGGGATTTTTCGCATCCAGTCTGTGAATGATCCTGTTAGAACGAACCAAGCGTTAACGGGCAACGCGTGACCTGCCACACCGGGCAGCCTTCCTACAGTGTGGGTTTTATGGCATCTTCTTATCTTCTCTCTGCAGGTTGGGAGTCTCAGCTGCTGGAAACAGGATTTCTTGGGATCTTCCTGTGTCCTCTCTGGTCCTTGGCTCGAGTTCCAGATCGTACCCCTCCATCGGGCATCGTCATCTGGGCCCATCGCTGGCTCATCTTCAGGATCATGCTGGGAGCGGTAAGTGGCACTGGCTGGAAGCTACAATTGTCCACAATGTATTGTGCTGGAGCATTACGATTTTGCAACACTGGAATTAAGAGGCTGAGGCCGCCCCCTGATAACAGCCCATAGCATTATCCTCCTCCACCGTCTGTACGGGGGCACAATGCAGTCAGGGGGTAACGTCCTCCTGGAATCACCAAACCCAGACTCGTCCATCAGACACAGATAGAGAAGTGCGATCCATCACTGCTCAGGACACGTCTCCTGCAAAGTCCAGTGATGGCAGCTTTACACCACTCCATCCGACGCTCGGTATTGTGCATGGTGATGTACGGCTGCATGCAGCTGCTCGGCCATGAAGCTTCCGGCGGGACGCAGTGTTTGTGCTGATGTTATGCTAGAGGAGATCTAGACTCTGCAGATGTGGTCAGCAGAGCGTTGGTGACTTTTCTGACCTCTGCTTTTCAGGGGGTCGGATGTTATTCATCGGGAGGGGGTAGCGGCATGGAAGGGAAAACTTGAACCTGTGCGGACCAATAATCCAGCATCGGGGTAATCTGCTTACTCTTAAAGGCGAAGAGACCACAGCAAGAAATCCCAGGGATTCTAGGTAATGATCCATATTAGGGTTCACCTGACATGAGACCCTGCAGGAGCACGAGGGCGGCCATTGTGCCCGCACTTGGCACGAGGGCAGGCTCCGAACTGAGCCCGTATGGCAATGTGTAGTGCGAGGCTGGTAATCCCACATGTTGTCCCTCAGTGTTTTCACAAGATAAGAGGAGATTACCCTCTAGCATAATAAAACGGTGGAATACTGGGGGGTTTGTCTTCGGCTGCTTTCCTTGGCTCGGGCCCGGGGCTTTATCTCGCTCTGCTGCTCCGCTATCGAGGCGCACACATGTGTAATCCTGCAGCTTTTCTATAGGTGCACAAGCAAAGGTTGTAACATGTGGCATTAAAGAGAAGCAGGGATCACAATGCAAACACAGGGCTCCGCGCAGAACAAAGGGCCCACCAGTGCCCCCTGGACCGTGATTGACAGCTCCTCGCCAGAAATGAGACCCCCTGTAACCCTTAATAAGCTGCGCTCCTACGGAGGACCCTACGTTTGTGTGCCGTCCTGTATATATTATATACTTTGTTTTTTTTTCATCTGTCACATGGAACTGCCAAAAAAGAATTGACCCAAATATTGCCCTACAAATACCACCGCCATCCAACGCCTGAATAATGCAGATATCTGAATAAAACTGCCACAGAGTGCCCATGCTACACTGCCGCCTTTCAGTACCCATAATGTCTAACCTGTTTCCCAATTATAGCAACATACAGTGTCTGAAAATCTTCGATACCGTAACCTCAAAATACTGCGTTACAGCCCATATAATATTGCCAAATAGTGCTGAAATTAAACTGAGGTATACTGACATCCTACATAATACCAATTACTATGTACTATTCAAATAATCTGAACTTGCCTAATACCGCCACATGGTGCCAAACAATCTGCATTAAACATAAATCATATCATTATAGACATAATGCCGCCGTATGATGTCCATATAATATACAGTATTCATTAATACTCGCATCTCTTATTTGGTCTACAGTGGCCATTTTCTACTATTGTTTTATTCCCGCTTTTCTCCTCAGTTTTCTACATTTTGCTCTTTAAAAATCCACAGTATGCAGAATTTTTTATTTAGAGGTAGTTTTTCTAGTCTTTTGCCACAAGGGCGTGTCTCACAAGATCCTCGGGGGTGTGTCTTTAGGCTGCTCTGCATAATTTCTTAGTAAGCACCGCCCCTAAAGACCTTAAAAGATGGCACTCATTAAAAAGGCCCATATCTCTGGAACTGTATGGCAGATTTTTAAACGTGAAAAAAACTAAATATTCAAGAAAAGCAGCGGGAATTAAAATAAAATAAAAATCTGGATACTTTTGCCCCAATGACAGATCTCCTTTAATGCCGCCATATAGTGCTCAAATAATTTTTTTTCTAAAGGACCCGCATAATACCACCCTATAGTGATGAAGAATAAGCAGTATTAATACTTTCTTATATGGAATACTGCTATATGGTGCCCACATAATATGCTGTATTTAATGCCCTCTTTAAGAATAGAATTAATACCACCATATAATTCCCAAATAATAGACTGTGTTCAAATATTAATACCCCCTTAAATGTCTTGCATAATACTGACATACAGCGCCCAAATAATAAGCAGTGTTTGAATAATACTTTCTTAAAGGGACCGTGTAGTGCCCCAAAAATGTGAAGTGTTCAAATAACACTTTCTTGTAAAGCCAACATAATACCGCCATCCAGTGCTCAGATAATACCCCTGTAAATGTAATACCAGCATCCGGTACCCAAGTAATATGCTATATTCAAATCATGCTGAAGTAATACCACCAGATAGTACTCAAGTAATACTGCATATAGTGTCCACATAACCTGTAGTATTCAAGCAAATACCCCCTAAAAGAATACACCGCCATATGGTGGCCAAATGTGCAACATTGGGGTAATGCTCCTTAGTGGAGCCCACATAATACCGCCATATAGTCTCCACATAATGCACAGAGCTCAATAATGATGGATGGCTTTAGGTTTCGCATGGGGTTCCTGTCCTCAGGGAGGGGCCTCGTAGTATTGGGGCCATTGCACAGTTCTGCCAGTATGGCGGCACACCGGGAAGACATTTTTGTTATTGAGGACTTTCGGAAAGCCAGGTGGCAACCTCCGAGGGAGCGGTATCGGCAGATATTATTTTTTTTAAAGGGGCATGCCTGATAATCCTGTTTCCCACCAGAGTCCTGCAGGTCCTGGATCGCCCGGCGTTGGTCACATGAGCCCCCGATGACAGGTCAGTGTGACGCCGCTGACGAGCGAGGGATGGGAAGAGCATTAACAGGCAGTGTAATCCCCGCGACTACAGGCGCGTGATTGATGGCAGCGCTGTCACCGTGAGCCCGAACACTTGTATGTTTCCTTCTCCGAGGGGATAATGATCCTGACAGGAGCTGTAAAGTCGGCCTCATGCGTGAAAGTAACGTTTCCTTCCAGGCTGGAGCGCACCTGTCTGGGGGGCCGGGGGGCACGTTTTATGATTTGTGCCCAGAGCCAGCTGAAGGGCCGACACATGGACCCGAGGTCTGCGCCCCTGACCAGCGCAGGCCGCCCTCAGGAAAAAAAAACGAGTGGAAACATTACATGGCGGGGTGAAAATCACAGGGGAAGGGGGTTAGCTGCTGCAGAACCTCATAATACAGACCTCAACTGCTGCAGAACCTCATCATATACCGCTCTACTGCTGCAGAATCTCATAATACAGACCTTCGCTGCTGCAGAACCTCATCATACACACCTCAGCTGCTGCAGAACCTCATCATATACCGCTCTACTGCTGCAGAGCCTCATAATACAGACCTTCGCTGCTGAAGAACCTCATAATACACACCTCAGCTGCTGCAGAACCTCATAATATACAGCTCAGCTGCTGCAGAACCTCATCATACACACCTCAGCTGCTGCAGAACCTCATCATACACAGCTCAGCTGCTGCAGAACCTCATCATACACACGTCCGCTGCTGCAGATCCTCATCACACACAGCTCAGCTACTGTAGAACCTCATTATACACAGCTCAGCTGCTGTAGAACCTCATAATATACAGCTTAGCTGCTGTAGAACCTAATCATACACACCTCAGCTGCTGCAGAACCTCATCATACACAGCTCAGCTACTGCAGAACCTCATCATACACACCTCAGCTGCTGCAGAACCTCATAATACACACCTCAGCTGCTGCACGACCTCATCATACACAGCTCAGCTGCTGTAGAACCTCATAATATACACCTCAGCTGCTGTAGAACCTCATCATACACACCTCAGCTGCTGCAGAACCTCATCATATACCGCTCTACTGCTGCAGAGCCTCATAATACAGACCTTCGCTGCTGAAGAACCTCATAATACACACCTCAGCTGCTGCAGAACCTCATAATATACAGCTCAGCTGCTGCAGAACCTCATCATACACACCTCAGCTGCTGCAGAACCTCATCATACACAGCTCAGCTGCTGCAGAACCTCATCATACACACGTCCGCTGCTGCAGATCCTCATCACACACAGCTCAGCTACTGTAGAACCTCATTATACACAGCTCAGCTGCTGTAGAACCTCATAATATACAGCTTAGCTGCTGTAGAACCTAATCATACACACCTCAGCTGCTGCAGAACCTCATCATACACAGCTCAGCTACTGCAGAACCTCATCATACACACCTCAGCTGCTGCAGAACCTCATAATACACACCTCAGCTGCTGCACGACCTCATCATACACAGCTCAGCTGCTGTAGAACCTCATAATATACACCTCAGCTGCTGTAGAACCTCATCATACACACCTCAGCTGCTGCAGAACCTCATAATACACACCTCATCTGCTGCAGAACCTCATCATACACAGCTCAGCTACTGCAGAACCTCATCATACACAGCTCTACTGCTGCAGAACCTCATAATATACAGCTCAACTGCTGCAGAACCTCATAATATACAGCTCAACTGCTGCAGAACCTCATAATACACAGCTCTACTGCTGCAGAACCTCATAATATACACCTCAGCTGCTGCAGAACCTCATCATACACACCTCAGCTGCTGCAGAACCTCATCATACAAACCTCAGCTGCTGCAGAACCTCATCATACACACCTCAGCTGCTGCAGAACCTCATCATACAAACCTCAGCTGCTGCAGAACCTCATCATACACACCTCAGCTGCTGCACGACCTCATCATACACAGCTCAGCTGCTGTAGAACCTCATAATATACAGCTCAGCTGCTGTAGAACCTCATCATACACACCTCAGCTGCTGCAGAACCTCATAATACACACCTCATCTGCTGCAGAACCTCATCATACACAGCTCAGCTACTGCAGAACCTCATCATACACAGCTCTACTGCTGCAGAACCTCAGAATATACAGCTCTACTGCTGCAGAACCTCATAATACACAGCTCTACTGCTGCAGAACCTCATCATACACACCTCAGCTGCTGCAGAACCTCATCATACACACCTCAGCTGCTGCAGAACCTCATCATACAAACCTCAGCTGCTGCAGAACCTCATCATACAACAGTTCTGCTGCAGAACCACATCACACACAGGTCTACTGCTTCAGAACCACATCACACAGACCTCAAGTGCTGCAGAACCTCATAATACACATCTCAGCTGTTGCAGAACCGCATCACACACCTCCGCTGCTGCAGAACCTCGTAATATACACCTCAGCTGCTGCAGAACCTCATCGTACACACCTGAGCTGCTGCAGAACCGCATCACACACACCTCAGCTGCTGCAGAACCTCAATATACCCACCACAGCTCCTGCAGAACCTCATCGTACACACCTCAGCTCCTGCAGAACCTCATAATACACACCTCAGCTGCTGTAGAACCTCATAATACTCAGCTCAGCTGCTGCAGAACCTCATCACACACACCTCAGCTGCTGCAGCTCCAGTTTCAGAAGGAAAGTGCATCTTAAGGGCCTGCTGCGTTAAGCAGAATGGATGACTGTCCCTTTAAGAGCAGTGTTGGGGACCACACTGAATATCACCCAGCTTTCCCAGAATCCGATCGATCTCCGTACTGTACTGATGAGTGGAGGACGCCGTCCGGGGGGTCTCGGGTGGAAAGTTCTCCTGATTATTTCTGGTTTTGCCGAGATGCAGAGCTAAGCTCATTCTGCCCTCACCCCCTGCTGATAACGTCATCGCTCATTGTTTTAAAAAAAAAGTGTGAATTTTTGGAATATTTTCAGAACTCTGCGTTGCTCCTGTCGCCTGCAGCGGGGAAGCGGATCTGATGCCCCCATTATCAGCTCACAAATGGTTAAATGGCTGTGACCACAGCAGGGGGATTAGCACAGGATGCAGCGGGCGCAGCAGTCACCGCACGGGGCTTATGAGGGGTGAGCAGGTCACAGCACCGGGTGTGAGGAGCCGAGCCTTGATTGACAGCAGCAGAGCAAGCAGCAGGTTGCAAATTGTCAAGGAAATGGAGGGAACAGGGTGAGTTATGAGGCCTGATGTCACTGCATTAACCCTGTGCTCGCTCCACTCCCCAAACATATGTATCCGCACCATTGCATCATTACTGTAAAGCAGCAGGGGCATGCTGGGGGTTGTAGTTCAGCATTGCTGTGAAAAAAATGAAATAAAAATTAAGCGCTCTGTATTCTCTTCTAATAAAAGCCTCAGATGCTGCAGAACAGCATAAGCCAAGAGCCCACAGCCGAGTGATCAGGAGCCCTTTCAATATTCACTTGTTGCTAAGTGACGGCCACTTCTTCCCATCTCCCCGGCCTCATAAAGTCGCCATCGACTCTGAAAGAAAGCAGTCAAGATAGGCTGGCAGATCACTGAGGTATCAGATTACAGCTGCCTATTAAAGTCTATGGAGAGTGGAGCACTCGTGCAGACAAGGGCAGGTCAAACTGCAGCTTGAAGCACATTTATTTTTACTTCAAACCTGGATTCACAGTCGTGCTGTTTAGTAATGCTGTTTAACAGGCTCGATGTTGCTGCTTTTTAGTAAGCGTTTCATCTCACACAAGTGCTGAATTCCCAGCTTGACTGCTCAATACTGCTAAATAACATCCTTTATTCTGCTTTCTAATAACATTTTAATCTCTCTGTTGCTGGATTCACAGCCACAGTACTCAGTACTGCTGCTTAATGACCTTTTTGCTACTTTCTAGTAAGAGCTTCATCTCACCCCTGTGCTGGAATCACAGCTTGACTGCAAAGTATTGCTTTATAACATCCTCTATTCTGCTGCTGCTTTCTGGTAAGAATTGATTCTAACCCTTGTGCTAGATTCTCAGTTACACTGCTCAGTACCAATGTATAATGATCTATATTATGCTGCTTTCCATTAGGAACTTCATCTCAACCTGGTGCTGGATTCACTGCTATACTGCTCAGTACTGCTGTATGCAGCCTGTATTCAGCTTACTAGTATAAGCTTCATCTCACCTAGGTGCTGGATACACAGCTGTACTGCTATATAGCATCCCCTGTGCTACTGTTGCTTTCTAGAAAGAGATGCTGCTTTTGCATATGAGTTTAATTTTGCCCTGGCACTGGATTTACAGATACACTGCATAGTACTTCTGTTCTGAACTCATTTTCTGGTTTACCTCTGGCTTCTGGTGAGGGTGGTGGAGCTGGCTGTGTTGACAGAGGAGTCGTGAGTTCTCCATCCGGGCTCCCTCTGGTGGTGACAGCAGGTAATGAAGCTGATCTAAATGGCAGAGACCTGCCACCTGAGGAGGAGGACTGTGATTGGACATCAGGAGTCTCTGACTGGATTTAAGACAGCCGACTCCCTAATTTTGTGCTGGTGATTTTTTCCTGCCCTGTGGTTCTGGTTTCCAGCTCTGTTTCTGCCTTCTCAAGCTAAGTGTGCTCTGCTATTTTTTCACATGAGATTTGGTCTGGTTTGCTCAGTTTTTGTGGTCAGCCAGCCCCTGCTGGGGCTGTGCTGAATTTCCATTCTTATGTCTCTGTTTATGCCAGTTTGCTTTTTGTCCCTGATCAGATTGGTCTCTTTTTGCTCTGTCTTCAGAATGTACCAGAGTGCTGATATAGGAAATTGAAGTCTAGCGACTTCAGGGTTTTTGTTATCAGAAAGTGTTGGACATTTCTTGGCAGGGTTTTGTGCGTGATTGCAGACAGCATCTTTCCTTTCCTGTCCTTTCTAGTTAGTGTGGGCCCCATCGTTTGCTCAGCCTATTTTTCTGTCTGTGTTTTCATCTTGTCTCACCGACAATACATGTTTGGGGGCTGTCTATTGCTTTGGGGTCTGCTCTGGGGCAGTTTAGATTTCCCCTTTTCTTGCTTTAGGCTTATTTAGTTCTCCGGCTGTGACAAGGAGTCTAGGATCATCGTAGGCACGCTCCACGGCTACTGCTAGTTGTGTGGATAGGATCAGGGGTCTGCAATCCGCTTAGTTACCAACGTCTCTGGTTTTCTGGGGCTTAGCTTGTTTTTGTTTTTCCTCCTCGGTGACTCATTCAAAACAACTTCTGTATAATGACCTCTGTGCTGCTGCTTTCTAGAAAACGTTTCATCTCATCCCAGTGTTGGATTCACAGCTATACTGCTCAGTACTACTGTAAACACCCTTAATTCTGCTGATTTTCAGTAATTTTTTTTCTCACCTTGCTGTTTATTAGTTTGTAGATGAAACCAGAGCTGCATTCACAATTCAGCTGGAAACCATCAGCAGTCTTGCTTCCTCATTACAAATATGAACGCTACACTTCCTAGAGTGTAAATCACAGTATTGAGCTCTGTTCAGACACCGAGTAAACAGAAAATTGTGCGAGATTTCAGCTCTGAAGCCTGCAGAATTGCATTTAGAAAATGCTAATTAGGCAATCCCCTGGCTTATTCTCCAAACAGGATCTTTTCTTTGCTGCTTCCAGCCTGGCACTGTGAGGGTCAAGTCCGACTGGAGATTTTCCTCTTTTATTTTACCGTAACAAACTCCGAAAAAGAGTATGAGAAATAACAGGATGTGATGGTGAACCTCAGACCGCGCTCTGAATCTTATCTGTAGCTGGCAGCGGGACGCGGACTCCTGCCCATCTCATTGGCTCAGCCTTCATCTGATTTGCTTGCGGTTTATTTGCTGTGGTTTTTCTCTCTCCCCCTTTTTTTTTCTCTTCTGTGACTCGGCCAAAAGGCATTATTTTTTTGCAAAACTGTCCTCATTTCAAAAAGTATTTCCTCATTTTTTTATTATCAGCAGCCGATGCCAGCGATGACACACGGGGTCCGGGCCCCTAACTGGAGAGAAAAATCTACAGGAAGAAAAAAGTTTTCATGTTCTACAAAGAGAAACCGGACATAAAAATCTACAGGAGCAGCCGGTAATGAGCGATGGGGGAGAGACCCTATGTAAGACTGCGCAGAGGAGAGCGGGGAGAAGAGTATAGACACACAGTGCTGACCCTGCACTGATCCTGACTCACATCCTGTATTATACCCCAGAGCTGCACTCACTATTCTGCTGGTGCAGTCACTGTGTACATACATTACATTACTGATCCTGAGTTACCTCCTGTATTATACCCCAGAGCTGCACTCACTATTCTGCTGGTTCAGTCACTGTGTACATACATTACTGATCCTGAGTTACGTCCTGTATTATACTCCAGAGCTGCACTCACTATTCTGCTGGTGCAGTCACTGTGTACATACATTACTAATCCTGAGTTACATCCTGTATTATACCCCAGAGCTGCACTCACTATTCTGCTGTAAATTCTCAGTTTCTCTCCTCTTACCCCGGCTATCCTGCGGCTGACCTCCTCCCTCCACGTCCAGTCTGTGGACCCCGCCTCGTGTCATGGGCGCTGATCTCGCTGCCCCTAGATGAAGCGGCGCTCATACTAATTAGCTTTATTACATTAGTGGGGGAGGAAGTGAAGAAAGACGGCTTTCTTGTGCTGCCCCCTAATTATTCATACAGGGCATCGGGGCTTCATGGGATTTTTTTTTTTTTTTTTTTTTTTGGGGGGGGGGGAGTGAAGTCTAAAATATGTCAGCCTCTGACTCCTTCCCACTTGCACCCCCCACCCCTCTTCGTCATCCGGGGGTCCCACACTCAGCAGCTCTTTGTCTCTGATCTTCGCACTGTAACGCTGGAAAGTTTTAATGACTTCAAAAAGTTTTATTTCTCTTCTGTCATCTCTTAAACTATAAATTCAGGTTCTGGGGTCTTCGGGGCTTCCGGAATCCCCCTTTATATTCCCCATAAGGGTCCTCCGCAGTCCAGCAGATAATGAATGAAGTGGTGGCGACCACCCTAACTGGCATTTAATGGTCCCATTATCAGGATCGCTGGGGGTCTGAAAGATAAATGTTCACCTATCCTATGGAGACCCCTTAAGGGGAACCTGGGACCATATTTCTGCATGGAGGCCGTGGACCCACCGCTGCTCATAGGTCAGAATTTTCTAATCCCTTTAAGATCTCCTGTCGTCTTCTGCTTCGGCACGTCATCGGTTAATAATTCAGAATTGGATCATTTAGCGAGATGAAGAGGATTGGAGGCCGGTGGGATCCATGCCGCCACGTTACGCTTCGGAGCACCTCGACGCCAGCTGAGACGCGCTGCTGGCACCTCAGCTCCTCCGCCGTCACCACCGGAGTAATGATCACTGGGTTTAGGGATGTTCACCTAACCTGCTCCAGCAATAACAAACAGCGAGCAACAAGGGAGGATCAGCAGAATAGTGAGTGCAGCTCTGGAGTATAATACAGGAGGTAACTCAGGATCAGTAATGTATGTACACAGTGACTGCACCAGCAGAACAGTGAGTGCAGCTCTGGAGTATAATAAAGGCTGTAACTTAGGATCAGTAATGTAATGTATGTACACAGTGACTGCACCAGCAGAATAGTGAGTGCAGCTCTGGGGTATAATACAGGATGTAACTCAGGATCAGTAATGTAATGTATGTACACAGTGACTGCACCAGCAGAATAGTGAGTGCAGCTCTGGAGTATAATAAAGGCTGTAACTTAGGATCAGTAATGTAATGTATGTACACAGTGACTGCACCAGCAGAATAGTGAGTGCAGCTCTGGGGTATAATACAAGAGGTAACTCAGGATCAGTAATGTAATGTATGAACACAGTGACTGCACCAGCAGAATAGTGAGTGCAGCTCTGGAGTATAATACAGGATGTAACTCAGGATCAGTAATGTAATGTATGAACACAGTGACTGCACCAGCAGAATAGTGAGTGCAGCTCTGGAGTATAATACAGGATGTAACTCAGGATCAGTAATGTAATGTATGTACACAGTGACTGCACCAGCAGAATAGTGAGTGCAGCTCTGGAGTATAATACAGGATGTAACTCAGGATCAGTAATGTAATGTATGAACACAGTGACTGCACCAGCAGAATTGTGAGTGCAGCTCTGGAGTATAATACAGGATGTAACTCAGGATCAGTAATGTAATGTATGTACACAGTGACTGCACCAGCAGAATAGTGAGTGCAGCTCTGGAGTATAATACAGGATGTAACTCAGGATCAGTAATGTAATATATGTACACAGTGACTGCACCAGCAGAATAGTGAGTGCAGCTCTGGGGTATAATACAGGATGTAACTCGCCTCCTCCTGCCGCCTCAAACTCAAAAATATTTCCCGGATCCGCTCATTCCTCAACCATGAAACCACAAAAGCACTAGTGCATGCTCTTATCTCTCGCCTCGACTACTGCAACCTCCTACTCTCTGGCCTCCCCTCTAGCACTCTGGCTCCAGTCCATCCTACACTCTGCTGCCCGACTAATCCACCTGTCTTTTCGTTATTCCCCAGCCTCCCCCCTATGCCAGGCCCTTCACTGGCTTCCTATCGCTCAGAGGCTCCAATTCAAAACCCTAACCATGACATACAATGCCATCCACAACCTGTCTCCTCCATACATCTGTGACATGGTCTCTAGATACCTACCCGCACGCAACCTTCGATCATCTCAAGATCTCCTTCTCTACTCCCTCATCTTTTCTTCCCACAACCGCATACAAGACTTCTCCTGTGCTTCCCCCATACTCTGGAACTCTCTGCCGCAACACATCAGACTCTTACCATCAACGGAAACCTGCAATAAGAACCTGAAGACCCACCTGTTCCGACAAGCCTACAACCTACAATGATCCTCAGTCTACTGAACCACAGCATGACCTGCTCTACCCTCTGCTACTGTATCCTCACCCATCCCTGTAGACTGTGAGCCCTCGCGGGCAGGGTCCCCTCTCCTTATGTACTTGTGTGTCCCTTGTCTTACACATGTTTACTATACTTGTCTATGTATTTCCCCTTTTCACATGTAAAGCGCCATGGAATAAATGGTGCTATATAAATGCATAATAATAATGATAAAAATAACTCCAGATCAGTAATGTAATGTATGTACACAGTGACTGCACCAGCAGAATAGTGAGTGCAGCTCTGGAGTATAATACAAGATGTAACTCAGGATCAGTAATGTATGTACACAGTGACTGCACCAGCAGAATAGTGAGTGCAGCTCTGGAGTATAATACAGGATGTAACTCAGGATCAGTAATGTATGTGTACACAGTGAATGCACCAGCAGAATAGTGAGTGCAGCTCTGGCGTATAATACAGGATGTAATTCAGGATCAGTAATGTAATGTATGTACACAGTGACTGCACCAGCAGAATAGTGAGTGCAGCTCTGGCGTATAATACAGGATGTAACTCAGGATCAGTAATGTAATGTATGTACACAGTGACCGCACCAGCAGAATAGTGAGTGCAGCTCTGGAGTATAATACAGGATGTAACTCAGGATCAGTAATGTATGTACACAGTGACTGCACCAGCAGAATAGTGAGTGCAGCTCTGGGGTATAATACAGGATGTAACTCAGGATCAGTAATGTAATGTATGTACACAGTGACTGCACCAGCAGAATAGTGAGTGCAGCTCTGGGGTATAATAGAGGATGTAACTCAGGATCAGTAATGTAATGTATGTACACAGTGACCGCACCAGCAGAATAGTGAGTGCAGCTCTGGAGTATAATACAGGATGTAACTCAGGATCAGTAATGTATGTACACAGTGACTGCACCAGCAGAATAGTGAGTGCAGCTCTGGAGTATAATACAGGAGTAACTCAGGATCAGTACGGGAGGGTTCCCATCTTTTCCCCTGTAGGCCCATGCTTTTTGTGCCTTGCTGATCCTCGGACAATGGCTGACTTTGGGATGTAGGATGGATGCTAATATTCAGTGCCGTCTTGTGGATCCACGCTGTGATGAGCGGTATCTTCGGTGTCCTGTAGACGCTTATCCCCGGTGCCATTTCTATATCCCGGCATTCGGCCCATTAATTAGCAGTGTTGGGACCAGTGTCATAATCAGGGTGTCAGGATACAGACATCTGCTTGGATTGTGGAATTTCAGGACCCTCAGACCTTAATCTTTATAACATGGAGGGATTAAAAATGAAAAAGAATTTAGAAAATATTCCTGGCCTGCGCCTGTGGAGCTGACACTCTGCTGCCCGGTACTGACGCCGGGGGCAGTGTCTGCCGATCCTTGCCACTTTCCCAAGCTTTTATCAATGGAATTTTTACAGGCGTAGCGGAGGGTCACCTAACTTCTCGGGCGTCCTCCCTCCCCATTGGCCTGTCCGTGCCATCTCGCCCCCTCCTCATCCAGCTTCACTTTGGGCTGAGAAGGGGCTGAATGCCGGCTTTGTTCCTCTGACACCGCAGAGAAAAAAAAAAATTCTAAAATCCGTGGAAAATCTGACATCTGTATTGTGGAGAAGAAATCAATAGATCCGGATAATATGGTCGTTCCCCACTTGTGAAGGAATCCCGTCAGCTCCTCATGTCGGCTTAGCGCTCCGCTGACATTTTAATTATCCCCCATTTTGCCCTTGTTGGGAAACAAAGTGCGCAGACGTCTTTTTGCAGATTTGCAATCTTCTTTAAAGGGACGGTGTCAAGAGAATGGCTGTGTATGAAATGCATGGCATCGCTTTTTGCCTTTTACCGATGCGGGGTATCGTGGGTGTCCCATATGGCGGTAGTATTTATGGCGAGGGACCAAATACCACTCGTCTCGTAATTCAGAGGGTTATTCATTCTCTATAGAATAGGTGATAACTTGGGGTTCCAACTACTGGGACCCTCCATGATCGGGGTTCTGTACCCCTGTCCCGACAGTAGCAAAGGGGACCTCACTCCATTCCTTGTCCTTGGCTTTTTCCATCAGCCCCATAGACAATGACGAGAGCGGATGCCGCTCATGAGCATCTTCGCTCCATTCGGGATGGGGCCGCAGGTCTCTGAATCGATAAGGGGTCAAGCGGTCGACTCCCCCAGTGATCACCCAGGTATAGGATAACCATTTTTGAGGCATACTCCTTTAAGGATGCACTCCGAGCAGTAACTGGTTCTAGAGAGGAGATCCTTGGCGAGGCTTAGGATTAAGGATGGAAATATTAGACCAGTGAACTTCTACTTGTAGCTCTTGAGCTATTATGAAACTACAACTCCCAGCATGCTTGTCGGGTCTTGCAGCAGCCTTTGTTAAAGACCCTCGGACCAGAGCGAGCAGGGAGTTGCCTAGATGGGAACCGACAGACATAATCAGATTTTTGTATGTTTTCAGTCTTCTGATGCCCCAGTTCGTCAATCCGTTTTCCCCAGAATTCTGACGTAAAACTGAAATGTCACAAAATGTATAGTTTTATTTCTGACCCGCACAGGGCTGTTTTTCGCCTCCTCGTACAACTTCATTTAAAGACGAACTGTCACTTGTGATAAATAAGTCATGTTTTACCTGGTGTAAATGCCGCTGTTCTCCTGAATCCGGCGATGTTTTTCTCTTCTTCCTGCGCCTCTCCGTTCCTGAGATACGGCCCCTTGTTCCGTTATATATAAATCTGGTCTTGTTAGCCAAGTGGGCGCGGTCATCAACGCTCCTCTGGGTACGTCTTTTTATAGACCACACCCACTCAGTTAACAAGAGTAGATTGATCTACAGGGAAAAAGTAGCCATATCTCCGCAATGGAGAGGCGCAGGAAAAAAAGAAAAACAGCGCCGGAATCGGGAGAGCGGCAACATTTACACCAGGTAAGAAAATTACATATTTATGTCAAGGGACTGATGCCCTTTAAGTGAATATTCCTGTGGGGCCAGCAGGTTATGATGGTGGGGGACCCCTTTTTATTGGTCTGTTGGTTTTTGGGGATACAGGAGGGTAATAATTTGGGATGATAATGTTCCCTATAAATGGGTAACTTATAAATGAGCACGCTCAGCTCCCGCCGTCCGCTACTTGGTTTTATGACCTTTGGCAGGTAACATGTATCCTCCTGGACTGAACACCATTTTAATCTAACAGAGGATTGTCTACACTGGACACAATTGTACCAAACCCTCAGCTGCTAACAGTATTTGATCAGCCACAGCAGAATGCAAGCAAAAATGAATCCGCTCATGGGCAGCAAGCAGAGATCTTGAAGGAAGAAGAATTACTTTGGAATATTTTATGTATTTTTCCTTTTTTTTTTTGATGAGGGTCAGAGGTTGATTTTAGGTACAGGTGGTTTGTGTCTGGTGATGTCTAGAGGGAAGAATTGTATCGGGGCAGAGGGTCTTGGGAATGTCCGATAACTCTTTAAAACAAAAAAAAATTAATTTAATCCAGGTTCTCCCATCCAGAAAGTAATTGCTAGAGTTTGCGAGGGCCTGACGGCGACGGGGGTCGACCTCCCTGGTTGGGAATCTCTGTGCCAGAGGCTCGGCGGCAGAGATTGCATAAATTGGGTTAGGGACGAGTTTTGTGGTCTTCAGAAGGGGAAGGGTCAAGGTCTTAATCCAGTTAGGGCACCTGTTTCCTGTTCTTTATCGAATTTTACTTCTTCCCAAGAGAACTTTTTTTTTTTTTTGACAATTTTGAAAATTTTCATTAGAAAGGTCCAGCATCCAAACGGGGGCTGAACCTTGGCCCTTTTCTATTTCTGTTCAATTGGAAACTGGCTTATTTTTCTGCTAGTACGGTAACTATATAATAGAACCAGTTTGTGCCTATAAGGTTATATGGACATCATAGAAAGAAGAACCTCTGGAGGACTCATTTCATGCTCTATTATACATCTGCATGCAATGCCAAACTTCCCCTGTAGTGGCCGCTGTTGGGAAACCATGAAGCTTTTCTCGATCGCGATTGATCACGTGCGGATTCTTGATTAGAAAGCCAGTTATCCTGATAGCTTTTTTAAAGTCAGTCCCTTTCTCGACGTGACAGAAGGTTTTTTTATGTATAGTTATTGGTAAAGGAGAGAATAGTTGGAATTAGATGTAAAATTCAGCATCAAACAATATTCAAGGGATCGGTGAGAAAACGTCCGATCACTGGGAGCTCCATCGATCGAGAGGGGGAAGGCTCCAATGGAATGGAGCTGTAGTGAGCGTGTGCGACCACCATGCCTATAGACACTGAGTGGTCGCACATGCTCAGTACAGCTCCAGTCGCCCAAAGCTGGGGAACCATATTTATGGACCCATCCCAAAAACGACCAATAGTCCCTAATATTACGTTTTCATCCAAAACCCTGCATCCAGCGCCTTCTAGAAATGAGGTTCTGCCACCGATCTTACACCATTACGGGACCGGGAGCCAGAATACACAAGTCCTGTTTCTGGCCGCTTGTAAAAGCTGCTTTTGTGCCGCTGTCAAGTAGACGGAGATAAAGATCAGCATCGTGGCAGCTGTGTTCTGTATTGGAGCATTATCGCTGATACGACAGGTCCAGGACCCGGCGTCACCACCCTGTACTGCGCCTGCCCACCTCTGCCCCTCTGGGCTCTGCTAGCCGTGGGAGAGTTTCTCTTTGACTTTGCATTTTTGGAGCAGGAGATTAGTACATGCACGCTCCTGATACCGTACAGGACTTATCAGCCATTCAATCCTACAGGAACACTCTCGCCAAGCAGTCCCATGCAAGCCCTGGATCCAAGCAACTGATCATAGGCTGCACCGAGAGCGGCAACTTCACTCTCAGGAGGAGGAAGGGAAGCGACTACAATAATAACAAGATCCCCCCCCCCCAGTAGAAGGTCACCTGAAAAGAAAAAGTAGGGTGATCCGTGTAAATATCTAGGAAGCACCCTCAGTTAAGAAAAATTACAGGGACAGCCACATATTGGTTGGAGGCCTCAAGGCAAAATGTGTGGGATTAAATAAATCCACCAACATGTGCCAAATAATAGTGCAGCTAATGCAGTGGCCACATAATACAACCATGGAGTAGCAAAATAACTGCGCATTAATGATGCCACCAGCGTGTCCGATAAAAGTGCAACAAATACAGCGCCCACGTAATACTGCCGCAAAGCACCCATGTAATATTGCCGCATAGCACCCACGTAATACTGCCATCTACCCAAATAACACTCTCATGGTAGCACCTGTACTTGCTCAATATATCAAAACATAGTGCCCACATAATAATGCCTGCGCAATACCGCCATATTGTGCCCAGATAACATTGCCAAATAATTACACTTGAATGTGCCCATTAGGAGTGCAAAAAGCATTAGCGCGCAACTAACACTGCCCTGTAATGCCTACATAAGACTGACATATGGTACCCAAGTACAAGTGACTAGTATGTGCCCAATTAAAGTACAACAGACACAGTGGCCACATAATAGTGACACACAATTGTCTATATAATACTTCCATATAGTACCCAAATGCCAGTGGCAAAAGTATAGTGGCCACATAATATATTACCTACATAATCCTGCCATATAGTGCCTCCATACTACTGCCATATAGCACTGTCATAATACTGCTATATGGTAACACCATTATACTGCCATATAGTAACTTCATATCACTGTCATATAGTGGCTACATAATACTGCCATATAGATGCAACGTAATACTGTTATATAGTACCGGCATAATACTTCCATACAGTAACAGCATATTACTGCCATATGGTGCCTACATAATACTGCCATATAGTGTCCACATAATACTGTCATATAGATGTGACATAATACTGCCATATAGTGCCTACATAATACTGCCAAATAGTATCTATATAATACTGCCATATAGATGTGACATAATACTGCCATATAGTGTCCACATAATACTGTCATATAGATGTGACATAATACTGCCATATACTGCCTACATAATACTGCCATATAGTGCCCACATAATACTGCCATATAGATGTGACATAATACTGCCATATAGTGCCTACATAATACTGCCATATAGTATCTATATAATACTGCCATATAGATGTGACATAATACTGCCATATAGTGTCCACATAATACTGTCATATAGATGTGACATAATACTGCCACATAGATGTGACATAATACTGCCATATAGTACTGGCATGATACTGCCATATAGCATCTACATAATACTGCTTATAGTATCTAGATAATACTGCCTTGTAGTACCTACATAATTCTGCCATATCCTGCCTACGTAACACTGTCATATAGTGCCTATGTAGTGCCAAGGTAACACTGCCATATGATACCTATGTAATACTGCCATATGGTACCGAAATGTGCCGCATGGTAACAAAAAAGACATCACCTTTGCCTAAATTTACAGGCGGTTTACACCTTTTGGGGCAATGCAGACATCACATGACCAAGCTGCGCTAACAGTGTGACAGATCCCACAATGCACTGCTGTGAATTGAGAAGAGAAAAAAAAGTAATCAGCGTCCTCTGCAGGTCTGTTGCCCCTGTGGACAGTTTTCCGGATTCTTGCGGAGTCTTACATCATCTCTAGAAGCACCGATCCGGAATAATCACTCATTAGCGAGTGCTCGCTGCTTCTTCATCGGAAGGGAAGCCCATCGTGTGTCATATCAGTCAATGGCAGTCACTCGGCAACTGAGACCTTGGTCAATAATCCACGGCTGCACAAACAAGAGAGAGACCTGCTCAGACCTGCACATCCCAACTGTACGCGGTCACTGACGCCATGCGTAGTGTGCAGTTACTGATTGACACGATCACGGTGACTACTGACTGTGAGCAAGCTGCAATCAAATACATATTTACTGATGAAGAAAAGCCACACAACTCAAAGTGGCAACCCGACCTGCGATCAGAGAAGTTATCCCTTTTTACCCCTGCATTATACAATCAGTTCAGCAGTGAGAGCAAGACAAAGCTCCTCAGGGGCGTGTTGTGACGTGCCGTGATGTGATTGGCTGCAGAATGTCCCGCCCACTCGGAGTCTTAACGTTCCATAAATGAACCAGAAATGTTCTCATCTGATCTGTCCCTCTTTCATGCAAATTGCTTAGCTAGGGGGCGACAATGAGTAGCTTCTTTATATACACATGTAGCAGCGTTAGTTTTGTTATTTAACCCTTTGACAATGCCCTGTTAGTACAGCGGGGAAAATAAGTATTTGATACACTGACGATTTTGCAAGTTTTCCGACCTACAAAGAATGGAGAGATCTGTAATTTTTATCGTAGGTACACTTCACCTGTGAGAGACAGAATCTAAAAATATTAATCAGAAAATCTCATTGTTGGATTTTTACAAAATTAATTTGCATTTTATTGGATGAAATAAGTATTTGATACAATAGGAAAACAGAACTTAATATTTGGTACAGAAACCTTTGTTTGCAGTTACAGAGGTCAGACGTTTCCTGTAGTTCTTGACCAGGTTCACACACACTGCAGCAGGGATATTGGCCCCTTCCTCCATAGAGATCTTCTCCAGATCTTTCAGGTTTCGGGACTGTTGCTGTGCAACATTGTCTTTCAGCTCCCTCCAAAGACTTTCTATTGGGTTCAGGTCTGGATTCTGGCTAGGCCACTCCAGGACATTGAAATGCTTCTTATGGAGCCACTCCGTTGTTTCCCTGGCTGTGTGTTTTGGGTCATTGTCATGCTGGAAGACCCAGCCACGATCCAACTTCAATGCTCTTACGGAGGAAAGGAGGTTGTTGGCCAAAATCTCACGATACATGAACCCCATCCATCCTCCCTTCAGGATAGTGCAGTTGTCTTGTCCGTTTTACAGAAAAGCAGCCCCCAAGGTATGATGTTTCCCCCACCATGCTTCACGGTTAGGATGGTGCTATTGGGGTTGTCTTTCTTCTTCTAAAAATGCAGCGAGTGGCGTTAATACCAAAAAGTTTTATTTTGGTCTCATCTGACCACATGACCTTCTCCCATGCCTCCTCTGGATCATCCAGATGGTCATTGGCGAACTTCTAACCGTCTTGGACAAGTGCTGGCGTGAGCAGGGGGATCTTGCATGCCCTGCAGGATTGTAATCCATGACGGCGTAGTGTTTTACTAACGGTAATGTTTGAGACTGTGGTTCCAGCTTTCTTCAGGTCATTGACCAGGTCCTCCCGTGTAGTTCTGGGCCGATTCCTGACCTTTCCCAGAATCATCCTTACCCCTCGAGGCGAGATCTTGCAAGGAGCCCCAGACCGAGGAAGACTGACAGTCATCTTCTGTTTCTTCCATTTTCTAATAATTGTGCCTACAGTTATTGCCTTCTCATCAAGCTGCTTGCCTATTGTCCTATAGCCTGTCCCAGCCTTGTGCAGGTCTATAATTTTGTCCATGGTGTCCCTAGACAGCTCTTTGGTCTTGGCCATGGTGGAGAGATTGGAGTGTGATTGAGGGTGAGAATACGAATACACTGCTCTGCATGACCATCTCCGCTCGTCTACCCTTTGCAAGTTCAGCCCTGATAGCTCTTGATAAACTTAGCTCTGCTACATCTAACCAATGAAGCAGAGCTGCACTGTACAAACCTGGCACATCCTACTGCAGTGCATCAGACAAACTCAGTTCTGCTACGTCTGGGAAAATTCAACTTGGCGCCATCTGCAGAACTCTGCTGCATCTGACATTCTCATGTCTGCTGCACTTCTCTGGTGTCTCTGGTCATTGGTGGGTCCAGGGTTGCAATAAATCCTGTTTTTTTTTCTTTTAGAGGGAGGCATAATAAAGTGCAAAACGTAAAAAAAAATTTTTTATTTTCCAATTAGAGCGGGATCTGCTCCCTCCTGCCGCCTGCTCCGCTGCACATAAGCGCCCAGTGTTCTATAAACAGCCTCCGCGCGGCGTCCGTCCGTCCCTTGGGTGGAGATAGAGGCCGTGTTTATAATAAATGGCTGACGCCATACCCCAGCAATTTGGAGCTGCCGTACTGTACCGAAACAGCTGTTCTGCTGCAGCAGCGGGCGGTAATTAACCCGGAGCCAATTAGCGAGGCCTTCATTCATCTCATTGACTCTTGATTTATGTAGAGATGGCCGCTACTTGGAAACCTCTTACGAGCTGACGCCAATGCGCCAATCGGAGGCGGGACGCCATCTCCTCTCCATACCACTTCTTATATCCTTGTATATATTTATCTTGCTTTCATCGGCCCCAAAGTGTCACGTCGGTTTCCTGCCTGGCTATCAGCGATGATGGATGTGACCTACTGCTCCAAAAAAGAAAACTTCTCCAGATCTAAAACTGGTCATACGTGTTACATGGCCCCTAGTCTTTGTTGATTCTCTTATACACATGCGCGCTCAGTTCGACTGAGAGTGCATGTCTTCTGAAAATGTGGACAAGGAAGTAATGCATGGCCAACATTTCTGGTTGTCGATTATCTCCCTGGAGACCATTAGGATGGGGCACGTTGAAGTCCAACAGCCTGATCCTTCTCTCCCGTGTCATCATACACAATAAATGGTCCGCCGAGACAGCTGAATGTGGCAGGATGTGCTGATATTCATTCGTATATAAGCCCGTGTAGTGCAGGTAGAGGACACTGACCTCCTTTAGCCTTCTGATCGACTCCATTCCCTTCCTTACATTGTATCACTATCCTTCCCCTTTGTAGAACTAGACAGGTCAGTGTCTCCCTCAAGAACAGCACACTCTTCTCCTGCTGCTGACAGTATACTCACAGTCTTATTGGCTACAGATAGTTTTATCCCACTCCACATCTTGTTTGCTGAAATATTCTGTAGAGAATCCTGCTCTTTGTTAGCATGTGCTCACTGACACATGAAGAACTGGTTACTGCCTCCTGCAAGATCAACACACTCCTCTTCTGCTAATGACAATATACCCAAGGTCTTATTGGATACAGATAGTTTTATACCACATCACAACGTTTGTGATTAAATTCTCTGTCGAGTAACCTGATCTCTAACTTTTGCTCAATGGCAGATGATGGACAGGTCACTTTCTCCTGCAAGATCAGTACACTCCTCTTCTGTTGCTGACAGTATACCCAAGGTATCATTGGCAACTTCTGTGATTAAATGCTCTGTAGAGAATCCTTTTATTTCTACCTTGTGCTCACTGACACATGATAGACAGGTTACTGCCTCCTGCAGGATCAGCACACTTCGCCTCTGCTGCTGACATTATAACTATGATCTTATTGGTTTATCCCACTTCACATCTTCTTTGCTGAAATACTTTAAGAAAATCCTGCTTTTTCTAACTTGTTCTCACTGAGACATGATGTGCAGGTGACTTCCTCCTGCAAGATCAGCACACTCCTTTTCTGCTGCTATTTTTCCCAACATTTGATTAGTTACATGGCATTCTACCTCTGCCTACTTCTTTTCTTGGTGAAGAATCTTACTTTTTCTAACTTGTTCCCACTGACCCCTGATAACTGCCTCCTGAAATCCAACACACAGTCCTCTTCTGGCGCCGACATTGTTCCCAACGTTTGATTGGCTACAGATTGCTCTATACTCGCCCACTTCACAACTCCTTTTCCCGTGGAGAATCCTGCCCTTTCTAACTTGTATTTAGCGACAAACGATGGACGGGTTACTGCCTGCTTCAAGATCAACACACTCCACTTCTGCTGCTGACATCATAACCAAGATTTGATTGGCTACAGGTTCTTCTATACTCGCCCACTTCACAACTTTCTCTGTAAAATATCCTGCTCTTTCTAACCTGTGCCCACTGACCCATTATGGACAGGTCACTTCCTCCTGCAAAATCAACACACTTCTCTTACCGCTGTGCTCTTTGCTAACTTCCTACTCCTCGACCACTACTTATCTCTGCTAACTCTAACAAGTGCAAGGGGAAAGTGGGGAAACCAATCAAATTGAAGCTTTACTTTTTGAGACCCCTTTCATAAATCAAGCCAGCAATCTGATTGGTTAAGAGCTACTTAATTTTTCAAGTGGGAGTCGTATTGTGACCCTGATGCTGCCCTATACTTTTTTTTTTTTTTAAAGGTAGCATATAAATGGTTAACTCCGAAGTAGGGCTATCCAAAAGTGTTTTTTCTATCCTCCTATTACTTTTCTCCGCATTAAATAAGGCGCTCCCCTCCTCCATCTTTACATCTAAAGCTGAAGGAAGCTGGCAGCAAGTAAGACGGGGCAGTGTAGACTGGTGAAGATCGCTGCCAATGACATTACCGCCTGGGCGCGTGATCTACTGTCACAACACAAAGGCTGGACGGAGTCCGTCACCGGCCTCTGTAATTACTGGGGATGATTATACACATCTACAGCTTGCAGGACATTCAACTGCAGACCAAACTGGCAATGGAAGTGAATATCTGGATGAGCAGAATTAACTAACTTTTCCCTCAGAGCAGCCATTGTAATTCAACTGTAGTGCATGCACTGATGAGGGTGGTAAGAGCGAAACATGTCTGTAAGGAGATCTACTTAATGTTCTACTCAATGCCCCATCTACTCTACTCTGTGCCCCATCTATTCTTCTCAATGCCCCATATATTCTCAGTGCCCCTCATCTACACTTCTCAATATTCTCATCTACTCTTCTCCATGCTCCATCTACTCTTCCCGATGCCACATATACTCTTGTCAGTGCCCCATCAAATCTACTCAGTGCTACCATCTGCTCTTCTCAGTGCCCCATCAACTCTTCTCAATGCCCCATCTACACTTCTCAATGCCTCCATCTACTCTACTCAGTGCCCCAATATACTCTAATCAATGCCCCATCTACTCTACTCAGTGCCCTATCTACTCTACTCAATGTCCCATCAACTCTTCTCAGTGCCCCATCTATTCTACTCAATGCCCCCCGTCTACTCTACTCAGTGCCCCATCTACTCTACTGAATGCCCCATCTACTCTACTCAATGCCCCCTCTGCTCTACTCAATTCCCCATCTACTCTTCTCAGTGCCCCATCTATTCTGCTCAATACCCCCAACTACTCTACTCACTACCCCCATCTACTCTACTCAGTGCCTCATCTACTCTACTCAATGCCCCCTATCTTCTCTACTCAATTCCCCCATCTACACTTCTCAATGCCCCCATCTACTCTACTCAATGCCCCCATCTACTCTACTCAATTCTCCCTCTACTCTACTCACTTCCCCATCTATTCTTCAGTGCCCCCTCTACTCTACTCAATCCCCCCCATCTACTCTACTCAATCCCCCCCATCTACTCTACTCAGTGCCCCTATCTACTCTACTCAGTGCCCCATCTTCTCTACTCAATGCCCCCTATCTTCTCTACTCAATGCCCCATCTACACTTCTCAATGCCCCCATCTACTCTACTCAATGCCCCCATCTACTCTACTCAATGCCCCATCTACTCTACTCAATGCCCCATCTACTCTACTCAATGCCCCATCTACTCTACTCAATGCCCCCTCTGCTCTACTCAATTCCCCCTCTGCTCTACTCAATGCCCCATCTATTCTTCAGTGCCCCCTCTACTCTACTCAATCCCCCATCTACTCAATCCCCCCCATCTATTCTACTCAGTGCCCCTATCTACTCTACTCAATGCCCCCTCTACTCTACTCAATGCCCCCTCTGCTCTACTCAATTCCCCATCTACTCTACTCAGTGCCCCATCTTCTCTACTCAATGCCCCCTATCTTCTCTACTTAATGCCCTATCTACACTTCTCAATGCCCCCATCTACTCTACTCAGTGGCTCATCTACTCTACTCAGTGCCCCCTCTACTCAATTCCCCCATCTTCTCTACTCAATGCCCCATCTACTCTACTCAGTGCCCACTCTCTACTCAATGCCCCCTATCTTCTCTACTCAATGCCCCATCTACACTTCTCAATGTCCCCTATCTTCTCTACTCAATGCCCCATCTACACTTCTCAATGCCCCATCTACTCGACTCAGAGCCCCATCTACTCTACTCAATTCACCATCTACACATCTCAATGCCCCATCTACTCTACTCAATTCCCCATCTACTCAATTCCCCATCTACTCTTCTCAGTGCCCCATCTATTCTACACAATGCCCCCCCATCTACTCTACTCACTACCCCCATCTACTCTACTCAATGCTCCCTATCTTCTCTACTCAATGTCCCATCTACTCTACTCAGTGCCCCCTATCTTCTCTACTCAATTCCCCATCTACACTTCTCAGGGCCCCCATCTACTCTACTCAGTGGCTCATCTACTCTACTCAATGCCCCCTATCATCTCTGCTCATTGCCCCATCTACAGTTCTCCATGCCCCATCTACTCTACTCAGTGCCCCATCTTCTCTACTCAATGCCCCCTATCTTCTCTACTTAATGCCCTATCTACACTTCTCAATGCCCCCATCTACTCTACTCAGTGGCTCATCTACTCTACTCAGTGCCCCCTCTACTCAATTCCCCCATCTTCTCTACTCAATGCCCCATCTACTCTACTCAGTGCCCACTCTCTACTCAATGCCCCCTATCTTCTCTACTCAATGCCCCATCTACACTTCTCAATGCCCCCTATCTTCTCTACTCAATGCCCCTTCTACACTTCTCAATGCCCCCATCTACTCTACTCAGTGGCTCATCTACTCTACTCAGTGCCCCCTCTACTCAATTCCCCCATCTTCTCTACTCAATGTCCCATCTACTCTACTCAGTGCCCCCTATCTTCTCTACTCAATTCCCCATCTACACTTCTCAGTGCCCCCATCTACTCTACTCAGTGGCTCATCTACTCTACTCAATGCCCCCTATCATCTCTACTCATTGCCCCATCTACAGTTCTCCATGCCCCATCTACTCTACTCAGTGCCCCTTCTACTCTATTCAGTGCCCCCTATCTTCTCTACTCAGTGCCCCCTATCTTCCCTACTCAGTGCCCCATCTACTTTACTCAAAGCCCCAATATACTCTACTTAGTGCCCCCATCTACTTTACTCAGTGCCCCATCTTCTTTACTCAGTGCCATCATCTTCTCTACTCAGTGCCCCCATGTTCTCTACTCAGTGCCCCTGTCTACTCTACTCAGTGCCCCATCTACTCTACTCGGTGCCCCATCTACTCTACTCAGTGCCCCATCTACTCTACTCAGTGCCCCATCTACTCTACTCAGTGCCCCATCTACTCTACTCAGTGCCCCATCTACTCTACTCAGTGCCCCATCTACTCTACTCAGTGCCCCATCTACTCTACTCAGTGCCCCATCTACTCAACTCAATGCCCCCATCTACACTTCTCAGTGCCCCCATCTACTCATTGCCCCCATCTACTCAACTCAGTGCCCCATCTACTCTACTCAATGCCCCATCTAATCTACACAATGCTCCCTCTATTTTATTCAATGACACCCATGTATTCTTCACATTCCCCCCATTTAGGACCCCTGCTAAGATAAAGGTGGTAATTTTTACTTTTGTATACATTCAGCACTTCATCCTTATGATGTAAATCTGCTTTTCCTGTACTGAATTCTTAGCTGGATATTCAGCAGCCATTCTAAAAAAAAAAAAAAAAAAAAAGCAGAGCTGCAGTGTAAAGTAAGGCGATAGATAAAACAGCAGCCCATCTGTGTCTTCTCTTGGATTCCCAGAAGTCACAGCCCCATTAATAAAATCCTTGTGGTACATTCTGCCACCTTTAAAGGGGTGGTCCAGAAAAGAAGGGGGTCTTTCTTTCAGGATCCACATTTCTTGTCCAGGTAGAAGAGTGGTTACAGAGAATTTCTCTCGCTCTTTAGGACATATCCTGGATTACACATATAACTCATTAATTTCAATAGACGCTGTGTAATGCTTAATGTCTCCTGCGGGGGTGCTGCAGGAAAACTAAACACTGCCAGGTTTCCTTAAAGATTATAGTTGCTTGCTGATTAACACTTAATGATCGACTTATTGTCATGGGACCCAGAGCGGAGAACTTTTTTTTTGGGCTTTCAATATGATCACAAAATGTAATAAGAGTAAAATATCTAATATAGACACTACTAGGGGGAGCTCAGGAGCTTACTGCATACAGACTTTACATTGAAATCAATAATGACATAGTATGCGGTGAGCTCCCTCTAGTGGTGGCAGAGCTGTATGTATCTTGTAGCTGTATGTCCACAGCAGGAGGTTTGTAGCTCTGCATCCCGATTACTTTATATTGATCAATTATGAAATGAGTTGGCACAGAAAAATTGGACTTAAAAAGCAACATGAAGGCAGTCAAAAAAGGTGCAGATTCCCCTTTAAAGCCACCTGTTTGCGGCTGGAGATACAGAGGAGCCTTGTCTGAGGGATGACACCCGGTGATGAGCAGAGATGTCTCATTATTAACATGTGCGCTCAGTGATGGCCGCTCCTCTGTGCAGCCGCTCAGATGAAGAGGTGAAGACATGCTTTGTGTCAGGCCACATGTGGCCGCCCCTGGATGCCGCCTTCTGACCGTCCTTCATCAGAAAGTTTGTGATCTTAATCAGCAGAACGTTTTTTATTCTCAGATCAAAGCAGAAAGGAGACAGAGGCCTGGCCCGAGGCAGAGAGCGGGGCACAGAGTGTACAGTGTACACAGTGACTGCACCAGCAGAATAGTGAGTGCAGCTCTGGGGTATAATACAGGATGTAACTCAGGATCAGTAATGTAATGTATGTACACAGTGACTGCACCAGCAGAATAGTGAGTGCAGCTCTGGGGTATAATACAGGATGTAACTCAGGATCAGTAATGTAATGTATGTACACAGTGACTGCACCAGCAGAATAGTGAGTGCAGCTCTGGGGTATAATAAAGGATCAGCAGGGCAGAGAGCGAGTCAGGGAGCGGGGCAGAGAGCGAGTCAGGGAGCGGGGCAGAGAGCGAGTCAGGGAGCGGGGCAGAGAGCGAGTCAGGGAGCGGGGCAGAGAGCGAGTCAGGGAGCGGGGCAGAGAGCGAGTCAGGGAGCGGGGCAGAGAGCGAGTCAGGGAGCGGGGCAGAGAGCGAGTCAGGGAGCGGGGCAGAGAGCGAGTCAGGGAGCGGGGCAGAGAGCGAGTCAGGGAGCGGGGCAGAGAGCGAGTCAGGGAGCGGGGCAGAGAGCATGTCAGGAAGCGGGGCAGGAAGCGGGGCAGAGAGCGACTCAGGAAGTGGGGCAGAAAGTGAGGTAGAGAGCGAGTCAGGGAGCGGGGCAGAGAGCGAGGCAGGAAGCGGGGCAGAGAGCTAGGCAGGAAGCGGGGCAGAGAGCGAGGCAGGAAGCGGGGCAGAGAGCGAGGTAGAGAGTGAGGCAGAGAGTGGGGCAGAGAGCAAGACAGGGAGCGAGCAGGGCAGAAAGTGAGGTAGAGAGCGAGGCAGGAAGCGGGGCAGAGAGCGAGGCAGGAAGCGGGGCAGAGAGCGAGGCAGGAAGCGGGGCAGAGAGCGAGGCAGGAAGTAGGGCAGAGAGCGAGGTAGAGAGTGAGGCAGAGAGTGGGGCAGAGAGCAAGACAGGGAGCGAGCAGGGCAGAAAGTGAGGCAGAAAGTGAGGCAGGAAGCGGGGCAGAGAGCGAGGTAGAGAGTGGTGCAGAGAGCGGGGCAGAGAGTGGTGCAGAGAGCGAGGCAGGGAGCGGGGCAGAAAGTGAGGTAGAGAGCGAGGCAGAAAGTGAGGTAGAGAGAGGGGCAGAGCGATGCAGGAAGCGGGGCAGATAGCGAGTCAGGAAGCAGGGCAGGGAGCGAGGTAGAGAGCGAGGCAGAAAGCGGGGCAGAGAGCGAGGTAGAGAGTCAGGAAGCAGGGCAGAGAGTGAGGCAGGGAGCGGGGTAGAGAGCGAGGCAGAGAGCGAGGCAGGAAGTGGGGCAGTGAGCGGGGCAGAGAGCAGGGGCAAGGAACGGGACAGAGAGCAGGGCAGTGAGAGAGGCAGGGAACAGGGCAGTGAGCGCGGGGTGGGGCAAGGAACGGGCAGAGAGGGATAGTGAGGCAGGAAGCTGGACAGAGAGCAGAGCAGGGCTGGGAGTGGGGCAGGGAGCGGAGCAAGAAACGGGGCTGGGAGCAGGGCTAGGAACGGAGCAGAGAGTGGGGCAGAGATCAGGGCAGGGAACCTGGCAAAGACCATGGCAGAGAGCGGGGCTGGCTCATGTCCCCTGCCCAGCGTGCCCAATTGTCTTCTCTGCTCCATCTTAGGTCTTCATCATTAACCCCATATGTGGAGGAATGTATTAGTCCGAGCTTTTCATACCTATGGGATCATAAGTTGTCGTCCAGCTTTTCTGGACTCCCAGCTGTCAGTTTTGCACAGCTATGAATCCGGCAAAATAAAGTGGGTCATAAGGGTGCAAAAAGTAACCGGGTGTACACGAGTGAAGGGTGGGGATCGGGAGGATCACTGTGCAGCTGCCATATTTATGTCGCTGATGTTTAATGGGGTCTTTTTTTCTCTCGATTTCAGGGTCTTATTAAAATCCGAGGAGACAAATGCTGGAGAGATCTGACCTGCATGAACTATCACTATGAGGTCAGTACACGAAGAGCGGCCTGTTGTGAATTCGCTTTCTTGCCTACCTCTGGTTACTAGTGGAGGTAGTGGAGCTGGTCAGATTGACAGAGGGGTCGCGAGTTCTCTTTCTGGGCTCCCTCTGGTGATTACTGGAGGTAATGGAGCTGATCTGATTAACAGAGGCTTGCCACCTGATAATGAGGAGGACGATTGGAGATCTGGGGTTTCCGACTGGATTTAAGACAGCCGACTCCCTCTATCCCTGCTGGGGATTTTTTCCTGCTTCCTGAGGTCTTAGTTTCCAGCTCAGTCCCTGCATGCTCAGCTAAGTGTTCTTTTGTTATTGTTCACATTTCATCTGATTTTGTCTATTTCAGTTTTGTGCAGGTCAGCCAGCTCCGGCTGGGGCTGTGCTGAATCTCCATCCATATGTTACTGCTTGTACTAGTTTGTTTTTGTCCCTTATTAGATTGGCCTCTTTTTGCTCTGCTTTCAGAATATACCAGAGTGCTGATATAGTGGGCGAAGTCGTGCGACTTCAGTATTTTTCTATCAGACGTGTTGGACATTTTTTGCAGGGTTTTTTGCGTGATTGCAGCCAGTGTCTTTCCTGTCCTTTCTAGTTAGTGTGGGCCGCATCGTTTGCTCAGTCTATTCTCCTACCTGCGTTTGTGTTTTCATCGTGTCTCACCGACAATATTTGTTTGGGGGCTGTCTATTCCTTTGGGGTCTGCTCTGGGGCAGTTTAGATTTCCCCTTTTCTTGCTTTAGGCTTATTTAGCTCTCCGGTTGTGTTGAGGCGTCTAGGATCATCGTAGGTACGCTCCACAGCTACTGCTAGTTGTGTGGATAGGATCGGTGGTCTGCAATCCGCTTAGTTACGAACCTCTCTGGTTTTCTGTGGCTTAGCTTGGTCTTGCTCTCCTCCTCGGTGACCCAATCATAACAGTGTACACAGTGACTGCACCAGCAGATTAGTGAGTGCAGCTCTGGGGTATAATACAGGAGGTAACTCAGGATTAGTAATGTATGTACACAGTGACTGCACCAGCAGAATAGTGAGTGCAGCTCTGGGGTATAATACAGGATGTAACTCAGGATCAGTAATGTAATGTATGTACATTACATTACTGATTAAATTTGCTGATGACACAAAGCTAGGAGGGATAGCTAATACTAGAGAAGAGAGAGAGAGGATTCAAAAAGATTTAAATAAACTGGAGAAGTGGGCAGCAACAAACAGAATGGTTTTTAACAGGGAGAAATGCAAAGTACTACATCTGGGCAATAAAAATGGAAAAAGCATATATAGAATGGGAGGAATAGGGCTAAGTGACAGCACATGTGAAAAAGACTTGGGTATACTAATAGATCACAGACTGAATATGAGTCAACAGTGTGATGCAGCAGCAAAAAAGGCAAATGCAATTCTAGGATGTATTAACAGAAGCATACAGTCTAGATCACGTGAAGTCATTATTTCCCTCTACTCCTCTTTGGTCAGACCTCATCTGGAATATTGTGTCCAGTTTTGGGCACCACATTTTAAAAAAGACATCAACAAACTGGAGCAAGTTCAGAAAAGAGCGACCAGAATGGTGACCGGTCTGCAAACCCTGTCTTATGAGGAAAGGTTGCAGGATTTGGGAATGTTTAGTTTGCAAAAGAGAAGACTGAGAGGAGACTTAATAGCTGTCTACAAATATCTAAAGGGCTGTCACATTGTAGAAGGATCAACTTTATTCTCATTTGCACAAGGAAAGACTAGAAGCAATGGGATGAAACTGAATGGGAGGAGACACAGATTAGATATTAGAAAAAACTTTTTGACAGTTAGAGTGATCAATGAGTGGAACAGGCTGCCACGAGAAGTGGTGAGTTCTCCTTCAATGGAAGTCTTCAAACAGAGGCTGGACAGACATCTGACTGGGATGATTTAGCGAATCCTGCTTTGAGCAGGGGGTTGGACCAGATGGCCCAGGAGGTCCCTTCCAACTCTACGATTCTATGATTCTATGATTCTACACAGTGATTGCACCAGCAGAATAGTGAGTGCAGCTCTGGGGTTTAATATAGCATGTAACTCAAGATCAGTAATGTAATGTATGTACAGTCATGGCCAAAAGTTTTGAGAATGACACAAATATTAATTTTTACAAAGTCTACTGCTTCATTTTTTCTAATGGCAATTTGCATATACTCCAGAATGTTATAAAGAGTGATCAGCTTAACAGCAATTACTTGCAAAGTCAATATTTGCCTAGAAAATTAACTTTATCCCCCAAAACACATTTCAACATCATTGCAGCCCTGCCTTAAAAGGACCAGCTAACATCGTTTCAGTGATTGCTCCATTAACACAGGTGTGGGTGTTGATGAGGACAGGGCTGGAGATCAATCTGTCATGATTAAGTAAGAATGGCACCACTGGACACTTTAAAAGGAGGCTGGTGCTTGGCATCATTGTTTCTCTTCTGTTAACCATGGTTATCTCTAAAGAAACACGTGCAGTCATCATTGCACTGCACAAAAATGGCCTAACAGGGAAGAGTATCGCAGCTAGAAAGATTGCACCTCAGTCAACAATCTATCGCATCATCAAGAACTTCAAGGAGAGAGGTTCCTTTGTTGCCAAAAAGGCTCCAGGGCGCCCAAGAAAGACCAGCAAGCGCCAGGACCGTCTCTTAAAAGTGTTTCAGCTGTGGGATCGGGCTACCTGCAGTCCAGAGCTTGCTCAGGAATGGCAGCAGGCAGATGTGAGTGCATCTGCACGCACTGTGAGGCGGAGACTCTTGGAGCAAGGCCTGGTCTCAAGGAGGGCAGCAAAGAAGCCACTTCTCTCCAGGAAAAACATCATGGACAGACTGATATTCTGCAAGAGGTACAGGGAGTGGACTGCTGAGGACTGGGGTAAAGTCATTTTTTCTGATGAATCCCCTTTTCGATTGTTTGGGACATCTGGAAAACGGCTTATTCGGAGAAGACCAGGTGAGCACTACCACCAGTCTTGTCTCATGCCAACTGTCAAGCATCCTGAAACCATTCATGTGTGGGGTGGCTTCTCAGCCAAGGGAATGGGCTCTCTCTCAGTCTTGCCTAAAAACACAGCCATGAATAAAGAATGGTACCAGAATGTCCTCCGAGAGCAACTTCTCCCGACCGTCCAAGAGCAGTTTGGCGATCAACAATGCCTTTTTCAACATGATGGAGCACCTTGCCATAAAGCAAAGGTGATAATTAAATGGCTCAGGGAACAAAACAGAGATTTTGGGACCATGGCCTGGAAACTCCCCAGATCTTAATCCCATTGAGAACTTGTGGTCAATCATCAAGAGACGGGTGGACAAACAAAAACCTTCAAATTCAGACAAAATAAAAGCATTGATTTTGCAAGAATGGACTGCTATCAGTCAGGATTTGATCCAGAAGTTGATTGAGAGCATGCCAGGGAGAATTGCTGAGGTCCTGAAGAAGGGTCAACACTGCAAATATTGACTTGCTGCATTAACTCATTCTAACTGTCAATATAACCTTTTGTTACTCATAATATGATTGCAATTATATTTCTGTATGTGATAAAAACATCTGACAAACACAAATAAAAACCAGAGGCCAGCACATCATGTGAAAATATAATATTTGTGTCATTCTCTAAACTTTTGGCCATGACTGTATGTACACAGTGACTGCACCAGCAGAATAGTGAGTGCAGCTCTGGGGTATAATACAGGAGGTAACTCAGGATCAGTAATGTAATGTATATACACAGTGACTGCACCAGCAGAATAGTGAGTGCAGCTCTGGAGTATAATACAGGAGGTAACTCAGGATCAGTAATGTATGTACACAGTGACTGCACCAGCAGAATAGTGAGTGCAGCTCTGGAGTATAATACAGGATGTAACTCAGGATCAGTAATGTAATGTACACTCACTGGCCACTTTATTAGGTACACCATGCTAGTAAGGGGTTGGACCCCCTTTTGCCTTCAGAACTGCCTCAATTCTTCGTGGCAGAGATTCAACAAGGTGCTGGAAGCATTCCTCAGAGATTTTGGACCATATTGACATGATGGCATCACACAGTTGGCGCAGATTTGTCGGCTGCACATCCCTGATGCGAATCTCCCGTTCCACCACATCCCAAAGATGCTCTATTGGATTGAGATCTGGTGACTGAGGAGGCCATTTGAGTACAGTGAACTCATTGTTATGTTCAAGAAACCAATCTGAGATGATTCGAGCTTTATGACATGGCGCATTATCCTGCTGAAAGTAGCCATCAGATGTTGGGTACATTGTGGTCATAAAGGGATGGACATGGTCAGCAACAATACTCAGGTAGGCTGTGGCGTTGCAACGATGCTCAATTGGTACCAAGGGGCCCAAAGAGTGCCCAGAAAAAATTCCCCACACCATGACACCACCACCACCAGCCTGAACCGTTGATACAAGGCAGGATGGATCCATGCTTTCATGTTGTTTACGCCAAATTCTGACCCTACCATCCGAATGTCGCAGCAGAAATCGAGACTCATCAGACCAGGCAACGTTTTTCCAATCTTCTACTGTCCAATTTCGATGAGCTTGTGCAAATTGTAGCCTCAGTTTCCTGTTCTTAGCTGAGAGGAGTGGTACCCGGTGTGGTCTTCTGCTGCTGTAGCCCATCTGCCTCAAAGTTCGACGCACTGTGCGTTCAGAGATGCTCTTCTGCCTACCTTGGTTGTAACGGGTGGCAATTTGAGTCACTGTTGCCTTTCTATCAGCTCGAACCAGTCTGCCCATTCTCCTCTGACCTCTGGCATCAACATGGCATTTCCGGCCACAGAACTGCCGCTCACTGGATTTTTTTTCTTTTTCGGACCATTCTCTGTAAACCCTAGAGATGGTTGTGCGTGAAAATCCCAGTAGATCAGCAGTTTCTGAAATTCTCAGACCAGCCCTTCTGGCACCAACAATCATGCCACGTTCAAAGGCACTCAAATCACCTTTCTTCCCCATACTGATGCTCGGTTTGAACTGCAGGAGATTGTCTTGACCATGTCTACATGCCTAAATGCACTGAGTTGCCGCCATGTGATTGGCTGATTAGAAATTAAGTCTTAACACACAGTTGGACAGGTGTACCTAATAAAGTGGCCAGTGAGTGTATATACACAGTAACTGCACCAGCAGAATAGTGAGTGCAGCTCTGGAGTATAATACAGGATGTAACTCAGGATCAGTAATGTAATGTATATACACAGTGACTGCACCAGCAGAATAGTGAGTGCAGCTCTGGGGTATAATACAGGATGTAACTCAGGATCAGTAATGTAATGTATGTACACAGTGACTGCACCAGCAGAATAGTGAGTGCAGCTGTGGAGTATAATACAGGATGTAACTCAGGATCAGTAATGTAATGTATGTAGACAGTGACTGCACCAGCAGAATAGTGAGTGCAGCTCTGGGATATAATACAGGATGTAACTCAGGATCAGTAATGTAATGTATGTACACAGTGACTGCACCAGCAGAATAGTGAGTGCAGCTCTGGGGTATAATACAGGAGGTAACTCAGGATCAGTAATGTATGTACACAGTGACTGCACCAGCAGAATAGTGAGTGCAGCTCTGGGGTATAATACAGGAGGTAACTCAGGATCAGTAATGTAATGTATGTACACAGTGACTGCACCAGCAGAATAGTGAGTGCAGCTTTGGGGTATAATAAAGGATCAGTAATGTAATGTATGTACACAGTGACTGCACCAGCAGAATAGTGAGTGCAGTTCTGGAGTATAATAAAGGATCAGTAATGTAATGTATGTACACAGTGACTGCACCAGCAGAATAGTGAGTGCAGCTCTGGGGTATAATACAGGATGTAACTCAGGATCAGTAATGTAATGTATGTACACAGTGACTGCACCAGCAGAATAGTGAGTGCAGCTCTGGGGTATAATACAGGATGTAACTCAGGATCAGTAATGTAATGTATGTACACAGTGACTGCACCAGCAGAATAGTGAGTGCAGCTCTGGGGTATAATACAGGATGTAACTCAGGATCAGTAATGTAATGTACAGTATATACACAGTGACTGCACCAGCAGAATAGTGAGTGCAGCTCTGTAATATACTACAAGATGTACAAAAAGTAATGACCCCAGGAATGAATCCTGTAAGTGTAGATGAGCTGACTTTGATTTAATTGACACACTCATCTCGGCTTCATCTCTCTGCATTAGTTGCTGTGTGTGGAATTTATGACCTGGCACAAATCTGCTATTTCATCCTGTTTTATGGACCCCAGGTACCGTCCTGGGGCTGTGCTGTCCTTTGTGTCCCTGTGGGGGGCTCGTCTTATGGAGACATAATGGCGACATTAATGTGCTGACGTTACAGGGCTGTCATGTGTAATCAGGACGTAGCCGCGACCATGGGGCAGATTATAATGTCATCGGGCCCCATGTAGTCATGTAGAGTACCCAGGATTGGAGGGAGGGTCCCTTTAAGACCGTCCTCATCATCAGAAAGCCTCAGTCGTCTGTCGGTTTCCCTTGATTTCAGACTATTGCAGATTTAGTTGGTTTTATGGCGACTTCACCACTGATCACTGGAGTTCCCCAAAGTTAGGTGTAAAAAGGAGGAAATAAATAGAAATTTGCCCGGGGAATTTGTGATTAATGGTAAGAAAAATGTATTCCCGTCATGGTGAAAAGTGCGGCCCCAGAAACCGCCCCGGCCCCTCGCTGATGTCTGAGATTAGCGCAAGTGGCCATCACTTACTGTAAGAGGAAATGTGTAATGTCTAATATCTATCTATCTATCTATCTATCTATCTATCTATCTATCTATCTATCTGTCTATCGCTATATATCTACTGTTATTTTTTGTACTCACATAGCGCCATTAATTCCACATCGCTTTACAGACATTATCATCGCTGTCCCCGATGGGCGCACAATCTAGATTCCCCATCCGTCTTTATAGTGTGGGAGGAAACCGGAGAACCCGGAGGAAACCCACGCAAGCACGGGGAGAACATACAATCTCCTTGCAGATGTCGTCCTTGGTGGGATTTGAACCCAGGACCCCAGTGCTGCAAGGCTGCAGTGCTACCCACTGATCACCCATACAGTGCTAGATACTATCCACCGTGCAGTGCTAACCACTATGCTACCCTACAGTGACAACCACTGACCCATCATACCGTGCTAACCACTGAGCCACCGTACAGTGCTAACCACCGAGAGCTCTTTATCTCTATAGCTTCATCTCTCCTTTCTCTGTCTTCCTTACTTTTTCTCCTCTTACTCTCTCTTTTCTCTCTCCTCCCTTACTCTTTCACTTCTTCCCTCTTTAACTCTCTTCCTCTCTGTCTCTTCTCCTCTCTTTACGTCTTTCTTTTCCTCTGTCTCCCTCTCCGTAGCCTTCTATCTCCATGTCTTTCTTCATCTTTCTCTCTGTCTCTCTCCCTTCCTCTCTTTTTCTCTCTCCTGTCCTCTTTTTATCTCTATTCTTGTATTTATCTTTATCCCTCTTTCTTTCTTTCTTTCTCTTTTTCTCCTTTTCCCTCTTGCTTTTTTTCTCCCACTTCTTCTGTCTGTCTTTCTCACTCTTCCTTTCTGTCCCTCTATTTTGCTCTGTTTCCTTCTCTTTCTCTTTTTCCTCTGTCTTCCTCTTTCTCCGTAGCCTTTTCTCTGTCTCTTCTTTTATTTACCGTATCTCTATCCCTATCCTTCTTCTCCTTTTTCCTCTCTCCGTGTCGCTGTTTGTCTCTCCCTTCCTCTTTGTCTCTTTCACTCTTCCTTTCTGTCCCTCTCTCTCTTCCTGTTTCTTTCTCTTTTCCTCTGTCTCCATCTTTCTCTGTAGCCTTCTCTTTCTGTCTCTCTTTCTTTCTTTTTCCCTGTCTCCCTCTTTCTCTGTAGCCTTCTCTTTCTTTTCTCTTTCTTTTCCTCTGTCTCCCTCTTTCTCTGTAGCCTTCTCTTTCTTTTCTCTTTCTTTTCCTCTGTCTCCCTCTTTCTCTGTAGCCTTCTTTCTTTTCTCTCTTTTTCCCTGTCTCCCTCTTTCTCTGTAGCCTTCTCTTTCTGTCCCTCTCTCTCTTCCTCTGTCTCCCTCTTTCTCTGTAGCCTTCTCTTTCTGTCTCTCTTTCTCTGTAGCCTTATCTTTCTGTCCCTCTCTCTCTCTTCCTCTTTCTTTCTCTTTCTTTTCCTCTGTCTGCCTCTTTCTCTGTAGCCTTCTCTTCCTGTCTCTTCTTCTTTCTTTCTCTTTTCCTCTGTCTCCATCTTTCTCTGTAGCCTTCTCTTTCTGTCTCTCTTTCTCTCTCTTCCTCTGTTTCTTTGTTTCTTTTCCTCTGTCTCCCTCCTTTTCTGTAGCCTTCTCTTTCTGTCCCTCTCTCTCTTCCTTTGTTTCTCTTTCTTTTCCTCTGTCTCCCTCTTTCTCTGTAGCCTTCTTTCTTTTCTCTTTCTTTTTACCTGTCTCCCTCTTTCTCTGTAGCCTTCTCGTTCTGTCCCTCTCTCTCTGCCTCTGTCTCCCTCTTTCTCTGTAGCCTTCTCTTTCTGTCTCTTTCACTGTAGCCTTCTCTTTTTGTCCCTCTCTCTCTCTTCCTCTGTTTCTTTCTCTTTCTTTTCCTCTGTCTCCCTCTTTCTCTGTAGCCTTCTCTTCCTGTCTCTTCTTCTTTCTTTCTCTTTTCCTCTGTCTCCTTTGTTCTCTGTAGCCTTCTCTTTCTGTCTCTCTCTCTCTATCTCTTCCTCTGTTTCTTTCTCTTTCTTTTCCTCTGTCTCCCTCTTTTTCTGTAGCCTTCTCTTTCTGTCTCTCTCCCTCTCTTCCTCTGTTTCTTTCTCTTTCTTTTCCTCTGTCTCCTTCTTTCTCTGTAGCCTTCTCTTTCTGTCTCTCTCCCTCTCTTCCTCTGTTTCTTTCTTTTTCTTTTTCCCTGTCTCCCTCTTTCTCTGTAGCCTTCTCTTCCTATCTCTCATCTTCTTTCTTTCTCTTTTCCTCTGTCTCCCTCTTTTTCTGTAGCCTTCTCTTTCTGTCCTTCTCCCTCTTTTCCTCTGTCTCCCTCTTTTTCTGTAGCCTTCTCTTTCTGTCTCTCTCCCTCCCTTCCTCTGTTTCTTTCTCTTTCTTTTCCTCTGTCTCCTTCTTTCTCTCTAGCCTTCTCTTTCTGTCTTTGTTCCACTGTTTCTTTCTCTTTCCTTTTCCTCTGTCTCCCTCTTTCTCTGTAGCCTTCTCTTTCTGTCCCTCTCTCTCTTCCTCTGTCTCCCTCTTTCTCTGTAGCCTTCACTTTCTGTCTCTCTCTCTCTTCCTCTGTTTCTTTCTCTTTCTTTTCCTCTGTCTCCCTCTTTTTCTGTAGCCTTCTCTTTCTGTCTCTCTCCCTCTCTTCCTCTGTTTCTTTCTCTTTCTTTTCCTCTGTCTCCCTCTTTCTCCGTAGCCTTCTCTTTCTGTCTCTCTCCCTCTCTTCCTCTGTTTCTTTCTCTTTCTTTTCCTCTGTCTCCCTCTTTCTCCGTAGCCTTCTCTTTCTGTCTCTCTCCCTCTCTTCCTCTGTTTCTTTCTCTTTCTTTTCCTCTGTCTCCCTCTTTCTCCGTAGCCTTCTCTTTCTGTCTCTCTCCCTCTCTTCCTCTGTTTCTTTCTCTTTCTTTTCCTCTGTCTCCCTCTTTCTCCGTAGCCTTCTCTTTCTGTCTCTCTCCCTCTCTTCCTCTGTTTCTTTCTCTTTCTTTTCCTCTGTCTCCCTCTTTCTCCGTAGCCTTCTCTCTCTGTTTCTCTTTTCATCCTTTTCTCTCTCCAGCACGACCACATGAAGCGCGCGGTGTCGGTGCGGCAGCGTTTTCCACCTTTTCCCCTCCTTTCATCAGTGACAGCAGCAGCGCCGCCCTGTCATCTCCCCGTCCTCATCCGGCAGCTCTCAGGCAGCAGCGATGGCTTCCAGGTGACGGTCAGATAATCAAATCAGCTCCTTTGTTGCCCTAAGCCGAGTCCTGGAATGCAAATCTTTATGATGCAAATCTCGCCGCCCCGTGGACCCGAGCAGAGGAGTTTGCATATAAGAACCGAAAATACACAAAAAAACTCCGCAGGACAGCTACACATGCAAAACCTGCCACCAAGTGTCATTTTCATGGGGCAGAACATGTCGTCATGTCTGACGTCATCTTCCCTCTGGGAGCTCAGGACTGACAATAAACCCCAAATTTTAAGATTGTGGTCCGGAGTCGGCTGAGGACTGTGAAGCGCGCGGTGTCGGTGCGGTCACACGGCGCCGGTCGTATTCCTCTTTATCGTTACTTCCCTTCTTACATGTGGGTTTTCTCAGACTATATTGGTTTGATGGAATAAAGAAATGCGACCTCCGAGATAAATTCCCCGGCTGCTGCAGAACATCATTACGGCTGGTACGGAGCGACAGTAAAATGCTTCAGATTTGGTGATCAGTGGGATCCCGGCGATCACACTTCCCGTCCGGTGAGATCTCGATAACTCACCCTAACCCTATAACAGAAGAGGAGCGAATCGATGCCCAGGACCCAGGCCCAGCGGCCCCATCAGTTTTCGGATCTCGGCCGCCTCTTCTGATTGGGGCGTGATATAATGATGGTGGAATGTAGGAGGTAATTCACAGATCTTCCATCCAGCGGCCACAAAATAATTCAACTTTTTGCCATGACGGCGTAAAATGAGCATGCCGCAATCGCATGGGTGTCGAAAGGGACAGCCCCGTCCGTCTCCAACCTGTTAGATGCCGCTGTCACGATTGACAGCAGCATCTAAGGAGTTGAACCGCTGCAGTCAGGACCCCATAATGTGCGCACCTATGGTTGGAAATCTGGTCCAAGTAGAGCCCCCCCCCCCAGGCAGTGGACCCCGATATTTAACTTGTGGCACATAATGACTCTCTGGGGGACTGTCGATAAAGCCGCTTTTTTCCGGAAGCCCTATTTCTGTTCGCCCCCCGTAACCTTCCGACACAAGACAATGGAGCGAGAGCCGCCGTTAATGACCGTTACCCCCCAAATCTGGTATTTTATTAAACGCAAATAACGCGTTTCGGAGGGGGGAAAAAAGAAAGTTGCACAAACATGGAAAGCAGTCGCCTTCCGTCCCCCCTCCGTAACTCGGAAAATAAACTCCATCTGGGGGAACTTAATTAAAATTACAGATCCCTTTGTTATTGTTATATATCTTCAAAGTGCCTTGATGTCTGCAAATCGGCGGCCGAGGGGTTAACCCCGTCGTATTAAAAGCCTCGTTCTTAATTAGCCGTCTTCTCATAATTGCTGGCAGGAATGGAGGCGCATGCTGAGTTACACTGCGCCGGGGCTAATAAGACCAACATCTTAAGAGGTTGTAATTACTCAAGATACAGCCGAGATCCGACTCCCGGCAAAGGATATCTGCATCCTGGTGTCGGCAGCGCCATCAGTAGACGGCAAGAATCCGCTCATCCAGATTCATTATTACACATTCATGGAAAAAAAAAACAGAATTTGGAACAGCGCCCCTCTCGTGTACAGGTTGCATGCGGTATTGCAGCTCCACTGATGTGAATAGGGCTGAACTGTAATACCGCACTCAGCCTGAATGCAGAGTGGCGCTCTTAATAAAAAAAAAAAAAAGAAAGAGACCGGTCATGTTTTTCTGTTCCTGGGAAACACAGAAACTTCCTGACCATTAAAGGGGTTGTGAAGAGTTACTAGCAATTTTCACTTATGTAATTGATAGGTGGCATGCAGTAAGATCAGTGGGGGTCTGACTGCTAGGAACCCCACTAGGTACAAGACCTGGGGTCCTAGTACATGTTTTTTTAGCTCTTCTGCTCCTGTCGCTGCCAGAGGTAACCGAGTGCTGACTTCTGAAGCAGTAGCTCTAATGCTTGGCCTCTGTTTCATGATACCTGACCCCCTTTTGGCGATCAGTTGGGGTCCCATCGATCAGACCTCCACATTGATCTAGCATCTATAAACTATCCAGTAGATAGGTAAAAATTGGTAATAAACCGATACAGCACTTCCCACTACTAGGTTGTTTTTGGTCCTACCCTCATGTGACCACTGCAACCAATCACCGGCCTCAGCAATGGAATATCAATGAACTATTTAGAATATGGTCACTGGAGAACAGCTAGTGAAGTCTGGTGGGGCAGCAGGAGCGCTGGTGGATATATGGGGTCATTAAATATTGTTTTATTATTTTATCACACAAAAAAATGATATTGTTGCTACCTGCAGACACCACTAGAGGGAGCACAGTGCATACACTGAACTCAGCAGTCATACAGAATGTGGTGAGCTCCCTCTAGTGGCAGCATGGAATATCCAAAAGGAAACCGCTGTATATTTAGGCTGATTGGCCATTCAGGGCCCTGGAAAAGCTGGGTAATAATCAGAGAACTGGAAGTGCACATTTATTAGTAGAAAATTTTGCAATAGTTTTTTTTTTCCATATCCCGTTAGCAAATTTATAAGAAGGCCTTAAATGTAAAATATAACGGCACGAAGGAAAAAGCCGGCGCGCTCCTCCCGGGCATGTTACGTGGTCATCACTCCTGGATAATAACCTTTTCCATGAAGTGCAAGAGAAAGACAAATTGTACCGATTAACACTCATTGAGGCTGATTGGAGCGCGGCTCGCGACGTCTGATCCGGATTTCTGGAAGGAGTTTTTTTTCGTCAGACCATCCTGAAGCAGTAAAACCTCAGACCTGCATGTAAGCAATTAACAAGCGGCTTCCCGTGCAGGACGGGCGCACAGGCAGGAACGCTGGCAGATAAATGTCAACATGCCATCAAAACCTTATTACCCGGAGTCTGGAGTTTGTATTCAATGCTCAGCTTTATAGAACTTTATAATGGTCCGCTGAATCCTTAATGGATCCCAGGTGCGGACGGCGCACAACTGTTTGCTGATTGGAGACGCGGCGACTAAAAATCCGCCGGGCGAAATGTACTAAATGACGCATTGTGGTTATGTAACTTGTTCATATAGAACTACTCTGATTTAGTCACAGCCAGAGCTGCATTCAGAGTTCTGCTCAGCTCGCATCAATGCTTTAGCTCCACCCTTCTTTCTGACATGTGATTTCATAACTCGCCTCCCACAATGCACTGCTGCCTGATAACAGCCTATCAGAATTCTGGGGGCCACCCAAGTGCTATGGGGCTGGTGGGTTAATCCCGCTTTCGGCCTGCTTCTCTAAATATTTGTCGAATATATATAAAATATATATATAGCAAAAAAAGGAGGATTTCTGTGCAGCAGGCACTTGCTCCATACCACTCTCCGGTAACGTGTTTTGATTCGAGTTCCCTCTGTTTGCATCAGTTTAACTCCTTTTAGATGCCACAGTGAACAGCGAGCACGGCATCTAACCGGTTAGTCCCTCTGTCACCCTGATTAGACCTCTGTATTTGGAAAAAATTAGGAGGATTTCAATGCAGCTGGCGCTTGCTTCATACCACTCACAGGTAATGTCTGTGATTGGAGCCGCCTCTGTTTGCATCACTTTAACTCTTTTAGGTGCCACAGTGAACAGCGACCACAGCATCTAATCGATTAGTTCCTCTGTCACCCTGATTAGGCCTCTGATTTTGGCAAAAATAAGGAGGATTTCTTTGCAGCAGGCACTTGCTTCATACCACTCACTGGTAACATATTTGATTGAAGCTCCCTCTTTTTGCATTGGTTTAACCCCTTTAGATGCCACAGTGAACAGCGACCACGGCATCTAAGCTGTTTGTCCCTCTGTCACCCTGATTAGGTCTCTGCAGTGTGATCGTGGGATCCCAGTAGTTTGATTAGTGCCAGCCAGACGTTCCCAGGTTTCCACATACTCCCCTGACACTGACCGATTATGTAGACAAAACTCATGAACCCCTAACTCAAAATAAACTAGGACCAAAGCTGCAGGGATTGTGTCATCTACCCATGTGACCACCGGGGCCAATAATTTGTATATACACTGATATATGGAAATGTTTTATGGTATAAAAACTGTGGGGATAATAATGGCAATAAAAAAAGACCGGAGTCTTTAGAAAAAGATAGGCATGTCTAAAAGATGTATTTTAGGGCACAACTAAAATTATGGTAGTTGGAAATTATTCTGATTAACTGGGGTAGCAAATTCTAGAGAAGTGGTGCAGCACAAGAGAAGTTATGGAGAAAGGAGTGGAAGGTTCGATTGTGGAGGATGTTAGTCTTAAGGTTCCCATACACATTAGACTAATGTCAGCCAAAGCCACCAATGTCAACAGTCTAATGTGTTTAGGGGTGCCGACAGGTGATTGTTGGAGGGGAGATAAGGATCCGGCATGACCAATTTTGGACTGCCAGTCCTTTTCTTAAGCCCTCGCCAGTGATGTCCTTCCGGTAGTGGCTCTATTATAGAGAACACAGGAATGTTTGGCAGAGAGCGGGGGGAGAGTTAGGCGAAATAGCTGCCGGCCAAATGAGCAATCTAAAGTGTATGGGGTGGACTTCACATCATTAGTAGAGCGGAAAGCTTGGGTCGGGTGGTAGACCAGGATTGAGGGAGGAGATCATAGAATCATAGAATCGTAGAGTTGGAAGGGACCTCCTGGGCCATCTGGTCCAACCCCCTGCTCAAAGCAGGATTCGCTAAATCATCCCAGTCAGATGTCTGTCCAGCCTCTGTTTGAAGACTTCCATTGAAGGAGAACTCACCACTTCTCGTGGCAGCCTGTTCCACTCATTGATCACTCTAACTGTCAAAAAGTTTTTTCTAATATCTAATCTGTGTCTCCTCCCATTCAGTTTCATCCCATTGCTTCTAGTCTTTCCTTGTGCAAATGAGAATAAAGTTGATCCTTCTACAATGTGACAGCCCTTTAAGTATTTGTAGACAGCTATTAAGTCTCCTCTCAGTCTCCTCTTTTGCAAACGAAACATTCCCAAATCCTGCAACCTTTCCTCATAAGACAGGGTTTGCAGACCGGTCACCATTCTGGTCGCTCTTTTCTGAACTTGCTCCAGTTTGTTGATGTCTTTTTTAAAATGTGGTGCCCAAAACTGGACACAATATTCCAGATGAGGTCTGACCAAAGAGGAGTAGAGGGAAATAATGACTTCACGTGATCTAGACTGTATGCTTCTGTTAATACATCCTAGAATTGCATTTGCCTTTTTTGCTGCTGCATCACACTGTTGACTCATATTCAGTCTGTGATCTATTAGTATACCCAAGTCTTTTTCACATGTGCTGTCACTTAGCCCTATTCCTCCCATTCTATATATGCTTTTTTCATTTTTATTGCCCAGATGTAGTACTTTGCATTTCTCCCTGTTAAAAACCATTCTGTTAGTTGCTGCCCACTTCTCCAGTTTATTTAAATCTTTTTGAATCCTCTCTCTCTCTTCTCTAGTATTAGCTATCCCTCCTAGCTTTGTGTCATCAGCAAATTTAATCAGTTTACCCTCAATTCCTTCATCTAAATCGTTGATAAAGATGTTGAACAATACAGGGCCCAGGACAGAGCCCTGTGGTACCCCACTTGAGACATTCTTCCAACTGGATGTGCAGCCATTTACGACCACTCTTTGGGTCCGATCACTAAGCCAGTTATGAATCCACCTAACAGTTGGATATAGGGCCTTGCTGCATGGTGGACAGCTTTGTATGGGAGTGTGATAAGTTTATATTGCATTGTATAGCGGCAGACTGTAGTAGTTTGGGCCCACCAGAGAAAATTATTTTTGGAGCCCACCATGCATAAGTGGTACTAAAAGCAGAGTCTGCCCTAATCTTTATCTCCTGTCCTGTCAAGTTGATAATCGGGGAATGAGCAATTCATAGGAATGATTCTTCCCAACTATTGACTTCCAGTAATCGCTTGACAAATCAACAAAACGCAGCTGGATAACCTGTGCAATGACTGGCACACGGTTGAGGCATCATTGTAGCTGCTGGATAGAAACCTTTGTCTGGCTGCCTCAGAATAGATTGGAGAGTGAAGACTTTAGTGATGGGCACATGCTCTGCCACTTTTCCCTTTTGATGGGAGTCCTTTTCGCCAGACCCCTAGCGGTATACATACTAGGAGCAGATGGGTAATAAGTTGTGATCTTCGTTCAACCTCTCAAGTTTCAGGCGCAAGATGCCATCATTTGATCCCCCTGACCGGAAGAGATGGTCGAGCATTGACGTCTCTCACTTATGTTCTGTTACGTCTTTAGGTTCTATATAAAATCGGCGTTGGTATGGTAACCAGTCCCAGAAAGTGTAAGAAAGAAATGAGCACTTTATATAACGGAGGGTGACCACAGATGCCCAATGAGTCCTGCGGGGGGACCGGTCACCGATCGGACACTGACGGCTTCTACGGTCTATACGTCACCAGTGAGTAAGTAAGTGACCCCCTCCCAGTCATTATGGGGTTATTGTACGTGCTCGGGGTCCTATAGGTTGATCACTTCATCCTTGGTCGTAATCAGTTCTTCCAGGAGGGATATGGCAGCCGTGGCCGGGAGCCTGGGACTGTCATGGTGGAAGAGAAATTAGGGCCCTTGCTGATGTGCGGAGACAGCGTCTTGTCGAGCAGTTAATTGACACAACAGACGCCCGGGGGCTATATTTTTAATTACGTCAGTGCAAATTCCACAAGATTTGGGATCTATTGTTGCTGCTAATTTTCTGTCCGCCCCCCCGCTGGGCTCCCATCTGCAGCCCCCTAGCAGCTTGCATTCCCCTCTGTGAAGCTTGCGGAGCTTCTTCTACCAGCCCGGCCATCTTCCTACGCTGGCAGTCACCACTCGTGAGCTGCCGTCTGCTGCTGCGGGCGCCTCGTATTGCAAGCGTCCTTAGATTGTAATTTTATTTAGTGATGGATTTAAAAAAATTGCCCTAAGTTTTTTTTTTTTTATTTTTAGACCCCGATCAATCACCCCAACCATACATTAGTAAAATTAAAATTTTCCAGAGATCGAAAAGTAAAAGCTCTGCTCTCTCCCAAGAAACAGTGCCTCCCTTGCTCACAGGTTGTGTGTGGTATTGCAGCTTAGTCCCATTCACTGTTTTAGTTTTATAATGGCAGGCGGGAATGCTTGTTAGTGGATATATACCATAATTGTGCCCAGTCCGCCCTGTACACACTTATCTAGTACTGATTGGGTAAAGGCATCCGGGGGTTGCTTATCCCCCACATGTGCTCACATGTCAGCGCTCACAACATCATGCAGCCATTAACATCACTGACCCCGCTGTCTGCCCCTATAATCAGCCCCGCGGAGCAGAGAAACAACAATCCTACTGACCCGGGCTGAGCGATGTGTCAATAATCGCATCAGTCCTTCTCTGGGTCTGGTATAAGGATGACCTGCAGTACCAGCAACGGCCATAGACAAGAGCGGCACTGTGCCAGGAAGAAAGAAAAAAGCCAGTCTTATCGTGCCCCTATTACAGAGCCAGTCATATCGTGCCCCTATTACAGAGCCAGTCATATCGTGCCCCTATTACAGAGCCAGCCATATCGTACCCCTATTACAGTGCCAGTCATATCGTGCCCCTATTACAGAGCCAGTCATATCATGCCCCTATTACAGAGCCAGTCATATCGTGCCCCTATTAGAGAGCCAGTCATATCGTGCCCCTATTAGAGAGCCAGTCATATCGTGCCCCTATTACAGAGCCAGTCATATCGTGCCCCTATTAGAGAGCCAGCCATATGGTGCCCCCATTACAGAGCTCACCATATAGTGCCCCCATTACAGAGCTCACCATATAGTGCCCCCATTACAGAGCTCACCATAGAGTGCCCCCATTACAGAGCTCACCATAGAGTGCCCCCATTGCAGAGCTCACCATAGAGTGCCCCCATTGCAGAGCTCACCATAGAGTGCCCCCCCATTGCAGAGCTCACCATAGAGTGCCCCCATTGCAGAGCTCACCATAGAGTGCCCCCATTGCAGAGCTCACCATAGAGTGCCCCCATTGCAGAGCTCACCATAGAGTGCCCCCATTGCAGAGCTCACCATAGAGTGCCCCCATTGCAGAGCTCACCATAGAGTGCCCCCATTGCAGAGCTCACCATAGAGTGCCCCCATTGCAGAGCTCACCATAGAGTGCCCCCATTGCAGAGCTCACCATAGAGTGCCCCCATTGCAGAGCTCACCATAGAGTGCCCCCATTGCAGAGCTCACCATAGAGTGCCCCCATTGCAGAGCTCACCATGGAGTGCCCCCATTGCAGAGCTCACCATGGAGTGCCCCCATTGCAGAGCTCACCATGGAGTGCCCCCATTGCAGAGCTCACCATGGAGTGCCCCCATTGCAGAGCTCACCATGGAGTGCCCCCATTGCAGAGCTCACCATGGAGTGCCCCCATTGCAGAGCTCACCATGGAGTGCCCCCATTGCAGAGCTCACCATGGAGTGCCCCCATTGCAGAGCTCACCATGGAGTGCCCCCATTGCAGAGCTCACCATGGAGTGCCCCCATTGCAGAGCTCACCATGGAGTGCCCCCATTGCAGAGCTCACCATGGAGTGCCCCCATTGCAGAGCTCACCATGGAGTGCCCCCATTGCAGAGCTCACCATGGAGTGCCCCCATTGCAGAGCTCACCATGGAGTGCCCCCATTGCAGAGCTCACCATGGAGTGCCCCCATTGCAGAGCTCACCATGGAGTGCCCCCATTGCAGAGCTCACCATGGAGTGCCCCCATTGCAGAGCTCACCATGGAGTGCCCCCATTGCAGAGCTCACCATGGAGTGCCCCCATTGCAGAGCTCACCATGGAGTGCCCCCATTGCAGAGCTCACCATGGAGTGCCCCCATTGCAGAGCTCACCATTTAGTGCCTCTATTACAATGTCCTCCCTTACAGGATGTTCCCAGACTGCTCTCACCTAGCGGCCACCACTGAGTCCTTTATGCTGTTACTCCTCGCGGCCTGTAGCCGACGTCACAGTGTTGTAGATTTCTCCCACTAATCGGGATAATCCTTCTAGTTCCCCTTCGAAGCCACTTAATCAGCTCTTCACCCACAGCGTCTAATTGGTTTTTAGCTCATTGATCTGGCTCGTTAAGCCGCGAGGATACAGAATCACCTTCTCCAGTTCCAGGCCTGGAATCCCTGGCTGCCGTAAGCTGGAGATGGAGACCCTCGCTGTAGCTGTATTGTTTCTGAATTTTTGGGGGTATGTATTAAATCAGTTTTCAAAGTGGCAAATTATGGTCCAAATTGGGTCGATGACGCCAAACGCAAGTAGTTTCAGTTAACCCCCATTTTCCGACCTGCTGGATGACTCTTTCAGAAGATCTTCCCAGACATTTTGACTTCCAACTTTTTTCTTTGTGTATTGGAGGCGTATGCTCTTCTATTTGACAAAAAAGTCTCGCCAAGAGACAAACATGAAGTTTTTGTCTTTTTTTCTGCATTTGTTTAATAGATTGTTTTATTATACCCTGATTTATAGAGGTTGTCCCAACTTGACAAGTTATAAACTATCCACCGAGCCATGGCTCAGCATTAAAATTCACCAACAGGACAGGGATAATACACACAGTGATGTCACAGTACAGGGACAATGCACACAGTGATGTCACAGTACAGGGATAATACATACAGTGATGTCACAGTACAGAGATAATACACACAGTGATCTCACAGTACAGGGATAATAGACACAGTGATATCACAGTACAGGGATAATACACACAGTGATATCACAGTACAGGGATAATAGACACAGTGATGTCACAGTACAGGGATAATAGACACAGTGATATCACAGTACAGGGATAATAGACACAGTGATGTCACAGTACAGGGATAATAGACACAGTGATGTCACAGTACACGGATAATACACACAGTGATGTCACAGTACAGAGAAAATACACAGTGATGTCACAGTACAGGGGTAATACACACAGTGATATCACAGCCCAGGGATAATACACACACAGTGATGTCACAGTACAGGGATAATACACACAGTGATATCACAGTCCAGGGATAATACACACACAGTGATGTCACAGTACAGGGATAATACACACAGTGATATCACAGTCCAGGGATAATACACACACAGTGATATCACAGTACAGGGATAATAGACACAGTGATATCACAGTCCAGGGATAATATACACACAGTGATGTCACAGTACAGGGATAATACACACAGTGATGTCACAGTACAGGGATAATACACACAGTGATGTCACAGTACAGGGATAATACACACACAGTGATGTCACAGTACAGGGATAATACACACAGTGATATCACAGTACAGGGATAATACACACAGTGATATCACAGTCCAGGGATAATATACACACAGTGATGTCACAGTCCAGGGATAATATACACACAGTGATGTCACAGTCCAGGGATAATATACACACAGTGATGTCACAGTACAGGGATAATACACACAGTGATGTCACAGTCCAGGGATAATATACACACAGTGATGTCACAGTCCAGGGATAATATACACACAGTGATGTCACAGTGCGGGGATAATACACACAGTGATGTCATAGTACGGGGATAATACACACAGTGATGTCACAGTGCGGGGATAATACACACAGTGATGTCACAGTACAGAGATAATGCACACAGTGATGTCACAGTACAGAGATAATGCACACAGTGATGTCATAGGACAGAGATAATGCACACAGTGATGTCACAGTACAGGGATAATGCACACAGTGATGTCACAGTACAGGGATAATACACACAGTGATGTCACAGTACAGAGATAATGCACACAGTGATGTCACAGTACAGAGATAATGCACACAGTGATGTCATAAGACAGAAAATGCACAGTGATGTCACAGTGCAGAGATAATGCACAGTGATGTCACAGTACAGGGATAATGCACACAGTGATGTCACAGTATAGAGATAATGCACAGTGACCCATTTAGGTCCCCATCAGGAGTAATGTCCTCTATTGTGCCGTTTTTCACAAAGAAAATAAATTCTCACCAGTCCTTCGTCCCCTCTGCGTCTTTTCTGCACATGTGGTCTGTAGGCACTGCAGACCCCTTGAAGAATGTGGCGCAGTTCAGGAGGCCAGCAGTGTCAGCTCTATTGCGTGTCCTTGGAGCTGACATCGGTGTGCTGGTCCTGAGCAGTGAGGTCATAAGCCTCCACGCCAGATCCCCGATGTCAGCTGCTGGCCTCTGCCATTGGTATCTCTGAGCGACAATACATTCAATTGAATGTGGGTCCCAGGATCGCTTGGAGACCCCACTGATCAGCAGGTTATCACCTGTCGTGTGGATCGGTGAGAAGTATCTTGCTAGGTTGGGACACCCCCATATTTCCCAAATGAGAACCAGACATTGTCCAAAAAGTTTCCCGGTAATTTGGTTATCGGGACGCTTCTTCTATACGTTCTGCTGGTGTGTGCCAGGAGGAAAGAATAGGACTAGTGCCATGCAGGAACATGGCACCATTGATTTCCATCCACATGCCATGTTACCGGCACCAAAAAAATGGTAAACACAAGTTATCTATATGTCTGTGTGCCCCGCAGTCGTGTGCATGGGGCTGACCCCTCGTCTGAGCAAATAAATCACCTGGCAGCCCCATTATATGTAGAATCGTAAAGCTCTGCCGGCACAATGGGCGCCTTTGTCTTCCACTAATTTAATTTATAGCTCGGACTTTCTGAGCAGTAGCAAACAAAAGCTGACATATTATACGCTCCCCTCCAAAACTGGCACAGGACCCAGTAACCTACATGGGACATTAACTGCTTCACTGCATCCAGAGTTCAGCCGTGTCCCGATACTGGAGCCAACAACGGGATCTGTCATTACTCGTAGGGAAGCGCTCCAAAAACGATAGATAGCCGGGACAGCATGGCGGAAATCTATCCACAGCTTGTCTGTGACCACACAGGGCTATCTAGTGTCACCCAGCCCTGAAATATATAATTATACCAGAATTATAGTAGTTATATTCTTGTACATAGGGGCAGTATTATAGTAGTTATATTCTTGTACATAGGGGCAGTATTATAGTAGTTATATTCTTGTACATAGGGGCAGTATTATAGTAGTTATATTCTTGTACATAGGGGGCAGTATTATAGTAGTTATATTCATGTACATAGGAGCTGTATTATAGTAGTTATATTCTTGTACATAGGGGGCAGTATTATAGTAGTTATATTATTGTACATAGGGAGCAGTATTATAGTAGTTATATTCTTGTACATAGGAGCAGTATTATAGTAGTTATATTCCTGTACATAGGAGCAGTATTATAGTAGTTATATTCTTGTACATAGGGGGCAGTATTATAGTAGTTATATTCTTGTACATAGGGAGCAGTATTATAGTAGTTATATTCTTGTACATAGGAGCAGTATTATAGTAGTTATATTCTTGTATATCGGGGCAGTATTATAGTAGTTATATTCTTGTACATAGGGGGCAGTATTATAGTAGTTATATTCTTGTACATAGGAGCAGTATTATAGTAGTTATATTCTTGTATATCGGGGCAGTATTATAGTAGTTATATTCTTGTACATAGGAGCAGTATTATAGTAGTTATATTCTTGTACATAGGAGCAGTATTATAGTAGTTATATTCTTGTATATCGGGGCAGTATTATATTAGTTATATTCTTGTATATAGGGGCAGTACTATAGTAGTTATATTCTTGTACATAGAGGCAGTATTATAGTAGATATATTCTTGTACATAGGGGCAGTATTATAGTAGTTATATTCTTGTACATAGGGGCAGTATTATAGTAGTTATATTCTTGTACATAGGGGACAGTATTATAGTAGTTATATTCTTGTACATAGGAGCAGTATTATAGTAGTTATATTCTTGTACATAGGAGCAGTATTATAGTAGTTATATTCTTGTACATAGGGGCAGTATTATAGTAGTTATATTCTTGTACATAGGGGCAGTATTATAGTAGTTATATTCTTGTATATAGGGGCAGTATTATAGTAGTTATATTCTTGTACATAGGGGCAGTATTATAGTAGTTATATTCTTGTACATAGGGGACAGTATTATAGTAGTTATATTCTTGTACATAGGGGGCAGTATTATAGTAGTTATATTCTTGTACATAGGGGCAGTATTATAGTAGTTATATTCTTGTACATAGGGGCAGTATTATAGTAGTTATATTCTTGTACATAGGGGGCAGTATTATAGTAGTTATATTCTTGTACATAGGGGCAGTATTATAGTAGTTATATTCTTGTACATAGGGGCAGTATTATAGTAGTTATATTCTTGTACATAGGGGCAGTATTATAGTAGTTATATTCTTGTACATAGGGGCAGTATTATAGTAGTTATATTCTTGTACATAGGGGCAGTATTATAGTAGTTATATTCTTGTACATAGGGGGCAGTATTATAGTAGTTATATTCTTGTACTTAGGGGGTAGTATTATAGTAGTTATATTCTTGTACATAGGGGCAGTATTATAGTAGTTATATTCTTGTATATAGGGGCAGTATTATAGTAGTTATATTCTTGTACATAGGGGCAGTATTATAGTAGTTATATTCTTGTACATGGGGGTAGTATTATAGTAGTTATATTCTTGTATATAGGGGCAGTATTATAGTAGTTATATTCTTGTACATAGGAGCAGTATTTAGTAGTTATATTCTTGTACATAGGGGGCAGTATTATAGTAGTTGTATTCTTGTATATAGGGGGCAGTATTATAGTAGTTATATTCTTGTACATAGGAGCAGTATTATAGTAGTTATATTCTTGTACATAGGAGCAGTATTTAGTAGTTATATTCTTGTACATAGGGGGCAGTATTATAGTAGTTATATTCTTGTACATAGGGGGCAGTATTATAGTAGTTATATTCTTGTACATAGGAGCAGTATTATAGTAGTTATATTCTTGTACATAGGGGGCAGTATTATAGTAGTTATATTCTTGTATATAGGGGGCAGTATTATAGTAGTTATATTCTTGTACATAGGAGCAGTATTATAGTAGTTATATTCTTGTACATAGGAGCAGTATTTAGTAGTTATACTGCCCCCTATGTACAAGAATATAACTACTAAATACTGCTCCTATGTACAAGAATATAACTACTATAATACTGCTCCTATGTACAAGAATATAACTACTATAATACTGCCCCCTATATACAAGAATATAACTACTATAATACTGCCCCCTATGTACAAGAATATAACTACTATAATACTGCCCCCTATGTACAAGAATATTATAGTAGTTATATTCTTGTACATAGGGGGCAGTATTATAGTAGTTATATTCTTGTACATAGGAGCAGTATTATAGTAGTTATATTCTTGTACATAGGGGGCAGTATTATAGTAGTTATATTCTTGTACATAGGGGGCAGTATTATAGTAGTTATATTCTTGTACATAGGAGCAGTATTATAGTAGTTATATTCTTGTACATGGGGGACTGCACATAATACCGTCACATTCCTCATCCATGTCTTGTATTCAGCATGGTTCATTACATCAGCAGCTTTGTCCTGGCCGTGAGGGTCTGGGGCTGGGATGAGCTGCAGCAGGTGGGGTTGCGCAGGTTGGCCTTGTTTTGTGGCAGCGTCAGATGAGTTCGGCAGCCATACGTATTCGTGTGCCTCTGCTTGTCCTGGGGCAGATAATAAATAATGCTCTGTCCTCACATGTTTATCCACCGATAAAGTTGGCTTTGTAATCTAATATATGATCACCCTAGAGATGTAGGAGATAGTGCGGACCCGTCTCTTGGCAGAGTGACTCCTTCATGAGACGGATAGTCCCATAGTGGCGGTGGTTATGGGGCGATGAGGACAATTCTCCTTCACTACATTGGGTACATACAGTGTGCCGCCACACCCCCCCAGTCTTACTATGTCGCTGTACCGTGCGATTATTAGTGACATCTGCGCCTCTCTCGCCGTTCGTGGCTCGGTCAGGAGACACAGTGCCCATCAGTCTGCAGAATCCCCCTCCAGGACCCTATAACCGAGCTTAATGATTACTACAAGGGGTCATCTCCAGCCGGGAAGGTCGCCACTAATTTGTATCTGCAGGCTGCGCCGGGGAGGTGAGAATCCCACTTGTGAGGGCTGGACACAATGTCTCTGCGGGGCGTCAGTGAGCGTCCTATGTCCTGGAGATCGCTCCTCACATGCCGCCAGTGCCCGCAGCGCCGACCCTCAGACGTGGGCGGATAAATGGCCGTGCCCGGGGTCACTCGTCGCTGCCTCCTCTCATTTATAAGACCTGCTGGACGGGACGGTCATTTCTAGGATGGATCGATTTATAGAAATGCCATAGATATGATAGGACGTCCAGGACTCTCAGACGGTCTATCACCGCCATATAGTGCTGTGCAGTCGGGATTCTCAGGATTGGCGATCTGATCAGCCAAGAAGAGAAATGTTACTAATTATTATCAGTGAGGAAAGCAAATGTATTAGAAACATGTGCGACTACCACAGCCGGCCGGCCCGGCTCTGCGCTGATTGCCCCTGACTGACAGAGTGGCCACTAGAGGCCACCGCACCCCCTGAACATCCCGGGGCGTTATTAAAGTCCTGTCCAAACACTGAGCACAATGGCAGCTCCCGGACGTCAACATGCTCATCTCTTCGCAATTGGGTAAATCACATTTCGTCTGACAGATTTGATTTGATCTTCACAGCTCTGCTGCATCTCACCCTGTCTGCTCTGCTACTGCTAATTGACTCAGCTCTGCTACCTCTCACCGTGTCCGCTCTGCTACATCTGACTGTCTCAACCCTGCTACATCTGAGCATCTCAGCTCTACTACATCTGACTGTCTCCTTTTCGCTACATTTGAACGTCTCAACTCTGCTACATCTTACTGTCTCAGCCATGCTAAATCTGACTCTAACGGTTGCAGCCTCAGCTCTGCGACATCTGGCATCTCAGCCCTGCTGATGTCTCTTCTTTGTTACATCTGACCATCTCCTTTTCTCTACATCTGACCATCTCAGTTCTGCTTTATCTCATTGTCTCCTCTCTGCTATATCTGACCGACTCAGCTCTGCTACATCTGGACATCTCAGCCAAGCTACATCTAACTGACTCAGCACTGCTACATCTGACCGTTTTGGAGCCTCCGCTCTGCCACATCTGACCGTCTCCTCTCTGCTACGTCTGATTTCAGCACTGCTACATCTGACCGTCTCAGCTTTACTACATCCATTTATTTATTTCTTTCCTCTTCATTTTCCATCACCTCTTCCCAGTCCTCGGCTGGTTCAGACACCGTCCAGTCTGTGCTGCGCTCCTTACGAGCGCTGAGGTCCTGTTTCCCAGCAGGAGGATGGCGGGCTGGAGAAGACAGGAGACTGCAGCCGGCAGGAGGACGGTGGGCCGGAGCGGAGATCAGACTGCAGCTGGCGGTAGGACGGTGGGCCGGAGCGGAGAGCAGACTGCAGCCGGCGGTAGGACAGTGGGCAGGAGCGGAGAGCAGACTGCAGCCGGCAGGAGGACGGTGGGCCGGAGCGGAGAGCTGACTGCAACCGGCAGGAGGACGGTGGGCCGAAGCGAAGAATAGACTACAAGCTGGAAGGAGGACGGTGGGCCGGAGCGGAGAGCTGACTGCAGCTGGCAGGAGGACGGTGGGCCGGAGCGGAGAGCTGACTGCAGCCGGCAGGAGGACGGTGGGCCGGAGCGGAGAGCTGACTGCAGCCGGCAGGAGGACGGTGGGCTGGAGCGGAGAGCTGACTGCAGCCGGCAGGAGGACGGTGGGCCGGAGCGGAGAGCTGACTGCAACCGGCAGGAGGACGGTGGGCCGAAGCGAAGAATAGACTACAAGCTGGAAGGAGGACGGTGGGCCGGAGCGGAGAGCTGACTGCAGCCGGCAGGAGGACGGTGGGCTGGAGCGGAGAGCAGACTGCAGCAGGCAGGAGGACGGTGGGCTGGAGCGGAGAGCAGACTGCAGCCGGCAGGAGGACGGTGGGCCGAAGCGAAGAATAGACTACAAGCTGGAAGGAGGACGGTGGGCCGGAGCGGAGAGCTGACTGCAGCCGGCAGGAGGACGGTTGGCCGGAGCGGAGAGCAGGCCTAGGCCTAATATGTGCCATACCGTCTAGTAAACCAGTGTGCGGTGCTGTCTGGTGTCCCGTGTATCTAAGCTTATGAAATGCCATACATTCTGATATAGCTCTGTATCTAAGCCCATCACATGTGATACAGATAACCAAGAAATTACTGCATTCACAATCAGGTGCTGCTGAGCCCTTGTATCTAAACTTATCATGTGTGATAGTGTATCTAAGCTTACCATGTGTGATAGTGTATCTAAGCTTACTATGTGTGATAGTGTATCTAAGCTTATCATGTGTGACACATGTCTTATTGTATCTAAACCTCAAATGTGTGACACTGTTTTAGAGAAAGGCTTAGATACAATGAGACAGTATCACATATAATTGGCTTAGATATCATAAGACAGTATCACATAATTTAGGCCTAGATACACCGTGATACACTTAGATACAGTTTAGGCTTAGATACACAGCTGGGGTACATTGGATAGTTGTCTTTCTTGGGGAGAGCTAATTTGCATGCTGTTTCCCATGATGCACTGCCAGTAAGTCTCCGTACTGCAGCTGAGGATCAGTCCCCTTTACCCGAGGCAGAAACTGAAATGACAAAAGGGGGTAAAGGATGAGGGTCACCCCAAGATCAGAGACGAGTGCAGCTCTGGAGGACTGGAGGCTTCTATAAAAACCGGAGCCTCCCCACCCCATCACTCTTCCCAAGTTATGTGATCCGCACAGCGCCATTAATGGTCTGATGGTGGGAATATCATGAGACCGCAGCCGCCAGGCTTTCATATTCACATATAACTTTTTAAAGCCTTATATTTTTTATGGTCACTGTCCCTTTAAGAATGATTTTAAGCCCCTCACCCCCCCCCCCTTCCATTATAGGGAACTGACAGGGATTCCAGGTAATTAGTCTTGACCTCTGACCCCGGCCATTGCCCGAGAGGGAGATGATGGTGACGGCCGCATTGCTTGGAGATCCCTCAAAGGCGGAATCAGTCATCTTTCCATAGATGTAATATTCCATCATTCCGACGTGTGACGCACATCTGTCCAGTGACGGGGGCTGGGGAGGATGGGAGGCCAGGGAGGATGGGGGCCAAGGATCCTGGGGACTAGGGATTCTGGGAGCCAGCGAGGATGGAAGCTGGGAATGATGAGAGGCCGGGGATAATGGGAGGCTGGGGGGCCGAGGATGATTAGGGGTCGGGAATGCTGTGGGCCGGGATGCTGGGGGCTGTGGATGCTGGGGACAGGGGATGCTGGGGACAGGGGATGCTGGGGACAGGGGATGCTGGGGACAGGGGATGCTGAGGGCCGGGAAAGCTCAGGGCCAGGGATGCTGGGAGTCGGGAAAGCTGGGGACCAGAGATGCTAGGGGCCATGGATGCGGGGGTCGGGGATGATGGGGGGGGGGAATCCTCCGATGCTGTAGAACTCACATAATGACTGGTCCATACACTTTGTCAGCAGTGACAGTCGCTGCACAACACTGCCCTCTGTAGGAAGTTTTCAGACCTGCACGTATCCATTACACTACATGAGAAACAGGCGGAGAACATCTGTGCTGCAGGGGGGTGCATTTACTTGATTCTCTTACGTTTGTTATGGCATTTGCTAAATTGCAATGATGACGAGGATTATTAACCCCTTACTGTCCAAGACCCCCCGGGGCATCCTGCTGTTGGCTTTAGCGGTCCCATGACAGTGTCGCTCGTCGCAGTAACCAAGACGATCGCCTCCATTAATACATATTTTACAAACCCATAATAATCTGTGTGAGCTAGAAAGGGTCAGGTCGGTGTTTCAGCCTCTACAGGTGAACAAAAAAAAAAAAGTTTTCATTCTCTGATTTCAAGCAAAGATCTTGAAAATGGAAAGGAAACACAAAGTGTATGGCGAGGTTGTAGAACTTTTTGTTGCTATTTGCATAAAACTTGATTATTCCCTTCAATAAGCTTCTCCCGGAGGCAGTTACCGTCATAGATCACCCAAAATTCAGCACTTTCCTATCAGCGTAGGAGCCATTTGTCTGTCTATACAGATCCTCCTGGTTCATGGCGAGTATAAGCCTCTATGCAGTTCAGGGTTTGTGAAAAGATGGTGTTACTCACCTCTGCTATTCTGGGTATCAGGTTACCTTGGAAAGCTTGAGAATTTGGGTAGTTGGCATTTGCCGCTTTATTCCTGTTCCGGTATTAGATTTACACTGCTGTAAACCCAGCTCTGCTGTATTGCTGAGTCATCTATGAAAAACTACTGTGCCGTCTCTGCATTAGTGAATTCTGCTGCAAACCCAGCTCTGCTATATTCCTGGATCTCCTCTACAAAACTGCTGTGCGGCTCTGCAGTAGAGAACTGTACTGCACACCCAGCTCTGCTGTATGGCTGGGTCATCTCTGCAGTTGTGGATTCTGTTGCAATCCCAGCCCTGCTACATTGCTGGGACAATTTTGCAAAACAACTAGGACTCTGTTGCAAACCTAGCCCTTAGATATTGCTGGGATATCTCTGCTGTATGCCTTATCAGCTATACAATCGTGGATTCTGCAGCCAACCCAACTCTGTTACATTACTGGAACAACTCTGTAAAATGTCTGTTCCAGCTCTGCAGTGAGTGACTCTACTGCAAACCCAGCTCTACAATATTGCTGGTTTAGCTATGGTGTATTCTGTGCCAGCTCTGCAGTTGTGGATTCTGCTGCAAGGTCAGCTTTGCTACATTGCTGGGACAACTCTGTAAAACTATGCGCCAACTCTGCAGAAAAAGGACTCGGCTGAAAACCTTGCTCTACTCCATTGCTTGGTAGAGCCAGTTCTTTAATTGTTAATTTTGGTGCAAACCCAGCTCTGCTATATTCCTGGATCTCTTCTACAAAGCTGCTGTACCAGCTCTGTAGTAGAGGACTCTACTGCAAACCCAGCTCTGCCGCATTGCTGGGTTATCTCTGCTGTATGCCATGTCAGCTCTGCAATTGTGGTTTCTGCTGTAAATCCAGCTCTGCAACATTGGTGGGATAACTCATCACTGCTGGGCCATCCCTGCAATCAAGGAATTTGCTGCATACCCAGCTCTGCTATATCACTGGTTCAGCTCCACAATATCGGACTCTTGTTACAAACCCAGCTCTGCTACATTACTGACCTAACTTGGCCATATGGCTGGATTAGCTCAAGTGCAATTCAGCTCATCTAAGGCGGTTCCTCTCTGCTGAGGATGCCCAACTCCCATACACCTGTCACCTTCCTGCCACCAACTCCCCATGTTCCCACTGGGTCGCCCTGCTGCACCATCGCCGTCTGTTCATGTGGCTGAACAGCTGCTTGTCCTGACTGAGGGCTTCAGGGACCGACATCGACATGTGAGGCACAACAGATGGGTTCAGAGCATCACAGGTCCTCAGGACAGGTCATCTATACCAGATCCAAGGGGGTCCGACACCCTGCACCCCAACGATCACCTATTTGATGGGCAGGTGGCAGCCAGAGAGTGTAAGCACTGTACAGAGCCAGGCACAGCTCCATACACAGTGTAGTGGCCGTTCTCGGGTACTGCAGCTCAGATCACATTCACTTTAATAGGAGCTGAGTTGCAGTACCCGAGAACGGCCACTACATAGTGTACGGCGCTGGGCTGTTCTCGCTCCATAAACTCTCCGCCCATAGAGAACAAGCACTTTGTTGTGTTGCGACTTTACCTGCGGCCGCAGAGACATTGGCTACTGTTACCCGACCCAGTTGATTTATTGACTCTGCAGTCTGGGACTTGTTAGGTTACATTTCTGACATGGAATGTCTAAAGGAAATATACTGTATGCCGAATATCTAACCCCCCTCCCCAACCCGGCCCCTCCAAATCCACCGCTCCCTTCCCCTGGACTTCGTCCAGATCTGACATGGCAGACAAGGTGTTCAATGAAGCTGGTCCGCTTCAGCACAGGAGGGGTTAATGGGACCATTGCCAGGACTCGTGTTACTGGCATTGCCCATGGTGGCCAAAAAAGCAATATGTCACAGGCACCTTAAAGGGGTTGTCTACTAGGATACCTGTGACCTGGCACTCCCACCTGTCAGCTGTAAAAAGCACAGCTCCATACATGTAGTGGCCGTTACCCGGTACTGCAGTTCACATCACATTTACATCAATAGTACCCAAAAATGGCCACTACACGGGTGCTCTGACTCCATTCACTGTGCCGAATTTGGGACCCCCACTTATCTGATATCAATCACCTAATTTAAAAAAAAAAAATAAAACTCATGAAATAGGCCTGGACAGAAATGATGGTGCCCTTGAAAATAATGTGACAAAAGGGACATGTTACATAGCAGTGTGTCCACTAATTAGCATCACAGGTGTCTACAATCCTGGAATCAGTGAGTGGCCTGTATAGGGGCTACAGATACTCACTGTGCTGTGTGGTGACACGGTGTGTGTCACACTCAACATGGACCAGAGGAAGCGAAGGAAAGAGTTGTCTCAGGAGATTAGAAAGAAAATTATAGACAAACATGTTACAGGTAAAAGTTATAAGACCATCTCCAAGCAGCTTGATGTTCCTGTGACTACAGCTGCACATATTATTCAGAAATGTAAGCTCCATGGGACTGTAGCCACAGGAGAATTGATGACAAATCAAAGAGACGGATAATACGAATGGTAACAAAAGAGCCTAGAAAACTTCTAAACAGATTAAAGGTGAACTTCAAGATCAAGGAACATCAGTGTCAGATCACACCATCCGTCGTTGTATGAGCCAAAGTGGACTTCATGGGAGACGACCAATGAAGACACCATTGTTGAAAAAAAATCATAAAAAAGCCAGACTAGAATTCGCCAAACTACATGTTGACAAGCCACAAAGCTTCTGGGAGAATGTCCTATGGACAGATGAGACAAAAATGGAACTTTTTGACAAGGCACATCAGCTCTATGTTCACTAATGGAAATTGAAGCACATCAAGAAAAGAACAATGTCCCTACTGTGAAACATGGAGGAGGCTCTGTTATGTTTTGGGGCTGCCTTGCTGCATCTGGCACAGGGTGTCTAGAATCTGTGCAGGGTGCAATGAAATCTCAAGACTATCAAGGGATTCTAGAGAGACATGTGCTGCCCAGTGTCAGAAAGCTTGGTCTCGGTCACAGGTCATGGGTCTTACAGCAAGATAATGACCCAGAACAAACAGCTAAAAACACCCAAGAATGGCTAAGAGGAAAACATTGGACTATTCTGTAGTGTCCTTCTATGAGCCCTGACCTAAATCCTATTGAGCATCTTTGGAAAGCGCTGAAACCTGCTGTCTGGAAAAGGCAACCTTCACACACGAGACAACTGGAGCAGCTTGTTCTTGAGGAGTGGGCCAGAATACCTGTCGAGAGGTGCAGAAGTCTCACTGACAGTTACAGGAATCGTTTGATTGCAGTGATTGCCTCAGAAGGTTGTGCAACAAAATATTAAGTTTAGGAACCATCATTTCTGTCCAGGCCTATTTCATGAGTTTTACTTTTTAAAAATTCTGGGGAAGCATGGCTGAAAAGCAATGTCTGACTTTCATTTGTTCATTTTCATAGATTTTTATTTATAATTACTTTTGTCATATTCAAGTTATTTCTGTCACCATTGTGGATTTTTCTGTCATTAAACCAAGGGTACCAACAATTTTGACAGTGTAGCTCCTCCCTCTGTAACTGTCATTTCAAGAGAACTTGCAGTAGAATGTCTGTGTCTGCCTCTAGCTCCTCCCTCTGTCACTGTCATTTCAGGGAGAACTTGCAGTAGAATGTCTGTCTCTGCCTCTAGCTCCTCCCTCTGTAACTGTCATTTCAAGAGAACTTGCAGTAGAATGTGTCTCTGTCTGTAGCTCCTCCCTCTGTAACTGTCATTTCAGGAGAACTTGCAGTAGAATGCCTGTGTCTTTCTCTAGCTCCTCCCTCTGTAACTGTCATTTCAAGAGAACTTGCAGTAGAATGTCTGTCTCTGCCTCTAGCTCCTCCCTCTGTAACTGTCATTTCTAGAGAACTTGCAGTAGAATGTCTGTCTCTGCCTCTAGCTCCTCCATCTGTAACTGTGATTTCAGGAGAACTTGCAGTAGAATGTCTGTTTCTGCCTCTATCTCCTCCCTATGTCTCTGTCATTTCAGGAGAGCTTGCAGTAGAATGTCAGTGTCTGCCTCTAGCTCCTCCCTCTGTAACTGTTATTTCAGAAGAACTTGCAGTAGAATGTCTGTGTCTCCCTCTAACTCCTCGCTCTGTAACTGTTGTTTCAGGAGAACTTGCAATAGAATGTCTGTGTCTGCCTGTAGCTCCTCCCTCTGTAACTGTCATTTCAGAAGAACTTGCAGTAGAATGTCTGTGTCTGCCTCTAGCTCCTCCCAATGTCTGTCATTTCAGGAGAGCTTGCAGTAGAATGTCTGTGTCTGCCTCTAGCTCCTCCCTCTGTAACTGTGATTTCAGGAGAACTTGCAGTAGAATGTCTGTGTCTGCCTCTATCTCCTCCCTATGTCTCTGTCATTTCAGGAGAGCTTGCAATAGAATGTCAGTGTCTGCCTCTAGCTCCTCCCTCTGTAACTGTTCAGAAGTACTTGCAGTAGAATGTCTGTCTCTGCCTCTAGCTCCTCCCTATGTCTCTGTCATTTCAGGAGAGTTTGCAGTAGAACGTCAGTGTCTGCCTCTAGCTCCTCCCTCTGTAACTGTCATTTCAGGAGAACTTGCAGTAGAAAGCCTGTGTCTTTCTCTAGCTCCTCCCCTTTCCATCGACTTCTAAAAGTACCAGCTGTCGTTTACTATGTAAGTAATGGGAAGATCTGTCTTCACTGAATACAGAGTATACTCATTAATTGAAAGTGAAAGAGCAATGCAGGATGAGAAAGAAGCAGATTTTTCTGCTAAGATATATTACAAAGTTTCTTATTGTCACGCGTACTATTGATTTATGAAATAAAAAAGGAAACAAAGTTTCCACTGTAAATTTGTAACAGTAGTATATAGGGGCCTTCAGACCTCCGCCGATTCCAAAAATTTAAAGGGCCACAAAATTACAAGAAACCAAAATTATAACAACGTTCTTAAAGCGCGCCGTCCCTTTAATAGTGCTATTTCCATACTTTTCGGGCGCTGATCAGCTGACGGCTCTCGGTTTTGTTTGCACAGAGATGGATGAGGGGTAAACAGGCCACAACCCTCGGCAAGGGGGGGATCAGTCTACGCCTTCACACCAGACACTGGTCCCATTGAGGCCGGGGAGGAGGATTCGTTACAAGTCGTCAGGTTAATAGCCAACGGTTTGGCGTTACCCCCTTCCTCCATCACTTCTCCTGCAGACTGGCTGTCAGCGCGGCCCAGGGGATGTTTATTTTAATGGTCACTTGTGGTTCAGACTGGTGCCAGTCGTACAGCAGAACGGGCGCTGGGGTGGGGTATCAGACCCCCATCTCCCACCCCCAAAATATTTCTTGCAGCACCTTTACTTATATATTCCCCCGTATACAATAAGACACTTTATGTTTACATCTTCTTCGCCGGAGTTGGGATAACAGGAGTCCTGGCGGCTGCGGCACAGCTGGCACCCGCCGATGGAGAAAGGGGATCACCCAAAAAATGGTCTGATTTCTGTTTTTCGTTACTCCAGGAGCGATCCGCTGTGAAGTCTTCATTAGGACAGATGCAGCGAGGCCATAAAACATGGAGACATCCCGTCTCATCCGCCTGGGAGACTGCAGAGCCCCCGCACTTCGGCGCTTCGTGCGTTTTATGGGGTTTAATCAAGTCCGATAAACCCCACCTAAAAAATAACAATTCTGGATTTTATCAGTCTCCCACCCCGGAAAATGTATAGAAAAATCATCTCTGATGTCGGCTATTGTACTAGGCCGATAGTGAGTCCTTCCATGAATATAATTCCAGATCTGCAGTAAGAACTGACACGTCAGTCTACATGATCCCCTCACAATGCAGATGCACCTGACCACCAACATCTGAGTTATCTCTGATCTCAGGCGTTGTTCCTGGACGTTTATCTGTCCATTCATTTCATCTTTCCATGAATATAATTTTAGAATCGCGGTAAAAACTGACACATTAATCTATATTATCCTCTCCTAATCCAGAGTCATTTGCCAAACAAGATCTGACTTTTCTCTGATGTCAGTCGTTGGTGTAGGAGGCCGGCGGCTGTCAGTCGCCCTTCTTTATAGCACTTTCCATTCTCATCATCCTTCCATGAATATGATTCCAGATTTGCAGTAAATACTGACACGTCAGTCTATCTTATCAGGAAGATCCATATGATAACCCATCACGTTCCCGCTTCTGACGGTTTTGTTTGATGTCATGAGCATGAGCTTCCCCATCTGACATGGATTTAGTGCGGGGACGGTGGTCTGCCAGCAGTCTGTGGCTTTGTTGGCCCCCAATCAAACTAGTTTCCAAAGCTCAACTCAGCGGTTACAGGAGTAGTGTGTGTCTGATGAGAATGAAGAGGCCGGGTCTCACTCATCACCTGCAATCCGCACAGATTCAGGAGGGTCTCCCCCGCTGTATCCGATCCACGATGTTCCTGAAGTGGCCGACATGACATAGCGGCATCCTACAGTCTGTACCCCAGGGAGCCGCAGCCAAACATACAGCACAATGGTGCACATGTTCCCGATAAGTGCCTTCATCTTATAGGAAACAGTTCTGCAACTTTCTACATACTATAGTAATTCTATTCTTCTACATAGGAGCAGTATTATAGTAGTTATATTCTTGTACATAGGGGGCAGTATTATAGTAGTTATATTCTTGTACATAGGGGGCAGTAATATAGTAGTTATATTCTTGTACATAGGAGCAGTATTATAGTAGTTATATTCTTGTACATAGGGGGCAGTATTATAGTAGTTATATTCTTGTACATAGGGGGCAGTATTATAGTAGTTATATTCTTGTACATAGGGGCAGTATTATAGTAGTTATATTCTTGTACATAGGGGTAGTATTATAGTAGTTATATTCTTGTACATAGGGGCAGTATTATAGTAGTTATATTCTTGTACATAGGAGCAGTATTATAGTAGTTATATTCTTGTATATAGGGGGCAGTATTATAGTAGATATATTCTTGTACATAGGAGCAGTATTATAGTAGTTATATTCTTGTACATAGGGGTAGTATTATAGTAGTTATATTCTTGTACATAGGGGCAGTATTATAGTAGTTATATTCTTGTACATAGGAGCAGTATTATAGTAGTTATATTCTTGTACATAGGGGTAGTATTATAGTAGTTATATTCTTGTACATAGGGGGCAGTATTATAGTAGTTATATTCTTGTACATAGGAGCAGTATTATAGTAGTTATATTCTTGTACATAGGGGCAGTATTATAGTAGTTATATTCTTGTACATAGTGGCAGTATTATAGTAGTTATATTCTTGTACATAGGGGCAGTATTATAGTAGTTATATTCTTGTACATAGGAACAGTATTATTGTAGTTATATTCTTGTACATAGGAGCAGTATTATAGTAGTTATATTCTTGTACATAGGGGTAGTATTATAGTAGTTATATTCTTGTACATAGGGGGCAGTATTATAGTAGTTATATTCTTGTACATAGGAGGCAGTATTATAGTAGTTATATTCTTGTATATAGGGGGCAGTATTATAGTAGATATATTCTTGTACATAGGAGCAGTATTATAGTAGTTATATTCTTGTATATAGGGGGCAGTATTATAGTAGATATATTCTTGTACATAGGAGCAGTATTATAGTAGTTATATTCTTGTACATAGGGGGCAGTATTATAGTAGTTATATTCTTGTATATAGGGGGCAGTATTATAGTAGATATATTCTTGTACATAGGAGCAGTATTATAGTAGTTATATTCTTGTATATAGGGGGCAGTATTATAGTAGATATATTCTTGTACATAGGAGCAGTATTATAGTAGTTATATTCTTGTACATAGGGGGCAGTATTATAGTAGTTATATTCTTGTATATAGGGGGCAGTATTATAGTAGATATATTCTTGTACATAGGAGCAGTATTATAGTAGTTATATTCTTGTACATAGGGGTAGTATTATAGTAGTTATATTCTTGTACATAGGGGCAGTATTATAGTAGTTATATTCTTGTACATAGGAGCAGTATTATAGTAGTTATATTCTTGTACATAGGGGTAGTATTATAGTAGTTATATTCTTGTATATAGGGGGCAGTATTATAGTAGTTATATTCTTGTACATAGGAGCAGTATTATAGTAGTTATATTCTTGTACATAGGGGCAGTATTATAGTAGTTATATTCTTGTACATAGTGGCAGTATTATAGTTGTTATATTCTTGTACATAGGGGCAGTATTATAGTAGTTATATTCTTGTACATAGGAACAGTATTATTGTAGTTATATTCTTGTACATAGGAGCAGTATTATAGTAGTTATATTCTTGTACATAGGGGTAGTATTATAGTAGTTATATTCTTGTATATAGGGGGCAGTATTATAGTAGATATATTCTTGTACATAGGAGCAGTATTATAGTAGTTATATTCTTGTACATAGGGGTAGTATTATAGTAGTTATATTCTTGTACATAGGGGCAGTATTATAGTAGTTATATTCTTGTACATAGGAACAGTATTATTGTAGTTATATTCTTGTACATAGGAGCAGTATTATAGTAGTTATATTCTTGTACATAGGAGCAGTATTATAGTAGTTATATTCTTGTACATAAGGGTAGTATTATAGTAGTTATATTCTTGTACATAGGGGTAGTATTATAGTAGTTATATTCTTGTACATAGGAGCAGTATTATAGTAGTTATATTCTTGTACATAGGGGCAGTATTATAGTAGTTATATTCTTGTACATAGGAGCAGTATTATAGTAGTTATATTCTTGTACATAGGGGCAGTATTATAGTAGTTATATTCTTGTACATAGGGACAGTATTATTATAGTTATATCCTTGTACATAGGGGCAGTATTATAGTAGTTATATTCTTGTACATAGGAGCAGTATTATAGTAGTTATATTCTTGTACATAGGGGAAGTATTAAAGTAGTTATATTCTTGTACATAGGGGGCAGTATTATAGTAGTTATATTCTTGTACATAGGGACAGTATTATTATAGTTATATCCTTGTACATAGGGGCAGTATTATAGTAGTTATATTCTTGTACATAGGAGCAGTATTATAGTAGTTATATTCTTGTACATAGGGGAAGTATTATAGTAGTTATATTCTTGTACATAGGGGTAGTATTATAGTAGTTATATTCTTGTACATAGGAGCAGTATTATAGTAGTTATATTCTTGTACATAGGAGCAGTATTATAGTAGTTATATTCTTGTACATAGGGGGCAGTATTATAGTAGTTATATTCTTGTACATAGGGACAGTATTATTATAGTTATATCCTTGTGCATAGGGGCAGTATTATAGTAGTTATATTCTTGTACATAGGAGCAGTATTATAGTAGTTATATTCTTGTACATAGGGGTAGTATTATAGTAGTTATATTCTTGTACATAGGAGCAGTATTATAGTAGTTATATTCTTGTACATAGGAGCAGTATTATAGTAGTTATATTCTTGTAAATAGGATTAGTATTATTATAGTTATATTCTTATACATAGGGGGCAGTATTATAGTAGTTATATTCTTGTACATAGGAGCAGTATTATAGTAGTTATATTCTTGTACATAGGGGGCAGTATTATAGTAGTTATATTCTTGTACATAGGGGCAGTATTATAGTAGTTATATTCTTGTACATAGGGGCAGTATTATAGTAGTTATATTCTTGTACATAGGGGAAGTATTATAGTAGATATGTTCTTGTACATAGGGGCAGTATTATAGTAGTTATAATCTTGTACATAGGGTCAGTATTATAGTAGTTATATTCTTGTACATTAGGGCAGTATTATAGTAGTTATAATCTTGTACATTAGGGCAGTATTATAGTAGTTATATTCTTGTACATAGGGGCAGTATTATAGTAGTTATATTCTTGTACATAGGGGCAGTATTATAGTAGTTATATTCGTGTACATAGGGGCAATATTATAGTAGTTATAATCTTGTACATAGGGGCAGTATTATAGTAGTTATAATCTTGTACAGAGGGGCAGGATTATAGTAGTTATATTCTTGTACATGGGGCAGTATTATAGTAGTTATATTCTAGTACATAGGGGGCTGTATTATAGTAGTTATATTCTTGTATATAGGGGTAGTATTATAGTAGTTATACTCTTGCACATAGGGGGCAGTATTATAGTAGTTATATTCTTGTACATAGGGGGCAGTATTATAGTAGTTATATTCTTGTACATAGGGGGCAGTATTATAGCAGTTATGTACAGGGTCAGGCTTGACAGAACACAGCTCAGCTTTGCTGAATGTCTCCACTGTACATAATTAAGAATAAATCGCTGTGTGTTGGGCGTTATCTCAGAATTCGTGGCCCCGGACCCTGCTGCTGAGGGTCTCCTGTTCTGTGGGAGGCTGCTGTATTTTGACAGGGGGTGAGATAAGCGGTGCTAATCTGCAGAGCAGTAATGATTATAGGGTTAGCTCATGTGAAGTGTGTGGTCAGTCTCCCGGCTCGTTAATATTGTGATGTGCAGAATGATAACATTAATGATGATGTGAGCCAACATGACCCCACTGATATTCCATGTGCATAAGGCAGGTGGGACTTAGTCATGAGGCCTGTGGGTCAGGGTGTAATCCCAGTGCTCGGGGGAGAGACATTATGGGGTTCCCACCTGGGAATAGGGTTGTCCGCCTTTTCTGGGGTTGTTCGCACATATGGAAGGCATTGTGCTGGGAACACACACACAGCGAGCGCCCTCAGCCTCCTCTCTGCAGGCTCCCTACCTCGGATACACACTGCCTCCCCTATTAACCTCCGCTTAACCCCTTAATGTCCACAGCGGTGCAATAAAAATGGCGATTCCATCGTTGTTCGGCAGCTCCAGTTATTGCTGTCAGAAATCTGCAAAAATATAATAATACCTATTATCCTATGAAAAGAAAAATGGGGTATATTTAGACAAATAATTTATTTCCACTAGGTGGCAGTATAGAGCACAAGACGTCTGGGAGCCCTGGTGGGCTGGTGGGTTTGGCGCCAAATTCTTCCAAATTGTCAAAATGGCCTTGAAAAATTGGGGTAAATTCTAAAATGTATTTGAGGCAAATTTATCACCGAATTTGTGCCTTTTATTATTTTTTTAGCTTTTTTGCGTAACTCATTTTTATGTGTTACACTTTTTTTTTGCCTCTTTTTTTCAGTTTTTTTTAAATTATTTTTTTATAAGTTGCAAATAAATAATAAAAGGAAAACTCTTAAAAAAAAAAAAAAAAAAAAAAAGAAAGAAGAAATACCCAAAGTTCCAAAATTATATTTCCAGGGTTACCATGGGGGTAATTTTTAAACTGATATTTATTTTTTATTTATTTCTTAAGGATTATTCATATTTTAATGGTAAAGTAGCGTAAAGCGAGCACAAAAAATATGAGTTTGCTTAAAAAAAAACCCAAAACTTATTTTCTTACTATTTTGATTTTTTTTTAGGGATTAAAATCACTCGATCCTTTTAAATAAGCTTTAAAATGTTGCACTTTAATCCTGAACCCCTCCAAAAATGAAGACTCTAATGTACATGTTTGCAACATTTTGAAATGTCAAAATTAATAATTTATTTCTATTTTTTCATTTAATTTTTGGAATATCACATGGCTGTTTAAAGAGGATTGTCCAATAAAACCAACATGTATCCACTATCGTCAGGATAGATGGTAAATTTGAGGCTGTTGTGGGTGTGGCTGCTCAGACCCCTATCGATCCCGAGATCAAGAAGGGTCATAGTCCTTTAAAAATAGAGCGGTACTGAGCATGTGCGACCATCCTTCCTATAGAGCAGTGGTCGCACATGCTCACTATCGCTGCGTTCACGTAGGGGACTTTAGAGCAGGGCTGTGGAGTCGGGGCTCATTTTTGTGGAGTCGGTATAAAATGGACCGACTCCTAAAATATATAATAAATTGGGTACAGTATTTCAATGCAGAGTATGCTGAATATTTTCATAGGAATTTGGGAAAGTTATGAAATGTCCTATAAATGACTGTTATATTCCTGATCTAAGGCTACATTCACACACAGCGTTTTTGCTGCGTTTTTTGAGGATACGTTTTTCAGCTGCAAAAGCAGATCAGCTTTTTAAAAAACCGCATCACCTGAAAGGTTTTTGAGCTCATAGATAATGTTTTCAATAGCAAAAGCAGATTAGAAATCTGCTCTATCTATCCATTTATCCATATCTGTCTATCCATATCATATCTGTACCGAAAAGAATGAAAGGCAGGTAGCACACAGACTAACACTCCTTTTTTTTTTTTTTTTTTTTTTTTTTTTTAAGCACCAGTCAGGTACACCTCATAGCTGCCCAAAAGGACGCCCAGGACAGGCATTGCTCGTCTTCAGTAACACATCCACATCAATTGATAGTTGGAATAAACAGACTGCATTCATTACCACATCTTCTTAAGGTGCAGGCTTTATTTTCAAGTGTAGGGGTGTGCAGTATGAGGTTCTGCAGCAGCTGAGGTGTGCAGTATGAGGTTCGGCCCCCCCTTGGTTTGAGATAGATAGAGAGATATATATATATATATATATATATGTCACGGGGTCCTTCTCTGGTATCACACAATCAACAGAGCAAGCGAAGAGCGAACAATTCCAAGACCTTTATTCAGGCAAAAATACGAAAAGGTCCATATTCAGTCCACCACACAAAGGATAAGATAGTCCAGAATAAGAATGCAGTCAAGTATCAGGATAAAATGTCCAGGGAAACGAGATTCCACAACTCTAGCATTCAGAGGATAAAAATGGATCCTTCTCTCTGAAATGCAGCCTTTTCACCATCATGTCTATACCGGAACTGACCTGTCCAGCTGCCGTTCTTCCCCCCACCCCCTTCCTTGTCCAGGGGTAGTCCAACAAGTTGCCTCCCAGAGGACAACAAAAGGCCGTAGGGATTAATGCACTACAGGGGGTCATCAAGAGACAGATACAGTGAGGCTGTAGACTTACAATGTAATAAGAAAAACACTATGAAAATAACTGGAATTGTTAAAAATAGGAATATACAAAAAATGACATCCACATAACATATCACACCATCACAACCTCTCCCCCTCATAATAAGTGAGCACACCATGAGGTCTACACAGACCTCTGGCCTGCTCACTTTAGTCCACATTGCTCAGTTATTTATAGTTCCTTGTACAGTGGCAGGGGTAGGTCGGCCTGGGGAGCCTATGGTTCTTCTTGTCGAGACAGTCCATCGGCGTTCTGGTGTTGGCTTCCTCGCTTGTATTGGATGGAGAAGCTGTAGGGTTGTAGGGACAAGCTCCACCGCAGCAATCTTCCATTGTCCCCTGATACGCGGTTCAGCCATGTGAGGGGGTTGTGGTCTGTAACAATTGTGAAGTTTCTGCCATACAAGTAGGGCTGCAATTTTTTTAGCGCCCATATGATGGCAAAGCACTCCTTTTCAATAGTGGCATAGGCAACTTCCCGATCCAGTAGTTTCCGACTGGCAAAAGCAACAGGATGTTCTTCTCCGGCGGCGTTCACTTGGCTAAGTACTGCCCCAATCCCAAAGGTGGATGCATCTGTCTGCACGAGGAACCTGCGGTTATAATCCCGGGCAGCCAAGACAGGAGCAGTGACGAGGGCAGTCGTTAACGCTGAAAAGGCATCCTCGCATGCCGTCGTCCACGTCACATTCCTAGGCATGTTCTTGCGGGTCAGGTCGGTTAGGGGCTTGGCCAAGGTGCTGAAGTTAGAAACAAATTTGCAATAGTAACCAGCAGTATCTAAAAATGCAAGTACCTGCTTTTTTGTCTGGGGTCTACACCAGTTGCTAATGGCTTCCACCTTGGTAGGCTCAGGCCTTAGTGTCCCACCCCCTACTCTATGCCCGAGGTACTGCACCTCAGCCATCCCTATTTGGCACTTATCAGGGCGAATGGTCAGTCCTGCAGTAAGGATACAGTCTACCACTATGCCCAAGTGTTTAAGATGTTCCTCCCAGGTTGTGCTAAAAATGGCAATGTCGTCTAAGTAAGCACAGGCAAAGTCCTGACATTGTTGTAACAGTCGATCTACAAGTCTCTGGAAAGTAGCGGGGGCAGTTTTCATCCCCAAGGGCATTCCCAGGAACTCATAAAGCCCAAATGGAGTAATGAAGGCTGAGCGCTCCCGAGCGTCCTCCGTTAGGGGTATCTGCCAGTACCCCTTGCTCAAGTCTAAAGTGGTCACAAATTGGGCACTGGCCAGACGATCCAATAAATCATCAATCCTGGGCATGGGATAAGCATCACTCTTGGTGGCATCATTTAGTCGTCTGTAATCAACGCAGAATCGTGTTGTACCATCCTTCTTGGGGACCAGGACGACAGGAGAGGCCCAAGAACTGTGAGATGGCTGAATAACTCCCAGTTGTTTCATCTCCTCCAGTTCGTTCTTTATCATGCCTTGAACAGCCTCTGGAACCCGGTAGGCAGCCTGCTGGATGGGGCGTTGTCCGGGGGTTTCCACCTGGTGACTGGTGAGAGTAGTCTTCCCCGGCTTTGAGGAGAAAGCAGCAGCCCTCGGCCTTAGTACGGCGACAATATCGTCCTTTTGTATATCCGATAAATGGGAGCCCAGGGGCACTTGTTCCAGTGATCCTCCCGCTTGGGCAACCTGGAGGAGATCTGGGAGATACTCGTCGTCGGCGGTATCACTAGGGGGGTGGCAGACAGCTAGAACAGGCAGAGATCGGTCGTGGTAGTCTTTCAGCATGTTAATGTGGACGGTTTTCTGTCGCCGACCACTAGAGTCCAGGGCAATAACATAGGTAGTGTCATTAATTTTCTTGACAACCTGATAAGGGCCTTCCCACACTGCTTGAAGCTTGTTGGCAGGGGAAGCAGTAATCATGAGCACTTGCTGTCCTTCCATAAATTCCCGGTTCCTGGCATTACGGTCATACCAGGTTTTTTGTCTGGACTGGGCCATTCGCTGATGTTCTTTAGCGAAGGTAGCTAGCTGGGCGAGACGGTCTCTGAGCTCTAGAACATAGGGAACGATGGGCATTCCGGTATCTGAGATGTCTCCCTCCAAATGTTCTTTCAGAAGAGTGAGAGGCCCACGGACCTTCCGGCTAAACAGTAGTTCGAAGGGAGAGAACCCTGTGGACTCTTGGGGAACCTCCCGATAGGCGAAGAGGAGATGTGGCAGGTACTTTTCCCAGTCTTTTTCAACGTCAACAAAAGCCCTCAGCATATTTTTTAGGGTTCCATTAAAGTGTTCACATAGTCCGTTGGTCTGCGGGTGGTATGGGGTGGTGCGAATGGCTCGAACACCACAGGTATGCCATAGGGACTGGACCAGATCTGACATGAACTGAGTGCCTTGATCCGACAATATTTCACTAGGAAACCCTACCCGGGTAAAGATGGTAACCAGGGCCTCGGCTACCTTTACTGCTGTAATACTGGACAGGGACACAGCTTCAGGATACCTAGTGGCATAGTCCACCACGGTCAGGATATATTTTTTCCCCGACCTGCTGGGGTGGGCCAGAGGACCTATGATGTCGACGGCTACACGTTGAAATGGTTGCTCAATTATGGGCAGGGATTGCAGGGGTACCTTATGTCGAGCTCCTGGATGCCGCATTCGCTGGCACACATCACAGGTGCGGCAATAATGGGCTACCGACTGCGAGACGCCCGGCCAGTAAAAACTTTGGGTGAGTCTCTTTTCAGTCCTTTTTCTCCCTTGATGCCCAGCCAAGGGGATGTCATGGGCCAGTTGAAGTAGCTGTGCCCTGTACTTCTGAGGCACAATGAGTTGCCTGGTCGTTGCGTCAGGGTTGCCCTGGTCACTGCCCTTTGTTACACGATAATACAGTCCGTTTTCTCGAGTGAAGCCATCCCCATTATCTCCCATGTGCCCAGTTTCTGCCTTTCGCCTAAGGGCTGCTAAGGTACTGTCACCCTCTATTTCTCTCCTAAACTCCTCTCTGTCCCAAGACTCTCCCAATGTAGTAGCAGCGAAAGTATTGCTTACCGACTCTGATGCGGTTCGTGGTGGTTGCTCTCCGGTGAGGTCCGGATGATGTAGTGCTTGTAGGGCCTGTAGTCGGGTGACTGCTCCCACAAATTGGCACTGTAACTCCCCAATGTCGTTCCCAAGGAGGATATCTGCAGGAAGTCCTCCCATAACTCCAATCCAACACAGTTTTTCTCCACAACCATAATCCAAACGCACAGAAGCTCGCTGTATATATTTGCGGGCACCGCCCCCCAGGACAATGGGAATTCCCGGACCCTGGTAAATTGCCTCGGGTCGAACCACACGGGGGTCAGCGATAGTCAAGAATTCCCCCGTGTCTCTAAATCCTGACACTTTGTATCCATCAATAAAGACATCCTTCAGGTGGCGCTGCCGTTGCTCTGAGTAGCTAAAGGACAAAGGCCAGAGTCCGTACACTCCAGGAGGGGTATCTATGGTGCCGTGGTCGGTGGTCCACTCTGGTGTGGGTGGTGGTAGCTCTTCCTCAGGTGTGGTGGAATGTACAAGATGCACTGGACGAGGTGGGGCTGCGTGGGGCTCCCTCCGAATCTTGGAGGGGCAGCCAGACTGCAAATGTCCAGGTTGCCCACACCCATAACACCTCCTCTCTGTGATACCCCCAAGTCGTGGTCGGAACTGTTGGGGCCTAGGATTGTGAGGTGTGATTGTCATCGGCTTGCGACTAGGTGGAAGGGCAGATATAATTGGAGGGGGACGGGCGCGGGAGCAGGCCGTGGTTCATTGTCTAGAAGCCTCCTCCATTGCGGCCGGATAGTAAGGGCTTCATCGGCCAGGGCTGCAGCTCTGTCCACGGTACACGATGTGCGCTCCCGGACCCATTCCCGTACCTCTGCAGGGCACTTGGCAAGAAATTGTTCTATAAGGAACGCCTGTATAACATCTTCCACAGTAAAGGTGTTTTCTGCTTCCAGCCATCTCCGACATGCCTCGGACATCTTATGTGCATACATCCTAAACGATCCACCCGTGGTGCCTGGGAGGTCTCGGAACTTGGCCCTATATGAGTCTGGGGTGATAGCATGGTAATCCAGGATAGTCCGCTTTACAATGTTATAATCCCGATTCCGCTGTGCATCAATGGTTCGGTAAGCCTCCGCCAAGCTTCCGTTCAGGAGCCCCACTAACAAACGCATCCAGCTAGAGTGGGGCACCTCCATCACAGCACACTGCTGCTCAAAGTCTTTGAAGAACCCCTCCACATCTCCAGAAGCCTCATCAAATGGCTTAAACTCTGTCCGGGTGATCCGTACAGGCTCCCGGATTGTTGGGGTTACACTCCACATTTCGTTACTCCCTTTTTCAAGCTCCATTGCTTCCTGTCTCTGCTGTGCCCGGCGGGCAGCCTCCTCCTTGTACTCCTGAGAGACGCCGGGGCCAAGAACCGCCATCTCTTCTTCATACCACACCAACCACTGGCTTTTCTGGATGGGGATCCTGGTCTCCAGTGCTCGTCCTTCAGACATCTGTGAGGAGGTGGCCGGGCTAGCGCCCACCAGTAGATCGATTAAGGCCTCTTTAGTCAGTTCCTGGTAGTTCAGGCCCAGGTCTCTGGCTCTCTCCTGTAAACTGCATACTGTCCAATTTCTGTACTCACTCTGTGGGTGGTTCTCCATTGGGTTACGCTCTGTTGATCCCACCGCTGCCGCCAGTTGTCACGGGGTCCTTCTCTGGTATCACACAATCAACAGAGCAAGCGAAGAGTAAACAATTCCAAGACCTTTATTCAGGCAAAAATACGAAAAGGTCCATATTCAGTTCACCACACAAAGGATAAGATAGTCCAGAATAAGAATGCAGTCCAGTATCAGGATAAAATGTCCAGGGAAACGAGATTTCACAACTCTAGCATTCAGAGGATAAAAATGGATCCTTCTCTCTGAAATGCAGCCTTTTCACCATCATGTCTATACCGGAACTGACCTGTCCAGCTGCCGTTCTTCCCCCCACCCCCTTCCTTGTCCAGGGGTAGTCCAACAAGTTGCCTCCCAGAGGAGAACAAAAGGCCTTAGGGATTAATGCACTACAGGGGGTCATCAAGAGACAGATACAGTGAGGCTGTAGACTTACAATGTAATAAGAAAAACACTATGAAAATAACTGGAATTGTTCAAAATAGGAATATACAAAAAATGACATCCACATAACATATCACACCATCACACTATATATATATATATATATATATATATATATATATATATATATATATATATATAATTTTTTTTTTTATATAATTAACAAAAAAGTGTGAAACAACTGAAAATATGTCTTGTATTCTAGGTTCTTCAAAGTAGCCACCTTTTGCTTTGATTACTGCTTTGCACACTCTTGGCATTCTCTTGATGAGCTTCAAGAGGTAGTCACCGGAAATTAATCATAGATCATAGAATCATAGAATCGTAGAGTTGGAAGGGACCTCCTGGGTCATCTGGTCCAACCCCCTGCTCAAAGTAGGATTCGCTAAATCATCCCAGTCAGATGTCTGTCCAGCCTCTGTTTGAAGACTTCCATTGAAGGAGAACTCACCACTTCTTGTGGCAGCTTGTTCCACTCATTGATCACTCTAACTGTCAAAAAGTTTTTTCTAATATCTAATCTGTATCTCCTCCCATTCAGTTTCATCCCATTGCTTCTAGTCTTTCCTTGTGCAAATTAGAATAAAGTTGATCCTTCTACAATGTGACAGCCCTTTAGATATTTGTAGACAGCTATTAAGTCTCCTCTCAGTCTTCTCTTTTGCAAACTAAACAATCCCAAATCCTGCAACGTTTCCTCATAAGACAGGGTTTGCAGACCAGTCACCATTCTTGTTGCTCTTTTCTGAACTTGCTCCAGTTTGTTGATGTCTTTTTTAAAATGTGGTGCCCAAAACTGGACACAATATTTCAGATGAGGTCTGACCAAAGAGGAGTAGAGGGAAATAATGACTTCACGTGATCTAGACTGTATGCTTCTGATAATACATCCTAGAATTGCATTTGCCTTTTTTGCTGCTGCATCACACTGTTGACTCATATTCAGTCTGTGATCTATTAATATACCCAAGTCTTTTTCACATGTGCTGTTGCTTAGGTCTATTCCTCCCATTCTGTATATGCTCTTTTCATTTTTATTGCCCAGATGTAGTACTTTGCATTTTTCCCTGTTAAAAACCATTCTGTTAGTTGCTGCCCACTTCTCCAGTTTATTTATATGTTTTTGAATCCTCTCTCTCTTCTCTAGTATTAGCTATCCCTCCTAGCTTTGTGTCATCAGCAAATTTAATCAGTTTACCCTCAATTCCTTCATCTAAATCGTTGATAAAGATGTTGAACAATACAGGGCCCAGGACAGAGCCCTGTGGTACCCCACTTGAAACATTCTTCCAACTGGATGTGCAGCCATTTACAACCACTCTTTGCGTCCGATCACTAAGCCAGTTATGAATCCACCTAACAGTTGCCTTGTCCATTCCATACTTAGTCATTTTTTCAATAAGGATTGTATGAGAGACTTTGTCAAATGCTTTGCTGAAGTCAAGATATACTATATCTACAGCATTTCCTTGATTCACCCAATCAGTGATTCCATCATAGAAGGAAATTAAGTTAGTCTGACATGACTTATTAGTTACAAACCCATGCTGACTCTGTTTAATCACTTCATTCTTATCCAGGTACTGACATACATGTTGTTTAATAATTTGTTCAAAGATCTTTCCTGGTATAGAAGTCAGACTCACCGGCCTATAGTTGCCTGGGTCCACCTTCGTCCCCTTTTTGAAGATAGGAACAACATTTGCTCTTCTCCAGTCTTCTGGGAGTTCTCCTGTTCTCCAAGAATTTTCAAAGATTATGGAGAGGGATTCAAAAATTTCTTCTGCTATCTCCTTCAGTACTCTGGGATGTAATTCATCTGGACCTGGAGACTTGAATTCATTTAGGTTAGCTAAGTGTTTCCTCACTATCTTTCTGTTTATAGATATCCTTGATTCTTCTATTCCCTTAATAGGACAGTGAAGAACAGCTGATGTTACATTTCCTTTCTGAGAGAAAACAGATGCAAAATAGGAATTTAAAAGTTCGGCCTTCTCAACATCCTGTCTTACCATTTCATCATTTTCATCCTGTAAAAATCCTATAGCATCTTTGACTTTTCTTTTACTTTTGACATATCCCCAAAATCCTTTATTATTGCTTTTGACATCTCTTGCAAGTCTCAATTCATTGTCAGCTTTAGATAATCTGATTTGTGCCCTGCAGGTTCTGCAGACAGCATTATATTTTTCTTTAGATATGCCTCCCTCTTTCCATTTTTTAAACATTTTTTTCTTCCTTTTTAGCATGTGGTTAAGTTCTGTGTTCATCCATCCTGGCTTCCTTAAATGCTTCCTATTCTTCCCTCTTTTCGGAATTGTTAACAATTGTGCTTTGAGAATTTCATTTTTCAAGATTTCCCATCCTTCCTGGACATTTTTGTCTTTAAGGATATCCAGCCATTGGATCCCTCCAATTCTCTTTCTGAATCCCTTAAAATCTGCCTTTCTGAAATCTAACCTTGACTTCTGAGTCTTCACAGGTCTTCCGCCTCTAGTTATCCAAAATTCTAAAATAGCATGGTCGCTACCTCTTAGGGTTCCAGCCACTTTTACCTCCTCAACCATTTCCTCCCTGTTTATAAGGATTAGATCCAAGGTAGCAGTTCCCCTTGTTTTCTCCTTTACCTTTTGGAAGATAAAGTTGTCAGCAAGAGAGGATAAGAATTTCCTTGACCTGTTAGTTTTGCCTGAGAGAGATTCCCAACAAATGTCTGGATAGTTGAAATCTCCCATGACCACTATGTCATATTTTTTGGAGAACTCGGCCTTTTGACGCATAAAGAGTTCATCCATATCTTCAGCTTGCACAGGCGGCCTGTAGTAAATGCCTACAATGGTGTCCTTTCCATTGTTCTGTCCTTGTATTCTTACCCAAACAGTTTCCACAGAACTCCCAGTCTCTGAAGCTTCAATCTCTGTTCAGATATACGCGTTTCTAACATACAATGCGACACCCCCTCCTCGTTTATCAAGTCTGTTTCTTGCAAATAAGTTGTATCCTTCTAGTCTTGTATTCCAATCATGTGTATTGTCCCACCAAGTTTCAGTTATTCCAATGACATCATATTTCTTTTCCTGTGTTAGTAGTTCCAATTCTCCTTGTTTGTTGCCCATGCTTTGTGCATTAGTATAGAAACCTTTTTTGTTTGTGATTGGTTTCTCTTTCTCCAATATTTTTATTAATTAAATTCTTTTGTCTTTGTTCTTCCTTTCCACTTCTAATAGCAGAGTTCTCAATAGCATTTGTCAGGTGTATGGCTTTTTCTGGTCTTTTGCTTCCCTTCCCATGTTGTTCTAGTTTAAAGCTATCCTTATAAGTGTAGAAAGGCGACTTCCAAATACATGCTTTCCAGTCTTCGTAAGGTGCACCCCATCTCTAGCAAGTAGTCCATCGTATAAGTAGTTCACTCCGTGATCCATAAATCCAAATCTTTGCTGACGGCACCATCGACGTAGCCAGTTGTTCACCTGCAGAATCTTATTCCACCTCCTTGTTCCATGGCCATCCACTGGGAGGATGGAAGAGAAGACCACCTGCGCTCCCAGTTCTTTCACTTTCTTGCCTAAGTCTTCAAAGTCTCTGCAGATGGTTTCCAGGTCGTTTCTTGCGGTGTCATTTGTCCCCACATGTAGTAGCATGGTTTTCACTTCACAGGTGTGCCCTGTCCGGTTTAATAAGTGTGATTTCTTGCCTTATAAATGTGGTTGGGACCATCAGTTGTGTTGTGCAGAAGTCTGGTGGATACACAGCTGATAGTCCTACTGAATAGACTGTTAGAATTTGTATTATGGCAAGAAAAAAGCAGCTAAGTAAAGAAAAACGAGTGGCCATCATTACTATAAGAAATGAAGGTCAGTCAGTCGGAAAAATTGGGAAAACTTTGAACGTGTCCCCAAGTGCAGTGGCAAAAACCATCAAGCGCTACAAAGAAACTGGCTCACATGAGGACCGCCCCAGGAACGAAAGACCAAGAGTCACCTCTGCTGCGGAGGATAAGTTCATCCGAGCCACCAGCCTCAGAAATCGCAGGTTAACAGCAGCTCAGATTAGAGACCAAGTCAATGCCACACAGAGTTCTAGCAGCAGACACATCTCTACAACAACTGTTAAGAGAAGACTTTGTGCAGCAGGCCTTCATGGTAAAATAGCTGCTAGGAAACCACTGCTAAGGACAGGCAACAAGCAGAAGAGACTTGTTTGGGCTAAAGAACACAAGGAATGGACATTAGACCAGTGGAATTCTGTGCTTTGGTCTGATGAGTCCAAATTTGAGATCTTTGGTTCCAAACACCATGTCTTTGTGCGACGCAGAAAAGGTGAACGGATGGACTCTACATGCCTGGTTCCCACCGTGAAACATGGAGGAGGAGGTGTGGGGGTGTGGGGGGTTCTGTTGTGAGTTCATTTTCCCCTTCACTACTGAGGCCCGAGGAACTCCCTCTTCTGGTGAAGAAAGGTAGTGAGCCTGATTATCAAACACCTGAGCCTGATGATGATGACTGGCTGAGTTGAGTTACTGACTGGATATAAGGCTGCCGACGTCCTTCTGCCCTGCGGGTGATTTCTCTGTGGGATCCTTGGAGACCAGTCTGAATTCCTGCTCTTCTAAAGCTAAGTTTTCTGCTCGGCTTTTTGCATTTGTGCTTTGACTTTGTTTTGCTTTGTTTTTCTGGATTTCTGCCATTCCCTGCTGGGGTGAGCTGAATTCCTTTAGCTCTGTCTTCTGAAAATACCTGAGTGCTGATTTAGTTTTTGAAGCCTAGCTGCTTCAGGGTCTTTTTCCATATCCGCTTGTTGGCTTATGTCTTTGATAGGGTTTTGGCAGATTGCAGACAGCAACCTTCCTTTCCTGTTCTGTTTAGTTAGCTTGGGCCCCATCGTTTGCTCAGCCTATCTTTCTATCTGTGTGAGTGTTTTTTCATCTTGCTTCACCGTCATTATATGTTGGGGGCAGCCTTTTACTTTGGGGTCTGCTCTGGGGCAGTTTAGATTTCCTTTTCTGTCTTTAGGCTATTTAGCTCTCCGGCTGTGATCGAGGGGTCTAGGGCACCGTAGGAACCCCCCACGGCTACTGCTAGTTGTGTTGATAGGTTCAGGGGTCTGCAATCTGATAGTTGCCAACTTCTCTGGTTTTCTGGGCGTAGCTTCTATTTTTGTGTCTGCCTCCTACGGTGACTCAATCATAACAGGGGGCTTTGCTGGTGACACTGTTGGGGATTTATTCAAAATTGAAGGCATACTGAACCAGCATGGCTACCACAGCATCTTGCAGTGGCATGCTATTCCATCCGGTTTGCGTTTAGTTGGACCATCATTTATTTTTCAACAGGACAATGACCCCAAACACACCTCCAGGGTGTGTAAGGGCTATTTGACCAAGAGGGAGAGTGATTGGGTGCTACGCCAGATGACCTGGCCTCCACAGTCACCAGACCTGAACCCAATCAAGATGGTTTGGGGTGAGCTGGACCGCAGAGTGAAGGCAAAAGGGCCAACAAGTGCTAAGCATATCTGGGAACTCCAAGACTGTTGGAAGACCATTTCCGGTGACTACCTCTTGAAGCTCATCAAGAGAATACCAAGAGTGTGCAAAGCAGTAATCAAAGCAAAAGGTGGCTACTTTGAAGAACCTAGAATACAAGACATATTTTCAGTTGTTTCACACTTTTTTGTTAATTATATAATTCCACATGTAATTCATAGTTTTGATGCCTTCAGAGTGAATCTACAATTTTCATAGTCATGAAAATAAAGAAAACTCTTTGAATGAGAAGGTGTGTCCAAACATTTGGTCTGTACTGTATATATGTAATCGATATTATACAGTGTATTACATATTTACAATTTATTACAGTTTTTTGTGTTCTAAAGTTGTATTCCAATAAATAGATATTCTGTTCTATCTAAATATCTTGATTATTGGATCATAAAAATGATTAAATGTCTGATGTTCACATTGTACTACAATAAATTTTTCACTTAAATATAAGCAATATGTGTGGGAGTCGGAGTCGTGGAGTCGGTGTAAGGGAAATTGAGGAGTCGGAGTCGCAGGTTTGGCTTACCGACTCCACAGCCCTGCTTTAGAAACCCCGTTTTTGGCATTGATTACCGTCCCAGCTGTCAGATCCCATCAGTCATACATTTATCATTGCTCCTGTGGCTTGCTCATAAATGTTTCTTCTAGAACTGTCACTTTAAACGGATTATTCTCTTTATCTATGGATATTTTCGGAAAGAGTTCGTCAAAACAAGAAATTTTGCAATTTGCCGCTTGTTAAAATTTGCAGCCGTTCTTCAGATATTAACACTTTTTCTTTTGTTGACCTCTCGTCGCCTTGGAAACCGACCACCGCTGCTGTCTAGCTTGTAACCTCGGTGATGAAGGTGGCTGGAATTTAGGAGGTAACGGTATGCTCCAGCTTCAAAGCAGAGCTTAAAGGCTCGATTAGAAAAGAGCTTGTAAGCACTGTGCGTGTTTTGCTGTCCATCAGCGGTGGTCGGTCTCCTAGGCGACCAGCTGTAAGCACCAAAAAAAGTGTTAATATCTCAAGAACGGCTGGAAATTTTAACAAGCAGCAAATTGCAAAATTGCTTGTTTTTACAAGCTCTATCCGACAATACCCATTTCTAAAGACGAGAAAAAAACCCCCTTTAAATACAATTCAGTTGTAGTTGTGTAGATGATGCAACTTGTATCAGGGTCCTGCTTCTGGAACCCCCATTAATCTGCTTAGAGGAAGGTCCACCTAATGGTCCGGGGGTCCTTAGTCTGAGATCCCCCTTTTATGACGTTCATATGGGGTGGGGGTCCCCTCTTGTAACGTATGGCATATGTAAAGGGGGTTGTCTGATGGGTACTTGCAAATCAAAATATTAACGTTATGTCATCCAGCCGCCATCTTCCTCGGACCCCCGAGACCCCCCGCTCGGGGTCCATAATGGTCCCGTAATTATGGGTGTATGAAGCCGGATCTGGGCCAGCGCTATCACCCCAATATTTCCCCTTCGTGTAGGTCTGAATTAGGGGCGATCACCCCCCCCAGCTGTTTTCTTAGGGCCTGTATTTTCATCTTCGGACCCCCCTATTTTAATGCAGACCTTACACGCCAGAGATCTTTCTTCTTCATTTTCGAAAACAATATTTACCAGTAAATTACGTGGCGCAGTTAACCCCTCCTCGTACAGTAGAGCAGCCGACGGCTTTTTCCGTATTGGGCTTTTTTTTTATGGTTGGGGGGGATGGCGGTGATGGGGATGCAAGTGTTAAAAAGAAGGAACATTTCTTCCCCCCTGAGAGGGCACTGTGCTGAACCGGAAAAATATCAAAACCGCAGCCTCTCCCTATGTCCTCTCGCTCCCACCCGGCACCAGCTTGGCGCCCCCTCTAACACCCATCCTCCCCTCTCCTGACAGAGGAAGGATAGAGGGATGCTGCGTCCACTCCACGGGACGGGTGGGTGGGAGATTGGATGTATCCCCCCCATGTATCTGGGGAGAAGCTGATGCTTTCCAGCTCTTCTCATAAAATAATAACAATAGCAGATTTGGCAGAGAGACGAGGAGCGGGGCAGCCCCACCACGCCCGGTGCGGAGCGCCAGCAGTGTATGCCCTGGCATGGAGGGGGCTTCCCAGCAACACTTCTTACACAGCCTCTGCTCTATCCATGGGGTGGGGGGCACACAGTTCCAATTTTCCTACTGAAGTGACCCACCATGTAGTCCGTGTAAACCCTGAAGCATCGTATCCATACTGTCCTGGTGAGCTAGTGGGGAAATGATCGTCCCTGGTGGCCCAGAGGTTACATTTAGTTTGCAAGAAGCTAATTGTAGCTGGTTTCTGAAGAGACTAGCAAATAAACGAAAGAGACAAGCAAATAAGCAGCGATCTCTTCTCTAAAATCGGGCGGAATGGTCTGATAATGCGCTATATCAGCCGGTCAGTGATCGCAGCAGTTCGGTTTTATATGCATTCTGCATTAACCATGTAGCCCAGTGTCATTGTGTTATCCCTGGTCATCTGGTGGGTATTTAATCGGTGGTCATACACTGTCATTTTGTTCTCCCTGGACATCCAGTGGCATTTTGTGATCCCTGGTCATCTGGTGGCTTTGTTTGATCTGTGATTATCCAGTGGCATTTTGTCATCCATTGGCATTGTGTAGTTCCTGGTAATACAGTGGTATTTTGTGTTCCCTGGTCATCTAGTGGCATTGTATCATACCTGGTCAAATAGTGGCATTGTGTAATCCCTGATCGTCTATTGGCATTAATAATCCCTGGTCACCTAGTGTCATTGTATCGTCCCTTGTCATTGAGTGTCATTGTATTGTCCCTGGTCATCTAGTGACATTGTATCATCTCGCGGCATTGTATAGTTTCTTGTCATTGAGTGGCATTGTATTGTCCCTGGTCATCTAGTGTCATTGTATCGTCTCGTGACACTGTATAGCTCCTTGTCATTGAGTGACATTGTATTGTCCCTGGTCATCTAGTGTCATTGTATCGTCTCGTGACACTGTATAGCTCCTTGTCATTGAGTGTCATTGTATTGTCCCTGGTCATCTAATGACATTGTATCATCTCGCGGCATTGTATAGTTTCTTGTCATTGAGTGGCATTGTATTGTCCCTGGTCATCTAGTGTCATTGTATTGTCTCGTGACACTGTATAGCTCCTTGTCATTGAGTGACATTGTATTGTCCCTGGTCATCTAGTGACATTGTTTCATCTCGTGACACTGTATAGCTCCTTGTCATTGAGTGACATTGTATTGTCCCTGGTCATCTAGTGACATTGTATCATCTCGTGACACTGTATAGCTCCTTGTCATTGAGTGTCATTGTATTGTCCCTGGTCACCTAGTGATATTGTATTGTCTTGTGACACTGTATAGCTCCTTGTCATTGAGTGACATTGTATTGTCTTGTGACACTGTATAGCTCCTTGTCATTGAGTGACATTGTATTGTCCCTGGTCATCTAGTGACATTGTTTCGTCTCGTGCCACTGTATAGCTCCTTGTCATTGAGTGTCATTGTATTGTCCCTGGTCACCTAGTGATATTGTATTGTCTTGTGACACTGTATAGCTCCTTGTCATTGAGTGACATTGTATTGTCCCTGGTCATCTAGTGACATTGTATAGCTCCTTGTCATTGAGTGTCATTGTATTGTCCCTGGTCACCTAGTGATATTGTATTGTCTTGTGACACTGTATAGCTCCTTGTCATTGAGTGACATTGTATTGTCCCTGGTCACCTAGTGATATTGTATTGTCTTGTGACACTGTATAGCTCCTTGTCATTGAGTGACATTGTATTGTCCCTGGTCACCTAGTGATATTGTATTGTCTTGTGACACTGTATAGCTCCTTGTCATTGAGTGACATTGTATTGTCCCTGGTCACCTAGTGATATTGTATTGTCTCGTGACACTGTATAGCTCCTTGTCATTGAGTGACATTGTATTGTCCCTGGTCACCTAGTGATATTGTATTGTCTTGTGACACTGTATAGCTCCTTGTCATTGAGTGTCATTGTATTGTCCCTGGTCATCTAGTGTCATAGTATAAGCCCAAGGGACTGAAGAGAGAGCAGAGAGGCTGTCAATGGCCGGCTGCTCCGTGCTCTGAGATCAGTCAGGATCACGCTGCTCGCTTGATAGAACCCCGCGGCCAGAAGCAGTGGGCCCCATGTTTCATACCTTGCCTTTAGTGATGTCTGCTCCCTGGTATTTGGATAGCTTTGTGTTGTCCCTGGTGAGCTAGTGGGATTGTGATCATCTGAGGTTTCCTGGTTCTGACAAAAACCTGAACTCGTTAGAAGAGAGGAGCAATTGGCAGCCGATCCGCTGATTGTTCTGCGCTGTTGCTGCGCATGTTCTACGCCTCGCACACCGTCGGTACGCGCCTCTCCCCCTCCTGCTTTACCCTTCCACAATTCGGCTACAAATAATTTAAAGATGTTTTGTCTCCTTCAATTACACAAGGCCTCAGCCTGGAAGCTTCGCAAATCCCACATCCTTACGTAACCCCTTCCCAGCAGCTCCGGTCTAGATTGTGCCGTCCTTGAAACAGATGGAAGTGGCCACAGCGAGAGCGCCAGCGATGGGCCGATCTCCTGTATCACCTCTCCGGGAGTGATGGCGGCCAACTCTCATTTAATGCCTTGTCTTCTCTCATTGCAGACGCAGCCGGTGCCAAACCCGTTGGCGTATTTCATGCACCGCAACCCAGTGTGGTTCCACCAGTTTGAAACCTCGGTCAATCATTTCATCGAACTAGTCGTGCCGTTTTTTATATTCATGGGAAGACGCATGTGTATTCTCAATGGGGGCCTGCAGATCCTCTTCCAGGTGAGGTCACGCCGGTAATATAGCAGACATATTTTTATACATAGGGGCAGTATCATAGTAGTTATATTCTTGTACATAGGGGCAGTATTATAGTAGTTATATTCTTGTACATAGGGGGCAGTATTATAGTAGTTATATTCTTGTACATAGGGGCAGTATTATAGTAGTTATATTCTTGTATATAGGGGCAGTATTATAGTAGTTATATTCTTGTACATAGGGGGCAGTATTATAGTAGTTATATTCTTGTACATAGGGGCAGTATTATAGTAGTTATATTCTTGTACATAGGGGCAGTATTATAGTAGTTATATTCTTGTACATAGGAGACAGTATTATAGTAGTTATATTCTTGTACATAGGGGCAGTATTATAGTAGTTATATTCTTGTACATAGGGGCAGTATTATAGTAGTTATATTCTTGTACATAGGGGCAGTATTATAGTAGTTATATTCTTGTACATAGGGGCAGTATTATAGTAGTTATATTCTTGTACATAGGGGCAGTATTATAGTAGTTATATTCTTGTACATAGGGGCAGTATTATAGTAGTTATATTCTTGTATATAGGGGCAGTATTATAGTAGTTATATTCTTGTACATAGGGGCAGTATTATAGTAGTTATATTCTTGTACATAGGGGCAGTATTATAGTAGTTATATTCTTGTACATAGGAGCAGTATTATAGTAGTTATATTCTTGTACATAGGGGCAGTATCATAGTAGTTATATTCTTGTACATAGGGGCATTATTATAGTAGTTATACTCTTGTACGTAGGGGGCAGTATTATAGTAGTTATATTCTTGTACATAGGGAGCAGTATTATAGTAGTTATATTCTTGTACGTAGGGGGCAGTATTATAGTAGTTATATTCTTGTACATAGGAGCAATATAATAGTTATATTCTTGAACATAGGGGGCAGTATTATAGTAGTTATATTCTTGTACATAGGAGCAGTATTATAGTAGTTATATTCTTGTACATAGGGGAAGTATTATAGTAGTTATATTCTTGTACATAGGAGCAGTATTATAGTACTTATATTCTTGTACATAGGAGCAGTATAATAGTTGTTATATTCTTGAACATAGGGGGCAGTATTATAGTAGTTATATTCTTGTACATAGGGGCAGTATTATAGTAGTTATATTCTTGTACATAGGGGCAGTATTATAGTAGTTATATTCTTGTACATAGGGGCAGTATTATAGTAGTTATATTCTTGTACATAGGGGCAGTATTATAGTAGTTATATTCTTGTACATAGGGGCAGTATTATAGTAGTTATATTCTTGTACATAGGGGCAGTATTATAGTAGTTATATTCTTGTATATAGGGGCAGTATTATAGTAGTTATATTCTTGTACATAGGGGCAGTATTATAGTAGTTATATTCTTGTACATAGGGGCAGTATTATAGTAGTTATATTCTTGTACATAGGAGCAGTATTATAGTAGTTATATTCTTGTACATAGGGGCAGTATCATAGTAGTTATATTCTTGTACATAGGGGCATTATTATAGTAGTTATACTCTTGTACGTAGGGGGCAGTATTATAGTAGTTATATTCTTGTACATAGGGAGCAGTATTATAGTAGTTATATTCTTGTACGTAGGGGGCAGTATTATAGTAGTTATATTCTTGTACATAGGAGCAATATAATAGTTATATTCTTGAACATAGGGGGCAGTATTATAGTAGTTATATTCTTGTACATAGGAGCAGTATTATAGTAGTTATATTCTTGTACATAGGGGAAGTATTATAGTAGTTATATTCTTGTACATAGGAGCAGTATTATAGTACTTATATTCTTGTACATAGGAGCAGTATAATAGTTGTTATATTCTTGAACATAGGGGGCAGTATTATAGTAGTTATATTCTTGTACATAGGGGCAGTATTATAGTAGTTATATTCTTGTACATAGGAGCAGTATTATAGTAGTTATATTCTTGTACATAGGAGCAGTATTATAGTAGTTATATTCTTGTACGTAGGGGGCAGTATTATAGTAGTTATATTCTTGTACGTAGGGGGCAGTATAATAGTAGTTATATTCTTGTACATTGGGGCAGTATTATAGTAGTTATATTCTTGTACATAGGGGCAGTATTTTAGTAGTTATATTCTTGTACGTAGGGGGCAGTATTATAGTAGTTATATTCTTGTACATAGGAGCAGTATTATAGTAGTTATATTCTTGTACATAGGGGGCAGTATTATAGTAGTTATATTCTTGTACATAGGGGGCAGTATTATAGTAGTTATATTCTTGTACATAGGGGCAGTATTATAGTAGTTATATTCTTGTACATAGGGGGCAGTATTATAGTAGTTATATTCTTGTACATAGGAGCAGTATTATAGTAGTTATATTCTTGTACATAGGAGCAGTATTATAGTAGTTATATTCTTGTACATAGGGGGCAGTATTATAGTAGTTATATTCTTGTATATAGAGGGCAGTATTATAGTAGTTATATTCTTGTACGTAGGGGGCAGTATTATAGTAGTTATATTCTTGTACATAGGAGCAGTATTGTAGTAGTTATATTCTTGTACATAGGAGCAGTATTATAGTACTTATATTCTTGTACATAGGAGCAGTATAATAGTTGTTATATTCTTGAACATAGGGGGCAGTATTATAGTAGTTATATTCTTGTACATAGGGGCAGTATTATAGTAGTTATATTCTTGTACATAGGAGCAGTATTATAGTAGTTATATTCTTGTACATAGGAGCAGTATTATAGTAGTTATATTCTTGTACGTAGGGGGCAGTATTATAGTAGTTATATTCTTGTACGTAGGGGGCAGTATAATAGTAGTTATATTCTTGTACATAGGGGCAGTATTATAGTAGTTATATTCTTGTACATAGGGGCAGTATTTTAGTAGTTATATTCTTGTACGTAGGGGGCAGTATTATAGTAGTTATATTCTTGTACATAGGAGCAGTATTATAGTAGTTATATTCTTGTACATAGGGGGCAGTATTATAGTAGTTATATTCTTGTACATAGGGGGCAGTATTATAGTAGTTATATTCTTGTACATAGGGGCAGTATTATAGTAGTTATATTCTTGTACATAGGGGGCAGTATTATAGTAGTTATATTCTTGTACATAGGAGCAGTATTATAGTAGTTATATTCTTGTACATAGGAGCAGTATTATAGTAGTTATATTCTTGTACATAGGGGGCAGTATTATAGTAGTTATATTCTTGTATATAGAGGGCAGTATTATAGTAGTTATATTCTTGTACATAGGAGCAGTATTATAGTAGTTATATTCTTGTACATAGGAGCAGTATTATAGTAGTTATATTCTTGTACATAGGAGCAGTATTATAGTAGTTATATTCTTGTACATAGGGGGCAGTATTATAGTAGTTATATTCTTGTACATAGGGGCAGTATTATAGTAGTTATATTCTTGTACATAGGGGGCAGTATTATAGTAGTTATATTCTTGTACATAGGGGCAGTATTATAGTAGTTATATTCTTGTACATAGGGGGCAGTATTATAGTAGTTATATTCTTGTACATAGGAGCAGTATTATAGTAGTTATATTCTTGTACATAGGGGGCAGTATTATAGTAGTTATATTCTTGTACATAGGAGCAGTATTATAGTAGTTATATTCTTGTACATAGGAGCAGTATTATAGTAGTTATATTCTTGTACATAGGGGGCAGTATTATAGTAGTTATATTCTTGTACATAGGAGCAGTATTATAGTAGTTATATTCTTGCACATAGGGGGCAGTATTATAGTAGTTATATTCTTGTATATAGAGGGCAGTATTATAGTAGTTATATTCTTGTACATAGGAGCAGTATTATAGTAGTTATATTCTTGTACATAGGAGCAGTATTATAGTAGTTATATTCTTGTACATAGGGGCAGTATTATAGTAGTTATATTCTTGTACATAGGGGCAGTATTATTATAGTTATATTCTTGTACATAGGGGCAGTATTATAGTAGTTATAGTCTTGTACATAGGAGCAGTATTATAGTAGTTATATTCTTGTACATAGGGGCAGTATTATAGTAGTTATATTCTTGTACATAGGGGGCAGTATTATAGTAGTTATATTCTTGTACATAGGGGCAGTATTATAGTAGTTATATTCTTGTACATAGGGGCAGTATTATTATAGTTATATTCTTGTACATAGGGGCAGTATTATAGTAGTTATATTCTTGTACATAGGGGCAGTATTATAGTAGTTATATTCTTGTACATAGGGGCAGTATTATTATAGTTATATTCTTGTACATAGGGGCAGTATTATAGTAGTTATATTCTTGTACATAGGGGCAGTATTATAGTAGTTATATTCTTGTACATAGGGGCAGTATTATTATAGTTATATTCTTGTACATAGGGGCAGTATTATAGTAGTTATAGTCTTGTACATAGGAGCAGTATTATAGTAGTTATATTCTTGTACATAGGGGCAGTATTATAGTAGTTATATTCTTGTACATAGGGGGCAGTATTATAGTAGTTATATTCTTGTACATAGGGGCAGTATTATAGTAGTTATATTCTTGTACATAGGGGCAGTATTATTATAGTTATATTCTTGTACATAGGGGCAGTATTATAGTAGTTATAGTCTTGTACATAGGAGCAGTATTATAGTAGTTATATTCTTGTATATAGGGGCAGTATTATTGTAGTTATATTCTTGTACATAGGGGGCAGTATTATAGTAGTTATATTCTTGTGCTTATGGGCAGTACCTGTGCTCCTATGTCACAGTTTGCCCCATAAGTGGCACATTTCCCCTTGGGAGTGACAGTACATTAGCGCGGTGTACATTTGGGCTCAGCGCCCTATAAGGAGCCTCTTGTGTGCGGCTCTTCATAAATAGCGCACAGTAAGGAATCTACCTTACATCCTGTTCTGTGCGGCCGGTGGGCTCCGGCCCTCCCAGCACCGGCCTGACACTGGCTCCCTTCATCCCCACTGACCACAGCAGCAGCCTCCACTCATTAGGAGAAGCCTCAGTTTTGTTTACCAAGTGGGAACATAAATATCGTCACCTTTGGGGTCCGGGCAGGAATGTGATGGAGCGTCAGAATCCGCTGCTGCTTAATCTTCAGCCACCGCCAGCTCCTCATTACGTTGACAGTATGGCGGTACGGGGACTGGACCGTAATTGTGCTGACGGTCTGATCCACAGGGCTCTGATTATATTTGAGAGTAATATCGGGGGTGAGCCATTACTGTCCCAGACCCTTCTCCTGTATTGTCCCATATACCTCACACTCGGCTCTGCTACATCACTGTTACTAAACCTTGAACCATCTGACCACACATATCACAACTTCTGTAACACAAACTCGACTCTGCTACATCACGGTTACTGATTAGCCAATTTTTCTTCTGACCAGCACTTCTATAACGCAGACTCATCTCTGCTACATCAGTGTTACCAAACCTTTAACTACCTGACTACACTTTTTACCACCACTTCTATAACACAAACTCGAGTCTGCTGCATCACCGTTACTAAATTCTGGATTGTCTGATTACTCTCCTGACCATTGCTTAGGCACCATAAATTCAACTCTGCTACATCACTTTTAATCCCTGATTGCTTGAGTACACGTCTGATGACCGATTCCATAAAGAAAAACCCAACACTGCTACATCACTGTTACCGTATCCTGGATTACCCGACTACCCATCTGACCGCCACTTCTTTACAACAAACTAAACTCTGCGACCAAACCTTGAGTTTCCTGACTACTTATCGGATCACCAACTCGACTCTGCTATACCACTGTTACTGAACTATAAATTGCCAGACTAGTCTCTAGATCACCACGTCAATTCCTCAAACTCAACTCTGCTACATCACTGTTATCAAATCCTGGGTTACCTGTCAGCTTTCCTCGCCGCCTCTTCTGTACCAACTCAACTCTGCTACATCATCGTTACTGAGTCCTGGAATTTCCGATTACCCTGTCCCCTGCCGACCACTGCTTTTGTACCATAAAATCACTAATACCTGGAATTAAGTTGCCTGGATATTGTCCTGACCACCACTTCTATATAGCAAAGTCGACTCTGCTGCATCACTGCTGCCAAACCATCTGATTCGTGACTTCTCATCACCTCTTCTGTACAGCAAGATAAACTCTGCTAAATCACCATTACAAACTAATAGATTGCCTGACTTTAGACTTTGCTTGTAACGCACCCTCGACTCTGCTGCATCACCATCACCAAACCTTGACTTGCCTGACTATTTTCCTGACCACCGCCTCAATTCCACCAACTCGTCTCTGCTACATCACCGTTACTGGATTTTGGATAGCCTGACATCTCACCTGACCATCTCTTCTGTATTGCATACTTGAGTTTGCTATATCACTGTTACAACAAAGCCTTGAATCGCCTCACTACCCTCCAGACCACCACTTTTATACCATAGACTCAACTCTGTTACATCAATGTTTCCAAACCATGCGTTTCCTGGCTATACTGTGTGTGTAATGCAAACTCGACTCTGCTACATCACCATATTTTGAGATGACTATTTTCATGACCACCGCCTCAATATCACCAACTCAACTTTGTTACATCACCGTTACTGACTCGCGGATTGTCTGACTGCACCTACCAACCACCGCTTTCGTTTCACAAAGTTAACTCTGCGTCATCATCAATACCAATCTTTAAATTGGCTGAATATGGTTCTGAGCACCGCTTCTGTATCGCAAACTGGACTGCTACATCTTTGCTACCAAATTGTGAAGATTCCTGACTAGGCTCGCTTTCACCTTCTCCGTTCAGCAATCTCAACTCTGTGACATCACTGTTACTAAATCCTGAATGCCTGACTACTATTCTGAGCACCATTTCTGAACCGCACCCTCGGCTCTACTACATCACCGTTACCAAGCCGTGAATTTTCTGACTACACTCCGGACCACCTCTTCCTTACTGCTACATCATCATTACTAAATTTTAGATTGCCTTACTACACTTCAGAACGCCACTTTTGAATCACATTCTCGATTCTGCTACATCACCGTTACCAAGCCGTGAATTTTCTGACCACACTCCGGACCACCTCTTCCTTACTGCTACATCATCGTTACTAAATTTTAGATTGCCTTACTACACTTCAGAACTCTACTTTTTAATCGCAATCTCGATTCTGCTACATCACCGTTACCAAGCCGTGAATTTTCTGACTACACTCCGGACCACCTCTTCCTTACTGCTACATCATCGTTACTAAATTTTAGATTGCCTTACTGCACTTCAGAACGCCACTTTTGAATCACATTCTCGATTCTGCTACATCACCGTGACCAAGTCGTGAATTTTCTGACTACACTCCGGACCACCTCTTCCTTACTGCTACATCATCGTTACTAAATTTTAGATTGCCTTACTACACTTCAGAACTCCACTTTTGAATCGCAATCTCGATTCTGCTACATCACCGTTACCAAGCCGTGAATTTTCTGACTACACTCCGGACCAGCTCTTCCTTACTGTGCGCTCACCTCTGCTACATCATCATTACTAAATTTCAGATTGCCTTACAACACTTCAGAACGCCACTTTTGAACCGCAATCTCGATTCTGCTACATCACCGTTACAAAATCATGAATTTCCTGACTACACTTTATATCGCTCTTTTTGTTTGGCAAACCTGACTCTGCAATGTCCCAACCTAGAATTGGCCTGACTACTCTCCAGACCAGTGTTCTTTTATACCGCATTTTCGGTTCTGCTACATCACCGTAATAAATCCTTGAGTTGTTTGACTATTCACCAGTACTTTTATATGGAAGTCCTTTCCGCAGGAGGAATCGCTGGACAATCTAAAGGGAGAAAAGTCATTGGGTCCACGTAAGTTAGTCGACCCGAATTTGGAGGAAAATTGTTCACGGTAGATGAACCTGTGCCGCCTTGTTGGTTTTTTTTGTTGTTGTTGGAGCAGTTTAGGCATCGTGTGCTGGATTGTTTTTTTTTGTTTTTTTTTGTTGTTGGAGCAGTTTAGGCATCGTGTGCTGGATTGTTGGTTTTTTTTGTTTTTTTTTGTTGTTGGAGCAGTTTAGGCATAGTGTGCTGGATTGTTGTTTTTTTTTGTTGTTGTTGGAGCAGTTTAGGCATCGTGTGCTGGATTGTTGGTGTTTTATGTCCGGTGGATCATTCACCACCTGATTGTTTCCCGCTGAGGAGCTTCTCCAGAATTGAATGGCGGCCTCTAGTGGACAACTGCGCGCACTGCACGTTACCTGCACAGTGTCAGTGCGCAAGCAGCCAGAAGGATTTAGAAAGCTCCCATAAAACCTTGTAATTATGCGGGTCCGACCACGAGTTAATTGCTATTTTATTGACGGGTTCACAATTACGGACTTATTTATTCCAGCGGCGGGGCGAGGACTCCGCACGAGGAGCGCGCAGAGTAACGCAGGAGGGATCTGGCACTCAAACAAAACCCTGCTTCTTTCTCACACACAGTCTCCGCATTCAGCCGGGGCTTTATGGACAGACTCCTGTTCTGCAGAGGAAGCTGTAAACTTTAATGCTGATATGCCATTTAATACGCACGCTTGAAGATCTCCATTGACATTTCATGCACGTTTTATGGCGCTTTTTATAATTGTTATTGGAGTCGCGGTGGCGGGTCCGACTGTGGGATTTTTTATATATATATAATGTATACACCCTCCTCCTTTTATTTTATTTAGATATATATTAAAATCAGGAGGATCGTTTCACAATTAGCAACCCCTTTAAATGCAGGTGTAGCAGAGTTGGGTTTGTCGGATGGAGCAGAGCAGAGTTTGTCTGGTATAGCAGAGCTGATGTGATCATGTAGCACACTGCAGGGTGATAACAGAGGATTTTTTTTTTTTACTCCTCGGACGCAAAAAAGAAATAAATTACTAACTCGGCTCTGCTACATCTATATATGAATATTATAATAGCCATTGAGCTTCCCTATAATAATCCGGAAACTCTGCTGCTCTGGAAGCCAAATGATGTTAATGCTCCACCTGCCGACGACTTTGACCCCAACGTAAACTGTTGCCCTCAGTTAGGTGTATGCTTAAATATATGTAGGTGTAGCAGAGTTGAGTTTGTTGGATGCAAATTTTGTAACTGTTTTTTTTTTTTTAATTTATGTGCAGTAGGTAAAAACAGCATCGTTCTGGATTATTGGACTGGACAGTCCAGTGATCCGGCACTGTGCCATGTACGCTTGCAGATGACGCATTGATAGAACTGTAAGAATCCATTCAGCATATTCATTTTTACCCCTCCCACATCGATCCCTTAGAAAAACGGGACAGATGCGAAAGTAGCAAACAGTGAAATATATTCTGGATTATTGGACAGTCGAAATAAAAGTATATAAAACAGGGAAGAGAACTTTATTAAAGGAGCCCTCCGGATCAGACTTGTGTTTGTTGGCTCTGCATGGGCGGGGCATGACGCAGGGGATTTCTTATTGGTCAATCATATTCCAACCCCTAAGGTTCCCTGCAATAGCCATAATGAAATGTACTAGTATTGCTCCCTTTAAGAAATTATTAAATTTCGGGGTCAATGTTTTAGAAAAGGGTGGGGTGGACCCTCTCTTTAAATATTGGTGATGGCCAAGCAAAGTATGAAGGTGGGAGTCTGGGGGTCCTGGATGAGTTGGTGAAATAGTTAAGTCGGTCCAGCCGGCTCCCATTAGGCTTTTATCCCTGTGACAGAGTCAGGGTCGTCTCCAGTCCGCGCAGCTGCCGCCTCTGCCTGCCAAGGGACCAGGTGCCGACTCTGGGGAAGGAGAGTTTAAGCACTTGGCACAAGGGGCCGGCGGGTGATGCCAGAGCCAGCTCGCTTTATGTGTGTGCATCTGTAAGCCGAGTGTGCATGTGCGCCCATAAAGATCTGCGCCAAAGTGCTGTGAAAATCCAGTCCTCATGATCTGTCCGCTGCCTGTATCACATCCCAGTAACCATCACACTGCATCATCCTGGCACTATACATGGCGGCAGGGTTTAGTTCACAGGGTTTTTCCATATATGGCTTCACATAGTTTTTCACGTTTTTTTCAAGTTTAGTTCATGTGGTTTTCATGTGTTTTTTGTTCAAGTTTAGTTCACATGGTTCTAAATGTTTTTTTTTAAGTTTGGTTCATATGTTTTCTATTTATTTTTTTTCATGTTGAGTTCACATGATTTTTCATGTTTTTTTCAGGTTTTGTTCACATGGTTTTTCATGTTTTTGTCAGGTTTTGTTCACATGGTTTTTCATGTTTATATCAGGTTTTGTTCACATGGTTTTTCATGTTTTTATCAGGTTTTGTTCACATGGTTTTTCATGTTTTTATCAGGTTTTTGTTCACATGGTTTTTCATGTTTTTATCAGGTTTTTGTTCACATGGTTTTTCATGTTTTTATCAGGTTTTGTTCACATGGTTTTTCATGTTTTTAACAGGTTTTTGTTCACATGGTTTTTCATGTTTTTATCAGGTTTTTGTTCACATGGTTTTTCATGTTTTTATCAGGTTTTGTTCACATGGCTTTTCATGTTTTTATCAGGTTTTGTTCACATGGTTTTTCATGTTTTTATCAGGTTTTGTTCACATGGTTTTTCATGTTTTTATCAGGTTTAGTTCACATGGTTTTTCATTTTTTTCCCTACAAACTACTCCTTCAGGGCATACTGGATTCTGTAGTTTGGTAGAAGCTGCAGAGCCATAAATTAATGATTAGAAGGCTATACCGTGACATACATTCCTTATACATTGCTTGGATGGTTGGATTGAGGTGGTTTTTCATGTTTTTTTTTTTTAGTTGCTTTTTAAAAAAAAAAAATTTCCCAGTGCATGCTGGGATCTGTAGTTTTGCATCAGCTGGAGCTCCACTGGTCAGAGATTACAGGCCTAAATCAAGAGAGATTTATTACACATAATACTAAGGTTGGGCTCGCGTGGTTTTTCACGTTTATTTTCCCCAACATTTTTCACGTTTTTTTTCCCCTCCAGCTTACTGCATTCCTTTATTTAGTAATTTCAAATGGTCTGCGTCCTCTAACATCCACCAGAAAATCAGTCTTGATTTCAAAAATTTAATTCCGTTTTGTGTACACAGCTCCTGTGCAGAGCTGTGTGTATCCATGGTTACAGACTCCAAACAAAGTCTGATGTGAGCTGATGCATAGTAGTCCTGTCTTTGATGAGTTTTAATTCGTCCCCTTCCGACCCTACGCTAGCCATAAGGCAGTGTATCGGTTGTATGCGGAGTGTCCCTTTAAGAAATGGCCCTTAAAGGGGAAATCTATTTTCACATTATCTATGTGAGGAATCGATCGTCTCAGCGGACCCGGACTATTCTTATACTGAGCAGAAGCGGGGACAGAAGTAGCCGTCCAAAAAGTCGCCTACGAGACGTGCAATGTGTGCGCACGGCGCGAAAAGTTGGTCCTGGTCGTGTGTTGCAGGATATAAAGGAAAGGGATCAGCGGAGGACTACAGCTGCAAGATCTGACTACACAGGTGTGTATGTAGTCTGTCGCCGTGGAGACGCTTAGCTCTGCATGGGAGCTGTAGACACAAAACAGTAGAAGATTTTTAGTTAAAATTCCAACTTTTTTTTTTTATAGCAGATTCATTGAGGCATGAAAAACAGGCTTGCAAAAGTTTACACACCTCTTAAGTGAAACAAAACGTGCTGGGAGTTGTAGTGTCATCACATTTTGGCCAGTGCTTGCACAGCATAGGTCTTCTCCGCTCACTACCAAAGCTGCCTCTTCCTCCAAACACAGCACAACTCGCCTGCTCTCTACAGGCTCCATCTGACTTTTTTTTTTTTTTTTTATTATTATTATTTTTTCCGCCATCACAGCTAATTCAGGTTTCCTGCAAATTATTTTGCTAGGTAATATAACAATTTGTTTTTCATTAGCGGCTGTCCGCTCCGGAGCCCCCTTCAAGGTTTGAGAAACAGCAGCCGGCGAGAGGGGGGCCTCGGAGGGGAACCCTTGGGGGAATACGGGGGCAGAGCGCACCGTACAGTTTACTGCTCGCAGCCAGGCAGGCACGGGATTTAACGACGCACTCCCCATATAGGGGGATCACATGCGTGTCCCCACCGCCAGCTAATTAGGGCAGCCCCCATGTCAACATGCAGAATTGTTAAAGTCTTAGCTACTGTGAAATGCATAAAAAATAGTATTAACCCCCCCCCCCCCCGAGCGGAGCACGGACAATTTATGGAGAAGATTATAGATCCTAACGATCGCTCAGGCGGCGTTGGCCTCAATGGGGGGAATAGTCCTACAGTATAGAGGTCTGGGATTTATACTACCTGGGCGGAGAACCACTAAAAGGGGCTCAGGAGGGTCACACAGATAAATGTTTATATGAGACATTGACTGTAAAGAAAGGAAATCCCTACTGCTGATTAATAGAAGGCTCCGATCACCCATCCTGTAGATAAAAGCTCGAGAATCTACATTTCAGAAGTCACCACTAGAGGGAGCACAGGAGCTTACTGTATACAGTCTGCAGTGAGCTCCCCCTGGTGGTGGCTGTAAGCAGGCAGGGTTTTATCATTTATTTTATATCCGTGTTTGCGTGTACACACTCACACATATATATATATATATATATATATATATATATATATATATATATATATATATATATATATATATATATACACACATATATATATATACACAGTTATTTTACTCATTTATATAGCGCCATCAATTCCTCAGTGCTTTACAGGCATCATATAATATGTGGGTGTGTGTGTTCATACATATATAAAGACGTACATTAAATGATAAGATCGGAACTGCCGTCAGCCACCACCAGGGGGAGCTCACTGCAGACTGTGTACAGTAAGCTCCTGTGCTCCCTCTAGTGGTGTCCACGCTCAGATAAGTGTCACTCCCAGTGATGCACGACCCACCACTCTGCTATAGTGAGGTCACTGCGCGCTGAGGACCCACAGGAGACAGTCGACACAGGATTAATAGGGACTGGTCGGCTGTCCTGACGTGTCTGTTGTATTTACTACTTATGTCACGTTGGAGCTTCTTTTATCAGATCTCTCCACAGTCCTTCTCTTATTCCTCTTGGAAATGAGCAACAGTACTGACAAGTGGAGATCCCGGATGTCTTGACTCGATCAGATCCTGCCGGAGACTGGTCCCATCCTGACAGTCTGAGCCTGAGATGCCTCCATGGTGCTCGGAGGCTCGTTGACCTCACGGCGTCCTAGAGGCTGGTTTTCCGGCCTCGGTCCCATATATCGGTACGTGTAATTAGACGCTAATCGGATTACTTGGAGCCACTGCAAGAAAGCGGCCGAGGAGGAGGCCCCGTGTCTTGGGGAGGTTGCCCCGGACTGTGGAGGTTACGTCCACTGGTGAAGCCGCACCTGCCGATTTCACATGTAGCGGCTGCACTCAATTACTGCACATCGGGGGAGGAGGATCGGAGGACACACATCCTCTTCCTTCTAGAGATCAAGTAACATCAACCCCGCAACATCTGGTCCTGGCCATCCCCCAGGGCCACTAACCTCTGCCTACATTAACTCCACAAGGCCTGTCACAGGCCTGGCCGACAGCGAGTGACAGCTGGCAGCAAGTGTCCGACAGCAGCAGCGTCTGTTAATCGTGACGTGGCTTCCAAAGTTCTGCAACTTTCTAATGTACTTTGTGTATTAATCCAGCGCCATTTTCAGGACCTTGGCTCGCTCACAGGAATATTTCTATGCACTGACTGTCAGTGTAATTGTTCAAGTATGGCCGCCCCATCCTGTATCCACTATTGGGGCATATGGATAGTATAGTGGAAATATTCAAGGGGGCTCCCCCACCTGGGCATATGGCATATCCATAGAATAGATGTGGGTTTTATCCTCTGTCAATGAAGATGTTACTGCGCATGTGCAGCTCCTTCTAAGTTACTGTTCATATCAGCTCCCTTTATGTCACTGCATGTGTGCAGCTCATTCTAAGTCACACACATCTGCAGCTCTCTCTACTCACCGTGCATGTGGTGCTTTATGTCACAACCCATGCGCAGCTCCCTAAGTTACCATGTATGTACGACTCCCTTTAGTCACCACACATGTACAGCTCCCTCTAAGATGCTGCGCATGAGCAACTGCCTCATAGTCACTGCACATGGGCAGCTCCCCTTAAGTCCTTGCTCATGGGCAACTCCCTCTTATTCACGGTACATGTGCAGCTTCCTCAAAGTCGCTGCGCACAGACAGCTCTCTTCAAGTCACCGCGCATGTTCAGCTCCCTCTAAGTCACCGCGCATGTGCAGCTCCCTCTAAGTCACCGCGCATGTGCAGCTCCCTCTAAGTCACCGCGCATGTGCAGCTCCCTCTAAGTCACCGCGCATGTGCAGCTCCCTCTAAGTCACCGCGCATGTGCAGCTCCCTCTAAGTCACCGCGCATGTGCAGCTCCCTCTAAGTCACCGCGCATGTGCAGCTCCCTCTAAGTCACCGCGCATGTGCAGCTCCCTCTAAGTCACCGCGCATGTGCAGCTCCCTCTAAGTCACCGCGCATGTGCAGCTCCCTCTAAGTCACCGCGCATGTGCAGCTCCCTCTAAGTCACCGCGCATGTGCAGCTCCCTCTAAGTCACCGCGCATGTGCAGCTCCCTCTAAGTCACCGCGCATGTGCAGCTCCCTCTAAGTCACCGCGCATGTGCAGCTCCCTCTAAGTCACCGCGCATGTGCAGCTCCCTCTAAGTCACCGCGCATGTGCAGCTCCCTCTAAGTCACCGCGCATGTGCAGCTCCCTCTAAGTCACCGCGCATGTGCAGCTCCCTCTAAGTCACCGCGCATGTGCAGCTCCCTCTAAGTCACCGCGCATGTGCAGCTCCCTCTAAGTCACCGCGCATGTGCAGCTCCCTCTAAGTCACCGCGCATGTGCAGCTCCCTCTAAGTCACCGCGCATGTGCAGCTCCCTCTAAGTCACCGCGCATGTGCAGCTCCCTCTAAGTCACCGCGCATGTGCAGCTCCCTCTAAGTCACCGCGCATGTGCAGCTCCCTCTAAGTCACCGCGCATGTGCAGCTCCCTCTAAGTCACCGCGCATGTGCAGCTCCCTCTAAGTCACCGCGCATGTGCAGCTCCCTCTAAGTCACCGCGCATGTGCAGCTCCCTCTAAGTCACCGCGCATGTGCAGCTCCCTCTAAGTCACCGCGCATGTGCAGCTCCCTCTAAGTCACCGCGCATGTGCAGCTCCCTCTAAGTCACCGCGCATGTGCAGCTCCCTCTAAGTCACCGCGCATGTGCAGCTCCCTCTAAGTCACCGCTGATGTTCAGCTCCCTCTAAGTCACCGCTGATGTTCAGCTCTCCCTCTAAGTCACCGCTGATGTTCAGCTCTCCCTCTAAGTCACCGCTGATGTTCAGCTCTCCCTCTAAGTCACCGCTGATGTTCAGCTCTCCCTCTAAGTCACCGCTGATGTTCAGCTCTCCCTCTAAGTCACCGCTGATGTTCAGCTCTCCCTCTAAGTCACCGCTGATGTTCAGCTCTCCCTCTAAGTCACCGCTGATGTTCAGCTCTCCCTCTAAGTCACCGCTGATGTTCAGCTCTCCCTCTAAGTCACCGCTGATGTTCAGCTCTCCCTCTAAGTCACCGCTGATGTTCAGCTCTCCCTCTAAGTCACCGCTGATGTTCAGCTCTCCCTCTAAGTCACCGCTGATGTTCAGCTCTCCCTCTAAGTCACCGCTGATGTTCAGCTCTCCCTCTAAGTCACCGCTGATGTTCAGCTCTCCCTCTAAGTCACCGCTGATGTTCAGCTCTCCCTCTAAGTCACCGCTGATGTTCAGCTCTCCCTCTAAGTCACCGCTGATGTTCAGCTCTCCCTCTAAGTCACCGCTGATGTTCAGCTCTCCCTCTAAGTCACCGCTGATGTTCAGCTCTCCCTCTAAGTCACCGCTGATGTTCAGCTCTCCCTCTAAGTCACCGCTGATGTTCAGCTCTCCCTCTAAGTCACCGCTGATGTTCAGCTCTCCCTCTAAGTCACCGCTGATGTTCAGCTCTCCCTCTAAGTCACCGCTGATGTTCAGCTCTCCCTCTAAGTCACCGCTGATGTTCAGCTCTCCCTCTAAGTCACCGCTGATGTTCAGCTCTCCCTCTAAGTCACCGCTGATGTTCAGCTCTCCCTCTAAGTCACCGCTGATGTTCAGCTCTCCCTCTAAGTCACCGCTGATGTTCAGCTCTCCCTCTAAGTCACCGCTGATGTTCAGCTCTCCCTCTAAGTCACCGCTGATGTTCAGCTCTCCCTCTAAGTCACCGCTGATGTTCAGCTCTCCCTCTAAGTCACCGCTGATGTTCAGCTCTCCCTCTAAGTCACCGCTGATGTTCAGCTCTCCCTCTAAGTCACCGCTGATGTTCAGCTCTCCCTCTAAGTCACCGCTGATGTTCAGCTCTCCCTCTAAGTCACCGCTGATGTTCAGCTCTCCCTCTAAGTCACCGCTGATGTTCAGCTCTCCCTCTAAGTCACCGCTGATGTTCAGCTCTCCCTCTAAGTCACCGCTGATGTTCAGCTCTCCCTCTAAGTCACCGCTGATGTTCAGCTCTCCCTCTAAGTCACCGCTGATGTTCAGCTCTCCCTCTAAGTCACCGCTGATGTTCAGCTCTCCCTCTAAGTCACCGCTGATGTTCAGCTCTCCCTCTAAGTCACCGCTGATGTTCAGCTCTCCCTCTAAGTCACCGCTGATGTTCAGCTCTCCCTCTAAGTCACCGCTGATGTTCAGCTCTCCCTCTAAGTCACCGCTGATGTTCAGCTCTCCCTCTAAGTCACCGCTGATGTTCAGCTCTCCCTCTAAGTCACCGCTGATGTTCAGCTCTCCCTCTAAGTCACCGCTGATGTTCAGCTCTCCCTCTAAGTCACCGCTGATGTTCAGCTCTCCCTCTAAGTCACCGCTGATGTTCAGCTCTCCCTCTAAGTCACCGCTGATGTTCAGCTCTCCCTCTAAGTCACCGCTGATGTTCAGCTCTCCCTCTAAGTCACCGCTGATGTTCAGCTCTCCCTCTAAGTCACCGCTGATGTTCAGCTCTCCCTCTAAGTCACCGCTGATGTTCAGCTCTCCCTCTAAGTCACCGCTGATGTTCAGCTCTCCCTCTAAGTCACCGCTGATGTTCAGCTCTCCCTCTAAGTCACCGCTGATGTTCAGCTCCCTCTAAGTCACCGCTGATGTTCAGCTCCCTCTAAGTCACCGCTGATGTTCAGCTCTCCCTCTAAGTCACCGCTGATGTTCAGCTCCCTCTAAGTCACCGCTGATGTTCAGCTCCCTCTAAGTCACCGCTGATGTTCAGCTCCCTCTAAGTCACCGCTGATGTTCAGCTCCCTCTAAGTCACCGCTGATGTTCAGCTCCCTCTAAGTCACCGCTGATGTTCAGCTCCCTCTAAGTCACCGCTGATGTTCAGCTCCCTCTAAGTCACCGCTGATGTTCAGCTCCCTCTAAGTCACCGCTGATGTTCAGCTCCCTCTAAGTCACCGCTGATGTTCAGCTCCCTCTAAGTCACCGCTGATGTTCAGCTCCCTCTAAGTCACCGCTGATGTTCAGCTCCCTCTAAGTCACCGCTGATGTTCAGCTCCCTCTAAGTCACCGCTGATGTTCAGCTCCCTCTAAGTCACCGCTGATGTTCAGCTCCCTCTAAGTCACCGCTGATGTTCAGCTCCCTCTAAGTCACCGCTGATGTTCAGCTCCCTCTAAGTCACCGCTGATGTTCAGCTCCCTCTAAGTCACCGCTGATGTTCAGCTCCCTCTAAGTCACCGCTGATGTTCAGCTCCCTCTAAGTCACCGCTGATGTTCAGCTCCCTCTAAGTCACCGCTGATGTTCAGCTCCCTCTAAGTCACCGCTGATGTTCAGCTCCCTCTAAGTCACCGCTGATGTTCAGCTCCCTCTAAGTCACCGCTGATGTTCAGCTCCCTCTAAGTCACCGCTGATGTTCAGCTCCCTCTAAGTCACCGCTGATGTTCAGCTCCCTCTAAGTCACCGCTGATGTTCAGCTCCCTCTAAGTCACCGCTGATGTTCAGCTCCCTCTAAGTCACCGCTGATGTTCAGCTCCCTCTAAGTCACCGCTGATGTTCAGCTCCCTCTAAGTCACCGCTGATGTTCAGCTCCCTCTAAGTCACCGCTGATGTTCAGCTCCCTCTAAGTCACCGCTGATGTTCAGCTCCCTCTAAGTCACCGCTGATGTTCAGCTCCCTCTAAGTCACCGCTGATGTTCAGCTCCCTCTAAGTCACCGCTGATGTTCAGCTCCCTCTAAGTCACCGCTGATGTTCAGCTCCCTCTAAGTCACCGCTGATGTTCAGCTCCCTCTAAGTCACCGCTGATGTTCAGCTCCCTCTAAGTCACCGCTGATGTTCAGCTCCCTCTAAGTCACCGCTGATGTTCAGCTCCCTCTAAGTCACCGCTGATGTTCAGCTCCCTCTAAGTCACCGCTGATGTTCAGCTCCCTCTAAGTCACCGCTGATGTTCAGCTCCCTCTAAGTCACCGCTGATGTTCAGCTCCCTCTAAGTCACCGCTGATGTTCAGCTCCCTCTAAGTCACCGCTGATGTTCAGCTCCCTCTAAGTCACCGCTGATGTTCAGCTCCCTCTAAGTCACCGCTGATGTTCAGCTCCCTCTAAGTCACCGCTGATGTTCAGCTCCCTCTAAGTCACCGCTGATGTTCAGCTCCCTCTAAGTCACCGCTGATGTTCAGCTCCCTCTAAGTCACCGCTGATGTTCAGCTCCCTCTAAGTCACCGCTGATGTTCAGCTCCCTCTAAGTCACCGCTGATGTTCAGCTCCCTCTAAGTCACCGCTGATGTTCAGCTCCCTCTAAGTCACCGCTGATGTTCAGCTCCCTCTAAGTCACCGCTGATGTTCAGCTCCCTCTAAGTCACCGCTGATGTTCAGCTCCCTCTAAGTCACCGCTGATGTTCAGCTCCCTCTAAGTCACCGCTGATGTTCAGCTCCCTCTAAGTCACCGCTGATGTTCAGCTCCCTCTAAGTCACCGCTGATGTTCAGCTCCCTCTAAGTCACCGCTGATGTTCAGCTCCCTCTAAGTCACCGCTGATGTTCAGCTCCCTCTAAGTCACCGCTGATGTTCAGCTCCCTCTAAGTCACCGCTGATGTTCAGCTCCCTCTAAGTCACCGCTGATGTTCAGCTCCCTCTAAGTCACCGCTGATGTTCAGCTCCCTCTAAGTCACCGCTGATGTTCAGCTCCCTCTAAGTCACCGCTGATGTTCAGCTCCCTCTAAGTCACCGCTGATGTTCAGCTCCCTCTAAGTCACCGCTGATGTTCAGCTCCCTCTAAGTCACCGCTGATGTTCAGCTCCCTCTAAGTCACCGCTGATGTTCAGCTCCCTCTAAGTCACCGCTGATGTTCAGCTCCCTCTAAGTCACCGCTGATGTTCAGCTCCCTCTAAGTCACCGCTGATGTTCAGCTCCCTCTAAGTCACCGCTGATGTTCAGCTCCCTCTAAGTCACCGCTGATGTTCAGCTCCCTCTAAGTCACCGCTGATGTTCAGCTCCCTCTAAGTCACCGCTGATGTTCAGCTCCCTCTAAGTCACGGCTGATGTTCAGCTCCCTCTAAGTCACGGCTGATGTTCAGCTCCCTCTAAGTCACGGCTGATGTTCAGCTCCCTCTAAGTCACGGCTGATGTTCAGCTCCCTCTAAGTCACGGCTGATGTTCAGCTCCCTCTAAGTCACGGCTGATGTTCAGCTCCCTCTAAGTCACGGCTGATGTTCAGCTCCCTCTAAGTCACGGCTGATGTTCAGCTCCCTCTAAGTCACGGCTGATGTTCAGCTCCCTCTAAGTCACGGCTGATGTTCAGCTCCCTCTAAGTCACGGCTGATGTTCAGCTCCCTCTAAGTCACGGCTGATGTTCAGCTCCCTCTAAGTCACGGCTGATGCTCAGCTCCCTCTAAGTCACGGCTGATGCTCAGCTCCCTCTAAGTCACGGCTGATGCTCAGCTCCCTCTAAGTCACGGCTGATGCTCAGCTCCCTCTAAGTCACGGCTGATGCTCAGCTCCCTCTAAGTCACGGCTGATGCTCAGCTCCCTCTAAGCCACGGCTGATGCTCAGCTCCCTCTAAGCCACGGCTGATGCTCAGCTCCCTCTAAGCCACGGCTGATGCTCAGCTCCCTCTAAGCCACGGCTGATGCTCAGCTCCCTCTAAGCCACGGCTGATGCTCAGCTCCCTCTAAGCCACGGCTGATGCTCAGCTCCCTCTAAGCCACGGCTGATGCTCAGCTCCCTCTAAGCCACGGCTGATGCTCAGCTCCCTCTAAGCCACGGCTGATGCTCAGCTCCCTCTAAGCCACGGCTGATGCTCAGCTCCCTCTAAGCCACGGCTGATGCTCAGCTCCCTCTAAGCCACGGCTGATGCTCAGCTCCCTCTAAGCCACGGCTGATGCTCAGCTCCCTCTAAGCCACCGCTGATGCTCAGCTCCCTCTAAGCCACCGCTGATGCTCAGCTCCCTCTAAGCCACCGCTGATGCTCAGCTCCCTCTAAGCCACCGCTGATGCTCAGCTCCCTCTAAGCCACCGCTGATGCTCAGCTCCCTCTAAGCCACCGCTGATGCTCAGCTCCCTCTAAGCCACCGCTGATGCTCAGCTCCCTCTAAGCCACCGCTGATGCTCAGCTCCCTCTAAGCCACCGCTGATGCTCAGCTCCCTCTAAGCCACCGCTGATGCTCAGCTCCCTCTAAGCCACCGCTGATGCTCAGCTCCCTCTAAGCCACCGCTGATGCTCAGCTCCCTCTAAGCCACCGCTGATGCTCAGCTCCCTCTAAGCCACCGCTGATGCTCAGCTCCCTCTAAGCCACCGCTGATGCTCAGCTCCCTCTAAGCCACCGCTGATGCTCAGCTCCCTCTAAGCCACCGCTGATGCTCAGCTCCCTCTAAGCCACCGCTGATGCTCAGCTCCCTCTAAGCCACCGCTGATGCTCAGCTCCCTCTAAGCCACCGCTGATGCTCAGCTCCCTCTAAGCCACCGCTGATGCTCAGCTCCCTCTAAGCCACCGCTGATGCTCAGCTCCCTCTAAGCCACCGCTGATGCTCAGCTCCCTCTAAGCCACCGCGCCTGTGCAGCGCCCCCTAAGTCACCGCGCCTGTGCAGCTCCCTCTAAGTGCTGTCTAACCTGTGACTTTCCAGTTGTTTCAAAACTACAGCTCTCAGCATGTCTTTTAATAAAACACCGAGGTTGCCATGGCAGACGTAAGCTGTGACACTGACAAGACACAGGTATGACATCCTTGACAAAGGGATAGGCAGCACAGAACATGTAAGGTCACATTCTGGGAGTTGTAGTTCTACACGCCACACTAAAGTAGGCTAGAATTTATATAAGAAGCATCCAAAGGCATAGAACAGCCATCTCCATGTGATTCATTACTACAACTCCCAGCATGTTTTGACAGCTGAACACTGCTTTTACCTTTGCCAGTCATCATCATTCGAGTTTTGTCTGCAGTTGTCAGGGCATGCTGGGGGTTGTAGTCCTGACATAGGTTGAAGATACCGTAACTGACAAAGAGAAATGTGGCATCTGAAGTGACATGATGGGAGTAGTATTTCTCTTAATGCCATAACTGAATTCACAGAGCAGCGTGTAGTAAGGGAAGGATAATATTGACCTTCAGATACAGCCTGGGATGGGCCTGACAGTAATGGATGTGGAGGATGTAAACAGGAGAGGTTCCTGGCCTTTGTGTTACCCTCCCCTGCAGAGCAGCGCGGCACATGCGAGTCTCCTCGTCATTCACAGCGTATTTGGTATTATGTCTGATCCACGTCTCAGTAGTGTTTGCAGCGGGATCATAAGACTGCACCACAACATCTGTACAAGGCACTCACATAGCATTGTGAGCAGCTGCATTCACAGCATTCAAAGCTGAAATCTCCCTTAAGTCCTTCATATACAGTGACTGCACCCCCAGAATAGTGAGTGCAGCTCTGGAGTATAATACAAGATGTAACTCAGGATCAGTAATGTAATGTATGCACACAGTGACTGCATCAGCAGAATAGTGAGTGCAGCTCTGGGGTATAATACAGGATGTAACTCAGGATCAGTAATGTATGTACACAGTGACTGCACCAGCAGAATAGTGAGTGCAGCTCTGGGGTATAATTCAGGATGTAACTCAGGATCAGTAATGTAATGTATGTACACAGTGACTGCACCCGCAGAATAGTGAGTGCAGCTCAGGGGTATAATACAGGATGTAACTCAGGATCAGTAATGTATGTACACAGTGACTGCACCAGCAGAATAGTGAGTGCAGCTCTGGAGTATAATACAGGATGTAACTCAGGATCAGTAATGTATGTACACGGTGACTGCACCCGCAGAATAGTGAGTGCAGCTCTGGGGTATAATACAGGATGTAACTCAGGATCAGTAATGTAATGTATGTACACAGTGACTGCACCCGCAGAATAGTGAGTGCAGCTCTGGAGTATAATACAGGAGGTAACTCAGGATCAGTAATGTAATGTATGTACACAGTGACTGCACCAGCATAATAGTGAGTGCAGCTCTGGGGTATAATACAGGATGTAACTCAGGATCAGTAATGTAATGTATGTACACAGTGACTGCACCAGCATAATAGTGAGTGCAGCTCTGGGGTATAATACAGGATGTAACTCAGGATCAGTAATGTAATGTATGTACACAGTGACTGCACCAGCAGAATAGTGAGTGCAGGTCTGGGGTATAATACAGGAGGTAACTCGGGATCAGTAATGTATGTACACGGTGACTGCACCAGCATAATAGTGAGTGCAGCTCTGGAGTATAATACAGGATGTAACTCAGGATCAGTAATGTATGTACACAGTGACTGCACCAGCAGAATAGTGAGTGCAGCTCTGGAGTATAATACAGGATGTAACTCAGGATCAGTAATGTATGTACACAGTGACTGCACCAGCAGAATAGTGAGTGCAGCTCTGGAGTATAATACAGGATGTAACTCAGGATCAGTAATGTAATGTATGTACACAGTGACTGCACCAACAGAATAGTGAGTGCAGCTCTGGGGTATAATACAGGATGTAACTCAGGATCAGTAATGTAATGTATGTACACAGTGACTGCACCAGCAGAATAGTGAGTGCAGCTCTGGAGTATAATACAGGAGGTAACTCAGGATAAGTAATGTATGTACACGGTGACTGCACCAGCAGAATAGTGAGTGCAACTCTGGGGTATAATGCAGGATAAGTAGTGTATACACACAGCCCCATCTTCTACATGAAGCTATATGAGACCTGGTGTAAAAGTTTCCCTTTAAATGCCTCATTTCTGTAAAGAAGATCTGGGACTGAGGTTTCCTGGAAATTATTAGACAGGATAGAATTATTCTTGAATTGTAAACAAAAAAGTTAAATATTTTCTACTTGGTTGAGCATGTGTGAAATGTTCCGGGGGCTATTCTTGGGTACATCTACGTGGGTATGGATTAAACCAATATCCAGGTCTCTAGTGGAAGAATAAAGTTTGACTTTGCAAATAAAAACACAAAGATGAGGCGTGAGGGTGAAAGGTGTCAGTACAGCCAGTCCCTGCATGAAGGCCGTAAATAAAAAGAAGGGCAAACGCTGATGACTACCTGTAAAAGTGTCCTCAGACTTTCCAATGCGCCTCATAGTGTTCCTCTATATGATGGATAATATGTCTCCTGGCTGACACATTGCACTGTGCGCTTCCTATGCATTTAGCTTACAGAGGATTGTCTGCACGGGTTACAAGCTGTCAGCTGCGAGAGGAATTATATATGTATTGCTTTTCAACCTCACGATGTGAGCAAAAATTCCTCCTCTTAATTTACAGCAAGCAGAGATATTAACAGCAAAAAGGATTTGAAGAATAAAGTATTGTTTAAGAGCTGCATTATTTCTCTGGGCCATCAACTATGTCCATATTTTCCCTGATAACAGCACTTGCTGTCCCCAGTTCCCTGCGGCTGTTATTCCCAGATCCTTTCAGTTGTTATTCCCAGATCCTTTCAGTTGCTGTTCCCTGCAAATGCTCTTCCCAGGTTTCTGCAGTTGCTCTCTCTAGTTCCCTGAAACTGCTCGCAGCTCCCTGCATCTACACTTCCCAGTTTGTTGCATCTACTGTTCCCAGTTTCCAGCAATTGCATTCAGTATTTCCTTACAGCTGCTGTTTCCCTGCATCTACTATCCCCAGCTCCCTGCGGCCGCTCTCCCCGGCTCCCTGCGGCCGCTCTCCCCGGCTCCCTGCGGCCGCTCTCCCCGGCTCCCTGCGGCCGCTCTCCCCTGTTCCCTGCGGCCGCTCTCCCCTGTTCCCTGCGGCCGCTCTCCCCGGTTCCCTGCGGCCGCTCTCCCCGGCTCCCTGCGGCCGCTCTCCCCGGCTCCCTGCGGCCGCTCTCCCCGGCTCCCTGCGGCCGCTCTCCCCGGCTCCCTGCGGCCGCTCTCCCCGGCTCCCTGCGGCCGCTCTCCCCGGCTCCCTGCGGCCGCTCTCCCCGGCTCCCTGCGGCCGCTCTCCCCGGCTCCCTGCGGCCGCTCTCCCCGGCTCCCTGCGGCCGCTCTCCCCGGCTCCCTGCGGCCGCTCTCCCCGGCTCCCTGCGGCCGCTCTCCCCGGCTCCCTGCGGCCGCTCTCCCCGGCTCCCTGCGGCCGCTCTCCCCTGTTCCCTGCGGCCGCTCTCCCCTGTTCCCTGCGGCCGCTCTCCCCGGTTCCCTGCGGCCGCTCTCCCCGGTTCCCTGCGGCCGCTCTCCCCGGCTCCCTGCGGCCGCTCTCCCCGGCTCCCTGCGGCCGCTCTCCCCGGCTCCCTGCGGCCGCTCTCCCCGGCTCCCTGCGGCCGCTCTCCCCGGCTCCCTGCGGCCGCTCTCCCCGGCTCCCTGCGGCCGCTCTCCCCGGCTCCCTGCGGCCGCTCTCCCCGGCTCCCTGCGGCCGCTCTCCCCGGCTCCCTGCGGCCGCTCTCCCCGGCTCCCTGCGGCCGCTCTCCCCGGCTCCCTGCCGCCGCTCTCCCCGGCTCCCTGCGGCCGCTCTCCCCGGCTCCCTGCGGCCGCTCTCCCCGGCTCCCTGCGGCCGCTCTCCCCGGCTCCCTGCCGCCGCTCTCCCCGGCTCCCTGCGGCCGCTCTCCCCGGCTCCCTGCGGCCGCTCTCCCCGGCTCCCTGCCGCCGCTCTCCCCGGCTCCCTGCGGCCGCTCTCCCCGGCTCCCTGCCGCCGCTCTCCCCGGCTCCCTGCGGCCGCTCTCCCCGGCTCCCTGCCGCCGCTCTCCCCGGCTCCCTGCGGCCGCTCTCCCCGGCTCCCTGCCGCCGCTCTCCCCGGCTCCCTGCCGCCGCTCTCCCCGGCTCCCTGCCGCCGCTCTCCCCGGCTCCCTGCCGCCGCTCTCCCCGGCTCCCTGCCGCCGCTCTCCCCGGCTCCCTGCCGCCGCTCTCCCCGGCTCCCTGCCGCCGCTCTCCCCGGCTCCCTGCCGCCGCTCTCCCCGGCTCCCTGCCGCCGCTCTCCCCGGCTCCCTGCCGCCGCTCTCCCCGGCTCCCTGCCGCCGCTCTCCCCGGCTCCCTGCCGCCGCTCTCCCCGGCTCCCTGCCGCCGCTCTCCCCGGCTCCCTGCCGCCGCTCTCCCCGGCTCCCTGCCGCCGCTCTCCCCGGCTCCCTGCCGCCGCTCTCCCTGGCTCCCTGCCGCCGCTCTCGCCGGCTCCCTGCCGCCGCTCTCGCCGGCTCCCTGCCGCCGCTCTCGCCGGCTCCCTGCCGCCGCTCTCGCCGGCTCCCTGCCGCCGCTCTCGCCGGCTCCCTGCCGCCGCTCTCGCCGGCTCCCTGCTGCTGGTCTCCCTAGTTCCCTGCAGTTCCTCTCCCTATTTTTCTGCGGCTGCTCTACCTCCATTATTTTGGACACTTACTTTACCTTAATGGAGAGATTTGACATTTATGATACAACCGTTTTTCATAGAGACGATACAGACACTGTAATTAGCCAGGTGATTACTTCCCCTATTGCCAAATTGTTCTGTACCATCCCCGATTTCCACTATATTGTGACATCCGTTTAGGCTTATGTGTAGGATGGGGTGGGGGTTAAAGAGCCAAAAAAATCCTGTTGCATTTCTCACCCCCGGCTGAGATCAGTTCAGGACCTAAATGAAGGCTCAGGAATGAGCTGGTTCTGGTTTTGTGTCTGAGCACCTGCAGGTGTCGAGGTTACTTTGAAAAGTATCTCTGTGCACCCGAGCCCGGCTTTCATCTGTATCAAAGCTATGCCCTGAAGCCCCTGGCCTCGCCAGGGTGCCCGCAGAAGGGAACCTGACCCATACTGATGGTAATTGAGTTATGTCTCCTATGGCGCCGGACACAATCCACTACAATCATCATTCTATGCAAAAGACATTTTTAAAGGCCACCAAACACCCTACACACATCCCTTTAAATTAAAGACATTTTTTTGTATTATCCAAATACTTTTAAAATAAAATAAATTTGCAAAAAAACCTATCATTCTTTTGTGAGCAGCTCATTTACAAACGTTTCTGTCTCCATGGTAACAGACTACAAACAAACGCTATGTAGTCTGATCTTGAAGTCATTCTCTCCCCATCCGTCCTAACTTCTGGCTAGCATCAATATCATAGGGCTGCAAGGCGTAGATGGAAAATGTAAGGGATTGTGACTGCAGAATCTGACTGCCCGTGCTGTGTTGTAGTCACTGTGGCCGCACGTAGGGCTGCAGACATGAAACCATAGAACATTTTTGTAATCGTTGCCTTTTACAAAAAGTTGCACTTGAATAAAGATAGTATGGACAGCGGGTGTCCTCTTGAGACAACTCTTTTAAGTGATATCATTACACAAGGAGTGATGACATCACTACATTCAGTCCAGGAGCTGAAGGCGCATCATGTACCTGTTTATCCTAGAAATTACTACAGCTGATCTGTACGGTCTCCAGTATCTATGTTTGCAGTACAGGTCAGGTCAGTGCCCGCTTTGCGGTACAGGTCAGTGCCCGCTGTGCGGTACAGGTCAGTGCCTGCTGTGCGGTACGGGTCAGTGCCTGCTGTGCAGTACGGGTCAGTGCCTGCTGTGCAGTACAGGTCAGTGCCTGCTGTGCAGTACGGGTCAGTGCCTGCTGTGCAGTACAGGTCAGTGCCTGCTGTGCGGTACGGGTCAGTGCCTGCTGTGCAGTACGGGTCAGTGCCTGCTGTGCAGTACAGGTCAGTGCCTGCTGTGCAGTACAGGTCAGTGCCTGCTGTGCAGTACGGGTCAGTGCCTGCTGTGCGGTACAGGTCAGTGCCTACTGTGCAGTACAGGTCAGTGCCTACTGTGCAGTACGGGTCAGTGCCTGCTGTGCAGTACGGGTCAGTGCCTGCTCTGCAGTACGGGTCAGTGCCTGCTGTGCGGTACGGGTCAGTGCCTGCTGTGCAGTACGGGTCAGTGCCTGCTGTGCGGTACGGGTCAGTGCCTGCTGTGCGGTACGGGTCAGTGCCTGCTGTGCGGTACGGGTCAGTGCCTACTGTGCAGTACAGGTCAGTGCCTACTGTGCAGTACGGGTCAGTGCCTGCTGTGCAGTACGGGTCAGTGCCTGCTCTGCAGTACGGGTCAGTGCCTGCTGTGCGGTACGGGTCAGTGCCTGCTGTGCAGTACGGGTCAGTGCCTGCTGTGCGGTACGGGTCAGTGCCTGCTGTGCGGTACGGGTCAGTGCCTGCTGTGCGGTACGGGTCAGTGCCTGCTGTGCGGTACGGGTCAGTGCCTGCTGTGCAGTACAGGTCAGTGCCTGCTGTGCAGTACAGGTCAGTGCCTGCTGTGCAGTACGGGTCAGTGCCTGCTGTGCGGTACGGGTCAGTGCCTGCTGTGCGGTACAGGTCAGTGCCTACTGTGCAGTACAGGTCAGTGCCTACTGTGCAGTACGGGTCAGTGCCTGCTGTGCAGTACAGGTCAGTGCAATACAGATCAGTGCCTGCTGTGCAGTACAGGTCAGTGCAATACAGATCAGTGCCTGCTGTGCAGTACAGGTCAGTGCAGGTCAGTGCCTGCTGTGCGGTACAGGTCAGTGCAGTACAGGTCAGTGCCTGCTGTGCGGTACAGGTCAGTGCCTGCTGTGCGGTACAGGTCAGTGCCTGCTTTGCGGTACTGGTCAGTGCCTGCTTTGCGGTACAGGTCAGTGCCTGCTTTGCGGTACAGGTCAGTGCCTGCTTTGCGGTACAGGTCAGTGCCTGCTGTGCGGTACCGGTCAGTGCCTGCTGTGCGGTACAGGTCAGTGCCTGCTGTGCGGTACAGGTCAGTGCCTGCTTTTTGCGGTACAGGTCAGTGCCTGCTTTTTGCGGTACAGGTCAGTGCCTGCTTTTTGCGGTACAGGTCAGTGCCTGCTTTTTGCGGTACAGGTCAGTGCCTGCTGTGCGGTACAGGTCAGTGCCTGCTGTGCGGTACAGGTCAGTGCCTGCTGTGCGGTACAGGTCAGTGCCTGCTGTGCGGTACAGGTCAGTGCCTGCTTTGCGGTACAGGTCAGTGCCTGCTTTGCGGTACAGGTCAGTGCCTGCTTTGCGGTACAGGTCAGTGCCTGCTTTGCGGTACAGGTCAGTGCCTGCTTTGCGGTACAGGTCAGTGCCTGCTGTGCGGTACAGGTCAGTGCCTGCTGTGCGGTACAGGTCAGTGCCTGCTGTGCGGTACAGGTCAGTGCCTGCTGTGCGGTACAGGTCAGTGCCTGCTGTGCGGTACAGGTCAGTGCCTGCTGTGCGGTACAGGTCAGTGCCTGCCGTGCCGTACACTATGTAGAACGTGCAGTGTAGACCACATTCCCATGTCCTGCTGTCTGTAGATGTGACATACACATGTATATAAGTAGATGATGGAGATGTCCCTTGACGGTCGAGTCTTCTCCTCCCAGGACATCTTCTTGTCTGACCCCCAGCCTCCTCACATGTCCCGGCAGCCGTCCGTTCTCCTCTCATCACGTCTTTGCTTTCTCCTCCCGAGGACACATGAAGATGCCGACGTTCAGTCATTTGTTGTTTCCTGGTGCAGGGCCCTGTGTACAGTGACTGAGAAGGACATACACAAAAAAATAATTGTTTTCGGGCCTAAAACCAGGAAAAACTGCTTTTCCAAATTAATCCACAGAGAGCAATGAATCCCCAGCATTTCATAGCACACTTCATAAAACTCCAGTCATAATCCATAAAAGTGACATTATTAGATTAAAACCTTGGCGCTCCTCTATAAGGTGCTCCCTCATTAGACATGCCGTGGTTTTATAACCTCGCAGCACCTACCCAATTACCCCGATTAATGCTGTGCCTAATGAATACAGCCGGGCGAGTACCAGCACCTTTACGTCTTGGGTGCAGATCCTTCACCCACTCTAGACCCTCCCGTATGCTCGGCTGAGGAACTGTCAAATCCTCGAGAGCCTGGTCATTCCATATCATTAATGTCGTAGTGTCCCATAGACATACATCACCTATTGACCGAGGTCTAACTGATGAGACCCTCACTGATCACAAAAACGGGGTGTTCAAAGCCCCCGAAGTGAATCCAGCTGTCCTGAGCATGTGCGACCACCACTCCTATAGGCGGAGCTGAAACAGTGGTCGCCCATGCTCAGTAGTGCTCCCTGTTGTTTAAGGGGTTAACCCTTTAAGAAGGGAAATAAAATAAAAGTAACATCCTTACTTTAAAGGGGAAACTCATCGCCGGACCAGGGGATGGTGAGAAAAGTTATTTTTGTGGAGAGATTTTCTGAAATTGGAAAGCACCTTTAGGATTTCTGCAAATGACGACCCCCATACAATATTCAGCAGTTTTCAGAAAATGGACCCAAGATGACCAGCTATATCATCTGAGCCATCCATAGTGGAGGCAACACCTGATCAGTGGGAGTGAAAAGTTTCGGACCCCCACCGATGTGATATCGATGACCTATCCTAAGGATAAGTTATGAATATAATGGTAGAGGACAACCCCTTTAATCGCAGGAGGTCCTCATTTTTTGGCCAAAAATGAAGAGTGGCTTACAACGAGAGTCTCTTCCTCTGGAGGACCCGTCCTGTCCTGCATCACACAGAAAACCCATTGATTTGAATGGACACGGTGTAATACTTTATTTCCCCTGTGGGGGCAGTGCAGAGAGATTAAACACTTTACACCGGATTAGAAGTGACCCCTGACGGACGCATTTTTGAGACCCCTCTCAGTAGTGTGGCTGGTCCAAAGGGAGGCGTCCCTAAAAGATGAAGACATGGCTTATAAATAAGAAATATCTGCCAAAGTCTGACTCTTCACATTCCTGAGATCCCACATAAATCTGGGCTCACCTTAAGATGGCGACATCAATGATATGTGCGCCGGCGGCAGCGTGACGGAGGAACAATGTCCAGTCCGGGACTCGATGATCAGTATCTAATTACAAGATCAAAGCTCGTCAACGACTCCCGTATCTCACCTCATAGAAGAGGCTCCGAGACGTTCTCTGAAGATGTCTCTCCGGTCACGTCATTTATCATCATCCTGCATCCACAACCAGGATTTATGGTGACACCGCGCAATTATCTATGCCACAGATATGGAAATCAAGTCCAGGTTTCAAGATGGAAGACAGATGAGCGGTTGGAGGGGGGTCCTCCAAGAATTGCTCAGTATCAGCAAGGAATAGGGACTGTAAGGGGCTCCACTAAAGTAAATGGGGCTAAGCCGCAATACCACAACCTGTGCCGCTGTGAGAAGGAGGCGGCCATGTTTTATCACTTTAGGTAACACCTTTTCAAAAGACGTAGGTTATGAAACCCACAGACTAGTGGTAGATAATTCCAGTATACGGCAGGTCTTGTGGGGTGTTCCCTGTATACTGCAGGTCTTGTGGGGTGTTCCCTGTATACGGCAGGTCTTGTGGGGTGTTCCCGGTATACAGCAGGTCTTTTGGGGTGTTCCTTGTATACGGCAGGTCTTGTGGGGTGTTCCCGGTATACAGCAGGTCTTGTGGGGTGTTCCCTGTATACGGCAGGTCTTATGGGGTGTTCCCGGGAAACAGCAGGTCTTGTGGGGTGTTCCCTGTATACGGCAGGTCTTGTGGGGTGTTCCCGGTATACAGCAGGTCTTTTGGGGTGTTCCTTGTATACGGCAGGTCTTGTGGGGTGTTCCCGGTATACAGCAGGTCTTGTGGGGTGTTCCCTGTATACGGCAGGTCTTATGGGGTGTTCCCGGGAAACAGCAGGTCTTGTGGGGTGTTCCCTGTATACGGCAGGTCTTGTGGGGTGTTCCCGGTATACAGCAGGTCTTGTGGGGTGTTCCCTGTATACGGCAGGTCTTGTGGGATGTTCCCTGTATACGGCAGGTCTTGTGGGGTGTTCCCTGTATACTGCAGGTCTTGTGGGGTGTTCCCTGTATACGGCAGCTCTTGTGGGGTGTTCCCAGTATACGGCAGGTCTTGTGGGGTATTCCCGGTATATGGCAGGTCTTGTGGGGTGTTCCCTGTATACGGCAGCTCTTGTGGGGTGTTCCCGGCATACTGCAGGTCTTGTGGGGTGTTCCCGGTATACAGCAGGTCTTGTGGGGTGTTCCCTGTATACGGCAGGTCTTGTGGGGTGTTCCCTGTATACGGCAGGTCTTGTGGGGTGTTTCCTGTATACAACAGGTCTAGTGGGGTGTTCCCAGTATACGGCAGGTCTTGTGAGGTGTTCCCAGTATACAGCAGGTCTTGTAGGGTGTTCCTGGTATACAGCAGGTCTTGTGGGGTGTTCCCTGTATACAGCAGGTCTTGTGGGGTGTTCCCGGTAAACGGCGGGTCTTTGTGGGGTGTTCTCTGTATACGGCAGGTCTTGTGGGGTGTTCCCTGTATATGGCAGGTCTTGTGGGGTGTTCCCAGTATACAGCAGGTCTTGTGGGGTGTTCCCTGTATATGGCAGGTCTTGTGGGGTGTTCCCAGTATACAGCAGGTCTTGTGGGGTGTTCCCAGTATACAGCAGGTCTTGTGGGTTGTTCCCGGTATACAGCAGGTCTTGTGCAGTGTTCCCTGTATATGGCAGGTCTTGTGGGGTGTTCCCGGTATACGGCAGGTCTTGTGGGGTGTTCCCGGTAAACGGCGGGTCTTTGTGGGGTGTTCTCTGTATACGGCGGGTCTTGTGGGGTGTTCCCAGTATATGGCAGGTCTTGTGGGGTGTTCCCAGTATACAGCAGGTCTTGTGCAGTGTTCCCTGTATATGGCAGGTCTTGTGGGGTGTTCCCGGTATACAGCAGGTCTTGTGCAGTGTTCCCTGTATATGGCAGGTCTTGTGGGGTGTTCCCGGTATACAGCAGGTCTTGTGCAGTGTTCCCTGTATATGGCAGGTCTTGTGGGGTGTTCTCTGTACACGTCAGGTCTTTTGTGGTGTTCCCGATATACGGCAGGTCTTGTGGGGTGGAGTGTTCGTGGTAGAAGCGGATCTATTTTGGTACTCCCGTTGTATATCGGGTCTGGTTCGGTACTCCCGTTGTATATCGGGTCTGGTTCGGTACTCCCATTATATATCGAGTCTGGTTCGGTGCTCCTGGTATACAGTGGGTCTTGTTCGGTACTCTAGGTTTGGTTCGGTACTCCTGGTACACAAAGGGTCTGGTTCGGTACTCCAGTATTCAGCTGGTCTGGTTCGGTACTCCGGTATACAGCGGGTCTGGTTCACTACTCCTGGTATACAGCGGGTCTCCTGATGTTGCCTATAATGTTTATGTACGTCACTTACCAGTTATAATAAGTTGACCTTTATGTGTACTGTCTCTTTAAGGATGACAGCATGGCCATACTGTCAGTGCCCCGGTGTCCTCCGTGACCAGTGCCGCCACTATTTATGATGCATATGGGAACCATACCGATATATTGCTCCTGTATAATTGTCAGGTTGCATTAAATGTCAATCTCTTGCCTGGCTGATTGCTCGCTCCCCGCCATGTTACCCCGGCCCATTAATGGCAGCAGTTAGACTACGAGCAGAGAGAGGAAATGCTCGTTATGGGGTTTCAGTCTGGAAATGAAGCGGCACGTCTTCCATCAGGGGCGTTATTGTTTCAGCAGCTTGTACGCCGCAGCCGCTTTATGGCTTCTGTTTGCTTTTATGGAGCAACATATTGAATTTTTCCCCTTGCTATTTCAGCTGACATACCCCCCTGGAAGGGGCAAGGGCTTGTAATACGATGGGGGTAATTGGTCAGCCATATTCCACCATCTCTTACCGTCTACAGACTGGAATCACCGCACGGGGACCACTCGTTAACGAGCCCGAGCGATTCATTATAGTGTGTATGATTACATGCCATGTTATGAGGGCAGTTACTGCTAACGGGGGGGAGGGCGAAAGCATTAGCAAGGAGCGTTTCACCTCTCAATATGGGCCCAACTCAAGGGTTTGGCTTTATTTCATAGTGGGGAATTTAAAAAATTTTTTTAAGGGGTTGTTTAAATTAGAAAACCCATTTTCCAAAAATCTATTAGGAAAATTTAAGTTCCGTAATAGACCCTCATTTATAACCTAGAGCATGACAGCAAGAAAAATCCTGCAGAAGTGTATATCAGCTGTAATCTATGGAGGAACCTGGCAGCAAGTGTGCAATTTCCCAACAGCACTCCCGCAGGAGGACTGAGGAATTGCATCTGCATCTCCCATTGAATTTAAAGCGGGATTTAATAAAAAGACATATAAATGCATAAATAAAAATGTGTCTAACAGAGGTGAAAAATTAAAAATAGCTGATACCCACCCCTTTAATGCCTCACAACTCCAATGCTGGTCTCCATTGGTTCATGGTTACTTCCAATCTCCTGACCGCTGATTTGGGCAGAGATGTTGGCGTGCTTGTGTGATGTTATCACTGCAGGGAAGTAAGCAAAGACCAACTGAGTCTTTGAATCTCCATCAAAAAGATTGAAATTGTAAGTATTGGTTTATTTATTATTTATTATTTTTTTTTTTTACAAAATATTCTAATCCTTTAATTTCAATAAGAGATACGGTTTGTAATGCCTCATATGTCCTGCGGGAGTGCTGCAGGGAAACCGATCACTTGTCACCGAGGTCACAGGAGGTTTCACCCTTTATGCTTCACCCCGGGTGACTTTTGTGACCGTTTTCTTATTATACTTGGTTGTTTTTCTTTTGGATTTTGTGGAAATTCTCCCTACCAAGGATATATCAGTGTTTTTTTTTTTTTTTTTCTTGGGCAGAGTCTCTTTACATTCTTCTTCCTCAGCGGGAGAGAAGAGCAGTTACATAATTGATCAGCACTCGCCGTCATCGGCACGCAGCTCTCCTTCCAGTCTCCCCTGCCGCTGTGAGTGTTTCCTTTGTTTGTGGATGCCACCTTCACAAGTCATTATACTTATCCTTCGCATATTGCCTGGGCATGAGATTCATACTCCTCCCCTTAAGCCATCCTCTAGGTCTAGAATCAATTTTAGGGGGGAGTGTTCCTTTAAAAATACCGTATATTGTGAAGGTACTTTTGTTGTTCTTCCAGCTCTACCTTCCTCAACATGTCTAAAGAGGCATCCAAACGCCGACCACCCCCCCCCCCCCAATCTGCAGCAGGGTATAGTAAGGATCTGCAGGATCAGACTACACAAATGGTTTGTTTGTATTCTATAACCATGGAGACACATCGATCTGCATAGGAGCTGTAGACACAAAACGGGAGGAGATTTTTATATGTGCACTCCTGCTTCTTATTTTGGAGGCTCTTTGGTCTTCTTCTTTGGTGTTGAGCTGACCATAAAAGTCGTCCTGGATGCTATATTTATGCGCGTATGCTAATTGATTTTCCTTTACAGTATTTATACTAATTAGCCAGTTCTTAAAGGGGTTTTCTCATCATATGGTCGTTTTGATTTTACCACCACTTCATGATCAGTGGGGTCTGGACTGATCCTGAGAATGAAGGTCTGGCTCCTCCGGCACTTTTCCATTTAGGATTTGGTTTTGCCGGGTTCTCCTGATCCAGGGCCCCAATCTTGGGGGCAGCAGCAGCGTGGTTGTGCATGGAAAAGCAAAAATGGGGCACAGCACTACACCAGGACTGAGGGTCCTTCATCGTCAGCATTGGTGGAGGTCTGAGGAGGTCATAAGGTGACGGCATATATTTTGTAATATTAGAATACCCATTTATTTCCCAAATTGAAAGCCATCCCAAGTCAATAGGATAAGGGATAGCTTACTGATCGCCGGGGGTCCCGTCTTGAAAGGGGTGAAGCTGCGGGTGCACCATTCATTGGAAAATGCACAAGATCCCCATTCCCACCCTCATGATCTTGGCCTGTGCGGTGGTGACCATATTTCCGGCGATCACCTGGTGTTGGATTCTACTTTTTCAGGCAGCAATCTCCTCTCCACTCAAAAAAGGGGTGCTATAGAGCGCAGTGTTTTGGGACCCAATGCCGCTTTCTCGAGTGGTCAGAACCGCAGCAGTCAGTTATTTCCTATCGTAAGGATAGGGGTTAACGTTGGAACAATGGGGGGGTTTATGGAGTACTGAAGATAAGCCGAGTCTCCAGGAGCAGGTGAAAAAGATGAATTTATACCTATAAATGTGACTTTTTGCCCGGGAAGGGTTAAGGACCGTGGTGCAATTACGAGGTGTCTGCTGAGAGAACTCACCACCCACTGGTAGGGTGGGAGCCTGTGAATCAGCTGCCGAGCCCCCTTCTGCTGGCCGCGGAGCAGACCCCGGAGCCGATATTCCAAACTGCCCAGCCCAGAGCTAGCATCGTGTCAAATTAATGGCTGTGACTTTGACATATCCCAGCCAGGAAAGCCCTCCATTAAAAAGAAAAACCCGAAAGCCCCACAAGTGCCCCTGGCATTCTGCTCACAGTTTGTCTGTTTTGGCCCCAAATGATGGAATAAGATTAATCTTGAGAAATTTGACATGAGCAAGAAACAACTTTATTTTTTTTTCTCTTCTTGCTTTTATTACCCGATTTCACAGTCAACACGTTTAGTGTTAACCCTGTCATTACTGGGGGGGGGGCTTTGTAGTGGAAAATGTAGTTGGAAAAGTATCTTCCCACAATGATTGGTCGACTTAAGATGGCGGCAACTAGTATAATTGGATCAGGACCGTTGACATTGACCCGGGGTGCTCAAAAGAGTTGGGCGGTACTGTGAGACCCCCCAATGTCAAGGTAGGCATCTGCACACACTTAATGTGTCCCTATTGGACAGAGCCGTGACCCTTTTTTCCTCCGTCTCCAGAGGGTTTTCCAGCACCTCTCATCTTGGACATCAGACTCTACATGCAATGCCGGATAACCCCTTTAAGGTGGCCATACACAATAGAAAAACATTATCCGAATTTTCCGCGACCACCCGACCTATCTTTATTCATCCTTATGCCGGAGAATCAAAGGCTCAGGCATATTAGAATTCAACATGTCTGATCCTTTTTAAGCTTCTGCCAGAGGCGTTTATGGGGAGTTTGGGAGAAATAACTCTCAGCCCAGTGAGCCCTTGGTCATCTGGTATTTCATGTTCATGGTCAACTTTTGTTCCCTACATTCGATTCAGGTTTGGTGGCTGCTGATCTCTTAAGGGATCATGAATGCTGAAAGCTGACATGCCCAACCATTCTTTCCCCCAACATTGCATCTATCTCGTCCACATTTTCTTCGAGTCCTCCATCCACCATTTTCCCCAAAACCCCTGATAGACCTTTCTGTGGTGGAGATCGGCCACCTCAAGGGAAAAAGATACTTTAAAGCCCCACATCGTTCTGATAGTACGGCTGACCCATGTCTCGAAGAATTCTTCATCTTCTACCGGGTGGACAATGACCATCTTGACTTCTCCATCTTTGACGTGCAATGTTCTGTTGGCCAATATCTGGCCAACGCTTGGCGTCCCCCAATACAGGTGACCCCAAGCTTCAGGCATAGTAGCAGCCTGAAAGTCAAGCAAGAAGGTGTAATTTCCCATCGACTCTTAAATCGTGTACTATGGCATAGAGGTCGGCCATTCCTTGCCTGGTCTTCACTTACGTGGATGGAAGACATGCGACCATGTCCTTTTAACAAGTGGTTTTCCATTCTTCATGCCTACAGACCTCTCCGCTCTCTCTTTTTTACTAGGTGCTTCTGATCCTCAGCGGCAACCTCAGCTTCCTAAACTGGCTGACCATCGTGCCAAGTATCGCCTGTTTTGATGATGCCAGCCTCAGCTTCCTGTTCAGCAGCAAGGATGGGTCAGCAAAACACCAAGTGTCCAAAATCCAGAGCCAGACGTCAGCTGGAGAGCGGCCAACCAGAAGCTACGGTGAGTCGTCCAATGGACCGATGCGCTAATGACGGTGTTATGGGGGGGGGCCCTCTTGTTATCAAAACCATCCAATAATTTGTGTTTGTATCTCAAAAGATAACAGTGAAAAAAATATAATAAAAATTCCAAGATCTCGTCCAGCCTCACACGGATTGTAATGTCTGAACCTATGGGGTTCTGTTTCGTATTTTTAGATCTATTTTTTCCTCATATAGCGCTTCCTTTAATCCCGTCACATTCTCAGTTTATAACATTATGGCTCCCTACAGCCACCACTAGAGGGAGCTCCTTGCATACAGATTTATACACCCATCACAATAGGGAGCTCACTACATCTAGATTCATACACCCACCACTAGGGGGAGCTCACTACATACAGATTTATACAGCCACCACTAGGGGGAGCTCACTACTTACAGATTTCTACAGCTACAGTACCACAGAACTCAATAATAATTCATAAATCAGTGGCGGTTGCTGGTATGGAATAGATTTAATAGAGCAGTTATCCCCCTGCATGCAGGACTATAATATTGTCCCATCTTTAAAATAGGCAATTCACATGACCACAAATTCCCCAAAATTAAAGGACAGGCCGTCCATATTATAGATCTATTACAGCCCCCTGGGGCACTGGCACATGAGGGGGATGGACGCTTTGTCTAAACAAAAATGAAATATATGGAAGATGGATGCATTAGAGGAAGAATAAGACGAAAGTGGGTCAGATTATCAGGTGTAAACCTTGACAGGTGTAAATACTGCCCTACAGTGCTGTCACCTCCATACACGGCAAGTATAAAAAGAATACTTCCCTACAGTGCTGTCACCGCCATACACTGCAAGTATAAAAAGAATACTGCCCTACAGTGCTGTCACCGCCATACACTGCAAGTATAAAAAGAATACTGACCTACAGTGCTGTCACCGCCATACACTACAAGTATAAAAAGAATTCTGCCCTACAGTGCTGTCACTGCCATACACTACAAATATCATAAAAAGAATACTGCCCTACAGTGCTGTCACCACCATACACTACAAATATCATAAAAACAATTCTGCCCTACAGTGCTGTCACCGCCATACACTACAAATATCATAAAAAGAATACTGCCCTACAGTGCTGTCACCACCATACACTACAAATATCATAAAAAGAATTCTGCCCTACAGTGCTGTCACCGCCATACACTACAAATATCATAAAAAGAATTCTGCCCTACAGTGCTGTCACCGCCATACACTACAAATATCATAAAAAGAATTCTGCCCTACAGTGCTGTCACTGCCATACAATACAAATATCATAAAAAGAATTCTGCCCTACAGTGCTGTCACCACCATACACTACAAATATCATAAAAAGAATTCTGCCCTACAGTGCTGTCACCTCCATACACTACAAATATCATAAAAAGAATTCTGCCCTACAGTGCTGTCACCACCATACACTACAAATATCATAAAAAGAATTCTGCCCTACAGTGCTGTCACCTCCATACACTACAAATATCATAAAAAGAATTCTGCCCTACAGTGCTGTCACCACCATACACTGCAAATATCATAAAAAGAATTCTGCCCTACAGTGCTGTCACCGCCATACACTACAAATATCATAAAAAGAATTCTGCCCTACAGTGCTGTCACTGCCATACAATACAAATATCATAAAAAGAATTCTGCCCTACAGCGCTGTCACCACCATACACTGCAAATATCATAAAAAGAATTCTGCCCTACAGTGCTGTCACCGCCATACACTACAAATATCATAAAAAGAATTCTGCCCTACAGTGCTGTCACTGCCATACAATACAAATATCATAAAAAGAATTCTGCCCTACAGTGCTGTCACCTCCATTCACTACAAATATAAAAAGAATTCTGCCCTACAGTGCTGTCACTGCCATACACTACAAATATCATAAAAAGAATACTGCCCTACAGTGCTGTCACCACCATACACTACAAATATCATAAAAAGAATTCTGCCCTACAGTGCTGTCACCACCATACACTACAAATATCATAAAAAGAATACTGCCCTACAGTGCTGTCACCACCATACACTACAAATATCATAAAAAGAATTCTGCCCTACAGTGCTGTCACCGCCATACACTACAAATATCATAAAAAGAATTCTGCCCTACAGTGCTGTCACTGCCATACAATACAAATATCATAAAAAGAATTCTGCCCTACAGTGCTGTCACCGCCATACTCTGCAAAGATCATAAAAAGAATACTGCCCTACAGTGCTGTCACCGCCATACACTGCAAATATAATAAAAAGAATTCTGCCCTACAGTGCTGTCACCTCCATACACTACAAATATAAAAAGAATTCTGCCCTACAGTGCTGTCACCGCCATAGACTACAAGTATCATAAAAAGAATTCTGCCCTACAGTGCTGTTACCGCCATACTCTGCAAAGATCATAAAAAGAATACTGCCCTACAGTGCTGTCACCGCCATACACTGCAAATATAATAAAAAGAATTCTGCCCTACAGTGCTGTCACCACCATACACTACAAATATCATAAAAAGAATACTGCCCTACAGTGCTGTCACCACCATACACTACAAATATCATAAAAAGAATTCTGCCCTACAGTGCTGTCACCGCCATACACTACAAATATCATAAAAAGAATTCTGCCCTACAGTGCTGTCACTGCCATACAATACAAATATCATAAAAAGAATTCTGCCCTACAGTGCTGTCACCGCCATACTCTGCAAAGATCATAAAAAGAATACTGCCCTACAGTGCTGTCACCGCCATACACTGCAAATATAATAAAAAGAATTCTGCCCTACAGTGCTGTCACCTCCATACACTACAAATATAAAAAGAATTCTGCCCTACAGTGCTGTCACCGCCATACACTACAAGTATCATAAAAAGAATACTGTCCTACTGTGCTCTCACCGCCATACACTACAAGTATCATAAAAAGAATACTGCCCTACAGTGCTGTCACCTCCATGCACTGCAAATATCATAAAAAGAATTCTGCCCTACAGTGCTGTCACCGCCATACACTACAAATATCATAAAAAGAATTCTGCCCTACAGTGCTGTCACTGCCATACAATACAAATATCATAAAAAGAATTCTGCCCTACAGTGCTGTCACCGCCATACTCTGCAAAGATCATAAAAAGAATACTGCCCTACAGTGCTGTCACCGCCATACACTACAAATATAATAAAAAGAATTCTGCCCTACAGTGCTGTCACCTCCATACACTACAAATATAATAAAAAGAATTCTGCCCTACAGTGCTGTCACCGCCATAGACTACAAGTATCATAAAAAGAATTCTGCCCTACAATGCTGTCACCTCCATACACTACAAATATAAAAAGAATTCTGCCCTACAGTGCTGTCACCGCCATACACTACAAGTATCATAAAAAGAATACTGTCCTACTGTGCTCTCACCGCCATACACTACAAGTATCATAAAAAGAATACTGCCCTACAGTGCTGTCACCTCCATACACTGCAAATATCATAAAAAGAATTCTGCCCTACAGTGCTGTCACTGCCATACACTACAAATATCATAAAAAGAATACTGCCCTACAGTGCTGTCACCACCATACACTGCAAATATCATAAAAAGAATTCTGCCCTACAGTGCTGTCACCACCATACACTACAAATATCATAAAAAGAATACTGCCCTACAGTGCTGTCACCACCATACACTACAAATATCATAAAAATAATTCTGCCCTACAGTGCTGTCACCACCATACACTACAAATATCATAAAAAGAATACTGCCCTACAGTGCTGTCACCGCCATACACTACAAATATCATAAAAAGAATACTGCCCTACAGTGCTGTCACTGCCATACACTACAAATATCATAAAAAGAATACTGCCCTACAGTGCTGTCACTGCCATACACTACAAATATCATAAAAAGAATACTGCCCTACAGTGCTGTCACCTCCATACACTGAAAATATCATAAAAAGAATTCTGCCCTACAGTGCTGTCACCGCCATACACTGCAAATATCATAAAAAGAATTCTGCCCTACAGTGCTGTCACCTCCATACACTACAAATATCATAAAAAGAATACTGCCCTACAGTGCTGTCACCGCCATACACTACAAGTATCATAAAAAGAATTCTGCCCTACAGTGCTGTCACCGCCATACACTGCAAATATCATAAAAAGAATACTGTCCTACAGTGCTGTCACTGCCATACACTGCAAATATCATAAAAAGAATACTGTCCTACAGTGCTGTCACCGCCATACACTGCAAATATCATAAAAAGAATTCTGCCCTACAGTGCTGTCACCGCCATACACTACAAATATCATAAAAAGAATACTGCCCTACAGTGCTGTCACTGCCATACACTACAAATATCATAAAAAGAATGCTGCCCTACAGTGCTGTCACCGCCATACACTGCAAATATCATAAAAAGAATACTGCCCTACAGTGCTGTCACCGCCATACTCTGCAAATATCATAAAAAGAATTCTGCCCTACAGTGCTGTCACCACTATACACTGCAAATATCATAAAAAGAATACTGCACTACAGTGCTGTCACCGCCATACACTGCAAATATCATAAAAAGAATACTGCCCTACAGTGCTGTCACTGCCATACACTACAAATATCATAAAAAGAATACTGCCCTACAGTGCTGTCACCGCCATACACTACAAATATAATAAAAAGAATACTGCCCTACAGTGCTGTCACCACCATACACTAACTACAAATATCATAAAAAGAATACTGCCCTACAGTGCTGTCACCACCATACACTACAAATATCATAAAAAGAATACTGCCCTACAGTTCTGTCACCACCATACACTACAAATATCATAAAAAGAATACTGCCCTACAGTGCTGTCACCGCCATACACTACAAATATCATAACACGAATACTGCCCTACAGTGCTGTCACCACCATACGCTACAAATATCATAAAAAGAATACTGCCCTACAGTGCTGTCACCGCCATACACTACAAATATCATAAAAAGAATACTGTCCTACAGTGCTGTCACCGCCATACTCTGCAAATATCATAAAAAGAATTCTGCCCTACAGTGCTGTCACCTCCATACACTACAAATATCATAAAAAGAATACTGCCCTACAGTGCTGTCACCTCCATACACTACAAATATCATAAAAAGAATACTGCCCTACAGTGCTGTCACCGCCATACACTGCAAATATCATAAAAAGAATTCTACCCTACAGTGCTGTCACCGCCATACACTGCAAATATCATAAAAAGAATTCTGCCCTACAGTGCTGTCACCGCCATACTCTGCAAATATCATAAAAAGAATACTGCCCTACAGTGCTGTCACCGCCATATACTGCAAATATCATAAAAAGAATACTGCCCTACAGTGCTGTCACCGCCATACACTGCAAATATCATAAAAAGAATTCTGCCCTACAGTGCTGTCACCGCCATACACTGCAAATATCATAAAAAGAATTCTGCCCTACAGTGCTGTGACCGCCATACACTGCAAATATCATAAAAAGAATACTGCCCTACAGTGCTGTCACCGCCATACACTGCAAATATCATAAAAAGAATTCTGCCCTACAGTGCTGTCACCACCATACACTGCAAATATCATAAAAAGAATTCTGCCCTACAATGCTGTCACCGCTATACACTGCAAATATCATAAAAAGAATTCTGCCCTACAGTGCTGTCACCGCCATACAGTACAAATATCATAAAAAGAATTCTGTCCTACAGTGCTGTCACCGCCATACGCTGCAAATATCATAAAAAGAATTCTGCCCTACAGTGCTGTCACCGCCATACAGTACAAATATCATAAAAAGAATTCTGCCCTACAGTGCTCTCACCGCCATACACTACAAATATCATAAAAAGAATACTGCCCTACATTGCTGTCACCGCCATACGCTACAAATATCATAAAGCGAATACTGCCCTACAGAGCTGTCACCGCCATACACTACAAATATAAAAATAATTCTGCCCTACAGTGCTGTCACCGCCATACACTACAAATATCATAAAAAGAATACTGTCCTACAGTGCTGTCACCGCCATACTCTGCAAATATCATAAATAGAATACTGCCCTACAGTGCTGTCACCTCCATACACTAAAAATATCATAAAAAGAATACTGCCCTACAGTGCGGTCATCGCCATACACTGCAAATATCATAAAAAGAATACTGTCCTACAGTGCTGTCACCGCCATACACTACAAATATCATAAAAAGAATACTGTCCTACAGTGCTGTCACCGCCATACTCTGCAAATATCATAAATAGAATACTGCCCTACAGTGCTGTCACCTCCATACACTACAAATATAAAAATAATTCTGCCCTACAGTGCTGTCACCTCCATACACTAAAAATATCATAAAAAGAATTCTGCCCTACAGTGCGGTCATCGCCATACACTGCAAATATCATAAAAAGAATACTGTCCTACAGTGCTGTCACCGCCATACTCTGCAAATATCATCATAAATAGAATACTTCCCTACAGTGCTGTCACCGCCATACTCTCCAAATATCATAAAAAGAATTCTGTCCTACAGTGCTGTCACCGCCATACACTACAAATTTAAAAAGAATTCTGCCCTACAGTGCTGTCACCGCCATACACTACAAATATCATAAAAAGAATACTGCCCTACAGTGCTGTCACCGCCATACACTACAAATTTAAAAAGAATTCTGCCCTACAGAGCTGTCACCTCCATACACTACAAATATCATAAAAAGAATACTGCCCTACAGTTCTGTCACCGCCATACACTACAAATATCATAAAAAGAATACTGCCCTACAGTGCTGTCACCGCCATACACTACAAATATCATAAAAAGAATACTGCCCTACTGTTCTGTCACCGCCATACACTACAAATTTAAAAAGAATTCTGCCCTACAGTGCTGTCACCTCCATACACTACAAATATCATAAAAAGAATTCTGCCCTACAGTGCTGTCACCGCCATACACTACAAATATCATAAAAAGAATTCTGCCCTACAGTGCTGTCACTGCCATACAATACAAATATCATAAAAAGAATTCTGCCCTACAGTGCTGTCACTGCCATACAATGCAAATATCATAAAAAGAATTCTGCCCTACAGTGCTGTCACCGCCATACTCTGCAAAGATCATAAAAAGAATACTGCCCTACAGTGCTGTCACCGCCATACACTGCAAATATAATAAAAAGAATTCTGCCCTACAGTGCTGTCACCACCATACACTACAAATATCATAAAAAGAATTCTGCCCTACAGTGCTGTCACCGCCATACACTACAAATATCATAAAAAGAATTCTGCCCTACAGTGCTGTCACTGCCATACAATACAAATATCATAAAAAGAATTCTGCCCTACAGTGCTGTCACCGCCATACTCTGCAAAGATCATAAAAAGAATACTGCCCTACAGTGCTGTCACCACCATACACTGCAAATATAATAAAAAGAATTCTGCCCTACAGTGCTGTCACCGCCATACTCTGCAAAGATCATAAAAAGAATACTGCCCTACAGTGCTGTCACCGCCATACACTGCAAATATAATAAAAAGAATTCTGCCCTACAGTGCTGTCACCTCCATACACTACAAATATAAAAAGAATTCTGCCCTACAGTGCTGTCACCGCCATACACTACAAGTATCATAAAAAGAATTCTGCCCTACAATGCTGTCACCTCCATACACTACAAATATAAAAAGAATTCTGCCCTACAGTGCTGTCACCGCCATACACTACAAGTATCATAAAAAGAATACTGTCCTACTGTGCTCTCACCGCCATACACTACAAGTATCATAAAAAGAATACTGCCCTACAGTGCTGTCACCTCCATACACTGCAAATATCATAAAAAGAATTCTGCCCTACAGTGCTGTCACTGCCATACACTACAAATATCATAAAAAGAATACTGCCCTACAGTGCTGTCACCACCATACACTGCAAATATCATAAAAAGAATTCTGCCCTACAGTGCTGTCACCACCATACACTACAAATATCATAAAAAGAATTCTGCCCTACAGTGCTGTCACCACCATACACTACAAATATCATAAAAAGAATACTGCCCTACAGTGCTGTCACCGCCATACACTACAAATATCATAAAAATAATTCTGCCCTACAGTGCTGTCACCACCATACACTACAAATATCATAAAAAGAATACTGCCCTACAGTGCTGTCACCACCATACACTACAAATATCATAAAAATAATTCTGCCCTACAGTGCTGTCACCACCATACACTACAAATATCATAAAAAGGATACTGCCCTACAGTGCTGTCACCACCATACACTACAAATATCATAAAAATAATTCTGCCCTACAGTGCTGTCACCACCATACACTACAAATATCATAAAAAGAATACTGCCCTACAGTGCTGTCACCGCCATACACTACAAATATCATAAAAAGAATACTGCCCTACAGTGCTGTCACTGCCATACACTACAAATATCATAAAAAGAATACTGCCCTACAGTGCTGTCACTGCCATACACTACAAATATCATAAAAAGAATACTGCCCTACAGTGCTGTCACCTCCATACACTGAAAATATCATAAAAAGAATTCTGCCCTACAGTGCTGTCACCGCCATACACTGCAAATATCATAAAAAGAATTCTGCCCTACAGTGCTGTCACCTCCATACACTACAAATATCATAAAAAGAATACTGCCCTACAGTGCTGTCACCGCCATACACTACAAGTATCATAAAAAGAATTCTGCCCTACAGTGCTGTCACCGCCATACACTGCAAATATCATAAAAAGAATACTGTCCTACAGTGCTGTCACTGCCATACACTGCAAATATCATAAAAAGAATACTGTCCTACAGTGCTGTCACCGCCATACACTGCAAATATCATAAAAAGAATTCTGCCCTACAGTGCTGTCACCGCCATACACTACAAATATCATAAAAAGAATACTGCCCTACAGTGCTGTCACTGCCATACACTACAAATATCATAAAAAGAATGCTGCCCTACAGTGCTGTCACCGCCATACACTGCAAATATCATAAAAAGAATACTGCCCTACAGTGCTGTCACCGCCATACTCTGCAAATATCATAAAAAGAATTCTGCCCTACAGTGCTGTCACCACCATACACTGCAAATATCATAAAAAGAATACTGCACTACAGTGCTGTCACCGCCATACACTGCAAATATCATAAAAAGAATACTGCCCTACAGTGCTGTCACTGCCATACACTACAAATATCATAAAAAGAATACTGCCCTACAGTGCTGTCACCGCCATACACTACAAATATAATAAAAAGAATACTGCCCTACAGTGCTGTCACCACCATACACTAACTACAAATATCATAAAAAGAATACTGCCCTACAGTGCTGTCACCACCATACACTACAAATATCATAAAAAGAATACTGCCCTACAGTTCTGTCACCACCATACACTACAAATATCATAAAAAGAATACTGCCCTACAGTGCTGTCACCGCCATACACTACAAATATCATAACACGAATACTGCCCTACAGTGCTGTCACCACCATACACTACAAGTATCATAAAAAGAATTCTGCCCTACAATGCTGTCACCTCCATACACTACAAATATAAAAAGAATTCTGCCCTACAGTGCTGTCACCGCCATACACTACAAGTATCATAAAAAGAATACTGTCCTACTGTGCTCTCACCGCCATACACTACAAGTATCATAAAAAGAATACTGCCCTACAGTGCTGTCACCTCCATACACTGCAAATATCATAAAAAGAATTCTGCCCTACAGTGCTGTCACTGCCATACACTACAAATATCATAAAAAGAATACTGCCCTACAGTGCTGTCACCACCATACACTGCAAATATCATAAAAAGAATTCTGCCCTACAGTGCTGTCACCACCATACACTACAAATATCATAAAAAGAATTCTGCCCTACAGTGCTGTCACCACCATACACTACAAATATCATAAAAAGAATACTGCCCTACAGTGCTGTCACCGCCATACACTACAAATATCATAAAAATAATTCTGCCCTACAGTGCTGTCACCACCATACACTACAAATATCATAAAAAGAATACTGCCCTACAGTGCTGTCACCACCATACACTACAAATATCATAAAAATAATTCTGCCCTACAGTGCTGTCACCACCATACACTACAAATATCATAAAAAGGATACTGCCCTACAGTGCTGTCACCACCATACACTACAAATATCATAAAAATAATTCTGCCCTACAGTGCTGTCACCACCATACACTACAAATATCATAAAAAGAATACTGCCCTACAGTGCTGTCACCGCCATACACTACAAATATCATAAAAAGAATACTGCCCTACAGTGCTGTCACTGCCATACACTACAAATATCATAAAAAGAATACTGCCCTACAGTGCTGTCACTGCCATACACTACAAATATCATAAAAAGAATACTGCCCTACAGTGCTGTCACCTCCATACACTGAAAATATCATAAAAAGAATTCTGCCCTACAGTGCTGTCACCGCCATACACTGCAAATATCATAAAAAGAATTCTGCCCTACAGTGCTGTCACCTCCATACACTACAAATATCATAAAAAGAATACTGCCCTACAGTGCTGTCACCGCCATACACTACAAGTATCATAAAAAGAATTCTGCCCTACAGTGCTGTCACCGCCATACACTGCAAATATCATAAAAAGAATACTGTCCTACAGTGCTGTCACTGCCATACACTGCAAATATCATAAAAAGAATACTGTCCTACAGTGCTGTCACCGCCATACACTGCAAATATCATAAAAAGAATTCTGCCCTACAGTGCTGTCACCGCCATACACTACAAATATCATAAAAAGAATACTGCCCTACAGTGCTGTCACTGCCATACACTACAAATATCATAAAAAGAATGCTGCCCTACAGTGCTGTCACCGCCATACACTGCAAATATCATAAAAAGAATACTGCCCTACAGTGCTGTCACCGCCATACTCTGCAAATATCATAAAAAGAATTCTGCCCTACAGTGCTGTCACCACCATACACTGCAAATATCATAAAAAGAATACTGCACTACAGTGCTGTCACCGCCATACACTGCAAATATCATAAAAAGAATACTGCCCTACAGTGCTGTCACTGCCATACACTACAAATATCATAAAAAGAATACTGCCCTACAGTGCTGTCACCGCCATACACTACAAATATAATAAAAAGAATACTGCCCTACAGTGCTGTCACCACCATACACTAACTACAAATATCATAAAAAGAATACTGCCCTACAGTGCTGTCACCACCATACACTACAAATATCATAAAAAGAATACTGCCCTACAGTTCTGTCACCACCATACACTACAAATATCATAAAAAGAATACTGCCCTACAGTGCTGTCACCGCCATACACTACAAATATCATAACACGAATACTGCCCTACAGTGCTGTCACCACCATACGCTACAAATATCATAAAAAGAATACTGCCCTACAGTGCTGTCACCGCCATACACTACAAATATCATAAAAAGAATACTGTCCTACAGTGCTGTCACCGCCATACTCTGCAAATATCATAAAAAGAATTCTGCCCTACAGTGCTGTCACCTCCATACACTACAAATATCATAAAAAGAATACTGCCCTACAGTGCTGTCACCTCCATACACTACAAATATCATAAAAAGAATACTGCCCTACAGTGCTGTCACCGCCATACACTGCAAATATCATAAAAAGAATTCTACCCTACAGTGCTGTCACCGCCATACACTGCAAATATCATAAAAAGAATTCTGCCCTACAGTGCTGTCACCGCCATACTCTGCAAATATCATAAAAAGAATACTGCCCTACAGTGCTGTCACCGCCATATACTGCAAATATCATAAAAAGAATACTGCCCTACAGTGCTGTCACCGCCATACACTGCAAATATCATAAAAAGAATTCTGCCCTACAGTGCTGTCACCGCCATACACTGCAAATATCATAAAAAGAATTCTGCCCTACAGTGCTGTGACCGCCATACACTGCAAATATCATAAAAAGAATACTGCCCTACAGTGCTGTCACCGCCATACACTGCAAATATCATAAAAAGAATTCTGCCCTACAGTGCTGTCACCACCATACACTGCAAATATCATAAAAAGAATTCTGCCCTACAATGCTGTCACCGCTATACACTGCAAATATCATAAAAAGAATTCTGCCCTACAGTGCTGTCACCGCCATACAGTACAAATATCATAAAAAGAATTCTGTCCTACAGTGCTGTCACCGCCATACGCTGCAAATATCATAAAAAGAATTCTGCCCTACAGTGCTGTCACCGCCATACAGTACAAATATCATAAAAAGAATTCTGCCCTACAGTGCTCTCACCGCCATACACTACAAATATCATAAAAAGAATACTGCCCTACATTGCTGTCACCGCCATACGCTACAAATATCATAAAGCGAATACTGCCCTACAGAGCTGTCACCGCCATACACTACAAATATAAAAATAATTCTGCCCTACAGTGCTGTCACCGCCATACACTACAAATATCATAAAAAGAATACTGTCCTACAGTGCTGTCACCGCCATACTCTGCAAATATCATAAATAGAATACTGCCCTACAGTGCTGTCACCTCCATACACTAAAAATATCATAAAAAGAATACTGCCCTACAGTGCGGTCATCGCCATACACTGCAAATATCATAAAAAGAATACTGTCCTACAGTGCTGTCACCGCCATACACTACAAATATCATAAAAAGAATACTGTCCTACAGTGCTGTCACCACCATACACTGCAAATATCATAAATAGAATACTGCCCTACAGTGCTGTCACCTCCATACACTACAAATATAAAAATAATTCTGCCCTACAGTGCTGTCACCTCCATACACTAAAAATATCATAAAAAGAATTCTGCCCTACAGTGCGGTCATCGCCATACACTGCAAATATCATAAAAAGAATACTGTCCTACAGTGCTGTCACCGCCATACTCTGCAAATATCATAAATAGAATACTGCCCTACAGTGCTGTCACCTCCATACACTACAAATATAAAAATAATTCTGCCCTACAGTGCTGTCACCTCCATACACTAAAAATATCATAAAAAGAATTCTGCCCTACAGTGCGGTCATCGCCATACACTGCAAATATCATAAAAAGAATACTGTCCTACAGTGCTGTCACCGCCATACTCTGCAAATATCATCATAAATAGAATACTTCCCTACAGTGCTGTCACCGCCATACTCTCCAAATATCATAAAAAGAATTCTGTCCTACAGTGCTGTCACCGCCATACACTACAAATTTAAAAAGAATTCTGCCCTACAGTGCTGTCACCGCCATACACTACAAATATCATAAAAAGAATACTGCCCTACAGTGCTGTCACCGCCATACACTACAAATTTAAAAAGAATTCTGCCCTACAGAGCTGTCACCTCCATACACTACAAATATCATAAAAAGAATACTGCCCTACAGTTCTGTCACCGCCATACACTACAAATATCATAAAAAGAATACTGCCCTACAGTGCTGTCACCGCCATACACTACAAATATCATAAAAAGAATACTGCCCTACTGTTCTGTCACCGCCATACACTACAAATTTAAAAAGAATTCTGCCCTACAGTGCTGTCACCTCCATACACTACAAATATCATAAAAAGAATTCTGCCCTACAGTGCTGTCACCGCCATACACTACAAATATCATAAAAAGAATTCTGCCCTACAGTGCTGTCACTGCCATACAATACAAATATCATAAAAAGAATTCTGCCCTACAGTGCTGTCACTGCCATACAATACAAATATCATAAAAAGAATTCTGCCCTACAGTGCTGTCACCGCCATACTCTGCAAAGATCATAAAAAGAATACTGCCCTACAGTGCTGTCACCGCCATACACTGCAAATATAATAAAAAGAATTCTGCCCTACAGTGCTGTCACCACCATACACTACAAATATCATAAAAAGAATTCTGCCCTACAGTGCTGTCACCGCCATACACTACAAATATCATAAAAAGAATTCTGCCCTACAGTGCTGTCACTGCCATACAATACAAATATCATAAAAAGAATTCTGCCCTACAGTGCTGTCACCGCCATACTCTGCAAAGATCATAAAAAGAATACTGCCCTACAGTGCTGTCACCACCATACACTGCAAATATAATAAAAAGAATTCTGCCCTACAGTGCTGTCACCGCCATACTCTGCAAAGATCATAAAAAGAATACTGCCCTACAGTGCTGTCACCGCCATACACTGCAAATATAATAAAAAGAATTCTGCCCTACAGTGCTGTCACCTCCATACACTACAAATATAAAAAGAATTCTGCCCTACAGTGCTGTCACCGCCATACACTACAAGTATCATAAAAAGAATTCTGCCCTACAATGCTGTCACCTCCATACACTACAAATATAAAAAGAATTCTGCCCTACAGTGCTGTCACTGCCATACACTACAAGTATCATAAAAAGAATACTGTCCTACTGTGCTCTCACCGCCATACACTACAAGTATCATAAAAAGAATACTGCCCTACAGTGCTGTCACCTCCATACACTGCAAATATCATAAAAAGAATTCGGCCCTACAGTGCTGTCACTGCCATACACTACAAATATCATAAAAAGAATACTGCCCTACAGTGCTGTCACCACCATACACTGCAAATATCATAAAAAGAATTCTGCCCTACAGTGCTGTCACCACCATACACTACAAATATCATAAAAAGAATACTGCCCTACAGTGCTGTCACCACCATACACTACAAATATCATAAAAATAATTCTGCCCTACAGTGCTGTCACCACCATACACTACAAATATCATAAAAAGAATACTGCCCTACAGTGCTGTCACCGCCATACACTACAAATATCATAAAAAGAATACTGTCCTACTGTGCCCTCACCGCCATACACTACAAATATCATAAAAAGAATACTGCCCTACAGTGCTGTCACTGCCATACACTACAAATATCATAAAAAGGATACTGCCCTACAGTGCTGTCACCTCCATACACTGAAAATATCATAAAAAGAATTCTGCCCTACAGTGCTGTCACCGCCATACACTGCAAATATCATAAAAAGAATTCTGCCCTACAGTGCTGTCACCTCCATACACTACAAATATCATAAAAAGAATACTGCCCTACAGTGCTGTCACCGCCATACACTACAAGTATCATAAAAAGAATTCTGCCCTACAGTGCTGTCACCGCCATACACTGCAAATATCATAAAAAGAATACTGTCCTGCAGTGCTGTCACCGCCATACACTGCAAATATCATAAAAAGAATACTGTCCTACAGTGCTGTCACCGCCATACACTGCAAATATCATAAAAAGAATTCTGCCCTACAGTGCTGTCACCACCATACACTGCAAATATCATAAAAAGAATACTGCACTACAGTGCTGTCACCGCCATACACTGCAAATATCATAAAAAGAATACTGCCCTACAGTGCTGTCACTGCCATACACTACAAATATCATAAAAAGAATACTGCCCTACAGTGCTGTCACCGCCATACACTACAAATATCATAAAAAGAATACTGCCCTACAGTGCTGTCACCACCATACACTAACTACAAATATCATAAAAAGAATACTGCCCTACAGTGCTGTCACCACCATACACTACAAATATCATAAAAAGAATACTGCCCTACAGTTCTGTCACCACCATACACTACAAATATCATAAAAAGAATACTGCCCTACAGTGCTGTCACCGCCATACACTACAAATATCATAAAAAGAATACTGCCCTACAGTGCTGTCACCACCATACGCTACAAATATCATAAAAAGAATACTGCCCTACAGTGCTGTCACCGCCATACACTACAAATATCATAAAAAGAATACTGTCCTACAGTGCTGTCACCGCCATACTCTGCAAATATCATAAAAAGAATTCTGCCCTACAGTGCTGTCACCTCCATGCACTGCGAATATCATAAAAAGAATACTGCCCTACAGTGCTGTCACCGCCATAAACTGCAAATATCATAAAAAGAATTCTGCCCTACAGTGCTGTCACCGCCATACACTGCAAATATCATAAAAAGAATACTGCCCTACAGTGCTGTCACCGCCATACTCTGCAAATATCATAAAAAGAATACTGCCCTACAGTGCTGTCACCGCCATATACTGCAAATATCATAAAAAGAATACTGCCCTACAGTGCTGTCACCGCCATACACTGCAAATATCATAAAAAGAATACTGCCCTACAGTGCTGTCACCGCCATACTCTGCAAATATCATAAAAAGAATTCTGCCCTACAGTGCTGTCACCGCCATACACTGCAAATATCATAAAAAGAATTCTGCCCTACAGTGCTGTGACCGCCATACACTGCAAATATCATAAAAAGAATACTGCCCTACAGTGCTGTCACCGCCATACACTGCAAATATTATAAAAAGAATACTGCCCTACAGTGCTGTCACCGCCATACTCTGCAAATATCATAAAAAGAATTCTGCCCTACAGTGCTGTCACCGCCATACACTGCAAATATCATAAAAAGAATTCTGCCCTACAATGCTGTCACCGCCATACACTGCAAATATCATAAAAAGAATTCTGCCCTACAGTGCTGTCACCGCCATACAGTACAAATATCATAAAAAGAATTCTGTCCTACAGTGCTGTCACCGCCATACGCTGCAAATATCATAAAAAGAATTCTGCCCTACAGTGCTGTCACCGCCATACAGTACAAATATCATAAAAAGAATACTGCCCTACATTGCTGTCACTGCCATACACTACAAATATCATAAAAAGAATTCTGCCCTACAGTGCTCTCACCGCCATACACTACAAATATCATAAAAAGAATACTGCCCTACATTGCTGTCACCGCCATACGCTACAAATATCATAAAACGAATACTGCCCTACAGTGCTGTCACCGCCATACACTACAAATATCATAAAAAGAATTCTGCCCTACAGTGCTGTCACTGCCATACAATACAAATATCATAAAAAGAATTCTGTCCTACAGTGCTGTCACCGCCATACTCTGCAAATATCATAAATAGAATACTGCCCTACAGTGCTGTCACCTCCATACACTACAAATATAAAAATAATTCTGCCCTACAGTGCTGTCACCTCCATACACTAAAAATATCATAAAAAGAATACTGCCCTACAGTGCTGTCACCTCCATACACTAAAAATATCATAAAAAGAATACTGCCCTACAGTGCTGTCACCTCCATACACTAAAAATATCATAAAAAGAATTCTGCCCTACAGTGCAGTCATCGCCATACACTGCAAATATCATAAAAAGAATACTGTCCTACAGTGATGTCACCGCCATACTCTGCAAATATCATCATAAATAGAATACTTCCCTACAGTGCTGTCACCTCCATACACTGCAAATATCATAAAAAGAATTCTGCCCTACAGTGCTGTCACCGCCATACTCTCCAAATATCATAAAAAGAATTCTGTCCTACAGTGCTGTCACCGCCATACACTACAAATTTAAAAAGAATTCTGCCCTACAGTGCTGTCACCGCCATACACTACAAATATAAAAAGAATACTGCCCTACAGTGCTGTCACCGCCATACACTACAAATATCATAAAAAGAATACTGCCCTACAGTTCTGTCACCGCCATACACTACAAATATCATAAAAAGAATACTGCCCTACAGTGCTGTCACCGCCATACACTACAAATATCATAAAAAGAATACTGCCCTACAGTTCTGTCACCGCCATACACTACAAATTTAAAAAGAATTCTGCCCTACAGTGCTGTCACCTCCATACACTACAAATATCATAAAAAGAATTCTGCCCTACAGTGCTGTCACCACCATACACTACAACTATCATAAAAAGAATTCTGCCCTACAGTGCTGTCACCGCCATACACTACAAATATCATAAAAAGAATACTGCCCTGCAGTGCTGTCACCGCCATACACTACAAATTTAAAAAGAATTCTGCCCTACAGTGCTGTCACCTCCATACACTACAAATATCATAAAAAGAATACTGCCCTGCAGTGCTGTCACCGCCATACACTACAAATATCATAAAAAGAATTCTGCCCTACAGAGCTGTCACCGCCATACACTACAAATATCATAAAAAGAATACTGCCCTACAGTGCTGTCACCACCATACACTACAAGTATCATAAAAAGAATACTGCCCTACAGTGCTGTCACCTCCATACTCTGCAAATATCATAAAAAGAATACTGCGCTACAGTGCTGTCACCACCATACACTACAAATATCATAAAAAGAATTCTGCCCTGCAGTGCTGTCACCGCCATACACTACAAATATCATAAAAAGAATACTGCCCTACAGTGCTGTCACCACCATACACTACAAGTATCATAAAAAGAATACTGCCCTACAGTGCTGTCACCTCCATACTCTGCAAATATCATAAAAAGAATACTGCCCTACAGTGCTGTCACCACCATACACTGCAAATTTAAAAAGAATTCTGCCCTACAGTGCTGTCACCGCCATACACTGCAAATATCATAAAACGAATACTGCCCTACAGTTCTGTCACCGCCATACACTGCAAATTTAAAAAGAATTCTGCCCTACAATGCTGTCACCGCCATACACTACAAATATCATAAAAAGAATACTGCCCTACAGAGCTGTCACCACCATACACTACAAATATCATAAAAAGAATTCTGCCCTACAGTGCTGTCACCGCCATACACTACAAATATCATAAAAAGAATTCTGCCCTACAGTGCAGTCACCGCCATACACTACAAATATCATAAAAAGAATACTGCCCTACAGTGCTGTCACCACCATACACTACAAATATCATAAAAAGAATTCTGCCCTACAGTGCTGTCACCGCCATACACTACAAATATCATAAAAAGAACTCTGCCCTACAGTGCTGTCACCTCCATGCACTGCAAATATCATAAAAAGAATACTGCCCTACAGTGCTGTCACCGCCATACACTACAAATATCATAAAAAGAACTCTGCCCTACAGTGCTGTCACCTCCATACACTACAAGTATCATAAAAAGAATACTGCCCTATAGTGCTGTCACCTCCATACTCTGCAAATATCATAAAAAGAATACTGCCCTACAGTGCTGTCACCACCATACACTACAAGTATCATGAAAAGAATTCTGCCCTACAGTGCTGTCACCGCCATACGCTACAAATATCATATAAAGAATACTGCCCTACATTGCTGTCACCGCCTTACCCTACAAATATCATAAAAAGAATACTGTCCTACAGTGCTGTCACCGCCATACACTACAAATATCATGAAAAGAATACTGCCCTACAGTGCTGTCACCTCCATACACTACAAATATCATAAAAAGAATACTGCCCTACAGTGCTGTCACCGCCATACACTACAAGTATCATGAAAAGAATTCTGCCCTACAGTGCTGTCACCTCCATACACTACAAATATCATAAAAAGAATACTGCCCTACAGTGCTGTCACCTCCATGCACTGCAAATACAAAAAGAATACTGCCCTACAGAGCTGTCACCGCCATACACTACAAGTATCATAAAAAGAATACTGCCCTACAGTGCTGTCACCTCCATGCACTGCAAATACAAAAAGAATACTGCCCTACAGTGCTGTCACCGCCATACACTACAAATATCATGAAAAGAATACTGCCCTACAGTGCTGTCACCTCCATACACTACAAATATCATAAAAAGAATACTGCCCTACAGTGCTTTCACCACCATACACTACAAGTATCATGAAAAGAATTCTGCCCTACAGTGCTGTCACCGCCATACGCTACAAATATCATATAAAGAATACTGCCCTACATTGCTGTCACCGCCTTACCCTACAAATATCATAAAAAGAATACTGTCCTACAGTGCTGTCACCGCCATACACTACAAATATCATGAAAAGAATACTGCCCTACAGTGCTGTCACCTCCATACACTACAAATATCATAAAAAGAATACTGCCCTACAGTGCTGTCACCACCATACACTACAAGTATCATAAAAAGAATACTGCCCTACAGTGCTGTCACCTCCATGCACTGCAAATACAAAAAGAATACTGCCCTACAGAGCTGTCACCGCCATACACTGCAAATATCATAAAAAGAATACTGCCCTACAGTTCTGTCACCGCCATACACTACAAATTTAAAAAGAATTCTGCCCTACAGTGCTGTCACCTCCATACACTACAAATATCATAAAAAGAATTCTGCCCTACAGTGCTGTCACCACCATACACTGCAAATATCATAAAAAGAATTCTGCCCTACAGTGCTGTCACCTCCATACACTACAAATATCATAAAAAGAATACTGCCCTGCCGTGCTGTCACCGCCATACACTACAAATATCATAAAAAGAATTCTGCCCTACAGAGCTGTCACCGCCATACACTACAAATATCATAAAAAGAATTCTGCCCTACAGTGCTGTCACCACCATACACTACAAGTATCATAAAAAGAATACTGCCCTACAGTGCTGTCACCGCCATACACTACAAATATCATAAAAAGAATACTGCCCTACAGTGCAGTCACCACCATACACTACAAATATCATAAAAAGAATACTGCCCTACAGTGCTGTCACCGCCATACACTACAAATATCATAAAAAGAATACTGCCCTACAGTGCTGTCACCACCATACACTACAAATATCATAAAAAGAATACTGCCCTACAGTGCTGTCACCGCCATACACTACAAATATCATAAAAAGAATACTGCCCTACAGTGCTGTCACCGCCATACACTACAAATATCATAAAAAGAATACTGCCCTACAGTGCTGTCACCACCATACACTACAAATATCATAAAAAGAATACTGCCCTACAGTGCTGTCACCGCCATACACTACAAATATCATAAAAAGAATTCTGCCCTACAATGCTGTCACCGCCATACACTACAAATATAAAAAGAATACTGCCCTACAGTGCTGTCACCACCATACACTACAAATATCATAAAAAGAATACTGCCCTACAGTGCTGTCACCACCATACACTACAAATATCATAAAAAGAATACTGCCCTACAGTGCTGTCACCGCCATACACTGCAAATATCATAAAAAGAATTCTGCCCTACAGTGCTGTCACCGCCATACACTGCAAATATCATAAAAAGAATACTGCCCTACAGGAGAAAAATTTTAAAATTCTTACACGCTGGTACAGATGCCCTGACGTACTGCATAAGATCTTCCCCACAGTACCAGATACCTGCTGGAGATGCGGAGTCGAAATTGGTACTATGAAACATATATGGTGGGATTGCTCCTTGATAAGGTCATTCTGGGATTCAATTTTTGAAGTATACTTTCAACTGTCGGGTATTCGAGTAATCCCCACTCCTCAAATAGCCTTACTGTCCCTAATTCCTGGATCTCTCTCTGTGACCAAAAGAGGTATCTTGCGTTTTTTTCTCATCACTGCTCGTATGATTATTCCAAGACATTGGAAGACAACTACCACCCCCTCTATGAGGGAATTTTTGGAGGAGATAAATAGATTGGAGCGTATGGAATCCCTGATGGCAGATGACAGTGACAAATGGGATGCACATGCTAGCACGTGGACTTCCTGGCTCATTTTCCGAGAGACTCCGGAATATTCATCTTGGCACAGATAAGGGGCTATACTGTGGTCGTTTATCCCCCAGGTGCCTTTAACAGATATTTGTAATCTTTATGAAGATTCGGATATTTGTGCGTATGAGCTCTCTGGACGCCCGACTTACTCCTATCTATCTATCTATTCCCCCCCCACCTCATACCCTCTTCTCTTTCCTATACCTATCTCTTTCTTCCCTCTTTTCTCTTTCTGATCTTCACTCAGTCTTTATAGTTAAAATAGTTTCTATAATACTATTTTGAGAAGTCTTACCATGACACGGTATAATCTGAATTGATTTGCTTTCTCTGTTTTTTCTGTTTTCTTTTCTTATTTTACCATTCCTATCTTGGTAAAAGTATTCACAATACAGTGCTATTTGCCTGATCCACATGTTTGAATTAACTTTAACCGATGTACATTTACATTTTATATGTGATATGAGCGATACTTTGTTCACTTTGCCTTAAACGTAATAAAATTATTTACTGAAAAAAAAAAAAAAGAATACTGCCCTACAGAGCTGTCACCACCATACACTACAAATATCATATAAAGAATACTGCCCTACAGAGCTGTCACCACCATACACTACAAATATCATAAAAAGAATTCTGCCCTACAGTGCTGTCACCGCCATACACTACAAATATCATAAAAAGAATTCTGCCCTACAGTGCTGTCACCACCATACACTACAAATATCATAAAAAGAATTCTGCCCTACAGTGCTGTCACCGCCATACACTACAAATATCATAAAAAGAATTCTGCCCTACAGTGCTGTCACCACCATACACTACAAATATCATAAAAAGAATTCTGCCCTACAATGCTGTCACCGCCATACACTACAAATATCATAAAAAGAATTCTGCCCTACAGTGCAGTCACCGCCATACACTACAAATATCATAAAAAGAATACTGCCCTACGGTGCTGTCACCACCATACACTACAAATATCATAAAAAGAATTCTGCCCTAAAGTGCTGTCACCGCCATACACTACAAATATCATAAAAAGAACTCTGCCCTACAGTGCTGTCACCGCCATACACTACAAGTATCATAAAAAGAATACTGCCCTACAGTGCTGTCACCTCCATACTCTGCAAATATCATAAAAAGAATACTGCCCTACAGTTCTGTCACCGCCATACACTGCAAATTTAAAAAGAATTCTGCCCTACAGTGCTTTTACCACCATACACTACAAGTATCATAAAAAGAATTCTGCCCTACAATGCTGTCACCTCCATACACTACAAATATCATAAAAAGAATTCTGCCCTACAGTGCTGTCACCACCATACACTACAAGTATCATAAAAAGAATTCTGCCCTACAATGCTGTCACCTCCATACACTACAAATATCATAAAAAGAATTCTGCCCTACAGTGCTGTCACCACCATACACTACAAATATCATAAAAAGAATACTGCCCTACAGTGCTGTCACCACCATACACTACAAGTATCATAAAAAGAACTCTGCCCTACAGTGCTGTCACCTCCATGCACTGCAAATACAAAAAGAATACTGCCCTACAGAGCTGTCACCGCCATACACTGCAAATATCATAAAAAGAATACTGCCCTACAGTGCTGTCACCTCCATACACTACAAATGTCATAAAAAGAATACTGCCCTTCAGTGCTGTCACCGCCATATACTGCAAATATCATAAAAAGAATTCTGCCCTACAGTGCTGTCACCTCCATACACTACAAATATCATAAAAAGAATACTGCCCTACAGTGCTGTCACCGCCATACACTGCAAATATCATAAAAAGAATACTGCCCTACAGTGCTGTCACCTCCATACACTACAAATATCATAAAAAGAATACTGCCCTACAGTGCTGTCACCGCCATACACTGCAAATATCATAAAAAGAATACTGCCCTACAGTGCTGTCACCACCATACACTACAAATATCATAAAAAGAATACTGCCCTACAGTGCTGTCACCGCCATACACTGCAAATATCATAAAAAGAATTCTGCCCTACAGTGCTGTCACCGCCATACACTGCAAATATCATAAAAAGAATACTGCCCTACAGTGCTGTCACCGCCATACACTACAAATATCATAAAAAGAATACTGCCCTACAGTGCTGTCACCACCATACACTACAAATATCATAAAAAGAATTCTGCCCTACAGTGCTGTCACCGCCATACACTACAAATATCATAAAAAGAATTCTGCCCTACAGTGCTGTCACCGCCATACGCTGCAAATATCATAAAAAGAATACTGCCCTACAGTGCTGTCACCACCATACGCTGCAAAGATCATAAAAAGAATTATGCCCTACAGTGCTGTCACCGCCTTACACTACAAATATCATAAAAAGAATACTGTCCTACAGTGCTGTCACCGCCATACTCTGCAAATATAAAAAGAATTCTGCCCTACAGTGCTGTCACCGCCATACGCTTCAAATATCATATAAAGAATACTGCCCTACATTGCTGTCACCGCCTTACCCTACAAATATCATAAAAAGAATACTGTCCTATAGTGCTGTCACCGCCATACACTACAAATATCATGAAAAGAATACTGCCCTACAGTGCTGTCACCTCCATACACTACAAATATCATAAAAAGAACTCTGCCCTACAGTGCTGTCACCTCCATGCACTGCAAATACAAAAAGAATACTGCCCTACAGAGCTGTCACCGCCATACACTGCAAATATCATAAAAAGAATACTGCCCTACAGTGCTGTCACCTTCATACACTACAAATGTCATAAAAAGAATACTGCCCTACAGTGCTGTCACCGCCATACACTGCAAATATCATAAAAATAATTCTGCCCTACTGTGCTGTCACCACCATACACTACAAATATCATAAAAAGAATACTGCCCTACAGTGCTGTCACCGCCATACACTGCAAATATCATAAAAAGAATTCTGCCCTACAGTGCTGTCACCTCCATACACTACAAATATCATAAAAAGAATACTGCCCTACAGTGCTGTCACCGCCATACACTGCAAATATCATAAAAAGAATTCTGCCCTACAGTGCTGTCACCGCCATACACTGCAAATATCATATAAAGAATACTGCCCTACAGTGCTGTCACCGCCATACACTACAAATATCATAAAAAGAATTCTGCCCTACAGTGCTGTCACCGCCATACACTGCAAATATCATAAAAAGAATACTGCCCTATAGTGCTGTCACCACCATACACTACAAATATCATAAAAAGAATACTGTCCTACAGTGCTGTCACCTCCATACACTACAAATGTCATAAAAAGAATACTGCCCTACAGTGCTGTCACCGCCATACACTGCAAATATCATAAAAAGAATTCTGCCCTATAGTGCTGTCACCACCATACTCTGCACATATCATAAAAAGAATTCTGCCCTACAGTGCTGTCACCGCCATACGCTACAAATATCATATAAAGAATACTGCCCTACAGTGCTGTCACCGCCTTATCCTACAAATATCATAAAAAGAATACTGTCCTACAGTGCTGTCACCGCCATACACTACAAATATCATAAAAAGAATACTGCCCTACAGTGCTGTCACCACCATACACTACAAGTATCATAAAAAGAACTCTGCCCTACAGTGCTGTCACCTCCATGCACTGCAAATACAAAAAGAATACTGCCCTACAGAGCTGTAACCGCCATACACTGCAAATATCATAAAAAGAATACTGCCCTATAGTGCTGTCACCTCCATACACTACAAATGTCATAAAAAGAATACTGCCCTACAGTGCTGTCATCGCCATACACTGCAAATATCATAAAAAGAATTCTGCCCTACAGTGCTGTCACCACCATACACTACAAATATCATAAAAAGAATACTGCCCTACAGTGCTGTCACCGCCATACGCTACAAATATCATATAAAGAATACTGCCCTACAGTGCTGTCTCCACCATACACTTCAAATATCATATAAAGAATACTGCCCTACAGTGCTGTCACCGCCATACACTACAAATATCATAAAAAGAATACTGCCCTACAGTGCTGTCACCACCATACACTACAAATATCATAAAAAGAATACTGCCCTACAGTGCTGTCACCACCATACACTACAAATATCATAAAAAGAATTCTGCCCTACAGTGCTGTCACCACCATACACTACAAATATCATAAAAAGAATACTGCCCTACAGTGCTGTCACCTCCATACTCTGCAAATATCATAAAAAGAATTCTGCCCTACAGTGCTGTCACCACCATACACTACAAATATCATAAAAAGAATACTGCCCTACAGTGCTGTCACCTCCATACTCTGCAAATATCATAAAAAGAATTCTGCCCTACAGTGCTGTCACCGCCATACACTGCAAATATCATAAAAAGAATTCTGCCCTACAGTGCTGTCACCACCATACACTACAAATATCATAAAAAGAATACTGCCCTACAGTGCTGTCACCGCCATACACTACAAATATCATAAAAAGAATACTGCCCTACAGTGCTGTCACCGCCATACACTGCAAATATCATAAAAAGAATTCTGCCCTACAGTGATGTCACCGCCATACACTGCAAATATCATAAAAAGAATTCTGCCCTACAGTGCTGTCACCGCCATACGCTACAAATATCATAAAAAGAATACTGCCCTACAGTGCTGTCACCACCATACACTACAAGTATCATAAAAAGAACTCTGCCCTACAGTGCTGTCACCTCCATGCACTGCAAATACATAAAGAATATTGCCCTACAGAGCTGTCACCGCCATACACTGCAAATATCATAAAAAGAATACTGCCCTATAGTGCTGTCACCTCCATACACTACAAATGTCATAAAAAGAATACTGCCCTACAGTGCTGTCATCGCCATACACTGCAAATATCATAAAAAGAATTCTGCCCTACAGTGCTGTCACCACCATACACTACAAATATCATAAAAAGAATACTGCCCTACAGTGCTGTCACCGCCATACACTGCAAATATCATAAAAAGAATTCTGCCCTACAGTGCTGTCACCTCGATACACTACAAATATCATAAAAAGAATACTGCCCTACAGTGCTGTCACCGCCATAAACTGCAAATATCATAAAAAGAATTCTGCCCTACAGTGCTGTCACCGCCATACGCTACAAATATCATATAAAGAATACTGCCCTACAGTGCTGTCACCGCCTTACACTACAAGTATCATAAAAAGAATACTGCCCTACAGTGCTGTCTCCACCATACACTACAAATATCATATAAAGAATACTGCCCTACAGTGCTGTCACCGCCATACACTACAAATATCATAAAAAGAATTCTGCCCTACAGTGCTGTCACCACCATACACTACAAATATCATAAAAAGAATACTGCCCTACAGTGCTGTCACCACCATACACTACAAATATCATAAAAAGAATTCTGCCCTACAGTGCTTTCACCGCCATACACTACAAATATCATAAAAAGAATTCTGCCCTACAGTGCTGTCACCGCCATACACTGCAAATATCATAAAAAGAATACTGCCCTACAGTGCTGTCACCTCCATACTCTGCAAATATCATAAAAAGAATTCTGCCCTACAGTGCTGTCACCACCATACACTACAAATATCATAAAAAGAATACTGCCCTACAGTGCTGTCACCTCCATACTCTGCAAATATCATAAAAAGAATTCTGCCCTACAGTGCTGTCACCACCATACACTACAAATATCATAAAAAGAATACTGCCCTACAGTGCTGTCACCTCCATACTCTGCAAATATCATAAAAAGAATTCTGCCCTACAGTGCTGTCACCGCCATACACTGCAAATATCATAAAAAGAATTCTGCCCTACAGTGCTGTCACCTCGATACACTACAAATATCATAAAAAGAATACTGCCCTACAGTGCTGTCACCGCCATACACTGCAAATATCATAAAAAGAATTCTGCCCTACAGTGCTGTCACCACCATACGCTACAAATATCATATAAAGAATACTGCCCTACAGTGCTGTCACCGCCTTACACTACAAGTATCATAAAAAGAATACTGCCCTACAGTGCTGTCTCCAACATACACTACAAATATCATATAAAGAATACTGCCCTACAGTGCTGTCACCGCCATACTCTACAAATATCATAAAAAGAATTCTGCCCTACAGTGCTGTCACCGCCATACACTGCAAATATCATAAAAAGAATAATGCCCTACAGTGCTGTCACCTCCATACTCTGCAAATATCATAAAAAGAATTCTGCCCTACAGTGCTGTCACCACCATACACTACAAATATCATAAAAAGAATACTGCCCTACAGTGCTGTCACCTCCATCCTCTGCAAATATCATAAAAAGAATTCTGCCCTACAGTGCTTTCACCACCATACACTACAAATATCATAAAAAGAATACTGCCGTACAGTGCTGTCACCGCCATACACTGCAAAGATCATAAAAAGAATTCTGCCCTACAGTGCTGTCACCTCGATACACTACAAATATCATAAAAAGAATACTGCCCTACAGTGCTGTCACCGCCATACACTGCAAATATCATAAAAAGAATTCTGCCCTACAGTGCTGTCACCGCCATACGCTACAAATATCATATAAAGAATACTGCCCTACAGTGCTGTCACCGCCTTACACTACAAGTATCATAAAAAGAATACTGCCCTACAGTGCTGTCTCCACCATACACTACAAATATCATATAAAGAATACTGCCCTACAGTGCTGTCACCGCCATACACTACAAATATCATAAAAAGAATACTGCCCTACAGTGCTGTCACCACCATACACTACAAATATCATAAAAAGAATTCTGCCCTACAGTGCTGTCACCGCCATACACTACAAATATCATAAAAAGAATTCTGCCCTACAGTGCTGTCACCACCATACGCTACAAATATCATATAAAGAATACTGCCCTACAGTGCTGTCACCGCCTTACACTACAAGTATCATAAAAAGAATACTGCCCTACAGTGCTGTCTCCAACATACACTACAAATATCATATAAAGAATACTGCCCTACAGTGCTGTCACCGCCATACACTACAAATATCATAAAAAGAATTCTGCCCTACAGTGCTGTCACCGCCATACACTGCAAATATCATAAAAAGAATACTGCCCTACAGTGCTGTCACCTCCATACTTTGCAAATATCATAAAAAGAATTCTGCCCTACAGTGCTGTCACCACCATACACTACAAATATCATAAAAAGAATACTGCCCTACAGTGCTGTCACCTCCATACTCTGCAAATATCATAAAAAGAATTCTGCCCTACAGTGCTGTCACCGCCATACACTGCAAAGATCATAAAAAGAATTCTGCCCTACAGTGCTGTCACCTCGATACACTACAAATATCATAAAAAGAATACTGCCCTACAGTGCTGTCACCTTCATACACTGCAAATATCATAAAAAGAATTCTGCCCTACAGTGCTGTCACCGCCATACGCTACAAATATCATATAAAGAATACTGCCCTACAGTGCTGTCACCGCCTTACACTACAAGTATCATAAAAAGAATACTGCCCTACAGTGCTGTCTCCACCATACACTACAAATATCATATAAAGAATACTGCCCTACAGTGCTGTCACCGCCATACACTACAAATATCATAAAAAGAATACTGCCCTACAGTGCTGTCACCACCATACACTACAAATATCATAAAAAGAATTCTGCCCTACAGTGCTGTCACCGCCATACACTACAAATATCATAAAAAGAATTCTGCCCTACAGTGCTGTCACCACCATACGCTGCAAAGATCATAAAAAGAATTATGCCCTACAGTGCTGTCACCGCCTTACACTACAAATATCATAAAAAGAATACTGTCCTACAGTGAAGTCACCGCCATACTCTGCAAATATCATAAAAAGAATTCTGCCCTACAGTGCTGTCACCGCCATACACTACAAATATCATAAAAAGAATTCTGCCCTACAGTGCTGTCACCGCCATACACTGCAAATATCATAAAAAGAATACTGCCCTACAGTGCTGTCACCACCATACGCTGCAAAGATCATAAAAAGAATTATGCCCTACAGTGCTGTCACCGCCTTACCCTACAAATATCATAAAAAGAATACTGTCCTACAGTGCTGTCACCGCCATACACTACAAATATCATGAAAAGAATTCTGCCCTACAGTGCTGTCACCGCCATACTCTGCACATATCATAAAAAGAATTCTGCCTTACAGTGCTGTCACCGCCATACAGTGCAAATATCATAAAAAGAATTCTGCCCTACAGTGCTGTCACCACCATACACTACAAATATCATAAAAAGAATACTGCCCTACAGTGCTGTCACCACCATACACTGCAAATATCATAAAAAGAATTCTGCCCTACAGTGCTGTCACCACCATACACTACAAATATCATAAAAAGAATACTGTCCTACAGTGCTGTCACCGCCATACACTGCAAATATCATAAAAAGAATTCTGCCCTACAGTGCTGTCACCGCCATACACTACAAATATCATAAAAAGAATACTGCGCTACAGTGCTGTCACCGCCATACACTGCAAATATCATAAAAAGAATACTGCCCTACAGTGCTGTCACCGCCATACACTACAAATATCATAAGAATTCTGCCCTACAGTGGTGTCACCGCCATACACTACAAATATCATAAAAATAATTCTGCCCTACAGTGCTGTCACCGCCATACACTACAAATATCATAAAAAGAATTCTGCCCTACAGTGCTGTCACCGCCATACACTGCAAATATCATAAAAAGAATTCTGCCCTACAGTGCTGTCACCGCCATACACTACAAATATCATAAAAAGAATACTGCCCTACAGTGCTGTCACCGCCATACACTACAAATATCATAAAAAGAATACTGCCCTACAGTGCTGTCACTGATATATGCGCCATATGTAATACAAGTGAATATTGTCATACACTGCAGTCGTATGAAAAAAGTAAATATCTCCATATAGTGCTATCACTGCTATAAAGTGCAAACAGATTATCAAAAACATACTGCCATACTGTGCTGTCACCGCCATACACCGCAAACATAATATAAAATAAGATATCACCATATTGTGCAATCATTGGCAAACAGTGCAAATTTTATGTAAAAAGACATGCTGCCATACAGTGCAAAAATAACTTTAAAAAAATACCTCCATGCATTGCCGTCACCGACATATACTGCAAATATAATAAAAGAAAAATACCTCCATGCAGTGCTGTCACCGCCATATACTGCAACTATAATATAAAATAGGAAAATACCACCATATTGTGCAATCACTGGCAAACAGTGCAAATTTTATGTAAAAAAAAGGAAATACTGCGCAAAAAATAATTAAAACATAACGCCATGTAGTGCTGTCACTGTGATACACTCCAAATATAATATGGAAAAAAATACCGCAATGCAGTGCTGTCACCTCCATTCGATGGGAATATCATATGAAAGTAGTACATACCGCCATACTGTGCCTTCACCGCCGTATACATAGTCATCGAATACCAGTGTCGCATCACACAGGTCCTATTATTTATGAGCTTTTGGGTGAGGGCTGATGTCCCCTTCTGCAGGGGTGGCTGATGCACCCGGTCTGATACCCCTAAGGCCATCCCCGGACATTATGTAGGCCTGAAACTTATCGCAGCAGAAGGTGTGTTACAGTGTATGAGAATGACATCAGGTGCACAGCTCTCTCTCCTGTGCTGCTGGTTTGTTACAGTGTGTAAGTGCCGCTGCAATGTACAGTATCTTGGTGATGACTTCCTCCGCAGGGTCCTACGTCCGCCGGGTGCTTCACGTCTCTCTGGGCCTCCTCATCGCCTACCTCAGCGTCCCGGTGGTCCTGAACCTGGTGAACTCCCGGCAAGTCATGAACGCTTCCTTCAACCCCCTGCGGATCGTCAACACATACGGAGCCTTTGGCAGGTACCAGCGCCCCCCACTGACCAATACGCCATCATTGCTGGCCAAGCGAGGGGGCTGTCGCCCAGCTTACCCAGACCCCCCCAAACAGTCACTCTTCCTCCATATGCAGCAGTGCAGTATCGCTGGACTGATTAGCCACTCAGGACCTTAGAAAAGCTGGGTGACCACTGCTGGGGAGGAAGATGTAATGGCGATCGCCCCCATTCTTCTTCTGCAGTAACCACTAGAGGTGAAACCAGGTATTACACCCCCTCCCCCCACTTTCATAGGTAGGGATTGCTGGGATTCTAAAGACAGGAGGTCATAAATGGGCTGTAATACCACACACGGCCTGCAGTCAGGGGTGGCGCTATTTTTTTTTTTTTTTTTTAAGCCATGTTTTCTAGTAGCAGTTAACCATGAAGGGAGCTGCAAAAAATGTTTTTTTTTTTGGGGAGTGCATTACTTTCTCTCACAGCCCCCCCATCTCCCATCAGGATATTTTGGCCTCTGTCCTTTTATAAAACGATGGAAAATCCATATTTTTTTTCCCCCAGTATTTTCCTTTTCCATCTGATTCTGGATTTCGTGTTCCTGGCCACAGTGGAAGGTAAACACATGTCGGGGGACTTTTTTTTTTTGGACGGCGGAGGCCGAGTCTTGTGCGGGGCCCAGAGGACGGGGCTCGTCCAGAGCGAGAGCGGCGCCAACACAAACAGCTTCTGCCGAAATCCATCACCATAAAATCATCTCCAGCCCAAAGTGGATGGCGGAAAGTAGCTAATACCCCGCAGCGGAGGGGGACGGAGGGTGGCGGGAGGGCAGCGCCCGCAAAACCTACGGGTACGTGTAGAAGACCGGCCCCCATAGCACACGCTGCGGAGGCGTCATCCCGCCTCGCCCATAGGGATCCTCATGACGATCGATCATACCTAATCCCATAGGTAGAAATCCCTGCCAAGGACAGTTTTTTTTTTTTTTTTTTTTTTAAAGCGGTGAAAAAAAAATCATAAATTTATAAAAAAAAAAGAGGTTTTAAAATTAAATTTTCATTAAAATTAAGGATTAAAAAAATGAATTATCCTTTATTTTGATAGACGCAGATTTTATGGGCGCGGCAATGCCAGACATGTTACCACTTTATTTTTAAAGTAGGACGAGTTAGAACTTTTCTATGTTTTTATTTTTTATATGCGTATAAACAAAGAATATATAGCAAAAACTAAAAAAAAAAAAAAAATTATATATATAATTTATTTTAATTTTTTTTTTTTTTTTTTTATAGATTTTTGACACTTTTTTTTTTTATTCAATTGCTTGACGTATGTAGAGAAAATCCCGTCCGTTCTGCTATGAAGCCCGGCCTCAGGAATATGAAAATGGCAGCCCCCGTAATGACGTCCCATCAGTGCCCCGTTATCGTATCGTTTAAATGCCGCTGTCAGTGATTGCCAGCAGCATGTAAATGGTTGTACAGCAGGGATCGGACCAAGCTCCGGTCGCTGCTGGTTTACATGCAGGTGCCGGCTGTGTAGCACAGATGACGTCTGGTCGGGTACGAATGCGGGCTCATCATGGGGATAAAGATCAAGGCGTCAGTGGATGGAAAAATATTTTTTTTGCTGCTGGTGTACGGATATAAAGAAGTTTGTTTGCGTTCACTGTGTCTTGAAATGATAAGAAATTAACAGTTGCGAAAAATTAGGAAAAAAAAATGGCTGCTTTCTTTATAAAATGGCGCCACACCTGCCCACAGGTTGAACGCGGTATTGCAGCTTAGCCCCAAATGCAGCCGAGAGGCAGTAACTGATGGTAGGCTGTCAGATTTGGCTGGTATGGAGCGACCGCTGTAGACGGAGTATGGCTGCCAAGTCTGCGCGCCCCGCGGCTCGCGGGACCCTCCGTGGACTGCCGCCCTTCCGCTCTCCGGCGCTCGGTTCTGATTTCAGGACGACGCCGGCCCCGAGACCCCTGGTAATTTCAGCCTAAAGAAATAAAGCCCCTCGGCCGGTAATGAATCGGGGAGGACGTGGGACCTGACAGCCCTGCAGTCGCACAGTAGGAAGCCTCTTTTATGACTAATTTGGTGTCCCTGATTTACAAAGTGTTTGTTACCGCTGGGCTGCCAGCCGCGGCCATAACTCACCCGGCACTGCTACATATGAAGCGTGCGGCCCCCGCAGTCTAATAAAACCGCCCCTCAGATTTGCCGGAATAACTCTCCATTCCTTAATCGAGACGGGCCCCGGTGACTAATGTCGCTAAGAACGTGCTCATGAAGCAGGAGGTTCAGGATGAACAAATATCAATCTTAGTATGCCGCAGAAGCGGTGTATTTGTGTACTCATGGACCAGGAGGCTCAGGATGACAAATCACAGCGCAGCTTTCATTTAGAAAACTGAGGTGGTAAAATGAAAGCTGCTCTGTGATTGGTTGCTATGGGTAACAAAGCCAGGCACTTTTGTTAAAATGAGGCCTGTAACACTTGTGGTCATCCTGAGCCTCCGGATTCATGAGTACACATATAGAATGCATCAATGTCTTTACCTGATGTTGGTGAGTATTTCTATAGGCATTTGGAAGAGGCTTATGAAACTTGCCAGGAGCCTTTGGTGAAAGACATTGAGTCTATAGAGGTATTTGTGATAGATTTGTCCTCATGAACCAGGAGGCTCAGGATGAGCAAATGCCTATTCCTCCTTCTGACACAACAGAGGATGTATATCAGGAGTGTACATGGTGATGGAAGCCACCTAGAGCCTCTTTGGCTTGTAAAGTGGAAGCCCTTGTTATAGATCTGTAGTCATGAACCAGGAGGCTCAGGATGAACTGCGGTATAAATCTCCTCCGGAGCAGTACTGTATAGTTCACGATGGAGCCACCAGGTGACATCAGTCACCTGCAGCCATGATGGAAGCTGCTCAGCTAACTTCCATCCTTGTAGATGTGTACTGGTGAACCAGAAGGCCCAGGATGAACATAAGTTAGAAGTTCAGTCCTTTTGGAGACCTCGATCTCATTTTCTTGTTGCATTACTCCCCCAGTGTCACCAAGGAGCGGACGGAGGTGATCATCCAGGGGACGTCCAGTCTGGATCCCAACGACCCCAAAGCTGTATGGGAGGAATACGAGTTTAACTGCAAACCGGGAAATTTAACCCGCCGCCCCTGCGTCATATCCCCCTATCACTACCGCCTGGACTGGCTCATGTGGTTTGCAGCGTTCCAGGTAAGAAGCCAAATGTCCGTCCTGTCACTGCTGAAGAATGTGAGCGTCTGTGAGAAAGGCCAAAATGTCGTGTACAAGACGGGGTCTGAGCATCTCCAAACCGTGGGGTCTTGTGGGATGATCCCGGTATACAGCAGGTCTTGTGGGGTGTTCCCGGTATACGGAAGGTCTTGTGGGGTGTTCCCTGTATACGGAAGGTTTTGTGGGGTGTTCCCTGTATACGGAAGGTTTTGTGGGGTGTTCCCGGTATACGGAAGGTCTTGTGGGGTGTTCCCTGTATGCGGAAGGTTTTGTGGGGTGTTCCCGGTATACGGGAGGTCTTGTGGGGTGTTCCCGGTATACGGAAGGTCTTGTGGGGTGTTCCCGGTATACGGAAGGTCTTGTGGGGTGTTCCCGGTATACAGCAGGTCTTGTGGGGTGTTCCCGGTATACGGCAGGTCTTGTGGGGTGTTCCCGGTATACGGAAGGTCTTGTGGGGTGTTCCCTGTATACGGAAGGTTTTGTGGAGTGTTCCCGGTATACGGGAGGTCTTGTGGGGTGTTCCCTGTATGCGGAAGGTTTTGTGGAGTGTTCCCGGTATACGGCAGGTCTTGTGGGGTGTTCCCTGTATACGGAAGGTTTTGTGGAGTGTTCCCGGTATACGGCAGGTCTTGTGGGGTGTTCTCTGTATACGGCAGCGCTTGTGGGGTGTTCCCTGTATATGGCAGGTCTTGTGGGGTGTTCCCGGTATACAGCAGGTCTTGTGGGGTGTTCCCGGTATACGACAGGTCTTGTGGGGTGTTCCCGGTATACGACAGGCTCTGTGGGGTGTTCCCTGTATCCGGCAGGTCTTGTGGGGTGTTCTCTATATCCGACAGGTCTTGTGGGGTGTTCCTGATATACGACAGGTCTTGTGGGGTGTTCCCTGTATATGACGGGTCTTGTGGGGTGTTCCCTGTATACGGCAGGTCTTGTGGGGTGTTCCCGGTATACGACAGGTCTTGTGGGGTGTTCCCGGTATACGACAGGTCTTGTGGGGTGTTCTCGGTATACGGCAGGCCTTGTGGGGTGTTCCTGGTATACAACAGGCCTTGTGGGGTGTTCCCGGTATACGGCAGGCCTTGTGGGGTGTTCCCGATATAAGCGACAGGTCTTATGGGGTGTTCCCCGTATACAGCTGGTCTTGTAGGGTGTTCCCGGTATATGACAGGTTCTGTGGGGTGTTCCCTGTATCCGGCAGGTCCTGTGGGGGGTGTTCTCTGTATCAGTCAGGTCTTGTGGGGTGTTCCCGGTATACAGCGGGTCTAGTGGGGTGTTCCCGGTATACGACAGGTCTTGTGGGGTGTTCCCGGTATACGACAGGTTCTGTGGGGTGTTCCCTGTATCCGGCAGGTCTTGTGGGGTGTTCTCTATATCCGACAGGTTCTGTGGGGTGTTCCCTGTATCCGGCAGGTCCTGTGGGGGGTGTTCTCTGTATCCGTCAGGTCTTGTGGGGTGTTCCCGGTATACAGCGGATCTAGTGGGGTGTTCCCGGTATACGACAGGTCTTGTGGGGTGTTCCCGGTATACGACAGGTTCTGTGGGGTGTTCCCTGTATCCGGCAGGTCTTGTGGGGTGTTCTCTATATCCGACAGGTCTTGTGGGGTGTTCACGATATACGGCAGGTCTTGTGGGGTGTTCCCTGTATATGACGGGTCTTGTGCGGTGTTCCCTGTATACGTCAGGCCTTGTGGGGTGTTCCCGGTATAAGGCAGGCCTTGTGGGGTGTTCCCGATATAAGCGACAGGTCTTATGGGGGTGTTCCCCGTATACAGCTGGTCTTGTAGGGTGTTCCCGGTATATGACAGGTTCTGTGGGGTGTTCCCTGTATCCGGCAGGTCCTGTGGGGTGTTCTCTGTATCCGGCAGGTCTTGTGGAGTGTTCTCTGTATCCGGCAGGTCCTGTGGGGTGTTCTCTGTATCCGGCAGGTCTTGTGGAGTGTTCCCGGTATACAGCGGGTCTAGTGGGGTGTTCCCGGTATACGACAGGTCTTGTGGGGTGTTCCCGGTATACGACAGGTTCTGTGGGGTGTTCCCTGTATCCGGCAGGTCTTGTGGGGTGTTCTCTATATCCGACAGGTCTTGTGGGGTGTTCCCTGTATATGACGGGTCTTGTGCGGTGTTCCCTGTATACGGCGGGTCTTGTGGGGTGTTCCCAGTATATGGCAGGTCTTGTGGGGTGTTCCCGGTATACGGCAGGCCTTGTGGGGTGTTCCCGGTATACGACAGGTCTTGTGGGGCGTTCTCGGTATACGGAAGGCCTTGTGGGGTGTTCCTGGTATACGACAGGCCTTGTGGGGTGTTCCCGGTATACGGCAGGCCTTGTGGCGTGTTCCCGATATAAGCGACAGGTCTTATGGGGTGTTCCCAGTATATGACAGGTTCTGAGGGGTGTTCCCTGTATCCGGCAGGTCCTCTGGGGTGTTCTCTGTATCCGGCAGGTCTTGTGGGGTGTTCCCGGTATACGACAGGTCTTGTGGGGTGTTCCCGGTATACGACAGGTCTTGTGGGGTGTTCCCGGTATACGACAGGTTCTGTGGGGTGTTCCCTGTATCCGGCAGGTCTTGTGGGGTGTTCTCTATATCCGACAGGTCTTGTGGGGTGTTCCCTGTATCCGACAGGTCTTGTGGGGTGTTCTCGGTATACGGCAGGTCTTGTGGGGTGTTCCCGGTATACGACAGGTCTTATGGGGTGTTCCCGGTATACGACAGGGTCTGTGGGGTGTTCCCTGTATCCGGCAGGTCTTGTGGGGTGTTCTCTATATCCGACAGGTCTTGTGCGGTGTTCACTGTATACGGCAGGTCTTGTGGGGTGTTCCTGGTATACGGCAGGCCTTGTGGGGTGTTCCCGGTATACGACAGGTCTTGTGGGGTGTTCCCTGTATATGACGGGTCTTGTGGGGTGTTCCCGGTATACAACAGGTCTTGTGGGGTGTTCTCTGTATCCGGCAGGTCTTGTGGGGTGTTCTCTGTATCCGGCAGGTCTTGTGGGGTGTTCTCGGTATCCGGCAGGTCTTGTGGGGTGTTCCCGGTATACGACAGGTCTTATGGGGTGTTCCCGGTATACGACAGCTTCTGTGGGGTGTTCCCTGTATCCGGCAGGTCTTGTGGGGTGTTCTCTATATCCGACAGGTCTTGTGCGGTGTTCCCTGTATACGGCAGGTCTTGTGGGGTGTTCCTGGTATACGGCAGGCCTTGTGGGGTGTTCTCTATATCCGACAGGTCTTGTGGGGTGTTCCCTGTATATGACGGGTCTTGTGGGGTGTTCCCGGTATACAACAGGTCTTGTGGGGTGTTCTCGGTATACGGCAGGTCTTGTGGGGTGTTCTCTATATCCGACAGGTCTTGTGGGGTGTTCCCTGTATATGACGGGTCTTGTGGGGTGTTCCCTGTATACGGCAGGTCTTGTGGGGTGTTCCCTGTATATGACAGGTCTTGTGAGGTGTTCCCTGTATACGGCAGGTCTTGTGCGGTGTTCCCTGTATACTGCAGGTCTTGTGGGGTGTTCCTGGTATACGGCAGGCCTTGTGGGGTGTTCCCGGTATACGACAGGTCTTGTGGGGTGTTCCCGGTATACGACAGGTCTTGTGGGGTGTTCTCGGTATACGGCAGGCCTTGTGGGGTGTTCCTGGTATACGACAGGCCTTGTGGGGTGTTCCCAGTATACGACAGGCCTTGTGGGGTGTTCCCAGTATACGGCAGGTCTTGTGGGGTGTTCCCGATATAAGCGACAGGTCTTATGGGGTGTTCCCCATATACAGCTGGTCTTGTAGGGTGTTCCCGGTATATGACAGGTTCTGTAGGGTGTTCCCGGTATACGACAGGTTCTGTGGGGTGTTCCTGGTATATGGCAGGTCTTTGGTGTTCCGTGTATCCGGCAGTTCTTGTGGGGTGTTCCCTGTATACGGCAGGTCTTGTGGTGTGTTTCCGGTATATGGCAGGTCCTGTGGGGTGTTCCCGGTATGGGGAGGGCTTGTGGGGTGTTCCTGTTACATGGCGGGTCTTGTGGGGTGCACCCAGTATATGGCGGTTCTTGTGGGGTGTTCCCGGTATATGGCTGGTCTTGTGGGGTGTTCCCGGTATATGGCTGGTCTTGTGGGGTGTTCCTGGTATACAGCGGGTCTTGTGGGGTGCTCCCGGTATACGGCAGGTCTTGTGGGGTGTTCCTGGTATACGGCAGGTCTTGTGGGGTGCTCCCGGTATACGGCAGGTCTTGTGGGGTGTTCCTGGTATACGGCAGGTCTTGTGGTGTGCTTCCGGTATATGGCGGGTCTAGTGGGGTGTTCCCGGTATACGGTGGGTCTTGTGGTGTGCTCCCAGTATACGGCAGGGCTTGTGGGGTGTTCCCGGTATAGGGAGGGCTTGTGGGGTGTCCCAGTTATGGTGTGTCATGCCATAGTTAAAATTAGGCTAATAAAGTAAAAGTGAAGGTTGGGGATAGTTGTCCAGCGTCCATGTATATCCCCCTGTTTAATATGATGATGACTGTGCAGCACTTGGACATTATACAAACCTGCAGTCCTGATTCACTGTATAACCCCTGGTGACAACACACCGTTACATACACAGACTTATTTATAGGGGCATGACTTTTTTTTCCCTGTAAGGTCAATATGTTTCTAACCTTTAAAGAAAGTATTGTGGATTTGTATTTGCACTGTAGGAGTGCCGCTGTATTAAAGGGGATGTCCAGAATTAAAAAAAAAAAACATCACTGTATAAAATGCGCCATTACTTCCTATTGTAGTGTAAAACCTCTTGAATTTTAAAGGATCTGTTCACTTTTGACAAAACACACTGATCCCAAGGTGTCTTTTTGATTCTCGAGGATCGACTTTGATCTGTGATGGATCCTGGCAGCAGGTGTGAAGTTTTCCTACAGCACCACCGCAGACGACAGGGAGTATTACATGGCGATTATTGAAATTAATGGGTCGTCCATCTACAGACTGGGGGTCTTTTTTGGTAAAGCTTAGTGACAACCAAAAATAGATGCCAATTTATCTCCCATATGGGTTGTCAGGAGTTTCTTAGACTAGCTACATAGTTAGGGAAATTTGGATAGTGGCTCATTGGTTGCTGTTTCTCACCCCGCTTTCCCAGGGGCAGATAATTAGGATATTTAATTGGGAAATACTCTATAAAATTTTTAGAAGAGTGCAAGAATATTTGGAGAAAGGGTTAAAAAAAATACAATTTAAAAGGCCGCCCTCCGCCAAGTCGCTCCTCTTTACTATGCAGGGCAGGGTCCAGGAATAACAGCGCGTTTCGAGTTTACAGTGGAAAAGTCAGCGGCAGCTGGCACCCCGGGGAGGCAGACTTTTTGGGGGGGTGGGAGAGGGGCATTAGATTAATGGCGGCGGGTACGGCCATGCGTGTGGAAGAGAAATATTTAGGCAAAGCTACTTGTTTATGCAGCGGCCGCATGTGTCACTGTGCCGGTCACTGGTTGGCACCGACGCAGCAGTGGTGCCAACACGGAGAATATGTAAATGGTCTGTTATGTGGAAGCGGCAAGGGAAGGAAAACAAGGACAGAAGGGTCCAAAGAGAGCAGGGATGAATCGGACCCCATCCTCTTAAGGGCACAGTAGTAGCCGCCCTGGAGCCCGGTTTCCATAGCTTTGTATGGAATGTCACGCCTGACAACCCCCATGGGATTTGGAATGGCAGCCATATTGGTTGTCACCCAGGTTTTCTCACTGTTTTCAAGATCCCTGATTGCTGTAAAGTGACTGAAAACATTATTGGATACCCCCAGAGTGGGTAACAAGCCCTCCGTTTCCATCCACCGAGGGCAAGCAGAGGTGGAAAGTCACGAAAACTTTTGAAAGTTGCAGAACTTTTTGGACGCCCCTTTTACGAAAGTGGGGCTTGTATGGACATAGATGGCAGACATCATGTAGCCCCAGCAGCTCTTACAGCGGTGGCCCCCGGAGGTTGAGTGCCGCTGCCGCCGCCTGCTGCTGCTGCAGATCCAGGCCTGACGGTCGCGCACGGGGCCGCGATTGCCGCTGCCAGTCAGGAACGTGCTCAGAACAATGCAGCAGTGTTCCCCGTCTCGCCTTCTGCCAGTCTGATTCACACCTCACATCCTGACACAAGCCAGCAGGATCCGACTGCGCCCGCACCACCCCGACACTCAGGAGGAACCCTGCACTGATCGCGCCGGGATTTACACAGATGCTCATCAATGATGGAGTCCGTCTGCCGGACCTAGACAGTGGGGGGAAATAAGTATGTGATACGCTGCCGATTTTGCAAGTCCAAAGATTGGAGACGTCTGTAATTTTTATCGTAGGTGCACGTCACCTGTGAGAGACAGAATCTAAAAATAAAATCCAGAAAATCACATTGTATGATTTTCACATAATTAATTTACATTTTATTGCATTAAATAAACATTTGATCACCGACCAACCAGCAGGAATTCTGGCGCTCACTGACCTGTTAGTTTTTCTGTAAGAAGCCTCCTACTCTGCACTCATTACCTGTATTAATTGCATCTGTTTGACCTCGTTCACTGTATAAAAGACACCTGTCCACACACTCAATCATACTCCATCCTTTCCACCATGGCCAAGACCAAAGAGCAGCTTAAGGACAGCAGACACAAAATTTGTAGACCTGTACAAGGCTGGAATGGGCTACAGGACAATAGGCAAGCGGCTTGGTGAGAAGGCAACAAGTGTTGGCACAATTATTAGAAAATGGAGAAAACATGAGATTACTGTCACTATTCCTCAGACTGGGGCTCCATGCAAAATCTTGCGTCTTGAGATAAGGATGATTTTGGGAAAGGTCAGGAATCAGACCAGAACTACACGAGAGGATCTGGTCAAGGACAAGAAGAGCGCTGGGACCACAGTCTCAAACATCACTGTTATTAACACACTATGCCATCATGGATTAAAATCCTGCAGGGCATGCAAGGTCCCCCTGCTCGCGCCAGCACATGTCCAGGCTCGTTTGAAGTTCGCCAGTGACCATCTGGATGATCCAGCGGAGGTATTGGAGAAGGTCATGTGGTCAGATGAGACCAAAATAGAACTTTTTGGTCTCAACTCTACTCGCCGTGTTTGGAGGAAGAAGAAGGATGAGTACAACCTCCAGAAAACACCCTCCCACCCATGAAGCATGGAGGGGGAAACATCATACTTAGGGGGGCTTTTCTGAAAAGCGGACAGAACGACTGCACCGTATTGAACGGAGGATGGATGGGGTCATGTATCACAAGATTTTGGCCAAGAACCTCCTTACCTCACTGTCGTCAGTATATCAAATACTTATTTTCCCTACTGTTGCTCCAACATAGAAGAAATTGTTTTCTTGAATATATTTTTAAGATCTCTGCTTGCTACAATTGAATTGCAAAATTCATAGTTTCCATTCAGAGATTCAAAAACCACCCTGACCTACTGCTGAGGGTTTGTTTCAGTGTGTCAGTCCACACTTAGTACATGTTATAGTGTAATAGCGCAGACGTCTCAGTCCGGAGAGGCCGATTATCGTTTGCGCTGGACTCAGGTGTAACAAGTGCGTTGCTCTGTAATACTGTAGTATTGCAGTGTACTGTAATATTACCAATCTATGAAGCTCAGACGCAGACATGGGGGTCTTCAGTAGGACCCCAACTGCCATGACAGTACCATCAGCCACCGGTCATCCCCCATTTACAACCTCTTAAGTGCCAGTGTCGCCATTGATTGCGGCATCTAAGACGGTAAACTGCCATGATGGGACACGGCTCGGAGGACGGCTGTATAACACAGCTCCGTATACGTCCACCATACATGTGCTGCAGATGATGCCGATGATAACTGGAGCCGAGTGGGTCGGCCGTCTGTCGGCGGTGGGCACAAGGACTTGCCTAAATCCTCAGGTTCTGGTTGTAAATATTCGGGTTTTCATTCATTGACGGCAAACAGAGAGCTTGAAAATAGTAAAAAAATTACATCTCCAGAAAAAAAAAAAAAAAAAAATATAATATATATAAAGCTCTATGTATGTATGTGTGTATGTATGTATGTATGTCCAAGATTGGCATCCGCATCGTCGCAGCTACAGCCACAAAATTTGGCACAGTCACACGTCTGGACCCCGAGAGTGTCCTAGGCTATGTTGTGAGGCGAAATTTTAACCCCGCGCGTTCCAATTCACCAAACAATTTTGCCCCTATCTACATAATGGGGAAAGCTCTACACACAGTGGCTATTTATCTCTAAGCTCCTCAGTCTGTTCATATAAAGATCATTCATTGTGCAACACCCAAGTAGTGATCTCCGAGGCAGAGGTGATACGCATCCTGAAGGGACTTAAGGTCAAAAAGGCACCTGGCCCTGATGGTGTATCTGCAATGTGTCTGAAAGTATGTGCTTCCCAGCTTGCCCCTATACTGACAAATATACACAATGTGTCACTGAAAGAGTGCGTTGTACCTCAGTGTTGGAAAAATTCCACAATTATCCCTGTCCCCAAGAAAGTGGGATCCTCTGAGTTGAACGACTATAGACCAGTAGCACTCACATCTGTAGCTATGAAAGTCTTCGAAAGAATTATGATGTCCCACCTGATAAAATTCACGCAGAAGCTATGGGACCCGCTTCAGTTTGCCTATAAGGAGAATCGTTCGGCAAACGACACTGTCAATCTGGCACTGAAGTACATTTTGGATCATACAGATGAACTGCACTCATATGTCCGGATTCTTTTCATGGACTTTAGCTCAGCGTTCAATACCATTGATCCGAATTTACTTCATAAGAAAATGGTAGCTCTTGGAGTCCCTCTCAACTTATGCTTGTGGATTTATAACTTCCTGACAGCCAGGATACAGAGTGTAAAAGTTGGACCATTCACTTCGGACACCTTGGTCACAAACATCGGGGCACCTCAGGGGTGTGTTTTGTCCCCGTTACTGTTTTCTCTCTATACGAATGATTGCATCTCTTCAGCAGACTCAGTAAAAATCTTGAAATTTGCCGATGATATGACACTGATTGGTCTCATCAGGGGAAATGCTGAAGACTTGTATCGGAGTGAGGTGGAAAGAATATGTGACTGGTGTAAAGCCAATAATCTTGTACTCAACACTAAAAAAACTGCTGAGATGGTTGTGGATTTTAGGAAAGATCAACATGAGATACTTCCAATCTACATCCATGACGAAGTGGTTCTTAGGGTCACAGAGACCAAATTCCTTGGTGTTATCATCTCTCATGATCTTAAATGGGGGAAAAACGTGGATGCTGTTATAAGAAAAGCACAACAGAGGATGTTCTTCCTGCGTCAGCTGAAAAGATATGGTTTGTCTAAGAATCTGCTGATCTTATTCTTTAATGCTGTCATCAGATCTGTGATTTGTTCCTCTCTGATAGTCTGGTATGGGGGAGCCACTGCGCATGACAAACTCCGCTTACAAAGGACTTTCAGAACAGCAGAGAGAATTATAGGTTCCCCCCTGCTTAAAATCCAGGATCTTTATGATAAGAGTATTCGATCCCACGCATTGAAAATTTCATCCGATCCCTCTCACCCGGGACACTCCTCATTCCAACTACTCCCTTCAGGACGTCGCTTCAGAGTCCCCAAATGCAGCACCAACCGCCATATGAACAGCTTCTATCCACTCTCTGTTCAACAATTAAATCGTCATGTGTAGACTATATACTGTATCTGTCTTGTTAGATGTTACTTGTTGTATCTGTTGTTATATATTATGTTGCCTCTTTGCCACAAAGAATTCCTTGTATACTGTATATGTAATATGTACTTGGCGATAATAAATTTGATTGATTGATTGAAACAGTGTGTGCGTGTCAAGCCCCGCCCCTCATTATGATGTCATAATGGTTGACTATGGGATGGAGGATGTGTGATGGGTATATGGGCACTGGACTATGGGATGGAGGATGTGTGATGGGTATATGGGCACTGGACTATGGGATGGAGGATGTGTGATGGGTATATAGGCACTGGACTATGGGATGGAGGATATGTATGATGGGTATATGGGCACTGGACTATGGGATGGAGGATATGTATGATGGGTATATGGGCACGGGACTATGGAATGGAGGATATGTATGATGGGTATATGGGCACGGGACTATGGGATGGAGGATATGTATGATGGGTATATGGGCACTGGACTATGGGATGGAGGATGTGTATGATGGGTATATGGGCACGGGACTATGGGATGGAGGATGTGTGATGGGTATATGGGCACTGGACTATGGGATGGAGGATGTGTGATGGGTATATGGGCACTGGACTATGGGATGGAGGATATGTATGATGGGTATATGGGCACGGGACTATGGAATGGAGGATATGTATGATGGGTATATGGGCACGGGACTATGGGATGGAGGATATGTATGATGGGTATATGGGCACTGGACTATGGGATGGAGGATGTGTATGACGGGTATATGGGCACGGGACTATGGGATGGAGGATATGTATGATGGGTATATGGGCACGGGACTATGGGATGGAGGATATGTATGATGGGTATATGGGCATGGGACTATGGGATGGAGGATGTATGATGGGTATATGGGCACTGGACTATGGGATGGAGGATGTGTGATGGGTATATGGGCACTGGACTATGGGATGGAGGATGTGTGATGGGTATATGGGCACTGGACTATGGGATGGAGGATATGTATGATGGGTATATGGGCACTGGACTATGGGATGGAGGATATGTATGATGGGTATATGGGCACGGGACTATGGAATGGAGGATATGTATGATGGGTATATGGGCACGGGACTATGGGATGGAGGATATGTATGATGGGTATATGGGCACTGGACTATGGGATGGAGGATGTGTATGACGGGTATATGGGCACGGGACTATGGGATGGAGGATATGTATGATGGGTATATGGGCACGGGACTATGGGATGGAGGATATGTATGATGGGTATATGGGCATGGGACTATGGGATGGAGGATATGTATGATGGGTATATGGGCACTCGACTATGGGATGGAGGATATGTATGATGGGTATATGGGCACGGGACTATGGGATGGAGGATATGTATGATGGGTATATGGGCACGGGACTATGGGATGGAGGATATGTATGATGGGTATATGGGCATGGGACTATGGGATGGAGGATATGTATGATGGGTATATGGGCACTCGACTATGGGATGGAGGATATGTATGATGGGTATATGGGCACGGGACTATGGGATGGAGGATATGTATGATGGGTATATGGGCACGGGACTATGGGATGGAGGATATGTATCATGGGTATATGGGCACGGGACTATGGGATGGAGGATATGTATGATGGGTATATGGGCACGGGACTATGGGATGGAGGATATGTATGATGGGTATATGGGCATGGGACTATGGGATGGAGGATATGTATGATGGGTATATGGGCACTCGACTATGGGATGGAGGATATGTATGATGGGTATATGGGCACGGGACTATGGGATGGAGGATATGTATGATGGGTATATGGGCACGGGACTATGGGATGGAGGATATGTATGATGGGTATATGGGCATGGGACTATGGGATGGAGGATATGTATGATGGGTATATGGGCACTCGACTATGGGATGGAGGATATGTATGATGGGTATATGGGCATGGGACTATGGGATGGAGGATATGTATGATGGGTATATGGGCATGGGACTATGGGATGGAGGATATGTATGATGGGTATATGGGCACTCGACTATGGGATGGAGGATATGTATGATGGGTATATGGGCACGGGACTATGGGATGGAGGATATGTATGATGGGTATATGGGCATGGGACTATGGGATGGAGGATATGTATGATGGGTATATGGGCACTCGACTATGGGATGGAGGATATGTATGATGGGTATATGGGCACGGGACTATGGGATGGAGGATATGTATGATGGGTATATGGGCACGGGACTATGGGATGGTGGATATGTATGATGGGTATATGGGCATGAGACTATGGGATGGAGGATAATTATAATTTGCTATAACTAACCACAGTTAGTTACTATGCCCGGGCAGCGCCGGGCTCTTCAGCTAGTGTGTGTGTGTGTGTGTATATATATATATATATATATATATATATATATATATATATATATATATATATATATATATATACACTTCTTAAAGTAATGATGGCCACTCGTTTTTCTTTACTCAGCTGCTTTTTTCTTGCCATAATACAAATTCTAACAGTCTATTCAGTAGGATTATCAGCTGTGTATCCACCAGACTTCTGCACAACACAACTGATGGTCCCAACCCCATTTATAAGGCAAGAAATCCCACTTATTAGACCTGACAGGGCACACCTGTGAAGTGAAAACCATTTCCGGTGACTACCTCTTGAAGCTCATCAAGAGAATGCCAAGAGTGTGCAAAGCAGTAATCAAAGCAAAAGGTGGCTACTTTGAACAACCTAGAATATAAGACATATTTTCAGTTGTTTCACACTTTTTTGTTAATTATATAATTCCACGTGTGTTAATTCTTAGTTTTGATGCCTTCAGAGTGAATCTACAATTTTCATAGTCATGAAAATAAAGAAAACTCTTTGAATGAGAAGGTGTGTCCAAACTTTTGGTCTGTACCGTGTGTGTGTATGTGTATGTATATGTGTATATATATATCTCAAACTTGGGCTCCTGTTTACGAAAATTGATTAATCAACATTTTATTAACATCCACAATTGTACATCCCTGAAAAGAGTTTTTTCCAGCACTTTTCATTTTTTTATTCCCTGAATATTAAAAATATATATTGAATTTTTATTACCCGAATATATTAGATTGCTGATCGGCTGCTTGGAGTGACCCCAGTAGCTCACTAGGAAGTGGCACAGCGCCATGCAAGTTGCTGTGGCTGTGAACGGTACTGCAAGTCTTCTTCCATTCACTTGTATTTAGCCAATTGGGGTGCAAACGAGGACCCTAAATCATATTGAAAATTGCAAGCTCTTTAAATTAATCCAGATTACTTTTGCGTTTTGGACGTACCCGGTTCTTTAAACATCTTTAACTCTAGTCCTCCTGCATGTACAGGTTGGGAAGGGGTTAACGCTTGTAGTCAGCGACTAGATGTGCTAGGACTCGATGTTGCCTCCATTATTCCCACAGAACCAGTATTTCATTATGCTGCCCTGCCAGCCGGTATCCATGGTTAGAAGTTGGCAGTGCCCGTCAAAAGCAGCACTGCCCAAAGTACTGGGGTGGAAAGCAAGAAGCTGGAGTCACGTCGTAACCTATCCGAGGAGCAAACGGCGGCTCCGTGGGCATCGCCCTGACACATGTCCCTCACCGAGATCCAGTCCGTAGCTGTGTCTCCATGAATCAGCAGGGGAACCCACTCCTGCCATAAATACGTCTCCTGGTCCGCAGAACTGGCTCTCACTTCTGTGCGCCCACTGGGAGCGGGCTCGGCATGGCGGCACTGACTCACCCCGAGAGGGGGAGGAAGCCCTGCCAGTCCGTCCACGGCACACGGGGGGCCCGTACGTCTCATTCCCTGGGCCAAAAAATCATGTAAAGAGCCGGATGAGAAGGCAGGAAAGCTACCGGCAGCAGAAAACGGCATGAAATGTAATACATAATGGTGCTCTGCGGGTGCTCGCCTGTGCTCCACAAGCTGCTCTTTTCTATCCCTTGAATTGTAGAATGGCAGCAGCAGAAGTCTGCACACCCTATAGAGCCACCGCACGTGTGAACTGTAGCAGGACTCGCATTCCCGTCATGGACACTAGTTCTACCAATTCTCAACCTGTAGTACTAACAAATAGAGAAACCTGGTCAGTAGATGCCCAAAATTAATTAATTTTGGCATAACTAATGCATCGACTGTTTTTTTCCAGGGTGCTAAACAGTTTAATGCAATAAGATATACGATGTGTCAGTTACTCTCTGCAGCCTTTCCACCTGTCAATAACACATCAAACTGATTGCTTTGGGAAAAAGTACACCTACTGGCCGTCTGTAGGTAGTGCGCTTTATTTACAGCATATATTTGGTCAGCCATTAATTTCCAGAGTGCATTTAAAGTCCCAAATTATTAGATTTATTGATACTGTGAGTTAGTGACTGTCTGTAGCCTTTCCATCAATATTGATATGTCAGTGACTCTGCAGCCTTTCCATCAATATTGATATCATGTCAGTGACTCTCTGCAGCCTTTCCACCAATATTCATATCATGTCAGTGACTCTGCAGCCTTTCCACCAATATTCACCATATCATGTCAGTGACTCTGCAGCCTTTCCACCAATATTCATCATGTCAGTGACTCTCTGCAGCCTTTCCACCAATATTCATATCATGTCAGTGACTCTCTGCAGCCTTTCCACCAATATTCACCATATCTTGTCAGTGACTCTGCAGCCTTTCCACCAATATTCATCATATCATGTCAGTGACTCTGCAGCCTTTCCACCAATATTCATATCATGTCAGTGACTCTGCAGCCTTTCCACCAATATTCACCATATCTTGTCAGTGATTCTACAGCCTTTCCACCAATATTCATCATATCATGTCAGTGATTCTACAGCCTTTCCACCAATATTCACCATATCTTGTCAGTGACTCTGCAGCCTTTCCACCAATATTCACCATATCTTGTCAGTGACTCTGCAGCCTTTCCACCAATATTCATCATATCATGTCAGTGACTCTGCAACATTTCCACCAATATTAATCATATCATGTCTGACTCTCTACAGCACTTCGAACAATATTCATCATATCATGTCAGTGATTCTCTGCAGCCTTTCCACCAATATTCATCGTATCATGTCAGTGACTCTCTGCAGCCTTTCCACCAATATGCATCATATCATGTCAGTGACTCTCTGCAGCCTTTACACCAATATTGATATCATGTCAGTGACTCTGCAGCCGTTCCACCAATATTCATCATATCATGTCAGTGACTCTCTGCAGCCATTCCACCAATATTCATAATATCATGTCAGTGACTCTCTGCAGCCTTTCCACCAATATTCATAATATCATGTCAGTGACTCTCTGCAGCCATTCCACCAATATTCATAATATCATGTCAGTGACTCTCTGCAGCCATTCCACCAATATTCATCATATCATGTCAGTGACTCTCTGCAGCCTTTCCACCAATATTCATAATATCATGTCAGTGACTCTCTGCAGCCATTCCACCAATATTCATCATGTCATGTCAGTGACTCTGCAGGCGTTCCACCAATATTCATCATATCATGTCAGTGACTCTGCAGCCTTTCCACCAATATTCATATCATGTCAGTGACTCTGCAGCCTTTCCACCAATTTTCATCATATCATGTCAGTGATTCTACAGCCTTTCCACCAATATTCACCATATCTTGTCAGTGACTCTGCAGCCTTTCCACCAATATTCATCATATCATGTCAGTGACTCTGCAGCCTTTCCACCAATATTCATCATATCATGTCAGTGACTCTGCAACATTTCCACCAATATTAATCATATCATGTCTGACTCTCTACAGCACTTCGAACAATATTCATCATATCATGTCAGTGATTCTCTGCAGCCTTTCCACCAATATTCATCGTATCATGTCAGTGACTCTCTGCAGCCTTTCCACCAATATGCATCATATCATGTCAGTGACTCTCTGCAGCCTTTACACCAATATTGATATCATGTCAGTGACTCTGCAGCCGTTCCACCAATATTCATCATATCATGTCAGTGACTCTCTGCAGCCTTTCCACCAATATTCATAATATCATGTCAGTGACTCTCTGCAGCCTTTCCACCAATATTCATAATATCATGTCAGTGACTCTCTGCAGCCATTCCACCAATATTCATCATGTCATGTCAGTGACTCTGCAGGCGTTCCACCAATATTCATCATATCATGTCAGTGACTCTGCAGCCTTTCCACCAATATTCATCATATCATGTCAGTGACTCTCTGCAGCCTTTCCACCAATATGCATCATATCATGTCAGTGACTCTCTGCAGCCTTTACACCAATATTGATATAATGTCAGTGACTCTCTGCAGCCTTTCCACCAATATTCATCATGTCATGTCAGTGAATCTGCAGCCTTTCCTCCAATATTCATCATATCATGTCAGTGACTCTCTGCAGCCTTTCCACCAATATTCATCGCGTCATGTCAGTGACTCTGCAGCCTTTCCTCTAATATTCATCATATCATGTCAGTGACTCTCTGCAGCCTTTCCGCCAATATTCATATCATGTCAGTGACTCTCTGCAGCCTTTCCACCAATATTCATCGTATGATGTCAGTGATTCTCTGCAGCCTTTCCTCCAATATTCATCATGTAAGTGACTCTCTGCAGCCTTTCCACCAATATTCGACACATCATGTCAGTGACTCTGCAACATTTCCACCAATATTAATCATATCATGTCTGACTCTCTGCAGCACTTCCAACAATATTCATCATATCATGTCAGTGATTCTACAGCCTTTCCACCAATATTCATCATATCATGTCAGTGATTCTCTGTACAGTCATGGCCAAAAGTTTTGAGAATGACACAAATATTATATTTTCACATGATCTGCTGGCCTCTGGTTTTTATGCGTGTTTGTCAGATGCTTTTATCACATACAGAAATATAATTGCAATCATATTATGAGTAGCAAAAGGTTATATTGACAGAATGAGTTAATGCAGCAAGTCAATATTTGCAGTGTTGACCCTTCTTCTTCAGGACCTCAGCAATTCTCCCTGGCATGCACTCAATCAACTTATGGATCAAATCCTGACTGATAGCAGTCCATTCTTGCAAAATCAATGCTTTTATTTTGTCTGAATTTGAAGGTTTTTGTTTGTCCACCCGTCTCTTGATGATTGACCACAAGTTCTCAATGGGATTAAGATCTGGAGAGTTTCCAGGCCATGGTCCCAAAATCTCTATGTTTTGTTCCCTGAGCCATTTAGTTATCACCTTTGCTTTATGGCAAGGTGCTCCATCATGTTGAAAAAGGCATTGTTGATCGCCAAACTGCTCTTGGACGGTTGGGAGAAGTTGCTCTTGGAGGACATTCTGGTACCATTCTTTATTCATGGCTGTGTTTTTAGGCAAGACTGAGAGAGAGCCCATTCCCTTGGCTGAGAAGCAACCCCACACATGAATGGTTTCAGGATGCTTGACAGTTGGCATGAGACAAGACTGGTGGTAGCGCTCACCTGGTCTTCTCCGAATAAGCCGTTTTCCAGATGTCCCAAACAATCGAAAAGGGGATTCATCAGAGAAAATGACTTTACCCCAGTCCTCAGCAGTCCACTCCCTGTACCTCTTGCAGAATATCAGTCTGTTCATGATGTTTTTTCTGGAGAGAAGTGGCTTCTTTGCTGCACTCCTTGAGACCAGGCCTTGCTCCAAGAGTCTCCGCCTCACAGTGCGTGCAGATGCACTCACACCTGCCTGCTGCCATTCCTGAGCAAGCTCTGCACTGCTGGTAGCCCGATCCCGCAGCTGAAACACTTTTAAGAGACGGTCCTGGCGCTTGCTGGTCTTTCTTGGGCGCCCTGGAGCCTTTTTGGCAACAAGGGAACCTCTCTCCTTGAAGTTCTTGATGATGCGATAGATTGTTGACTGAGGTGCAATCTTTCTAGCTGCGATACTCTTCCCTGTTAGGCCATTTTTGTGCAGTGCAATGATGACTGCACGTGTTTCTTTAGAGATAACCATGGTTAACAGAAGAGAAACAATGATGCCAAGCACCAGCCTCCTTTTAAAGTGTCCAGTGGTGTCATTCTTACTTAATCATGACAGATTGATTTCCAGCCCTGTCCTCATCAACACCCACACCTGTGTTAATGGAGCAATCACTGAAACGATGTTAGCTGGTCCTTTTAAGGCAGGGCTGCAATGATGTTGAAATGTGTTTTGAGGGATAAAGTTCATTTTTTAGGCAAATATTGACTTTGCAAGTAATTGCTGTTAAGCTGATCACTCTTTATAACATTCTGGAGTATATGCAAATTGCCATTAGAAAAAATGAAGCAGTAGACTTTGTAAAAATTAATATTTGTGTCATTCTCAAAACTTTTGGCCATGACTGTAGCCTTTCCTCCAATATTCATCATGTAAGTGACTCTCTGCAGCCTTTCCACCAATATTCAACACATCATGTCAGTGACTCTGCAACATTTCCACCAATATTAATCATATCATGTCTGACTCTCTGCAGCCTTTCCACCAATATTCATCATATCATGTCAGTGATTCTCTGCAGCCTTTCCACCAATATTCATCGTATCATGTCAGTGACTCTGCAGCCTTTCCACCAATATTCATCCTATCATGTCAGTGACTCTCTGCAGCCTTTCCACCAATATTCATCCTATCATGTCAGTGACTCTCTGCAGCCTTTCCACCAGTATTGTTATCATGTCAGTGACTCTCTGCAGCCTTTCCTCTAATATTCATCATATCATGTCAGTGACTCTCTGCAGCCTTTTCACCAATATTCATCATATCATGTCAGTGACTCTGCAGCCTTTCCACCAATATTCATCCTATCATGTCAGTGATTCTCTGTAGCCTTTCCTCCAATATTCATCATGTCAGTGACTCTCTGCAGCCTTTCCACCAATATTCATATCATGTCAGTGACTCTGCAGCCTTTCCTCCAATATTCATCATGTCAGTGACTCTCTGCAGCCTTTCCACCAATATTCATCATATCATGTCAGTGATTCTACAGCCTTTCCACCAATATTCATATCATGTCAGTGACTCTTTGCAGCCTTTCCACCAATATTCATATCATGTCAGTGACTCTTTGCAGCCTTTCCACCAATATTCATATCATGTCAGTGACTCTCTGCAGCCTTTCCACCAATATTCATATCATGTCAGTGACTCTCTGCAGCCTTTCCACTAATATTCATCATATCATGTCAGTGACTCTCTGCAGCCTTTCCACTAATATTCATCATATCATGTCACTGACTCTGCAGCCTTTCCACCAATATTCATCATATCATGTCAGTGACTCTGCAGCCTTTCCACCAATATTCATCATATCATGTCAGTGACTCTGCAGCCTTTCCACCAATATTCATCATATCATGTCACTGACTCTGCAGCCTTTCCTCCCATATTCGACACATCATGTCAATGGATGCTGGTAAATATGCACCCTGCTGGCCATTAGTTGGTATTGCACCTTATTACAGGAAATGAAGCTGCTTTGTTTTGATCATGTAATGTTTTTTTTGCCTCAATTATGTCACGGATATAAAAAAAAATGTGGCAAAAACAGTGCGGTTTACCACAGTTGCAACAACAAAAAACGCAATGTGTGAATGCAGTATTAATCTCAATGTAGTTAGTTTAGGAAATATGTATATTTTAGGTGTTTTTTTACTGTATTTTTGCTATATATCTTGTGTTTCTTTCATCTCAGACCTATGAACAGAATGAATGGGTAATACATCTCGCAGGGAAGCTACTAGCAAATGACCCCACAGCAACCTCCCTCCTGGCTTTCAACCCCTTCCAGGAGAAAGGACCCCCCAGGTAAACTACTCATCAGCAGGGTAACATTTTCTGAATGTTATATCATAAAGGGTCACCCCGCCTTATAGGAAGTCCTTATTGCCATTACTGACTGTGGTGCCCAATAGCAGCACCACTCTGAATTTAAAGTGACAGCAGCACTAAATGTAACTTTTTCTGTAATGGAGATGTTGCTGAGTGTTTGAAAAGAATATGCTGTTCACAGTGGTAAAAAGTGGTATTGCATATAAAAATTATTTAACAAAAAGTATCATGTCAAAAATGAAAGGGGATGCCCAGAATTTTTGAAAAATGGTCACAAATCAAAGAATGGAATAAAAATTAGTATTACATGCCATCCATGCTCACATGCTTAATAGGGTGTATGAGAATGGGATTTCTAAACTTGACATCCCCTTTAATTAGGTGAGTTTTTAAAGCCAGCTTAGTGACCTGCTCTGCTGAGACTCTCGACACTGACAACCTCAGAAAAGTCTGCACGTCCTGGGTACAGTAGTGGGTACTTATTCAGCCCCATCAGTAAAGATACTGCTATGCAGTGAGCTCCCCCTAGTGGTGGCTCAGAGCAAAACCTCATTTAAAGGGTGTTTCAGGGACAGATTTATCAAAGTGGTTCATGCTGTTTGATAATTCTGGCACACTTTTATATTGTTTAGTCTAAGTTTACACCACCACCTATTAGTTGGTTTACTTTGTGCCACGATTTTGATGTGTTTTTGGTACTTGTTTGGTCATGCCTCCTTCTCACTAAACCATGCCCATTTTCCTAAATCCACACCCCTGCAGAGAGGCCTCGCCCTCTTGTCAGATATCTTATAATAATTAGGATGCAATTCATGAAAGACAGTTTTTTGGCACAAAAAAAAAAATTAGGGCCCGATACATTTTTGCTTTTGCGCCCTTTTTTGCCTAGTTTTTCGTTGCTTGTTTGTTTTTCATTTACTTTTCATTCTAATTTTGTGTGTTATGTGTTCACCTGTTTTCTTTTGTTTGTTTTTTAGGCAGAGTTTGTGAGTTTTTTTAGCTGTTCTCTTTATTTTTTTTTTCTCTCGTTATTCGTTGACTTTTGTAATTCTACAAAATGGCGCACGCGGTTCATGAATTTTGCTCAAAAGTTAAAAAAATGCTCTTAATTTTTGTTTCAATATAAAACTAAGGAAAAAAGAAAGCGCAATAGGGTCTTGTCTGGGTGGAAAATGGAATAAATTCTGATGGAATCTACTCACCTTTTCCAAGAAAGATATAAGCATGTAAATCAATGTCAGCCTGCTGCACGCCCCGAAGGTCCACAACGTGACCGCCAAATAAAACTCCTTTTGGATAAAATATTCTGACTCAGGCTTACTGTGCGCTGCTAGACCAGGATAAAATCACCACATGAGAAGTTTAACCATTTATTCCCAACGCGTTTCAAAGTGTAGACCACTTCTTCCTCACCCTTTTTTGTTACCTTTTTATACTCGCCCATTTTGCTAAAATCTTTCAAAAAAATCCAAATGTCCATAAAAAAATGATTCCAGTAGGGCAGGACAATTTTGCAATTTTGTACAAAAAAAAAAGTCGCAATTGATGAATTGACCGCAAACATCTGGAAGCTCCGAAACAAGAAACATAAAAACAAACAAAAAACAGGCGAACACATATAAAAGAGACACTAAAAAAAGGCACAAAGTAGGATAAGGTGCAAATGAAAAATAGGTGAAAAACACCAAAATCTAAACAACAAAAAAAGGCGTAAATGCAACAATGAATCGGATCCTTTGTAGCAGATTTTTTTTTTATTATTATTATTATTACGATGTATTAAAGAAAAGGAGAAATCCTCTTTAACGACCAAATTAAAGGGGAAAATTTACTGTAAGGCGGTATTATATAGAATTTTTTTTTTTTTATCCCAACTCCCACAGTGTCCCCCCAATTAATGCGCCTATTACCCAGTCCCTATGACCTGACACGGTTTATTAGCGCCGGTGATATACGCACCACGCGCTCCTATTGCCGAAACATCTCACCTCGGCCGCAGAGGAATTACGGCGAAACGCGAGATCCAATCTTAAGAAAAACAAAGTCCGCCTATTAATTGGCGGGGACTTTACACACTGGAATGACTTTATATCCGCGGCTAGCAGGCCCGAGCTGAAAACCGGGAGAGGGTTTTTATGGCTTTTAATGAATTTATGTCTCTCCGCCGAAGTCCCCTCTTTGATTTACAATTAGGAGGGAAACCCAGCAAAGAAGTCTCCAGATAAAAAAAAAACAAAAAGCAGCAAATCAAGTATATTAAAGGCAGGGATAGAATAATAAAACTCATGTTTCGGCTTATTCCCCACCCTCGCCGCCTTTGTCAGGTCGTTAATTTTGACAGAAAACACAGTTCCTGTTTTTCCCTCCAAAAACCTCTCAGCTGTTCGGCCGGGGGGGACAGCTGTTGCCCTCTGGAACTAATTACAGCTGTCTGTGAGATTTAGCCCCCTCCTCCTCCCGAAATCTCGAATATTGCTTCTAATTTTTAGCGCTTACAGTTGGAAGATGTCATAACACCAGGCCGCTCATGCGATACGACCATGAAAGCCCCCCTCCTCCGCTCTCGCAGCTGCTACCGGGCAACATGGAGTACGGTCGTGTTAACTGTTTCTCGGCAAGACGGAGCTGAAAACATCAAATTCATTTTATAGAGGACGCATCACCGGATATAAAAAAAAAAAAAAGTGGCCAATTTTTGCCCTCATCTTGTTCTCTGTGCTCCCCTGAGTATTCCGTTTTTTGTTTTTTTTAAATCCGCCATACGGATCCAGAGATATGGTGTCTTTTCTGTTAAGTCCTACTTTTTATGGTCTTTATTAAGAGGGCGTGGCTCACAAGGTAATTATGCAGAGCAGCCTAAAGACACGCCCCTGAGGCTCCCGTGAGACGCATTAAAAGCCATAACTAAATAAAATGGACTTTGGATTTAAGAAAAATAAAAGACTGAATTCTGAGGGGAGGAGCAGGAATAAGATTAGAGGAAAAATGGCCACTTTTGAACTCCCTTAAAGGGAGTTTTGGCCACTGTGGGTCTAACTCAGCTTTTCGGTGGCCGTAAAGTATCCAGTTATGCAGGGATGCATCACTTTATTGTTACCAGGCTTTCTAGACTAGATACTTTTTCAAGGCCGTTACAACTGCCCCACTTTGGGGCTTTTTTCTTCTGCTCTGTTGATAAAATAGGGACATTTAAGTCCCGCCTTCAGGACTGCCATGAGAATGGGCACAATTAGGCAAAATAAAAAAAACACTTTTGGTTGGGGTTTATGTAAGTCACTCTTTTTTTCAGACCAAAATTTTCCAAGATCGTTTCCAAGGATTCTCAACGGTCCCAGCAAATTCAGGACTGTTGGCGGTTCTACTTTTATCGAGGCTTATTTAGCATTCAGGTCGAGGAGTCAATGGGGAGAGGCTACTGACCTAACCATGAGTAGGCCCAGGGTTTAACGGATCCACATAGATGCATGAGGCTCTGCTGTGTCCACCAATGAAGCCAGTTCTGCTGTAACTTATCTAAAATAAAAAAAATAAACAACTTTGTAAATGGAATAATATTCTCCAATCACAGAAAGTTGGGAACTGATGCAAGGGGGTGTGGCTTGGGATCAGACTACACAGGGTTTGTTTGTAGTCTGTTACCATAGAAACATATAGATCTGTATTGGAGCTGCAGACATAAAATATTGGATTTTTAATTATGTTTTCATTTCATATATATTGGAACAATAGAAATGTTAGGTTTCAGAGGTAAAACCTTCCCTGGCATACAGAAGTGAGGCGGAGAAGATCACCTTCCTAGCATTAGTGTGGTACTCAGTCGCCCTCTTCCATAACCACTTCCACCCAACATGTTCTGCAAACAACCTGTTTCTTCCACTTCTGCCCCCTGCAGGTGGATCAGAGGAGAGCACTTCCGATACAAATTCACTCGCATCTGGGGTACACATGCCTCCGAGGGAAAGTGGTGGATAAGGAAGAGGATTGCCCCGTATTTCCCACCTGTCAATCTTCAAGGACTCAAGAAATATTTCCAGTCTCGATCTTGGCCTCTGCCTTCAACAACAAGCAAGCATAAATAAGAGCATATACCTGGTATACAGATTATAGCGCCGAACCTGGACCCTCTACGAGAGGTTTTTTTAATGCTGCTCACCAAGGGCTATATAGTACAGGACCAATCCTATCTATACACACACACACATCCGTTTTATTTCAAGAAATCAATGCATACAATGTTTAATTTCACTTTGAGCTTAACGCTGGGGGCGCTGTTGCATTGGTGCCTATGGAAAAAGATGACTTTACCAACACACTGGTGAGAAATGGTACTGCATGTGAATTTTACAATTAGAATGAATCTCCGCCCATGCTTAAAGGAAGGTCGACTGGGACAAACTATCATTAAAAAAAAAATGTAGTTCTGGTAATTTATTTGAAAATTTAGATGTAGCCATAAAGTACACTCTCTCTCCATCTATGCAGGAGTGGGGCGGCGCGGCACAGCCACGTCTGGATCCCGGCCATCGCTCACAATGAAATGTTGGATACAGCGTCCAATGCAACCTGCTGCTTTCAGTAACGCTTGGCGGTATTGTACTATGTGCGGGAATTCCCTGCAAAACACGTCCCAGCTGTTCTGTGCAAACCATAAAACCCTAAACCCTCCGGGCCTGGAATTCCGTCCATTAGCCGCATTCTTATCTACCGGGGGTTTAATGATCCATGCAAGGTTCCGCAAACTCACAGATTTGGTAACAGAATCAGAAATACATGTTTGCTTCTAGATTTTTTTTATTTTTAAAAATATATATATATTTTTATTTTTTATTTTTTTTAATGTTCCGATTAGGTCCCATATATTCTTCATTATAAATACCCCTTTAATTTTTCCATCAGCTTTTATCAAAGTGGTGACACCCGTAGACCACTCACCTCGCCTGATGGCCCCGTAAAGGCGCAGGTCTGTCCATCCGTCCATCTCGCTTCTCCCTTTTTTTTTTTTTCTTTCCCCCCACATTCTTGGTGACATATAAATTATCGTGAAAAACGTTTTTCATAATTTTTTTTTTTTTTTTTTTTTAATCATTGGCAAAGTGCAAATAATTAAATTCAGTCTATGTAGGATTGATTCCACAGTGATACCACAATGGTCCTAACTTGTGGCCCTCCAGAAATTAAAACTCCCAGAATGCCCTGCCAAAAAAAAAAAAAAAATTGCTAAAATTGCATAGTGTAAAAGAGGGGAAACGTGAGACCACTTGCCTCTTCTTCTTGCCCATAAGGACTCAGGACTTTCCTAAATAGAATATATTTGGAAAGTTTCCTGCTCCCCCCCTTTTTCCCAACATTATTAGTAAAATCTAAATTATCGTGAAAAACGTTTTTCATGTTTTTTTTTTTTTACTTTAACTATTGGCCAAAGGCAGAATAATTGAATAATTTAACTTGTTCTATATCGGATTGATTCCTCTATCATGGTGATTTCCAATTGTGGATCTACTGTAGTTATAAGACTAAAACTCCCAGCACACCCTCCCCTCCCCAGCGCCCCCAAAAAAGTTGTCATATTGGTGACACACAAGACCACACTCACCTATTCTGATGGTCCATAAAGGCTCAGAACTGTCTGTAATGGAATTTATTTGATAGTTGATACACCCTTTTTTGTCCTCCAATTTAAAAAAAAAAAAAAAAATTATCGTGAAAAATATTTTTCACTTTTTTTTTTTTTTTTTTTAAATCTTTACCGGCGAAATGCAGACCCAATAGTTATTTGAAAAAAAAAAAATTGGCTTTGGCACAAATTTAAATCGGCAAGAAAGGGATTGACGTCTCGACCGCAGCGGTTCCAAAACTTGTGGCTTCTTCCCGGCGACTGTGAAACTACTACTCTCATCAGCAAAGAAAAAAGTTTCATGAACTTTGCAAAAGTAGAAGAGGTGACGCGTGAGCCCTCTCGCCTCTTCTTAGGGACTTACATCGACGGAGTATATTTGGTAACCTTCCTGAACCCATCAGCTTTTTCCTTATGTACAGATATTAAAATATCATGAAAAATATTTTTCACGTTTTTTTTTATTAGTTTTTTTGACAAAGTGCAGATTGTGCATTTTTTTGCAGGTTTGTATGAGAATGGTTTTCCTACTGCAGTCGGCCTCAGCCTGCACAACTACAACTCCCAGCATGCCGGGCTGGGTAGCCGCCTCATTCCCCGGCACAGCCATAAACCGCCAGCCATTGTCCCGTCCCTTTCGCCTTGAAACATTGCCAACTGTATGGCGCTAATATTAAGTAAACAGCGTCCCGATGAGTTGTACCAGCCACCATGCTCCTCCTGTATATAGGGGAGGGGGTTAGTGTCGTTCCCTGGGGTGCGGTAAAGAACAAATGAGCATTCGGGGCTGTTTAAAGCAAGGGGTCCTGGTGCCAGAAAGTGCTGGAACTAGTCCAGAAATCCTTCAGACTTCTGTCACCTCATTAACTTTGAGGTCACAAATCAATTCTTAATTATAAAAGAAAAAAAAACCCCGTGGAGGCGCTGGTGAGGCGGGCGTGCGGCACTGAGCGCGGGGGAGAAGACGGCTCCCTCAGGCTCTGCGCCGCAGCTTTACCAAAGTGATGGCACCATCACGGTGAATTATGAGAACACATAAATCTGGGGGGAAACATCACAGGACCGGTGCCTGAATTGCCCCCTCAACGTCCATTATAGCTCTTCACACTTGATGTAGCGGGGGTCCGGTCGCAGATTCACACTGTGCACAGCTTGGCGTTAAAGTATTGGCGCCCCCCCCCCCCCCCTTCCCTGTATTTCACGGCCATTATTAACAATTTAAAGGGGAATTTCAGAGTTTCTTTGTATGGCAGAACCAGTAGCACCCCCAAATCTCCAGGACCCCCAGCTATTAGCAATAGTGGTGGTCTTCTCATGGGCCAAAAGACCTTCTGGGCTTCCTTTGGCTGATCCTCCTAGATTGCTTGACCCATAGGGTACTTTAGGGGCCATCTAAGCCTCGGTGGGGGCAACGGTAATTGATACACTGGGGGCATCTCCTTGGCGCGCACCTGAGACTGATACACTGTAGGGGAGCTCTTTAAGTTGGCGCTCTAGAGGGCAAATGAGGTTGAGATTGGGACATTTAACACTGAGACTGTATGGGAGCATTTATAGATGATACTCTGGGGGCATCGGCAGTCAGCATACTGGGGGGCATCCCTCTTGCAGGCACTCTAGGGGGCATCTGTGGCTGAGACACTGTATAGGGTCATCTACAAGTAGCAACTTGGGCAGCATCTCTATGGTAAGCGATTTATGGGGGCATTTGGGACTGAAATTGGGGTTATCTTTTCTTCCCACTCTGGGGCGTCAATTTGGCATACACCTGGGGTTAGCACAACAGGGCATCTCTGTGCCGGGCATTCAGACGTATACTCTGTATGGCAACTTCAGCAATGGTACATTGGGGGCATCTCTATGGCCGCTATGGTAGAGGGGCATCTCTGTGGCAGGCACTCTATGGCCACTATGGTAGAGGGGCATCTCTGTGGCAGGCACTCTATGGCCGCTATGGTAGAGGGTCATCTCTGTGGCAGGCACTCTATGGCCGCTATGGTAGAGGGTCATCTCTGTGGCAGGCACTCTATGGCCGCTATGGTAGAGGGTCATCTCTGTGGCAGGCACTCTATGGCCACTATGGTAGAGGGGCATCTCTGTGGCAGGCACTCTATGGGCACTATGGTAGAAGGGCATCTCTGTGGCAGGCACTCTATGGGCACTATGGTAGAAGGGCATCTCTGTGGCAGGTACTATGGCCGCTATGGTAGAGGGGCATCTCTGTGGCAGGCACTCTATGGCCGCTATGGTAGAGGGTCATCTCTGTGGCAGGCACTCTATGGGCACTATGGTAGAAGGGCATCTCTATGGCAGGCACTCTATGGCCGCTATGGTAGAAGGGCATCTCTGTGGCAGGCACTCTATGGCCGCTATGGTAGAAGGGCATCTCTGTGGCAGGCACTCTATGGCCGCTATGGTAGAAGGTCATCTCTGTGGCAGGCACTCTATGGCCGCTATGGTAGAAGGGCATCTCTGTGGCAGGCACTCTATGGCCGCTATGGTAGAGGGACATCACTGTGGCAGGCAATCTAGCCGCTATGATAGAGGGGCATCTCTGTAGCAGGCACTCTATGGCCACTATGGTAGAGGGGCATCACTGTGGCAGGCACTCTGGCCACTATGGTAGAAGTGCATCTCTGTGGCAGGCACTCTGGCCGCTATGTCAGAGGGTCATCTCTCTGGCAAGCACTCTGGCCGCTATGGTAGAGGGGAATCTCTGTTGCAGGCACTCTGGCCGCTATGGTGACGGGCATCTCTGTAGCAGGCACTCTGGCCGCTATGGTGAAGGGCATCTCTGTTGCAGGCACTCTGGCCGCTATGGTAGAAGGGCATCACTGTGGCAGGCACTCTGGCCACTATGGTAGAAGTGCATCTCTGTGGCAGGCACTCTGGCCGCTATGTCAGAGGGTCATCTCTCTGGCAAGCACTCTGGCCGCTATGGTAGAGGGGAATCTCTGTTGCAGGCACTCTGGCCGCTATGGTGACGGGCATCTCTGTAGCAGGCACTCTGGCCGCTATGGTGAAGGGCATCTCTGTTGCAGGCACTCTGGCCGCTATGGTAGAAGGGCATTTCTATGGCAGGCACTCTGGCCGCTATGGTAGAAGGGCATCACTGTGGCAGGCACTCCGTGATGGCACTCAAAGATCACTAGTTGACACCCTTGTCCCGTCTCTGTGCCAGGTACTGTATGGAAGCTTTTCTATTGTATGCACTCCATCTGGGGCTGAGACACTGTATGGCAGCACAGGTGGTTGGCACTTTGGTGAGCTGGTGGTGGTCATGCCTTTTTTTTTTTACCATTTTTTGACATTGGAGGCTACGTCAATGTTCAGGGCAGGTGGAGGGGCACTTGTGAGATTTTTGCACATGACCTACATAAGTCATCCCTAGACCCACAGACATAGACGTTACAGAAGAGCCTAATGGAAAAAAAACTGCAAATACCCAAGTGATCATTATCCAGTGACCGCATGGCAGAAGTGTCACTTGCTTATTACCTTCAGATAAATGACCAGGTTAAGGCACACATGGTGTATGGTACTGATACTGCATATAATGCCATGAATCCAATCACCCTACAACGTTGTCTATGTCCCTTTTAGCAGCATACCGTCGGTACATTTCGCCTCTTTGCAGTATTATCAGCTGCACATCTAACATAGTGTTCGGAGCGGGGTCATTAGCGGGGCAGATCAGCTTCAGCTGAAATTACTTCTGAGTAGGCAGAAATACCGTATATTTTATGGGCCGGGATCTCCAGCAGTGAAAGGGTTAAAGATTCACAGCCTCGGCGAGCATTTATTCCCACACACCCTTAACCTCCGCTGTAATCTTGGGTCTGTCTTCTGCCTACACCTCTCCATCTGGATGGATCGTGTGGCGTAACCCCCATCCCACAATGGGTGCAGCATCTGTAGCACAGGCCCCTGGTGGGGCTCGGATAATTCTTTTCCCCCCTTTAGCTTCCCTTGCACCCCCACATCCCATTAGGTGTCCACTCTGTGAGGTTATAGAAAGCGGGAACAAAGCGCCAACTGTCTCATGGATGATAGATACGTAGAAAGATAGATGAATATATAGATGGACACTTTACAGCCTGCAGTACACTGAAGGAATGATCTATAGGCTGACACCTGCTCGTCGTTCAGTGAGCGCAGCGTCTGCCCGGATCTGCCCGAGCCTGGCACTACCAGTCTGGTAACTCACCATTTTGAGGAATAATCACCAGATGTCTAAGCTGGAGGCGTCTTGACTTTGGAGAAGAAAAATGGGTCTTTGTTTTTGTCATTCATTAACATATTCAGTGCCTGGATATTGTAGTAGAGTAGTAGCCAGGCACTGAGTCTAGGACATGGGTGCTACAAAGACCCATGGCTGCACCCCGGGAACATATTTGGGATTATGGAACCCTATTTCATAAATGAGGACACCATAAGTTCTGGTTGTGTTATCACATACAGGTAAAATTTACCCTTGAAAGTGGCAAATTAAGAAGATTGGAGATTCCTTCGACTCTGCTCTTATATTAGCCAGCAACTAACTAATTTTGGTTCAATGATCCACTTCTCCACTTTGGATAATGCAGTAGCATATGGTGAAACCTATGGCTCCTAAGGAAGAGAGGTCTCAGTCTTAGTTGAGCTCCTCACTCCCTGTTCCAAACTTCCCTTCTTCATGAGTTACGCAAGCTAGAAAATGCGGGAGGAAGAAATTGTTTTAAGGGTCATGTTAAGAATTAGGGGAATATGGGACAAACAGTGGTTCTTTCTGTTCAGGAATAGTTGTGAAGTTATATGAAGTATTAGAAGTCAATTTGATTCTTTCATGAGACCTCATCTTCATTATGTATACCCTATTTTTTGGTTTAGATTTCGTCCAAATGGAGATGGACCACCAGCCATTCGTCTATATCACAAAAACTGGAAATGGGCTGCTGATCCTTCCACATTTCTATTGACTGGAGATCGGGCACTAGTCCTCCTCCTTCTTCTGCATTTCATTGAACTGGAGATGGACATCCAGTCTTACTTCTACATGTCTTCTAACTGGATATGGACCTCTAGACCTCCTTCTACATCTCTTTCAGTTGGAGGCAAGCCACTGTTGTATTTCTTCAAATAGTTAATCCAGAAATCTTCCAACCGTCCTCCTATTACAATTCTTTCTCTTGGAAGATGGGCTATCAGTTTTTTTTTCTTGCCCAACTGCTGAAGGGACCACTTGTCCTTTTTCAACATCTTAGCCAAATAGAGATGAGCCACCAGTTCTTCTTCTACAACTGGAAAAAATGGCACCAACCCTTTATCATACTCAACTGGAGTTGTGCCACCAGTCTTTTTAAACCTCTTCCAACTGAAGATGGACCACCAATCCTTTTACACCTCTTCCAACTGAAGATGGACCACCAGTCCTTTTACGCCTCTTCTAACTGAAGATGGACCGACAGTCCTTTTACACCTCTTCCAACTGAAGATGGACGACCAGTCCTTCACACCTCTTCTAACTGAAGATGGACCACCAGTCATTTTACACCTCTTCTAACTGAAGATGGACCACCAATCCTTTTACACCTCTTCCAACTGAAGATGGACCACCAGTCCTTTTACGCCTCTTCTAACTGAAGATGGACCGACAGTCCTTTTACACCTCTTCCAACTGAAGATGGACCACCAGTCCTTTTACACCTCTTCTAACTGAAGATGGACGACCAGTCCTTCACACCTCTTCTAACTGAAGATGGACCGACAGTCCTTTTACACCTCTTCCAACTGAAGATGGACCACCAGTCCTTTTACACCTCTTCTAACTGAAGATGGACGACCAGTCCTTCACACCTCTTCTAACTGAAGATGGACCACCAGTCATTTTACACCTCTTCCATCTGATGGACCCACTAGTACTACTTCTTCGTCTCTTTCAAATGGAGATTGGTCACTAGTCCTCCTTGTACATCTCTTCCAAATGGAGAAGGGCCAAAAGTTCTACATATTTTCCATCTGAAAATGGGCCACCAGCCCTCATTTACATCTAATCCAACTGAGGATAGTCCTTCAGTTCTTCTAAATCCTTTTCACCTGGCGATAGGCCGCCTGTTTTTTTTTCTTTTTTTCAACTTTTCCATCTGGCGATGGTCCACCAGTCCTCTTTTACATCTCTTCCAACAAGAGAATAGGCTATCAGTTTTCTTACTACATCTTTTCCAGCTGGAAATGGCCCACCAGTACTTCTGCTATATCTCATTTTACTTGAGTTGGGCCACCAGTGCTTCCTGTTCAATGTTCGGCCTCATTACGTCAATGAAATTCTGGATTATGATGATCACAATAGTTTTCTAGAATTCTGAGCTTTATCCGTACTCGTTTTCTTCATCTACTTTCAGACCTATAAGGAACCATAGAAAACATCACCGTGTGGACAATCCCAGTCCAGTTGGAAGCAGAACTTACACAAAATGGTGGGGACAAGACTGGCTTAACCTGTCACCTACAATCTCATGTGACGTGGGCTGCTCGTACCTGCTATTAATCACAATTCTCCCATATGATGACTGCGGGGTATTAATTACACCGGCCTGTGCCAGCTCTGGAAAGCAGCCAGGCCACGAAACTGACACCGACTGCGGGCCCGACACGTTCTACTTTGTTTCTTTGTTACTGCGATTTCCTTTTTTAAGAGGCTGATTTTGCTTTACGTCTGTTTTTCATGAATTTGTAAAATCCTCCTTATCCCTGATGATGACTTCACATCTGAAATCGCTTCTGCCCTCATAGATTAACATTCTTCATGATAATCCCATCACAAAGTAGATGGGATCTGAGATAATTAGCGGAGATGATGAGGGCTATCGGTAGCAATATGGTGGTGTGTCTACTGTTTCTGGCTTTTGGCTAACAGCTATTGGTGGGATTATTACTTATTCTTACATAGTTTAAAGGGGTCAACTCAGGATAGACATTATGCCTCGAGTGTCCTGTGGGTGATGGTTCAGTTGCTGTGTCCAGTAGAGATGGCAGCTGTACTAAGATGCGCGCCAAGTCACCTAGTTTCCTTGTGGTGTTGAGGATTACAAGATGGACCATTGACTATAATGACCCAAAAATATCCAACTGAGCCAAAAACAAACATTTTCTGATTTTCTGAGCCCCATTGACGATTTGTTGTATTGCTTGGCAGGGGTCACAATAGCCAGACATCGGGCAGAAATTTGCCTCAGCCCTATAATACCGGCCGCTGTGTCCAATGTCAGAAGTAGTAGATATAAACAACATTGGAGTCCCCAATTATGGAACATTCTAATTTCCACCCCATGACCTTGCAGGGATGTCCACTTGGGTGTATATTTGTAATGGATCCCATCATTGTCCATCCTGACTAGCGATGAGCAAACCTGAACTTAAAAGTTTGGTGTTCGTACCAGACCATTAGTGTCCAGTGCTAAATGCCGAACACGGACTTCTCCCGAAAGTCCATTGCAATGTTCGGAGTTCTGGGGGAAGTCCGTTGCAGTGAGAGAATTTCCCAGCTCAAAAGTTCGGGCCCCCATTGATTTCAATGGGGTTCTGGTTCTAGTTGAGGTACAGTTCTGATACCAAAACCAAACTTCGTAATAAAGTTCTGGTCGAGTACCAGAACGCAAACTTCCACTCGGATCCGCTCATCCCTAAACCTGACAACCCTTTCACTTGATTTATACAAGCACTGCCCAATGAGAAGTCATAAAAAATGGTACAAGGAGGGATCTTTCACTAGGAACTACCTTGTGTCAAAACTCTAAAAAGGGTCAACATATGCTTATTACTGGACCCTTAGACATTGCCCAGTTAGCTTGCTACTCCACTTTAATGTCCCAGCCTGGGCAGAAGAAATTGGTACCCCCTAACCTCTAATATTTTTCAATATAGGGCTGTCCTAGAAAATACTAAGATCCATAAACAGCTCCAGTGAGGAGGCATTCACCCCAGCTCCTTTCTCTCACAGAATTTCAAGTAGAAGGACAGGAGCTTACACTACTTGAAGTAGAATTACACTGTTTAACATAGGGGAAATGAGGAAACTACGTATGGCTGGGAAGTGTCAAACCTAATTAAAATCCACTTTGAGGCCAGGATGGCCTGCGGTGACCAAAACAATTAAGGCAGGATACCTATTGTGAGATTGGACATGAATTATTGTGTTTGATTAGAGGAGGGGCAGTAGGCTCTCTCCAGGATGAGCTGTTATGAAAGAACTTCCCCAGGCTTTGTGTCTCTGATGGAAAGTTATGAATATTGGGGTTTGTATAGATCCGATATTGATGGGACATACATTTTCAACTTCAGGACTAATTGGGAAAGAACAAGCATATTTTCTCATAACTGTGACACCTGCCTATAAGCCCCAAATCAATAGTCAGATCGCTGACACCAGCCATGTCATGTTTTCTACCTATGGAAAGGTAAAATCCTGATAAAAATATGACAGCAAAATTAGACATCTGTAATCTTCAGAGTAAAATATATCTCATAAGTTGAGAATTTCATAAAATCCTGAAGGGCCGAGAGCATCCCTCATGAGGTCATCAAGTGGGGGGTGTAACTTAGGTGCCGATGAACAGTAAAGGCAAATTATGCTCTGGGTTCCTGCAGAGAGACACATCAGTCTACGCACGATTCCGTTCACTACATGATTTTAATCGAAGTGCTCTCCTTCGCTAAGCTGAATCATCTTTGTGATCAGCGTAGTAAGTTTCTCCTTTTATTTTATGTAACTGTATATGCTGTATTGTTTTGTAGAATAAGTAAAATCATTTGTATATTTTTATCACCACTGCCTATCGTTCTGGATTATATATGAAATTTAAAGGGGTTGTCCGGGCTTTTCACATAATCTCAGTACATATCTGGGCTGCAGAATTATGACAATAAGTAATTTACTTTCTGTCAATAGTTTGCACGGTTTTCTAGATATTCTGAACAGAACGTCCAAGGGGGGTGTGTGTTATGGCATTGAAATGAGAACTGGTCGTAACCTCCTACTCTACTCCAAACATGCCCTCTATAGCAACAACCCCACCCTCCATAGCTACAGGCCCTCCCCATCCACATGAAGAAGCCCTCATTACACAGTAACAAATCCTTCCCCTCTAGCAGCCTCACTGCAGAGAGCAGCTGCTCCTCCCCCAGACACACGCTGAACAGTGATCTATGGAAAGTGAATCCAGTGAGGAGGGAAAATCGTCCTGTATTCTGGGCCACTCCATGATTACAATACATAACTCATTATCAGTAATTCCTTCCCTCACTGTCCCAGGCTGCTGGCAGCAGTGAGAACAGACTGTGTGATGGCCAGTGATGGGGGTTTTACAGCTTCTAATCTGCACAGGGGATGGCAGTCACTGATATAATCTGTTGTGTGACAAAGCCTCTGCTGTGTGAATGAGACAGCTCTGTGTCACTGATGTCTTCACACAGCAGCAGATTTGGTGCAGTATATGTGTGAGCACTGTGTCTCTGATGACACAAATACTGATGGGAGCAGCCTGTCCCAGAATACAGGACGATTTTCCCTCCTCACTAGTTTCACTTTCCATAGATCACTGTTCAGCGTGTGTCTGGGGGAGGAGCAGCTGCTCTCTGCAGTGAAGCTGCTAGAGGGGGGAGGATTTGTTACTGTGTGATGAGGGCTTCTTCATGTGGACGGGGAGGGCCTGTAGCTATGGAGGGTGGGGTTGTTGCTATAGAGGGCATGTTTGGAGTAGAGTAGGAGGTTACGACTAGTTCTCATTTCAATGCCATAACACCCCCCCCCTTGGACGTTCTGTTCAGAATATCTAGAAAACCGTGAAAACTAGTGACAGAAAGTAAATTACTTATTGTCATAATTATGCAGCCCAGATATGTACTGAGATTGTGAAAAGCCCGGACAACCCCTTTAATAGTTCAGATCCTTTTGTTCTGTACACCGCATTCCAAAGCCATACGCTACCAAAAATCAGCCTGTATAATGACCAGTGGTAGCAGCGAGTAGTTCTTGGGTTATCGTGGAGTTAGCAGTGACTGTACCAGGGTATATATATTCCATGCATTGGAATCGGCGGTGTATATACCATTCACTCACTATTAGTTTCGCAATAACTAGCCTAGTAGTGGTAACAGCCTGCGGCTTCCTCCGTTGATTGTTGGTAAAGTGTGTAATTGTCCTAACGATAGGGGGCAGCAGAGAGCTGTTCATGAAAAAAAGATAGCATGGCAGGTAACGTGACCCCCATTGTACGATCTTTGACAATTGGTGGCAGCGGTGGGAATCTGCGTGATCTCTCCGGTGTCATCCCTTGACATGGGCCATTCGCTTTCAGCTTTTGTAAAATCAAGGGCAGTGACCCCTTCAAACTAAGCATCCGTAAAATGCCAAAATGGTTCTAAGTTGAAAGCTTCTTTAAAGAAGTGTAGTAGATCAGGGATAGTTATGAAAACTTTTGAATGGAAAATTAATGGGTAGGCTTGCATCCAAAATTCAGGACTATGAAGCCTAATTCAGTACAACTGGGGAATCTGCAATTATCTTCCACTAAAAGGGATTTGACACCAGGTCAAAAGTGGTAAGTTTTTGCTCTTTTTTTTATTTCCGTCTCTCCCCTGAATGTTCCATTTTTTTCTTTTTTAAAATCCGCCGATTAGTTCCAGAGATATGGACCTTTTTACTTAGTGCATAGAATATCTTTATTATTCTTTTATCCGGTGGGTGTGGCTTACAGGATTCTCTAGGGGCGTGTCTTTAGTGTGTTTTGCATATTGTGCTCACTAAAAATGGCCAGTATCTCTGGAATCGTATGGCGGATTTAAAAAAAGAAAAAAAAGAATACTCAGGAGAGAGGTGGAAATAAAATAAGAGCAAAAACTGGACACTTTTGACTTGGTGACACATCCCCCTTTAAAGGGAAGATAATTGCACATTCCCCATTTGTGTTGAATTAGGCTTCAGGGTCCTGAATTTTGGAGACAGGCGTCCCTATTAATTTGCTATTGAAAGGTTCTCATAACTATTCATTATCTATCTGTTATAATCACATTACCAGCTCACAAAATAAAAAAAAATGTCCCCCACCACCTCCTCTATGGTGTGCTTGGCCCCTGGTTCAGAGATGTCACTGTCACCCCGGCCTCCATTTGTCAGGCTGTCGCTCGTGTCTGTGGCACAAATCAATTACATTGGTAATGTAATAACACTGGGCCAGACTCCACCATAAACATGCCTGTCATCACCCTTTAAAAAGCCCAACACGTTTATTGAGGTTAAAGGCTGGAACATTTTGGGGGGACCCGAGACTTAGTGACTGACATATCCCCTAAAAGGCACAGAATAATGAATGGGAGGGGGGCATATAAAGGGCAGGCAGGGGTTAAAGCACAGATTGTCAGCCAGATATGAGATAAAGGCGACTACAATGCAAAATGTCTCATGTGCCAGAAACGGGGGGCCAAGGTGGATGTTATAGGGGATCTGCGGGTGGACTGGATTCTTAACCCTTGACCTCTTGCCTGCACGCCCTCTGCTGAGTGTAAGCTCCCGTGTAACAGGGCTAGGTGCCAACCGAGCAAGGCTAATCATAGGAATACTGAATTATTAATACTTAGCGCCATCTAGTGGCCAGATTGTCATGAAGAGTTGCTTTTTAGGTTTTCCAAACATCAATATTTTTGGAATATGGTTTGCAGACTGTAAGAAGGGAAGAGCTCAGTGCAAAATAAAAATAGGGTCTGCCCCTTTAACTGTCGACCTAACGGTCCAGATGGAGCAGCAGTTATTTTGGATGGGGGGAACCAACAGAGCCATTTTGGAGTAAGAGATGCAAAAACATTGTACGTTCTCCCACTGTTACCTCCATACACCCTAGCAGGACACCAGGACCCTTCTATAGTGACGTGACCCGGGTAGCTTTAGGTTTTACATTTCGCTTACCCAGATTGTATTCGGTTGTAACAAACCCTCAGCTGTGAGAAGTATTAGGTTTGTAAGATTTTAGCCTCAGGATTTAAAAAAATAAAAAAAATATATATATATATCAGTCACTGACAGCAAGCAGAGATCTTATAAGTAGTGAAAAATAAAACAGGTGAGCATGAACGAAAGTTTTCAATGCAATTTTCTGGAGTCAAAAAGTTGCAAATTTTGGCGTACAACATCGTGGGGCAGAAAAAAAGAAAAAATGTTTTTGTTTTTTTGTTGCTGTTTTTCACTTTTTGATAGTAGGCGTGATTAGCTATGCAAATGAGGTTTGGCATAAAAAGCGTAAAAAAAAGCGCAGAAGCGTTCCTATACAGAAATGTCATATTTGAATATGCGCCAAACGTATCAAATATCATACGACACTTGGATAAATTTGGGGCAAAAGACAGAAACACAGCCAGAAGGAAAAGTGACTTTAAAAAGTCAGCAGTTAATAAATTCCTCCCTTTTGTCTTTTCTAAAGTTTTAGAACTTCTCGGACCCCCACAAATTACAACCCTGGGTCTCTTAAAACGGTGGTCAAGCATACGCACTGCCTCTACATGCAAAGCTTATGCGACTAACAGGTGACCCGAGACCCCCGTTTTCATAATCGTTAGGGTCATCTGTTATCATGTGGAAGTACACAGGGGGCACTATTATCATGTGGAAGTACACAGGGGGCGCTGTTATGTGGAGGTACACAGGGGGCACTATTATGTGGAGGTACACAGGGGGAACTGTTATGTGGAGATACACAGGGGGCACTGTTATGTGGAAGTACACAGGGGGCACTATTATCATGTGGAGGTACACAGGGGGCACTGTTATCATGTGGAGGTACACAGGGGGCACTATTATCATGTGGAGGTACACAGGGGGCACTATTATCATGTGGAGGTACACAGGGGCACTATTATCATGTGGAGGTACACAGGGGGCACTGTTATCATGTGGAGGTACACAGGGGGCACTGTTATCATGTGGAGGTACACAGGGGGCGCTGTTATCATGTGGAGGTACACAGGGCGACTGTTATCATGTGGAGGTACACAGGGGGCACTATTATCATGTAGAGGTACACAGGGGGCGCTATTATCATGTGGAGGTACACAGGGGGACTCTTATCATGTGGCGGTACACAGGGGCACTGTTATCATGTGGAGGTACACAGGGAACACTATTATGTGGAGGTTCACAGGGGGCACTGTTATGTGGAGGTACACAGGGGGCACTGTTATCATGTGGAGGTACACAGGGGGCGCTGTTATGTGGAGGTACACAGGGGGCACTGTTATCATGTGGAGGTACACAGGGAACACTATTATGTGGAGGTTCACAGGGGGCACTGTTATGTGGAGGTACACAGGGGGCACTGTTATCATGTGTAGGTACACAGGGGGCGCTGTTATGTGGAGGAACACAGGGGGCACTGTTATCATGTGGAGGTACACAGGGGGCGCTGTTATCATGTGGAGGTACACAGGGAACACTATTATGTGGAGGTTCACAGGGGGCACTGTTATGTGGAGGAACACAGGGGGCACTGTTATCATGTGGAGGAACACAGGGGGCACTGTTATCATGTGGAGGTACACAGGGGGCACTGTTATCATGTGGAGGTACACAGGGGGCGCTGTTATCATGTGGAGGTACACAGGGGGCGCTATTATCATGTTACCACTTATAGAGATGATGAGAAAACTCTTTTATGCTCCGAAACGGAGAGATTGAGTAGAATTGTTCCCGGGAGCAGGTTCACCTCATGACATTAATAAAGACACAAACGTGAGAAAATGATGTGGAAGAAAAAGACATTTTCATAAACATGAGATAGTAGACGGCAATGGAGGGGAACCCCAGTGATGCTTTTAAGGATCTGTACCCCTTTAAATATGAATGTTGATTGTTTTTAGGCCATAGCGTCAGAACTTATGTAAAAGTGTCTCCCTGTGACCGGCCGGCACCTGCACCCTCCTCTGTATCTGCGCTCAGAGAGCCATTGTCCAGCATTGGCCGTGTCCAGCGCAGCTGCACTGTCCCTCGCAGGCTGACGAATGAAGCTCCGATTCATATTTAAAGAAGCAGATGTCAGAGAAAGAACCCGTTGTCCCCGCAGCTTTTCATCCCCATACAGCGCTATACAAGACATTGTCAATTTTGTCATGTTAATTAACGGCTACCAGAAATATTGGTATAAACACTGACCAAGATATTAACTTACCCAATGAGAGTTGCTCAAAGAAATGATAGTTATTATAGCAGTTATTCTCTTGTACATAGGAGCAGTATTATAGTAGTTATATTCTTGTACATAGGAGCAGTATTATAGTAGTTATATTCTTGTACATAGGGGCAGTATTATAGTAGTTATATTCTTGTATATAGGGGGCAGTATTATAGTAGTTATATTCTTGTACATAGGAGCAGTATTATAGTAGTTATATTCTTGTACATAGGGGGCAGTATTATAGTAGTTATATTCTTGTACATAGGGGCAGTATTATAGTGGTTATATTCTTGTACATAGGGGGCAGTATTATAGTAGTTATATTCTTGTATATAGGGGCAGTATTATAGTAGTTATATTCTTGTACATAGGGGCAGTATTATAGTGGTTATATTCTTGTATATAGGGGCAGTATTATAGTAGTTATATTCTTGTACATAGGGGCAGTATTATAGTAGTTATATTCTTGTACATAGGGGCAGTATTATAGTAGTTATATTCTTGTATATAGGGGCAGTATTATAGTAGTTATATTCTTGTATGTAGGGGCGGTATTATAGTAGTTATATTATTGTACATAGGAGGCAGTATTATAGTAGTTATATTCTTGTACATAGGGGCAGTATTATAGTAGCTACAGTTAGGTCCATGTATATTTGGACAGAGACAACATTTTTCTAATTTTGGTTATAGACATTACCACAATGAATTTTAAACAAAACAATTCAGATGCAGTTGATGTTCAGACTTTCAGCTCTCATTTGAGGGTATCCACATTAAAATTGGATGAAGGGTTTAGGAGTTTCAGCTCCTTAACATGTGCCACCCTGTTTTTAAAGGGACCAAAAGTAATTGGACAATTGACTCCAAGGCTATTTCATGGACAGGTGTGGGCAATCCCTTCGTTATGCCATTCTCAATTAAGCAGATATAAGGCCTGGAGTTGATTTGAGGTGTGGTGCTTGCATTTGGAAGGTTTTTCTGTGAAGGAAACATGCGGTCAAAGGAGCTCTCCATGCAGGTGAAACAAGCCATCCCTAAGCTGCAAAAAGAGAAAAAACCCATCCGAGAAATTGCTACAACATTAGGAGTGGCAAAATCTACAGTTTGGTACATCCTGAGAAAGAAAGAAAGCACTGGTGAACTCATCAATGCAAAAAGACCTGGGCACCCCCGGAAGCCAACAGTGGTGGATGATCGCAGAATAGTCTCCATGGTGAAGAGAAACCCCTTCACAACAGCCAACCAAGTGAACAACACTCTCCAGGAGGTCGGCGTATCAATATCCAAATCTACCATAAAGAGAAGACTGCATGAAAGTAAATACAGAGGGGTCACTGCACGGTGCAAGCCACTCATAAGCATCAAGAATCCAAAGGCTAGACTGGACACTGCTAAAAAACATCTAATAAAGGCAGCACAGTTCTGGAAGAACATTCTTTGGACAGATGAAACCAAGATCAACCTCTACCAGAATGATGGAAAGGGAAAGTATGGCGAAGGCGTGGTACAGCTCATGATCCAAAGCATACCACATCATCTGTAAGACACGGCGGAGGCAGTGTGATGGCTTGGGCATGCATGGCTGCCAGTGGCACTGGGTCACTAGTGTTTATTGATTTTATTTTATTTACAATTATTTAAATTACTTTTGGTCCCTTTAAAAACAGGGGATGGCACATGTTAAGGAGCTGAAACTCCTAAACCCTTCATCCAATTTTAATGTGGAGACCCTCAAATGAAAGCTGAAAGTCTGAACTTCAACTGCATCTGAATTGTTTTGTTTAAAATTCATTGTGGTAATGTCTAGAACCAAAATTAGAAAAATGTTCTCTCTGTCCAAATATATATGGACCTAACTGTATATTCTTGTACATAGGAGCAGTATTATAGTAGTTATATTCTTGTACATAGGGGCAGTATTCTAGTAGTTATATTCTTGTACATAGGGGCAGTATTATAGTAGTTATATTCTTGTACATAGGGGGCAGTATTATAGTAGTTATATTCTTGTACATAGGAGCAGTATTATAGTAGTTATATTCCTGTACATAGGGGCAGTATTATAGTAGTTATATTCTTGTACATAGGAGCAGTATTATAGTAGTTATATTCCTGTACGTAGGGGCAGTATTATAGTAGTTATATTCTTGTACATAGGGAGCAATATTATAGTAGTTATATTCTTGTACATAGGGGCAGTATTCTAGTAGTTATATTCTTGTACATAGGAGCAGTATTATAGTAGTTATATTCTTGTACATAGGGGCAGTATTATAGTAGTTATATTCTTGTACATAGGGGCAGTATTATAGTAGTTTATATTCTTGTACATAGGGGGCAGTATCATAGTAGTTATATTCCTGTACATAGGGGCAGTATTATAGTAGTTATATTCTTGTACATAGGGAGCAATATTATAGTAGTTATATTCTTGTACATAGGAGCAGTATTATAATAGTTATATTCTTGTACATAGGAGCAGTATTATACTCTTGTACATAGGGGCAGTATTATAGTAGTTATATTCTTGTACATAGGGGCAGTATTCTAGTAGTTATATTCTTGTACATAGGAGCAGTATTATAGTAGTTATATTCCTGTACATAGGGGCAGTATTATAGTAGTTATATTCTTGTACATAGGAGCAGTATTATAGTAGTTATATTCCTGTACATAGGGGCAGTATTATAGTAGTTATATTCTTGTACATAGGGAGCAATATTATAGTAGTTATATTCTTGTACATAGGGGCAGTATTCTAGTAGTTATATTCTTGTACATAGGAGCAGTATTATAGTAGTTATATTCTTGTACATAGGGGCAGTATTATAGTACTTATATTCTTGTACATAGGGGCAGTATTATAGTAGTTATATTCTTGTACATAGGGGGCAGTATCATAGTAGTTATATTCCTGTACATAGGGGCAGTATTATAGTAGTTATATTCTTGTACATAGGGAGCAATATTATAGTAATTATATTCTTGTACATAGGAGCAGTATTATAATAGTTATATTCTTGTACATAGGGGCAGTATTATACTCGTTATATTCTTGTACATAGGGGCAGTATTATACTCGTTATATTCTTGTACATAGGAGCAGTATTATAGTAGTTATATCCTTGTACATAGGAGCAGTATTATAGTAGTTATATTCTTGTACATAGGGGCAGTATTATAGTAGTTATATTCTTGTACATAGGAGCAGTATTATAGTAGTTATATTCTTGTACATAGAAGCAGTATTATAGTAGTTATATTCTTGTACATAGGGGCAGTATTATAGTAGTTATATTCTTGTACATAGAAGCAGTATTATAGTAGTTACATTCTTGTACATAGGGAGCAGTATTATAGTAGTTATACTCTTGTACATAGGGGCAGTATTATAGTAGTTATATTCTTGTACATAGGGGCAGTATTATAGTAGTTATATTCTTGTACATATGGGCAGTATTATAGTAGTTATGTTCTTGTACATAGGAGCAGTATTATAGTAGTTATGTTCTTGTACATAGCAGTATTATAGTAGTTATATTCTTGTACATAGGAGCAGTATTATAGTAGATATATTCTTGTACATAGGAGCAGTATTATAGTAGTTATATTCTTGTACATAGGGAGCAGTATTATAGTAGATATGTTCTTGTACATAGGAGCAGTATTATAGTAGTTATATTCTTGTACATAGGGAGCAGTATTATAGTAGATATATTCTTGTACATAGGAGCAGTATTATAGTAGTTATATTCTTGTATATAGGGGCAGTATTATAGTAGTTATATTCTTGTACATAGGGGGCGGTATTATAGTAGTTATATTCTTGTACCTAGGGGCTGTATTATCGTAGTTATATCCTTGTACATAGGGGCAGTATTATAGTAGTTTTATTCTTGTACACATGGGGCAGTATTATAGTAGTTATATTCTTGTACATAGAGGGCAGTATTATAGTAGTTATATTCTTGTACATAGGGGACAGTATTATAGTAGTTATATTCTTGTACATAGGGGCAGTATTATAGTAGTTATATTCTTGTATATAGGGGCAGTATTATAGTAGTTATATTCTTGTATATAGGGGCAGTATTATAGTAGTTATATTCTTGTGCATAGAGGCAGTATTATAGTAGCTACAGTTAGGTCCATGTATATTTGGACAGAGACAACATTTTTCTAATTTTGGTTATAGTCATTACCACAATGAATTTTAAACAAAACAATTCAGATTCAGTTGATGTTCAGACTTTCAGCTTTCATTTGAGGGTATCCACATTAAAATTGGTTGAAGGGTTTAGGAGTTTCAGCTCCTTAACATGTGCCACCCTGTTTTTAAAGGGACCAAAAGTAATTGGACAATTGACTCCAAGGCTATTTCATGGACAGGTGTGGGCAATCCCTTCGTTATGCCATTCTCAATTAAGCAGATAAAAGGCCTGGAGTTGATTTGAGGTGTGGTGCTTGCATTTGGAAGGTTTTGCTGTGAAGGAAACATGCGGTCAAAGGAGCTCTCCATGCAGGTGAAACAAGCCATCCTTAAGCTGCAAAAACAGAAAAAACCCATCCGAGAAATTGCTACAACATTAGGAGTGGCAAAATCTACAGTTTGGTACATCCTGAGAAAGAAAGAAAGCACTGGTGAACTCATCAATGCAAAAAGACCTGGGCACCCCCGGAAGCCAACAGTGGTGGATGATCGCAGAATAGTCTCCATGGTGAAGAGAAACCCCTTCACAACAGCCAACCAAGTGACCAACACTCTCCAGGAGGTCGGCGTATCAATATCCAAATCTACCATAAAGAGAAGACTGCATGAAAGTAAATACAGAGGGTTCACTGCACGGTGCAAGCCACTCATAAGCATCAAGAGTCCAAAGGCTAGACTGGACTTTGCTAAAAAAAAAAATCTAAAAAAGGCAGCACAGTTCTGGAAGAACATTCTTTGGACAGATGAAACCAAGATCAACCTCTACCAGAATGATGGAAAGAGAAAAGTATGGCGAAGGCGTGGTACAGCTCATGATCCAAAGCATACCACATCATCTGTAAGACACGGCGGAGGCAGTGTGATGGCTTGGGCATGCATGGCTGCCAGTGGCACTGGGTCACTAGTGTTTATTGATTTTATTTTATTTGCAATTATTTAAATTACTTTTGGTCCCTTTAAAAACAGGGGATGGCACATGTTAAGGAGCTGAAACTCCTAAACCCTTCATCCAATTTTAATGTGGAGACCCTCAAATGAAAGCTGAAAGTCTGAACTTCAACTGCATCTGAATTGTTTTGTTTAAAATTCATTGTGGTAATGTCTAGAACCAAAATTAGAAAAATGTTCTCTCTGTCCAAATATATATGGACCTAACTGTATATTCTTGTACATAGGAGCAGTATTATAGTAGTTATATTCTTGTACATAGGGGCAGTATTATAGTAGTTATATTCTTGTACATAGGGGCAGTATTCTAGTAGTTATATTCTTGTACATAGGGGCAGTATTATAGTAGTTATATTCTTGTACATAGGGGGCAGTATTATAGTAGTTATATTCTTGTACATAGGAGCAGTATTATAGTAGTTATATTCTTGTACATAGGGAGCAATATTATAGTAGTTATATTCTTGTACATAGGGGCAGTATTATAGTAGTTATATTCTTGTACATAGGAGCAGTATTATAGTAGTTATATTCTTGTACATAGGGGCAGTATTATAGTAGTTATATTCTTGTATATAGGAGCAGTATTATAGTAGTTATATTCCTGTACATAGGGGCAGTATTATAGTAGTTATATTCTTGTACATAGGGAGCAATATTATAGTAGTTATATTCTTGTACATAGGGGCAGTATTATAGTAGTTATATTCTTGTACATAGGAGCAGTATTATAGTAGTTATATTCTTGTACATAGGGGCAGTATTATAGTAGTTATATTCTTGTACATAGGGGCAGTATTATAGTAGTTATATTCTTGTACATAGGGGGCAGTATCATAGTAGTTATATTCCTGTACATAGGGGCAGTATTATAGTAGTTATATTCCTGTACATAGGGGCAGTATTATAGTAGTTATATTCTTGTACATAGGGAGCAATATTATAGTAGTTATATTCTTGTACATAGGGGCAGTATTATACTCTTGTACATAGGGGCAGTATTATAGTAGTTATATTCTTGTACATAGGGGCAGTATTATAGTAGTTATATTCTTGTACATAGGGGCAGTATTATAGTAGTTATATTCTTGTACATAGGGGCAGTATTATAGTAGTTATATTATTGTACATAAGAGCAGTATTATAGTAGTTATATTCTTGTACATAGAAGCAGTATTATAGTAGTTATATTCTTGTACATAGGGGCAGTATTATAGTAGTTATATTCTTGTACATAGAAGCAGTATTATAGGAGTTACATTCTTGTACATAGGGAGCAGTATTATAGTAGTTATACTCTTGTACATAGGGGCAGTATTATAGTAGTTATATTCTTGTACATAGGGGCAGTATTATAGTAGTTATATTCTTGTACATAGGGGCAGTATTATAGTAGTTATATTCTTGTACATAGGGAGCAGTATTATAGTAGTTATACTCTTGTACATAGGGGCAGTATTATAGTAGTTATATTCTTGTACATAGGGGCAGTATTATAGTAGTTATATTCTTGTACATAGGGACAGTATTATAGTAGTTATATTCTTGTACATAGGAGCAGTATTATAGTAGTTATACTCTTGTACATAGGGAGCAGTATTATAGTAGTTATATTCTTGTACATAGGGGCAGTATTATAGTAGTTATATTATTGTACATAGGGACAGTATTATAGTAGTTATATTCTTGTACATAGGGGCAGTATTATAGGAGTTATATTCTTGTATATAGGGGCAGTATTATAGTAGTTATATTCTGGTATATAGGGGGCAGTATTATAGTATATTCTTGTATATAGGGGGCAGTATTATAGTAATTATATTCTTGTACATAGGGGCAGTATTATAGTAGTTATATTCTGGTATATAGGGGCAGTATTATAGTAGTTATGTTCTTGTATATAGGGGGCAGTATTATAGTAGTTAAATTCTTGTACATAGGGGCAGTATTATAGTAGTTCTATTCTTGTACATAGGGGCAGTATTGTAGTAGTCATATTCTTGTCGCAGTGTATTATGCAGGTGACAGTGCGGCCTCATTCACTTGTATTGTGCTGTGATGTAGCGGTGACACCCAGCAGTCTTTGGTCGTGTGACCCGTGTCGAGGCCAGTGTCGCTGTGTAGCCCCAGCCTAATCCTTCTCTGTAGATAGCACTATGCTGAGATCTTCATTTTCTCGGAGATACACAGGACGCTTTTTCTACTTGAGAATGTGAATGTGAATAAAAGCAGAGAGAGACAGAGAAACTGAGTTTTCTTCTGCTATGTGATCAGATGATAAATGTTTGGCTGCTGATCAGTGGATCTGGGAGTTCTGCTCTTTGCTTATTGTTTGGGAATATTTCTTTTACAGAATTCGTGGACCCTGTACGGTGATTTGTTACCCAGGAGGGATGTTGCATCGACGCCATGTTATAGAGCAGTATGATAGATGTGGTTCACAGTATGTAGGTGACCGAGGCATCAGATCCTTGCTGTCCGGACAGATCGTGGACATTACTGGACATTAGTCACTATCATCACTTCCATCTCTCGTTTTTGACTCTTCTCTGTCCTTCTTTCTACACTTCAGCACCATGGTTCCTGGTGACAGCTGCCCCGTCACCTGTTCGCGCTCAGACAGCGCAGCTGTGCCAGTCACCATCACTGTGATTTCATAGCATCCAGCGCTGGAAAAACAAAACTCATCACATTTGTGCTGCAACCTCCAGCTGCCCTCGTCCTCTTCCAAATAGCACTGTGCCTGCATACATTACATGATGTGCTCCGGACCGCGTCCCCGGACCCTGCAACATAGGAAATGTCAGCTCTGCCTCACCGAGATACTCCGGTCAGATGTGTAAAATCTGCCATCTATAGCGATACATACTTATAAGAATGGAGTATTATATTCTTGTACATAGGAGCAGTATTACAGTGGGTACAGAAAGTATTCAGACCCCTTTAAATTGTTCACTCTGTTTCATTGCAGCCATTTGGTAAATTCAAAAAAAGTTAATTTTTGTTCTCATTAATGTGCACTCTGCTCCCCATCTTGACGGAATTAAAGTGTAGAAATTTTTGCAAATTTATTAAAAAAGAAAAACTGAAATATCACATAGTCATGAGTATTCAGACCCTTTGCACAAACACTCATAGATAAGTCACATGCTGTCCATTTCCTTGTGATCCTCCTTGAGATAGGTCTACTCCTTCATTGGAGTCCAGCCTTGTGTAATTACACTGATAGGACTTGATTTGTAAAGGCGCACACCTGTCTATATAAGAGCTCACAGTGCATGTCACACCAAATGAGAATCATGAGGTCAAAGGAACTGGCCAAGGAGCTCAGAGACAGAATTGTGGCAAGGCACAGATCTGGCCAAGGTTAGAAAAGAATTTCTGCAGTACTCAAGGTTCCTAAGAGTGCAGTGGCCTCCATAATCCTTAAATGGAAGAAGTTTGGGACCATCAGAAGTCTTCCTAGGCCTGGCCGTCCAGCCAAACTGAGCAATCGTGGGAGAAGAGCCTTAGTGAGAGAGGTAAAGAAGAACCCCAAGATCACTGTGGCTGAGCTCCACAGATGCAGTAGGGAGATGGGAGAAAGTTCCACAAAGTCAACTATCACTGCAGCCCTCCACCAGTCAGGCCTTTATGGCAGAGTGGCCCGACGGAAGCCTCTCCTCAGTGCCAGACATAGGAAAGCCCGTATAGAGTTTGCTGTTAAACACATGAAGGACTCCCAGACTATGAGAAATAAGACTCTCTGGTCTGATGAGATGAAGATAGAACTTTTTGGTGATAATTCTAAGTGGCATGTGTGGAGAAAACCAGGCACTGCTCATCACCTGCCCAATACAATCCCAACAGTGAAACGTGGTGGCAGCATCACGCTATGGGGGTGTTTTTCAGCTTCAGGGAAAGGATGACCGGTCGCAATTGAAGGAAACATGAATGCGGTCAAGTACAGAGATATCCTGGATGAAAACCTCAGACTTGGCCGAAGGTTCACCTTCCAACAAGACAATGACCCTAAGCACACAGCTAAAATGACAAAGGAGTGGCTTCAGAGCAACTCTGTGACCATTCCTGACTGGCCCAGCCAGAGCCCTGACCTAAACCCAATTGAGCATCTCTGGAGAGACCTGAAAATGGCTGTCCACCAACGTTCACCATCCAACCTGACGGAACTGGAGAGGATCTGCAAGGAAGAATGGCAGAGGATCCCCAAATCCAGGGGTGAAAAACTTGTTGCATCATTCCAAAGACGACTCATGGCTGTACTAGCACAAAAGGTGCGTCTACTCAATACTGAGCAAAGGGGCTGAATACTTGTGACCATGTGATATTTCAGTTTTTATTTTTTAATAAATTTGCAAAAATTTCTACATTTGTTTTTTTTTTTTTTCAGTCATGATGAGGTGCAGAGTGAGAAAAAAATGAACTTTTTTTGAATTTACCAAATAGCTGCAATAAAACAGAGTGAAATTAAAAGGGGTCTGAATACTTTCTGTACCCACTGTATAGTTTAGGGGGCTGTATTATAGTAGTTATATTCTCGTATATAGGGGGCAGTATTATAGTAGTTATATTCTTGTACATAGGGGGCATTATTATAGTAGATATATTCTTGTACATAGGAGCAGTATTATAGTAGTTACAGTGGGGCAAAAAAGTATTTAGTCAGTCAGCAATAGTGCAAGTTCCACCACTTAAAAAGATGAGAGGTGTCTGTAATTTACATCATAGGTAGACCTCAACTATGGGAGACAAACTGAGAAAAAAAAATCCAGAAAATCACATTGTCTGTTTTTTTTTCATTTTATTTGCATATTATGATGGAAAAAAAGTATTTGGTCAGAAACAAAATTTCATCTCAATACTTTGTGATATATCCTTTGTTGGCAATGACAGAGGTCAAACGTTTTCTGTAAGTCTTCACAAGGTTGCCACACACTGTTGTTGGTATGTTGGCCCATTCCTCCATGCAGATCTCCTCTAGAGCAGTGATGTTTTTGGCTTTTCGCTTGGCAACACGGACTTTCAACTCCCTCCAAAGGTTTTCTATAGGGTTGAGATCTGGAGACTGGCTAGGCCACTCCAGGACCTTGAAATGCTTCTTACGAAGCCACTCCTTCGTTGCCCTGGTGGTGTGCTTTGGATCATTGTCATGTTGAAAGACCCAGCCACGTTTCATCTTCAATGCCCTTGCTGATGGAAGGAGGTTTGCACTCAAAATCTCACGATACATGGCCCCATTCATTCTTTCATGTACCCGGATCAGTCGTCCTGGCCCCTTTGCAGAGAAACAGCCCCAAAGCATGATGTTTCCACCACCATGCTTTACAGTAGGTATGGTGTTTGATGGATGCAACTCAGTATTCTTTTTCCTCCAAACACGACAAGTTGTGTTTCTACCAAACAGTTCCAGTTTGGTTTCATCAGACCATAGGACATTCTCCCAAAACTCCTCTGGATCATCCAAATGCTCTCTAGCAAACTTCAGACGGGCCCGGACATGTACAGGCTTAAGCAGTGGGACACGTCTGGCACTGCAGGATCTGAGTCCATGGTGGCGTAGTGTGTTACTTATGGTAGGCCTTGTTACATTGGTCCCAGCTCTCTGCAGTTCATTCACTAGGTCCCCCCGCGTGGTTCTGGGATTTTTGCTCACCGTTCTTGTGATCATTCTGACCCCACGGGGTGGGATTTTGCGTGGAGCACCAGATCGAGGGAGATTATCAGTGGTCTTGTATGTCTTCCATTTTCTAATTATTGCTCCCACAGTTGATTTCTTCACTCCAAGCTGGTTGTCTATTGCAGATTCAGTCTTCCCAGCCTGGTGCAGGGCTACAATTTTGTTTCTGGTGTCCTTTGACAGCTCTTTGGTCTTCACCATAGTGGAGTTTGGAGTCAGACTGTTTGAGGGTGTGCACAGGTGTCTTTTTATACTGATAACAAGTTTAAACAGGTGCCATTACTACAGGTAATGAGTGGAGGAAAGAGGAGACTCTTAAAGAAGAAGTTACAGGTCTGTGAGAGCCAGAAATCTTGATTGCTTGTTTCTGACCAAATACTTATTTTCCACCATAATATGCAAATAAAATGAAAAAAAACCAGACAATGTGATTTTCTGGATTTTTTTTTCTCAGTTTGTCTCCCATAGTTGAGGTCTACCTATGATGTAAATTACAGACGCCTCTCATCTTTTTAAGTGGTGGAACTTGCACTATTGCTGACTGACTAAATACTTTTTTGCCCCACTGTATATTCTTGTATATAGGGGCAGTATTATAGTAGATATATTCTTGTATATAGGAGCAGTATTATAGTAGTTATATTCTTGTACATAGGGGCAGTATTATAGTAGTTATATTCTTGTATATAGGAGCAGTATTATAGTAGTTATATTCTTGTATATAGGAGCAGTATTATAGTAGATATATTCTTGTACATAGGGGCAGTATTATAGTAGTTCTATTCTTGTACATAGGAACAGTATTATAGTAGTTATATTCTTGTACATAGGAGCAGTATTATAGTAGATATATTCTTGTATATAGGAGCAGTATTATAGTAGTTATATTCTTGTATATAGGAGCAGTATTATAGTAGTTATATTCTTGTATATAGGAGCAGTATTATAGTAGTTATATTCTTGTACATAGGAGCAGTATTATAGTAATATTCTTGTACATAGGAGCAGTATTATAGTAGTTATATTCTTGTATATAGGAGCAGTATTATAGTAGATATATTCTTGTATATAGGAGCAGTATTATAGTAGTTATATTCTTGTACATAGGAGCAGTATTATAGTAGATTTATTCTTGTATATAGGATCAGTATTATAGTAGTTATATTCTTGTATATAGGAGCAGTATTATAGTAGATATATTCTTGTATATAGGAGCAGTATTATAGTAGTTATATTCTTGTACATAGGAGCAGTATTATAGTAGATATATTCTTGTATATAGGAGCAGTATTATAGTAGTTATATTCTTGTACATAGGAGCAGTATTATAGTAGATTTATTCTTGTATATAGGATCAGTATTATAGTAGTTATATTCTTGTATATAGGAGCAGTATTATAGTAGATATATTCTTGTATATAGGAGCAGTATTATAGTAGTTATATTCTTGTACATAGGAGCAGTATTATAGTAGATTTATTCTTGTATATAGGATCAGTATTATAGTAGTTATATTCTTGTATATAGGAGCAGTATTATAGTAGATATATTCTTGTATATAGGAGCAGTATTATAGTAGTTATATTCTTGTACATAGGAGCAGTATTATAGTAGATATATTCTTGTATATAGGAGCAGTATTATAGTAGTTATATTCTTGTATATAGGAGCAGTATTATAGTAGTTATATTATTGTACATAGGGGCAGTATTATAGTAGTTATATTCTTGTACACAGGGGGCAGTATTATAGTAGTTATATTCTTGTACACAGGGACAGTATTATAGTAGTTATATTCTTGTACATTGTTTTATAATATTTACATCCTAGCTGATTGTCCAACATGAATACAATGGTAACAGAGATATATACACTGCTCAAAAAAATAAAGGTAAGACTATAATTCCACATCCTAGATATGACTGAATGAAATATTCCAGTTGCAGATCTTCATTACATAGTGGAATGTGTGGAGAACCATAAAACATAGCAATGATCAATGTAAATCACAATATCCCATGGATGTCTGGATTTGGAATGATACTCAAAATGAAAGTGGAAAATATAATTACAGGCTGATCCAACTTCAGTGGAAATATCTGAAGCTAAGGAAACGATGCTTAGTAGTCTGTGGCCTCTACATGCCTGTACAACCTCCCTATAACACTTGGGCTGGGTTCTGATGAGACGGCGGATGTTCTTCTGAGAGGTCTCCTCCCAGACCTGGATTAAAGCATCACTCAATTCCTGGACAGTCTGTGGTACATATGGTCTCACAAGGGGTCTGAAGATCTCATCCTGGTACCTAATGGCAGACAGGCTAGCACATGGAGGGCTGTACGGCCCTCCAAAGAAATGTCTCCCTACACTGTTATTGACACACTGACAAACCGGACATTCTGGAGGATGTTGCAGGCGTCTCCAGACTGTCATGTCATTCGTGAAGAGCACAGGGCACCAATGTTGGGCTGTGAGCCCAACACCCATTTGTGGAGGTCAGACCCTCATACCACCCTCATAGTCTGTTTCTGACAGTTTGATCAAACACATGGATGCCAGTGGCCTGCTGGAGGTCATTTTGTAGGGCTCTGGCAGTGCTCCTCATGTTCCTCCTTGCACAAAGGAGGAGGTAGCGGTCTTGCTGCTTTGTTGCCCACCTACGGCCCCCTCCACGTCTCCTAGTATCTGCTCCATGCTCTGGGCACTATGCTGACAGCTCGCATTGATTTTGCCATCCTGGATGAGCTGCACTACCTGAGCAACTTCTGTGGGTTGTAGACACCACCTCATGCTAGTGTATAGTATCTCTAGGGGTGAGAGCAATGATAAGATGCAAAAGTGGCCAAAACAGCCAAAAAGGATGAGAACAGAGAAATGGTCTGTGGTCACCCACCACAGAACCACTCCTTTATAGAGGCTATCTTGCTGATTGCTGATCATTTCTACCTGTTGTCTTTTCCATTTGCGCAACAGCAGGAGAAATGGATTCACAATGGGTGTTACTTCATAACTGGACAGACTGATTTCACAGAAGTGATTGACTTGGCGTTACATCGCGTTGTATGTGTTCCCTTTATGAGAAAGGCAGGGATGGACATAAGCGATTCCATAATTGACCCCGTGCCAGCGAGCAGGCTTTTCCTCGCGGTGGGCCCCATACTGACAGGCACTCAGCGCCCATGTGTGCCAGGACACGCGAAATCTATCCCTCTGTTTATTCTAACACAAATGAGTGCTGGCGCGGGGCCAGAGTAAAGCCCTGACTACAGATCGCTGCATTTACCGTCGCCGCTGTCGCCAACATACATAGGAGAGGCTGCGGCAGGATCGGTGCGGTCGCTTCACTTTCGCATGATTGACCCTTTAAGTGCTGGAGGCCACAAAACTCTCCTGCAGATGTAGAAGAGCTCAGATTGTTATCAGCTTCGGAGTAAATCGTGGGGATATCACAAATGACTGGGAAGAGAAACGGGAACCTCCGAGGTCCTGGGCTGAAAATTCCGCCTTAAAGGGGTTGTCTCTACTCCTTTAACCAGTAAAATTGCAAAGTGCCGTTAAAAACTAGCAACTTATTAAAAAAAACCTCTTTACTGCTTCTTGTCTAGGTCACCGGCCACCTCTGCAGTCAATCAGAGGTGGCTGACTGAATGCAAACTGTGTGTAATCACTCTTCTGGAGCTTTAGTACCCCCTGCAAAGGCAGCATCTGATTGATCCCAGGTCAGACCAGCGGTACGACAATGCTTCTTCTCCAAACTGTAAATCAGTAGACAGAATAAAGAAGATTAGATCATCCCTTTGTATACCTATCACTTTCATGGGGCACATGCGACTGCTGAGGTCATTGATTGGCTGCAGCAGTTAGGTGAATGACTTCCAGTGCTGGCTGGAATCACTGATGCGTCAGGGGATTGATTATTTCTTTAGTTTTTTTAACATTCCCTATCTTTGGGTAGGTTTTGAAAGTCACAAAAAAGCCCTTTAAATTAAAAAAAAATTCCAGCGGCCACTAGAGGGAGCTCAGCATCTTACCGTATACAGGATTTATCATTGTTAGAAGGCTGCAGTGAGCTCCCTCTAGTGGTGGCTATGGGTAGTTTAGGTTTTTCTCAGTTAACCAGATGAAGTTCAGGCCATTTTTACCCGTTGTTAATCAGGCATGTTTTTGTTTTATGGTCTCTAAGTCTCTAGCTCCTGTTTCCTCCCAGCGGTTATACTATGGCTACGGCGGGGGATGGGAGTGATGTCACCTGTGGAATCACATTTTTTTGGTAGACGGTGGTTTGCCAATGACCATCCAATGTTCGTTCACCTATAATCGTTGTATGGTACAGATCTACTCCAATGTGTAGCAGCATGTAGTAAGTGCGCCCATTCAGGAACATGGGAAAGCTGGGTGACCTCCTGTGGGAGAATGATATCTAGCCCATGGCGGTGTGCTTGTCCCACTGTGAGCGGCCAGGTCCCCCCCTATCAGCGCCCTGACGTGATGTAAGGTGAGGTCTGATTAGACTGGAGGAAATCTGAGAATGGGGGGAGGTGGAGCCGATAAGATTCCGGTAGAGCGTCAGCCGGACCATTGTCCGGAGCTCAGCACCGGCCTCGGCAGCACAATCACAGGATGGTGGGAAGGCCTGGAGATGGTGGAGAAAGACCAGATGTGGGCAGCACTCACCCATAAACTCCCCAAATCATCCGCCTTCAGTATGGGCTTGGATAGGTCATCAATATCAGATCGGTGGGTGCGGTAATGATTATCGGGGTTGTACGGAGTCGGTGCAGCATTGCTCCATACACCATTTAGTGGCCGTTCTCAGTATTGCAGATCACCTTCAGGCTCCATGGGGCTTACAGGTCGGAGGGGCAGAGATGTGTCCCCCCCCCCCATTACTGTGCAGATTTAGGAACGCTACAATTTAAGCGTCTGTTAGGGAGTTACCATGTGAGCAATTCCCTTATATACACACAAGGGTTCCCTAAAGACTTAGGACTTCTGCCTGAACCCCCGGGTGGAGGGCCCGGGCCTCGATCGCAGGTCCCATGATTGACTTCGCCGGGTTCCCAGTCTCCAGATCGTGTTGGCAGCTTGGCCTGAAAGACCAGGAGGCATCAGACAAAGAGGAGCTGATCGAGCGCCAGGCACCTGATCCGGAGCGGGGCCCGACTGCAGCTCAGCACAGTAATCACTTGGCCGCTCTGTAAAGCCCCGTCTTGTAGTCTGGCCAGCAGCCCTGGGGTTAACGGCCTTACAAAAATGGCGATGGCGACAGCTGTGCTCGAAGCGTCTCCGCGGGATGAACTCGTGAACAACTGCTGGGAATCACTGGATTCAGGAGTGAGGATGGGCGGCCTGGGGTGTCTGCGGGGTGATGGGGCTGCATTTATGGGGTCCGGAGGTCACCCACATGATGGCCCATTATCTATGTAAAAAAAAACACATTCACCGAACACATCCCATTCCTATCCAATCAGATGCACCCACTAAGTCCAAATTTAAAGGGGTGTTCCACGCAAATTAATTTCTGAACCCTTCCCCTCCATTGCTGATCGGCACAGGTCTGACGTTACCGTACGGAGCCCATCGTCCCTAAAACCAGCGATAAAGGAGCATTTCCTGCAGAACTAACAGTGTAATGGACAATAGGTGGGCCGGAAGGGGCGGAGCATGACAAGGCACACCAGGGGGTCACTGACTACCTGGCTCCGCCCCTCAGACCCTGCACCAGGCACCACAGAGCCCAGCTGTATACAGACACCCGGGAGATACAGCTGCTGTATACAGACGCCAGGCCCCCTGTATACAGACGCCAGGCCCCCTGTATACAGACTCCAGACCAGGCTTCCTCTATTCAGACCCCAGACCAGGCCCCCTGTATACAGACCCCAGACCAAGCTCCCTCTAGTTAGACCCCAGACCAGGCTCCCCCTATACAGACCCCAGACCAGGCCCCCTGTATTCAGACGCCAGACCAGTCTCTCCTGTATACAGATTCCCAGGCCAGGCTCCCTGTATACAGACCCCAGACCAGTCCCCCTGTATACAGACCCCAGACCAGGCTCCCTCTATACAGACCTGAACCCTCTGCTTATAGACCCTTTACCGACCCATGACGGCCGGCCTACAGCATCTCTACAGTGTGACCACCACATCAAACAGCTCCTCATATCTCAGCTTCTGGTGCACCTGTCATTATGACATAGTGCACAAGTTCTTGGACCTCACTGCAAAGCATCATGGTCATTTCTTTCTTAAGGAATTTGTATTGTGTTTGTCATTGCTGTTATCACATCCAGAGGACGGCTGGGCAAGACGAAGGCAACAGTGCCCCCTAGTGTCCGGACTCCATCTTTACGGCTTTAGTTCTTTCTACTATTTAAATGCGCTTATTTCGAACTAAAAACATTTTCACAGTTGAGATTTAATTAAAAAAAAAAAGCTGTTTTTTCCTTGCACAATCAGCTTTGACGGTCCGTGGACATAATTCGGCTGAGAAGAACTCAGAAAAAGTCAGATAAAAGAATGACAAACTCCCATTAGCGCGCTCACTGATGGATCCTCAGTTAACTCATTTTGCAGCCAGCAATGGACGGTGCAGCATTTATAAAGAAACCCAATTGCAAAGATTATTGTTAGCCTCAAAGGCAACTTTCTATCTATCTATCTATCTATCTATCACCAAAAATGGACAGCCCCTTTAACATCTCTTACAATGGTGTGTATTTGGATTTCCTATCCTGGTAATTAAATGGTGTGATGTTGGTTTTTTTCCTGTTTTTTTTTCTACAAAGCAACAAACAGAAGCATGCTACGTCTTGAAACAAAAAAAAAATCCCAAAAATAAAAAAATAACACCAATAATAATAATAAAATATTTGAGTTAATCACATCAATGTAAATGCTGCATAACGCAGTAAATCCAGCCATAGAGAGTAGCGCTATGGAGATGATGTAGGGCCCGGCTGTTAACCCTCTGACTGCTGCTGGGGAATGTCGGGGCTGTGGGTCCATAGGGGCGTCACGTGGGGTGTTGTGATGCCGGAGGCCTGGCACATGGAATGTACAGACAGGGCCTGTTTAGCAGCATGAAATCAGGCGTGTAACGGGCAGCGACATGTGTGTGCGACACAAGTGCTCCCCAGCGGTCGCTTCACCTGCTGCTGCTGCCGCTGACTGGGGAAAGTTTCCCTCCTTTTTTTTTTTTTTTTTCTCCACCGCCATATGTCCAGTGCGTAAGGCCGCAGAACAACCGAGAGGGGGGAAAATATATATGAAAAATAAAAATACTGAAGTATCAATTTAAAGGGATCCCCCACTAGTATGGAAAGAAAACCTGAGCGGGGCGAGAGCTGAAAGTTTTCATCATCCTTGCTTAAGAAAGTCGTCTTACTGATCCCTCTCCGCTCCTTTTCCCGTGCTCCCATGTCCCCTGCCAGTCTCCATACTTCCTCTTCCTGCCAGATGGGCATGTGACCGCTGCAGCCAATCACTGTCACGTTTTTTAAGCAAATGACTGACTGCAGTGGTCACACGAACGCATTTCAACCCCTTTTAAAATTTTCAAATATAATTTTGCATTTTTTTTGCTTAGTGCTTGCTGTTTTTCTCTGATTTATAATTTGCACCTTTTTTTTTTTTTTTATGTTCGTCCTCGTGGACGAGTTTTGGGGTTTTCCCGATGTTTTCAGTCGATACATTCATTGCGACGGTTTTAAAAGATGCACTTTTTTTTTTTTTTTGTGCCAATGTATTCCATCCCCCGCCCTCCCGGAGTGATTTTTCTTCCTCTTTCTGCACTTTTAGCGGATTTTTTTTTTTCCGGCTATAAAAAGGCGCAAAACAGGTAAAAAATAAAGAAAATTTTTCATTCTTGCGGAAAGTTCATGAACGATGTATGGCGTTCTGAAAAATTTGGCGATGAGAAATGTCAACGAATGCAAGACCGAAAAAAGAGATTAAAAAAAAAAAATAAAACTCCCAAAGTGACAGCTACCACAAGTGCCTGTAACACCGCTCCGAGGAATGAATGAATATACTCCCTGCACAGCCGCCTGCAGGAGATGGTGTATCCAGCCTGACACCTGCTGGACACTGGCGGTAATGCAGATCCACCACTGATCCCAGGCATTGGCAGGTTTGGGGGACGACAATGCACAAATTTGAGAGTGATTGGCACCTGCTGCGGTCAGGGCATGCTGGGAGTAGTAGTAACTTAATCCCAGAGTGATGCGCTCCTTACATTGTTCTACAACATTACAATATATTTGTGTTTCCATTCTTTCCCATTTTCGCGAACTTTTCACTGACAGCAAGCAGAGCTCTTGGAAATAAAGAGGGATTGAAGCATAAGGTGCGTTAGAAAGTTGCCTAACAGGGTCCGGTCGTGCCAAGATGGCGACCAGGTAATTGATTCAGCATGTCCAGGTGAAAATACAGCAATGGGAAATGTTCACAGAAGATCAGAGCAAGGAGGGGAGAACTGGCAGCTGAAAGGTGGTTAAACTAACACTCAGCCGCCACGTTCTGAGGTCTGTGCGATATAAGAGACAGGTTTTCATTTGTCCATTAGTGACCAGACTCCAAGTACAATCAATTGCTGCTGTCAGCTAGGCATTAGGCACACTCTACTGTCTTGCTGGCAGTCCCCACTAGACGGAGGTGACTGCATGTCTTTTTATATAGTTTCTATAAATCTGTATGTAGTGAGCTCCTCCTAGTGGTGGCTGTATAAATCTGTATGCAGTGAGCTCCCTCTAGTGGTGGCTGTATAAATCTGTATGTAGTGAGCTCCCTCTAGTGGTGGCTGTATAAATCTGTATGTAGTGAGCTTCTCCTAGTGATGGTTGTATAAATCTGTATTTAGTGAGCTCCCCCTAGTGGTAGCTGTATAAATCTGTATTTAGTGAGCTCTTCCTAGTGGTGGTTGTATAAATCTGTATGTAGTGAGCTCCCCCTAGTGGAGACTGTATAAGTATGTATGTAGTGAGCTCATAGTGGTGACTATATAAATGTGTATGTAGTGAGCTCCCTCTAGTGGTGGCTGTATAAATCTGTATGTAGTGAGCCCCTCCTAGTGATGGTTGTATAAATCTGTATATAGTGAGCTCCTAGTGGTGGTTGTATAAATCTGTATATAGTGAGCTCCTAGTGGTGGTTGTATAAATCTATGCAGTGAGCTCCTCCTAGTGGTGGTTGTATAAATCTGTATGTAGTGAGCTCCTCCTAGTGGTGGTTGTATAAATCTGTATGTAGTGAGCTCCCCCTAATGGTGGCTGTATAAATCTGTATGTAGTGAGCTTCCTCTAGTGGTGGCTGTATAAATCTGTATGCTGTGAGCTCCCCCTAGTGGTCACTTTATAAATCTGTATGTAGTGAGCTCCCCCTAGTGGTGGCTGTATAAATCTGTATGTAGTGAGCTCCCCCTAGTGGTCACTTTATAAATTATTATGTAGTGAGCTCCCCCTAGTGGTGTCTGTATAAATCTGTATGTAGTGAGAGCCTCCTAGTGGTGGCTGTATAAATCTGTATATAGTGTGCTCCCTCTAGTGGTGGCTGTATAAATCTGTATGTAGTGAGCTCCCCCTAGTGGTGGCTGTATAAATCTGTGCGTATTGAGCTCCCCCTAGTGGTGTCTGTATAAATCTGTATGTAGTGAGAGCCTCCTAGTGGTGGCTGTATAAATCTGTATATAGTGAGCTCCCTCTAGTGGTGGCTGTATAAATCTATGTAGTGAGCTCCCCCTAGTGGTGGCTATATAAATCTGTATGTAGTGAGCTCCCCCTAGTTGTGGCTATATAAATCTGTATGTAGTGAGCTCCCTCTAGTGGTTGCTGTATAAATCTGTATGTAGTGAGCTCCCCCTAGTGGTGGCTATATAAATCTGTATGTAGTGAGCTCCCCCTAGTGGCGGCTGTATAAATCTGTTTGCAGTGAACTTTCCTAAATGTTTTGTGCAGTTTACCTCCTTCCCTTATGGAAGAGAACCACTTTGCTGTCACTGTTACCTTTGCTTATTTGGTTTGCTCTGCTGGCAATATTGATTTCACATATGGCATCTCCCTGAAATGTGTGCTGAGAGCCATGTGCTGCATGCTGAGAGTTGTAGTTCTGCAGCAGTCAGAGAGTCGCAGACTGGAATGCGATGCAGTTTTGCAATTTCTCGCCCTCAAGGTTACATTCCACGGTTCTCCGTCCACCTGTGACACTATGATAATCCTTGCGGTGCTCGCAGTGCTCCCGCATATCCCATAAATTAAGCAGAGGTTATTAAACGTCAGTGCAGTGAGGGACTCTGGGACCAGGGACAGACCCCGGCACAAGCAGCTGACGCGGATTAGCTCTTTATTAACACAGCACGTCTTCTCCCAGGATTTACGGGGCCTTATAGGGACGAGATCCCCCGAAGAATAAAATCCAATATCCACCGATCCCTTCCAGGGTTTAATCTCTCCGCACTCGCTCCTGATCTCTGCCCTATGTGCATTCTCAGCCCTCGAGGTGTCCATTCCCACTAGGATTAATCCAGATATAAGTGCCTGAGTCATCTTGTTTCAACATTCCTATTTCTTAGTTCTGATCTGTTCAGGGCAAGCTGGGGGTCTACCAATATGGCCGCTATCACAGCTCCCACCCCACAAAGCACGAAAGTGGACACTGGGGGCTTTGCCTAATGATGGAACGTCCCAGTGTCACGGACAGAAATCTTCTGTAAACCCGGGTAAGGTAAGTTTCTTGGAAGTTTCTGGGAGCCTCCTGGAGGTTTCCAGAGAGTTGGCAAGTAATTCGAAAAATCAGGTGTAGAAAATCCCCTGCATTTAAAGGGGCCTCCCATCACTGTTCACTAAACCAAGCCCTTAACTTGGCTGATTAACCCCTCTCAGCACTTAGTGTGCTGGAGCATTTTCCTAGGTTCATATCACTGAAGCTAATAACCTCAGTGATACATATCTACCCTCCAGTACTTTGCCAGTGACTGTTACAAGTGCTGACGTCATGTTGACAGCACTGCAGCCAATCAGTGAGCGCAGCAGTTTTCCCTGAGTTGTGTGCCCTAAGCTGCTGAGCTCACTGTTTGGCTGCAGCGCTGTCGATGTGACGTCAGCACTGCTGGGAGCAGAGGAGGAGACTCAGCGCTGGACCCAGGGAGGGTGAGCAAAGAAGAGCTTTGAGTTTCTTTTTTAAACAAACTGAGCAGCAGTCAGAGTACAGAAGTTTTGCAAAACCAAAAAATCCCAAATCGTGCGCTCATACCTGGGCACTGAAGACCCCTGGGTAAGCAATGATTCCGGAAATGATACCGGAATGTTGAGTTCCAGCACCAAAACCCTCATTGATGGGGCGGTAACGGGTGGTGGAGGGGTGCAGAAGGAAAACGCTTGGTGGTCACCCAAAGCAGAGTCAAATCATAAACCTCCTGGAGGATCATCCCTGGAAGTTGGCAGAAATTGACCTGCGGTGAGGATCTTCAATTTTGTAGCATGGCCATTGTATGACGGATTTTATACCGTTATTCCAAATGAAATTCAGTGATTTGCTGCAGAAATTCCTGAAAGTGAGCGGTCTGCCTAATATCCCATGTATGTGCCCCCCTGTAGCACCCGGGACTGTGCACATGACTCACCGTCTGGACACAGCGAGGAGGTGAAGATATATGGAGTCTGGTGAGGTCAGACACCGGATAGTCCTGACACCCGGCAAACAGATCACAACAAGTGGGACACAATTGTGAAGTTGAACTAAATTTATTGGTTATTTTAAATTTTTGTGGAAATTCAAAAACTGAAAAGTGGGGTGTGCAATATTATTCGGCCCCTTTTAACTTAATACTTTGTTGCGCCACCTTTTGCCGCGATTACAGCTGCAGGTCACTTGGGGTGTGTCTCTATCAGTTTTGTACATCGAGAGACTGAAATTCTCGCCCATTCTTCCTTGGCAAACAGCTCGAGCTCAGTGAGGTTGGATGGAGATCATTTGTGAACAGCAGTTTTCAGCTCTTTCCACAGATTCTCGATTGGATTCAGGTCTGGACTGTGACTTGGCCATTCTAACACCTGGAGACGTTTATTTGTGAACCATTCCATTGTAGATTTTGCTTTATGTTTGGGATCATTGTCTTGTTGGAAGACAAATCTCCGTCCCAGTCTCAGGTCTTTAGCAGACTTCAACAGGTTTCCTTCAAGAACGGTCCTGTGTTTGGCTCCATCCATCTTCCCATCAATTTTAACCATCTTCCCTGTCCCTGCTGAAGAAAAGCAGGCCCAAACCATGATGCTGCCACCACCATGTTTGACAGTGGGGATGGTGTGTTCAGGGTGATGAGCTGTGTTGCCTTTACGCCAAACATAGCGTTTGGCATTGTTGCCAAAAAGTTAGATTTTGGTTTCATCTGACCAGAGCACCTTCTGCCACATGTGTGGTGTGTCTCCCAGGTGGCTTGTTGCAAACTTTAAGCGACACTTTTTATGGATATCTTTGAGAAATGGCTTTCTTCTTGCCAATCTGCCATAAAGGCCAGATTTGTGCAGTGTACGACTGATTGTTGTCCTATGGACAGACTGTCTCACCTCAGCTGTAGATCTCTGCAGTTGATCCAGAGTGATCATGGGCCTCTTGGCTGCATCTCTGATCAGTCTTCTCCTTGTTTGAGATGAAAGTTTAGAGGGATGGCCGGGTCTTGGTAGATCTGCAGTGGTATGATACTCCTTCCATTTCAATATGATTGCTTGCACAGTGCTCCTTGGGATGTTTAAAGTTTTGGAAATCATTTTGTATCCAAATCCGGCTTTAAACTTCTCCACATCAGTATCACGGACCTGCCTGTTGTGTTCCTTGGTCTTCGTGATGCTCTCTGTGCTTCAAACAGAACCCTGAGACTATCACAGAGCCGGTGCATTTATACGGGGACTTGATTACACACAGGTGGATTATATTTATCATCATTAGTCATTTAGGACAACATTGGATCATTCAGAGATCCACAATGAACGTCTGGAGTGAGTTTGCTGCACTGAAAGTAAATGGGCTGAATAATATTGCACGCCCCACTTTTCAGTTTTTGCATTTCCATAAAAATTTAAAATAACCAATAAATTTCGTTCAACTTCACAATTGTGTCCCAATTGTTGTTGATTCTTCACCAAAAATTTACATTTGGTAACTTTATGTTTGAAGCATGACATGTGGGAAAAGGTTGAAAAGTTTCAAGGGCCTGAATACTTTCGCAAGGCACTGTATACACGCTGCTCAAAAAAATAAAAGAAACACTTATACAACACCATGTAGCTTCAAGTCAATCACACTTCTCAAAAATCAACCTGTCCAGTTAAGAAGCAACACCGATTGTGAATCCATTTCTCTTGCTGTTGTGCAAATGGAACAGACAACAGGTAGAAATGATCGGCAATTAGCAAGACAGCCCCTATAGAGGAGTGGTTCTGTAGGGTGGACCACAGACCATTTCCCTGTTCTCATCGAGATACCAGGAGACAGGCCAGTACACCAGGAGACGTGGAGGGGGTCGTAGGAGGGCAACAACCCAGCAGCAGGACTGTTACCTCCTACTTTTTTCAAAGAGGAACAGTGCCAGAGCCCTGCAAAATGACCTCCAGCAGGCCACTGGCATCCATGTGTCAGCTCAAACTGTCAGAAACAGACGCCAGGAGGGTGGAATGAGGATCCGACCTCCACAAGTGGGTGTTGTGCTTACAGCCCATCACCGTGCAGGGCAATTGGCATTGGCCACAGAACACCAAGATTGGCAGATTCAGCACTGGCGCCCTGTGCTCTTCATGTATGAGAGCAGGTTCACACAGCACATGTGACAGACATGAAAGAGTCTGGAGACGCCGTGGAGAGCGATCTGCTGCCTGCAACATTATTATTATTTTATTATTATTTATTTCTATAGCACCATTGATTCCATGGTGCTGTACATGATACGTAGTTACATATAAATTACAGATATCACTTACAGAAAAAACAAACTACAAAAACAGACATACAAAGGGGAGAGAGGACCCAGGCCTTTCGGGCTTACATGCTACAGGATGGTGGGGAAGGAGACAGTAGGTTGGGGGGTTGCAGCAGCTCCAGTAGTGGTGAGGAGGCAGCGGGATCATTGCAGGCTGTAGGCTTTCCTGAAGAGGTGGGTTTTCAGGTTCCATCTGAAGGATCCGAATGTGGTTGATAGACATGCTGTGGCAAAGAATTCCAGAGGATGGGGGCTATTCGGGAGAAGTCTTGGAGGCGGTTGGGTGAGGAGTCATCCTCCAGTATGACTGATTTGGCTGTGGATTAGTAATGGTGTGGGGTGGCATTTCTTTGGAGGGCCGCACAGTCCTCCATGTGCTCGCCACAGTTACCCTGACTGCCATTAGGTGCTGGGACTCCTCAGACCCATTGTGAGACCATATGCAGGTGCAGTGAGTCCTGGGTTCCTTATGATGCTTGACAATGCTAGGCCTCATATGGCTGAAGTGTGTCAGCAGTTCCTGCATGATGAAGGCATTGATGTTATAGACTGGCCTGTCCGTTCTTCAGACCTGAATCCACTCGAGCACATCTGGGACATCATGTCTCATTCCATCCACCAACGTCACGTTGCACCACAGACTGTCCAGGAATTGGTGGATGCTTTAATTCAAGTCTGGGAGGAAACCCCTCAGGAGAACATGTGTTGTAGGGAGGTCATACAGGCACGTGGAGGCCACACACACTACTGAGCATCGTTTCCTTGTCTTGAGACATTTCCACTGAAGTTGGATCAGCCTGTAAATTGATTTTCCCCTTTGATTTTGAGTATCATTCCTAATCCAGACATCCATGGGATATTCTGATTTACATTGATCATTTTTATGTTTTATTGTTCTCAACACATTCCACTATGTAATGAACAAAGATCTGCGACTGGAATATTTCATTCAGTGATATCTAGGATGAGGAATTTAGTGTTCTCTTTACCTTTTTGAGCAGTGTATACGTATATATATTCCATGAGCTGGAATCAGAGGTGTATACACTCTATGTTCACTGTGAGTTCCCCAATAACCGGCCCAGTAGCGAAAGCAGCCGTGGCCTCGTCCATCACTCGTCAGTCAATTGCAGAATTGTCCTGAAGATTGGAGGCAGCGGATTTGTATTACCGGAGTCTTCAGGGACATTATTTGTATTAAGTAGTCACCTCAGGGGTCATTACTTCCGGGTTAGGGGCATAATACTTGGCTTGGCCCATGTTCTGGTGACCCACACTACGCCTTTGCTACGTTCCTCCTCGTCGGCGGGGTGATACCTCTTTTTGATTTGACCACATCTGTCACGCTAACAGTTTCCCCCCTCAGAGACCCGCCATGGTCAGTGACCGGTGAGGAGTCAGTCGTGCCAACAATCGCCATCGGATTTCATAACAAGCTGCGATGTGTCACATAATGGGGCCGCGGAGAAATGATTTACAAGTCCGAACAGCTGACAATGTGCCCCGAACCTCTCCCCCTGCGACAGCTGCAGCTCCTGGCAGCTCCTCTGTAGCCCCGGTGCCCACATGTGTATCCGCGGCCCGGCCTGCGCCGCTCTCATCCCTGCACCCATGGAAGAATCCGCAGCATGTCGCTGACAGACGGCGGCGTCTCAGCCCGGGCAAATGAGTCCGAGAGATGAAAGCGGAGACGTAGAGCGGCTCTGGTTACCATACCACATGGGTGATGTAAGAGTGGCACGGACCAGGAGGGAGGACCTGGGCTGGATAGTCAGGAGCCTGGGAAAGCAGGGTGACAACCGGCGAGGGCCCTGGATGTGATATCCACATTCCACGCGTTTCGGGTGTTACTTTATTTCAACGCTGTTTTTTACCTGCTTTTAGCTGATTCTGCGCCAAAATACATATTAAAAAATGCTTCATCTGCTTAGCGTACGTTCACACGGAGGGTTTTTTACGCTTTTTGATGCGTTTTTCAGCGCATTTTTGGTGATTTACGGGATGTGACAATATGTTGTTTTTTCCCCACTTGTTTCTGCTGCAAAGACCGTATTAGAACCTCACGTTTTGCTTTAATTTCTGCGTGGAAAACACCAAGGATGAACGTCACTTCTTTTACGTTTTTGTGGATTTAGTTGCAAAATTTGCACCAAAATAAAAACCACTTAAAAAACGTTGTGTCCATCTCGTGTCATAAATCGCGGCACGATGAGCATTTTTTTGGGGGGGGAGTCTACACCTAATATAGTCATTATACACATGTTCTTGTAAAATAAAGTCAAAACACAAGTGTTATTTAATGGCAGAAAAATCCACATCAAACAAACTCCGTGTGAAGACAGGCTGAGGAAGGGTCCTCATTATACCGGGACTGACCAATCAGGCAGCTATTATTAATCCCGGATCGTCATTCCCTTACTGGCGGCCATTTTGGTTGTCAATTAGTTTTCTCGGAAACAGATATAGGAAAAAGAAGAATTATCATTTCCTGGAATTAACCTCTTCGTGACATGTAATGTTCTTGTAAATCCCGGGGGTCCGTCACCAGAGAGATCTCTCCGATCTTGGTCCATTTAGCCGTGTAGATGCCGCGGTCAGTGCTGATGGCGGTTTACACAGGCCCCAAGCCTTCCCCTATAGGGCTGGTCGCTGGTCGCTATGGCAGCCGCTGAGGCCTGACAGTTTCTTCCATGTCGGTGCACCTGAGGAGCCTTAACTGCCGCAGCAGCGGAGGATTGCCGGCTCTCCGACCTCCTCCCACATGGCGCCATCTGTGTTCTGCAGCCCGCACCTGCCTCTAACAGCGGCCATCAGAGCTAGATGAAGACCCCCGTCACCGCCATCTTGGGATTCCTGTGAGGCCCCACCACAGACGGAGCTTCAGAGGAGGCCACAAATGTCACCACTGCCATCCTGAAGTGATCGACGAGCGCAGGCGCACGTCCCCTACAGAAGCGAAAGAACGGGGAAATACACTAAAACTGGACATATACACTCACTGGCCACTTTATTAGGTACACCTGTCCAACTGTGTGTTAAGACTTAATTTCTAATCAGCCAATCACATGGCGGCAACTCAGTGCATTTAGGCATGTAGACATGGTCAAGACAATCTCCTGCAGTTCAAACCGAGCATCAGTATGGGGAAGAAAGGTGATTTGAGTGCCTTTGAACGTGGCATGATTGTTGGTGCCAGAAGGGCTGGTCTGAGAATTTCAGAAACTGCTGATCTACTGGGATTTTCACGCACAACCATCTCTAGGGTTTACAGAGAATGGTCCGAAAAAGAAAAAAAATCCAGTGAGCGGCAGTTCTGTGGCCGGAAATGCCATGTTGATGCCAGAGGTCAGAGGAGAATGGGCAGACTGGTTCGAGCTGATAGAAAGGCAACAGTGACTCAAATTGCCACCCGTTACAACCAAGGTAGGCAGAAGAGCATCTCTGAACGCACAGTGCGTCGAACTTTGAGGCAGATGGGCTACAGCAGCAGAAGACCACACCGGGTACCACTCCTCTCAGCTAAGAACAGGAAACTGAGGCTACAATTTGCACAAGCTCATCGAAATTGGACAGTAGAAGATTGGAAAAACGTTGCCTGGTCTGATGAGTCTCGATTTCTGCTGCGACATTCGGATGGTAGGGTCAGAATTTGGCGTAAACAACATGAAAGCATGGATCCATCCTGCCTTGTATCAACGGTTCAGGCTGGTGGTGGTGGTGTCATGGTGTGGGGAATTTTTTCTGGGCACTCTTTGGGCCCCTTGGTACCAATTGAGCATCGTTGCAACGCCACAGCCTACCTGAGTATTGTTGCTGACCATGTCCATCCCTTTATGACCACAATGTACCCAACATCTGATGGCTACTTTCAGCAGGATAATGCGCCATGTCATAAAGCTCGAATCATCTCAGATTGGTTTCTTGAACATGACAATGAGTTCACTGTACTCAAATGGCCTCCTCAGTCACCAGATCTCAATCCAATAGAGCATCTTTGGGATGTGGTGGAACGGGAGATTCGCATCAGGGATGTGCAGCCGACAAATCTGCGCCAACTGTGTGATGCCATCATGTCAATATGGTCCAAAATCTCTGAGGAATGCTTCCAGCACCTTGTTGAATCTCTGCCACGAAGAATTGAGGCAGTTCTGAAGGCAAAAGGGGGTCCAACCCCTTACTAGCATGGTGTACCTAATAAAGTGGCCAGTGAGTGTATATATATATGTATTATAAATCTGAATCTGGTAAAGAAAAAAAATAGGTATCACAGCATCTGCGAAATTATATTATATCTATGGAATACATTATTATTATTTACAAGTAGATATTATCATTATGATATTGCTAAATATATATTATACGATAATATATAATTAATTGTATTATAGCGTTATATTATTGTAAATTATACTATATTGTTAAAATTATTATATTGTTATATATTACTGTATAATATATATTATACTGCATTATTAATTATATTTTATATTATACATTATTCTATAGTATTAATTGTATTATTTTTATATTATGTATTCTTAATATTTGTATATTATTATATATAGTATATTAATTATATATTATATTATTGTTATACTATATTATTAATATATAGTTATATTATATATTAATTATATTAATATTATTTTTATATTATATATTGTACTATATTAATTATATTATATAGTTGTATTATATTATATATTATTATGTTATTTTTTATACTATATTAATATTATTTTTATATTATATATTATGCTATATTATTAATTACATTATATAGTTATATTATATATTAATTATATTACTTTTTATATTATCATATATTATACCATTTTATTAATTATTTTAAGTAGTTGATTATAATTATGATTATTTAATTCTTACCATAATAAACACACAAAAAAATAATAATAATAATAATAATAATAATAACCGTTTTTCACTCATTTCACCCGACACAATAAACCCTTTATGTCCCCAACCTGCCGCGTGACGATCCCTCACACATCTCCACAGATGAAAAAATACAAACTCTTACAAACCGGCGACACAAACCCTCGTTTTATTTTTTTCTAGATATATATTATTATTTTTTTTTTTTGTTATCCGAGTTCCATTTTTTTTTTTTTTTTTTTGCCACTGAGGCTGTGTGCACACGCTGCAGATTTTGCTGCGGTGTACAGTACCATGATTCCCTATGGGAATCAAAAACCGCAGTGCAGACGGTGCGGAATTTTCCGCGGTTTTCAATCCGCAGAAAGAATTGACATGTCAGTTCTTTCTGCGGATTCCGCTGCGGTTTGCCATCTCCTCTATTGTGGAGATGAAAAGCCGCAGGGCAAAACGGCAGAGCAATCCGCAGGCGAAACGGCAGAGCAATCCGCACCTAATCCGCAGCGTGTGCACACAGCCTAAAACAATAATAATAAAAATTAAAAAATACACAAGTTTGGTATCGCCGCAATCATCCTGACCTGTAGAATCCTATTGCCAGATTATTTTTACCGATTGATGAACGTCATTACAATGAAACCTAAAAACAATGGCGGATTTTAGTTTTTTTTTTGTTTTTTTTTTACATTTTCAATCTTTCATTTCACTGTGTGTCATTGCGCTCAGCACACACCAGGGGGCGCCCACTCCCCTCAGCATCTTCTATCCCGGCAGCTCAGGCATCTGTTGCCATGGCGATGAAGCCGGAAGTGGGTCACAGCCCGGAACCGGAAGAGCGGCGGGCCGCGAAATTTCAGCCCAAAGGTAAGAGGGAAAGTGATGTGAGCGGGACAGGGAGTTCCGGGGGCCCCGGGAGGTGAGGAGCCGGCACCGGACCGGCATTATTACTCCTGCCAGTGAAACACTACAAATCCCAGCTAGCAGCCTGCTGGCGCTTGTGGTTCTGCCCAGAAGCTTTCTTTCTGGGTGGCCATAGCAATAGGCCTTCACCACACGTCCGTATCTGTCATTACATTGTGTTGGCGGCCTATGTTTATAGGCTAGGGTCGCTTTATATCACCCCATTGGTTAGGTGCTGGCGTACTACAAGTACCTGCACACCCTGTGTGCGGAAATCACCGTCTGCTGACGTAGGAAGGTCGTGAGGCCGACGTGCTAGCGGCCCGGCACGATTCTTTTCGTTTGAAGCAGGGTGTGGGCTTGCTGGGAGTTGTAGTGCCACACGGGCTTGCTGGGAGTTGTAGTGCCACGCAGCCTTCCAGTAACGTTACGGCTGATCGGACCGTCCTGTGTCGTTTCTGTATTTTGCAGCCGTCACCATGAGATCCGGAGGGGAGGGCCGCTGTGATGAGACGGCGGCCATCCCGGAGGAGAGCGTCATCGTGATCAGCGACGACGAGGGAGAAGGAGAAGTGTCCCTGGGGCTGGGGAACTCGGTGCTGCTGATAGAAGATGCCGGCGGTGAGGGCTTGGGGGTCGTCCTGCTCCTCGGGGGATGGGTAAATCTGGGCCGGAGACACGGTCACCTTCACTTCGTAATGTACACATCACCCGTGTCCCGGCCTCTCATCCTTACCCGCACTTGATGGTTGATTTAATCAGTCACCAAGTGCCTCTAACAGCCACAGCTGCATCCGTGATCCATCCACGGCTGTTACATGCCTCTTTCAGTCACTGACAGCGGCATTAAACACGATCCATCCGCCAGCGCAACATTGATCTCGCCCCATCGGCGCTTGTGTCACACGATAGCGAGGCACCGATGGGTTGTCATGACAGTCGGGGGTCTGCAAAAGACCCTTCTGCCTGTCATTGTAAATCTCCTATGAACGTCGGCTCGTGACCAGCGTTCATAGGAAATGTCGTATATCACAGATGATCGCAGCTTCACGTCTCCTAAAGGGACAATTGAATAAAGTAAAAAAAAAAAAAACAAGTTCATATCTCCTTCCTCTTGCACAATTAAAAAATAAAATGTGCAGGTATTTGTTATCTCTGCGTTTAGAAACACCCGATCTATCTTAAAATATAAGAAGAATCCGGCGTAGTGAGAGAAAATAAAATCTCCAGAGTTACGTTTTGTTTTTGTTTTTTTGTTTGTCACTGCAACATTCCAATAAAAATGCGATCCAAACGTCGAACCGACCTAAAATGGTATCCGTAAAAAAAAAAAAAATGTCACTTCTGGGCGCAAAAAATAAGCCGTCACCCAGATCCCGAAACACGGAGGCACTACAGGTCTCGGAACATGGTGACAAACGAAAAACTTATATTTCATACAAACTTAGTCTTTTTTTTTTAATTACATAAACTACTATACATGTGTGGTATCTGTACTTGTTCTTACCTGGGGGTTAAAGGAACCCTAAAATTGCAGAGGGTGTCAGAACTTGCCTGAGTTGTAGTTTTCCAATCGCTATAGTGTCTTAGGATATAAATCCTTCACCCCCATATTAGCCAGCCGCTCGCTGGGATCAGAAAACTCCTAATTCATCATTTGTGGGAATTTTATAATTTTAGTCCCTTTTTTTTTTTCTTTTTTTCTTTTGCTTTTTTCTATGCCAAATTCTTGAAAATAATGTATACAGGTGGATAAATTTTGCTCAAAATAAAAAATTCTCTCTTTGGGTTTGTTTGTTTTTTTTAAGAGCAAAAAAAGTTGCACAATCCCTGAAATATATGCAAATATTACAGCTGTACAATAATAAAAAAAAAATCACTCCAACTGATAAATCGGCCAAAAACATCTGGAAAACAAAAAACCCTCACCCACAGTGGTGAACATAAAAAAAAATTAAAGAAAGAAAACCCACAAAATAGATTAAAGGTGCAAATGAAAAAAAAAAGAAGGCACAATTGTGATCACGAATCTTTAACCCCTCACTATCCAAATCTGGGATGCTGATGGATTGATATGGCAGCTAAGGGTTTACAGGGGTTGCCCGGCCTCGGGCGACAAGTCTGCAGTCACTGTATGTGATGGCATATTTGTCAGTCCTCACATTTCAGACGTTGTGAGGATTCTTCGATGTCGGGAGCAGATATGTGATTTGCTATTTCTGGCCACAATCCAACTAGACTTTTCAATACACTCGCATAGAGAGAGGCTGCGCACATCTAGTCGACGCGTGATCATCAGATACTTGTGGTCATGCACCTGAGTTACCTCACAGGTCAGGCGATGTGAGGACACCCAAGTCTGCAGTCACTTATTTTTTTTTTTTTTTTTTTTTCACAGAAGATTCAATTTTACAAGAGAAGAAAACGTTGGAGGTGTTGGATGAAGAACTGGCCATAACCTTCAGCAGGAAGGCGCACGTGATGCCCCACGCCAGATACGACTGCTCAACGCACCCCTTTACGTAAGGAGGAGCCGATCCATCCCTGGTTGGAGCTGAGTGTGATCCATTCGCTGCCGTCACTAACAGGTTTCTTCCCCTTTCAGCCGTTTGGAGGAAGAGACTCAGATCCCCATAGAGAAGAACGCCAGCTTCTGTACTGAGTGCTACTGCTACCTGTGTGACAAGCCTGCCTCCGAGGCAAGTAGGAAATGGCAGCGACCTGTACCGTCACTTTGGGATCCTGAGATGGGGGTGCAGCCCTGATTAAGCAACATCTTCTTATTAAGAGGGCCATACACATTAACTGACCCTGCCAACAACTTAATATATATATTATCGGCGTTCTGACACCTCCTGTGATCTGTTCTTCTCGCTTACATTTTGTTAACCCGTTCTTCCCCCTTTAGTGTTTACGCTGGACATCTCCAGAATATTGCCACTGCAATGCACACAACAAGAGCAAACACTGGAAGGTGCAGCGAGACGTCGCCCTGGTCGGGGTGCTGACCATATTCAACCTAGATCTTACGGAGATTGACACAGAGCTTAAGGAGGGCGGTGAGTAATCGTCCCGCTTCTCTTCGATCGCTGCGTATTCACTGTTTGTGGCAGATACTCAGTTTTCCAGTTTTCTCTTCCTAGGAAACAAACTGCATCGCTTCTTGCAGGATTTATGGCTCGTATACCAAGATTACTTAAAGGGCTCATTGCTAAAGCGTGCCTCGGTGGAGCGGTGCCTCTGTTACTGCCATAAGGAGAAAGTTGTGAACCACAAATGTAACATGTGCGCCCTGAATCACACGCTGGTCAAGTTTTTCAAGTAATTACTGCTACACTTCTGTCTCATTACTTGCAACATTAGTGAGGGGAAAGGGAATCTGTCACCGGGGTTTTTGCTTCTCAGTCTTAGGGAATGAAAAAATACAGTCTGATTCCAGCACTCGGCCACTGGGTAAATCATCTGCCGATCAAGACGTTCGTTATTGAGGCCCACCATACACATAAGACTGTTGGCCACTGACCCCATGGGCTTAGCCAGCAGTCTGTGTACGAGGTTTCCTGCCTCCCGCTATATTTCATTCTGACAGACGAAGTGGGGGAGATAAAGATCCAGAATTGGCCGATTTCGGACTGACTATCCTTTAATTTTCGGGCGAGATTTTTTTGGTGCCTGAGGAGTGCGCAACGTCTCATTCATAGAGAATTGAGGAGTGCAGAGCGAGTATTCCTGGGTATGGAGGAGTCAGGAGAGAGATACCGCTCAAATGACTGCTCGGCTGACATCTATATATCGGGCTCATCCAGGATTGGGGACAAAGCGAAGCACCGAGAGGGGCAAGTAATGTATAATCGTATTGGATCAGGGGCAACCAGCCAGCCCAGCTCTCGTTTCTTGTGCTTTTTCCCTAGAGCTGTAGGGTTTAGTGTGCTGATATATTTACTTGTATATGAATTTAGGAAAGTCCTGTGAAAAAAAAGCCTCAACACCGGATAGAGAGGAGGATGTAAAGACTTTATTACCGGGTACCATGTTCTTTGCAGCAAAACTGTGCGATCAACCGTTCTTCTCGTGCCGGTTTTATACTATTGAGGTCCCTGCTGACTCTCTGTGTCTTGCTTTCTTCGCAGTTACACTCAAGTCCATAGAACGGTGACGAATTTCTTAAACAACATAGATGAAGAGAGTCCCAAGGCCGCGGTCGTCATGCTGCTTGGCACGGCCAAAGAGCTGGTCCTTCATAAGGTGCTACCTAAGTAAGTACTAGCCTGTGGGAGTCCTGTCCTCTGCAGGAGGAGCAGCAAGACCATCGTATGAGGTGGATGTGATTGGGAAACTCCAGCAGGCACTGATATTCACGACTTGTGACCACTTTTTTTTTTTGTGTAAGATCTGGCAAAACTGCTCAGTATTTTCAGATCCCCCCCCCCCCCCGCCCCCCCTTTAAGGTGAATTCTGAAACTCGATGTGGAACAGAAGTGATTTTTAGATGCAGAAATCCATATAAATATCCCCATATGTCACAATGGGACTAAGAAATTGTGATGGGACATGTAATCTGTGGTGTCTGTTAAAAGGGATTAGAAGATGAAGCAAAACCTCCAATTTAGCTCTTTGTATCAGACTAACATGTCCTTTCATGTTTTGCGGTCAGGGCATCATACTGACCTTTAATGTGATGTTTTTCTTCCTGGTTTTTAGCCCTTTTACTTTGAAAGATCCACTTGCAAATATTAAAGATTCGTCTGTCAACCTGATGACAAGGTAAGAATCATGAGAGCGTGTTGGGTCCAATCCTCACCCGTGGTGTTGCCAGGTGACTGTCCAACAACGATCTAATACTGATGACTTATCCGCCGGATATCAATATCATTAGCATGGACAACCCCTCTAATTTAGACCTCTTTTACATATCTGTTTTTTGCTATCAGTCACAATCCGTCATTTTTTGAAAAAAAAAAAAAACGGATCCAGCGAATGATGACGCAGGATCCGTTTTTTTTATAGACTTGTATTAGCGACGGATGGCCGCATTTTTCATTTGTCGTTCGACGGATCCGTCGGAAATTCTTTGTCCGTCGGCCATAGACGACGGACAAAGTAACGTTTTTTGTCTACGACGAAAAGTCAGACAGCGACGGATCCGGCGCCGTCTGTCGTTGGCTATAATGGTAGACTATGGGCACAGGATCCGTCGCTGTCCGTCAAAAGACAGAATCCGGCGACGGATTATGTTTTTTAAAACTAAGCATGCCTGGAATAATTTCTATTCCTTTAATTTAACCCCTACAGCTGCTGTGACGGATCTGTCAAAAAACCGTATCCGTTGCATCGGTTTTTCACAATCTGCGCAGGATCTGTTTTTTTTGTTCAAATTTTGACGGATTGCGACTGATTGTAAAAACCTGATGTGTGAAAGAGACCTTATACGTACGTGAACGGAGAGGCCGTCGGTGCTTGATGGGTTGGTTTCCTGCAATTTAAAGGATTGTTCCCATCTTCATGGATGGATATGTACAAGAGCTATCCGACAATATCCATTTATGAAGATGGGAGTTAACCCCTTTATCTTTTCACCCAGTCACTGCAGCTCCTACAGACGTATAATGATATTGATATGTCCACTAATGGTCTGAACGGAAGCTGCGTCCTTTTCTTGCAGAATAATGACCACTCTACAAAGGCTGCTGGTCTTGAAGGACTATCCGAAAACTATTTATGAAAAATTTGTGAGCTTCTTTCAGCTTTTAAGACTTCCTCCGCATTTCTACTCCTTCACATCCAGGTAAGACCAGGTGCATGCGCTCCAGACACTGTTTACACTCCCCCACTTGCGTGTTTCTGGTCCGATAGTAGTAAAATGACGTGGGTGTTTTTTTTGGCACAGCTTCGCACTGCTCACCCCACACATCCCGGCCGCTATGTGTCGATGCCATCAGCGCCGCTCTTCAATGTGAGCAAACCTGAGAAATTTCACTGTAGGAAGTAATTATCTAGAATTTTTAGTACTGAGGAGAAAAGTTATCGGAGTTCTTGTGTGATTTTTTTTTTTTTTTTTTTTTTTTATGGCCCCGGCTAGGATAGCTTTGTGTGTTGCGTAATTCATCCTCATTTATGGCTTTGTGTCTTCTCCACCAGTCTAAACGTCATGAGATGGGACAACTGCTTACTGACCTCCGTACTGGCCGGGCAGAACCTGAAAGGGGTCCGAACACGCAAAGGCAAGAAGGAGTGTCTGTGGGAAGCGCTGACTGTGGTCCAGGCCAGGGTGAAGAGGCTGGAGAACGACAAAAGGTTTGTGGTAAAGTTGCCTAAGGTTTTTAGTTTGTTTTATTGAAGCATTGATGACTCGCATACAAGTAGCCTTGTGGCTGCAGCGCATACTTCTCCAGATTTCTGTGCAGCCATATCTGCCCTGTTTGGAAGCCACGATCAGGTGACTAAAAGCATTGTAGAAAATCGGATTTTTGTACTTACCGTAAAATCACTTTCTCTTTGAACACATTGAAGGACACAGGACCACGGGTGTACTGACAATTTTAGGCTTGACACTGGGTTAAAAAAAACAATGCCTTCACCTGATGGGCTACAGCCTCTCTGACACTGGTTCCTAAACCGGCAGGTCAACAAGCCAAAAATCTATAACAAAAAAACAACCAGGAACCAATGTGACCTGATCCCAAGGAAGAAAAACGGGCAACCAGAGCTGACCCCGGGAGAAGGGAATTGGGAACAGGGTGGGCTTCCGATATATTCAATGAAAAGGGATTCTACGGTGAGTGCATAAAATCCTTTGGGAGGGACACAACCATGGGCTGTCCCAATGGGTGGAAATAACTACTTATCCTGTGACTGTCAAGTGGACAGCGATGTGCTGCACATTGGGGGACACCCTGGGAGCTGTCGCTAGGCTGAAAAGGGAGCACAGCGAGCTGGAAATGAAGAGAATCAACAGCGAAGAAATCACAGGTGGGACTCGGCAATGGGGATGGTAAGTAGGAGCGTGTCCACTGATGTGACTACCCACCTCAGGAATCCAATAGAAAAACCCCAGATTTGCATCAATCTGTTGAGTCTCTTCAAGTCCAGGATGGGTCTGACCAAGCCGTGCTTTTGGGAACTATAAAGGTTGCAGTAGTATCCCTCCAAATGGAACAAAGCCAATGACCCCTTTTAGCTGATGATCGAAGATGGCTCTGAAGAAGGCGAGCGTGCGAGGTCGAGCCTTTGGAGAGGATGAAGCAAGAAACCAGTTTGAGCGCAGAGATGTAAATTTGCTCACTTAACCCAGAGATGCCACCACCAGACCCCATGCTTCGTCCGCAGGAGACTTCCAGATCTCCCTGAAGAAGTGATTTGAGTGGACCATCATGCAGTCCTGGCACTGGAGGGTCGTGCGGCCTAAAGGCCCCATCACACATAGCGATCTCGCTAGCGAGATCGCTGCTGAGTCACAATTTTTGTGACACAACAGCGATCTCACCAGCGAGATCGCTGTGTGTTACAGCGATCAGCGACCGGCCCCCCTGCCGGTATCGCTGATCGCTGCAGGAAAGGCCAGGACTATTTTTTGGTCGCTGGTCTCCCGCTGGCCAGCACGCATCGCTGCGTGTGACAGGCGGGAGATCAGCGATCTGCTGGTAACTAACGTACACATCGGGTATCCAAGGGACGTGCGTCCCTTAGATACCTGATGTGTACGTTAGTTACCAGCGCGCTGATGCAGGGAGCTGGTAACGTACACATCGGGTATCTAGGGACGCACGTCCCTTGGATACCCGATGTGTACGTTAGTTACCAGCTTCCTGCATCAGCGCGCTGGTTACTAACGTGCACAGCGACGCTGGGCGTCGCTGTGCTGATCGCTGGTGAAGCTGTCTGTTTGACAGCTCACCAGCGATTACATAGCGATTCACCAGCGATCCTGACACATTGATATCGTTGTCAGGATCGCTGGTGAGTCGCTATGTATGACTCCAGCCTTAGAAGGGGCTTGCCAGAAAGGCTCAAGCTTAAATGAGAGCTGCCTGGACTGAGGGGGCTGGGAGGACCACTTGTCATCCTCCCGAGAACAGTCACTGATTGGGCTGCAGCACAGGCTGTGTCGACACAAGGGAAGCCCCACAAAAAAAAAAATGGAGTGGAGCAAATGAGGGTAGGTCAAGAATATCCCCCTGCGGAGCCCAGAAGATAAGCTCTGGTGGAAATACCTCCGTGTTATTTTTAAAGGTTTTATTTTCCTGTATTCAAACAACATCTCCCTTATATTGTAAGATCATATCTCCCTCCCAGCAGCGAAGCTTCATGCGGCACAATGTGCACAGACGACGATCCTGATAAATGTCCTCTGTCCTCTAGTTACAGACAGCTGGTGCGCTACCTGAACGCTGTGCAATGCACGGAGTCCGCTGGGTAAGTCTCAGCCTCACATGAACTCTTTTTTTGTTTGTGACATCCTCGGTATTTTGTGCTTTCATGGAAAAAAAAAACCCCTCCCCTGTAAATTGCAGCCTCGTCACCCTGAAGAAGAAGATGTGTTTTTATATGTGCAAATATGGAGACTTCTCGACAGCCGCCTATTCACTGATTGTGACCAAGGGGATGCAGGGAAGCATCTGCAAGTACTTTACTCCTGCCCACTTCGAACTTCACCTGGCCATGCTGCGGTTAAGGAGTTGCCCCCCCGGAAATGAGGCTGAGTGGACGGACGTTTGGGCCCCTCAGAGCGGTGAGTGATTATCGTTGGCGGGGCTGTCGCACAAGCTCGTTCCTCCATTCGCGTCCGACACCTCGCCATGCACATCAGGGGAGTTGGAAGCCAATGGCTACATAAACACCAAAAGTCATGGAAACAGAGATATTTCTCTGGAAAAATAAAAACGGGAGCAGCGATTTGTTGTAGGTCAGGTTAGACCTTCGGGACAAATGCCGCTCCTTGCGTATGTAGGATTATTTGTGATGCTGTCGCTTGTATCCGTGTTACTGGTGGCGCCGGTGCCCACTGTTGATACATGTCTCTGACTTGTATTTTGCCAGGTTCGCCTTTGAAGAGGGGGCTTTTGATTCGGACGGCACTCCATATACTTTTCTGTAATAACAACCTGTTTCGCGAGGTGAGTGTATAATCCAGTCCAGCAGCGAATAGAAATGATATCTGGTGCAAAGACGCCTGTACAAAGGTCTGAGGGGCTGTGCCCACAGAGGTTTTTTGAGCAAAAATCTAGTTAAAAACTCTTGGAAAAGTTTTTTTTTTTTTTTTAATACTTTTTCCCCTATTAAGGGTGTATGCACACAGCTTTTTTTTTAGCAGAAACCTAGAGGAAATTCCAAGTCCTCCTGCAAATCTCAAATTCCTCAGAAGCTTGGGTGGGCAATTCATCAAGACCTGCGATCCTCGAGGGAGCCATCCGCCCCAGGCCACCGCTGGAGTACGATTTGTCGCGTAGTGAACGCTGTCACTCATCATGAATCACATGAAAACCAGAAGTCGCATTTTTTTTTTTTTTTCTTAATCTCAAATTACGCAAAAAAAAAACCCTTTTCCAAAGTGTTTTTGCCACAAATCTGGCGAAAAAGCTCTGATGATTCGCTCTGTTGTAGTTTTCACTCAGTTTCTGCCCCCCAAAAAACTGTGCACATGGCAGAAGAGGTTTTGGGGGAAAACTGGATGGGATAAAAAATGCGTCGCTTCTTTTAAACAGTTCCTGAAGGAAATCTCGGCAAACCAGTCAGAGTCCAAGCAAAAAGCTGCAAAAAAAAAAAAAATTAAATTCCAAAATTTCTTAAAAACAACTTAAGGAATTAAAAACCTCCAAAAAGGAGCATTTCCTGATTCAGTTTTTACTTGAAAAATTCAGATTTTGCAAGCATGAAAAAAATGACGGGTGAGGATCATACTGACAGATCGTCGTAGGCCATGGATGCAACGATCTCCTCACATTCTATGTATGGGAGATAGGAACCTAAGTCTAGTGATTGCAAACAGCGGGATATATCTGCGCTGCATGCAGCAGAGGAGTACAAGGCGCCTGTGCTTGATGGAAAAGAGTTGGCACTATGCACTGATGTTGGCGGGACCTGCTGGCTGCTTCATGTCTGTAATGGCGTCCTGATTACCCCCAACGGCCAATCCAAAAAGTACTGTCCTTTCACCAATAGAAAATAAATAAAATGATCTGTGCAGTATTTGGGGAGCGACAGTGGCCGAAGCTTCTTTCTATATTTTCTTTCCGTTTTAGTCCAAGTGTTGGAGCGTTCTGGTCAGGATGTGGTGCACAAGTGAAATGCTGTCGAAAGAAGGAAGAGTCACGCCACTGTGTCTGTATGAGCCTGACAAAGCGTTCCTGCAGGTAAGTCCTAGAGTGTATGACTCGCTAGACGTCTGTACGCCGGTGGTCACCCCGCACGTACCACCCGACGCTCTCCCAGCGTGATCCATCTGTAGGAACAGCAGTGTCAGTAGCGGTGTCTCTCTTCTCTAGAAAGTGATGGGCTCATCATGTTCCATCCTGGACGAGCTACAGAGGGTGCCCAACGTATTTCTCCCAGAGCCATTTCACAAGGTATGTCCCCGTTTTTTTTTCTTATTTTATCAACAATTCAAAGTGATCCTGACGGTTGCCCTATCCCACCACAATGTCTGTATTGCACCATATCATGCCTTCTAACAAGCCACCTTTTTTCTTTCTGTTTTGTGATTGCTAAATAAATGTAAAGGTGATTTTAAAGCCTTGGCTTTTATTTTTCTCATCTATTATAAAGAAAAAAAAAATATATACAGTGGGGAAAAAAAGTATTTAGTCAGTCAGCAATAGTGCAAGTTCCACCACTTAAAAAGATGAGAGGCGTCTGTAATTTACATCATAGGTAGACCTCAACTATGGGAGACAAACTGAGAAAAAAAAATCCAGAAAATCACATTGTCTGTTTTTTTTTTCATTTTAGTTGCATATTATGGTGGAAAATAAGTATTTGGTCAGAAACAAAATTTCATCTCAATACTTTGTGATATATCCTTTGTTGGCAATGACAGAGGTCAAACGTTTTCTGTAAGTCTTCACAAGGTTGCCACACACTGTTGTTGGTATGTTGGCCCATTCCTCCATGCAGATCTCCTCTAGAGCAGTGATGTTTTTGGCTTTTCGCTTGGCAACACGGACTTTCAACTCCCTCCAAAGGTTTTCTATAGGTTTGAGATCTGGAGACTGGCTAGGCCACTCCAGGACCTTGAAATGCTTCTTACGAAGCCACTCCTTCGTTGCCCTGGCGGTGTGCTTGGGATCATTGTCATGTTGAAAGACCCAGCCACGTTTCATCTTCAATGCCCTTGCTGATGGAAGGAGGTTTGCACTCAAAATCTCACGATACATGGCCCCATTCATTCTTTCATGTACCCGGATCAGTCGTCCTGGCCCCTTTGCAGAGAAACAGCCCCAAAGCATGATGTTTCCACCACCATGCTTTACAGTAGGTATGGTGTTTGATGGATGCAACTCAGTATTCTTTTTCCTCCAAACACGACAAGTTGTGTTTCTACCAAACAGTTCCAGTTTGGTTTCAACAGACCATAGGACATTCTCCCAAAACTCCTCTGGATCATCCAAATGCTCTCTAGCAAACTTCAGACGGGCCCGGACATGTACAGGCTTAAGCAGTGGGACACGTCTGGCACTGCAGGATCTGAGTCCATGGTGGCGTAGTGTGTTACTTATGGTAGGCCTTGTTACATTGGTCCCAGCTCTCTGCAGTTCATTCACTAGGTCCCCCCGCGTGGTTCAGGGATTTTTGCTCACCGTTCTTGTGATCATTCTGACCCCACGGGGTGGGATTTTGCGTGGAGCACCAGATCGAGGGAGATTATCAGTGGTCTTGTAGGTCTTCCATTTTCTAATTATTGCTCCCACAGTTGATTTCTTCACTCCAAGCTGGTTGTCTATTGCAGATTCAGTCTTCCCAGCCTGGTGCAGGGCTACAATTTTGTTTCTGGTGTCCTTTGACAGCTCTTTGGTCTTCACCATAGTGGAGTTTGGAGTCAGACTGTTTGAGGGTGTGCACAGGTGTCTTTTTATACTGATAACAAGTTTAAACAGGTGCCATTACTACAGGTAATGAGTGGAGGAAAGAGGAGACTCTTAAAGAAGAAGTTACAGGTCTGTGAGAGCCAGAAATCTTGATTGCTTGTTTCTGACCAAATACTTATTTTCCACCATAATATGCAAATAAAATGAAAAAAAAACAGACAATGTGATTTTCTGGATTTTTTTTTCTCAGTTTGTCTCCCATAGTTGAGGTCTACCTATGATGTAAATTACAGACGCCTCTCATCTTTTTAAGTGGTGGAATTTGCACTATTGCTGACTGACTAAATACTTTTTTTCCCCACTGTATATAGTATATGCATAATGTGTATTTATCTTTTCATTTTTTTAGTTTTTTTTTCTTCAATATATCAGTTTGTGTGTCCGTTTCCCAAAATCTGTACAATCTTTTGTTATTCCGGCCATGGAGCTGTGAGGGTTCGTTATGTGGCGAGCTGTGGTTTTAATGACACCAATTTAAGTTACGTTCAATTTTATAGTTAAATTATTCCAATTTTTTTTTTAGGGTGGTGCTGTGAGCGGAAAAAAAAAAAGCAAAATACAATTCTGGCACTGCATTGTTTTAAATTTTTTTTTTTTTTTTACCCTTCACCCATTTTTTTTTTTTTTACGCATGTGGTGATATCAAATAATCGTTTTTTACAGTTGCTTTTTTTTTTTTTTTTTAACCAAATCGTTTTTGACGGTTGCTTTTTTTAAAAAAATACAAAACTTTTTTTTTTTACCCCTTTTATTTATTTCCCATAGTGAATTTGAACCTGAAGCATCTGATCGCTTTGCAGGCTGCTGTGTATGTGAGCTGTGAAATGTCCCTCCTGGGAAGGATTAAAACCCCCTACGTATAAGTTCACTACAGTCCTAACTATATACAGTATGTCCAGTGTATTTTTCAGGACTATAGTAGCAATGCATTTTACTCTGTCGCCTCATTGGGGACACAGAACCATGGGTGTTATGCTGTTGTCCACTAGTAGGCGACACTATGCATAATCTGAAAAAGATTAACTTTGGCTCCTCCTCTGCAGTATACACCCCTGGACAGCGTCAGCCTTCTTCAGTTTTTGCTTAGTGTAGGCAAGGAGGCACACCTAAAGATTTTATTTTTTTCCGACGGATTACAGATGAAGAAAAGTGGGTCTCCAGCGAGACTCCCTGCATGGCTCCTTCCTCGGCCCCCTATTATGGGGTGCCCGGTTGAAGTTGAGATGGCTATTCCCCATGTCGCTCCTTCCCCAGTCCCTCGGGTACTGGTTCGAAGTCGAGACCCCCCTCCTTCCCCAATCCCTTTGGGGTCTGGGTTGAGGTCGAGGCGAGGATGAAGACCCCTGATGGTGACAGACGCACCCTCCCTAATCCCCCTCTGGGGGCATTAGGTTGAGACGCCTCAGGTAGGGTCTGTACAAGGCATCAGCAGCATTCTGCAGCTTAAACAGCCAGGGACCCCAGCCCTGCTGTGGGCTCCTGTTGTGGCCGGGGGAGAGTGCAGGCAGACATGGCACATACAGAGACAGGGCTCCCTGTGCCCCTGTCTCTGCGGCAGCATCAGCTCCATAGCGCCTCAGGGGGGACCCCTCACATGGCCCCGTTACTGCTGGTAGCCCCACCGCTATCCTGCCTCTCAATCCGGAGGGGTGTGGTTCAGATCCGACCCCCTCCGGGACATCCGCGCCGGCCTGGAGCCCTTCCGGGCATCAGGCTTCTAATTTAGACCGCAGCTTCGGCATAGCTGAAGCTGCCGCCTTCTCTCCGCCCCCGGATGACGAATATGACACTCTACAGTGTCATAGAAGGGGCGGATCGAGGCAGAAAGGGCGCGTTTTTACATAGCTAAACTAAAACCTAAACGCACGTTCAAAAGGCGTAACCAAACTCGATTCTGATCCTTTCGGAATTCTTCAGGCTGGTCCGTCTCGTGCCCAGCACAAAATCGTAACCTGTTATGAATGGGTCACCGAGGAGGAAAAAACAACACAAGCCAAGTCTCAGAAAACCAGAGAGGTTGGTAACTATGCAGATTACAGATCCCTGATCTTACCACACAACTAGCAGCAGTCGTGGAGCGTACCTACGATGATCCTAGGCGCCTCGTCACAACCGGAGAGCTACATAAGCCTAAAGCAGGAAAAGAGGAAAACTAACTGCCCCAGAGCAGACCCCAAAGGAAAGACAGCCCCCCACATGTATTGACGGTGAAACAAGATGAAAACACAAACAAAGGCAGAAAAATAGGCTGAGCAAACGATGGGGCCCGACTAACTAGAAAGGACAGGAAAGGAAAGACACTGTCTGCAATCTGCCAAAAACCCTACCAAAATAATGTCCAACACTTTTGATAGCAAAATTAACCCTGAAGTTACTAGACTTCTCCCACTATATCAGCACTCTGAAATATTCTGAGACAGAGCAAAAAGAGGCCAATCTAATAAGGAACCAAAAGGCAAATACAGATAAATAGGATTGGAAATTCAGCACAACCCCAGCAGGGGCTGGCTGACCACAAAAAACTGAATTGACCAACAAGAGCAAGTGTGAACAATAGCAAAAACAAACTTAACTTGAGAAGACTGGAACAGAGCTGAAGTCCAAGACCTGAGAAGCAGACTGAATCACCAGCACCAGGATAGGGCGTCGGCTGTCTTATATCCAGTCTGATACTCCAGAGATCCAATCGTTATCCTCCTCATCAGGTGGCAGATCACTACCAATTAAACCATCCTCACTACCTCCTGTCACCACCAGAGGGAGAACGGAAGGAGAACACTCAACTGGTGGAGCAGAAAATGAGTTCACAACAGTACCCCCCCCCTGAGAAGGGGTCACTGAACCCTCATCCATGCCACCCGACTGATCAGGATGGGCCCGGTGAAAAGCACGAACCAATTTATTGGCATGAATATCAGAGGCAGAGACCCAAGAATTATCCTCCTGGCCATAACCCTTCCACTTAACCAAATACTGGAGTCTTTGTCTAACCAAACGAGAATCCAATATTTTCTCTACCTCATATCTCACATTGCCTTTAACCATTACAGGGTCAGGAGGTGCCGCCACAGGAGCTACTGGCTCAACAAACCTCTTCAACAGTGACTTGTGAAATACGTTATGGATTTTGAACGTAACTGGAAGAGCCAGTCGAAAAGAAACAGGATTAAGAATCTCCAAAATCTTATAAGATCCAATAAATCTTGGAAAAACTCTGGGCCTTTTCCTGAGAGAGTGACAACTTATCCACCACTTGGTCCCATATCTGCTGCATTCTCACAACCACAGTGTCCACACCTGGGCAGGACGAAGATTCCACTTGCCCTGAAGAGATTCGAGGATGGAACCCAAAATTATAGAAAAAGGGTGACATCAAAGTGGCAGAACTAGCTCTATTTTTCAGCGCAAATTCGGCCAAGGGCAAAAATGAGACCCAATCATCCTGATCAGCAGATATAAAACATCTTAAATAAGACTCCAGGGTCTGGTTTGTTCTCTCAGTCTGCCCATTGGTCTGGGGATGAAACGCGGAGGAGAAGGATAACTGAATTCCCAGATTGGAACAAAAGGCTTTCCAGAATCTGGAAACAAACTGGACCCCTCTATCGGACACAATGTCCTCAGGAATCCCGTGTAACCGAACCACCTGTTGTAAAACAAGGGTACCAACTCAGCAGAAGATGGCAACTTTGGGAGTGGTACAAGATGGACCATCTTCGAAAATCTATCACAAATCACCCAGATAAGTCATTCTCTGAGAGACAGGAAGAAAAGAAATAAAATCCATTGAGATATGGGTCCATGGCCTCTTGGGCACCGGCAGGGGCATCAACAACCCACTAGAACGAGAACAGGGTTTAGACCGAGAACAAGTTCCACAGTACTGTACAAAATTCCTGACATCACGAGGCAAGGCAGGCCACCAAAACAACCGACTCACCAAATCTCTGGTACCAAAAATACCTGGATGACCAGCCAATGCGGAGCAATGAATTTCAGACATCACACTCTTCCTCCACTGGTCAGGAACATACAATCTTCCCATAGGGCAACGCTCAGGCCTAGCCTCCTGAAATTCCTCCATGGCGCATCTCAAATCGGGCGAAATGGCAGAAAGAACTACCCCCTCACCTAGGATAGTAGTAGGCTCGGTCACATTAAGAGAATCAGCAAAGAAACTCCTAGAAAGGGCGTCTGCCTTAACATTCTTAGTGCCCGGAAGATAAGAGACCACAAAATTAAAACGCGTGAAAAACAAGGCCCATCTAGCCTGTCTAGGATTCAAGCGTTTGGCCGACTCCAGATAAATCAGATTCTTGTGATCGGTGAGGACCACAACTTGATGTCTAGCTCCCTCCAACCAATGTCTCCACTCCTCAAATGCCCATTTCATGGCCAACAGTTCCCGATTTCCCACATCATAGTTGCGTTCAGATGGGGAAAACTTTCGAGAAAAGAAGGCACAGGGATTCATCTTAGAAGTCACAGGGTCTTTTTGGGACAAAACAGCTCCTGCACCAATCTCAGAAGCCTCTACCTCCACTTGAAATGGAAGTGAGACATCAGGTTGCCGTAAAACTGGAGCTAAAGTAAATCTCCGCTTAAGCTCCTGAAATGCTGAGACAGCCCCAGGAGGCCAGTTCAGCACATCAGCTCCCTTCTTGGTCAGATCAGTCTGTGGTTTGACAATACTAGAAAAATTACCTATAAATTTACGATAGAAATTAGCAAAACCCAAAAACTTCTGGAGGGCCTTCAAAGAAGTGGGCTGAACCCAATCATAAATGGCCTGTACCTTGGCCGGGTCCTTTTCAATAGTCGATGGAGATAAGATAAATCCCAAAAATGAAATCCTCTGTACACCAAAGAGGCATTTCGATCCCTTAACAAACAGGGAATTCTCCCTCAAAATCCGGAACACAGTCCGGACATGTTCCACATGGGAATCCCAATCACTGGAAAAGATCAAAATATCCTCCAGATAGATGATCAAAAACTTATCCACAAAGTCTCGGAAAATATCATTCATAAAGGACTGGAAGGCAGAAGGGGCATTAGAGAGCCCAAAAGGCATCACCAGGTACTCAAAATGACCCTCCGGAGTATTAAACGCAGTCTTCCATTCATCCTCTTGCTTGATGCGAATAAGATTATACACCCCCCTGAGGTCAAGCTTAGTAAACCAGCAGGCACTCATAACTCAGGAGAATAAATCAGACATCAGAGGTAAAGGGTACTGATATTTAACCGTCATTTTGTTAAGGGAACGATAATCAATACACGGTCTTAATGAACCATCTTTCTTGGCCACAAAAAAAAAACAGCGCCTAAAGGTGACGAGGATGGTCTAATATGACCCTTCTCCAACGACTCCTTAATATAGGATCGCATAGCATCATGTTCGGGTACTGATAAGTTGAAAAGCCGACCCTTGGGAAATTTACACCCAGGCATCAACTCAATTGCACAGTCATAACTCCTATGAGGAGGCAAAGACGCAGACTTACTCTCACTAAATACATCAGAGAAATCAGCCAGATAATCAGGAATATCATGAGACTGAGGAAAGGTGGAGAAAACAGGAGCGTCCCTAAGAACACACCGACAACCCCAACTCACCACAGACCCAGATTTCCAATCCAAAACTGGGTTATGAGTTTGCAACCAGGGGAAACCCAGAACAATAGTATCATGCAAATTATGCAGCACCAAAAATTTACAATTTTCTTGGTGGTCTGGGGCAACTCGCATTACCACCTGGGTCCAATACTGAGGTTTATTCTCCGCCAAAGGAGTGGCATCAATACCCCTCAAAGGAATAGGCGTCCGCAGAGGCGTCATGGACAAAGCACAGCGTTTAGCAAAGTCCAAATCCATCAGATTCAGAGCTGCTCCTGAATCCACAAAAGCCTTAGTGGAAAACGTGGATAAGGAGCAGATCAGAGTAATTGCCAAAAGAAACTTAGATTGTATCCTGCCCACAGCAAATGTGTGTGCAAAACGTTTCTCTCGTTTAGGGCAGACAGAAATAGTATGAGAGGCGTCTCCACAGAAAAAACACAGCTTATTACGCCTTCTAAACTCCTGACGTTGCGCCCTAGACAAAACCCCATCACATTGCATAGGTTCAGACATTTGTTCAAAAGGTGGCAGCGCCTCCCATGTAGTTTTACGTTCACGTAAACGCCGATCAACTTGAATGGCTAATGACACAGAGCCATCCAGAGGGAACAGGAAAGCCCACCATAGCATCTTTTACAGTGTCTGATAAACATTTCCGAAAGAGAGCTGCCAATGCACTATCATTCCATGTAGTAAGGACCGCCCACTTTCGGAATTTTTGACAGTACGACTCCGCAGGATCCTGACCCTGGTCTAATGCCAACAGAGTTCTCTCAGCTTGATCAGCAGCATTAGGTTCATCATACAACAACCACAAGACCTGAAAAAATGCATCCACATTAGTCAGAATAGGATTTTCAGGTGTCAGAGAAAAAGCCCAATCCTGGGGATCGCCGCGCAGCAAGGAGATGACAATTTTAACCTGCTGCACAGAGCTCCCCGATGAGTTGGGCTTCAAGGCAAGAAATAATTTACAATTATTCTTAAAATTCATAAATTTAGACCGATCCCCAGAAAACACATCAGGAGTAGGAATCTTGGGTTCAGCAGCATGTGACTGAATGAGATAGTTGTAAATTCCCTGTACTTCAGCAGCAAGTTGCTCCACACGATCAGACAGTTGATTAATCTCCATTAGGAGAGGAAAAAAAAATCCTCCTACGGCCCCAGAGAAAAAGAGGAAAAAATATAATTAAAAACAAAAATCCGACACTTTTTTTTTTCCTTATTAAACAATTTTCTCCTGCTTTTGAGTACCCTAGAATCTGTGGTATGGCTGGTGATTCTGTTATGAATGGGTCATCAAGGAGGAAAAAACAACACAAGCCAAGTCTCAGAAAACCAGAGAGGTTGGTAACTATGCAGATTGCAGATCCCTGATCTTACCACACAACTAGCAGCAGTCGTGGAGCGTACCTATGATGATCCTAGACGCCTCGTCACAACCGGAGAGCTACATAAGCCTAAAGCAGGAAAAGAGGAAAACTAACTGCCCCAGAGCAGACCCCAAAGGAAAGAGCCCCCCACATGTATTGACGGTGAAACAAGATGAAAACACAAACAAAGGCAGAAAAATAGGCTGAGCAAACGATGGGGCCCGACTAACTAGAAAGGACAGGAAAGGAAAGACACTGTCTGCAATCTGCCAAAAACCCTACCAAAATAATGTCCAACACTTTTGATAGCAAAATTAACCCTGAAGTTACTAGACTTCTCCCACTATATCAGCACTCTGAAATATTCTGAGAAAGAGGCCAATCTAATAAGAGACCAAAAGGCAAATACAGATAAATAGGAGTGGAAATTCAGCACAACCCCAGCAGGGGCTGGCTGACCACAAAAAAATGAATTGACCAACAAGAGCAAGTGTGAAAAATAGCAAAAACAAACTTAACTTGAGAAGACTGGAACAGAGCTGAAGTCCAAGACCTGAGAAGCAGACTGAATCACCAGCACCAGGATAGGGCGTCGGCTGTCTTATATCCAGTCTGATACTCCAGAGATCCAATCGTTATCCTCCTCATCAGGTGGAAGATCACTACCTCCTGTCACCACCAGAGGGAGAACGGAAGGAGAACTCTCAACTGGTGGAGCAGAAAATGAGTTCACAACAGTAACCGCTCTCCACGCAGGGACAACCCTCGAGCGGCGCAGAGGCCGGACAGGACCTGGCAGTCGAAAGCAGGCCAGGCAAAGCTCAAAGGAGGGAAACCTCAGACTTTCTCCTCATCATGACTCACGAATTCCGGAAGACACCCCACCAGTAGGCAGACGACTGCTACTCTTTCAGCAGGTCTGGCTGCCTATTACAGAAGACAGGTGGGTCAAGGAAATAGTGTCTTCCGGATACAAGATCGAGTTCACTTCCAGCCCACCGAACCGGTTCTTCCTCTCTGTTCCCCCAAAACCACCAGACAAGGCTCGTCCCTTCCATCAAGCCGTTTCCTCCCTCCTTCAGGCAGGAGTCATAGTACCGGTTCCTGCAGAAGAGTGCTTCTGAGGGTTTTACTCCAATCTATTCGTAGTCCCCAAGAAGGGAGGCAGCGTTCGGCCCATACTAGACCTAAAACAACTCAACAAGTATGTTCGGGTTCGTCATTTTCGCATGGAGTCCCTTCGGTCAATCATTGCGTCCATGGAGAAGGGAGAATATCTCGCCTCCATAGACATACAAGACGCATACCTGCATATACCGATTGCTCCCGCCCATCAGAGATTTCTCAGATTCGCAATCAACCAGGATCACTACCAGTTCGTGGCTCTCCCGTTCGGACTCGCCACGGCTCCCAGAACGTTTACCAAGATCATGGCAGCCACCATGGACGTTCTATACTCCAGAGGCATAGTAGTCGTTCCATACCTGGACGACCTCATCAAGGCTTCCACCTTCAAGGATTGCGAGGTCAGCGTCTCAATCACTATTGACACTCTGGGTCGCCCGGGCTGGTTAGTCAACTTACAAAAGTCATCAACTACCCCGAGTCAGTCTCTGACCTTCCTGGGGATGTTATTCGACACCTCCAGAGGTCTGGTGCTCCTTCCCAGGGACGAAGCACTGGCTCTCCATCTAGGAGTCCGCATACTCCTCCGCAATTCCCTCCGATCTCTCCGGTTTGCCATGAGAGTACTCGGCAGGATGGCAGCAGCAATGGAGGCGGTACCATTTGCCCAGTTTCACCTCAGGCCTCTTCAACTAGCCATCCTCAAGTCCTGGGACAGGAATCCTTTCTCCCTCGACAGGGAGTTCCGGCTAACATCGGCAACCAGGAGGTCCCTACATTGGTGGCTCAAGCCTCCCTCACTTGCAACGGGAAAATCCTTTCTCTCAGGTCAATGGAAGGTCCTGACCACCGACGCGAGCCTGACAGGTTGGGGTGCTGTGTACCTACATCACAAGGCACAGGGCAAGTGGTCACCAGTGGAAGCGAACATGGCCATCAACATCCTGGAAATTCAGGCCATCTTCCTGGCACTGAGAGCTTTTCGTCAATTACTGACAGCCTGTCATATCAGAGTACAGTCGGACAATGCCACGGCGGTGGCATATGTGAATCACCAAGGCGGGACCCGCAGTACCCAGGCGATGAGAGAAGTGGCACATATCCTCCACTGGGCGGAAGACACGAGGTCGGTACTCTCTGCGGTCCACATTCCGGGTGTGGACAACTGAGAAGCCGACTTTCTCAGCAGACAAGGAATGGACTTGGGGGAGTGGTCTCTCCATCCCAAAATTTTTCACCAGATCTGCCATCGCTGGGGGACCCCGGACGTGGACCTAATGGCATCCCATCTCAATGCAAAAGTCCCCAAATTCATGGCCAGGACACGCGATCCGCGGTCGCTCGGAACAGATGCCCTGATTCAGGACTGGACCCAGTTCCAGCTTCTGTACATTTTTCCACCTCTCCCCCTGATATCCAGAGTCGTGAGGAAGATCAAACAAGAGGGAGTTCCAACCATCCTGATCGCGCCAGACTGGCCCAGACGTACATGGTACGCCGATGTCATACAACTTACAGCAGACGCACCCTGGCGTCTCCCCGACCGTCCCGATCTTCCACCAGAACTCAGGGGCCCTCAATTTGATGGCGTGGCCCTTGAGACCTGGGTTCTAAACCAGGCAGGGCTCTCACCAGATGTCATTAGAACTATGATCAGGGCACAGAAGCCAGCCTCCGCCAAGATCTATTACCGTACCTGGAGAGCTTTCTTTAACTGGTGCGAATCCTGCGGCCAGATCCCACTCCCTTATTCCCTCCCAAAAGTTCTTGGTTTTCTTCAATCGGGCCTGGACGCCAGGCTATCCCTGGGTTCGCTTAAGAGCCAGGTGTCAGCGCTCTCAGTGCTTTTTCAGAGACGCATTGCTGACAAGCCACAAGTGAGGACTTTTCTCCAGGGGGTCTCCCGATTGGTTCCCCCCTACAGATGTCCACTGGAGACGTGGGACCTCAACCTGGTCCTGACAGTATTGCAGGCACCACCTTTCGAACCCCTTAAGGAAGTCCCACTCCGCCTTCTTTCACAGAAGGTGGTCTTTCTGGTGGCAATCACCTCGCTACGCAAGGGTGTCTGAACTGTCGGCACTCTCCTGCAGATGGCCCTTCCTGGCCTTTCACCAGGACAAGGTGGTTCTCCGTACGGTTCCATCCTTCCTTCCGAAGGTTGTGTCCAACTTCCACCTCAATGAGGAAATTTCACTGCCATCCCTTTGCCCGGTTCCGGTTCATAGAGTGGAGAAGGCTCTGCATACGCTTGACCTCATCAGGGCTTTGCGTATATACGTGTCTAGGACTGCACCCTTCCTGAAGTCTGATTCCCTTTTCCTTCTGCCGGCTTCCAAAGCTACCCTTACTAGGTGGATTAAGTCCACCATACAAGAGGCTTACCGCCTTAACAACTCTCCTCTTCCGGCCGGTATCACGGCACGTTCTACGCGGGCGGTAGGGACCTCCTGGGCCATTCGGCACTAGGCTTCGGCACATCAAGTGTGTAAGGCGGCCACCTGGACTAGCCGACACACGTTTACGAAACACTACAAAGTTCATACCCAGTCCTCTGCGGACGCGAGCCTGGGTAGACGGGTTCTGCAGGCGGCAATGCCCCAAGTTTAGGGACCTGTCAGCACAATATTCGTCCATTGCTTCCCACCCAGGGACTGCTTTGGGACGTCCCATGGTTCTGTGTCCCCCAATGAGGCGACAGAGTAAAGGAGATTTTTGTGTACTCACCGTAAAATCTCTTTCTCTTAGCCTCTAATTGAGGGACACAGCTCCCACCCAGTTGCCCTTACGGGCCGTTGTTACGGTTGAGTTCTCATATTGTTCTTTGAGCTCGTACATAGTGGCCTTCTTACAGGCATGGTTATGTTATTTTTGTTATGTTCCTCCTAATGCTTTTGCACAAAACTGGAGAAGGCTGACGCCATCCAGGGGTGTATACTGCAGAGGAGGAGCCAAAGTTAATCTTTTTCAGATTATGCATAGTGTCGCCTCCTAGTGGACAGCAGCAATAACACCCATGGTTCTGTGTCCCCCAATTAGAGGCTAAGAGGAAGATTTTATGGTGAGTACACAAAAATCTCCTTTTTTTGTCCCCCTCCCCCCCCCCCCCCCCCCCATTACAGGCGTTTCACAACACGGCAGAGCTGATCCTCATCGTTCAAGCAGTCGTCCGGTACATGATGGCCACCATGCCACCTCTGAAAGGCATGCTGGAGCTGATTGCAGCATTTGGGGTAAAGATTGCACCTTTATTAGTAACTGTGAAATAAGCAGGACAAGAAGCCCCTATCACCTGTGCCGCGTCCCCTGTAACCTGCCACCTTAGCCCATTTCCAGGGGACATCTCTCTAGCAGTCCTATGCACTCGAAGCAGAGACTGAGGCTTCCATTGTGTAAGGAAACCTGGGAGACCGAGCGCGACAACGGCATGCTATTGCAGCTGGGCGTTAAAGGGGGGACCGGCTCCAAATTATTATTATATCGAAGCACAAAGCTCTTATTTAAAGTGACTTTTATTAGTGTCATCCGATATTGGAATTTTGCCTAAACTAAAAGGAAAAAAGGTGATGTATCCGGTGTTGAAATTCCATTTAAATGATCTGTCATTTCAGTCCGTCTCATCTGGTGGCCAGTGTAATGACGAGCAAAATATACAAAGTACTTTTTTTTTTTTCTCCCAAAATATTTCAGATCCCCTAAATACTCTCCAACGTGCTGTCTGCGAGTTGTTTCCCACCTGTGTACCCTCTGGGGGCGGAGCTTTGCTGCGTTACAGGAAGTGGGGTGGGGCTTTTATCGTTTTGCAGGAAGTGGGAAGGGCTTTGCTCATTACAGGAAGTGCTGGGGGGTTCTCGTTACAGGAAGTGGGGGGCAGGGCTGATTTTGTCCGGCATAAGAGAGAAGATGGGTTTTCTGTTCAGTGTTGGCAAGCCATTAGAAAATGGCAGGATCATGCCAGAAAGAGAGTTCCAGTACCTATAGTGCTGGCCAAATGATAGAGGAACCATCCACTTACAAAGAGCGGTTCACAAGTTACACAGCATGAGAATTGGGACATTTTCCTTGACGTATTAGACCTATTTGAAACCTATATGTAGACCAGAAGAATGAGAATAGGGGGCTACACCAATAGTAGAAAAGGCCAAACTAAACGGTGCGCTCACCAGTTGCCAGAAAAGTTATACCGTAGTTTATTAAATATTCACACGTGATATTTAAAGACGCCCACATCATGATTGCGAAAAAAAACTTAACAAATTAGACAGATTAGATGAAAGAATTATCATCACTGTATACTCTAGCTTCTGCGGGAGGCGGCTGTCAGACACGGCCAGACTCCACATAGAGAAGGCAGAGATGGTTAATTATGGTCGCTGCCTTCCTAATCGCTGCACAAGCGCTGTGTGCACAGAATGGGAAATTTGAACGCCGCTTCCTCCTCCAGACCCAGCAACCACATGGGAAGGAGAGAGCTGGAAGTGCTCGGACCTAGAAGACGCAGACATCTCTGATTGGCAGCCAGGAGGCTGAATTTACCCTGAAACTGGGGCTAATAAGCAAGCCTCAGTTACAGGGGAAATCGGATTAGGGAAAAAAAAGAAAAAAGTATTGTCGAAATGGTCCCTAAAAATCTTTTATGACCTCATGGGGGGAGGAGGGACAGAGTGTGTGACATGAATAAAAAAATAAATATGCGTAAAAATCGTAAAATGTTCCTGGTCAGGAACTGGTTAAATATGGACATATCGGAGCGGTATGTGCAACAACGTCAGCTTTACCTCGTGTGGGATGGGAGAAGCAGGAGCGTGCGTCGCTAACTCGTGTGCGAACTGATGGCTAAACCTTGAGTTCTTGGTTATTTGCTGCAACAGCTGAATCACTGGGCGCTGTCGCTCCTGATCGAGGGGATCAGCTCAATGTCGGATCTGCTGTATCAGTTTGTGTCCTGTGTGAACAGAGAGCTGCACGAGGAGGAGCAACGAATATTAGATCTGTAAGTCCACCGTTATTGTTTTGTTTTTTTTATTTTATTTTCATGTTCTGAACATCTTCCTCTTCCATTTCTATCAGATTAATAAACCGGGGACCTAATTACGTGTCGCACCTTGTGCCCGTGTTTCTCCTACACCCCAGCGAGGGCTTGCGATCTGTCGGCTTTTGTTTCATAGATTTCATCTTGAAGAACATGGCGCAGTAAGTCCTTCACTTATCTATCTAGGCTAAGTATAAAATGAGCAGCCGCAATGTGCCGCCATCGCGAGGCCTTAAAGGGACGGTCTGGTGAAGGAAAAGGCAGATTTTCACATAGGTAGTAAGAGCGGATCATCAATGGTCGACAGCAGAGACCACCGAATAGAGGTAGAGATGGGGGTAATATTCTCAGCTCCTAGTAAGTGCTCACTATGATAACACGAGCTGCCTCTAGGGGGCACTCACGCTATGCTTTTAAAAGATTTAGTGAGGGGTGTTATGTGGTAAGGGGGAAATGAGCGGAAGAACAACAGCAACCGAATCTAATGGACATTTCTTATTATTTCAGTATTCCATGGTCAGGAACTCTCGGCAACTGCCTGGAGATGAAGGTAAGGAAATGAACGTCCTGATCCAGCAGAGGGCGCTGATGTATCACATAGGACTGCCATAGGGACAGTGAGTGCAGCTGGTGATTCCACCAGCAGAATAGTGAGTGCAGCTCTGGAGTATAATACAGGATGTAACTGAGGATCAGTAATGTATGTACACAGTGACTGCACCAGCAGAATAGTGAGTGCTGCTCTGGAGTATAATACATGATGTAACTGAGGATCAGTAATGTAATGTATGTACACAGTGACTGCACCAGCAGAATAGTGAGTGCTGCTCTGGGGTATAATACAGGATGTAACTCAGGATCAGTAATGTAATGTATGTACACAGTGACTGCACCAGCAGAATAGTGAGTGCAGATCTGGGGTATAATAATGGATGTAACTCAGGATCAGTAATGTAATGTATGTACACAGTGACTGCACCAGCAGAATAGTGAGTGCAGCTCTGGGGTGTCATACAGGAGGTAACTCAGGATCAGTAATGTAATGTATGTACACAGTGACTGCACCAGCAGAATAGTGAGTGCAGCTCTGGAGTATAATACAGGATGTAACTCAGGATCAGTAATGTAATGTATGTACACGGTGTCTGCACCAGCAGAATAGCGAGTGCAGCTCTGGAGTATAACACAGTATGACTTTAGCGTTTGTTAGTTTCCTGTATATAACGGACAGTCTAGTACAGATATGTTTACATCCCCCTGAACACATCATATCTCCTCATCCAATATTCTCTCTGGTTTACACTGACTCTTTTCTCCTCACAGGTTCTCCCCGTCTCACACAATTTTAGTATCAGCCAAGGAGAACATACAAGGCTGGTTGCAAATATCAGAAGATTGATAACCAGATCCTAACACCCCGCCGGCGCCCCCTGTGGGGATGGAGGGGGATCTCTGTATGCAGCTCTACAGTAAAATGTCGCCTGATGTTTGCACATTTATCAGTCGGTGGCGTTTTGTTCTTCCTTCTCCCCATAGTCGCTGCCATCTAATTCTCACGCTGAGTTCCATCATGGATGCTAGATGTGTGCGATCCATAATCACAGGCTGATCTCATAAGTCTCGGTAACATTCATTTATGTAAGTGTGTCTCTGGCAGGCGCGGGAGCTGGCACTCAGTCACGGCCGGCAGGTGGTGTCAGCATTAAGCGCTTGCCCTTTTATTTTACATATTTTATTACTGCCATCCTGTCTGATGTTGTGCGACGTGATCTCCTCCTGTCGGAAACCTGAATGACTTCTATCATCGCTTCTCCGCTCTGTCTGAACTTTAGTGACCCCTTTTAATGAGGATCATCCCCGGCCCTCTGTGTAATCATTGCTTCCCATTCTGGAGCCTCTGTAGCTCCTCCTGGAAAGGTAGGATTCTGGTCCCGTGACTGCCAGACCAGACCACTATGAACCTCCTACTGCTCGCCAGCATCTGCGGCTTCACTTCTGGCAGGAGGAGGTTTGCAGGGCTCCAGTTCAGCAGCCATGGACTAGTAACAAGAGTCCTGCAAAACTTTTTGCTCTTCTCTAATGGGACTGCGTTGACAACTGGGTGTTAACTTTCTTTTTGTCTAAAGGACGTGTACCACCAGTCAGTCCAATCAGAGCTGCCATCATCAATTATGCGTGCCGCTACACACCCATAAGGCATGATGAGAAAATGAATTCATTGTCAGGAGGTGTAACAGAGGGACGGCTGTACTTACCCAGGGAAATGCACACCGGTCAGGAGAATGTTAACTTCTCCATTTTTGCCAGCACTCCCCATTAGCACTTGTTAACTTTTTTGCCCTCTTCGCCCCGATATCCATTCCCGTCCTCATAAGTGTGAAGTTAATGAGATGTGAACGTCCATTTTTGTCGTCTGTGGAGGGATCACCCGTGGTCAGAGCGCCCTTTTATGACTGCGGCAAATTCTTGGCCAACCCCGGAGGTCGTCGCATCACAAGAGAAGTGCAGCAGGAGACCCCGAAGGGTCTGTAGTATGACGATCAATGGAGACCATTACTACTTAAGAGACGTCGGCGGTGTCGGTCACCTATGCCACCATCTGCGACACGAGAGGGCATGGCCGACAAGGGTCGGAAGAATAGCAGTGGGGCACGTTATACGGGGGTCACTACACTTTAGATACCACTTCACAGTATAGTTATACGCTTCAGTGTTTGGTTCACTTCTCTACTCTAATCACAGCCAAATGTGGAATTCAAAAAATAATTTTTGTACTTCTTTTGTACTTCTGACCTCACATTTGCTGCTGGTTCAGCAACAGTATTTAGGGTTTACTCCTGAGGTGTCGACGTCATACACGAGGACTTGTATGTTCAAGATTGGGTCTAGAAAAAGCTCTCAATTTTGCATGCAGCTCTGCATGTGACTGGAGTACAAAGATGTAGCTAGAAAAGATGCCCCGAGGTGTAGAGATCGCAGCTGCCAGGCACAGACCGGCAGTTTCCTTCCCTCTTCAGCGTCAGGTGTCCGTAGTCTCCCACCATTTTCTTGTCGTGCCGAGGTGTCCGTTTTGCCCATCTGTCTTTTATTGTATATATCATTATATATTATGTATGTTTACATCTGTATAAATAAAGCTGAGTTTAAAGAAAACCTGATTATCTGGTAACGGTGGTGCCCATCAGGGGCGACGTGTGTGATCAGTCACGGCATACAGGGGATGTGTTGGAAATGGGCAACTGAGCAGGGCAATTAGTGATGTCCAGACGACTGGAGCAGAGCGTTACCAAAAAAAAACAAATCTTTTGGGGTGTTCCCGGTATACGGCAGGTCTTGTGGTGTGTTCCCGGTATACGGCGGTCTTGTGGGATGTTCTCGGTATACGGCGGGTCTTGTGGGATGTTCCCGGTATACGGCAGGTCTTGTGGGATGTTCTCGGTATATAGCGGGTCTTGTGGGATGTTCCTGGTATACGGCAGGTCTTGTGGGATGTTCCCGGTATGTGGCAGGTCTTGTGGGGTGTTCCCGGTATATGGCGGTCTTGTGGGATGTTCTCGGTATACGGCGGGTCTTGTGGGATGTTCCCAGTATACGGCAGGTCTTGTGGGATGTTCTCGGTATATAGCGAGTCTTGTGGGATGTTCCTGGTATACGGCGGGTCTTGTGGGATATTCCCGGTATACGGCAGGTCTTGTGGGATGTTCCCGGTATACGGCGGGTCTTGTGGGGTGTTCCCGATATATGGCGGGTCTTGTGGGATGTTCTCGGTATATGGCGGGTCTTGTGGGGTGTTCCCTGTATACGTCAGGTCTTGTTGGGTGTTCCCGGTAGACGGCAGGTCTTGTGGGGTGTTCCCGGTATATGGCAGGTCTTGTGGGGTGTTCCCTGTATACGGCAGGTCTTGTGGGGTGTTCCCTGTATACGTCAGGTCTTGTTGGGTGTTCCCGGTAGACGGCAGGTCTTGTGGGGTGTTCCCGGTATATGGCAGGTCTTGTGGGGTGTTCCCTGTATACGGCAGGTCTTGTGGGGTGTTCCCTGTATACGTCAGGTCTTGTTGGGTGTTCCCGGTAGACGGCAGGTCTTGTGGGGTGTTCCCTGTATACGGCAGGTCCTGTGGGGTGTTCCCTGTATACGGCAGGTCTTGTGGGGTGTTCCCTGTATATGGCAGGTCTTGTGGGGTGTTCCCGGTATACGACGGGTCTTGTGGGATGTTCCCGGTATACGACGGGTCTTGTGGGATGTTCCCGGTATACGACGGGTCTTATGGGATGTTCCCAGTATATGGCAGGTCTTGTGGGGTGTTCCCTGTACACACCAGGTCTTGTGGGGTGTTCCCTGTATACAGCAGGTCTAGTGGGGTGTTCCCCGTATTCGGCGGGTCTAGTGGGGTGTTCCCGGTATTCGGCGGGTCTAGTGGGGTGTTCCCGGTATACGGCGGGTCTTGTGGGATGTTTCCGGTATATGGCGGGTCTTGTGGGGTGTTCCCTGTATACGGCGGGTCTTGGGTGTTCCCTGTATACGGCGGGTCTTGGGTGTTCCCGGTATACGGCGGGTCTAGTGGGGTGTTCCCGGTATTCGGCGGGTCTAGTGGGGTGTTCCCGGTATTCGGCGGGTCTAGTGGGGTGTTCCCGGTATTCGGCGGGTCTAGTGGGGTGTTCCCGGTATACGGCGGGTCTTGTGGGGTGTTCCCGGTATGCGGCGGGTCTTGTGGGATGTTTCCGGTATACGGCAGGTCTAGTGGGGTGTTTCCGGTATACGGCAGGTCTAGTGAGGTGTTCCCGGTATACGGCGGGTCTTGTGGGGTGTTCCCAGTATATGGCGGGTCTAGTGGGGTGTTCCCGGTATACGGCAGGTCTTGTGGGGTGTTCCCTGTATACGGCAGGTCTTGTGGGGTGTTCCCTGTATACGTCAGGTCTTGTTGGGTGTTCCCGGTAGACGGCAGGTCTTGTGGGGTGTTCCCTGTATACGGCAGGTCCTGTGGGGTGTTCCCTGTATACGGCAGGTCTTGTGGGGTGTTCCCTGTATATGGCAGGTCTTGTGGGGTGTTCCCGGTATACGACGGGTCTTGTGGGATGTTCCCGGTATACGACGGGTCTTGTGGGATGTTCCCGGTATACGACGGGTCTTATGGGATGTTCCCAGTATATGGCAGGTCTTGTGGGGTGTTCCCTGTACACACCAGGTCTTGTGGGGTGTTCCCTGTATACAGCAGGTCTAGTGGGGTGTTCCCCGTATTCGGCGGGTCTAGTGGGGTGTTCCCGGTATTCGGCGGGTCTAGTGGGGTGTTCCCGGTATACGGCGGGTCTTGTGGGATGTTTCCGGTATATGGCGGGTCTTGTGGGGTGTTCCCTGTATACGGCGGGTCTTGGGTGTTCCCTGTATACGGCGGGTCTTGGGTGTTCCCGGTATACGGCGGGTCTAGTGGGGTGTTCCCGGTATTCGGCGGGTCTAGTGGGGTGTTCCCGGTATTCGGCGGGTCTAGTGGGGTGTTCCCGGTATTCGGCGGGTCTAGTGGGGTGTTCCCGGTATTCGGCGGGTCTAGTGGGGTGTTCCCGGTATACGGCGGGTCTTGTGGGGTGTTCCCGGTATGCGGCGGGTCTTGTGGGATGTTTCCGGTATACGGCAGGTCTAGTGGGGTGTTTCCGGTATACGGCAGGTCTAGTGAGGTGTTCCCGGTATACGGCGGGTCTTGTGGGGTGTTCCCAGTATATGGCGGGTCTAGTGGGGTGTTCCCGGTATACGGCAGGTCTTGTGGGGTGTTCCCTCTATACGGGCAGCACGGTGGCTCAGTGGTTAGCGCTGAAGCCTTGCAGCGCTGGGGTCCTGGGTTCGAATCCCACCAAGGACAACATCTGAAAGAGTTTGTATGTTCTCCCCGTGTTTGCGTGGGTTTCCTCCGGGCACTCCGGTTTCCTCCCACACTCCAAAGACATACTGATAGGGAATTTAGATTGTGAGCCCCATCGGGGACAGTGATGAAAAATGTGTGCAAAACTGTAAAGCGCTACGGAATATGTTAGCGCTATACAAAAATAAAGATTATTATTATTGTGGGGTGTTTCCTCTATGCGGCAGGTCTTGTGGGGTGGGGTGTTCCCTCTATACGGCAGGTTTTGTGGGGTGTTCCCTCTCTACGGCAGGTCTTGTGGGGTGTTCCCTCTATACGGCAGGTCTTTTGGGGTGTTCCCTCTATACGGCAGGTCTTGTGGGGTGTTCCCTATACACGGCAGGTCTTGTGGGGTGTTCCCAGTAAACGGCAGGTCTTGTGGGGTGTTCCCTGTATATGGCATGTCTTGTGGGGTGTTCCCTGTATATGGCAAGTCTTGTGGGGTGTTCCCTGTATACGGCAGGTCTTATGGGGTGTTCCCGGTATATGGCAAGTCTTGTGGGGATTTCCCTGTATACAGCAGGTCTTGTGGGGTGTTCCCAGTATACGGCAGGTCTTGTGGGGTGTTCCCTGTAAATGGCAGGTCTTGTGGGGTGATCCCTGTATACGGCAGGTCTTATGGGGTGTTCCCGGTATACGGCAGGTCTTGTGGGGTTTTCCCTGTATACGGCAGGTCTTATGGGGTGTTCCCGGTATACGGCAGGTCTTGTGGGGTGTTCCCGGTATACGGCAGGTCTTGTGGGGTGTTCCCGTTATACGGCAGGTCTTGTGGGGATTTCCCTGTATACAGCAGGTCTTGTGAGGTGTTCCCGGTATACAGCAGGTCTTGTGAGGTGTTCCCAGTATACGGCAGGTCTTGTGGGGTGATCCCTGTATACGGCAGGTCTTGTGGGGTGTTCCCGGTATACGGCAGGCCTTGTGGGGTGTTCCCGGTATACGGCGGGTCTAGTGGGGTGTTCCCGGTATACGGCGGGTCTAGTGGGGTGTTCTCGGTATACGGCGGGTCTAGTGGGGTGTTCCCGGTATACGGCAGGTCTTGTGGGGTGTTCCCGGTATACGGCAGGTCTTGGGTTTTCCCGGTATATGGCGGGTCTAGTGGAGCTTTCCCGGTATACGGCGGGTCTAGTGGGGTGTTCCCGGTATACGGCGGGTCTAGTGGGGTGTTCCCGGTATACGTCGGGTCTAGGGTGTTCCCGGTATACGGCAGGTCTAGTGGGGTCTTGCCGGCATTCGGTGGGTCTAGTGGGGTGTTCACGGTATGCGGCGGATCTTGTGGGATGTTCCCGGTATACGGCGGGTCTAGTGGGGTGTTCCCGGTATACGGCGGGTCTTGTGGGATGTTCCCGGTATACGGCTGGTCTAGTGAGGTGTTCCGGTATACGGCGGGTCTTGTGGGGTGTTCCAGTATATGGCAGGTCTAGTGGGGTGTTCCCGGTATACGGCGGGTCTTGTGGGGTGTTCCCTCTATACGGCAGGTCTTGTGGGGTGTTCCCTCTATGCGGCAGGTCTTGTGGGGTGAGGTGTTCCCTCTATACAGCAGGTCTTGTGGGGTGTTCCCTCTATACGGCGGGTCTTGTGGGATGTTCCCAGTATACGGCGGGTCTAGTGAGGTGTTCCGGTATACGGCGGGTCTTGTGGGGTGTTCCCGGTATGCGGCAGGTCTTGTGGGTTGTTCCCTGTATATGGTAGGTCTTGTGGGGTGTTCCCGGCATACGGCAGGTCTTGTGGGGTGTTCCCGGTATTCGGCGGGTCTAGTGGGGTGTTGCCGGTATTCGGCGGGTCTAGTGGGGTGTTCCCGGTATACGGCGGGTCTAGTGCGGTGTTCTCGGTATACGGCTGGTCTAGTGGGGGGTGTTCCTGGTATACGGCGGGACTAGTGGGGTGTTCCCGGTATTCGGCGGGTCTAGTGGGGTGTTCCCGGTATTCGGCGGGTCTAGTGGGGTGTTCCCGGTATACGGCGGGTCTTGTGGGATGTTTCCGGTATACGGCAGGTCTAGTGGGGTGTTTCCGGTATACGGCAGGTCTAGTGGGGTGTTCCCGGTATACGGCGGGTCTTGTGGGATGGTCCCGGTTTACGGCGGGTCTAGGGTGTTCCCGGTATACGGCGGGTCTATAAGTGTGTTCCCTGTATACGGCAGGGTCTTGTATGATGTGCCCTGTATACTGCAGCTCTTGTGGGGTGTTCCCGGTATACGGCGGGTCTAGTGGGGTGTTCCCGGTATACGGCGGGTCTTGTGGGATGTTCCCGATTTACAGCGGGTCTAGTGGGGTGTTCCCGGTTTACGGCGGGTCTTGTAGTGTGTTCCCTGTATACGACAGGGTCTTGTATGGTGTTCCCTGTATACAGCAGGGTCTTGTATGATGTTCCCGGTATACGGCGGGTCTTGTGGGATGTTCCAGGTATACTGCGGGTCTTGTGGGATGTTCCCGGTATATGGCGCGTCTTGTGGGGTGTTCCCTGTATACGGCTGGTCTTGGGTGTTCCCAGTATACGGCGGGTCTTGGGTGTTCCCAGTATACGGTGGGTATAGTGGGGTGTTCCCCGTATTCGGCGGGTCTAGTGGGGTGTTCCCAGTATACGGCGGGTCTTGTGGGATGTTTCCGGTATACGGCGGGTCTAGTGGGGTGTTCCCCGTATTCGGCGGGTCTAGTGGGGTGTTCCCCGTATTCGGCGGGTCTAGTGGGGTGTTCCCTGTATACGGCGGGTCTAGTGGGGTGTTCCCGGTATACGGCGGGTCTTGTGGGAGGTTTCCGGTATATGGCGGGTCTAGTGCGGTGTTCCCTGTATACGGCGGGTCTTGGGTGTTCCCGGTATACGGCGGGTCTAGTGGAGTGTTCCCCGTATTCGGCGGGTCTAGTGGGGTGTTCCCGGTATTCGGCGGGTCTAGTGGGGTGTTCCCGGTATACGGCGGGTCTAGTGGGGTGTTCCCCGTATTCGGCGGGTCTAGTGGGGTGTTCCCCGTATTCGGCGGGTCTAGTGGGGTGTTCCCTGTATACGGCGGGTCTAGTGGGGTGTTCCCGGTATACGGCGGGTCTTGTGGGATGTTTCCGGTGTACGGCGGGTCTAGTGGGGTGTTCCCTGTATACGGCAGTGTCTTGTATGATGTTCCCTGTATACGGCAGGGCTTGTGGGGTGTTCCTGGTATACGGCAGGTGTAATTTTCCCTTATGTGGCAGGTTTTCTGGAGTGTTTCCAGTATGTGGGTTTTTGTTCATGGACACACAGTTTAGTGCTTACCATACTTTTGATAAGGGATTACCGGTGAAATGGGGGATGGAAGTTATGGGTGCCCAAGTCTCGTGGACTTTATGGGGCATTATGATTCCACAGAGGAACGAGGGTAGCAGAAATTGTTGAAATTTTTCCACTGGCTGTGATAGAATGGTGTCAGATCACACGAAGTATCACGGCAACTATAGAGAAGTGTGCGAATGTGCCGAGTATAGCAGCAGGATGAAATGATGTCAGAATATGCAGAGTATGACAGATTGCTGAAAAAGGGGCTGAGTTGCCCCAGGCTGGTCAGATCGCCCGTGCTGACCCCCGGCTAACGCTGATGGCACACACGTGAACATCAGAACAGGACCCGGAGTAATGGTAGAAGACGCCGGGTCTGATGGAACATGTGGATGGCCGGTGTATGTGTCGTCTACCTGAGAAGAGATGGCGCCAGGTTGCACTATAATAACATGATGAGGCAGCAGAGGCCGTGTGATGGGCAATGTTGCCTGGACCTTTTTCTGATCATATCGGACACATTCTCCACCTTTTATCCTGCTGTGCAGCGTGTGCTTGTAATGACCTTTTACAGCTGTTTTTGATAATGTTGCATTTACAGATCACAGAATGATATACAACCATGAAACCCCTGAGGAAGCCGTCATCTGTGGCGAAACGCCTGGATCTTCTCCCTCTGCCAGCTTCTCCTCTGTCTTATTGGTACATACGTCTGCACCTTTTTTAGCACTTTACCTCGTGTGGTTTTACTATATACTAGACTCGCAGTTTTTCTTTACCCGGGTTCATTGGATCAGAGGTGTATGGAGAAGGGGGCAGTGCTGGCCATGTGAGTGGCATGATACATTGTGTGTGAGCACAGGGCATGTGCAGGGGGGCGCTCAGCCCCATCTGCTGGGCGGTGTCAATCTGTTTGAGAAGCCTATAATCTTTGCTTTGTATATTGCATCCTGCTGGTCTGTCACAGCCGCGTAGTCCCCTGTATTACAGTGGCATGTAAAAGTTTGGGCACCCCTGGTCAAAATTACTGTTATTATGACCAGTTAAGCAAGTTGAAGATGGAATGATCTCTAAAAGGGCTAAAGTTAAAGATGACACATTTTCTCTGTATTTTAGGCCAAAAAAATTATTTATTGTCATTTTTTACATTTTAAAAATTACAATAAGGAAAATAGGCCAATGCAAAAGTTTGGGCACCCTGCATAGTTAGTACCTAGTAGCACTCCCTTTTAAAATATCACAGCTTGTAAACGCTTTTAGTAGCCAGCCAAGAGTCTTTCAATTCTTGTTTGATGGATTTTATCCATTCTTCCTTGGAAAATTCTTCCATTTCTGTGAGATTCCTGGGTCGTCTTGCATGCACTGCTATTTTGAGGGCTAGCTACAGATTTTCAATGATGATCGAATCGGGGGACTGTGAGGGCCATTGAAAAACCTCTAGCTATCGCCTTTTGAGGTAGTCTATTGTGGATCTTGATGTGTGTGATCATTATCCATTTGTAGAAGCCATCCTGTTTTCAAATTCAGCTTTTTTACACATGGTGTTATGTTTGCATCAAGAATTTGTTGAAATTTCATTGACTCCATTCTTCCCTCTACCTGTGAAATGTTCCCTGTGCCATTGTCTGCAACACAACTCCAAAGCATGATTGATCCATCCCCATGCTTAATGGTTGGAGAGATGTTCTTTTCCTGAAATTCTATGCAATTTTTTCTCTGCACATACCTTTGATCATTGCAACCAAAGAGTTTTATTTTAACTTCAATGATTCACAGGACTTGTTTCTAAAATGCATTGGGCTTGTTTAGATGTTCTTTTGCATACCTGTGATGCTGAATTTTATGGTGAGGGTGCAGGAGAGGTTTTCTTCTGATGACTCTTCCATGAAGGCCATATTTGATAAGGTGTCTCTGAACAGTAGAACAATTACCACAACTCCAGAATCTGCTAAATCTTTCTGAAGGTCTTTTGCAGTCAAGTGGGGGTTCTGATATGCCTTTCTAGCAATCCTACAAGCAGCTCTCTCTGAAATTTTGCTTGGCCTTCCAGACCTTATCTTGACCTCCACTGTTCCTGTAAACTGCTATTTCTGAATTACATATTGTGAAAAGAAAAGGGGGAGACAGGGCGCTTCCAATGCGTAGGTCTGTATGGAAAGTAGATGAGTGCACAGCAAGTGTTAGGCTCACCTGATAGGGTTGTGAGAGTCACAACACTATAGTCGCATAAAACAGCTGCAGCAGTCTGCACAAGGTCCAAGGACTTGGTACAAAGAGAAGGCTGGTAGTGCAATAAGAGACTGCGCTGCTGTGGTAGAATTCAAGATATCTTTATTGCCAACGCGTTTCCTGAGCCAGTCCCAGCTCACTTCATCAGGGCATGTTACAGAAGATCATTGCAGGGGTATATATACATAAAAAAAAAAAAGAGGGAGGCGCCAAGAATAGTGGGGTGACACCCCACTATTCTTGGCACCTTCCCCCCTTTTTTTTTTAATGTATATATACCCCTGCAATGATCTTCTGTAACATGCCCTGATGAAGTGAGCTGGGACTGGCTCAGGAAACGCATTGGCAATAAAGATATCTTGAATTCTACCACAGCAGCGCAGTCTCTTATTGCACTACCAGCCTTCTCTTTGAATTACATATTGAACTGAGGAAAGGACAACTTGAAAATGCTTTGCTATCTTTTTATAGCCTTCTCCTGCTTTGTGGGCCTCCACCATTTTCATTTTCAGAGTGCTAGGCAGCTGCTTAAAAGAACCCATGGTGGCTGTTTTTTTGCACAAGGTTAGAGGAGGCTATGTGTTTCTAAACCTGTGGAATCTGCATCAGCTGGCCTTTCCTAACATTGAGGGTGAACAAGCCATATCCCTTACAGGCTAATTAAGGTCTGAAACCTTGGTCAAAGTTATCTGAGCACACAAATCTCCAAAGGTGCCCAAACTTTAGCATCAGACCATTTTTCTTTTTGTAATTTTTAAAATGTGAAAAAAATTACAATGTGTATTACTTTTTAGCCTAAAATACAAAACAAATGTGTCATCTTTAACTTTAGGCCTTTTAGAGATCATTTTATCTTCAACTTCCTTAACTGTTCACAATAACAGTAATTTTGACCAGGGGTGCCTAAACTTTTGCATGCCACTGTATATACATGGCCTCACAATGTAACGGTATTACTTATGGGGTCTCATATTTTCCTTGATCGGCAGATGTCACCGATTCATTAATATTTGGCAAAGGGACATCGTAATCAGCTTATGCCAGAAAGTAGAGCCGGATCCACATCATGCACGGGATAGAAAATAAATCTCCATATCTAGTAAGGATTACATTTTTCTGAGCGGGATAAACAGACTTTCCCCTAAGTACCCCCCTACTGTGCGAGCCCCTAATGCTTCTATAAATCTTACTACAAATCTATCCATCCCAGGAGGGGCGAGGACAAATGTATGTCCAAGGTGAGAAATACAGACAGCGCCTGCTAAATATCTGCAGTATTCCTATACATGGTAGGCGGTATTATAGTAGTTATATATGTGTACATAGGGGCAGTATTATAGTAGTTATATTCTTGTACATAGGGGGCAGTATTATAGTAGTTATATTCTTGTACATGGGGGCAGTATTAGAGTAGTTATATTCTTGTATATAGGGGGCAGTATTATAGTAGTTATATTCTTGTACATAGGGGGCAGTATTATAGTAGTTATATTCTTGTACATAGGAGCAGTATTATAGTAGTTATATTCTTGTACATAGGGGGCAGTATTATAGTAGTTATATTCTTGTACATAGGAGCAGTATTATAGTAGTTATATTCTTGTACATAGGAGCAGTATTATAGTAGTTATATTCTTGTACATAGGGGCAGTATTATAGTAGTTATATTCTTGTACATAGGGGCAGTATTATAGTAGTTATATTCTTGTACATAGGAACAGTATTATTGTAGTTATATTCTTGTACATAGGGGGCAGTATTATAGTAGTTATATTCTTGTACATAGGGGGCAGTATTATAGTAGTTATATTCATGTACATAGGGACAGTATTATAGTAGTTATATTCTTGTACATAGGGGCAGTATTATAGTAGTTATATTCTTGTACATAGGGGCAGTATTATAGTAGTTATATTCATGTACATAGGGACAGTATTATAGTAGTTATATTCTTGTACATAGGGGCAGTATTATAGTAGTTATATTCTTGTACATAGGGGGCAGTATTATAGTAGTTATATTCTTGTACATAGGGGCAGTATTATAGTAGTTACTGTATATTCTTGTACATAGGGGGCAGTATTATAGTAGTTATATTCTTGTACATAGGGGGCAGTATTATAGTAGTTATATTCTTGTACATAGGGGCAGTATTATAGTAGTTATATTCTTGTACATAGGAGCAGTATTATAGTAGTTATATTCATGTACATAGGGGCAGTATTATAGTAGTTATATTCTTGTACATAGGGGCAGTATTATAGTGGTTATATTCTTGTACATAGGGGCAGTATTATAGTAGTTATATTCTTGTACATAGGGGCAGTATTATAGTAGTTATATTTTTGTACATTGGGGGCAGTATTATAGTAGTTATATTCTTGTACATAGGGGGCAGTATTATAGTAGTTATATTCTTGTACATAGGGGGCAGTATTATAGTAGTTATATTCTTGTACATAGGAGCAGTATTATAGTAGTTATATTCTTGTACATAGGGGGCAGTATTATAGTAGTTATATTCTTGTACATAGGGGCAGTATTATAGTATTTATATTCTTGTACATAGGAGCAGTATTATAGTAGTTATATTCTTGTACATAGGGGCAGTATTATAGTAGTTATATTCTTGTACATAGGAACAGTATTATTGTAGTTATATTCTTGTACATAGGGGGCAGTATTATAGTAGTTATATTCTTGTACATAGGGGGCAGTATTATAGTAGTTATATTCTTGTACATAGGGAGCAGTACTATAGTAGTTATATTCATGTTCATAGGAACAGTATTATAGTAGTTATATTCTTGTACACAGGGGCAGTATTATAGTAGTTATATTCTTGTACATAGGGGCAGTATTATAGTAGTTATATTCTTGTACATAGGGGGCAGTATTATAGTAGTTATATTCTTGTACATAGGGGCAGTATTATAGTAGTTATATTCTTGTATATAGGGGCAGTATTATAGTAGTTATATTCTTGTACATAGGGGGCAGTATTATAGTAGTTATATTCTTGTACATAGGGGCAGTATTATAGTAGTTATATTCTTGTACATAGGGGCAGTATTATAGTAGTTATATTCTTGTACATAGGGGGCAGTATTATAGTAGTTATATTCTTGTACATAGGGGGCAGTATTATAGTAGTTATATTCTTGTACATAGGGGCAGTATTATAGTAGTTATATTCTTGTACATAGCAGTATTATAGTAGTTATATTCTTGTACATAGGGGCAGTATTATAGTAGTTATATTCCTGTACATAGGAGCAGTATTATAGTAGTTATATTCTTGTACATAGGGGGCAGTATTATAGTAGTTATATTCTTGTACATAGGAGCAGTATTATAGTAGTTATATTCTTGTACATAGGGGCAGTATTATAGTAGTTATATTCCTGTACATAGGAGCAGTATTATAGTAGTTATATTCTTGTACATAGGGGGCAGTATTATAGTAGTTATGTTCTTGTACATAGGAGCAGTATTATAGTAGTTATATTCTTGTACATAGGGGCAGTATTATAGTAGTTATATTCTTGTACATAGGAGCAGTATTATAGTAGTTATATTCATGTTCATAGGAACAGTATTATAGTAGTTATATTCTTGTACATAGGGGCAGTATTATAGTAGTTATATTCTTGTACATAGGGGCAGTATTATAGTAGTTATATTCTTGTACATAGGGGGCAGTATTATAGTAGTTATATTCATGTTCATAGGAACAGTATTATAGTAGTTATATTCTTGTACATAGGGGCAGTATTATAGTAGTTATATTCTTGTACATAGGGGCAGTATTATAGTAGTTATATTCTTGTACATAGGGGGCAGTATTATAGTAGTTATATTCTTGTACATAGGGGCAGTATTATAGTAGTTATATTCTTGTATATAGGGGCAGTATTATAGTAGTTATATTCTTGTACATAGGGGGCAGTATTATAGTAGTTATATTCTTGTACATAGGGGCAGTATTATAGTAGTTATATTATTGTACATAGGGGCAGTATTATAGTAGTTATATTCTTGTACATAGGGGGCAGTATTATAGTAGTTATATTCTTGTACATAGGGGGCAGTATTATAGTAGTTATATTCTTGTACATAGGGGCAGTATTATAGTAGTTATATTCTTGTACATAGCAGTATTATAGTAGTTATATTCTTGTACATAGGGGCAGTATTATAGTAGTTATATTCCTGTACATAGGAGCAGTATTATAGTAGTTATATTCTTGTACATAGGGGGCAGTATTATAGTAGTTATATTCTTGTACATAGGAGCAGTATTATAGTAGTTATATTCTTGTACATAGGGGCAGTATTATAGTAGTTATATTCCTGTACATAGGAGCAGTATTATAGTAGTTATATTCTTGTACATAGGGGGCAGTATTATAGTAGTTATGTTCTTGTACATAGGAGCAGTATTATAGTAGTTATATTCTTGTACATAGGAGCAGTATTATAGTAGTTATATTCTTGTACATAGGAGCAGTATTATAGTAGTTATATTCTTGTACATAGGGGCAGTATTATAGTAGTTATATTCTTGTAAATAGGGGGCAGTATTATAGTAGTTATATTCTTGTATATAGGAGCAGTATTATAGTAGTTATATTCTTGTATATAGGGGGCAGTATTATAGTAGTTATATTTTTGTACATTGGGGCAGTATTATAGGCGTAGGACGACGATTCTTGTGTAGCAGAAAGCGATTTCTTTGCAGCTATCAAAAATGTCACCGGTAATAAATTTGGCGCAGATTTTTGCCACAATGCTCTCCGCTAACCAGTCTTTCGCTTCCTGAGAATGGCTGAGGCTTTCCTCTTGTCGTGTCTCTCGTCTTTACACCGCGGCTTTTTTGTCGTCTCCGGGTGACAACGGTCTCCTCCTAAACACACAAGACTCGGCCATCGTCTGCTTTTCCTTAGGGAAGCAATTAAAGGCAGAATCCCCCGGACAGGTATCTATGGCAGCCGCACATTGGATGTCATTAGCATCCGCCAGCAATAAAATGGTACAAATACACCGGGTGACTAATGAGTCCGTCTGAGGCCAACCCTGATTTTTTTTTTTCTCTCTGCTACTTGATGCAGAGTATAGTAAGTGATGAGGAGACGGCAGATCCCGGCGCCTTCTCTCCAGAAAGCCTTCCTGCTGGAGCCGCTCCCGACCCATCCCCAGAAATAAAAGGCCATCACTGGTATTAATCCTCCCTCCGCTGTGGCTGGATTGCTGCTACATTAACAGATTACATTCTGGGCAGATTTAGCAGGATTCATCCTTTATAAAGGCCCCTGCCTGGATCCGGGGGGAGACGACGCTTCCCTGCTCTGTCCTGGATTCTGCTGCATCTTCCAGACATTTCTGCAGGATCAGGTAAGGAGCCGCTGTGCTATTTTGGAATATTTACTTGTGACAAGGGGTGCAAAACTTAGTGGGTTAATGATGGGTACAGCACTTAGTGGGTTAATGATGGGGGGTGCAGCACTTAGTGGGTTAATGATGGGGGGTGCAGCACTTAGTGGGTTAATGATGGGGGGTGCAGCACTTAGTGGGTTAACGATGGGGGGTGCAGCACTTAGTGAGTTAACGATGGGGGGTGCAGCGCTTTGTGGGTTAACGATGGGGGGGTGCAGCACTTTGTGGGTTAACGATGGGGGTGCAGCACTTAGTGGGTTAACGATGGGGGGTGCAGCGCTTAGTGGGTTAACGATGGGGGGTGCAGCGCTTAGTGGGTTAACGATGGGGGGTGCAGCGCTTAGTGGGTTAACGATGGGGGGTGCAGCGCTTAGTGGGTTAACGATGGGTGCAGCGCTTAGTGGGTTAACGATGGGGGTGCAGCGCTTCGTGGGTTAGCGATGGGGGTGCAGCGCTTAGTGGGTTAATGACGGGCGCTGCCCCCCATTACTCTGTAGGGGGGAGCGGGATCTATTATTATCACTGTCGTGGACAAAGTTGTGGATGTCGCCTGTATTTAGCTGTTGGCAGAGCTGAAATGGCATTTTCTTCTCCTGTCTCTCACCTGCAGTCCTATGTAAAAGCACAGACTGAGGGAGACCCCCATACTATAGGACCTGCACTCAGTAAAGTAGCGGCTGATGGTCCGAGGATCGGACGGGAAATCAAGTCCTATTCTAGATGTTTTGTGACCACTCCTGTAATCTATGTAAGCGGAGCCATGTCCGGGGGGGCTTTATATTCACTTCTGGGGGGATCCGGGTTCCAAATTCCAATTTGAGGTCAATTGGTTCCTATGAAATCGATCTACCGTCACTGTCCCATATCGAACGGATCATTATCACAGCTGTTCTCAACTTGTACATACAGGGGAAATCATCATTCGGTGATTTTTACATAGGACTGCAGGTAAAACCTACTGCATTGTGTTCCCACAATCGGATCGGCTCTGCTGCATCTGTGAGGTTTTTCTGTGGCACTGGGCAGGTTCGTGTTTGGCTGAGGTCTCCCCCAACCTTCCCTCCTCCGCCTCTATCCGGGACCTCCGACAGTCTAATCAGTCGGTGGCCGTAGAGGTCCTGACTGATGCAGTGCACCATTTTTTTTTCTTGCTTCCCCTGAAGATTTGGTGAGATGATCACATTGTTCATCGTCCTGGCAGTCGTGGGCACCGGGCAGGGTGGGCCCCAGGGGGTAGGGTCCCTCCGTAATCTCGCTGTGGAGTGTAAGCTCCGCCGGGTACGGGCTACAATTCAGACCAGTTGGTGTAAAGAAGCGGCTGCTGCTAGTTTAGTCTTATTTGTCGTAGGTCTCACGTAAAGTAAGTGACCCCCCATCTGTGTCTGTGGTATATGTTGGATATGTACCTCCCAGGTCAAAGGCCGAGGGCCTGATGGAGTCTGTGGCCTCCAATGGGTGGAGTCCTCTGGGTGTATCTGGTGAACAGGGCCCATACGGGTGAAGACGGAGGGTCTGTCCTCAGAGAGAAAATATCCATGGGCACAACCTGACCCCGAATAACACAACTTTCCACTTGTAGTGGCAGTCTTTACCACTGGAGGGCAGGAATGCTGAGTGATAGGTCAGGCCTGCAGCTGCAGCTCCCTCCTCCCCTCCCGTGGTGTTGGTCAGTCGTCCTGCACCTCGGGGGGTCATCCGCTGCCCCCCCGGGCTGTTATCGGTGCTATTAGGTGATCATCCTCCATAATGACGGATTCTGCTCGCTAATCTCCGCTCCCGACGAGTCGTTTTCTTAGGTGAGGGAGGTTGTCTATTTTTTTATTTTTTTTGCTTTGTGGGTAATTAAAGATTTATAGGAACGAGGTTTAATCCATTTATAATGAAAAGTTCTGCGATTCTGTAATAGACTTTGGGGGAAATTTAATATTTTATACTCGTTGGGAGTAAAATGTGCCAAGTTATGAGCGTGCACGCACCCCGACGATCAGTGACGCACGGCGGCTTCTCCCATTCCACACTGAGCTGTCGTTTATGGGCATGGGTGACCCCACCCCTCCAGCTAAGACCCGCCCACTTGTAGAAGTAGCGACCAGGAGTCATACTGGAAAAAGTCGCCATTCTTCATGCACCAACATGTTTTTCTTTTCTCCCCCCGCGATCAGTTCCCCCTCTCTGTTGCTTACTCACCTGTAAGTGAATAGGAACAATTTTATTAACCCACCCAAACCTAATACCTCCCCCAGCTGAGGGTCCGTTACAGTTGGGTTACATCGCAAAGGACGCAACTGTAACAATCCCTCAGCTTTCAGGAGTATTAAAGGGGTTGTCCAGAAATGTTCATTTTACAGGTCATGTGACTTGGGCAGCCAATCTCTGGCTTGGGTAATGACTGCATGTGACCAGTGAGGCCGGTGATTGGACGCAGCGGGTCACGGGATCATTGTCGCCAGTGGATTAGTTTAGGCGTTTCTAGGTAAGTAGCGCTCATGCTCCAACGCATTTCAGGCCTTTTAGTAGAAAATACTGACTTGTCCCTTGACGGGTGAGGTTTGATTACAGTGGTAGTGACAGAGTTAATAGCGGCAGCCCTGTGTCAATACTGTGTCTGTGGGTTTGTAGGAGCCGTGCAGCGACAATGTCTACACCCAGTATACAAATACATGGGGGACCGCAGTGGGGGCGGCGGAGGGCGACAGATGGAGACTGTCAGCAGAATTTGCATTGGGCTCATGTGATGCATTAGCGGCTGCACCATGGACGAGGCCCGGACGATATATCACTGCACAGACCCCCGGGGGCTTCTAGACATCTCAACAGAGACCCTCAGACTCCTGGATGACTGTCAGGTCCCCCCTATTGCCCCCTCAGCATCAATCATCTGGAGCCCAGTAACAGAGGGCCCTCCATATCCATTACAGCGTTCCCCATTGATTCACTTCTCCATCTATAGAGCCGTTTCACCTCCGTTTTTCTTATACAAAGCTCCAAACCACCAGCATTAGATAGACGTTAATTATTTCTGGCTGCAGCCACCACTAGAGGGCGCTCACTGCAGCTGGATTCATACAGTTTTTTTTTTGTAAATCAGTATGCAGTGAGCGCCCTCTAGTGGTGGCCACAGACAGATGTGTGGTGCTGCTCATCCTCCCGGTCTATAGGTTTCTATCTGCAAGAGGACACGTCGTCCTCAGAGCATTGCCCACAAGTACATAGTGAAAAAGAGACTGCCGGGGGGGCAACCGGTACAAAGATATATCCGCGGTGGGCAATTAACTTCCCCAATGAGAGACTGTGACTGCTGTGGAGGCCGAACCAACAAGCTGAAATTAACTCTATTAATAATTCTTATTCCTTAATTCTGCTCAATATTATGTGATAAATATTAAGTCTGGTGACTCGCTGCCGCAGCGAATACATGTCACTACCTTTTACAAAGTAAATTGTGTTCTCCAGTTATTCAGCCTTTGTACTTTAATCAACAGCGCCCCATGCAGTATGATGCCCCCCGCAGCTCTCCGTACAGTATAATGGCCCCCCCCCCGCACCTCTCCGTACAGTATAATGGCCCCCCGCAGCACTCCGTACAGTATGGTGGCCCGCCGCAGCTCTCCGTACAGTATGGTGGCCCGCCGCAGCTCTCCGTACAGTATGGTGGCTGCCGCAACTCTCCGTACAGTATGGTGGCCCCCCCGCAGCTCTCCGTACAGTATAATGGCCCCCCGCAACTCTCTGTACAGTATAATGGCCCTCCGCAGCGCTCCGTACAGTATGGTGGCCCTCCGCAGCGCTCCGTACAGTATGGTGGCCCCCGTAGCTCTCCGTACAGTATGATGGCCCCCGCAGCTCCCCATACAGTATGATGGCCCCCGCAGCTCTCCAGTATGATACCCCCGCAGCTCTCCGTACAGTATGGTGGCCCCCGCAGCTCTCCGTACAGTATGGTGGCCCCCGCAGCTCCGTACAGCATGATGCCCCCGCAGCTCTCCGTACAGTATGGTGGCCCCCGCAGCTCCGTACAGCATGATGCCCCCGCAGCTCTCCGTACAGTATGATGCCCCCGCAGCTCTCCGTACAGTATGGTGGCCCCTGCAGCTCTCCGTACAGTATGATGCCCCTGTAGCTCTCCGTACAGTATGATGGCCCCCGCAGCTCTCCGTACAGTATGGTGGCCCCCGCAGCTCCGTACAGCATGATGCCCCCGCAGCTCTCCGTACAGTATGATGCCCCCGCAGCTCTCCGTACAGTATGGTGGCCCCTGCAGCTCTCCGTACAGTATGATGGCCCTCGCAGCTCCCCATACAGTATGATGGCCCCCGCAGCTCTCCAGTATGGTGGCCCCCGCAGCTCTCCGTACAGTATGGTGGCCCCCGCAGCTCCGTACAGCATGATGCCCCCGCAGCTCTCCGTACAGTATGATGGGCCCCCGCAGCTCTCCGTACAGTATGACGGGCCCCCGCAGCTCTCCGTACAGTATGACGGCCCCCCCGCAGCTCTCTGTACAGTATGACGTCCGCGCAGCTCTCCGTACAGTATGACGCCCGCGCAGCTCTCCGTACAGTGTGACGCCCGCGCAGCTCTCCATACAGTGTGACGCCCGCGCAGCTCTCCATACAGTATGGTGCCCCCCCACAGCTCTCTGTACAGTATGGTGGCCCCCCGCAGCTCTCCGTACAGTATGGTGGCCCCCCGCAGCTCTCCATACAGTTTGATGGCCCCCGCAGCTCTCCGTACAGTATGGTGGCCCACCGCAGCTCTCCGTACAGTATGGTGGCCCCCCGCAGCTCTCTGTACAGTATGATGGCCCCCGCAGCTCTCCGTACAGCATGGTGGCCCCCCGCAGCTCTCCGTACCGTATGATGGCCCCCGCAGCTCTCCGTACAGTATGGTGGTCCACCGCAGATCTCCGTACAGTATGGTGGCCCCCCCCGCAGCTCTCCGTACAGCATGGTGGCCCACCGCAGCTCTCCGTACAGTATGGTGGCCCCCCGCAGCTCTCCGTACAGTATGGTGGCCCCCGCAGCTCTCCGTACAGTATGGTGGCCCCCCCGCAGCTCTCTGTACAGTATGGTGGCCCCCCCCCGCAGCTCTCTGTACAGTATGGTTGCCCTAACAATGCCCCATACAGTATGATGCCCCACATGATGGCCCCACAGCTCCCCGTGCAGTATGATGGCCTTCATAGCTTCCCAACCAGTTTGATGGCTCCCACAGCCCCCAATTCACTCTGATAGACTTCACACAGTATAATCGCCCCCACAATCACCCAAACAGTATAATGGCCCCCACACAGTATGCTGACAACCACAATCCCCCATAAAATATAAAGGCCTCCGCACATTATAATACCGCCCCATAGACCTCAGACAGTATGATGCCCCCCACAACATTCCCACACAGTATGATGACCTCGGTTGCCCACCTCAGCTTCTCCCTGTACCACCTATGTGCAGTATGTGGGTGAGGCTGCGGGCAGCAGACCCAGTGAGGACATGACGCCTGCTGGGCCGAGACTCCGCTGCCCAGGCTGAATGGTGGTACAGGGAGCAGACGGCTCACTCCTGCACCGTCATATTCAACTATATCTGCACCCTGAAATCAGGACACAGGGCGAGGGGATCAAAGCACCAGACCACCCCCGACTCACCCACCCCATAGCAGGACTCCATTATTCCTCTGCCTGTCCCTGCCCGCAGTTTGCGCGGGTCTGATATATCCCATACCGGTCTACAGTCCTGATTTTGTCTGTATAGTCCTAACAACCACATCGTAAATGGGGTGGAAATAAGCAAAAATGCCCCCAGAAGTTGTCATACTGGTGGTATTTCTGCCCAATTTGGGTTCCTGCTAGTTTTTGGGCACCGGACTTGAATGCCCTGAGTTTTGTATTGATAATTTGGGGAATGCTTTCTCCAATGCCGGAGACCTGGATCAGTAACGGCAGCGAAGAAGCTTTAGACTGTTTTGTGTACACAGCTCTTACGAAGACCTATGTGTCTCCATGGTTACGGACCACACAAGATCTGCACAGTCTTATTCTTGCATTCCGTCTGTTTGATGACCGGTCACATTGGGGGTCTGGGACCCAAATCTGCACCCAGGACTGGGGGGGTCTCAGCACTCAGAAAATCTCACAATGTTTACATCCTGCAGAACATACTAATCCTTCATGTACCCGACCCCCGCGTCCCTCCCACTCCCAAAATAAAAAGATCCTGATCTGTGTTTGTGTGAAAATATGGGCAGGACACAACCCCCATCCTCCATCTGCTCCAGCTTTGTTAGATTTTGTTCCCGGAGTCTCAGATTTGTACTTAATCCACAGCGCGAGGATAACGAGTGGGGACTACAACCCTCACCATGACACGCCGTGTAGAATCGTAGAACCGGATCACGGTCACGTTGGGGGTTGTAGGTATCGGAGTATACGGCTATGTGCACACGTTGCGGATTCTGCTGCGTTTCCGCATCGGTTTTGCTCCTGCGGAAACGCAGCAGTTCCGCAGACCAAGTACAGTACAATGAAACCCTATGGGGTTTCAAAAACGCTGTGCTGATGGTGTGGTTTTTTCCGCGCAGTTTTGCTGCGGTTTACAAACTGCAGCATGTCAATTGTTTGGGCTGTTTCCGCAGCGGTTTCACACCTTTAACATAGTAGACGTGTGAAACCGCAGGTCACTTTACCTGCGGTTCCGCGCAGAAAAAAACGCAGCGGAATCCGCAACGTGTGCACATAGCCTATTAGAATGGTATGGTGTCCATAGTTGGAGTTGTAGTCCTCTATTACACTGATGTTGGGTGGTGTAGTCTTTGCATAGAGGATAATGGCGTTGTGTAGGTCTATTATACATACAGTATTATAGACACATTGGGGGTAGTAGTGCTCCTATGTGCACAGAACAGTTGGCTAGTATTATAGCCATGTTGAGAGTTGTAGTTGTCTAGGTGCAGAGGGTAATAGCAATATAAGTGGACAGATCCTTGTGATCAGTCGTATTGAGGGTTGTAGTGCTCTGTGTCTAGAAAATGATGAGGGTCGTAGTGTTCTGTACATAGAGAATGAAAAGGCACTACAACCCTCAACATGACCATTATACAATCTTATCATCCTCTATAAATAGAGCACTACAACTCTTACTGTGACCACGGTACAGGTCTATATATGGAGGATGTTAGGATTGTACTGTGGGCGTGTTGGGGGTTGTCGTACTCGGTGTATGGAGGATGTTAGGATTGTACTGTAGGCGTGTTGGGGGTTGTAGTGCTCGGTGTATGGAGGATGTTAGGATTGTACTGTGGGTGTGTTGAGGGTTGTAGTGCTCGGTGTATGGAGGATGTTAGGATTGTTCTGTAGGCGTGTTGGGGGTTGTAGTGCTCGGTGTATGGAGGATGTTAGGATTGTACTGTAGGCGTGTTGGGGGTTGTAGTGCTCGGTGTATGGAGGATGTTAGGATTGTACTGTGGGTGTGTTGGGGTTGTAGTGCTCGGTGTATGGAGGATGTTAGGATTGTACTGTAGGCGTGTTGGGGGTTGTAGTGCTCGGTGTATGGAGGATGTTAGGATTGTACTGTGGGTGTGTTGGGGGTTGTAGTGCTCGGTGTATGGAGGATGTTAGGATTGTACTGTGGGTGTGTTGGGGGTTGTAGTGCTCGGTGTATGGAGTATGTTAGGATTGTACTGTGGGCGTGTTGGGGGTTGTAGTGCTCGGTGTATGGAGGATGTTAGGATTGTACTGTGGGCGTGTTGGAGGTTGTGCTCGGTATATGGAGGATGTTAGGATTGTACTATGGGCGTGTTGGGGGTTGTAGTGCTCGGTGTATGGAGTATGTTAGGATTGTACTGTGGGCGTGTTGGGGGTTGTAGTGCTCTGTGTATGGAGGATGTTAGGATTGTACTGTGGGTGTGTTGGAGGTTGTAGTGCTCGGTGTATGGAGGATGATAGGATTGTACTGTGGGTGTCTTGGGGGTTGTAGTGCTCTGTGTATGGAGGATGTTAGGATTGTACTGTGGGTGTGTTGGGGGTTGTAGTGCTCGGTGTATGGAGGATGTTAGGATTGTACTGTGGGTGTGTTGGAGGTTGTAGTGCTCGGTGTATGGAGGATGATAGGATTGTAATGTGGGTGTGTTGGGGGTTGTAGTGCTCGGTGTATGGAGGATGTTAGGATTGTACTGTGGGCGTGTTGGGGGTTGTAGTACTCGGTGTATGGAGGATGATAGGATTGTACTGTGGGTGTGTTGGGGGTTGTAGTCCTCTGGGTGGAGGATGTTAGGATTGTACTGTGGGCACGTTGGGGGTTGTAGTACTCGGTGTATGGAGGATGATAGGATTGTACTGTGGGTGTCTTGGGGGTTGTAGTGCTCTGTGTATGGAGGATGTTAGGATTGTACTGTGGGTGTGTTGGGGGTTGTAGTGCTCGGTGTATGGAGGATGTTAGGATTGTACTGTGGGTGTGTTGGAGGTTGTAGTGCTCGGTGTATGGAGGATGATAGGATTGTACTGTGGGTGTGTTGGGGGTTGTAGTGCTCGGTGTATGGAGGATGTTAGGATTGTACTGTGGGTGTGTTGGAGGTTGTAGTGCTCGGTGTATGGAGGATGATAGGATTGTAATGTGGGTGTGTTGGGGGTTGTAGTGCTCGGTGTATGGAGGATGTTAGGATTGTACTGTGGGCGTGTTGGGGGTTGTAGTACTCGGTGTATGGAGGATGATAGGATTGTACTGTGGGTGTGTTGGGGGTTGTAGTCCTCTGGGTAGAGGATGTTAGGATTGTACTGTGGGTGTGTTGGGGGTTGTAGTGCTCGGTGTATGGAGGATGTTAGGATTGTACTGTGGGTGTGTTGGAGGTTGTAGTGCTCGGTGTATGGAGGATGATAGGATTGTACTGTGGGTGTGTTGGGGGTTGTAGTGCTCGGTGTATGGAGGATGTTAGGATTGTACTGTGGGCGTGTTGGGGGTTGTAGTACTCGGTGTATGGAGGATGTTAGGATTGTACTGTGGGCACTTTGGGGGTTGTAGTGCTCGGTGTATGGAGGATGTTAGGATTGTACTGTGGGCGTGTTGGGGGTTGTAGTGCTCGGTGTATGGAGCATGTTAGGATTGTACTGTGGGCGTGTTGGGGGTTGTGCTCGGTGTATGGAGGATGTTAGGATTGTACTGTGGGCGTGTTGGGGGTTGTAGTACTCGGTGTATGGAGGATGATAGGATTGTACTGTGGGCGTGTTGGGGGTTGTAGTGCTCGGTATATGGAGGATGATAGGATTGTACTGTGGGCGTGTTGGGGGTTGTAGTGCTCGGTATATGGAGGATGATAGGATTGTACTGTGGGTGTGTTGGGGGTTGTGGTGCTCGGTGTATGGAGGATGTTAGGATTGTACTGTGGGTGTGTTGGGGGTTGTAGTGCTCGGTATATGGAGGATGATAGGATTGTACTGTGGGTGTGTTGGGGGTTGTGGTGCTCGGTGCATGGAGGATGTTAGGATTGTACTGTGGGTGTGTTGGGGGTTGTAGTACTCGGTGTATGGAGGATGTTAGGATTGTACTGTGGGCGTGTTGGGGGTTGTAGTACTCGGTGTATGGAGGATGATAGGATTGTACTGTGGGCGTGTTGGGGGTTGTAGTGCTCGGTATATGGAGGATGATAGGATTGTACTGTGGGTGTGTTGGGGGTTGTGGTGCTCGGTGCATGGAGGATGATAGGATTGTACTGTGGGTGTGTTGGGGGTTGTGGTGCTCGGTGTATGGAGGATGTTAGGATTGTACTGTGGGTGTGTTGGGGGTTGTAGTGCTCGGTATATGGAGGATGTTAGGATTGTACTGTAGGCGTGTTGGGGGTTGTAGTGCTCGGTGTATGGAGGATGTTAGGATTGTACTGTGGGTGTGTTGGGGGTTGTAGTGCTCGGTGTATGGAGGATGTTAGGATTGTACTGTGGGTGTGGTGGGGGTTGTAGTGCTCGGTGTATGGAGTATGTTAGGATTGTACTGTGGGCGTGTTGGAGGTTGTGCTCGGTATATGGAGGATGTTAGGATTGTACTATGGGCGTGTTGGGGGTTGTAGTGCTCGGTGTATGGAGTATGTTAGGATTGTACTGTGGGCGTGTTGGGGGTTGTAGTGCTCTGTGTATGGAGGATGTTAGGATTGTACTGTGGGTGTGTTGGAGGTTGTAGTGCTCGGTGTATGGAGGATGATAGGATTGTACTGTGGGTGTCTTGGGGGTTGTAGTGCTCTGTGTATGGAGGATGTTAGGATTGTACTGTGGGTGTGTTGGGGGTTGTAGTGCTCGGTGTATGGAGGATGTTAGGATTGTACTGTGGGTGTGTTGGAGGTTGTAGTGCTCGGTGTATGGAGGATGATAGGATTGTAATGTGGGTGTGTTGGGGGTTGTAGTGCTCGGTGTATGGAGGATGTTAGGATTGTACTGTGGGCGTGTTGGGGGTTGTAGTACTCGGTGTATGGAGGATGATAGGATTGTACTGTGGGTGTGTTGGGGGTTGTAGTCCTCTGGGTGGAGGATGTTAGGATTGTACTGTGGGCACGTTGGGGGTTGTAGTACTCGGTGTATGGAGGATGATAGGATTGTACTGTGGGTGTCTTGGGGGTTGTAGTGCTCTGTGTATGGAGGATGTTAGGATTGTACTGTGGGTGTGTTGGGGGTTGTAGTGCTCGGTGTATGGAGGATGTTAGGATTGTACTGTGGGTGTGTTGGAGGTTGTAGTGCTCGGTGTATGGAGGATGATAGGATTGTAATGTGGGTGTGTTGGGGGTTGTAGTGCTCGGTGTATGGAGGATGTTAGGATTGTACTGTGGGTGTGTTGGGGGTTGTAGTGCTCTGTGTATGGAGCATGTTAGGATCGTACTGTGGGCGTGTTGGGGGTTGTAGTGCTCGGTGTATGGAGCATGTTAGGATTGTACTGTGGGCGTGTTGGGGGTTGTGCTCGGTGTATGGAGGATGTTAGGATTGTACTGTGGGCGTGTTGGGGGTTGTAGTACTCGGTGTATGGAGGATGATAGGATTGTACTGTGGGCGTGTTGGGGGTTGTAGTGCTCGGTGTATGGAGGATGTTAGGATTGTACTGTGGGCGTGTTGGGGGTTGTAGTGCTCGGTGTATGGAGGATGTTAGGATTGTACTGTGGGCGTGTTGGGGGTTGTAGTACTCGGTGTATGGAGGATGATAGGATTGTACTGTGGGTGTGTTGGGGGTTGTAGTCCTCTGGGTGGAGGATGTTAGGATTGTACTGTGGGCACGTTGGGGGTTGTAGTACTCGGTGTATGGAGGATGATAGGATTGTACTGTGGGTGTCTTGGGGGTTGTAGTGCTCTGTGTATGGAGGATGTTAGGATTGTACTGTGGGTGTGTTGGGGGTTGTAGTGCTCGGTGTATGGAGGATGTTAGGATTGTACTGTGGGTGTGTTGGAGGTTGTAGTGCTCGGTGTATGGAGGATGATAGGATTGTACTGTGGGTGTGTTGGGGGTTGTAGTGCTCGGTGTATGGAGGATGTTAGGATTGTACTGTGGGTGTGTTGGGGGTTGTAGTGCTCTGTGTATGGAGCATGTTAGGATTGTACTGTGGGCGTGTTGGGGGTTGTAGTGCTCGGTGTATGGAGCATGTTAGGATTGTACTGTGGGCGTGTTGGGGGTTGTGCTCGGTGTATGGAGGATGTTAGGATTGTACTGTGGGCGTGTTGGGGGTTGTAGTACTCGGTGTATGGAGGATGATAGGATTGTACTGTGGGCGTGTTGGGGGTTGTAGTGCTCGGTGTATGGAGGATGTTAGGATTGTACTGTGGGCGTGTTGGGGGTTGTAGTGCTCGGTGTATGGAGGATGTTAGGATTGTACTGTGGGCGTGTTGGGGGTTGTAGTACTCGGTGTATGGAGGATGATAGGATTGTACTGTGGGCGTGTTGGGGGTTGTAGTCCTCTGGATGGAGGATGTTAGGATTGTACTGTGGGTGTTTTGGGGGTTGTAGTCCTCTGGATGGAGGATGTTAGGATTGTACTGTGGGCGTGTTGGGGTTTGTAGTGCTCGGTGTATGGAGGATGATAGGATTGTACTGTGGGCACGTTGGGGGTTGTCGTACTTGGTGTATGGAGGATGTTAGGATTGTATTGTGGGTTGTAGTCCTCTGGATGGAGGATGTTAGGATTGTTCTGTGGGCGTGTCGGGGGTTGTAGTGCTCGGTGTATGGAGGATGATAGGGTTGTACTGTGGGCGTGTTGGGGGTTGTAGTGCTCGGTGTATGGAGGATGTTAGGGTTGTACTGTGGGCGTCGGGGGTTGTAGTGCTCGGTGTATGGAGGATGTTAGTATTGTACTGTGGGTGTTTTGGGGGTTGTAGTCCTCTGGATGGAGGATGTTAGGATTGTACTGTGGGCGTCGGGGGTTGTAGTGCTCGGTGTATGGAGGATGTTAGTATTGTACTGTGGGTGTTTTGGGGGTTGTAGTCCTCTGGATGGAGGATGTTAGGATTGTACTGTGAGCGTGTTGGGGGTTGTAGTACTCGGTGTATGGAGGATGATAGGATTGTACTGTGGGCGTGTTGGGGGTTGTAGTATTCGGTGTATGACACCATTGCATGTCTGTTCTCATCCAGTCTTCTCCTCTTTCCTTCCCCCCCAGGCGCTCGCAGGGGCCTTAGTGCTGCACCTGCCCTAAATGCCATATAGGGCTGCCCTCGTCTGCCCGTGTAGCCGCCCTTCCTCTCCTCCTCTGCCGCCTCCTGGAACATTCAAATCTCATACAAATCCCCTCTGAGCTTCATTTGACTTCTGCCCGGTCATAGATGCAAAGCAGGAGATAAACGGCCAGAGATAAGAGGCGACATCCCTGAAGTTTGGTTTCCGGTAGCAGCAGGTAAGAGCGGACACCCCTGCGGAGCTACGGGACGTACCCTGGGGGGCAGGTCCGCACAGAGGGGTATAACCGGTGTCATCTTACAGCTCATTCTCTGCGGGGTCTTCCACTGAACAGCAGCAGCCATGGATGAGATGGACGCGCCCCAGATGAAGAAGGAGGTGGAAAGCCTGAAGTACCAGCTGGCCTATAAGAGAGAGATGTCTTCCAAGTCCATACCTGAGTGAGTACAGGCGGCGCAGACGCCCACAGCAGCACAGAGGATTTCATGAGATCACCAGTGCACCTGAGCTGCATATAAGTTGTATGGTAGAGGGACACACATCACAGAGTATTTAAGGACAATGTGAGTTCATTAATTGTAAGGGAAGTGTAGATATGTTGAATATTAAGGAAGAGAGACTGAGAAAGCAGCACAGAGTATGTAAGGAGGGTATGGTGATTATATAGTGTGCTTTGTTACAGGGAGGGGAGTGGAGTAAAAGGAGTAGGGTCCCCGCAAAAAGCAATAAATGAACACGTCAGTTCCTGGGGGGCCCCCATTCCACTTATGATGTAGTTTATGGAGACGGTGACCCGGTATCATGGGGTGAGGACTCCGCTCACCGTCCTGGTGATGAAGACACTTTAAAGTCTAATTAGGAAATCGGCTGTAAAGTGCCGTAATTAAAAGTTAGCTCGTTACTAATGAAAAGCTGAGCAGCAAGTCAATAAGGGAAAGCACAGCCACATCTTCATTCATTACAGGCGCCCAGTCACAGCTGTGGCACAGAGCCTGGCCATGTAATGGTTAATGTACTATGTTCAGTGGAGAATGGTAATGGTGCAGCGATGGAGACCCCAATACAGCTTCTCCTGTATTTACTATATTCCCAACTGCTGCACTTACAGGTAGAACAGACTCATTTAGCTCAATACCAACTCTGACCACCAGGTGGCGATGTAAGGTTTTGTCACCACCTCACAGTCAAAAAAGAAAAAAAAAAAAAGCAAGCTCCATCACATCAAGTATGAGGGAGAACAATGTTTCATCATCACCTGGAGAGGGGGCAAAGGGGAAGCTTCTGGGGCAGAGACATAGTTCAATCACCACATGGAAAGTGGAGACATCTGCATTATCACCTGAAAAGGGGGGGAGGGGGAGCTCCATCATCATCGGGTGCAAGAATATAGCCCTATTGTCACCCAGGAGGAGAGGTGGGTAGAGACTTAAAACCAGCAAGTGATGATGGAGCCAAGCCTATAATGTACTTCTCAGCTCATCAGACGCGTGGCCTGCCCCATTCTTTGCACTGCAGCTTCGCTTGTTCACGCTGGCTGCTGTCGGTGTAGAGTATGAAGTCTGGAGACTTTTGGTAACTTGTCTCCCACTCCTTTTATTTTAGGTTATTAAAGTGGATAGAAGAGGGGGTGCCCAATGACCCATTCCTGAACCCCGAGCTGATGAAGAATAACCCATGGGTGGAGAGAGGAAAGTGCAGCATCCTGTGAGGCTCCGACTCCCGGCACTGCCCCCACCCGATCTTCTCATTTACTCTGAATGTAACCAATACTGATTATAGGGTGCAAATAGGAAGCCGATGACTGCGCTGCATCCTGCCACTCCACAGCGGGGCTCCTAGTCACCCGCGTACCCAGATTCCTACATTTCTCCATGACCAGTAGATAGAGGGGTGAAGACGAGGACCCATTATACTTTACCTTTAGGTTTACACGGTTTGGTGAATGCAGGAGAATGCCTTTGCTTTAGTTTAGCAAACTGCTCTGCGATGAGAAGTTCTGCTGTGTGTGCGCTGCGTCACATCTGTAAGACGGCAATAATCTGGCACAACCTGCACTGCAAAAGTAGCATGAGAGGCTTCAGGCCCTGGTGCCGCTGTACCCAACAGCGCCCCCGACTGTACTGGCCAGAATATGCACTATGTAAACAATCTATGCTTTCCAGGATGTTGTAATTAATTTATTGAAAATAAGGGGAACCTGCAGACCCACCCAACCCCTTTGTATTTTTCTGTCCAAAGAATTAAATGCAAAGATTATTATAAAATTGAATAGAAAATTCATATCTAATAAAAACTTGGTGCATTTTTTTTTCCATCACTGTCACTGCAGTCATTGATCTCAACAGTGGGAAACATCCGATCCATAATCTTATACTAAGAATATAACTACTATAATACTGCCCTCTATGTGCAAGAATATAATGACTATAATACTGCTCCTATGTACAAAAATATAACTACTATAATACTGCTCTCTATGTACAAGAATATAACTACTATAATACTGCTCTCTATGTACAAGAATATAACTACTATAATACTGCTCCTATGTACAAGAATATAACTACTATAATACTGCTCTCTATGTACAAGAATATAACTACTATAATACTGCTCCTATGTACAAGAATATAACTACTATAATACTGCTCTCTATGTACAAGAATATAACTACTATAATACTGCTCCTATGTACAAGAATATAACTACTATAATACTGCTCCTATGTACAAGAATATAACTACTATAATACTGCCCTCTATGTGCAAGAATATAACTACTATAATACTGCCCCTATGTACAAGAATATAATGACTATAATACTGCTCCTATGTACAAAAATATAACTACTATAATACTGCTCCTATGTACAAGAATATAACTACTATAATACTGCCCCCTATATACAAGACTATAACTACTATAATACTGCTGTGTATAATAGGGGCAGTATTATAGTAGTTATATAGGGGCAGTAATAACTGGTTACATTCATCCTAATGTGATTTGTCGCTTTCCGTTTTGGCAATACATTAATTCCACATTTTCTCCCTTTACACTCAGTAAAGTAAATTTCAAGTAACTTTATATATTTCACATTTTAATACAAAACATCTGTATGAATTTTCTCACAAACATATGAACATTATGAACAAGTCGCTATATGGCACAACATATGAAACAGTTCATGGCCAAAACCACTTCATGACTCTGGACAAAGTCGATCCATGGACACATTTATACATTTCTGCCGCTGCCATCATAACAGATCCTTGATGTGAACGTTCCTCCTCACGGCATTAGATACCCCTTCATTGAACCGGAACCAGACATGGCTGTTCCCCACGGCCGTCCCCATCTTCTTTTCTACACAATCCTCTTGTTTGGCGTTAACTGCTGGAAATGAAAATGTCTGATTAGATATAAAGCAAATACCGAGATTTTCTAGGGGCCAAAATGTTCAGAAATCGATAGAAGACGGCTGAAGATTTATCATTCAGGACTGGGGCAAAGCTGGGTCACAACTCCCGATCTCACGGGCAGCCATATTGGCTGTGATTCAGCTTTTATTAAAAAAAATAAATAAATAGAAGACTAACAAATGGAGCCGAGGCAGATAAAAGAACGAGAGTAGAAGGTACGAGGCGGCCGGAGCCAACCCTTCCTATACATCAGATAATGCACCGGGGGAGGGGTCGCCGTATGAAGGGGCCACAGCTGCGCAGCGATCCACAGAGGCCCATAAACACCAGGCAGCGGATCAATGTGTATAAAATATGTAACGGGCCGGAAGATAGAAGACTCGTCTCGGCGGATGTCTCCTCCACCATCGTCTCAGCCACTTTATGGGCTTCATCATAAAAATTTGATTGACCACTTTCCTGTGAGCGCCGGCGAACATGGTGGCCGTCAGCAATGCTGAATCGGGGAGAAAAAGTTTAAAGGGGAACAAGCAAAGATCGAAGAACTGTTAATCTCGAATTTAAGTTTTACTTCTGCACCTGCTGGAAATTTCCAGAGGCCTCCAATCTAAGCGTCAGTAGAACTGCTGGAGAAGACAGAGTTTGATATCCTTAAGATATGCAAAGCCCTGCAACCCTAAGGGTGAGTGCACACGCTGCGGAATTTTCCGCGCGGATTTATGTAAATCCGCAGGTCAAAAGACCTGCGGTTTATCTGCAGGCTCCCCCTGTGGTTTGACACCTGCCATTGAGCAGGTGCCAAACCGCAGCAGAATCCACCAAAGAACTGACATGCTGCGGATTTGAAACCGTGGAAAATTCTGCACCGTGTGCACTGCAGATTTCATTTTCCATTGATTATAATGGTACTGTACACCGCAGCAGAAACGGCTGCAGATCCGCAGGACCAAATCCGCAGCAGAACACGCAGCGTGTGCACACACCCTAAAAAGTGATGACAACCATTCCAACCTGTTCGGCCCCCATAGTTTTAACATTCCCCCTTATACAAGAGGAGATTGACTGATCACTGCCACGTTTACATGGGCCCGTGGTCCACAGCCAAACGATCGTAAAAGGGACCTTACATCCATTGCTTAGGTCTCGTCCCGGGCCTGTAAAGGTGCGGCCCCCATTAGGTCTCGTCCCGGGCCTGTAAAGGTGCGGCCCCCATTAGGTCTCGTCCCGGGCCTGTAAAGGTGCGGCCCCCATTAGGTCTCGTCTCCTGCCTGTAAAGGTGCGGCCCCCATTAGGTCTCGTCTCCTGCCTGTAAAGGTGCGGCCCCCATTAGGTCTCGTCTCCGGCCTGTAAAGGTGCAGCCCCCATTAGGTCTCGTCTCCGGCCTGTAAAGGTGCGGCCCCCATTAGGTCTCATCTCAGGCCTGTAAAGGTGCGGCCCCCATTAGGTGTCGTCTCAGGCCTGTAAAGGTGCGGCCCCCATTAGGTGTCGTCTCAGGCCTGTAAAGGTGCGGCCCCCATTAGGTCTCGTCTCAGGCCTGTAGAGGTGCGGCCCCCAAACCATCCTGCAAATTACGTCGAGAGTGTTACCTGTAACTGTAGAGGTCACTTTCTTTACAATCTGGCGTCCAAAGAAATCTTTTTCAGGCTGAATAGGGGGAAAAAAAAAAAAAAAACACTTAGAATCGATTTTACCTATGGTCCTTTAAAAATAATAATCCCTTTTTTCTGCCGCCCTCCAACAGCAGAAATCATCACCAGTTCCGAATCTGGATAGGAAATCTCTGTACGCGGGCGGGTGCTGAAATTTGGGTTTAATGTCGATCTGCAGTAGAGCTCTATGGTCGTCCTACCTTCTCCTCAAACGTCGTCTTCTTCATGATATTTTCCAGCCGCTGCTCGTGGTTCAGCGCCGCAGCTTTGCCAGTGGGTTTTACATCGGACTCTTTTACAGGTTTCTCCTCTGGTTTGTTGCTGATGTCATTCTGCAATAAGTATAGATAAGGATCAGTGATGGCATAAAAAACCAAACCGTTCTCCTGCAGGTAGGTTAGTTTGCCACATTTTAATGTCCGTACTACATCCAATATAGGACAGGACCTGGAGCAGTCGCACCATTACTATATCCATGTATGTACTGACCAGGAGTTCACTAGAGAAGATGCCAGACAGAACGCAGCAGCCTGGTTTTGGATGGCTATTACCCCATCACAACGTGACCTAGTTCCCGCTCTTCAGTCTCAGGACATCACCTAACTTCTCTGGCGATTTCATCACTCTCTGTACTACATGCTGCCGAGCCCCCGCACCCCTTGCGGCTTCACTGGCGGAGGTAACTACGACACACTGTAAACACACAGTCTTATGGGGACGGCGTGTTACGCCACTCTGCGTCTTCAGGGAGCGCTGTCAGGTCGCAGGGGTAATTATAAGAATAATGACTGCTACAAGGTAACCAAGGACGTAATCCTTCTGCAACTAATGAAGGGACAGAGGCGCTGGCATCACCAACTGTAAAATGATAGGGTGCAGTATCGCCATTTACCACTAGGGGCAGTAGAAGATGCCTAGCTCCACGCACACAGGACATCACTGGTCCCCACTGATTTACATGGGTCTTATTACAGCAGTGCAGTGCAATGGCTGACTGGTGAGTGCCAAGGTCTTGCATCACTGAGGTCCGACATTTACACCAGTCCCCGAGCAACATCTGCCGGAAGTTTTCATCTTATACTGTACGTAAAGGTTTCCACCTGCACTAAAAATACACAGCGGTAATTAGGAGGCAATTAGCCCAAGTACGTCAGCATAAACAAGTCCCTGGGATTAGACAGTCAGCCCCGGAGGAGACTGGAGCGGAGGCATCACGTGCGGAGAGCGGAGGAAGAAGGGAATGGCAGCAAGTAAATAAGTCGCCCGACACACAAAGTGCAAACTCCACTGGCAGAATAGTGAGTGCAGCTCTGGGGTATAATATAGGATGTAATTCAGGATCAGTAATGTAATGTATGTACACAGTGACTGCACCAGCAGAATAGTGAGTGCAGCTCTGGAGTATAATACAGGATGTAACTCAGGATCAGTAATGTAATGTATGTACACAGTGCCTGCACCAGCAGAATAGTGAGTGCAGCTCTGGGGTATAATATAGGATGTAATTCAGGATCAGTAATGTAATGTATGTACACAGTGACTGCACCAGCAGAATAGTGAGTGCAGCTCTGGAGTATAATACAGGATATAACTCAGGATCAGTAATGTAATGTACACAGTGCGTGCAGATTAATTTTTAATGCATTTTTCAGCTCTGACATTCAGCGGCGGGCTTTGCGCTCACCTTTCCAGTGTTCCTCGCTTGCTGGAAAGCTTCAGACCGTCTCATTTTCTCCAGTTCAATCTCACGAGCAATGAGCTGCTTGGCCTGATATGTCAGCTGTTTCCGGGCCGGGAGCTCGGGAAACCTGCAGACATCCTCCACGTTACTGCAAAGTAAACGAAAATCACAATTAAAAAGGGGCTAAAAGGCTGTTGGGGGAAAAAAAAAAAAAAAAAAAATTCTCCAGAAAGAGCAGCAGTCTCCTCCAGAGATTGCGCAGCATTTACTGCTCGGCTCACATATTCCAGTGATGGAAAGTTACTTATCGGACGGCACAGAGATCCTAACCCTTGTCATTATACCCATTATTCCTAGTGATGCACAGATCTTACATGACAGGTTCAGCTCTGCTGCATGTCGTCTATGAAGGTGAAGTTTACATAATGCTGCAGAATGGGTTAAATGGCAGAGGACGGTATCTATAGAGAAGACGCCATCTGCTGCAACCAAACGAGCCGCTAATGTAATACCGACAAGCTGATAACAAGCGAGACAGAGAGGAGCGCGGTGTAATCTGGGCATCCGCGGAGATTATGTAACGGGCAGAGGATTAGTGACAGCTCCTCCGCGCCTCTGGATGCAGCATCCTCAGCCCAGAGGTCAGATAACAGCCCAAACCTAAAAAACATCGCTCCAATAGTGGATTATCTACAAAACGGGCACACGGCCCCTCCACAGTGCTGACAGTCCCAGGAAAACTTCAGAAAAGACCATAATGTGGGCACTAATATGGCTGTTGTCAAACCTGAGCATCACATTACACCGGGGACTCAGTCTGGGTAATGGCTACAAAATGCTGACATTACTGCAATTCACAAGGAAAACCTCCACTCAGGAGTCTGAAAAAGTTGGGTATCAACCCTGGTGAGAGTGTTAATAGAAGTCATACAACTCATGGTTAAAATACATGCAGATTCTAAATTACATTGTGTACTGTGTACATATATTACATTACTGATCCTGAGTTACATCCTGTATTATACCCCAGAGCTGCACTCACTATTCTGCTGGTGCAGTCACTGTGTACATATATTACATTACTGATCCTGAGTTACATCCTGTATTATACCCCAGAGCTGCACTCACTATTCTGCTGGTGCAGTCACTGTGTACATACATTACATTACTGATCCTGAGTTACATCCTGTATTATACTCCAGAGCTGCACTCACTATTCTGCTGGTGCAATCACTGTGTACATACATTACATTACTGATCCTGAGTTACATCCTGTATTATACCCCAGAGCTGCACTCACTATTCTGCTGGTGCAGTCACTGTGTACATACATTACATTACTGATCCTGAGTTACATCCTGTATTATACTCCAGAGCTGCACTCACTATTCTGCTGGTGCAATCACTGTGTACATACATTACATTACTAATCCTGAGTTACACCCTGTATTATACCCCAGAGCTGCACTCACTATTCTGCTGGTGCAGTCACTGTGTACATACATTACATTACTGATCCTGAGTTACCTCCTGTATTATACCCCAGAGCTGCACTCACTATTCTGCTGGTGCAGTCACTGTGTACATACATTACTAATCCTGAGTTACCTCCTGTATTATACTCCAGAGCTGCACTCACTATTCTGCTGGTACAGTCACTGTGTACATACATTACATTACTGATCCTGAGTTACCTCCTGTATTATACTCCAGAGCTGCACTCACTATTCTGCTGGTGCAGTCACTGTGTACATACATTTATTCTGTACTGATAAAAAATTATTTGGTTGCTGTAGCTTTTCTGAGATCCATTATTCTTTTATTTTTCAGTGTAGGGCGCTTGGTGCTGGTTTGTATGTTTTGTGTTGAGCTCTTGTAATAATCCTTTCCTGCCGCCAAGGTAAACTTTCATTTTTTTTCTCCCTTTTTATAGTTCATCGCTTTTAAAGAAAAATTCTGAACTTTTATTTTTAATAAGGTTTTGATTTACGCCATTATTTCCTGACAAATTTATTTTCAGGCTGATGTTGCTGTGTAAAGGCTGGTCTTCTCTCTACGCTGTTCAATGTATGGAATAAATAATTTTTTATATATTTTACATATTTCCACAAATTGGACTTTTTCCCGACACAAAAATACCAAATAGTTTAAATGTTTGGAATAGGAAAACGAAATAATCTAAACTTTCAAGTTTTTAATTTGTTAAAAAAAAAATTATTTTATGCTGTAAAACGATATATATATATATATATATATATATATATATATATATATATATATATATATATATATATATATATATATATATATTTTTTTTTTTTTTTCTTTTTCAAGTTGCCCTTGGGGCACTTGCACCTATAGAAATACATGTAGGAGTACCAATATGGCGGCCAGGGGGGGGGCGCCTTTTTGGCGATTCTGTACACAGTCAGCAACGCAGACGGCAATTATACTAATTACATAATTGATGTTGGAGTAATTACAGCAGAAGAGTAAACATATACGCCGCACAAGTGTGAGAGCTTGGCTGCAATAGAAAGATAAAAATGTCTTAAAAGGCGCAGGGGAGGGGTTTTTTTTTCCCCAACCCTGTACTCCAGAATCCAGGACTGTTCACTAATACGGCAAACTTTGGGTGCTGGATTATAAAAACCAAGCCATCAAGCTTTTTCACCCTGTTACAGGATATAGATGTGCAATTAACATTAGTGTCTTTAGCCCCGCCCATGAGGAACAGACCAGATCTGTTAATGCTTTAACAAGCCCCAAACAGATAAATGTGTGATAGATGGTAAATCTAACAGTCAGGCTCTGCTTGAGGTAGCGGCTCCTCATCAGTTTGGGAATGCTGATGTATATAGTCATACATAAAGGACAGCAATTTGACTTGACTATTTTTGCCTCGATCGATACGGAGCGCAGAAAATTTCAGCTTAGAGTCGGGTTTTGGACAGAGAGGAGTAAAAGACCGAAGAGTAAAATCATTACGTGTCTTATTCAGTTGCTCGGCAAATAATACGTTATTGATCAGGTTGGTGCCGGAGGACATTAGGATCCATGTGACACGCACGAGACTGCTTTTACACGGCAGAATCCCTACAACAGGAGGAGGAGGACGGGAGATACTCACGGGTCCAGCTTGTAGAGGTACTGACCCTCCGTGGTGCGCTCCTGGTGATAGGTCAGGTTATAGGCCAGCATTGTATTGATCAGGTCCGCCAGCTGCTGCTTTTCCTTCGTGCTGTACAGCTGCGTATTCACCTGCAGGAAGAGCAGTTTGTACAATATTTTTTAGAAAACAAAATTATTATTTACAAACATCGCCACCTTTGTCTACAGGCCGTGTCTGGTACTACAGCTCGCAATATTCAATTATTGTGTCATTTACCCAATATATCGCAGCGGAGAGTTGCTAACGAACAGCAGCACACTTGCAATACCACATTTACTCTGTAGTGGCCGCTGCAGGGAAAACGAGCAACCGACGGCGACGTCCCCTGACAAACACAGCGGCTTGCTGGGATTTCATGTGATGAGATAACGACTATACTGACCGTCAATATCGGCATGATGGTACCACCCTACCCTGTCCTATATAAATCTATAGAAGCATTTGCCCCTTTAAGAATATATAACTCAGTTTAGAAGGATAGAACATAAAAAAATGCACTGTTACAATTTACTGCTCATTAAAATTGGTATCGGTTCTTGAGATAGTAAAACTTTTCGTTTGTTTACAGCTGGTCACCTGGGAGACCGACCACCGCTGCTGTTTAGCTTGTCAGCACTGAGAAGGATCAGGAGGTAAATTGCGTTCGCTCCAGCGATCCTGACCAGCTTTCCAAACACTTGCAGAAAACCGCTTGTAAGTGCTGCACTTGTTTTGCTGTCTAGCAGCGGTGGTCGGTCTCCAAGGTAACAAGCAGTAAACAAAAGAAAAAAAAAAGCTATTATCTCAGCAACGGCTGAACAATTTTAATAAGCAAAATTGCTTGGAATTATGAGGACTATCTGACAATATCCATCTGTGAAGATGGAGAATGACAGCGGATAATGATAGCGGATCACTCGACCACACTAAACGGGGGGGGGGGGGGAACATATATATTTACTAGATGTGTGTAAAATAAATCAGTACAATAAGAGTTATATCATTTTCCAATATATATTTTATGACATTGCCTCAAATTGCCCCCCGCCCCCAAACAACCACCAGGGGCAGTCCACTCCTCCACCATCCCAGATGTCATGAATAAGCCGTTTTTCAGCATACAGGACAGCAGTAGAGATCGCAGCGCCATTTAAAGGAATGGGGGCTCAGGGCTAAACATACAACTGCAAAAGAGGGGTCAGATATAGATTTCCTGTTTACAAACACTTATGGGCCATCAATTATTCATCCAGGAAAGCGAGCCGACGCAGGAGCAGCTTCCAAACATCGATCACACATCAGCCGCTAACTGTTTTTTTTTCTTAAAGGAAACATATTGATCCTGGAAAGTAAAGGAGCAGAGATTGGAAGTGTCAGAGCGGCGGCTACAGGACATAAGACACTGGCGCACCCTCTCTAGGTCTGCTCACGCATCGTGATCAATGGCTCCCGGATTATCGGACACTTCGGATTAATAGATATTTAAATAAAAAGATATACATATATTTAGATTTTGGGTGCAGGATGAATGATTTGTTAGTGTTGGAGAGATACCAGTGATGTGTACTTTAATATTTTAAAATATTCTATAAAGGAACTTTGGTATTTTTTCTTTGATTTTTATTCAATATTTCAGAATGTTAATTTGTTTTATTTTTAGTTCCACAAAGGGCACTTAAGTCGCTGATTTTACAACTGCATCGCAGTGTATTGTGCCTGGTCGGCGTACAGACGGGTGTAGATTTGGTACATGTGCTTCTTACCCTATGTCGAACCTGTAAGATGCTGCGGCATCTATAGAAGGTGGCAACTGAGGGGTTAATCAATCAGTAGTGGATCCCTGTCATATGAGGGAAGTTTACAGAAGATGGTCAGCCATAAATGCAATCGCCACACACTATGCCGGGTGCTTGGGGCAAGGAAAAAAAATGCTGATATTATAATAAGCAATATCATGTTCATTTCTCTCTACTTATAAATTGCTTTCTATGTCAGGTAGACATGTAAAAAGGACAGGGGGAGACGAGCGACGTTGATCCGCAAGACACAGAACAAAAGGGTCGCCCTCTTTAAGCCTAAAAATATGAGTTTTCCGTCTAATTGCCTCGGCCCTTGGCTCACCCGGAGACACAGATTAAATTGCTTTTTGTTCACTTCAATCACAATTAAATTAAAAGGATATGAGCCTGGGGCTTATGGGTCTATAAAAAGAACGAATAAAGAAAATAACCTCAGACCCGGGGGGGAGATGATGACCTCGTACGGCACCTCTAGAGTCAAGACAACGTGTAGAACGATGTCAGGATGGATAAAGCCAGCAAGACATGAAGCGTAAGGAGCACGGGGCTTTAAATGGGCAAACCCAAAGCGCACAGTCGTGACCCAAAGTTTTCAGACCCTCACAAATTTTGTTTTTCACACAGTTCCCTGCTTCAGTTTTTATTGTGGCAATTGACATTAAAATCCAGATTATGAAAAGCGATCAGATGAATTGCATATGACTGCAAAATTGTTTCTTGTCATCAAAATTAACTTAATCTCCTCCAAAAAAAGGACAGACTAACATTCTGCAGGAAGAACAGGGACTGGACCACAGAGGACCGGTGGAAAGTGGTTTTCTCTGATGAAGCACCCTCCAGGCTGTATGTGATGTTCGCAAGATTGATTGGCCGGAGAAGAAAAGGTGACACTGCCGTGAGACCTGTGTCTGCCAGCAGTACTAGATCTCGAGAACATTCATGTGTGGGGGCTTCTCATCCATGGGAGGGGGCTCACTCGCAATTTTGACTTAAAACACAGCCACGAATAAAGAACGGGATCTAATCATCCTCCAAAAGTGACTTCTCCCAACCATCCAGGAGCAATGTATGTGATGACACTTTCTCCAGCATGACGGAGACAAAGTCACATGGAAAAAAAAAGTGATAACCAAGCGGCTCGGCGAACAAAACTTTTCAATTTGGGGTTCATGTCAAATATGCCAAACCCATTGAGAGCCTGTCATCAGTTCTCAAAATCGAGAGGACAAACAAAAACCCAGAAATTGTGATAAACTAACACTGATGAGGCAAGATCGGGCGATCATCAGTCAGGATCTGGTCCAGAAGCTGATATCAGCTTTGGCTGTGAGGCAGACCTTCAGTCACCCCTGCCTACCATGGTAATCCATTGTTTGTGATGCATGCGTATCTGGCAACCACTCCACTTGAACGCCGCTGTCACAGCAGCATTTAAATGGTTAACAGCAGCATTTCAGAGTTCAGCTCCAGCTGCTGCACACAGATGCCGCTATGTAACCCGGCTGGCATCTACCATGTGTGGACACTACTAATCATGATGTGGTCACTCGACTCTTCGGATAGGTTGACACTGCGTTTTTCATAACAAAAAATACATTAAAAAACAAGACCGTGGCCAGAAAACGGCAGCAGAAATTACATGCATTTCTTATGCATTTTTTTTCTCTCGATAGAAAAAAACCACAGTAAAAAATACTAAAAGAACTGACATCTTGTTTCATAAATAAAAAAACAAAAAAACAAAAACACACAGCATAGGTCTAAGGCTCGCACAAAAATCTCGCACTGTACAGATAAAATTTTAGAAATCCAATTGGTTTTTTTTCTACCACTGTTAAATGCCATTTTTTGACTCAAGAAAACATGTGAACAGGCCCTTGTCTTTTTCCGCATTTTGATGCATTTTTTTTCATACAGGAAACAAAACGGCATTTTACAGCAACAGCTAAATGAATGGGAATATAAAAACTTCATTTACACACTATTGCCTTTGCATTTTTTAGACCTACGTTGTTTTGTTTTTATTAAAATTCAAACATGTCAACTAATTTTTCTCCCCAGCTCTGAACAAAATAAATTAACAGCAAAAAAAATAAACTAAAAAAAAAAAAAAAAAAACTCAAGTTGTGAAGGCAAGAAGCGGAGGCTCTTCTGGTCAAAGCCAAAACTTAGCTGGCAAAAGTAAACTCTAGGGCGACACAGGACACCCATGAAGATGAACTATGGTAAAATAAGCATGCGGGGCACAATGTCAGGAGTCAACAGTGACTGCTGCAGGAATTCAGCTGAAGACTCCTTTAATACTGTATAATCTCTTCAGCAACATATATAGACAAACCGTATATACAAAAACCCCATTCACATGCAGCATATAAAAGCGGGGTTTGGTTTCAGACATTTGGGAGACGTGGCCGACTTGGTACTAACCGGCCGCAGCTTCGGAGAGATGACGTCGAGCAGAAGACACAGAGCATCAAGGATCAAAGACTGAGGTCCAACGCGTGAGCGGATGGCAGGGGCGATCTCAGACACCATGGCGCTCAGGAGATTATGCATCTGGTTCAGTTTGGTTTGGGCCTGTAACGTAGGATAAAAAAAGGATTTAATATTCACTCCTTATACTATAAAATTACAATTACAGTGCATGAAAAATCAACAATGCACATTAGCAACATACCCGAGGGGTGCGCTCATCCTCTCAGAGAGGATGTGGTGCCCTTTAAGAACAATTCTGCATGGACTAGGCAAGCTACAAAATAGTTAATCGCACATAAAATCAATAGTTGTCTGTGGCTGTGCTATAACCTCAGGTGTCAGTACGGCGTTTTTTTTCCGTTATGGATAAAAAAAAAAAAAAAAATAATAATATTTCAGATTACAAAAGGATAAAAATATTTATATTGATCCGTGGAAATCCAGCTCCATCTACAGGTGAATGGAAGTAATGCAGGAGGAAAATCTTTACTTATGCGTCCAATATTACATTGTTTCAATGAGTCTGACTTTTTTACATTGTACATCTTGCAAATTGGTAGAGGGCCCCAAATCCAAACAATTCAATTCCCTAGAGGAATAGAGTGGTAGCAGCGCATGTTGGGAGATGGCCAAATACAAAGCGGCGGTACATATGGGTATTTTAGAGACCCCCACTCTCAGGATTGGCTGGGGTCACAGTAGGAACTTTTAATGTGTGATGTAAAATCTCTAGAACACACCTCATAGTGACTGTTGGGATAAGCGATTCGAGGGATGTTTGAAGCTGCGAAGAAGAGATGGAAGGCGACTGGGAGGAACGGCAGGTATCTCATCAGCTGGAAGTTCTGTCCGTGCATTATCATAGTGTTCACAAGGTCTGTGAATCCCAACCAGTCCAGAGCAGACACCACCATGCCGAAATTGGACTCCTTCACTTTCATGTTTAAAAAGTTATCATACAGTCCCTGCAGAGTGGGTTAAAAGTAGAGAAGTGGTAAAAAGAACTTTTTTTGCATAGTGTCCGCAGCATACAACCATGGTTTCCTGTGTCCCCCTATGAAGAAATAAAGTACATTTTCCAGAAGGTGCAGCATGCAAAAAACAAATAATTGCACTCAAAGTCTATAGTGTATGCAGAAACACATAAGGACACACCGCTGACCCCTCTTCCCCCATAGACGAGGAGTGGGCATTTCCCTCCCAGCGACGAATATCTCTAGAACTCACCATCGTCAGCTTCTCATATTCCCCTGTGGCCGTGGTCAGGTGCAATATGTGATGAAATCTTTGTCCCAAAACACTTAAAGGAGTCCTGCCCAACACATTGAGGGGATCATTGTCATTTCCAAGAAGCAGCTGAAAATCTGGGGTGGTGACATCTAGACCAATGCGTTTTCTTGAGACAAAAAAAAAAAAAAAACACCAATCAAGCATCAAAATAACCAAGACCCTTAAAGGGTATTCCTATCATTAAAATCAATACCCATAAATCCCCAAAAAGCAGCAGACGTATGCAGCCATGGCTCCGTTTGGGCTTTGTCTAGTCACCATTTTTCAAGACCTGTAAAAATTCCAGTTTTGCACTAATGGAGCTGTGCGAAGGACTTTCTTTTTTACAGATACCATTTTGCAGTAGCTGAGGTTTTGATTGCTTCTTGCATTTGTTTTTTTTACAGAGGTGCTGTGACCGAAAAACAGAGTTCAAGCGTTTTGTTAGAGCCTTATGGGTTAATTGTATACTTTTTTTTTTTTTTTAAACTCCACATGACTTAGCAACCCAAAATCATGTTACAAGGAAAGATGATGGTTGGGTGAATGGGCGGGACCCTTGGACCACATGCTTTAAATGTTATTAAAAACTGGCAGCATTTAAAGGGTTAACAGCAGCAGGCAGAACACATCTCCACTTGCTGAAGTTGGATGGGTAACAGCCAATCTTCTGGGTATGTACCAGTGCATCCAATGGCAGGAAAGGGGCATTTACAAATTGTAAAGTGATGGAAAATAGCTAAAATCTGTGAATAAGTGATGAGCAGAGGAATATAGCATGAAAACATCCCCGGATATAAAGGGGGCCACAGCACGGATTCTAGAGACCACACTGAAGTGAATGGCGGGTGGTTTTGCACCGCTTACCATGAAGGGTAAAACTGTTGGCATAAGCTAGTGAAGTACCCCCTTAATACACATTCATGCACGTTATTACCAGCTGATACCTTTGGACTTTAGGAAGCTGGAATATTTCCTGCCATACAGAGAACAAGCCCTTGTTCTGATCCTTCAACCCAATCTTCATTGTCTGGACTGTCCGCATGTTTAGTTCTTTTTTTCCTTTGCCACGTAGAAACTGAGAATAGGAAACCGCAGTGTTATTAAATGAGCACCACCCCTGACCACAAAACCAATAGTAGCATGCACCACCCCTAGGGATCTATCCTATAGTTCTACAAGTTCATTAAGCAGCCCCATGTAAGGAAGGACAATAATAACCAATAAACTGCACAGGAATTCCAAACTTATTAAGGGCACGTTGTAAGAAAAGAAAGTGGCATTGAGGGATACCCTGTAGTCACATACGCACCTGCAAAGTATTAATACAGGACCTAATATCGTTATCAGTCTTCTCACACAACGCCATCAGGGCCCCTGTGTCGGCTCTCATGCCCTGTTTAAGGCTGATCTGCAAAAAAAAAAAAAAAAAACACTGGCTAACCATTTCTATAGCAAAGCACATCAAACACGAGCCATTCTATAGCTGAGATGACCTAACCTCATACAACCTTTGCACGAGCCTGGAGGGCAATGTCTGGGGGAAATTCAAAATGAACGCCTGCTGCCTGAGCTGTCGCAGAGATGGCACATACCTGCACAGAAGAGAAGAGGTGACATAACTAGAGGAATAACCTTAAAGGGGTTGTCCACTGAAAGCAAGTTATCACCCATCCACACTGATAAACTATTGAGCAGTAGGGTCCGACTACGTGGACGGTAACGGGACACTTTAGTCCCCGTTAAAAAGGAGCAACATTGGACAAGTTCGACAGTCGCTCCATTCACTCCCTATGGGGCTGCCAACAGGGCTGTGAAGTCGGAGTTAAAGTCGTGGAGTCGGAGTCCATTTTGGTAGAGTTGGTGTCATGGAAATTGAGGAGTCGGAGTCAGAGGTTTGGCTTACCGACTCCACAGCCCTGGCTGCCAAGCAGCAGCTTCTGCTGTCACCATTGTAAAAGTAGTATAAAAGGAAAGTTCAGTGCACAAAGAAGTTATTATAGAGGATACTAACTGGTCATTACAAATACAGATGATCGGTCTCAGCATCAGACCTCCATCTTTCCTTTTCTTCTTGGTTGCAGCCGCTTCGCCCTCCGCATCCTTGCCGTCTTTACGGTTGATTAAACTTAGCAGCATATTGATGGAGACCTGGAGAGCAGAGAGGAGTCAGAATGGCATTAAAGTAACCATAATCTGACCTCGGCCACGATACGCTTACAGATCAGTCCGTACATCCACATACGGGCTGGATAACCGCACATACATGTCTTATCAAAATCAGACAGCATTAACGATATGGTTCTCACTTCTGCAAGTTTCTTGATTTTTCTCTTCATGGATCAGGAGCTTCGAACATGCCTGATTTATAAAGTCACAGAAGATTATTTTTCTCTCACTTACCGTAGGGGCGCCATCAATTTCATCAATAACCAGACAGTTTGGACGCTCGTCAATGCCCAGCACAGATTTCATTTGCGTTGCAGCTTCAATTCTCGTTCTGAAAATCTCCGGACTTCGGTCATCGCTGAAAATTTGGAACACAGAAAAAGTTGTCAAAGACCTAACAGGCGTCACCTCCACATGACACAACGGGAGTACGGGAGTAAATTTTCTGCTGCAAATCCGCTGGCAGAAAATCCACATTACCGGCGTTTGACCAAATCTCAATAGCCCGCCAAAAAACATGAAAGACTGTCACTTAATTCTGTGGACTTTATTGCATATTTCACCCAAAGCACAGGGCGAAGAGTGAGTCAAATCCGAACCTTTTGCCACAGCAATTTTGGCCAGTTTCATGTTGCAAAAAACTGTAATGACCTAAAAAATATTTGGTATGTCTGCAGTCTTGTATTATGTGATATATAATATATATATATATATATATTTATCTTACACACACACACTCACCTGGCGTTCATCTCCACCACATTGTAACCAGCATGTCTTGCTATTACATGGGCCAGTGTAGTTTTCCCCAGACCAGGAGGACCACAGAGCAAAGTGACCTAACCCACCAAAAAAATAAAAAAGATTACTAGTTTTCTTAAAAAATCCAACCTGATATTCATCCACATAAAGGGACACCAATGCTACAAAGAGGAGTTGCTTCTGGAAGAGGTTTTGCACTGAGGCCTAGTTATTACAGAAAATCGTGGCAAAAACAAAGCACAATCGCAGTGTGTGAATATGATCTGAGGAAGCTCTTATTCTGAATCAATGCAGCTTCAAGCTCCTGCTACTAATCTGTAAATCCCTGGACATTTTTATAATGTGAATTGCAGACGTCTTCACACATCCGTTACCTTGTTCTTGGGCCTATTGTGCTGATCTAGTTCTGCCTCCAGAATCTCTTCTGTGATCTGGGCTTTGCTTTTCCACTTTCCAGCTGATTCCTTCTGGAACTTGTTCGCTCTCTGGTCTGGCATCACCTTTGGCTTCTTCACCATCTTTTCTTTACCAAACACTACAGTGTCCCACAATTTTAACCACTTCAAAAGGCAGCGATTTGTGTACTGAAGGAGATAAGTGAGGGAGGGGGGTGGGGGGGGAAACAATCAGATGTGGGTGAGATTTTTTTTTTTATTTTCTTCAGATATAACACAGTGACTTAACACTTACATCATCACTCAGCAGCTCGGTGTAATGTCTTGGGGTGTATCTGTCAACCCAGAGGTTTTGTGAGGACACATCATCCTCTTCATCTTCCTCTTCTGCCTCTGCACAAACCGGCTCTAAACTTTCACTTTCCGCGTCTTCTAATGCATTCATTTGGCTGCAAACAGAAGCAAAAAAATAACAGGATTTTTGGGTTGCTTACCGTAAAATCTGTTTCTCGGAGCCTTCATTGGGGGACACAGAGACCATGGGTGTATGCTGCTGCCACTAGGAGGCTGACACTATGCAAATAAGAAAGTTAGCTCCTCCTCCGCAGTATACACCTCACCGACAGGAAGTAAGATATCCAGTTAGTGAGAAAGCAGTAGGAGAAACAACAGAATAGAGAATAAACAGACAACTCAACTGTAACCATAAGACACATAGCAAATAGCAGGAGTTGTAAAACATGGGAGGGTGCTGTGTCCCCCAATGAAGGCTCCGAGAAACAGATTTTACGGTAAGCAACCCAAAAATCCTGTTTTCTCTATCGCCTCATTGGGGGACACAGAGACCATGGGACGTCCCAAAGCAGTCCCTGGGGAGGGAAAACAAATATCAATCAGGCAAGCGGACTCACCACCGCTGCCTGCAGGATCCTTTTTCCTAGGCTGGCATCCGCCGAAGCATAGGTGTGGACCCTGGAAAATTTCACACACGTGTGAAGAGATGACCAGGTTGCAACTTTGCAAAGCTGCCGAGCAGAAGCTGTGTGATGCACCGCCTAGGAGGCACACACTGCCCGGGTAGAGTGAGCTCTAATTCCAGGAGGGACCACTCGATGCTTGACCCGGTAGGCTTCCAAAATTGCCGATCTGATCCAGCGAGCAATAGTAGCCTTGAAGGCCGGCTGACCTTTCCGCGCGTTATCTGGAATGACGAAGAGGGGAGTCTGTCTTCCGCAAGGGAGTCGTCCTAACAAGGTCGACTTTCATCACACTGACCAGGTCTAGCTTGTTCAAGTAACGTTCAAGAGGATGAGTTGGACCCGGACAAAAGGACAGGAGAACAATATCCTCATACAGGTGGAAAGTGGACACCACCTTAGGAAGGAAAGAGGGCGGAGGCCGCAGGACCACCTTATCCTAGTGGGGTACCAAGAAAGGGGAGCGACAAGAAAGGGCCGCCAATTCCGACACGCGCCGGATGGAGGTGATGGCCACCAGGAATGCTACCTTCCAGAAGAGAAGGGATAGAGAAACTTCCCTGAGAGGTTGGAAAGGTGGACCTTGCAGAACCTCGAGAACCAGATTAAGATCCCATGGATCCACAGGAACGCGGTATGGAGGTGCCACATGAGCCACCACTGAAGGAAGGTCTTGACCTGCGGATGGGAGGCCTATGTCTTCTGGAACAGAATGGAAAACGCCGAAACTTGACCTTTCAAAAAACTGAGGGCAAAGTCTGCATCAAGGCCTGTCTGGAGGAACGCCAGGACAGAAGGGAATGAAAAAGGACATGGGCGGAATGTTATTGGCCTCGCACCAAGTGAAATAAGCCGTCCCCGTACGATAATAAATTTTGGAATACGAAGGCTTCCTAGCCCGGATCATGGTGTGAAAAACCCGATCCGAAGAACCAGAACGTTTCAGAACCGCGGCCTCAACAGCCATGCCGTTAAATAGAGCGGCTGAGAATTAGGGTTGGAAATCGGACCCTGAGAAAGCAGATCTGCTCTGTCTGGAAGCTTCCAGGGGGCGTCCGCGAGCAGGTTGACGACGTCCGTGAACCAAAAACTTCTGGGCCAATCCGGAGCGATGACGATGACTGGAACCCCTACCGCCTTGATTTTTTTCAACAACTTGGGAAGAAGAGGAAGGGGAGGGAAAGGGTAAGGGAGCTCGAACTGAGACCAGGGAATGGTCAGAGCATCTGCGCCCGCTGCAAGAGAATCTCGGGCCCTGGATACGAACTGTGGGACTTTGCTGTTTAGGCGATCTACCTCCGGAGTCCCCAAATGACGGGAAAGCTGATGAAAGACATCCGGATGTAAGGACCATTCTCCCGCTGCGAGACCTCGCGGCCGAGAAAAACGGCGGCCCAGTTGAGCACGCCGGGAATGTGCAACGCAGAGTTACTGGGACTGATATATCTGCCCAGTGTACAATCTTGGGCACTTCCGCTAGAGCTGAGGAATTTCGTGTCCCCCCTTGGAGATTGACATATGCCCCCGCTGTGGCATAGATTGTCTGAATACGGAGTGCAGACCCCTGAGCATTTCCCAGAGAACGAGAGACAGATAAATCATCCGTATCTTGAGGACATTGATAGACAGACTTGTGTATTGAGTCGACCACCGACGCTGAACAGCGTGATTGCGAAACACTGCACCCCAGCCCAAAGGACTGGCGTCCGTTGTCACAATGACCTGCCCCGAGAAAGAGAGAGAGGTGACGTCAGCCACCAATTGAGGGATTGTTTGACACAGGGCAAAAGGTGAATTGGCCGATCCAGGGAAAGGACAGACCTGTTCTACCGAGACAGGAAGGCTTGTTGAAGCGGTCTTGAGAGAAATGGGTAAAGGGAACCGCTTCGGCCGTTGCCACCATCTTTCCCAAGACCTTCATGGCTGACCGGAAAGATGGAATCCGTGTGCTCTGCAGTGACCGTACATCTCGCCGCAGAGAGATCATTTTCTCTAGTGGAAGAAAAACCCCGGATCGACGGGTGTCGAATAATAGGCCTAGAAACACAAGACGTAGTGTCGGAACAAGCAGGACATCGTTTGTCGACAAGCCACCCTAAATTGGACAGGGTGTAGAGGGTAGACCTTGCGAGTCTGGTGAACAAGCGGAACTTTGATTAGAATGTCGTCGAGGTACGGAAAGAGGACCAGACCTCTGATCCTCAACAAGGCGATCAACGCCGCCATGATCCTTGTAAATACTCTGAGTGTGATGGTGAGACCGAACGGCAGGGCGACAAACTGGTAGAGGTCCTGGTGAAACACGAAGTGCAGGAATTTCTGATGCCCAAAAAGGATGGGCACATGCAGATAGGCATGTTGAATGTCTATTGAGCCCATGAATTCCGGCGCTTCTATGGAAGCGATTACTGAACGAAGAGACTCCATCCTGAAATGTCGTAGGCGGACCCTCCTGTTCAGTAACATGAGGTCCAGGATGGGCCGGACCGCGCCGCCTCTTTTTTTTTTTTTTTTTTTTTTTTTAACCACAAACAGGCTTGAATAAAACCCTGTGAAACGGTTCTGACTCGAGAACGGGGACGATCACCCCGGAACTGAGGAGGGAGGCGATGGATGCAAAAAAACCCGGAACTAAGGCAGGTGTCGTGATAGTCATGCTGATGTGGACCGTCCAGTTCTGGATCTGGAGGATCTGCCCTGAGAGGAGTGAGACCGCCAGGAGGGAGTGGGCTTAAAGGAGACCTTCTTCCTATCCTGGCGTGCTTGCGGCTTTGTTGGTTGGACAAGGCTTCTGCCGTCGCGAAGCGGTGGAAAGACCGAAAGCTAAACTGACGCCTTGGAGGAGGTCTACGAGGCTTGGACTGAGGGAGAAGAGAGCTTGTACCTCCAGTGGAGTCTTTAATAATCTGGACCAGCTGGGATCTGAAAAGATGCGCTCCCTGAAAAGGCAGATTGGTAAGGGACTTTTCTGAAGACAAATCCGCCTGCCAAGCCTTGAGCCAAATTATACGCCGGATTGCAACAACGTTGCTAGACGCTTGAGCTGCGCAAGACGCGGCATCCAAGGAGGCTGAGACCAAATAATTCCCCTGCATGGGAGATCTGGTTGGCTAGCTCGGCCAATCACTCTGGTTGGGCCCTATCCAGAATGCCCTGGCGGAAATTCTCCGCCCAGGTAGCTATGGCCTTTGCTACCCAAGTGGAAGCGAAGGCAGGACTTAGCACCGTCGCAGCCGCTTCGAATGCTGACTTTGCTAAAGATTCTATGATCCTGTCGTTAGAATCTTTCAGAGACGCCACAACTGAAATCGGGAGGACCGTGTTGTTAGATAGTCTGGACACGGGAGCGTCAACAGCGGGGGAAGCCGACGTGGTCGGTGAGCTCTTGAGAAAATGGATACCGTACGCCGAGGCGCTTCCCTCATTGAAAGTGCCTGGTCGGATTTACTCTTTCCCTGGTAAGACGCTTGTCAAACTCAGAGTGCCCATTTGAACGAAACCTCGTGATCTGAGGATTTCGCAGGGGAGTCTGTCATTTCGAAGGAGTGGTTAAACGCTGCAATGAGGTTCTGAACCGTAACCTTCATGTCCGCGTCATGGTCCGAATCCAGCTCTAAAATGTCTTCGGATGGCGCGTCCGAGAACGCTTCGCCTGACTCAGGTGAGGAGGCACGGGAAGAAGACTGCTGGGACGGACTATGTGGCGAGATGGGACGAGGGGAGGATTCCGGCCGGAGAACTTGCCTGGGTCTTTTGCGACTCATGCTGGCTGGCTCAGATGGAGCCTCTTGCAACCTAGTGGATACTGAAGTATCCAGGGGCAACTTATCAAGAACCGCCACTGACTGGGGAGTGGACTGACCTGAGCGAAGTTTGCGTTTGCAGAAGAACATGCAAAGAACTTGAACTAAAGTGCCCGTGGGAGCGAGCATGATCAGGCTTAGTTGTACACATAATGAGGGACAGTCACTGAAGGAATGCCGGAAGATTGGGGGACAGGGAGGAGGGTGTCAGTCTGCCGAAGCAGAACTACTCACGGTCTGTTGTCCTGTGGATAACCCCAGTACGCGATGCTGCACAGCTCGTCTGGATTTGCAGGGTCGCAGCAGAGTGCATTGGCCGGCTGACAGTGTCTGGTTGACAGGAGAGAAAATAGCGGCCGCCTGAGAAGCACGAGAAGGAAGAGCGCTTTTCCTGATAGGATGGGCGGAGCTAACCGCCGACGCTGAACATGACTCTGCCCGCTGACAATGGTGGGCTGATCGCCGCCTCAGGGCGCCTGGGAGCAGGAGGGGAGGCGGTGGGCGGGAGGAAAAGCCACCTGAGAATGAAGGAGGGGGCGTGGCCGCGACGCTGGACTAGGCCCAACACTGCCCGCTGACAATGGTGGGCTGATCTCCGCCTCAGGGCGCCTGGGAGCAGGAGGGGAGGCGGTGGGCGGGCTTAGAACGGGCGGGAGGAAAAGCCGCCTGAGAATGAAGGAGGGGGCGTGGCCGCGACGCTGGACTAGGCCCAAACTGAAGCCGGGGCCTAAATTCAGTGAGGCGGCCGCCTGTCAGCAAGGGGTGGCGCGGAGGTATCGCAGCCCGAACGCTGCTGTCTGAAGCCTGGCCGAGATGAAGAAAAACGGGCTGTGGGGCACATGCCGCGGCAGTCTGGAAGCGCGGGACGGTCGTGGAGGCCTCGCAGCACCGCCACGGCGACCGCTCCTGAAGGATGTCTGAAGCTGCTGATGGAGGATGCGACTGGGGCCCTATACTTACCCTGTCCTCGGACCGTTCCATGGAAAACCTGTTGGAAAAAAGGTACCTTGAACGTCCTAGTAGAAGTATGTCCGCGCCTCATCCAAACCGACAGGCTCTGGTAGGCGAGTGGGTGGGAGACGGGAGACGAGGACCATCTGGATCGCTGACACGAACCCGTGCTGGCGGCCGCCTGAGAAGGCTGTTGGTCCTGCATCGGAGAGCTGTGAGGATACGGGGTGGCAGTACACGCCGTACTCACAGTCTCTTGTGGGACTACAGATGTGACTATTCACTCTGTATCCCTCCGAAAGATCTGAAAAGAAACGACGCACACTGAGGTAGATATGGGTCTATGAAAGACCCGTGTCCACCTCCTACTGACACTAAGCTAAACTGGATATCTTACTTCCTGTCGGTGAGGTGTATACTGCGGAGGAGGAGCTAACTTTCTTATTTGCATAGTGTCAGCCTCCTAGTGGCAGCAGCATACACCCATGGTCTCTGTGTCCCCCAATGAGGCGATAGAGAAATATTAAATTATAAAATGTCCATAATAAACTAGATTTTTGTATCTTATGAAGACAAGACTGGTGGTTCACACAATGGATCAGGAACCCCCCACACCCCTTCCTCAACAAGGCAGCACAGAGTCAGGGTCTCTTCAGGCTGCTCCTGTCCTGGAGGACTCGAGTCTTCTTTTAATTACGTGGACTGCTGAAAGACCAGCGTGCCATGCATTTGCCCCTCGTTAGTAGGTGCAGGAAAAAAGGCCCCAGACTGCTCATGAATCAAACCCAGCATCCATGTGTAATGGGGAGACTGGCAACAGCTGCTGCTGAATGAACGTCCACATGTATGGGGGAGCCCGGAAAGCGCTGCCGCCGAATAAGTTGGTGTATAAGAGAGATAGCTGTCGCCAAATGAGCGTACATGTATATGGAGGATTCAAGAGAGATAGCGGCCATCGAATGAGCGTCCACGTGTATCAGGGGCACGGGAGAAACAGCTGTCGCCAAATGAGCGTCCATGTGTAAGGGGGGAGACGGGAGAGATAGCTGCAGAAGTCAGGAGAGACCGTTGCCGTCGAATGAGCATTCATGTATATGGGGGAGACGGGAGCGAAAGCTGCCGCAGACTGAGTACTCGTATATGGTGGAGATGGCTGTCTGCTAAACAAGTGTCCATGTGAATTCAACAGCCAAGAGAGATAATTACTGACTGAATGTGCGTCTGTGTGTATTGAGGAGTCGGTTGTGGTAGTTACTGGCTAAGTGCCATGCGTATGGGGGAAGCTGGGAGGAATGGACGTCACCCGCATAGCACCTTGGGTCTGGTTACCTGCTCAGCATTTCCGTAAGGCGCTGGGATTCCTCTAGCACTTGCCTTCTGCGCTGAAAGACAAGACAGGTCTCAGTCGACATATGTAACACCAAGAGCTGCAGAAATGGTCACACGTCTAATCCGGGAATCTGGATACTTTGGGCAATATTTATATTCTTTTACGGCTAGCACCAGGGACGTTGCTTACTTCAAAGATCTACTTAGTAGGAGTCCCGTATCTGTTCTTTGTTCACCCTCCCCGAGTCCAGTGCCGAGTCTCCGCCATTCCTACTAGTGTCTGCTATTGACTACAGTTCTCCTGTCACGTCAGCAACCCTGCCTCCAATTTCTGTGCTTTGCTAGAGTTTATGGCACAATCTGATTGGCTGCCGCACAGTCACCAGGGTAGCTATGGATCCAGGGAGAGTGATTACGGCTGTTTATTTTTTTTACATCCAACTAAGCCTATGGGCAAAAGTTTTCACTAAAAGGGACAAACCCTTTAATTAATGGCTCATTACCTCATCAGCAACTTGCTCCTTTAGGTAGGAAATCGGGAGGCCCAGTAGATGAAGCTGCTGTTCACTTCTCCAACTGAGGCCTGCAATTTTAGTGCCCTAAAAAAAAAAAACACGCAAATCTAAAATTTTGGAAAGTATGTCTAAAAAGGGCCAGGTGGCTAGTTTTTTTTGTTAAGGATTACAAACCTGAACCCCAGTCCCATCCTCATCATCTCTCAATGTCAAGTAAACCCTGGTGCCGTCACTAGCCGTCACGTTGATGTAGTCCTCTAGCACCGGCGGCCGCGTCAGGATGCGCTTCTGCTCAGTTTTTGTTGGGGTGACTTGCAGAGGAGCCACATCACTGACTTCAAGGGCATCGCAGCTCAGAAACTTTAGATGTCTGTTAAAACTGGTGAAAAAAAAATTAAAATATTATATATGTTCATTTCTCACTCTCCCCAGGTCCTGTGACGAGTCTCTACCATAGCCAACGGTCTCGGTTTTTGTCTGCAGCACTGATGTTAACAGAGCTGCAGCCAGTGAGCTTAGCAGCTCTGCAGAGTTTAAGGCACAACTTGATGAACTCGTACGACTGTCTGCAGGACTTCAGACACTAGATACCAGGAGCAGCGGCAAAGACTGAGAGCTGGACCTGCAGGCTGTCATAGCATGCTGGGATTTGTAGTTCTGTAACAGATCGGAGATCAGCAAGATAAACTTCTCTCCAAATGAGAACACAGGAGTCTTTGTACCTGTCCTGCTTTTTCTTTGTAAGATCGGGTGATGGAGGAGGAGTGATGTCATCACTTATTTCTGGGCTAGCCTCAGAACGATTTGTCACTCCAAAGTCTAGCTTCTTAACAGCTTCCATTTTTGGGCGCTTTGCTTTGGGAGCTACGGAAAGGAAAAAAGGATGAAGGCAAAAAAGGATAGAACCGGCAAAAAGGATGGAAAAGGAAATTAATTTTTGCTTACATTCCCACCCATTTCCGAGATCTCTGCTTGCTGTCAGTAAACACAGAACCTTTCATTCATAGAAAACCTGTACAGACTTATTAGTCTTACAGCTGAGGGTTTGTCTCATTGTATCCAGTCTGAACAATTCTCTTGTGAGTGAAGCACACGATCAATCGATAGATTGTAACAATGTATCTGTTCTGAAGTCTTTGTCTCAGAGGATTGTCTGGACAGAACACCAATGTAACATGTGGCGCACAGCAGAGAGATACAGTGTTTCCCCCAAAATAAGCTCTAGCATGATTTTTCAGATTTCTTGGGAGCATGCTTAAAATATAAGCCTTACTCCAAAAACAAACCCTAGTTGCGGTTCAATAAGAAAGTGTCCACGCAGCTAAAAAAGTTAAATACAGCAGGACCCTTCATCAAAGAAGGTAGACACCCCCAAAAGAATCGCACTCACCAGACCCCGAACAATTATAGCCAGGAAGTGGATGGGCGCTCACCCAGATCTGTGTCACTGGCAGGTCCAGCTGCACTGCAGATCGGGTAGCAGTATCACTCCGATCCCGAGTGCTCGGTTTCGGGTCACAAGGCGGACCTGATAGAATTGAATGTGGGAGCCCATCCACTTGTCATCTCTACCGTAGTTTTTCTTTTTTTATTTGGGGGGGGGGGTACACCGATATTAGCAATCAGCCTGAATACATAGAGAATAATTGTGAATTTAAGTATGCAATTTAAATCATAGTAAATACAGTATGCACCAACCACTATAGGGCTGGTGTATATGGTTCTGCATTATGAGACCAGCAGAGCAGATAAGAAGATGAGTAACTGAACCAGTAACAGGATTAATACAAAATGTATTAATAAAACTTAGATAAAATACAATTTGCAAAAATTGAAAAATGCAAATATAAATATATCAATTAGCCAGTAGATGGCAGCACATGAATAATTCATCAAATGATAAAACCTACAATATCTAAAAGGCAGGGATGCCACACTATTTGTCATATACATGTTAACACCTAAATGTCCAAAAGGAAATTGCCCTATCATTTGATGAATACTCCACTCAAGGTTACTACGGTAATTTATATGCTCCTACCTTTCCCTAAATATTTATGTGCTGCCATCTACTGGCTAATTGATATATTTATATTTTAATTTTTGCATTTTTTAATAAATTATATATTTATCTAAATTTTGTTAATACATTTTCTTTTGTGCATCGTTGTTCATGGAACATCAGACATCCCTTGTATTTTTTTTTTTTTTTTTTTGGCTCTTGCCTTCTACCCGCTCTGTGTACTGTTGGCTGCAGAATGAGTTCACTGAGGATCCATCAGTGAGCTCCTTCTGACAGTCTCTCTCTTTCCTGAGTTGATTTATGACCACTAAACCACAGGGGAAAAAAAAAAGCCTCTAGAAGCAGAACGGGGACAAACTTTTAGTGAAACGCGATGGTGAGAAGGATATTTTAGCGCCAAATAAATGCGATTAAGCCAAATCTGATCTGAGTTTTGACACGGTGTTCCAGAAATCCACTCCCTAAAATTCGGTGCAGAGTGTGGACGGATTTTAGCGCAGAATCCGACCTAAAATCCGCGTGAAGGGTGAGACGTACTGAGCGGCGGCTCGTAGAGGCTGTCGGACGCCCCGTCCTCGTCTGACAGGTGAAGGACGGCGGCTTCTCGCTTCTTACGCTCCTCGCGGACGCCATTAACGCTGCGATCGGCGGAGGTGATCGTCTCTTCGAACGACGGCTTGTGGCGCAGCTGCGATGCTCTTGGTGCCAGTCGGGAAGGCGGCGGGCCGTCTGTCAACAAAGCAAAGGAAGGGGTTAAATGGATGTCACCTGTACAAGACCGCTGCTGCCAGTCAGTGATCGGAAACATGCAGCCTCCAGCAGCTGCAGAACTACAGCTCCCAGCATGCCCACACAGCAGCAAGCCTGACAGGAGCCTCTGGGAGATGCAGTTCTGTAGAGAGCAGGGACAATGGCCGCCAAATACAGCAGCGGCCAGCCCCCTCACCTTCCAGCTCGGCCAGGACCTCCAGCTCGGAGGCGAACTGCTCCTCGTAGTCATCCTCTATCCCGTACAGGTCGTACTCGTCCATGTCCCTCACACAGACGACACATTCCCGCCAAACATCCACTTCCGGGTGACCGCATTCCGGCCGTCACGTGACCAGCAGGCTTCTGGCGTCTGATTGGCTGCGGAGGAGGGGGAGAGCGGCTCTGGGATTGGCTGGAACGCACCCGGCGTGTAGAGCGGAGCTGTGAGGGCAGAAGACGGGTGGGAGGAAGAAGGAGCGGACGGGTGAGGGTGATACGTGTGTGTGTGACACTGTGTAATATGTGTGTGTGACACTGTGTAATGTGTGTGTGTGTCACACTGTGTGATGTGTGTGACACTGTGTAATGTGTGTGACACTGTGTAATATGTGTGTGTGACACTGTGTAATGTGTGTGTGTGTGTGTCACACTGTGTAATATGTGTGTGTTGTGACACTGTGTAATGTGTGTGTGTCACACTGTGTAATGTGTGTGTGACACTGTGTAATATGTGTGTGTTGTGACACTGTGTAATGTGTGTGTGTGACACTGTGTAATATGTGTGTGTGTGACACTGTGTAATGTGTGTGTGTGACACTGTGTAATGTGTGTGTGTCACACTGTGTGATGTGTGTGACACTGTGTAATGTGTGTGACACTGTGTAATGTGTGTGACACTGTGTAATGTGTGTGTGTGACACTGTGTAATGTGTGTGTGTGTGTGTCACACTGTGTAATATGTGTGTGTTGTGACACTGTGTAATGTGTGTGTGTCACACTGTGTAATGTGTGTGTGACACTGTGTAATATGTGTGTGTTGTGACACTGTGTAATGTGTGTGTGTGACACTGTGTAATATGTGTGTGTGTGACACTGTGTAATGTGTGTGTGTGACACTGTGTAATGTGTGTGTGTCACACTGTGTAATGTGTGTCACACTGTGTAATGTGTGTGACACTGTGTAATATGTGTGTGTTGTGACACTGTGTAATATGTGTGTGTTGTGACACTGTGTAATGTGTGTGTGTGTCACACTGTGTAATGTGTGTCACACTGTGTAATGTGTGTGACACTGTGTAATGTGTGTGACACTGTGTAATATGTGTGTGTGTCACACTGTGTAATGTGTGTGTCACACTGTGTAATATGTGTGTGACACTGTGTAATGTGTGTGTGACACTGTGTAATGTGTGTGTGACACTGTGTAATGTGTGTGTGTGACACTGTGTAATGTGTGTGTGTGACACTGTGTAATGTGTGTGTGAGACACTGTGTAATGTGTGTGTGAGACACTGTGTAATGTGTGTGTCACACTGTGTAATATGTGTGTGACACTGTGTAATGTGTGTGTGACACTGTGTAATGTGTGTGTGTGACACTGTGTAATGTGTGTGTGAGACACTGTGTAATGTGTGTGTGAGACACTGTGTAATGTGTGTGTCACACTGTGTAATATGTGTGTGACACTGTGTAATGTGTGTGTCACACTGTGTAATATGTGTGTGACACTGTGTAATGTGTGTGTGACACTGTGTAATGTGTGTGTGTGACACTGTGTAATGTGTGTGTGTGTGACACTGTGTAATGTGTGTGTGTGACACTGTGTAATGTGTGTGTGAGACACTGTGTAATGTGTGTGTGACACTGTGTAATGTGTGTATAATAGTGTGTCATAGGTGCATAATATAACACTGTATACTGTCTGCAGAGTGTACAGTGTCTGCCGGGTGCACAATGTTTGTATATAATGTCAGTGGTGTATATGATAATGTGGGTGTATTGTGATTATATATAATATATACATAGGTGTATAATGTATATTTAGTGTGTGTGCACAGATCATGCGTGTTTATACAGTATATATAATGTGTACTGTGTATGTAATGTGTGTATTTATATGTGCAATGTGTGTGTATATCTCCTGGGTGGGCCAACTTCAAAATGGCTGCCATGGTCCCCCCTCCCATATACTAATGTGCCACAAACAGGAAGTTGATATCGCCAACCATTCCCATTTTATTTAGGTGTATCCATGTAAATGGCCCACCCAGGTCTAACCTTATAAATGGACCCCCCTGTATATGTATGTGTAATGTGTGGGTACATAATCTGTGTGTATATATGTACATTGTTTACAATGTGTATAATGTAAGTGGTGTATGTCCTATATACGTGTGTATATGCATTGTGCACACTAGGGCTGTCGCGTCGGTAAACCAAACCTCCAACTCCTCAATTTCCATGACTCTGGCTCCACCAAAATGGGCTCCGACTCCACAGCTCTGGTGCACACAATGTGTACTGTATATGTAATGCAAGCATATATATTGTATGTAATGTGTGTGTGTATACATATATGTTTATAATGTAAGTGCATGTGTGTATAATATATACATATAAGTAATGTATACACAAAATGTTTATGTATTGTGTGTGTGTATATATATATATATATATTTGTTTACTGTAAATATGTATGTAATATGACAAGAAGTAAAGAAACACTTGTGAAGCAAACCGAGCAGCTTCATCATGTTGTCACATGGACTGACTTCCAATGAACCTTTATGTCTCATCAAGAGCTTATTTGGGGAATGGCTGTCTGTCAAGTGTGTTTTGCAGGGGCAGTGTTGGTACACAGCTCCATATCGCGCTGAGCCGTATTCCATAACTGTTCTAAGTGAGAATATGTGAAGATCCACTCAACTAGTCCATCATTACTATAAGGCATGATAAAGATCAGTCAATCCAGAAAATTGCTAGAAGATTGATGATTTTCATGAGACTGGCTCTTTTGAGGACCCACCCCTGGAATGGGAAACCAAGCATTACCTTTGCTGCAGAGGATAAGTTCATCAGGCACCAGCCACAGAAGACGAAAATGTGCAAAGCCGCAGATAACAGCCCTTATAAATGACGCATGGACATTAATCAGCAGACGCATCTCAACATAAACTGAAGCAGGCAGTTATGGTCGAAAGGCTGCAAGGAAGCCACAACTGAGAACCGCGAACAAGAAGAGACTTGTTTGGGCCAAACAAATCTGCACTGTTGGCTACTATGAGTGATGTTAGGAAAAAACATATATCCTTGTTTGCTTCACATGTGTTTCTTTACATATTTGTACATTTTGTGGCTTTGCTGCCTTCAGTCTGAATTTGCAATGTGCACATTCCAAAAACAATAAGGTAACAATTGCGTGAAGATGCGTCCAAACTTCTGACCACTGCTGTATATATAATGTATGTACTGTATGTACTTTCTGAATGTATGGTATTTCTCATCCCTTCCTGTCTTGTGTGGCTATCCCCTCAGCACAGCGGGTCCCTTTGTGTCCATGGAACCGGGCAGTATAGAGAAGTTGTCCCTTCTGCACCAGAGCTCCGACTTCTTAGTGGTAAACAAGCACTGGGACATCCGCATAGACAGTAAGATGTGGTACGAGAAGCTGACGGTGCAGCGACAGCTCAAGCACCGCTTCCCCGAGCTCGCCGATCCCGACACCTACTACGGGTTCAGGTGAGTTTTAGTTCCGAGCGTCCGTCTCATTATTGGGTCCATGCAGATTTATTGTATCTCATTGTCTCACAGGTTCTGCCATCAGCTCGACTTTTCGACCAGTGGAGCTCTATGTGTGGCCCTCAACAAGGAAGCCGCGGGGCGGGCGTACAAGTGCTTCAAAGAGCGGATGGTCACCAAGGCGTACCTGGCCCTGGTAAGGATGAACTCTCCTTGTATCCTTTTCCATTACATATGTATTCACACCAGCTCATGCTGCCTCTTCTGTTTAGGTTAGGGGCTTTGTAGCAGAGAGTCGCATGACCATCACCCTGGCCATAGGCAAGAACACACAGGACGGACTCACACACATGATGTGTGTAGAAGGGACGGAGGGTGAGTACTGATTCTCCATGACTTTGTCAATAAAGTTGGTTGATAAGATTACATCAGATTAATTCCACTGTTGTCATGTTAGTGCACAATATGACATCACTGGGGAACCCTAACGACATTAACCTGGGATTCCTTAAAGGGGCTGTCCACCTATTGGGCCAATTTTTTTTTATTACTACTTAAATGCCTGTACTTCAAGCTAAAAATCATTTTTGCAATTTGAGTTTTCTTTTTTAAGTTGCTGCACCGTGTGGCTTTTACAGGCCTAGTTTTGCTGCACTTTCATCTTTGATGTGGTCATAAATCAGCTGAGAGGAGCTCAGAAAAAGAGAGAAGAGAGTTAGAAACTCTTGTCAGACCATCGGAAGGAGCTCGCTGAAGGATTTATTTAATTTTTTTTTTAGGAATATCGATGACTTACCAGGCGCTTATTAATTTGTAGCCACTTAGTGAATTGTCCTGTCCTCACCAGGGTGCAAGAATTCCAAACCTTGTCACACGGACCTCCTCGTACTGCAGCATGGACTATACAAAGGAGACCCGGTCACTAAAGTCTTATTACAGCCTCTGACAGGTGGGTAGTAAAGGGGTTTTCCATATTGGTATTGCTAAAATGCGCCTTAACTAAAATGGGTTTTAACGCACAAACCAGAGCCACTTCTGGAGTGAATGACCTCAAAACTGCACTCACTTCTGACGCAGACATGCTGAGCATACAAGCGTCTTGGCGCGAGTGTGCATGGAAAAGCCACTATGTTTTACTCACTCTCTCAAGTTCTGGAACTGAGCGCTCCCCGATCTCACATTGACAGCGCTGCAGCCAATCAATGAGCTAAATCGGCTTTGCTCCAGGTGTCTGCAGGAGACGCTCGGAGCCACTAAACTCAGTGATGTCACATCACATGACAATAATAAACACGTGGAGCAATGGCAGAGTCTGCACAGGACCCTTTAACGTCAGCAGCTCTAAATAAGCCCTTTAATGATTGCTGGTGGCCTGACCAACACCAATCATGAGAATAAGGCTATACAGCACTGCTCCATTCAAGTTGATTCTGCCATGCTGTGCAGCTGGATGGTCAGGAGCAAGTTGATGCGGCCATGCTGTGCAGCCAGACAGTCAGGAGCAAGTTGATGCGGCCATGCTGTGCAGCTGAGTTGGTCAGGAGCTAGTTGATGTGGCCATGCTGTCTAGCAGAGTTGGTCAGGAGCTAGTTGATGCTGCCATGCTGTGTAGCAGAGTTGGTCAGGAGCTAGTTGATGTGGCCATGCTGTGCAGCCGAGTTGGTCAGGAGCTAGTTGATGTGGCCATGCTGTGCAGCCGAGTGGGTCAGGAGCTAGTTGATGCTGCCATGCTATGCAGGTGGATGGTCAGGAGCTAGTTGCTTTCTTTTAACAGCCACTATGGGCAGATTAACGCCTTGAGACCATGCTCGTTTTATGGGGTAGCCATTACCATTCTAACTAGCGTTTCCTTGACTTTCAGGCCGTACCCACCAGCTCAGAGTCCATTGCAGCGCCCTGGGTTACCCCATCGTAGGTGACTTTACCTATAGCTTTAAGACCGACACGGACCCCTACAGAATGATGCTTCATGCGTACTACCTCCGAATCCCCACCGAACGAGAGCTCATTGAAGTCACAGCGCCCGACCCTTTCCAGTCGGATTTGGACCCCAGTTGGGTGCCCGCAGACACCATCCGCAGCCTGAGCGATGCCATGATGGAAATCGTCAGTAAGCAGGTGGAGTCAGATGGCAAGAAAGAAGTGCAGAAACCCCCAGACAAACCATGCAAGAAGGTGACGGAGCGGGAGAGAGCTGCGTGTGCGCAGTGGTTGTCGGAGTGGGCTGGTGAATAATCCGCTCTGTCCCTGGTAATGCTTTACTGTACCCGCCATCATGTCTGGGTAACATGGTAGCAGTAGTTCACCGCTCCTAGGACCACACAGCACTGCTTCTAAGCATCTACCTGTCACAGCAGTTCACCAGCACAATGGCATCGACAACTGCTTGGGTCTTTTAATGCGCAGAAGGGGGAGGAAAGGTTGTCAGCAACGAGCGCTGCTGTTTTAACGTTCACACGTGTCTGTGTAATTACATGAGGACTGTAGGACCAACCCGAACTTGCAGCTTCATAGATCCCTGTGGAGATTTTATTTTTGAGGGTAATTCCTGTAATCTACCAATATCTTGCCCATTTTTAGCTTTCTATAGGGTTTGTATAGCTTTGTCGTGTCCCTTTTAAGCATGTCACCCAAGTGACAACCAAATATGGCCTCCATTTTATCACCCACCCTTCCCAGACTGTCTATCACTTTACCTTCTTATATCGCTCCATGACGAGGTATTTAACCCCTTCACCACCTTGCGTTTTTTTTCCCCTTTTTGCACTTTCATTTTTTCCTCCCCTTCTTCCCAGAGCCATAACTTTTTAATATATATATATATATATATATATATATATATATATATATATATATAATTTCCATCAATATGGCCGTAAAAGAGCTTGTCCCGCAAAAACGAGTTATATTTTTGAACGACTCCATTGGTTTTACCTTATAGTTTACTGGAAAATGAGAAAAAAAATTCCAAGTGCGGCAAAATTGCAAAAAAAAATTGCAATTCCACTATTGTTTTTTGCTTTTTTTATTTACCCTGTCCAATGTATGCTAAAACTGACCTGACAATATGATCCTCCAGGTCAGTACGATTATGCAGATACCAAACATGTAAAGGTTTTTTTTTTTGTTTTTTTTTTTTTATTTAAATGGTGAAAAAAGAATCCAAAATTTGTAAGAAAAAAAAAAAGGGCTTATGTCGCCATTTTCCGAGACATTTTTCATGATCTCGGGTTGGGCGGGAGCTTATTTTTTGCGTGCCGAGCTGATGCTTTTATTGATACCATTTTCGTGCAGATACGATATTTGGATCTCCCATTATTGCAATTTATTGCAATGTTGTGGCTGCCCAAAAAAGTAATTCTGGCTTTTCGTTTTTTTTTTTTTCTCGTTACGCCGTTTACTGATTGGAGCGATACCAGATATGCGTATTTTTTTTTTTCTATTTTTTTTATTTTCAATGGGGCAAAAGGAGGGTGATTTGAGCTTTTGGGACATATAATTTCTTAATATTTCAATTTTTATTTTATTTTTTTTACTGTATTTAATAAAGTCCGATCGCCTGTGCTTTACATACCAGTGCATCAGCACTGCTATATGTAGCAAAAATCATCATCTCCCATGAGCCGGCGTTCATGTGAGATTCACAATGACAGACACGGGGGCCTTCTGCAGGCCCCGGCTGTTGTGACAACCCATCGGCGCGCCACAATCATGTGACGGGAACCGATGATCAGGATCAATGACGCGCTTCCACCTGGTGCGTGTTTAATGCCGATGTCGTTTACAGCCGAACATCACTGACGGGCAGTACTGCCAAGCACTATATAGGCTTTTAGCACATCTCCTATAGATGGCGGGCCATGAAAACCCTTGTTCGCCTTTCATTGTGTGTGATTGAAACACATGGAATTTTGTGAAAGTGGAGGCCAAAGTACACACAGGGTCATTCACAGAAACACAAGACTGTCCTGAGCAATTTCCGGATTTCACCATTCTAGTAATAGGCCGTATACACAGTTTGGTGCCAAAGTGAATCGCTAAAAAATAAAGTAAAAATAAAAAAAGTAAAATTACAAAAATAAAAATCACTGAGTTACCGATACCCCCCAAAAAAAAGCTCATCCACCAAAAATCCCTCATACAGTTACGTTAAATTTACAGGTCTCGCAATATGGCGACATTAAAAAAAAAAAAAAGAATTTTTTTTTTACTTTTATAAGTGTCAAATTAAGCTCAGTAGTGATGTAGTTAAAATAGAATTTATTACAGCTGATGGAGCTGTATGTGTTGTCTATTAGGTAAAAAAAAAAACACTCCAGGTAAAACTAATACGCAGAGCCATTAATAGGAAAGTTTCTAAAATGAAAACTGTCTGCCCATAGCAGCCAATCAGAGCCCGGCTTTCAGATATTAAATGGTTCTTGTGAAATGATAGCTGTGCTGTCATTGGTCTCACGGCAGTTTTTCCTATTTAAATAGTTTCCTCCATCTGCCTCGTTGTATTCGTTTTGGTCTGAAATGTTTCTCTGTCCAAAAGAAAAACCTTTGCTTCCCATAGCAAACCAATCACAGGCATAGTACGCACTAGTTTTGGACGGGAGACCATCTCTAACACCTCCACAGGCTGTAATAGGACTGTGTCTTTAATATAGCACATGGTGACGGTCATAGAGAACTTGGGGGGAGAGGGACACCGACGGGAGATGTGTATATTTTTGGTAAAAGATGACGAATATTTCTATTTAATCTCAGATATTATATTTATTTATATCGTTATTTATTCCATCCGCCTTTCAATGTTGCTGCTATTTTATCTTTTTTTGTACTCTTCCTGTTTTATGTGATTTTATGATTCATTTTGTTTTCTGTGACTTGTAAAATTTTAAATGTGTAGGATAAAAAAACATTAAATGTGAATAAATTCTATTCATTAATCAGGTCCTTATTATCTTTATATTTTGGTTCCCTAAATGGGCACCTGGTCAGAAATGGCCAGTGTTTGCTCTTATGTAATTATTGCTGCAACCCTGAGTATGTAGTTTTTTTGTTTTTCTTGAATCAACCACACGGTTCCAGAGATAAGGGCCTTTTTATTTAGTGCTTCCTTTTATGGTCTTTATAGGGGGCGTGGCTGACAGGATCCTCTAGGGCGTGTCTTGTTTGCTCTGCATTACTGCCTTGCGAGCTCCACCCAGTGATGGTCAACGTGTGACTGGACACAGCACCTCCAGCAGGGCGAATTTCTATGGCACACGTGACCCTGGATACACCGCCTCTAGTAGGGTGAATTTAAACAATATAACATGCAGCCGGATACACCGCCTCCAGGAGGCGAATTTCAGTATTACACATATAACTGGATACACCGCCTCCAGCAGGGCGAATTTAAATAATAAAGGGAAACGCCAGGGAAACTGATACAATGGAGGGCCCTGCGATTGGGAACGGGGACGTGGAGACCTCCAGCACTCCCCTGAGCCAGTCTCTACACTCCTAACAGTCCCTATACCGGCTCCACACCTGTCGCCGAGCTGGAACCTAAGAACCCTAGCTCGCCCTGCACCTAGCCCTTTCTAATGAAATGGACGGTGCAGAAACTAATCCCACCACTTCACTGAAACACACAAAAGGAAAGGGATAACACCACTTAGCTTTGCTCTGTTGCTCTTGCTCCCAGCAACAGAGTCCACCACCAGAATGCAGCTTTCCTCCAGAATAGCTGCTGCTTCACCAAGCTTTGTCAGAGCTGCAAGGAACTCTCTCTAGCTCCTTCCACACCAGGGCTCTGACTGAGCTGCCAGGAACTCTCTCTAGATCCTTCCTCCACCAAGGATGGTTGAAATGAGCAATATCACCAACAGTGAGTGAGAGAACAAGACACACCTATATAGTTAAACCAGAGCAATCACACCTGTTAGTGATAATCACATGCACTAAACTAAAGTAACCAGAGTGCAATGACCCTACCGTCCACCGGGGGCAAAACTAGAACTGAAATCACCACAGTGCAATGACCCTAATTGCCACCGGGGGCAAAACTGCCTTAAAGCCAAAGGCTTGAAGGAAAAAAAAAAAGGTTACGAGTGCATTTATCTGTCATAATCCAACCTGGATCATGACACACCCCTTTGTAAAGACTAGGAAAAGTAGCATAAAATAAAAAAAAGGCCCCTTTGGAACCGTATGGCAAATAAAAAAAAAAAAAAAAAGACTCGCCGCAGCAGCTGGAATAAAAAGAGCAAGAACTGTCCACTTTTGAAATGGTGACAAGTGCATTTTAAAGTGGAATCACACTAACATGAGACGGGCACCTAGAAATGTGAACAAGTCCTGACCATGCGATGATTATTTATGTCATTGGGTGGTGAAGATAAAAACGAAAAAAAATATTTTAGCTTCAAAGTTTTCTTTTTCACAAGAGGAGGGGAGTAGGAGAAAACGGATCTCACAATTTTGTCAGGCAATTTTTCCTAAACACGACAATGCCTTGTGTGAGATCGGAAGTGAAGGACAAACTGTCCAGGAAATCTTCCCCTCTATAGATTAATTGGATTCTTCCCTCTACAGTAATTGAAAACATGGACACTAACTGTAGTGTAGGTGCTGCTAATCAAATGTCCTTGATTAATTTTTCAACAGCAAATTGTGACCTTCATGATAAAAGCAGAAGTTTTGGCATTTGGCTGGTCTGGAGCATTAAGGTGTGTGCTGGCATTATACCATGGAGAAAAGACATCAGCAATGATCGTAGAGAAGCAATTGTTGCTACTAATCAATCTAGATCCTTTTGGATAAAATATTTAGGCTTACTGTGCGCTGCTGAGACCAGGATAAAGTCACCACATGAAAAACTTTTTAACTCTTTATTCCCAACGCGTTTCAAAGTGGAAAATCACTTCTTCAGGGGATGACAAGCTATGAAGAAGTGATTTTCCACTTTGAAACGCGTTGGGAATAAAGAGTTAAAAAGTTTTTCATGTGGTGACTTTATCCTGGTCTCAGCAGCGCACAGTAAGCCTAAATATTTTATCCAAAAGGATCTTTATCTGTGGTCACGAACGTGAACCTCGGGCGTGCAGCAGGCTGACATTGACTTACATGCTTTAATCTATCTTGGAAAAGGTGAGTAGATTCCTTGGAATTTATTTCATCTGTTACCCAGATAAGACCATATTGCGCACTTTCTTTCCTCAGTTTTAATCAATCTAGGAAAGACCATTACCAAACAATTTGGAGTCCAGCATTCTACATTGAGAGAAGATTATTCACAAGTGGTAAACATTCCAGACAGTTGACAATCTTCCTTGCAGTGTCCTTACCCAGCATATTCACCCCAAGGTCTGACTATACAATGCTCAGAGAAGTTGCAAAAAAAAAAAAGAGCTACAGCTCAGACTCTAAAGGCCTCAGCATGTTAAATGTTCAAATTCATGACAGTACAATTGGAAAAAGACTGAAGAAGTTAGAGAAGATTATTCACAAGTGGAAAACATTCTTTCTGTAAGTGTCTGTCCCAGCAAGTTCACTTTAAGTAGAGACTGTACAATGCTCAGAGAAGCTGCAAAAAAAAAAATCTAAGAGCTATAGCTCAGACTCTAACTTTAATCAGAATCTAAAATTATTCAACCCATACAATAAATGTTGTATCCAATAAAAAATATACAAATGCCAGGAAATGGAAGACTGAAAAACAAAATTGCATCATGTGTCGCTGAGGCAAGACAAGCTTTTTTTGGCTTAACATTTTTTGGGCAGTGCAGATAAACAGGAGTCATTGAATATAGATGTGCCGTAATAGAGCAGGCTGGCAATGTAAAGCATGGGGGGGGGGTTGGGGTGCCATAGTAAAGGTCAATTCTAATTGCACTTCAGAGCATTGTTCCTATAAGATAAATTGTTCCAGAGAGGGCAGTGTGGCCCAATTATTCAAAAAAAGCGAGAAGTGTAATGGGAACACATTCCTAAATAGCTTAAAGGGAAGTAAAAAAATTGCCATTTTTGGCTCTCGATTTATTCCTGCTACACCTCTGAGTATTCCTTTTTTTTTTCTTTTAAATCCACCTTATGGTTCCAGAGATATTGGACTTTTTAGTGCTAAATTCTATAGTCTTCATAAAGGAGGTGTGGCTTACAGGCTCCTCTAGGGCGTGTCTTTAGGCTGTTCAGCATAATTACCTTGTCAGCCACGCCCCCTTAGTAAAGACCATTAAAAAGCTGCACTAAATAAAATTGCCCGTATCTCTGGAGCCACATGACGGATTTTGGAAAAAACTGAAAATACTTGAAGGAGCGATGGGAATAAACTAAAAGGAACTAGTGACGGGTCCCCTTTAAAAAGCATTTACCATAAATTAAAGTGAACTTTCGCATATCTCTAATCTTAGTGATACAAAATGGAATGCCCCTTTTTTTTTTTTTACTTTGCAATATTTTTATTGAAATATATAGGCAATACAATAAATAGCAGCCACTTTGTAGTCCTCTATTATACAAACGCAGACTATAAACACCATACAAAATAGCTTACGCCTCTGAGGTTTTGGAGCGGCGCGGGATCGCTTACCGGACATAGACATGAAGGCTAAGTTCACACGTACCGGAACTCTCGCGAGAATTCCATTCCGCAGGAAAATCGCATTTTAAATTCCCGCAGAAAAACTAGCATTTTGCAAGCGTATTTAGCTTGCAAAATGCTAGCGTTTTCCAAGCGATCTGTAGCATCACTTGGAGAACTGATTGACAGGTTGGTCACACTCGTCAAACATAGTGTTTGACGAGTGTGACCAACTTTTTACTACTGAGGCCGCCTATGCAGCATCAGTAGTAAAAGATAGAATGTAAAAAAAAAGTGTTATTCTTGCCTTTCGACGTCCCGCGCATCCGTTCCCAGTAATCCTTTGCGAAAATGCCCGCGATGACGTCCGGTCTTGCCGGATCGCGATGTCTCGCGGTCATTCGCGATGACCGCGAGACTTCGCGATCCCGCGAGAACGGACGCCATCGCGGGCATTTTCGCAAAGGATTACTGGGACCGGGAGCGTGGAGAGCGGCGGGAAGGCTGCGCGGGACGCCGGAAGGTAAGAATAACAATATTTTTTTATTTTAAATTCTATTTTTTACAGGGATATGGTACCCAAAGCCCGGAGGACAGTCTCCTCTCCTCTCCTCAGCCACATGCGGGAAGTAATCGGAACAATGCATTCCTATGGGTGCGGGATCGCCGCGATTCCGCAAATTAATGAGCATGCTGCGTTTTTTACCGCGAAGCGATTCCGCCGCGGTAAAAACCGCAGCATTAGCACAGCATTGCGGAATTCCATAAGAATGCATGGGATGGTTATTTTTCGCGTTTTCGAGGCAAAATCGCGTGGTTAAAACCACCGCGGAAACGCGAAAAAAACGCCACGTGTGAACTCAGCCTTACTGTTCTACTCCAGTTTCTCTTATATCCAATAAGTCCAGTTTTATCAAACGGTACAAGTGACGTTTTTAGACTACGAGGGGAGTGCTTTTACTGCGCACACCTGACTTCCTGTCTGAAATGTTTATGAATAAATTAAGAAAGTAATATATATATTTTTTTAATACACGCTAACTAAAATGAGTCGGGTGACGCACATATACAGCTGTCATGATACGGGAGTATCAACACTGCCTATAATTTAAGTTCCTTCTACAAAAATCTGATTGCTACAGCAGTTCCAAGTATGGACCGCGATATCCTGACCAGCTGCAGGTCACCTGACCAACGCTAATAAAATCATAGGCATATACAAGACTGTTGAGTTTGGGTCAGGAGACGCACGGCTGGTCCCAATATTGCAGTCCGTACTCGGTCTGTGTGTTAACCTGGCCTAACAATTACGGGAAGTAGGTCCTAATATTCTAATCCTCAATGATCACTTCTGATCGCTGTTACTCTGGCATCTAACTGTACATATTCTCTGCAGTGGCCACTACAGGGCGTATGAAGTATTACATGCCAGCCCTTTGAATGAGTAACCCACTATGTAATGCATCAGGGCATTGTGTCACACAGTGATAAAACAGAGTCAACTAATTATGTTAACTTTAAATGTGAAATTAAACTTTACAATAGGTTTAGCAATAGAAAATGAACGATTATATTCAAAAGTAGCGATTCCCCATCTTGTAGGTGTCATTTGCTGTCTTCACTGCTAATGATGGGAAAGTTTCCCAAAATTAGAAAAATATGACTGTTTTACTCCAAAAAAGCGCCGCCATCTGGTTGTGTATGATATTGCAGCCCAGCTCGATTAAATTCACTGGAGCTTACGTTGCAATACCAGACACCACCACACAGAGGTGTGGCAATGGTTTTTAAAAAAAAAAACAACCATGTTTTCCTAATCTTTTACTATAAAGAGCAGCAACAGAATTTTTTTTTTTTTACGTTGTATCCTCAGTCAGGAAATAGTCTTCTTCATCAGATCTTAGAAAAGGAGAAATGCCCCAAAAATACCCAAGAAGAGTGAGAGGCCGGGAGTGAAGGTAGAGGCCGATGCAGCTGTATGGGGGGGGTAAAAAAAAAAAAGAAACACATTAGAACATGGAATCGGCCTGATATTTGTATTCTTATCCTAAAAGGCAGCGTCGGCACATCGGCTGTTGATAAACTACAACTCCCAGCATGCTATGCAAAAAGAGAACTGAACCATTTGAATTGTGCAGGTTCCAACAATTTTTTTTATCAGATTTAGACCCCCTAAGGCATTTTCCAGGAATGCCAGTTTTCTACTCTGGCGGGGCAGGACATATGGAGGTTGTGTAAATAATGGCGCCCTTTTTGATAGTGGGTGTATTCTCCTGAAATTCAATGTCCCCTTTCCATTCATTCATGTAGGTCTTCCCCAACCTGTTTTTACCTGGGAATGCCTTAAAAATATTAAAGGGGACATTCACTGGATTTGCTTCATTTAAACTGAGTGCTTCTTCTAATTACTGCTCCTCCACTGATTCTGGAAAAGTTTTTCCTTTTTTTTTCTGTGCTCCGTTCCAAAGTTATGACCCCTGGAAATTCTCAAATTTTCCCTTCACAAGGAACTGGGCGTGTACCATAGAACTTCTCTGTGGGCATTTTCTTTTTCTCCTATTGACATCCACCAATCAAAACATGGCCACGCCCACAGACAATCTGTAGTATACACACGATTGGTTGAAGGGTACAGTTGCACATTTTTTTTACCATAACTTTGGGAAGGAAGGTCACAGAAGGAAAAGAAATACTATTCCAGAATCAGTGGAGCCGCAGCAATTGGAGGAGGTGCTCGGTTTAGCTTTAACAAATACAGTCAAAGTTTTTCTTTTATTGCAATTATAAATAAACTCTGACCTGTGTGCCCCAGTCCTGTGATAAATGGGGGACTTTTGAGAATTCTGTATTATAATAAAGCCAGAATAAAGGATCATTTACAAGGGAAAATTTCCTGCCTGAATGAGCACCGAACAGTCATTCAGTCCCCATGAAAGAAACAGTGAAAATTATCTTACCGGGTGGTTTGGTGGTGACGTTATCCCGTATTCCTCCTGTGATGCCCAGACCCAGGGTATCCAGATCAGTCTGTTTCTGATTTGCTATCCAGTTACTGATGACGCTGTTGGTTGCCTGAGTCTTCAGATCTTCTACGTTGGTACCAAGTAAACTCTTCACATTGCTGACTGTGAGACTCTGATGGGGAAAAATGGCACAAGGTGATAGCTTTAGTCAGTGAGCTCCCCCTAGTGGTGGCTGCGGGCAGGTAGCTTTTCATCTTGGCTGTGCAAGGGATTTGGAACTCTGTATCAGGAAAATAAAGCTCTGACCATGGAACAGAGATGTGGCTGCACATGTGTAGCTCTCTCCATTCATTACAATTGGGCAAGAACTGACCGCAGTTCCCCCCAGTGCCAACAGCGCCACCATCTGGCAAGATAGAGGAGTGACAAAACCTGTATGGCATAGATCAACTCACCATAATAGCAGATGGGTTGAGTTTCACAAAGGTTCCTATGTCCATGTTGGGATTCGTTGCAGCCAGGGTCTTCAGGTCTGCAGCTGATGTGCCACCTGTAAGTGGTACCATTTATAACAAGGTATTCTAGCACTCGCCCGCATAATGCCATAGTCTTGTATTGTGTGCCCAGATTTGATGCTTACCTAGGTATGACTTTATGAGGTTGAAGTAGGTAGACCCTTGGCTACTCTCGGACTGGAAGGCCGACTTTGCTTGAGCGTAGAAGGCATCCTTCACAGCTTGGCTGCATGCCGATAAGTCTAGGGCTTTGGCTTCACTGCAGGAGATTGATGTTAATTGGGTATATGTATATATTTTATTTTTTTTTATTTTTTTGAAGCCTGCAGGTTAAAGTTTTTGGGTCACTCACGTTATTGCACTGCTGCTCATGGACTGCACTTGAGCGCTGGTTAAAAGGCAAACATATCGACTACTGATCACGTTCAGCGCCGGGGCAGTAAGTTGATTTCCTGAGCTTAAATATTTTCCAATTTCACTCTGGGCCTGAAATGACAGAAGTGTGAAAAGTTCAATAAGGTTAAAGCTTCATATACAATTCCTTTCCTTCTCAGAGTCAATTCTGTTTTGCCACTAGAGGGAGCTCACTGCACACAGTTATTATTGAGCTCCATGTCTACACAGTAAGTTCCTGAGCTCCCTCTAGTGGTGACTGCAGGCAGAGAGAATTTCATTATATAACATTATATCCGTGCAGCGGATTTTGAGCTTTGGATCCTGAAAAAAAAAACATGCTATGAAAATGTGATTATAGTCTGGAGGTGAAAAAAGGTCCTAAAAATGTAAAAGTTTAAGCATAAGTGATATCTTGTGGCTTGTTGGCAAACTGACCACTCTGACTCCCACCGATCCTGAGAACCTGGGGTGTAAAATACCCTATGACAATGCCGGTGATATCAATTTGCCATTTATAAGTAATAACTTGCAGATTAGTGGGGGTCCGACACAAAAGACTCCGGATCGTGAGAACGGGACACTGGATCGCTAGGGGTCTCAGTAGTCAGACCACAAGTTTATCACTTATTCCTTACATTCTTTAGATAATTGATGATAATTTTTAATGTTGGAAATAACCCTTTAACGGGAACATATTTTTTTAATCAATAAAATGCATTGAAAAGAGACCACCAGACACCATTGATGCAGCTCATGTCTGAGGAGGAGAGGACAATGTGTGATGTAGGGGGACGAATGGGCCATTCCTGTATGTAATGTGCATGAATAGTGCTGGGTGCATCATCAGTCCTACCCCCAGTGAATTCACTCACCAGGGTATCGGAGGGATAGACTGAAAGTAAACTGCTGAGAGTGTCCACCGAGGTTATGTTCCACTTGCTCACATCAGCGTCTCCGCACACTCGGCTGATTTCTCCCAGGTTTATTAGGACAGATTCTGGGTAACCAGCGGAAAAGAGCTGGGGAAGAAGCACAAAATAATACATGCATTAAGTAAAATAAAAATCCCAAAGATGGACAACCCCTTTAAGTTCCACATGCATTGAACTAATGAGGCCTCGTTGATCACCTTGACCCTAATTCCTCCTCATTATACCAATTTCTTATCAACTACATGGACAGGTGTCAATGTTTTTTAAAAATTGGACCATGGAAAGGTCAATCTAAATGCATTTTGGGGAGATAATGGGAACTTACTGCGTCCAGCTTGTTCTTCAAGACGGTCAGCTGAGCATCGGTGAAGGTCTTGCTGCTCAGCACGGATAGATAGTTGGTAAGGGTATCGTTTCCTAAACAGGCGTCCAATTCTGTTGGCGTGTAACTGAGCGGCAGCAGGGCGTCGTTCACATTACTCGCTGTGATCTCCTTCCCAGAAGCGCAACCTATAGCGGAAGAATCCCAGGTTATACCTTTACAAGGAGACGAGTTGTAGGTGTTCATGTAACCACTACAGATTCCTTCCTTTATTATCTCTCACTCCTTACATTCTACTTTTCTCCTTTAGATTTATATTTCCTTTTTATTCGGACTCCCATGACAGCACCACGAGAGAGGGGATCCGCCCTTCGGGAACAGGAAACCTACAGATACAAAAAGGGCGGCACCTCTCCCACGCATCAGTTGGTTTCCTGTTCCTGAGGGGACGGGATCCTGCAGATGACCGGATCCCAGGCCGGCCGGCCGGTACAGGTAGCGAGGGGGTCTCCTACCTCGGCCTGGTGCGGAGCTCCTGGAAGACGCCACGGTGGCCCAGGATGGGTGGCACGGCGGTGGCGTAGACAGCAGGGAGCGGCGTCCGGAGGAGGTCCGTCTCCATAAGCAGACCGCGCCGGTGAGTATACCCCCTGGGACTCCCAACTCCAGCGGCGCGATCGCGGTGGTCGGGGGGGAGGCCGGCGCGGCTGCAGAGCTTTGGGGCCGGGGAGCGCTCCATAGTGCAGTGCCCGGGCGTCCCGCGTGACTTCCGGTCACGTCGGAGTCGCGGTGACGTCAGGGGGCGGAGCCTTGGGGCGCTTCCGGGTCGGCGGCGCCACTGCGCAGGCGTGGAGACCCAAGATGGCGGCGCCCATCGGGAGGACGCCGGTAAGCGCCGGTTCCCCTGCCGAAAGCGGCGCCAGCTGGGGAGGGGGGCCCTATTAGGAGGGTGGCGTGGCAGGAGGAGGGGTATATAGGCAGGACCCTAGATGGGTGCCTTGCCTTGGCCACATTATTGCAAGCCAGTAATGGAGAGCGAGCAGGAGCAGCAGCAGCAACGACGGCAACAGCGACAATCTTCACTGCCGCCCCTGGATGACTTTAACCAGGAGGTTAGCGTGCACTCAAGTCCAATGGCGAGGTGCAGGTGTAACGGACCAGTAGGTCCTATTACCAATAATAGTCTAATTCACCGCACACTCAGAGGGATGTATGCAAATAAGTGCTTATTTTATTATATACAAAACATGTGGGAGCCATTGCAGCTAGGCGTGGGAGCGCCGCTGTATAGCACCCTAACAACAGCCATCTTTCTTGGGCTATTCTCTTGGGAGTTCTATTCCTCTTTATTCAAAGATCCGACTTTCAATTCAGCGATAAAAGTGATAAAGGCTCGGACTGAGCCGAAACGTCATGTTAATTATAACGCTTCTACTTCGTGCTATATATTCTTGCTTGGCTCCCACATGTTTTCTATATAATAAAATAAGCACTTATTTGCATAAATCCCTCTGAGTGTGCGGTGAATTAGACTATCCTGGATGACCTTAGGCAGGTCAAACAGAAGAAGAAAGAGGCCCGTGACAGTAAGGAGCGTCCGGGACGTAGTGACCAGTCCAGTCATAAGAGCTCCGCTAGGCGGACAGGAGCATCGACTGAGAAAAATGCCCCTCATTCTCCGGTACTTGATTGAGGCACTGGTAAGTGATCTTCGTGAATGTTCACTCAGTGACGGGGCCTCCTTCTGTGTTTTATTCTAGGGGAAGAAAGCTACGAGTAAAACCAGACACAGGGGATGTGCACTCTGTGCATGCCCGTTACCAGATTCATGCCCAAAAAAGTTATGTCCCCCCTGTATCCAGCAGACAGTGGCGGAGGAATCGCCCGCAGTAGCGGCGTGTTTAAGGGATATAGTAAGGTCAGAGATGAAGGAAACCCTAAGATCCCTGTCCCAACCAGAGAGTGTAAGGGGTGAGGACCCGGTGGAGTCGGATTCCTCGACAGAGTGGAGGAGAAGTAAGGGCTCCCATATTTCATCTCCCTCGTCCTCCTCAGAAGAAGAGAACTCTGGTCGGTTTTGCCTGCCGCTCGACCGAGTAGACAAATTGGTAAAAGCGGTCAGAGGAACAATGGAGGTGGTGGAGCCGAAGCCTCAATTATCCATGCAGGATGTGATGTTCGGGGGGCTGGAGCAGAGGAAGCGTAGGGTCTTCCCACTAAACGAAAAGATCCAGAATCTCATCCGCAGAGAGTGGAAAAAGCCAGATAAAAGAGGGTCGCTACCACCAGCCCTCAAGCGGAGATATCCCTTTGACGACACAGCAATGAATACTTGGGACAAGGCCCCCAAATTAGATGCAGCTATTGCGAAAGCATCGAAAAAATCCTCGCTACCCTTTGAGGACATGGGGTCCCTTAAAGATCCTCTAGACAGGAAGGCAGATACCTTCCTTAAAAATACAGGGGAGATGGCAGCCGGTTCCTTAAGACCAGCAGTAGCATCGACTTGCACGGCCAGGTCCATGATGGTCTGGTTGGACCAGTTAGAGTCGCAGTTAAAACAGGGAACATCTAGACAGGCAATCCTGGGGGCCTTCCAATAATCCAGGATGGCGCAGCCTTCCTAGCGGATGCCTCGGCTGATGCAGTCAGAATGGCCGCCAGGGCAGCAGGACTCTCTAATGTGGCTCGGAGAGCCCTGTGGCTGAAGTGCTGGCCGGGAGATATTCAGTCCAGGGCGAAACTCTGTACTATCCCGTGTGAGGGGGAATATTTATTCGGCGCAGTCCTGGACGAATTACTGGAGAAGGCCGGGGATGATAAAAAGAAATTCCCAAACCTTTGGTCCGCATCTTACCGTCGTCCGTTTAATAGGAGGAGACTCGGTCAAGGGAGAAGACGTAACCCTTCACCTAATAGAGACCGTCCCAGATGGGAGGATAGAAGGAGAAGAGGTACGGGCTTCATGTTCAGACGCTCGTCGAGAGAGCGTAAAAGACAAAACCAATGACTAGCAATTCCCGTGGGGGGTAGACTGTCATCCTTCCTCCCAGCATGGCTACAGGTCACCAATAGTGACTGGGTGCGGAATGTGATATCCACCGGACTCAGGTTGGAGTTCACTCAAGTCCCACGGGATACCTTTAAACCAACACCCTTAGGCTGAGTTCACACGTGGCGTTTTTTTCGCGTTTCCGCGGCGGTTTTAACCGCGCGATTTTGCCGCGAAAACGCGAAAAATAAGCATCCCATGCATTCCTATGGGATTCCGCAATGCTGTGCTAATGCTGCGGTTTTTACCGCGGCGGAATCGCTTCGCGGTAAAAAACGCAGCATGCTCATTAATTTGCGGAATCGCGGCGATCCCGCACCCATAGGAATGCACTGTTCCGCTTACTTCCCTCATGTGGTTGTGCACACCATGCGGAAAGTAAGCAGAACAATTGCAGATGGTACCCACGGTCCGGAGAAGAGGAGACTGTCCTCCGGGCTTTGGGTACCATATCCCTGTAAAAAATAGAATTTAAAATAAAAAATATTGTTATTTTTACCTTCCGGCGTCCCGCGCAGCCTTCCCGCCTCTCTCCACGATCCCGGTCCCAGTAATCCTTTGCGAAAATGCCCGCGATGACGTCCAGTCTTGCGGGATCGCGAAGTCTTGCGGTCATTCGCGCGACGTCATCGCGAATTACCGCGAGAACGGACGTCATCGCGGGCATTTTCGCAAAGGATTACTGGGAACGGATGCGTGGGACGCCGGAAGGTGAGAATAACAACATTTTTTATTTTTTTTTGCATTCTATCTTTTACTACTGATGCTGCATAGGCAGCCTCAGTAGTAAAAAGTTGGTCACACTCGTCAAACACTATGTTTGACGAGTGTGACCAACCTGTGAATCAGTTCTCCAAGCGATGCTACAGATCGCTTGGAAAACGCTAGCATTTTGCAAGCTAAATACGCTTGCAAAATGCTAGTTTTTCCGCGGGAAAATCGCGGGAATTTAAAATGCGATTTTCCCGCGGAATGGAATTCCGGAATTCTCGCTGTAATTTCCGCGAGAGTTCCGGTACGTGTGCACTTAGCCTTAAGGTCTTCACCCTTCGAACAAGCGGCTTTAGAAGCAGAGGTCTTGAACCTGTGTCTAAAAAAACGTTCTGATAGAGGTTCCAGAGTCTGAGAGAGGAAGAGGATTCTACTCTCCCTTATTCCTAATCCAAAAGCCGGATAAAACATTCAGAACGATTATTAATTTACGTTTCCTTAATGAATTTTTGGTTAAACGCACCTTTAAAATGGAATCCATTAGTTCTACAATAAAGATGCTGTTTGAAGGGTGTTTTATGGCGGTAGTGGATTTAAAAGACGCATACTATCATGTGCCCATCCACGCAGATTTCCAGCAGTTCCTGAGAGTGGATAGACGGTATAATCCGTCATTATCAATATAGAGCCCTTCCCTTTGGTCTCTCAGCAGCGCCCCGGGTATTTACAAAAATAGTGGCCGAGGTTATGGCTCATTTACGGGAAGTTGACATCTTAGTTGTCCCATACTTGGATGATTTTTTGATTGTGGGAAATTCAGTGGACCATTGTCTATCTCAGATTAAAAAAAGCTAAGTCCAGATTAGAGAACCTCGGATGGATTATAAATTACGAAAAGTCCCGATTTCGGCCCTTAAAGGTCCAGAAGTTTCTAGGCTTGCTGTTAAATTCAGAAACCCAGCAGTGTCTGTTACCCATAGATAAATTACAGCAGATACAGCAGCAGATTCTTCGGGCAATCGATAGACCCTCCATGACCCTCAGGCAGGCCATGTCCCTGTTAGGCTCCCTAACCTCATGTATCCCAGCGATCAAGTGGGCACAATTCCACACTAGGGCCCTTCAGAATGACGTCCTGGTTAATAGCAGAACCTTAGAGGGCTTCTTGCAGGGTCAGGTATTGCTAAGCCCCTCAACTATTACATCTCTTAGGTGGTGGCTCAATGTCGGAAATTTAGCCTCGGGGGAGAATGGGCCTTAAACTCAGACATCTACAATCAGATTGTCCGCAAATGGGGTCGACCGGAGGTGGACCTCTTTGCCACCAAGGAAAACAGGAAGGAAAAAACTTTGTTCCCTAAATCCCAGGGAAAATCCACTGGCAGTGGACACCCTCCTAATGGACTTTTCGCTGGCTTACACCTTTCCGCCTTTGAACCTTCTACCTCTGGTAGTGAGGAAGATCAGGGAAGACGGGGCAAGAGTCATATTGATTGCCCCCTTCTGGCCCAGAAGGACCTGGTTTGCATGGTTGAGGACCATGTCAGTAGGCGATCCTTGGGTACTGCCGAACCTTGCAGATCTCCTCTACCAGGGGCCAGTCAACCACCCACAAGTAGCGGGACTCCGTTTGACGGCATGGTGTTTGAGAGGACACTATTGAGGGATAGAGGGTTCTCAGAAAATGTAATCAATACACTCCTAAAAAGTAGGAAACAAACCACCACAGGTATATATGCTAGAACCTGGAAGCGATTCCTGTCCACCTGTGAGTTTAATATCAGGGATGGAATACCTGTAAAACAGATCCTAGAATTCCTCCAGAGGGGTCTCGAGTTGGGCCTTTCCACTAGCACATTGAAAGTGCAAGTTTCAGCTTTAGGGGCCCTATTTGCATGCGACATTGCCAGTAACCATTGGGTAGCGAGATTCATTAAGGCAGTTACCAGATCAAGACCCATGCTCAAAGATAGGTGTATGGGACTTAAATTTAGTCCTGACAGCCATGACAGAGAAACCGTTTGAACCTCTGGATTCTGCTTCACTAAAGATGATATCACTTAAGACAGCCTTTTTGGTAGCAATAACATCTGCACGTAGAATAGGCGACATACAGGTACTTTCCAGATTACCTCCATACACAGAATTCTTACAGGATAGAGTAATCCTAAGGCCAGACCCGGCATACCTTCCCAAGGTAGCATCTCATTTTCATAGGACACGAGATTGTTCTTTAGGATTGGTTGGATTAGGGAAGAAGGAAGGAAGAACTAAGACTTCAGACTCTAGATGTTAAGAGATGCCTACTTAAATATTTAGCAGCCACAGATCCTTGGAGGAAGGAGAACGCATTATTTTTATCCTTCCAAGGTCCCAGGAAAGGGTATAGAGTGTCAAAGCGCACGTTAGCAAGTTGGATTAGGGAGGCTATCTCTCTTGCCTACACAGCAGGTGGCGGTCCGGCTCCACAGAACCTGAGGGCGCATTCCACCCGTGCCATGGCATCATCCTGGGCAGGGAGATCGGGAGTATCAATTGACCATATATGTAAGGCGGCCACCTGGTCATTTCCTTCTACCTTTTTTAACCACTATCGGTTAGACATGGGTGCCTCCTCAGATCTCACCTTCGGGCTAAGGGTGCTGCAGGCTGTAGTCCCTCCCTAAATTAGTTTACATCTCTGTAATTCTCTCGTGGTGCTGTCATGGGAGTCCGAATAAAGTATTAAGTTACGTACCAGTAACGGTATTTTTCGGAAGCCCATGACAGCACCCTTAGTTCCCTCCCTTGTTCACGTAGAAGGGTGCACCCCTTTAGAGGATTGTTTTTGCGAGTTCACCTTATGTGGGAGATGGTTTAAAGAATTGTAAATAGGATAGATAGGTTGTATAGATTGTGTATATACGGTGTACTAACCATGGTAGCCTCTCAAGCTCTGTAATCCAACTGATGCGTGGGAGAGGTGCCGCCCTTTTTGTATCTGTAGGTTTCCTGTTCCCGAAGGGCGGATCCCCTCTCTCGTGGTGCTGTCATGGGCTTCCGAAAAATACCGTTACCGGTACGTAACTTAATACTTTATTTTCCCTTCCACTTCTCTTTAGATTTAAGGCTCGACTTTACATTTCGACTTTGCTTTCTCCTTTCCTTGAACATCTCCTTCTCATTTTCTTTATCTTTGCCATTACTTCCTTTAAACAGGTTATTTTCTTTAGACCCATCATCATGTTTTCCCTGAGGCTCTCCTTTCCTCTTTCCCCTTTCCTATTAACTGTAGACCCTCCCTTCTTAATGCTTAAAACTTTCCAATTTTTTTTTTTTCACTTTCTTTGGGCTGCCCTATTCTTTGGCTGTGTGTTTTCCCTTTCAAAATTCCCTTCCTTTAGTTTTCTAGTCTCTGTGACATTAGCCTCCCCTCTCTGGTTCCTTTAGCCTTTCTGTTCCCCTTTAGCATTTTCTCCTCTTCAAATTATTATTATTTATTTATATAGCACCATTGATTCCATGGTGCTGTACATGAGAAGGGGTTACATACAAATTACAGATATCACTTACAGTAAACAAACTAACAATGACAGACAGATACAGAGGGGAGAGGACCCTGCCCTTTCGGGCTTACATGCTACAGGATGGTGGGGAAGGAGACAGTAGGTTGGTGGGTTGCAGCAGTTCCGGTGTTGGTTGAGGTGATATCACCGGTAGTGGTGAGAGAGAAGGAGGTAGCGGGGTCATTGCAGGCTGTAGGCTTTCTTGAAGAGGTGGGTTTTCAGGTTCCATCTGAAGGATCCAAATGTGGTTGATAGTCGGACTTGTTGGGGCAAAGAATTCCAGAGAATAGGGGCTATTTGGGAGAAGTCTTGGAGGCGGTTGGGTGAGGAGCGAATAAGTGTGGAGGAGAGAAGGAGGTCTTGGGAGGACCGGAGATTACGTGAGGGAAGATATCGGGAGATTATTTCAGAGACATATGGGGGAGACAGGTTATAGATGGCCATGTAGGTCAGTATTAGTTTTTTGAACTGGATACGCTGAGGGAATGGGAGCCAGTGAAGAGATTTGCAGAGGGGAGAAGCGGAGGAGTAGCGAGGAGAGAGATGAATTAGTCGGGCGGCAGAGTTAAGGATGGACTGGAGAGGTGCGAGGGTGTTAGCAGGGAGACCACAGAAAAGGATGTTGCAGTAGTCGAGGCGGGAGATGATGAGGGCATGCACAAGCATTTTAGTAGATTGAGGGTTGAGGAAAGGACGGATTCTGTATTTTTGAGCTGGAGGCGACAGGAGGTAGAAAGAGCTTGGATGTGCGGTTTGAAGGACAGGACAGAGTCAAAGGTTACTCCGAGGCAGCGGACTTCTGGTACTGGGGAAAGTGTGATGTCATTAATTGTTATAGCTAGGTCGGTTAAGGAAGATCTGTGAGATGGAGGAAAGATGATGAGTTCAGATTTGTCTACACTGAGTTTGAGAAAGCGAGAGGAGAAGAAGGAGGATATGGCTGATATACACTCTGGGATTCTGGAGAGCAGAGAGGTGACGTCTGGGCCAGAGAGGTAGATCTGAGTGTCATCAGCATAAAGGTGGTAGTGGAATCCGTGGGACTTTATGAATTGCCCCAGACCAAGTGTATAGATTGAGAAGAGTAGGGATCCTAAAACAGTGCCTTGGGGGACTCCAACAGAGAGAGGGTGGGATGAGGAGGTGGAGTGGGAGACGCTGAATGTGCGGTTGGAAAGGTATGAGGAGATCCAGGATAGTGCAAGGCCTTTGATGCCGAAGGAGGAGAGGATCTGTAGTAGGAGGCAGTGGTCAACTGTGTCAAATGCAGAGGCCAGGTCTAGAAGCAGGAGTATACAGTATTGTCCATTTGATTTGGCTGTAAGTAGGTCGTTAGTAATTTTGGTCAGGGCTGTCTCAGTGGAGTGATGGGGGCGGAAACCAGATTGTAGATCGTCAAAGAGCAAGTTAGATGATAGGTGGGAGGAAAGTTCAGCGTGGACGTGCTGTTCCAGGAGTTTGGAAGCGAATGGAAGCAATGATATTGGGCGATAGCTGGACATAGCGGTTGGGTCGAGGGTTGGCAAATCCTCTTCAAATGTTCTCCTCTTCTTCCCATTAAACATTCCTTTATCCACTCTTGAGCCTTTTTCTTTACTTTAGACCTTCATTTTAGTCTTTTCCCTTCTCTTTTACTGTAGCCTTTCCTTGAGAAACATTCCCTTCCTTTAGTCTTTTCTTCTAAATCATTTTATTCTCTCTTTTCGGTTCCTTTTCCCTTTAGCATTTTCTCCTCTTCAAATGTCCCCTTCCTCTTCCCATCGAACATTCTTTTATCCACTCTCGAGCATTCTTCTACACTTTACACTTTCTTTTTAAACATTTCCATTCTCTTTAGCCTTTTGCAAAACATTTACTTCCTTTACTCTTTTCTTCTTAATCAACTTTTTTCTTCTTTTTTCAGTCCCTTTTGCCTTTTCTCCTCTTCAAACTTTCCCTTTCAATGTTCCTTTATCCAGTCTTGAGCCTTCTTCTCTATTTTAGACCTTATTAAGGTTGAATCGTAGAATCGTAGAGTTGGAAGGGACCTCCTGGGCCATCTGGTCCAACCCCTTGCTCAAAGCAGGATTCGCTAAATCATCCCAGTCAGATGTCTGTCCAGCCTCTGTTTGAAGACTTCCATTGAAGGAGAACTCACCACTTCTCGTGGCAGCCTGTTCCACTCATTGATCACTCTAACTGTCAAAAAGTTTTTTCTAATATCTAATCTGTGTCTCTTCCCATTCAGTTTCATCCCATTGCTTCTAGTCTTTCCTTGTGCAAATGAGAATAAAGTTGATCCTTCTACAAAGTGACAGCCCTTTAGATATTTGTAGACAGCTAATAAGTCTCCTCTCAGTCTTCTCTTTTGCAAACTAAACATTCCCAAATCCTGCAACCTTTCCTCATAAGACAGGGTTTGCAGACCGGTCACCATTCTGGTCGCTCTTTTCTGAACTTGCTCCAGTTTGTTGATGTCTTTTTTAAAATGTGGTGCCCAAAACTGGACACAATATTCCAGATGAGGTCTGACCAAAGAGGAGTAGAGGGAAATAATGACTTCACGTGATCTAGACTGTATGCTTCTGTTAATACATCCTAGAATTGCATTTGCCTTTTTTGCTGCTGCATCACACTGTTGACTCATATTCAGTCTGTGATCTATTAGTATACCCAAGTCTTTTTCACATGTGCTGTCACTTAGCCCTATTCCTCCCATTCTATATATGCTTTTTTCATTTTTATTGCCCAGATGTAGTACTTTGCATTTCTCCCTGTTAAAAACCATTCTGTTAGTTGCTGCCCACTTCTCCAGTTTATTTAAATCTTTTTGAATCCTCTCTCTCTCTTCTCTAGTATTAGCTATCCCTCCTAGCTTTGTGTCATCAGCAAATTTAATCAGTTTACCCTCAATTCCTTCATCTAAATCGTTGATAAAGATGTTGAACAATACAGGGCCCAGGACAGAGCCCTGTGGTACCCCACTTGAGACATTCTTCCAACTGGATGTGCAGCCATTTACGACCACTCTTTGGGTCCGATCACTAAGCCAGTTATGAATCCACCTAACAGTTGCCTTGTCCATTCCATACTTAGTCATTTTTTCAATAAGGATTGTATGAGAGACTTTGTCAAATGCTTTGCTGAAGTCAAGATATACTATATCTACAGCATTTCCTTGATCCACCCAATCAGTGATACCGTCATAGAAGGAAATTAAGTTAGTCTGACATGACTTATTAGTTAGAAACCCATGCTGACTCTGTTTAATCACTTCATTCTTATCCAGGTATTGACATACATGTTGTTTAATAATTTGTTCAAAGATCTTTCCTGGTATAGAAGTCAGACTCACCGGCCTATAGTTGCCTGGGTCCACCTTCTTCCCCTTTTTGAAGATAGGAACAACATTTGCTCTTCTCCAGTCTTCTGGCACTTCTCCTGTTCTCCAAGAATTTTCAAAGATTATGGAGAGGGGTTCAAAAATTTCTTCTGCTATCTCCTTCAGTACTCTGGGGTGTAATTCATCTGGACCTGGAGACTTGAATTCATTTAGGTTAGCTAAGTGTTTCCTCACTATCTTTCTGTTTATAGATATCCTGGATTCTTCTATTCCCTTAATAGGACAGTGAATAACAGTTGATGTTGCATTTCCTTTCTGAGAGAAAACAGATGCAAAATAGGAATTTAAAAGTTCAGCCTTCTCAACATCCTGTCTTACCATTTCATCATTTTCATCCTGTAAAAATCCTATAGCATCTTTGACTTTTCTTTTACTTTTGACATATCCCCAAAATCCTTTATTATTGCTTTTGACATCTCTTGCAAGCCTCAGTTCATTTTCAGCTTTAGATAATCTGATTTGTGCCCTGCAGGTTCTGCAGACAGCATTATATTCTTCTTTAGATATGCCTCCCTCTTTCCATTTTATAAACATTTTTTTCTTCCTTTTTAGCATGTGCTTAAGTTCTGTGTTCATCCATCCTGGTTTCCTTAAATGCTTCCTATTCTTCCCTCTTTTCGGAATTGTTAACAACTGTGCTTTGAGAATTTCATTTTTCAAGATTTCCCATCCTTCCTGGACATTTTTGTCTTTAAGGATATCCAGCCATTGGATCCCTCCAATTCTCTTTCTGAATCCCTTAAAATCTGCCTTTCTGAAATCTAACCTTGACGTCTGAGTCTTCACAGGTCTTCCACCTCTAGTTATCCAAAATTCTAAAATAGCATGGTCGCTGCCTCCTAGGGTCCCAGCCACTTTTACCTCCTCAACCATTTCCTCCCTGTTTATAAGGATTAGATCCAAGGTAGCAGTTCCCCTTGTTTTCTCCCCTACCTTTTGGAAGATAAAGTTGTCAGCAAGAGAGGATAAGAATTTCCTTGACCTGTTAGTTTTGCCTGAGAGAGATTCCCAACAAATGTCTGGATAGTTGAAATCTCCCATGACAACTATGTCATATTTTTTGGAGAACTTGGCCATCTGATGCATAAAGAGGTCATCCATATCTTCAGCTTGCACAGGCGGCCTGTAGTAAATGCCTACAATGGTGTCCTTTCCATTGTTCTGTCCTTGTATTCTTACCCAAACAGTTTCCACAGAACTCCCAGTCTCTGAAGCTTCAATCTCTGTGCAGATATACGCGTTTCGAACATACAATGCGACACCCCCTCCTCGTTTATCAAGTCTGTTTCTTGCAAATAAGTTGTATCCTTCTAGTCTTGTATTCCAATCATGTGTATTGTCCCACCAAGTTTCAGTGATTCCAATTACATCATATTTCTTTTCCTGTGTTAGTAGTTCCAATTCTCCTTGTTTGTTGCCCATGCTTTGTGCATTAGTATAGAAACATTTTAGTTTGTGATTGGTTTCTCTTTCTCCAATATTTTTATTAATTAGATTCTTTCGTCTTTGTTCTTCCTTTCCACTTCTAATAGCAGAGTTCTCAATAGCATTTGTCAGGTGTGTGGCTTTTTCTGGTCTTTTGCTTCCCTTCCCATGTTGTTCTAGTTTAAAGCTCTCCTTACAAGTGTAGCAAGGCGACTTCCAAATACATGCTTTCCAGTCTTCGTAAGGTGCACCCCATCTCTAGCAAGTAGTCCATCGTATAAGTAGTTCACTCCGTGATCCAGAAATCCAAATCGTTGCTGACGGCACCATCGACGTAGCCAGTTGTTCACCTGCAGAATCTTATTCCACCTCCTTGTTCCATGGCCATCCACTGGGAGGATGGAAGAGAAGACCACCTGCGCTCCCAGTTCTTTCACTTTCTTGCCTAAGTCTTCAAAGTCTCTGCAGATGATTTCCAGGTCGTTTCTTGCGGTGTCATTTGTCCCCACATGTAGTAGCAGGAATGGGTAGTCATCTGTAGGTCTGAAGAGTCCTGATATCCTGTCAGACACATCTTTAATTTTTGCACCTGGAAGACAGCACATTTCTCTTGAAGTTATATCCGGTCTGCAGATAGCGGCCTCTGTTCCTCTCAGCAGGGAATCCCCCATGACCACCACTCTCCGTTTCTTCTTCACAACATTTTTCTTTCTCCATCCAGGAGGACTCTGAAGGCGTACAAGGTTGCTGTTTGTTGGCAAAGTCTTATCCTGATGTATTTCTTCATCGTTTTCCTGCGTGAGAGCCTGGTACTGGTTCCTGAGCAGTATGGGAGCTGACTGCCTCCTGATCCTCCTGCTTCTCTGGGTCACATGTCTCCATTCCTCTGTTTCTTCAGGTGCACTTCGAATTTCTTCTCTTTCTGTAACATGAAGAGATAATTCTGCTCTGTCCAAGAACTCTTCACCTTCCTTAATGATCTTCAACGTAGCCAACCTCTCTTCGAGATTTTGCAACTTTTCCTCCAACAGGGACACAAGCTTGCATTTGTGGCATGTGAAGTTTGGCTTTTCCACTGGTAAATCTGTGAACATGTAGCAAGAAATGCAGCTCACCAAATGGCTCCTGGCCTCTTCCATCTTGAGATTTCTTAAAAACGATGAAAGATGAGCCAAATTTCTGTCGGCGCGCGGTTTTTCCGATTTCCTCTTTTCAGCTGCAACCACCAAAACCCAGTGATCGTTGAGCTCGCGGAGACTCTTCACTTATCCCAGAAGGCACTGGGAATATGCAAATGATCTCCTCAAGACTCTTCCCCTGGTTTTCCGATTTCCTCTTTTCAGCTGCAACCACCCAAACCCAGTGATCGTTGAGCTCGCGGAGACTCTTCACTTATCCCAGAAGGCACTGGGAATATGCAAATGATCTCCTCAAGACTCTTCCCCTGGTTTTCCGATTTCCTCTTTTCAGCTGCAACCACCAAAACCCAGTGATCGTTGAGCTCGCGGAGACTCTTCACTTATCCCAGAAGGCACTGGGAATATGCAAATGATCTCCTCAAGACTCTTCCCCTGGTTTTCCGATTTCCTCTTTTCAGCTGCAACCACCAAAACCCAGTGATCGTTGAGCTCGCGGAGACTCTTCACTTATCCCAGAAGGCACTGGGAATATGCAAATGATCTCCTCAAGACTCTTCCCCTGGTTTCTTTTCAACGTTCTCTTTTTTGCTTTAGCATTTCCTTTTTCGAAAAGTCTTTTCTTTATCCTTTTCTTTTCCATTACTTTTTTCCCTAACCCTTTCAGCATTGCCTTTTCTTTAGACTTTCCCCTAATCTTTTAACCTTCAACTTTCATTCTTTTTCCTTCCCTCTTTCCATTGCTTTCTATTACTCTTTTTTTTTTTATTTTATTTTTTTTTTACTTTTTTTTAACATTTTCTTCCCTCCTTTCAACTTAATAGTTCTTACATTGCAAAGTAAGAAAGTCAGGTATTCACTAGACGTTTGGCAGGTATCACACTCACCTGCTGCTCTCCGAGCTCTGGTAGACAAAAGATTTGTAACAATGGCGGCAAACTGACTTTTGGTTAAGGTTGAGGCCTGTATAGCTTCTTTCATCCAGGCCTTAAAGGACACCTGTGAAAACGGACAATGTAAGACGTCTTGAACAGAACTCACTAATTCACCCACTTAGGAAATTTGAGACACAACCCACATGGGAGCTGTAATGGGGCATTATTGCCGAATGTTGGGAAATTCAGTTTCCAATCTGATCCGGCTGAAAATGTCCAGTGTGTATGTAATATATATATATATATATATATATATATATATATATATATATATATATATATATATATATATATATATATTTGTTGCAGGATACTTACACTGGAGATATTTGTCAGCATGTCTTTGGTTAAAAACCCACTGATTCCTCCAAGTGATTTTAAGGTGTCTTTTGTCCATGTGGAGGAGGCCCTATAAAAGAGAATATTTTACACTTTGTAAATATTCGAAGATATAGCCCCATGCATCTTCATAGCAGTCAAGTCAAAGTGTCTATGCAGAGGATTTGGAGCTCTGTATCAGAAAAATGGAGCTACAAAGACAAATTAAGACTTTGGTTGTAACGGCAGCCACAAGGTGATCCTCTGACTTACCCGAATACTGAGTTATCTTTGCTGAGTAGGGTCTGGATAGCCGTCTGCTGCTCGGCAGAGAAGGACTGACACTGAGATAACTGATTCAGTACACCGGGAGGGGAACCTGCAATGTACGACGCATTCATCTCACAGGTAAGGTTACCCAGCACTGTGATATCACTGTCCGTCAGAGAGGGTCCTGATATTTTCTATAAAAAAGGAAAAAAACATGGAATCATTGTGCAAAGCGTCTGCACCATAAAACAAAATTTATTTAAACAGATTTTTAAAAATTCTACATAGATATACTATAAAGGGAAAAATGTGATTCTGAATGCCACCACTAGGGGGAGAATATGAGCTAACCGCATACTGTATGCAAAGTAAGCTCAGTGTGCAGTGAGCTCCCTCTAGTGGTAACTACAGGAACCAAAATCTCATCAATCACATAGCTCTCAATGTCTGTGCAAAGAATTTAGAGCTCTGTATCATCAAATCAGAGTGTCATCCACTATAAAGATATATTAGGAAATTAATCAGCACAGAATAAAAATAACTTGAAGCTGAAAATTTGAGAAATCGGACTCTTACCATGCAGGACAATGCTTTGGTCAGGAGACTACTACGCAACTTGGCATCATTTGATAAGACATTGATGTTTGCTTTGCCAACTTTGGTGTAGAATTCAGTACAGTTTCCAATAGAGGAATAATTTGCTGAACTGCAATGACAAAAATATAAATCTATATTATTATTATTATTTATTTATATAGCACCATTAATTCCATGGTGCTGTACATGAGAAGGGGTTACATCAGAATACAAATATTACTTACAGTAAACAAACTAACAATTACAGACTGATACAGAGGGGAGAGAGGACCCTGCCCTTGCGGGCTTACATTCTACAGGATGGTGGGAAAGGAGAGAGGTCGTGGGTTGCAGTAGCTCCGACGGTGTTGAAGTAGCCGTGTGGTCGTTACAGGTCATTATATATAAATATCTCCATTTATGTTCTATTCTCGATGTTTTAGCATTTTTTCTATGGCTGCATTCTATTACACTGGAAGAACTTACTTTAGGAATAGGAACACTTCCCTGGGATATGAGTCCAGCTCTGCTGTGTAGCCACCTTTGGTTATTTGCCTGCTAAGACAGTTCAACTAGGAACAAATGAGAGGATATAATGAGTTGTACTCCTCGTGTAGACAATGTGGTAAATTGTGCTCCTCGTGTAGACAATGTGGCGAGTTGTGCTCCTCGTGTAGACAATGTGGCGGGTTGTGCTCCTCGTGTAGAGGATGTGGCTGGTTGTGCTCCTCGTGTAGAGGATGTGGCGAGTTGTGCTCCTCGTGTAGAGGATGTGGCGGGTTGTGCTCCTCGTGTAGAGGATGTGGCTGGTTGTGCTCCTCGTGTAGAGGATGTGGCTGGTTGTGCTCCTCGTGTAGAAGATGTGGCGGGTTGTGCTCCTCATGGAGAGGATGTGGCGAGTTGTGCTCCTCGTGTAGAGGCTGTGGCGAGTTCTGCTCCTCATGTAGAGGCTGTGGCGAGTTGTGCTCCTCGTGTAGAGGATGTGGCGAGTTGTGCTCCTCGTGTAGAGGATGTGGCGAGTTGTGCTCCTCATGTAGAGGCTGTGGCGAGTTATGCTCCTCGTGTAGAGGATGTGGCGAGTTGTGCTCCTCGTGTAGAGGATGTGGCGGGTTGTGCTCCTCGTGTAGAGGATGTGGCGGGTTGTGCTCCTCGTGTAGAGGATGTGGCGGGTTGTGCTCCTCGTGTAGAGGATGTGGCGGGTTGTGCTCCTCATGGAGAGGATGTGGCGGGTTGTGCTCCTCGTGTAGAAGATGTGGCGGGTTGTGCTCCTCATGGAGAGGATGTGGCGAGTTGTGCTCCTCGTGTAGAGGCTGTGGCGAACTCTGCTCCTCATGTAGAGGCTGTGGCGAGTTGTGCTCCTCGTGTAGAGGATGTGGCGAGTTGTGCTCCTCATGTAGAGGCTGTGGCGAGTTATGCTCCTCGTGTAGAGGATGTGGCGAGTTGTGCTCCTCGTGTAGAAGATGTGGCGGGTCGTGCTCCTCATGGAGAGGATGTGGCGGGTCATGCTCCTCACAGAGAGGATGTGGCGAGTTGTGCTCCTCGTGTAGAGGCTGTGGCGAGTTCTGCTCATGTAGAGGCTGTGGCGAGTTGTGCTCCTCGTGTAGAGGATGTGGCGAGTTGTGCTCCTCGTGTAGAGGATGTGTCGAGTTGTGCTCCTCGTGTAGAGGCTGTGGCGAGTTATGCTCCTCGTGTAGAGGATGTGGCGAGTTGTGCTCCTCGTGTAGAGGCTGTGGCGAGTTATGCTCCTCGTGTAGAGGATGTGGCAAGTTGTGCTCGTGTAGAGGCTGTGGCGAGTTGTGCTCCTCGTGTAGAGGATGTTGCGAGTTGTGCTCCTCGTGTAGAGGATGTTGCGAGTTGTGCTCCTCGTGTAGAGGATGTGGCGAGTTGTGCTCCTCGTGTAGAGGCTGTGGCGAGTTGTGCTCCTCGTGTAGAGGTTGTGGCGAGTTGTGCTCCTCGTGTAGAGGTTGTGGCGAGTTGTGCTCCCCGTGTAGAGGATGTGGCTAGTTGTGCTCCTCGTGTAGAGGATGTGGCGAGTTGTGCTCCTCGTGTAGAAGATGTGGCGGGTCGTGCTCCTCATGGAGAGGATGTGGCGGGTTGTGCTCCTCATATAGAGGATGTGGCGAGTTGTGCTCATATAGAGGCTGTGGCGAGTTGTGCTCCTCGTGTAGAGGCTGTGGCGAGTTGTGCTCCTCGTGTAGAAGATGTGGCGAGTTGTGCTCCTCGTGTAGAGGCTGTGGCGAGTTGTGCTCCTCGTGTAGAGGCTGTGGCGAGTTATGCTCCTCGTGTAGAGGATGTGGCGAGTTGTGCTCCTCGTGTAGAGGCTGTGGCGAGTTGTGCTCCTCGTGTAGAGGATGTGGCGAGTTGTGCTTCTCGTGTAGAGGATGTGGCGAGTTGTGCTTCTCGTGTAGAGGATGTGGCGAGTTGTGCTTCTCGTGTAGAGGCTGTGGCGAGTTGTGCTCCTCGTGTAGAGGCTGTGGCGAGTTGTGCTCCTCGTGTAGAGGCTGTGGCGAGTTGTGCTCCTCGTGTAGAGGCTGTGGCGAGTTGTGCTCCTCGTGTAGAGGATGTGGCGAGTTGTGCTCCTCGTGTAGAGGATGTGGCGAGTTGTGCTCCTCGTGTAGAGGATGTGGCGAGTTGTGCTCCTCGTGTAGAGGATGTGGCGAGTTGTGCTCCTCGTGTAGAGGATGTGGCGAGTTGTGCTCCTCGTGTAGAGGCTGTGGCGAGTTATGCTCCTCGTGTAGAGGATGTGGCGAGTTGTGCTCCTCGTGTAGAGGCTGTGGTGAGTTGTGCTCCTCGTGTAGAGGATGTGGCGAGTTGTGCTTCTCGTGTACAGGATGTGGCGAGTTGTGCTACTCGTGTAGAGGACGTGGCGAGTTGTGCTGCTCGTGTAGAGGATGTCGCGGGTTTTGCTCCTCGTGTAGAGACTGTGGTGAGTTGTGTGCTCCTCGTGTAGAGCATGTGGCGGGTTGTCCTTCTCATGTAGAGGATGTGGCGAGTTGTGCTTCTCGTGTAGAGGATGTGGTGAGTTGTGCTAGAGGATATAATGTGTCACGTCTCACTAATGTGTGTATAGTTTCCATTGGGGAAATGATGTAGTAACTTTGGGGTCTTGTTTCTCACCTGATCTTCACTCAGGTTGGTGTTATTGGTCTTCATCGCCTTCCCCAGCAGTTTAACTTGGCTGTTGGAAATTTTAGCTGGGGTTGAGCAGGTAAAGCCTTGCAGGACTGATGAGGAAAGCCTAAACAGAGGGATACCAGGTTAATGCCAGCTATATGTACATCACGTCCCTAATATGTGTCCATTGTGTTCCGTGAGTTTAGGTCTTTTCCCCTTTAGTTTTTGTTTTTTAGTTTAGATTTATAATGCACTTACAGTGAGTAATCAGTGGTGCTGTTTGCAATGTCGTCAAAAAACATGGAAGCCTGAAAGAAATAGAGGTTTCAGTGACTTCAGGGTACCAATAAGGGGTGCTGTGGCAGCAGTTACTTGGGTGCATGGTATTTAAGGTGCCATAAAGGTCTCTCTGCCATATTAAATCCATATAAAATAACAGCATTGTTATAAAGGGCACATTTCTATCCACATGTGGGCCACCAACTTGATCATACCTGGTCTGGACTCCACGACTTGCCATTGACGTCTTCTAGAGATGGCTTCTCTGATTTGAAGAGCAAGAAAGACTTGGGAATAAAGCTCGCCAGGCTGGCAGGGACATTTTTGACAACACTGGATGTAGTTGAGTTGGCTGATATAATCTAAAGAAATACGGAGAACCTAAAATTAGAGAAGCTCGCCAAAACGGAGGTCCAAATGACTATTCTGTCTGGCCAATAAAAGGCACATGATGAGCAGACATCTTCTGGTTTTTTTTTGCAGCTCTCTTGTCTGCTTTGCTGTACAACCTATGGCAGAATGAGCAGAGTCATCTCATTAACAATAAAAGTTTGTCGGCTGATTCCTCCATACATACAGTATGGGCATTCTTACCTTCATGACAAATGCATTCTGCAAAGCCGGAGGGGCGCCGGTGAGTTTGCTTGCAAATTGTGCATCTTTCACAGCATTTAATACAGCCGATGAGTTCAGTTCTTGCAGTTTCTTACTCTGTAGTCCGGTTACCAAGCTCCCTAGACTGCTCAAGTCCTCAATCTGATGGGGCCGAGAGGTCTGGGTTACATTTGGTAAGAAGCAGAGGATGCAATGTTTGAGATCTAGAATTCACTGATAAATTACCTGGTAATTGGAGTTCAGGAGCTTTTCCATTATCGAACGGGCCTGCCCGACGTTCCAGCCGGTGACGCTACTCAGGGAGGACAGGCTGGATTTTAAATTGCCGTCACTGATCTTGTCAATTTGTCCCATGGACAGACCCACGGCCGACTGTCCCAGATTGGTAAGAGTGTCAGCTGAGAAATTGTCTAGTCTGCTGACCAGTGAGATCGCCACCTGTGGACAAATACGTGCAAAATTGTAAAATAAATTCATGTTTTATAGATTACATTTACTTTACATAGACATAGGGGGTAACACTGAGTAAGGAGTGATCCATATCTAAAGAAGAACATCATTCTCTACTTGTGTTTGCCATTACCTGCACATCCTCGGGGGTGGGGGCAGCAGGGATCCGTCCTCCAGTATTATTGTAGCATTGCTGATTGATCTTTTTGGTTATCTCCAATGTGTCTGCCGCTGTCAGATTAACCAGAGCCGACGGCGTCAGGAAACAGAGGAATACATCTGGGAGGCTAGAAATAATAGGACAGAAGCTTAATTACCAATTACCTTTATCGTTTCCTTAACGTGAATCTCCACCTTTAATTCCTAATATTCCGTGATGAAGAATTTCCTATTGTACAGTGCCTTGCGAAAGTATTCTGCCCCTTGGAACTTTCAAACCTTTTCCCACATATCATGCTTCAAACGTAAAGATACCAAATGTAAATTTTTGGTGAAGAAACAACAAGTGGGACACAATTGTGAAGTTGAACGAAATTCATTGGTTATTTTAAATGTTTGTGGAAATGCAAAAACTGAAAAGTGGGGCGTGCAATATTATTCAGCCCCTTTACGTTCAGTGCAGCAAACTCACTCCAGAAGTTCATTGTGGATCTCTGAATGATCCAATGTTGTCCTAAATGACTAATGATGATAAATATAATCCACCTGTGTGTAGTCAAGTTTCCGTAGAAATGCACCTGCTCTGTGATAGTCTCAGGGTTCTGTTTGAAGCACAGAGAGCATCATGAAGACCAAGGAACACAACAGGCAGGTCCTTGATACTGTTATGGAGAAGTTTAAAGCCAGATTTGGATACAAAATGATTTCCAAAACTTTAAGCATCCCATGGAGCACTGCGCAAGCGATCATATTGAAATGGAAGGAGTATCATACCACTGCAAATCTACCAAGACCCGGCCGTCCCTCTAAACTTTCATCTCAAACAAGGAGAAGACTGATCAGAGATGCAGCCAAGAGGCCCATGATCACTCTGGATGAACTGCAGAGACCTACAGCTGAGGTGGGACAGTCTGTCCATAGGACAACAATCAGTCGTACACTGCACAAATCTGGCCTTTATGGAAGAGTGGCAAGAAGAAAGCCATTTCTCAAAGATATCCATAAAAAATGTCATTTAAAGTTTCCAACAAGCCACCTGGGAGACACACCAAACGTGGAAGACGGTGCTCTGGTCAGATGAAACCAAAATCAAACTTTTTGGCAACAATGCCAAACGATATGTTTGGCGTAAAGGCAACACAGCTCATCACCCTGAACACACCATCCCCACTGTCAAACATGGTGGTGGCAGCATCATGGTTTGGGCCTGCTTTTCTTCAGCAGGGAAGATGGTTAAAATTGATGGGAAGATGGATTTAGCCAAATACAGGACCATTCTTGAAGAAAACCTGTTGGAGTCTGTAAAAGACCTGAGACTGGGACGGAGATTTGTCTTCCAACAAGACAATGTTCCCAAACATAAAGCAAAATCTACAATGGAATGGTTCACAGATAAACGTATCCAGGTGCTAAAATGGCCAAGTCACAGTCCAGACCTGAATCCAATCGAGAATCTGTGGAAAGAGCTGAAAACTGCTGTTCACAAACAATCTCCATCCAACCTCACTGAGCTCGAGCTGTTTGCCAAGGAAGAATGGGCAAGAATTTTAGTCTCTCAATGTACAAAACTGATAGAGACACCCCAAGCGACTGCAGCTGTAATCGCAGCAAAAGGGGGCGCATCAAAGTATTAAGTTACAGGGGATGAACAATCTTTTCAGTTTTTGAATTTCCACAAAAATTTAAAATAACCAATAAATTTCGTTCACCTTCACAATTGTGTCCCACTTGTTGTTGATTCTTCACCAGAAATTTACATTTGGTATCTTTATGTTTGAAGCATGATATGTGGGAAAAGGTTGAAAAGTTCCAGGGGGCCGAATACTTTCGCAAGACACTGTATATCTTTATAGTTCCAGTTCTATTTTTCTGACATGAATGGACAATCCAGCTTCCAGGTCATAAAATATTCTTTATTTGTCAAATATTAAAAATGTAGAGCAGCTTGTGATAACCAAAATATCTAGTGCCGGGGAAGGCGGGGGTATGGCGAAACCATCGTTGAGCAACCAAACACGTTTTGAACACACACTGCGGTCTTAGACTTGGTAATCCACAAACTCAATGTGGGGGAGGAACTTTTAAAGGGGTTCTCCCATGAATAAAATACATTCTAATTAATTGATGTTGGAATAATAAGAATTTACACAATTGGATGTGTGTAAATAAAATGTTCCTGTGCCGAGATAATCTTACAAATGTTCTAGAAGGTAAAATATTTCCCTGGATCCCGGCAGTGGGAGAAAAGCACAAGTTTTTTTTTTTATTAAAAAAAAAAAACTGTAGATGGGAGATGAGGGTTTCCCGAAAACCCCTTTTAAATATTAAAAATCAGTCTTCCTGCAGTCACCACTAGAGGGAGCTCTCTGCACACTCTGTGTATGAGTCAGTGAGCTCCCCCTAGTGGTGACTGCAGGTAGGTATAATACAAGTATGTCTCTGCACAACGCTCAGAGATTTCAGCATTTTTTTTACCTGCTCAGGTTGAATGATGCACGTGAGGTCAGGAGGGAGGTGAAATAAATTGCGGTGTCTTTGGGTAATTCAAGATGGGTTACAAGTTCTACACAGGAATGATCATTGGCAAAAGTTCGCAGCTGTAAGAAGAACCAGAGATGAATGTTAAACTTACTGAGATTAAACAGTCCATGTGAGAAGTAACAGACCTAAAGGGTGTGTAAACTTTTGCAGCCCTTTTTTTTATTGATTCAATAGATAGGAAATGGAAAAAAAAAGCATTGCAACTTGGACCTGTCACTCCAGGGTAGCGAGTGTGAGACCCCGCCAGGGACCTGCCTGTCCGACTAGTCTCCAGGGCGGCTGTGACGTGTCACAACATCTGGAAAGCCACAGGTTTGAAAACTATTGATGTACAACTAAAGGACCAAAGTTGGAGACAACTTTCTTAAAAGTGTTTTCTGGGTTGGTCCTTTAGAATGGGTCATAAATGTCAAATCGGTGGGAAATCGAGTCACCAAACCCCTACTACACAGCTGATTGCCCCAGAAGTGAAATAGTGCCACACATTGTGTTGTGGCCGTGAGTAGTACTGCAGATCCCTGCCATAAATGTGACTGATATTGGATAGGTCATCGATGTTAAAGTCTTGGGAAAAAAAAATCCTTTAAAATATGCCAAAGATTCTTACCGTGGACTCGTTAGCAAAGAGGATCAAGTCTTCTTCACTTGTGTAAGTTATATAGGAGCCCAGATTATCCACAAGCCAAGACGCGTTGGGATTAGATTCGTTATAACAAGTGATTGCGTTACCTGGAAGAGAAGGAACGGGGCGATTAAGAGAAGTCGCTATTAACCCCTTAATGACATCTGTATCTTGTAGGCTTATGATTAGCGGATATCACCTTTCTTCTTTAGGTATGGCTTGATAAAACTCTTGTAGGCATCTTCCCGATTTTTGGAATTCATTTTGGAGAAACCAGATTGGAGACTGTGGAATCTACAAGACGAATTTGGTAATTATATTGATCTGTCGTAAATGACCATTGTGTCCGTCTCTACGCTTCGTAGAGGTCATGCAAAAGGTTGACGTAAGAACTCACATGGTTTGGTAGGACGCGCAGGAGATGTTGTTGGGGATGAGACTGAGTTGGTCCTTACTGATCTCTGGTAACACCAAGCTTAGTCTATTCTGGAAAAGCTGAGCCCAGTCCGAATTGTTAAAGGAGATGAGGTTCTGCGTTAACATTTGGAAAGATTTGGTCAGGAGCGCCTGGGACAGGTATGGACTCAAGGAACTCACGTTATTCTGTGGACAGAAAAAACATATTTGTTGGATGTCGAACAATTAATGGTGATTATTTCTGTAATACATTTAATGAACAAATTCTAAATACCTGAAGCCACCACTAGGGGGAGCTCACCGAAGACCTCAAAATATCACTCTGTCTACAGCAAGCTCCTTAGCTCCCCCTAGTGGTGGTTAGAAATATGTAATTTCCTTTTAAATCTTAATAGATTCAGCACATGACTTGGCCATTTTTTTTTTTTAAACTTTGAAGCATTGGAATAAGGGTGCGGGGGACGTCACTACTTACCAAGAAACCAGCTGTATTCAGGGAATCCAAAAAGGTATTTACATCGCTTACGTTTTGTATCATTCCAACGATTCCTGCGGCCACCGTTGAATTAATGGTGGTGTCCAAGCTGAAGTCCACAACTTGTTGCTTGGTCAGAGAAGACAGAATTTCACCCTGTAAGGCGGCATAAGAAATCAGTCTTTACCGCTGGCTCGGTGGGTTGATATTCATCTAATTTTTGGCCAAATTTGGTAAAATTATTGCCATTTACTGGAGGTAATCTTCATGGTTGGGTGTAGTCTCTACATTTTTTTACTTCTTACCATCCTATATGGGATCAGGCCAGGGCCAACTCCAGATGCATGTAGGTTCTTGGGTGATAGACTCCCCATTGGTTGACCCCTTAAGTGCGGGGCATGTTTCCCCAGGTCACCAAAGAATCTAAACCCAATGGTCCCTGGGTTCTGCCCAGGTTTATCCGGTGCTGATTCCAACCAACAGCTACCAAATAAACAGCAATATTTGTGGTGATGGTTTAAACCATAAAGCATCTGATTCTGTTGCCCTTTAGGGAAAAAAAAAAGTCATACATTCGACAAAACAATTGGGCAAAAGTGAATAGGAAAAAAAAAAGTATCCTCAAAAGCAACCTCTCAGTTTCATCAAGTCCAAAATAATACTGAAAACCCATATACAGGTGCTTAAAATCCTTTTGGTGTATTGGTACTTACTCCACTGACATTCAGCGCCTTAAGGTCTTTGTAGTTGGCAAACTGGGAGAATTTTCCCAAATTTTGCTTTAATATTGCACTGCTGTTTAAATTCTGAGAACAATCCGAACCTGGGACATAAGAAACAAGCAGAAAAAAAGAATTTTATTTAAATTTTTCTGCAGTTTTTTTTAATGCATTTTTTCAAAGTTTGGTAACTTGTAATTTGAGGGAAAAAGTCCACATAGAAAAGTAAACTACAAATATATATTAAAAGTCATGTCACTTTCACGTCCAAGCAATAATCTAATGTAAAATAATAATTTTTTTTTTTTTTTTTTTACCTTTGTTGGACAGATAAGGTTTGATCAAAGATTTGTAGATATCTTGTTGGTTTCCAGAATTCATTTTTGGGAAATTTAAGTCCAAAATACCGAGTCTGTTTGAAATTGAAAATGTATTTTATTCAATTCAATTTTACATATTTTTTTCATTAAATATTAAATTAAATGTGTCTTCTTCCTTTAAGAATAATAAACTTTTTAGACTGCCTTCCCAATGTATATGTTAGTGGATCCTACCGATTTTGGAAGGATCCACCGGTTGTCCGGCGTCTACGATTCTTACATCCAAAAATCAGGAACGGTGTTAGAATCGGGACATAGGGAGAGGGTAGTAGGTAAATTGGGCAATATACATTTTATATTTTTAACCCAACTTTTTCTTTTTGTTGTCAAACTAAAAATCTATTCACATTTAGGAATTTTTGCCTAAAGTTTTTTTTTTTTTTTTTTGGCGTTTCTACCTTAAAAACACTTTTTTTTTTATTGAGGGGAGACTTTTTTTCCTGTAGTTTTACATCGGCAAGAATTGTTTCCCTCCCTGTTGAAAGGACAAGGCGAAGAGAAAGACCACCAACCCGATGGCTTGAATGGTGCAGAAGAACCTTGTGGACCTATCTAGGCTTGCTCGAGATCGATCCTCCTACAGAACCTTTTTGCTTCCCATGTAAATTTTGAAGTGGAATTGTACACTGCGTTTGTCAGGAGCATTTATTTTTACATGTTTAGTAGTCGAGTATCTTGACCAGTAGAAAATAACTTTTCTGTGCCTGTGACTTTAATAAGCAAACTTTGGGGGCTCCGATCACCCAATAGAGCTCTTTACATCAGTACTCTTCGTCACCCTCTTATATTAATTTAGGTGAAATTACTTATTAGTACACTTCCCAACAATTTCGTTTGTTGAGAAATTGTCCCACATGATGATCTGCTAAATGGATGGAGCCTAAGCAGATATACTCAAAAGTGGGAACTCCTCGGGGGCGTTACTTAAGAAACAAGGGGTGGGGATTAATTTGGAATTGAAAGGTATGTAGTTATTTGATTCCAACACAACTTTAATCATCCACATACCCACTACTTACATGGACTGGTAGGAGTCACAGGAAATGTTTGTGGGTATAAGACTAAGCTGGACGGAAGAGATCTCAGGAATCATGGCGCCGAGATTACCCTGGAGGAGCTGAATCCAGTCTGATTTGGTGAACGTGGAAATGTTGGCTTTCACTGTTTCAAATGTCTTATTTAGAAGAGCCTGGGACAGAGCTGAATTCAGTGAGCTTGTGTTTTTCTGCAAAATACGTGTAAAATACATAATTTCTCCCAACTGAATATGAAAGCAAATGTGAATGAAGTCTAAGAACATGGACACTTACCAGGAAAATGCCATTGTTAATATATTTCAAGAAGTCGTACAAATCAGTAGTGTTGTGTAGCGTCCCAACAATGGCGTCTGCAGTAGTGGGGTCACTAGATGAATTCAGCTCCAGGCTGAAGCTTGCCCGTTGTTGCAGAGTAAGGACATGCAGCACTTCCAGCTGTAAAATGGTGCAAAAAAATAATAATTGTGCTTGCAATATTCTAACTAAAGCTCCCACTAGTGGTGACTACAGACTATCAGATTATTTTTTTTTTAATTTGCCTCTATGACAATGCACTTCCTAACACTTATAAATTTACAAAAAAAAGTAGGAAAACCTCAAACAACAAAAGGTCCATCTACAGCAAACACATGTGATATGGTATGTACACCTCTAGGTGATGGTGGTAAGGTTGTTATAGAGTAAGCTCAATAAAGAACTTAAAAAGGTGTAATAGCCCAATCATTATTCTCTTACAATTTGTCTGTTACTTACCGCACTGAAATTCTTATTAAATGCCACAAGGTCGCTGTAGTTGGCAAACTGAGAAAACTTCCCAAAGTTCTGTTCAAGAAAACTGCTGCTGGAGTTCTGAGCGCAAACAGAACCTTAAAGAAATTAGGGTAATAGACATGAATTTAAAGATTTTAATAAAAGAATATAAAGCATATACAAGTGGTTATAGCCCTCAATCAGCCAACGATAACCGAGTGTTTAGTTCCTAGTGGGAGGGGACTAAACTAAGCATGGGCGGGAAATGATTTGCCATAAATCACTATATAGGCTTTGAATCTTCTCCTATTTTACTTTAATTCTTACCTGACTTAGTCATGTAAGGCTTGATGAAGGATTTATAAACATTTTCAGGTTTCCCTGGAACCATATGTGTGAGTGAAGAATCCAGACTTTCAATTCTGGAAAAAAAAAATAACAAAATAAAATAAAATTGAGGACACACTCCGACTTTTTAACCAGTCAGACCTGGTGGCATAAATTCTATATAATATTTGTATAGTATATAGCATTCTTAAATGCTTACATGACGTGGTAGGCATCACAGCTGATATTTTGGGGTACTAGGGTCAATTGTTCGAGGGTAATTTCTGGTAGGACAACAGTCAGTTTATCCTTGATGAGTTGGTTCCAATCAGTCGTGGTAAATGAGGCGTTGGACTTGATGACTTCGAAAGTCCTATTGAGCAGCAGTGGGCTTAGACCAGTGATGTTTGCCTGGAAAGTTAAGAAAACTTATTGTCAACTGAATATAGCAGCAATATAGGTATACTTAAAGAGAACGCCACATTTCTGCATTTCTTGCTTAGCTTTCGATGCCCTTTTGTATAATTTAGAGTAGGATCATCCCCATATAGTCACTCCTCTCCGCAAACAGCCAATCAAGTTTGGCCGGAGACAAAAGCTCCACCCATGCAGAACACTGGGGCGAGGCTTGTATTGGGAATTTGTGTAATTTGGGTGTCTTCAACCTTTAAATGAGTTAAATTTTAGACCTATTTGTTCCTTACCAACAAGGCACCTTTGTTGATGTAACCCAGGAAGTCAGACATATCTTTGGAGTTACGTATGGTTCCCAAAATTATGTTGATTGCGGAAGAGTTAATGGCGGCATCTAATTCCAGGGTGAAGTTGGCGATTTGTGATAGAGTGAGCAAATTCAGAACTTCCAGCTGAAAAAAATGTGACCGTTCATTGAGGATACTCTTCATCCAGCCCAGTATTTGATATTAGGGAATATTGAAGGACGACAGAACACAGAATCCTTTTATTTTTACATTTTTAGATATTTGTTACTTACAGGTTTGAAATTTGCATTGAGTTCAGACAAGTGATTGAAACTTGCAAACCGCATAAATCTTCCAAAATTCTGCTGTAACCACGTACTGCTGTTGCCGGTCTGAGAACAGGCCGAATCTATAGGTTCATTAAAAGTGGAGAGAAAATGACCAGAATTAATTAAATTGTAAGCCATCAATAAAGATGTTAGTCATCTGCTTATAATAGTGCAGTTGAGTTTTAAGATGAGCTATATAATGTAAATGTATCTTAAGAGTCTTAACAGTGGAATTGAGAAAGTACTCATTCCTTGGTAAAAATCCATAGACACAACGCCATAACCTAAACATTGATGATAACAATTAAAGGGGATGTCTCATCCTAGAAAATAATCAGTGGTTTGGGTACTGAAACCACCGGCAAAAGGAAACTCCACGTCCGTCACTGCTGATGAGCGGCCTTCCACTCATGCTTATAGAGTTGGCAGCTCTTCTGTGTGACAACCACATTTTCTAAAGGGGCCTCCTTTTAGAGTATGTGCACACGGTGCGGATTGTACTGCGGATCCGCAGCGGATTTGCTTCTGCGTATCCGCTGCAGATCCGCAGGCATTGTACAGTACAATACAATTCAATGGGTTTTAAAGACCACAGTGCACATGCTGCGGATTTTTCCGTGCAGATTTGCTGCTGTTTTAAATCCGTACCATGTCAATTCTTTCTGCGGATTCCGCAGCGGTTTGACACCTGTTCCATTGTCCAGGTGTCAAACCGCAGGGCAAATCGGCAGGAAAACAGCAGGTCACTTTACCTGCAAATCCGCACGGAAAAATCTGCAGGTCAATCCACATTGTGTGCACTCACCCTTAGGTATAGTGTCCTAATAAGTTAAAGAACACGCCATGTAAAATTGATGAATTGTTTTATGCTTAATACCCTTGGGCAAGTCATGGTAAAGCACACCGAAATAGGGAATTCTGTAAGGGTCCGCCCCCGAGGAGCTATTCAAAACACATTTGTGTTCTTCAAACCTTTTCCCAACACTGGCCTTACTTGTGTGACCCATGTCAGGTGCAGCTGTGTGGAGCAGACTCAGGAGTTGAACCACGCACCATATCCGGAAGATGTCGGCTGTGTTATACAGTCGGCATCTACCTGTAACTGCAATGATCAGAGCAATGCAAAGCTCCGATCTCTGCTTTTAACTCCTTAAATGTCGCTGTCACCTTTTCCCATTTTAGATAGCCTATCTGCCTCTGTGATGTGATTGTGGGGGAGCTGATAAGTTGCCACAGCAGCTATGAAGTCCCCTGGGGACCATGACTTTTGCTACGTACTGCAATACTATTGTATTGCAGCATATACACAAAGTGATCTCTGGTTCAAATTCCCTAAAAAAAATAGCAAAAAGTAAAATAAAACAGTTTTAAAAATATATAAAAATAAAAAAAGTTCATTTTTGCTTTAAAAAAAAAATCATATTTTCTATGTCTGTAAAAGTCCAAATATAAATACATTTGTATTTATGATAAACGCCGTACAGCGAAAAAAGAAATCAAATTTTTCAGAACTACTATTTTTCAATACAACAAAAAAATGTAATCAATACTGTGTATGACCCTCAAAATTGTATGAATAAAAACTTAACATACGAAAAAAAGTAAAACAAACCCTCGCTCAGTTCCGTCAACGGAACCAAATTTTTTGATTTTCAATTTTTTTGTTTGTTTTACAAATGTCTGAAATTTTTAATCACTAAAATCTATAAAAAGAAAAAGCAAAATTTTTATTGTTCCGTACGAGGAAGAATGAAACCTGAGCACAAGTGCGTTCTATAACGGATTTGTCAGTCAGACGTCTGATCTGTGCAGCCTGGTTCTGTGTAGGCGACCGTAACGTAATCACGTTATTATCGTCAGCGTATTATTTACCTGCCGTGTGGTTCTTAAGGAAGGAATGAAAAGCGAGGCAAAGCTCTTCTTTAGTCCCATCTGTCATGTTGGGGAACAAAGCGTCCAAATTCTTCACTCTGATATTGAGAAGAAATCATATGATAAGTGTTACGGAACCACTCAGCACCCAGAATATGTTGTGCAGTTATATGTATGTATAATAGGTTCCATGGGAGATGCATTTCCCTAATGCATCAGCCTACAGGCTGCACCCAGCCGCCCCCTCCCCCCACCTTTGTAATTCCCACAGTAAATATCGGCAGGCTCTGGCCACCTGCGGCTATTCTAATGTATGTCTGGCCTGCCGCTTTTCTATTGGCCGGCCCTCTGTATCTGTGTGATATATTCTGTGTCCTGTGAGTAAAGTGTTGTCAGACTGGAAATACGTGGAGAAGCAGTGATCTTTTATATGCGCCAATATAACCCAGGAATTCCAGCCAGCGTCCTTCATTCAGACTCCAGCCAAAGCAGAGTGGACCTCCGGAAACACGGGGTGGTACTGAAAGAGGTACCCGAGATAGGAAGACCCCGTTACAATAAGGAAGGTATAGGGTAACGTGTTAAAGGGGAAGTGTTGCCTTTTATTTAAATTTAAAGGGCTATTTTGCTTTTATTTTTTGTATATTTAAAAAAAATTTACAATTTTCCAATCTCGAGAAACATTTCAAGATTTTCAAGATCTCTGCTTGTTGTCATTCAATAAGACCCTTCATGGTTTACTTTCCAGGACACAAATCGGTCCTGATCCTGTGATGATCACACCGGGGGGACATAATCTTACAGAACAGTTATCACCCGACCAGGACCAATGTTTATCCCCTTGGAAAGTAAATGACAAAACTTCTTTTTGACTGACAGCAAGCAGAGATCTTGAAAACCTTGAAGAAGTAATACAGAAAATATACTGCTAACTTGTATATCAGCCAAAACATCATCAATCCCTTTAAATTGTGGTAGGTTAAACCATATGGGTTACAATGAAATAGCAGCAAGCAGAGATGTTGAAAACCAAGAGGATCGGATATACAAAATATACTAATGCTGTACATGTATTATACAGAATGGATTCCTTAGAAAATAGAAAATTCCATAAAGGAGACTTACAGTTCTTGGAAAACTTGACAGTTCACGTATTTGTCCTGCAAACATTGGACCATATCAGAGGTAACATTGAGCAGGAAGGGCTGGATGTCACTGAAGATCCACCCATGCGGAGCGGCGGTGTCGTTCAGGTCCTTAGTAATCAAGGGCCAGGTTCCATTCAAGAGCCATTCCCTCGAGGTTGAATTGAGACTTGAAAACTGGTCAGAATGAAAACAACATGGAGAGATTGAGGTAAGAAGAACAAGAATATTTGTTATTCATAGCCCATAACATAGGAGTGAATCATCTAATCATGTGGCACCTGTCATTTTCTGGGAAATCCCGTCTTTTACGGTATATAGAATACTATAATGACCTGTCGCCCCAGGTACAATGGGTTGGGTCTCCTCCCAGTCATGGAGGATTATAGTGTCGTGTACACAGTCTTCTATGGGTCATAGACAAGCAGGAGGAAGGATTTTGCCTTGGGCCATTTCCAGTCTCGTACTATACACGCCTCGTAAATACCATTGTTAGGGTGAATAAACCAATGTGGTACGGGAAGAATTTTTGGGGGTTTGAATTGATTATTCTTCCTTATTACAGTATATGGTCTGTGGGGTCATCGAGGTGGGATATTCCCATTAAAATTGTTAAAGGTTTATTATTTCCATCATTTATGGCCAAGCGTGTCGGCTGCTCTCAGAACGACCTTAGAAGGGAAAGGAGAGGTCAGCCGTTAGGTGAGACCTATGGCTACGTGTCATAAAGCGGCCTCACCATCGTGACTACTTACCTGGCTGCTAAATTTCGTAAGAACAGTTCTGGTTTTATTTTTATCAAGTCTCGAAAAAAGCAAAGAGAAGTAGCCGGGGACCACAGTATCAATGTAGCAGGAGGTCAGGTTCACCAGCTGATCGGTGGAGACATCAGCCAAGAAGGACGACTAAGGAGAGACGGTTACTGTGAAACCTTGTATCAGTGTGAATGGGGATGGTTCTCTGCGGTGATGGCGGCTCAAATACTCACATTGGAACAGGCGACTTCCTTTAAGTTATTATAGCAAATGTCTGTTAAATTTACTGATTTGCTGAAAATGAAAAATGGAAATGTCACTGAAAGTCTATGACTATTATCTTCTGATATTTGTTATTATAGGACTGGGGGGGGGCAAAATGGCGACATGCAGCTTGGATTCCATGACTTTGGGGTCTAAACTATCGCCCTTTCTGCCAGTTCTCAGAATCTGACTGTTAAAATCACAACCAGAGACAGTTGGCCATAAAGTGCAGCAAGGACGTGGCTTTTGGGACTCGTCAACTCTCAGGACAATGGGAGCACCAAGTGGTCACTTAGAGATCATCTGCTGGCTGTTGGACATGAAGTATTAGGAAGTCACTGGCCTTGACTGTCTCCATAATCCTCATAGGATGAAGGAGAGTGTCGTGGGCTTCCACAGGGGTAATATTGTGTCTGGGTCCCGGACATGGGAGCTTTCTCCCAATTGGTTGCCTAGGAGTGTCTACCAACCTCAATGAATGTCCCCACAATAAAAACTTATGACCTGTTTAAGAGATGTCTAACTGCTCCATTACTAGGACCATAAATGATCACAAGAAGGGGGTAGCAACAGTCAGACATACATGTTGCCACTCTGTGTATGGTCGATAATCCTGACAAAGATAGACAAATGCTGTACTTGGCTATGTCCGTCAGACATTAAATGGACCATCACAGTGCAATCACTGCCCCATAATTGGTGGAAGTCCCAGTCACAGGACCCGAATGATCAGACTCATTAGGTAGGTGATAATTTGTCATGTTGGGATAACCCCTAAAATTTGATTCTGCATTTAATAAAATCAAATTTCCTTTGGCACTGCACAAGAATTTCTGAGCAAAAAGGTAGAAAGCCGTGTCAAAAATCTCTGAGCAGTTCCAAAGGGTGTCATAGAACAGTTTAGTCTAAAAGTCAGTGGTAGTCCCAGGTCATTGACTCCACCATGATCTTCTCAAATCGGTTGGTTACCACTTTAGGGAGTTTATTCAAGTGTTCTCCTCCTCTTTAAAACCGGTAAGACAATCACCGGGAGAAAATGCATCAAAACTTGTGATCATCTACCTATAGCAGCTCTTATAAAAAAAAAAAAAAAAAACACTGTGCAATACTTTTTTTTTTAAATATTCCCATGAACAGGATTTAGTGAATTTCAGGACCTGGGACAGCACTTACTGCATCCAAGCTATATTAAACTATGCTTAAGTACCTAAACTTTTTAAATTCATTTATTGATCAGGTTTATCAAAGTTTTGAATCTTTGTGATATGTTCCATTACCTTGACTTGTTTCATGCTGAAAGTGCTGATTTATCTTCCCAGTGCATGCTATTTTAGTAGCTGCTTTGACTTACTAATTTAGCAAGAGTTTGGTATTTCTGTATTATACCTCATTGCCTTATTTAGCTTACTTCTAGCTACAACACCATGATGAAGCAAAGTAACTCACAGAAATGTTTGTAAACGGTGTCTGAGTACAGATTCTTATCAAAGCAGCTACTAAATCAGCATGGATTGGGCAGATAAACCAGCATGATGAAGGTGCTGGTTTATCTGCCCAGTCCATGCTCTTTTAGTAGCTGCCTTGACAAAAATGTGTACTCACACACCGTTTACAGACACTCGTGTGAGTTACTTTGCTCCCCTCACCGTTGTGATTGAAAACAGTGTCGGAATGCAAATTATTTCAAGAGATGCAGTTCCAAACAGCTACTGAAACAGCATGAACTGGGCAGATAAACCAGCACCTTCATCCTGGTGTCGGAGTTAGAAGGCAGAAAAATAAGGTAATGGTGTATAATATAACAGATACCTAACACTTGCTAAAGCAGCAAGTCAAAGCAGCCACTAAACCAGCATTAACTGGGCAGATAAACCAGCACCTTCATCATGGTGTTGGAAGGAAGCAAAATAGAGTAATGGAAAATAATATAAAAATACTTAACATGGCAACAGCTGATCAATAATTACATAAAAAATAAACTTTAAGTTTTGTTGAGGTGCAAAAAATATATTGGAAGAGCCAATCCCACCTTTGGGACTCAGACATTACCTGACCAACATAGAGATATAGGCAACGTGGACCTATATGTGCATGGTCCTATCCAATAAGATGGTTATGAGTGTTGTGGGGGCACTCAACACAGTTCACGTATGACCACTTTTTCTTGCCTGGGTCAGCTAATGGCCATCAGGACAAGTGGGTGTTGGAGTACCAAGGGGGTGGTGGCCCATAGGAGGACATACCATTGGTGCAACCTGTGCAGCTGCACAGGGGCCCAAGAGGTAATGGGGCCACTTCTATCTCTAAAGAAGCAGCAAGCTGCATCTGTCACAGACACAAAATGGGTGCAATGTGATGAGCTATTAGACTGCAAATGGCCCATATATTGTTCTCACGCAGGGGCCTCTGCGATGGCCTAAGTGCTGCATGCATGTTTGCGATGAAAATGGTACTTACTTCGGTACACCTGTGCATAGTGTGGCTTCTGGAAAAACAGAAAATAACAGATTATCATATATCAGTTCTCTCCAAACTGTGACCCTCCAGGTGTTGCAAAACTACAACTCCTAGCATGCTGGGAGTTGTAGTTCTGCAACAGCTGATGGTCAAAAATCCCTGCTGTATACAGTTTAAACATTACAGTAAAGCTGGCCATATATATTATAGTTCTGCACATAAAATCCTCAATATTTGCTGAGCAAAACACCAACCGGTTGGATTTATGTTTTCGTTCTTATTGTTTGTTTGGAGATAATCGGCGCCATTAATCTCTACTAGACACTTATCTCCTACCCCTTATAAATACTTGTCCAAAGTTAGCTGAGAAATATTGAATGCATATAGGCCACTTTTACTTGTAGATCCGATTATGCAAACTTACCATCTATCGGGCCAAATGGGCACTATGGGAATAAACAGAGATTGGCTTTAGAAGAATGCAAGGAGGAATGACAATACCACACACTGTACGGCAAGCAGGTCCTATTTTGTAGACGGATTTAATTACTGAGGTCTGTTACTCTTAACATTGCACACAACTTTCTTTTTTCAATTTTTTCATTTTTCCACTTGCAGTACCACTTTATCACCAGCGAACCATGCCATAGACTTCAATGCAACAGCGCCACCCATTCAAAAATTTTTATTTTATAATGAACTTATACAAATTGTGCTTGTCTATTAAAAAAAAAAAAGGAAAAGTATGAGATTAGACCAGGAAAGGCAAAATAATAGTGGAAATGTTGAAAACTGAAATATTAGAGGAATTTAAAAAAGAATGTGAAGAAAGTAAAGTCATATTCTGTATATGGCAGATGGATTCTCACCGTAGAGACAGCAGCTGACAAAGTCACCAGAAATCCTGCGAATAGAAGAGGGACTGTACACATTTACACTTCTCTATACCCTGCAGCGTCATTCCTTGTGAACATGCTGTCAATTTGCAAAACGCAATGCCGTCTGACCTTTCCAGGAAAGGAGTGCACTTCAGAAAATTGCTGAAGTATGACCTGTCTTTAACAGAGAACAATCGTGGGAAAATCTAATTTTTTAAAAAAATTTTTTTCAAAAACTTCATAATACCCATATGGTTGTCTCTGAAGTTTTTTCCAAGGTACAAAAAGACTAAAAAAAAAAAAAGTCAAAAGGGCAAAGTAAATTTGAGTGTCAGTGAAGGGGCCCTTAAATGCCCCTTTGATGGTCTCTGAGTTTCAGGGACATGATGCATTGAGGCAGGTCACTGCATTCAGGGTAGGGTCGCACGACGTGGCAGCATCATGCCATGGTGTAGCTCATACACTTACACACGTTGGGTGTCAATTTTTGTCCACTCCATGGGGCTTCACCCTCAAACATGATGGTGGTAAGACTAGCCAACTTTCTAATACAAATGAGGATGTCCCCTGATAGCAATGGTCAGGGAAAAGAAGGATCAGGCATGTTGGATTTCAATATGCCCAATCCGATTGATTCTTCCTGACATTTAAGGTATCTGGCAGCAGCTAATTCCCCTTTTTCCACACTGGTTGAGTCGAACACACAAGTCTATGGGGGGATCTTGAAGAATAGCATTTGACCATGTGGGCATTTGCCCCAAAGCTATGAAAGGCATATGGGCACCTTTAGATTGTCTTTTTAGCCCACAGGTATTTTACACTAGATACCATGGTACAGATCATATAAAGTGATTTTCATAAAGTTCCCTTGTGTGGTCTAAAAAGTAAGGACGAGGCCCCTGAAGAAGCATTGGGACCTACCTGAGTAGAGAAGCACTATTATGAGTTTATCTGGATTCTTCATCTTGGCACCAGAAGTTGCCTGGAAAAAAAGAAATTTTGTGATTTGAGCCCGAAAACATGGGGTTGGTCAAAGATGGACTGAAATGACTTAGCAAAGTGCAACATTATCCCAAAATGTGTCCTTTTACCAGGATATTGGTGCCAAAGAAAGATCTGCCGAAGTTTCGGGTTTCCAATATTATGAGCAGCCATATTTCCTGGTGGAAACTATAGGATGTTTCACGGCGCAGGAGAAGTTTATATGTAGCCATCGCCCAGGGTTATTTTGACCCCAGGAGGCCAAACTATCTTGAAGTTTTTTAACTGGGGCAAAACTTTTTGGGATTTTTGTTTTCCTATGTCTATGGAGGAAACAGATACATGTTTGGAGCTTCTAACTGGTGACCTTTCTTTTTCCAAAACAAAAGGCAAGGTTAATTCTAAGAGACAGAATAAAAATTCAAGAAGCTGGGACCCCCGGCCAGTCTGGAGAAGGAGGTAGTCTAGGTCTTATCTCTTGGACAAGTGGCCATAAATGTGTGGGAACTGTATTGAAATCAGTAGAAGTCAAGGACGTCTAGGATTCCATAACTTTCATTTATTTTTGGTGGAGAGGAACAAATTAATTCTCCTCCAGGATGAAGAAAACAGTCTTCATCCGTCTGGTGGAGAACTTATTTGCCTACTGGATCCCAGGAAAAAGAAGAGTCCCCACTGGGGACTGGAAAGAAGCAGAACTTGTGTGTCCAGCACTGATATCACAGCATTATAGCTGGGGGTCATCTAGTGGGAAATGTTAACACAAGTCTGATGTGCGGGGTCTCAAAAAAACATCTCTAAACCCCATGGATGGTGTTGCCTCAAGTACATCACATATGCAATACATATTCTCACCCCACTGAAAGCTACGACTATAATAGGAGCCTCCTGACACCAGCACAACCCTTACTACCTGTATCCAGAGGTCCTATCACCATCCTCTTATGGTGACTCTCAAACCACTAATTGGGCAGGTTCTCACCATCTATTACAAAGGAAATAAGAATGGGCACCCCCTGTTCCAATTCTCTAAGGGTCCCTGCAGCCACATAGTCCATGACTATAAGTAATACAAGTGTAATAAAAACACTTGGAAATACTTTTGATCCCATTGAATGATTACGATCAGGCCATGTTCACGCGTTCAGTATTTGGTCAGTATTTTACATCAGTATTTGTAATCTAAAGCCAGGAGTGGGTGATAAATACAGAAGTGGTGACGGGTTTCTATTATACTTTCTCTATTGCTTCATTAAGGGACACAGGAGATGAAGACTCCCAGAAAGAGATTGTACGGTGAGTTCCCCAAATCATCTTTTTCCTATGATTGTTTCACTCCTGATTTTGGCTTACAAATACTGATGTCAGATACTGACCAAATACTGAACGTGTGAACGTGGCTTAAGTTGGAAAAGTAAAGTGTGCATGTCACGTCTTCAAAGCAGATCCTGACAGAATCCGCTGTCAAATTAAAAAGCTGTAAAAAAAAAAAAAATAAAAACTTAGAAAACTCTTGAGGAAAAGGAAAAAGAGACTTTAGGTTTCCACCTGAAAATATTGTTGGTTTTGGACGCTTAAAAGTAACCCCTCTGTGTAAATACAGCCGTGGACGATCATTCTAATGACTGCCAATCTTACCTGGTCTTCCAGCTGCCGGCCTGTTAGTGAGGATGGCCGTCACCAGAGGTGCCTGTATAAGTATATCCGGCAGGGAGAGGAGTGGCTCCAGATGCATTGTGTCATTGTGCTGCCACTCCCCTAGATGTCAGAGACACAAGGATTGGAATGTCGTACTTCAGGGTCCCAAACTTCTATGTAAAGTTTAATTATCAATGTGCAGTTCACAGTCATAGAAGATGACTGTAGGAAACAACCTTCCATGATTACCCCTTAAACACTGCACCAAGACAGTCATGGGATGGCGACAAGCGGGTGTGGGTCGCCCTCCCAGGGCCATGGGGTACTCGGTACCGGGCCGGTGTCGGTGGGATGTGTCACAGCAGCGGTGACCCGGTCCGTGGCCCCGGGCGCCCAAGTAATAGGAAAATGTGAATGGTGGAATGTAGTTAATGGAATAGTTCGTGACTCCACCTGTGGTGTTCGGCAAGGGAGCATGCAGATCCTCTGGGACAGATGATGTGGTGCAGCAATGATGTTATAGCCCTCCACAGGCAGGGCTGTTGTCCCAGGGCAGTGTAGGTGAAGAAACACTTAGATGGTGTGGTGTCCGGCGCAGGGGATGTAGCAGTGCTAGGTGGACGGACGCAGGAAGGAATGGAGGACACCAGGGCATGTAGTTCCAAAGCTTTACTCACAGTCTGTAGTGCCCGCTTCTGTGCCGTGTCCTCCGGGTCAGGGACTCAGTCAACCTCCAGGCAAAATGGAAAGCTCCCTTCCACACTCCGCCAACTTATGTGCCTTTTCTGAACATCTCCTCTATAACGCCTTTAAGTGTGAAGATCTCCTAGTACTGAGTTACACTGGAGTTCCTCCTGACAGATGTTCCCAAGAACTCTACTTGTACGGCAGACAGCTGTAGCCTGCCTCGGGGACTCCCTTCTCCTGAGTCCCGGCTCTCTATCCGTGTTGCTGTTGTGCCCTCAAGTCTTAGATGGGAGTAGTGCATTTACAGCCCACTAATCCACCGGTGTCTGCTGCAGAACCATTAGTGTCCATACAACCTCGGTGACCGGGCCCTGGCCTTGCGCTTAGAACTTCTAGGCAGGGTTCTTCCTCTAATCCACGTCCTCTGTGTTCCCTTCTACTCCTACATTCCGTACTTGTCTTTCTCTCCTATGGAAGCTCAGGCTTCAGTTCAATGTCCTTCTCCTTCTTTCCTTTCCCGTGCCAGCTGACTCAGATCACTGAGGCAGCTGCAGCACTCCTTCCTCCATCCCTCTTCCAGGGATCCCCACTCCTCCTGAGTGGCTTCCTCTCTCACTGACCTCCTGTCACACTGACCTGTAATCCTAAACCATCCCGCTCATATATATATTCTGAACTCCACCCACCTCCCAGCACGTCTACTGTTCCAAGCAGGGAACCACCAAAGGTGCTCTGCCTCTCTCTAAGCAAGGAGCCGCAATGTGGTTTTGCTGAACTACTCTATTGTGTGGGGTGCAAGTGTTGGAGCGTGGTCAGGAGCCTTCAACTTACCTGGATGGTGGGGCACCACACCTTAGGAGAAGGTGCAGTACCTCTGTGGCAACTGAGCCTCAGGGGTGCCACAGGTGCAAGAAATCTCAGCTACCGCTTATCTTCTAAGGTGACAAATACAGCCTGCCGGTTTAATAGAAATAAGGTTTCTGAGCAAAAAACAAAGTAGATGCTCACCACTGGTCTTGCAATTTTAGCACACATAATACCACCATAAAGTACCAAGATAACACTGCTATCTCAAGGCCCCGTCACACACAGCAATCTCGCTAGCGAGATCGCTGATTTTGTGATGCCACAGTGATCTCACCAGCGAGATCGCTCTGTGTGACGGGGATAAGCGACCGGGCCCCCTGCCAGGTATCGCTGATCGTCCAGGATCGTCCTGGGCCATTTTTTGATCATTGCTCTCCCGCTAGCCAGTGCACATCGCTGCGTGTGGCAGCGGGAGCTAATGATCAGCGAGGCTCCCAGCGCTCTAAGCAGACGCTGGGAGCTGGTATCTAAGGTAAATATCGGGTTACTAAGCGTCACGCGTCACGCGTCACTTAGTTACCCGATGTGTACCTTAGAAACCTGCGTGCTGGCAGCTCCCGGCGCACCTGAGATATCTGGCAGACACCTATCTCCACTCTTTCTCTAATGCCATCATATAGGGCCAAGATGATGCTAAAACCCATATATCACCGCCATACAGAGCCTCACTAATATTCAGAATCCTTATAAGTAGTGATGAGGGAACGTGCTGGGATAGGGTGTTATCCGCCATGCTCGTGTGCTAACCCAGTGACTTTGGCGTGCTCGAAAAATATGTTTGAGTCCCCACGGCTGTTCGACAGCCTCAACACATGCAGGGATTGCCTAACAAACAGGTTATCCATGCATGTGTTGCGGCTGTCGAACAGCTGTGAGATGTGCAGCCTCTTGATTGTTCCCTATGTTAAAGGTCAAAAATATGTTGGGCGCCACTTCCAAAATTTTTGCAAATTTGTAGCAAACTTTCTTTTGATTTTCAGCTTTACCAATGTCATTATCGCTGTTTTTTTTTCTCAATGAAAGGAATCATTCTTGATTAACATGGAAGGTATCAGCTGTGACTGTTCCGATTGTTTCCAATCTTGTGTTTTATAAACAGATTGATACATTGTAGCAAAGTATCAGGATGAGGAGATTCATCCAGGCCATGTACTTTGCTCACACAAGATTCTCTAGACTGGATACTTTGTAACAAACCTTCAGCTGTGAGAAGTATTAGGATTAGGTTTAAACCTCTGGATGTGACCGAAGAATCTTCCCATTCACTGATAACAAGCAGAGGTGTTGAGAAGTGCAATGAATTAAAAAACTTTGGGCCGCTTTATTATTTTTTATATATAATTTTTTTAATTTGCGCCCCTTTTTTAAGCCTTATTTTTGCATACTTATTTGTCTGTTTTTTTCACGTTCGTTAATCTGCTAGCGGCTTTTGTTTTTCAGATTTCTGCATTCGATTCATCTTTTTTTGACATTTAGAAAAGTTGCAAAATTTTTGTGCAAATGTACTGAAGTCCACTTTCTCCTTGGAGGGGTTTTATATATGACTGTAATTTTGGGGGCAAATTTTGTGATATTTTAGCAGAAAGTGCAACTTTTTTATTTTTGCTCTATATAAGACGCAAAAATGTCAAAAATATATAAGCAAAATTGATAAACCTTGTGAGCCATTTTTGAAGAATTTGGTGGAAAACTATGTCAAGGAATATTACAAGACTAAAAAATAAAAATAAAAAATAATAAATAAATAAAATAAAAATAAATAAATAAATAAATAAAAAAATAAAAAATAAAAATGAGTCCCATGGCAGCTGCCCATTCTGCCAACCTCTTGTTACCCAGATTTCCTGGATTCTCTACAATTTAATTCTTTTTTTTACCACCGGCTATGAATTTTTTTGTGTTATTGAAACATGAAACGTCCTTGAAGAACAGTACACAGGAATGATAACATAGAGCTTGAAATATACCTGTGGGTCTAGGCGCACGTTCACAAGATGAATCTGGGTCGCCCTCCCAGGGTTGTGGGGTACTCGGTACCGGGCCGGTGTCAGCGGGATGTGTCACAGCAGCAGTGACCCGGTCTGTGGCCTGGGGCACCCAAGTAAAAGGGAGATTGAATGGTGGAATGTAATTGATTGAATGAATAGTTTGTGACGCCACCTGTGGTGTTCGGCAAGGGAGGTGTTAAGCTGACGCTGCATGCAGATCCGCTGGGACTGATGGTATGGAGCAGCAAAGATGTAAAAGCTCCCCACAGGTGAAGCTGTAGTCCCAGGGCAGTGTAGATGTGGTTGGCAAGGGGATGTAGCGGTGCCGGAAGGGTAGGAAGCAGACAAAGACACAGCGGGTGCAATTTCTGTACCTTTACTTGATAAATGCAGTCCAGGGTCCTGATTACAGATGGTACCGGAGCAGGATAGCCTGGAAGCAACTCAGGGAATCTCTCTCCGCAGATGGCCTGTGCAGTCTCCTTTCCTAGCGCTTATTTGAGTGAAGTACTCCTAGTACTGAGTTACACTGAAGTTCCTCCTAATTCTCTTCTACTAGCACTCCTCGTATGGCAGACAGCTCTATTCCTCTCTTGGCTCACTCCGTGCTGTTGTGCCTCCGAGTCTTAGATGGGGGTAGTGCATTTATAGTCTCCTACTCCTCTGGTGTCTGTTGCAGGACCATTAGTATCCATACAACCGTGGAGACCAGGCTCCAGTTCATGCGCTCTCACTGGAGAGGAGTCTTTCCTCTCTGCTCGATCTCCGTGCTTCCTCTCCACGTCTGCACACTTCACCCTCCTCACACTAACTAACTACTCCTTCCTATTGGCCCTCAGAGTTCACCCCTCCCCTTACTTCCGGTTCAGAGTCCCCCCTGCTGGCCTGGAGTGGAACTGTGTTGCATGTATAGGTTAACTGCGAGAGAGACCCCTCACTGCTTCCAAGCCTGGCATTATCCTCCCTGGAGGAAGGCAAAGCCACTGTGGCAGCCATACTCCTGGGGCACCACACTCCCCCTAGTGCAAGTCAGCACTCCTGGGCTGAACAAAACATGAAAAACATGTAAACAATTAAATTGTACAAGATTTGTAAAAGGAAAAATTTACAAAAACCAAGAGCTCCAAAAATATTCCTATGATGATAAGTCCAGCATCAATGTCCATGGTCCATTCCTGGGCAAATGGTAAACTATTTACAAAGGTAAGTTTTGACCACACACAGTCCTGTGGTTTGTTGTCCATGAAACAAGGTAAAAACTGGAAAATTCTAAGGAAATTCTTACAGATTACCTGTAGGCACAAAGCTTGAAAACAGTTACATATATACATACAATCTCAACATTTACATTTACTTATCTATACACGATATCTGATGGGCGGGTATACCTTGTGTGGTACGGGTAGATCTGCGTAATACTGGTGTTGTAATGGACTGAACTGTTTGTTTTGGTCTAACTACTGGTGTTGCGTGTAAACTGGGTAGTCTACGTCTACTAGCTCTTAGAGTCACTGTGGGCATAACAGATTCACCACTGGCAGGGCGAGGGTTCTCTGGCTCCACTGCTGGTGTGGCATCTGCTGCCTGATTTTCCCGATCTTCAGGATTTTCTTGAGTCACGTCTTCCTGTGCTACCAATTGGGGAAATGTCAACACTGGCACCACTATAGCATCATTTACTTTAGTCCAATTTGCAGGGAATTCACCAAGTATTGTGCTGACCTTCTCTTCTTCTTCTATGGATTGCATGTTATTTTGTTCTTCCATTCTTTCTTTTAACAGGTCAGGACATAGTTTCAGATGATCTCTTGATATGGCTGCTGAGGTTTCTCCTCCATCCTTGCTAATAAGGCACACCCTGGTATTGTCAAAATTTGAGGGTAGAATGGTGTAAGGTTCAGCCAGTGGCGGATTAAGTGGACCATGGGCCCGGGGCTGTTCATAAAACCTGGGCCCCAGTACCCCCCTTCCCAGGAAAACATTTTCTGTCAAAATTTTGTGGCTCTTCTCACAAATACACTACATATGCTGATTTTTAGGTATACAAATTGTAACATTTATTAGACCATAAAAACAAAGAAAAATTACTTTTTTCTCACAAGAAATTGTATTGTATGGTCAAACAATATAAATAATATTAAATATTCCTCAAAATCAACAGTCAAAATATATAATGTGGTATATACTGGCCTGTATTTCTTTATACAAGGTAAACATAAGGCTACATGCACCGTACCACATGTAAGTGCAAATAAGAACATGTAAACATAATATTAAACAATAATTCAACATAATTATTTATCTATACAGATGTATATCTGTGTGGGTGGTAGCCTAACAGGAAAAGTGCAATGAGCACAGGCAACAATTTCTTAATGGACTAGAAACTCGGATTTTTTTGGACACTGAAGATCATAAACTGCTCACAGACTTTTTCGGCGAGATTTTTTGGTGCTAAAGTCGTTGATGATTTCTGAGAGGTCTAGAGTCTTCAAAAGCTCTTGTTCAATGCTCATTAAAGAGAGATGATTGAGTCTGTCTTGTCCCATTTGACTCCTCAACTGATTTTTAATTCGTTTAAGTTTTGAAAAGGATCTCTCACCTGTGCAGTTTGAAACCATCATGCATAAATACAGCTAGCTGAGCGCTGCGGTCCCCGTGCGGGAATTGACAGCCGTACGGACCGCAGCACTTGGTTTGCTGCGGGTCCGTGCGGAAAACCCACCACCATTCCGCCACGTGTGGACATGGCCTAAAAAGACGTTGCACATAAGCTGTAGGCCTACGGCCAATACGCATAAAATCGCCCAACGTGAACCTGGCCATAGGGGACGTGATGTGAGGACCTGAATGGGTTACGTTACATAATGCGTGCAGTGCACTGCTCACTGGTCCGAGGCTGTTCCTAAAGTCTGGGCACCCGGCACCCTCTTGACCAAGGCCCCCCCCCTGTCCACCCCCCCATGCCCCCCACATCCACATAAAGTAGGTGAGAGAAAGATGTGGTAGGCAACTAAGGGCTAAAACACGTGTGGCGGCGATCAAGGACGGAGGCCCAGATGTTATGCGGTGTACTCTTAGAGGGTAATCATCAATAGGCAGGAAATGTACATTCAGTTTATAATATTTAATGAGCAATCAACATAGGGCTAAAATACATGTATAACAAAGAGTGTTTTTCCCCACATCCACATGAGTCAGTCATGACATACCTCCGCCCCACCCTGCTGCGACTTACCCCCAAGTTCGGAGAGGTGAGGAACAGGCAGTGCTGCAACACTGTCCACCAGGCACCAGAGAGTTCTTCTTCCTCCTGTGATACACGGCGTCGGCTGGGCTGTCAGTTGCCGGGCCCCGCTGTATCTATGGACACCAACGAAGGGGAGGGAACAGAGGAGCCGCTGCCAGAGTGTGAGTGGCCAGCGTCACTCTGATGCAGACACGTGATGCCAGTTGCTTGCCGGAATGAGCGCGGACGCTGCGGAGAGAGGGGAGGAGGATCAGGTGACTGAGCCAGCCATTCAGCGCAGCGCAGCCGCTGACAATTGCCGCGACATGCGACTATTGGAGGAAGCCAAAATTGCGCTGCGGCGGCTCCGGATTGGCCCCTGGGCCCCCAAAAAACCTTGGTCATCCAATTTATGCAATCTTCTTTTCCTTTTTAAGACTTGTTCTCCTGGTGACAAAGGAACGGCAGGCGCATTTTGATTGTAAAGCTTCTCCTGCTTTTGCCTTGCCTGAGCTAGACTCTTTTCCACACACTCTTGAACTCTTCTGTACTGTTGTTGTCTTTCTGTATCCCAGTCAGCATCTGGTGACGTTACTTCAGGTGTCAGGACTCCCATGTTCAAATCAATAGGCAGCTTACCAGGTCTTGCTCTCATTAGGTAGGCTGGGGTACAGTTGGTGGAGTTCACTGGAATATGGTTGTAGAGGTCTACCAGATCTGGCAACTTTTCTGGCCACAGATTTCTCTCCTCCAAAGGCAATGTCTTCAGTAGGTCAATCACTACCTGGTTCATCTTCTCACACATGCCATTGGTCTGTGGGTGTTACGGTGTTGTCCTGATCTTCTTGCAACCATACAAGTTACAGAATTCCTGGAACACTTCTGCCTCAAAAGCGGGACCTTGATCTGTAAGCACTCGCTCAGGATATCCATGTGGTCTACAGAAGTGCTGTTGGAATGCTCTGGCTGCTGTCCTGGCTGTTTGATCTTTTACAGGCACAACTACCAGGAATCTTGAGTAATGGTCCACGATGGTAAGAGCATAGATGTAACCTGACTAGCTTGGGACCAGCTTGACATGGTGCAGGGCGACCAACTCGAGTGGCTGCTTGGTTACTATTGGTTGCAGAGGAGCTCTCTGGCTGTTTCGATCCTTTCTGCGCAGGTTACATTGTCCACACTCTCAGCACCACTTTTCAATGGCTTTTCTCATACCAGCCCAGTAGAATCTTTTCCGGAGCCAGGCTTCCAACTTCTTCCATCCGAAGTGTCCAGCTCCATTGTGGTAAGCTTTCAAGACCATTGATGCCTCACTCTTTGGGACTACCACCTGCCAGACCAGCTCATGAGTGCGGGCATTGATACTCCTCCGACACAGCTTTTCTTCATAGATGAACAGCCGACCTCTCTCCTTCCACAATTGCTGGGTTTCTTCAGGAGCATCCGACTCTGGGCGTGAGTCAGCTTGTGACAGTAGCTCCTTCACCAGGCGGACTGCAGGGTGATTATCTTGCGTTTCTGCCCAGTCATGATGAGGCAAGGGGTTTAAGGTGACCTCTTTCAAGTCAGACCGTCTGTTTCTCACTCCCTGAGCACGTTGGGCCGCAAATGGCCGGTGGAAGGGAGGCAACTCTATTTCTTCAAGAGCCTCCGGGTCTTCTCCTGCATCTGGCAGATTAGGCATTCCGGACAGCACATCAGCATTGGCATTCTTGTGCCCTGCTCGGTACTTGATGGTAAACTCATAGTTAGACAACCGAGCCATCCATCGCTGCTCCAGTGCACCTAGTTTTGCAGTTTCCAAGTGGTCAACGGATTGTTGTCCGTGAAGATAGTGAACTTGGTGGAGGCTAGGTAATGTTTGAATCTTTCAGTGACAGCCCAGACTATGGCAAGGAACTCCAGCTTGAAGGAACTATAATTGTCAGGGTTCCTTTCAGTGGGACGCAGCTTCCTGCTGGCGTAAGAGATCACTCTTTCTTTGCCATTCTGTACCTATGACAGTACTGCTCCAAGTCCCACGTTGCTGGCATCAGTGTACAACACAAAGGGTTTGTCATTATCTGGGTAGGCCAGAATTTCATCACCTGTGAGAGCCATCTTCAGTCGAGTGAAGGATCTCTCCAACTCCTCAGTCCATTCAAAGGTGGAATTTTTCTGTTTGGTCTTCTTGGACTGCCCCACCAGAAGATTTTGCATATTGGTGGCTATTTCAGTAAAGCCTTTGATGAATCTTCAGTAGTAACCCACCAGTCCAAGGAACTGGCGTACTTCATGGAGGTTGCTGGGTTTCGGCCAGTCCCGGATGACTTTGACTTTGTCAGGATCTGATGCCACACCTTCTGCACTCACAACATGACCAAGGTACTGTACCTTGGGCTTCAGGAGGTGGCATTTGGAAGGCTTCACCTTCAGGCCAAAATTGGACAAGGCTTCAAACACCTCAGGCAGGTGTTCCAGGTGGTCTTCATACATCTTGGAGAAAACAATGACATCATCAAGGTATAACAGGACCATCTCAAAGTTCATGTGTCCCAGGCAGCACTCCATCAGCCATTGAAATGTTCCTGGAGCAGTGCAGAGCCCGAATGGCATATAGTTGAACTCACAGAGACCCATTGGGGTGGTAAATGCTGTTTTCTCCTTGTCTGCCTCTGCCACGGGAACCTGCCAATACCCACTAGTGAGATCCAAGGTGGAAAAGTAGTTAGCAGTTTTAAGTGCAGCTAATGATTCCTCAATTCTAGGTAGTGGGTAGGCATCTTTATGTGTAATACTGTTAATCTTTCTGTAATCAACACACATTCTCATGGTACCATCCTTTTTCTTTACAAAAACTATTGGAGCTGCCCAGGGGCTACAACTGTCTCTGATAACCCCAGCTTCCTTCATCTCTCTCAACATACCTTTAGCACATTGGTATTGTGTTGTGGGTATAGGCCGGTACCTTTCCTTAATGGGTGGATGATCTCCAGTGGGGATATGATGTTGAACCCCTTTTGCCTGCCCAAAATCTAGTGGGTGTTTACTGAATACCCGCTCATATTCTTGTGTCACTCTGTAAACCCCATTTTTCTGGTATGAAGGTGTAGAGTCAGTCCCCACCTGCAGTTGCTAGCACCACTCCTCCATCTGCTTCACAGAGCCATTGTCCTCCACCTGATCGGATGAGACCAAGGGCTCTGCTGCCTTAAATGAGTTGTTATTAACAGTGAGCAGCTTAGCAACTGTGGCGTACCGAGGTATTGTGGCCTCCTCCTCCCCACAATTCAAGAGGCGTACAGGTACTCTCCCTTTACGTACATCAACTACCCCTCTGGCTGTCAGGACAGTGGGCTGGCTATCAGAGTATACTGGCTCTACCAATGCCTGGTAATCCTTCCCTCTGAGACCTATAGCTGCCCGACACCAAATCAACATTTCACATCTGGGGGTATTGCAATGGGGAAAGCATCACTCACTCTGACACTGCCAATTTCTCCACCTGAGAGTTCTACCTGTTGTCTTTGCATCAGGGCTCTGATCTCCTTCTGCAGGACTCGTTGTTCACTGGAACCAGCAGTCTCAGCCACCTGTTGCAACAAGACAATAACCTCGGAAAGACAATTTTCAATTACATTGGTACCAAGAGTCATCATGGGATTACCTTCACGTCGATCAATATCCACAACTATCAGGCCTTGAGATTTTAACTCTACTCTACCCACTTTAACAGTAATTTCTTTACATCCTACTTGGGGTAAAGACTGACCATTACTGGCCGCTACTGTCAGTTCATCAGTTGGGCTATGGGTGAGTTCAGAGTCAGCCCAGTACCTCTTGTAAAGAATGTACGGCATGGTGGTAGTGTCCAGCAAAGCGTTCATGGGGATGCCGTCAATCACCGCTGGAAGGACCGGTCTCCCCCCAACATACTTGGCTCTCCAGTTTTTTGGGCCTGGGGATCCTATTCCTGGGGGTTGGCCCTCTGCCCCAGGGGTTGCTCGTTTAAATGACAGAACCTGGCGGTGTGGCCTGTCCTGCGACAGTTACGACAGATGGGACGTCCGTCCGGGTCATAGCGATCGTTGATTCTCCCTCGGAGTGGCGGAATCCTCTTCTTCTGGAGCCACGGAACATCCTCTGGACTGGAGGCGAGCTGGATCTTCTCCTTGGAGGACACTTGCAGGGACTGCATGGTTTTAGTAAGTGCATCCATTCCTTTGGTCAACTCCTGGACCTGAAGACGCAGCTCTTCAGTTGGATCCTTATCCAGAGTCTGTGCATCAGCCCCCACAGGGATGGAAGGGAAAGATGTTGCTTCCTGGCGGTAGGTGATCGCTGGGCGCTTCGGGGGCGCTGGACGGCTGTCAGTTGGCTCCTGCAGTACCCGAATAGCCCTGTCTTTGAAATCAGCAAAGTCCAGATCAGGGTCTTGCAGGGTTATGATGCGCAACTGTCCTCTGTGGGTACTGGATAGGAGTCCTTCAATGAACTGCTCCTTTAACAGTTTGTCTTCCTCCTTCACACTGTCAGGGTCAATTTGCTTAACTGCCTGCAGCGCCTCCTGCAGGTTAAGAGCATAGTCCCTTATACTGTCCTGCGCTCTCTGCTTGCATCCAAAGAATCGCATCTTGATTTCAGCTGCAGTGCAGGTGTCAAAGGTGCTTCTCAGCTTGGCTAGAATCTTTTTAACAGTCTCTTTGTCAGTGTCCTGCCAGGCTTTCACCTCCCTCTGTGCTGCACCCGTTAGCTGTCCAATAAGGATGTTCACTTTCTGGCTTTCAGACAGGGGGTATACTTCAAACAAACTGCACAGTCTCTCTTTAAATTCACTCAGGGTATGGGACTCCCCTGAATACTGCGGTAGCCAGGCTGCTCCCAGAAGGTAGGGCATAGACAGCGGCATTATGGGGGCTGCTGCGGTGAGCGCTACTCCTTGCGGTGCTAAGGGGTTAGCGGTGGCGTCCGCCGCTGCATTGCTGCGTGGCGCAGACATCCTCTTCCCCCCCAGTTAACGTTAGCCAGGGCCAGGGGTTAAGCAAGCTTACCGGCTGCCGCTCTACAGGCTCGAGGCTCCGGGCTGTAGGCCTCAGCTCCTCCCACCTCTCACGCGCTTTTTCCTCTTCCCACGCGGGACTTCACTGTTTTGCGCTCTCCGGCAGACTTCACCCACGAAGGCCCACCTCTTTGGTTTCCCGCGCGCGCCAAGCAGAGCGGCAATGGCGCCAACACAGTCTTTTACACAAACACAGTCTATGGCACACAGGACCCGGGGATACCGGGCTCCGTAATCCTGTTCGTGACGCCAAATTGGGTCGCCCTCCCAGGGCTGTGGGGTGCTCGGTACCGGGCCGGTGTCAGCGGGATGTGTCACAGCAGCAGTGACCCGGTCCGTGGCCCTGGGTGCCCAAGTAAAAGGGAGATTGAATGGTGGAATGTAATTGATTGAATGAATAGTTCGTGACGTCACCTGTGGTGTTCGGCAAGGGAGGTGTTAAGCCGATGCTGCATGCAGATCCGCTGGGACTGATGGTATGGAGCAGCAAAGATGTAAAAGCTCCCCACAGGTGAAGCTGTAGTCCCAGGGCAGTGTAGATGTGGTTGGCACGGGGATGTAGCGGTGCCGGAAGGGTAGGAAGCAGACAAAGACACAGCGGAGTGCAATTTCTGTACCTTTACTTGATAAATGCAGTCCAGTGTCCTGATTACAGATGGTACCGGAGCAGGCTAGCCTGGAAGCAACTCAGGGATTCTCTCTCCGCAGATGGCCTGTGCAGTCTCCTTCCTAGCGCTTTTTTGAGTGAAGTACTCCTAGTACTGAGTTACACTGAAGTTCCTCCTAATTCTCTTCTACTAGCACTCCTCGTATGGCAGACAGCTGTAGCCGCTATTCCTCTCTTGGCTCACTCCGTGCTGTTGTGCCTCCGAGTCTTAGATGGGGGTAGTGCATTTACAGCCTCCTACTCCTATGGTGTCTGTTGCAGGACCATTAGTATCCATACAACCGTGGAGACCAGGCTCCAGTTCATGCGCTCTCACTGGGGATGAGCCTTTCCTCTCTGCTCGATCTCCGCGCTTCCTCTCCACGTCTGCACACTTCACCCTCCTCACACTAACTAACTACTCCTTCCTATTGGCCCTCAGAGTTCACTCCTCCCCTTACTTCCGGTTCAGAGTCCCCCCTGCTGGCCTGGAGTGGAACTGTGTTGCATGTATAGGTTAACTGCGAGAGAGACCCCTCACTGCTTCCAAGCCTGGCATTACCCTCCCTGGAGGAAGGCAAAGCCACTGTGGCGGCCATACTCCTGGGGGAGCCACAAATCCATGTCAGGAGGCTGAGGACATTCCTTGAGCCCCATTTCATGCACACGGACCACTCCAGTAATAACACTTCCCCCTCTTCCCACTACTAAGAATTCCATTTTCATCCTGGAAGAAAATCCACCGAAAAAAAAAATCCCTTTGAAAACAACAGGAATTGGCCTCGATTATGGGGCAGAATAACCATACAAAGGGGCAGTCAAAAACCCCGCCACCATTATTGTCCCAGCTCCCCACGTGTGGGAACACAGCCTCACCCCAATGCTGGCACACCCTCATGGATTGTCTGGGGTCTGCCAATGGAAGGGGAGAGCTAGATAGTCTCCCTGGTTGGCACTGTTTATTGGGGTATCGCTATTCTCAGTACACGGGTGTTCTGGCTGGCACTGAATATACAAATTTGGCATCAGCTTTAGTGTAGCACTTCGGCTCTTTACTAGAGTACTCCGGCTTCCTCTTGTACGGCGCCACTCTCTGGCTTAGGGTAGAATGGATGACTCTGTTTAATCATAGAATCATAGAATCATAGAATCGTAGAGTTGGAAAGGACCTCCTGGGCCATCTGGTCCAACCCCCTGCTCAAAGCAGGATTCGCTAAATCATCCCAGTCAGATGTCTGTCCAGCCTCTGTTTGAAGACTTCCATTGAAGGAGAACTCACCACTTCTCGTGGCAGCCTGTTCCACTCATTGATCACTCTAACTGTCAAAAAGTTTTTTCTAATATCTAATCTGTGTCTCTTCCCATTCAGTTTCATCCCATTGCTTCTAGTCTTTCCTTGTGCAAATGAGAATAAAGTTGATCCTTCTACAATGTGACAGCCCTTTAGATATTTGTAGACAGCTATTAAGTCTCCTCTCAGTCTTCTCTTTTGCAAACTAAACATTCCCAAATCCTGCAACCTTTCCTCATAAGACAGGGTTTGCAGACCGGTCACCATTCTGGTCGCTCTTTTCTGAACTTGCTCCAGTTTGTTGATGTCTTTTTTAAAATGTGGTGCCCAAAACTGGACACAATATTCCAGATGAGGTCTGACCAAAGAGGAGTAGAGGGAAATAATGACTTCACGTGATCTAGACTGTATGCTTCTGTTAATACATCCTAGAATTGCATTTGCCTTTTTTGCTGCTGCATCACACTGTTGACTCATATTCAGTCTGTGATCTATTAGTATACCCAAGTCTTTTTCACATGTGCTGTCACTTAGCCCTATTCCTCCCATTCTATATATGCTTTTTTCATTTTTATTGCCCAGATGTAGTACTTTGCATTTCTCCCTGTTAAAAACCATTCTGTTAGTTGCTGCCCACTTCTCCAGTTTATTTAAATCTTTTTGAATCCTCTCTCTCTCTTCTCTAGTATTAGCTATCCCTCCTAGCTTTGTGTCATCAGCAAATTTAATCAGTTTACCCTCAATTCCTTCATCTAAATCGTTGATAAAGATGTTGAACAATACAGGGCCCAGGACAGAGCCCTGTGGTACCCCACTTGAGACATTCTTCCAACTGGATGTGCAGCCATTTACGACCACTCTTTGGGTCCGATCACTAAGCCAGTTATGAATCCACCTAACAGTTGCCTTGTCCATTCCATACTTAGTCATTTTTTCAATAAGGATTGTATGAGAGACTTTGTCAAATGCTTTGCTGAAGTCAAGATATACTATATCTACAGCATTTCCTTGATCCACCCAATCAGTGATACCGTCATAGAAGGAAATTAAGTTAGTCTGACATGACTTATTAGTTAGAAACCCATGCTGACTCTGTTTAATCACTTCATTCTTATCCAGGTATTGACATACATGTTGTTTAATAATTTGTTCAAAGATCTTTCCTGGTATAGAAGTCAGACTCACCGGCCTATAGTTGCCTGGGTCCACCTTCTTCCCCTTTTTGAAGATAGGAACAACATTTGCTCTTCTCCAGTCTTCTGGCACTTCTCCTGTTCTCCAAGAATTTTCAAAGATTATGGAGAGGGGTTCAAAAATTTCTTCTGCTATCTCCTTCAGTACTCTGGGGTGTAATTCATCTGGACCTGGAGACTTGAATTCATTTAGGTTAGCTAAGTGTTTCCTCACTATCTTTCTGTTTATAGATATCCTGGATTCTTCTATTCCCTTAATAGGACAGTGAATAACAGTTGATGTTGCATTTCCTTTCTGAGAGAAAACAGATGCAAAATAGGAATTTAAAAGTTCAGCCTTCTCAACATCTTGTCTTACCATTTCATCATTTTCATCCTGTAAAAATCCTATAGCATCTTTGACTTTTCTTTTACTTTTGACATATCCCCAAAATCCTTTATTATTGCTTTTGACATCTCTTGCAAGCCTCAGTTCATTTTCAGCTTTAGATAATCTGATTTGTGCCCTGCAGGTTCTACAGACAGCATTATATTCTTCTTTAGATATGCCTCCCTCTTTCCATTTTATAAACATTTTTTTCTTCCTTTTTAGCATGTGCTTAAGTTCTGTGTTCATCCATCCTGGTTTCCTTAAATGCTTCCTATTCTTCCCTCTTTTCGGAATTGTTAACAACTGTGCTTTGAGAATTTCATTTTTCAAGATTTCCCATCCTTCCTGGACATTTTTGTCTTTAAGGATATCCAGCCATTGGATCCCTCCAATTCTCTTTCTGAATCCCTTAAAATCTGCCTTTCTGAAATCTAACCTTGACGTCTGAGTCTTCACAGGTCTTCCGCCTCTAGTTATCCAAAATTCTAAAATAGCATGGTCGCTACCTCCTAGGGTCCCAGCCACTTTTACCTCCTCAACCATTTCCTCCCTGTTTATAAGGATTAGATCCAAGGTAGCAGTTCCCCTTGTTTTCTCCCTTAATGGGGCACTATGACACTGTTAATACGGGTTCATGTTGAAAAAAAAATTGATCTACAATTTCTGGCAGTTGGTAACTATGTACGAGACTGGAGCAGAAGCCAAAACTGCCATCGTCTTCCGTAACCTCAATATATGGCCCCATAGAGACGATGCCACAAGTCCAGGACAACAGCTAGCGCCTCTTTAAGGCCCGTGAATAGCGGGCGTATCAATAGACCATCTGATCCTCTCGTTAGGTATTTCAGGTTCTAAATATAACGCAGGACTGGAAAATCGACATTTTCTTTGGCTAAAGAAACAAAGACCAGCCCATGAAATATAATATTGAGATCTCTGTATGGTGGCATTATAAGGGAGTAATATGGCACTGTATGGTGGTATTTCGATTTTATAACAGTATAATGGGACTTTATGGTGGCATTATATGGCAGTATTTTAACATATAGCATCTACATGGGACTCTATAGTGGCAATATTTGGGCAATATGGAGCAGGAACCTGGCACTGTATAGTGACATTATTTGTTCACTATATTGCTTTATCAATGCAGTATATTGTGACATTATTTGGACATGATATGGCAATATCCTGGGACTTTAAGGCAGTAGTTTATGTATTTTATGCATTATTATTAAATGCAATATTATAAGCATTATAATGGCCATGAGTGGTGGCATTAAATAGATTTTAGGGGCCATTATATGGCAGCAGCCTAGCACTGTATGGATGCAGTATTTGGGCTTTATATGGCAGGATCTTGGCACTGGATAGTGGCAATGTTTGGGAGCTATAATGGTATTTCATGGCACTAAATAATGACATTATTAGAACATTACATGGCAATTTTTGACGGCATTGTATGTTACTATTATTTTAGCACTTAATGGCTTTTTGTGGGACGTTATATTGGCATTATATGGAAGTATTGTGACACTGTTTAGTGGCATTATACGTCACTATCTGGGGAGTTTACGGTGGCACCATTTGATGCATTGTATGGCGGTATCCTGGTCACTATATGGCGGTGTTAGGGATTAGTTGCTATTTAATACACTTTGCTTTTACTAGGACACACTGCTCAACATGAGCCCAGTGCCTGGGGGGGCGCAAGGACTCCTCTACCACAAATATTACATTGTAGATGGGGGATCTGAGCGGAAATCTTTGGGTTGTCCTCTTTTATTGGATACAGTATACCGGTTATGGAAATCCCTGCTATATCTGCTGTTAGGATCCCAAGGGCGAGGGAAGCTGCCTGTTAATCATTAGCCCTAATTTCCAATACAGACAACCAATAAATTATACTTTTAGATGTTTACAGTCCCTTTAAGACTCTTAAAGGGATTGTTACCCAGTTTTCTCATAGCTTTGAAGTGTAAGGCAATATGTGTGAGGACGAACTAGTGCACAACTAAGCTGACTTACCATTCAGGAATATAGAAAATTGTGAGTAAATGCGAGGAGAACGTGTATTGGAGCCAATGTTGGGTGTCAGCCATATCTTACATGATATATCATAAGTGTTCAGGCCCGTGATGGTTTCTCGGAGTTGTAGCATGCGCCGCCTATGGTGCATTGTTGGTGTTCTCTCTCTTGACGTCTCTTTCTTGATGGAAGCAATTATATCATCTTTTTCAGAATGAAACGTATCAAACCACTTATTACTTCTATGGAAACTGACAACAAAGGTTGATTCTAGAAAAGTCTTCATACAAATATGTAACACAAGCTTCACCGACTCGAGAAATATTCCCATTGTACCGCGAACAGGTAAAGTTGCACACTCTGAGTTGTAGTATCACGGCAGGTGGAACCTCCCCCCATTCTCCCCATTGAAAATTTGGTTGATTAGTGAAATTTACAAACTTTCGGCAGTTTCCAATAAAACAATAAATTCATAGTAAATAGCTGAACACAACTTATACAAGTGTTTTTTTTCCAAGTTCAGCACAAAATGGTAATTTTAATACTGTATAAGGGGATGGACATGATGTGCATGTTCCCCCGTGAAGACACGTCGTTGTTGTGATGCATTATAATGTTTGCCTGTTTAATGTTTTGCATTGTCATGTGATGAAGCTGTGTTCTGCCCAGCAACAGGTAGTGAGTAGGCATCGATAGAGTTAAGAGTCGGGACTAGCCCAGGGAAGGAGGAGCTATGTAGCAAGATCAGTGAGGACTTCCTAGTAGTGAGTCATGCAGGGCCTAGGTTGCAGTAAAGGAGAACATTGGTGTGAGTACTCAGCAGAGCCATATGAATTGGGTGTCCCCAAAATGAATGGAGACTGAGGCAGTGGATAGCGAGATCTTAAGTACAGAAAGGAGAAGTTGCAGGAAAAACTTTAGTGATGCACCGGAGATGGGTCCTGGAACAGGATGTCTAACAGTTCGTCTCCAAGCTTATAATTGAAAAATGTAACGGGACAGGATGGGTTCCAAAGCATCAGTAGCAGAGACTCTATCAGCCAAATTGGCAAACTAGTTCCCTTGAGGGGAAATAAGATGAGGAACAGAGTGGTAAGAATAGGACTCTCACTAACTGGACGGTAGTGCTGAGCTGGGTTGTGGTCAAGGAAGGTGGAACAGTGGAGACAGAGACCAAGTGAGTTAAGGCAAATGGAACTGAGACTGTGGGTGAAAATGCTCCGTATTGTGCAATAAACATTCACCTTCAAGTATTGTGCCGGAGTGTAAGAGACAAGTACCTTGACCATGGCTACTGCCCTGCGACACGTTTCAATGACAGTCTCAGAATGACTGACCCCTTCATAACAAGAGTCTTTAGTACTTAGTAGATCCCCTCTAGCTGTTAAAACCTGATGCAGACGTGATGCATAACCAGCTTCTGGCAGCATCCCTATAGATTCTTAGCCCATTCCTCATGGGTAATGGCTTCTACTCCAGGTCACCAATATTTTTAAGTTGTCTGAAGACATCTGGCTGGTATAACCTGCTGCAAATGTAATAAAAATCCATACGCCAGCTTCTGGCAGTGTTCCTAACGAATCTTAGCCAATTCCTCATGGTCAGTGAACTCCAGGTCAGTAATATTCTTGGGTTATCAAGAGAGTGGTTCAAAAACTTAAGAGAAGAAATCATTACTTGCACAAACAAGGAAAAGGATACCAAAAGATACAAAGTCATTGAATGTTCCTAGAGATACAGATGGAAGCAGAATTCATGTACGAACATTGGCTACACTACCAGGACATGACAGAATGAGGAAGCTGTCACAGGCTGCCAGCACAACCATGACAGTGACTTGATGCCTACAGTGAAGGAAAGTGGTTGCTCATTGATACCTACAATAACACATGGTGGTGGCTTGGTAATACCAACAGTTACACACAGGGTCGGACTGGGGTGTCTGGGGCCCACCACGGAAATGGACTCTAGGGGCCCACCCTACGGTTATATGCAAATATCTGCCAGTCGTTATCCCCATTATAGTGGAGCATCGGCTGTAAAACACAGGCGGCTCCTGCACATCTACTGTGCGCCCCCGTAACTGGGATGTATAATTACAGTAGCTTACATTAATGGGGTTCTTTGGTTAAAACCAGTTATCACCGATCCATGGGCTCCACAGGATATATGATCACTTAGGTCCGACCATTAGAAACTGCACTGATTGGAAGAATGAGGAAGTTTTATCCCTGATAGGACACTTATCCCCATTTTAAAATGGAGTGGCAGGGGGGATATCTGACCGAAGCTCCATTCATTCTCTTTGGGGCTTCTATAAAAAAACAACTTCAGCCACTGAGGGAATGAATGGATCAGTGATCAAGTCAGACATGCCACTCCAGTCTAATGGGGATAAAAGCTCCACATTCTGCCGATTGGGTCCACATAGTCTACCAAACAATATTATGGGCAACCACATAATACTGTATGGCGGACTATGTGGTTGCCTATAATACTGTATGGCGGACTATGGGCACCACATAGTCCGCCATACAGTATTATGGGCCCCACATAGTCCGCCATACAGTATTATGGGCAACCACATAGTCCACCATACAGTATTATGGGCAACCACATAGTCCGCCATACAGTATTATGGGCGACCACATAGTCCGCCATACAGTATTATGGGCAACCACATAGTCCGCCATACAGTATTATGGGCGACCACATAGTCCGCCATACAGTATTATGGGCACCACATAGTCCGCCATACAGTATTATGGGAAACCACATAGTCCGCCATACAGTATTATGGGAAACCACACTGTCCGCCATACAGTATTATGGGCACCTCATAATCCGCCATACAGTATTAAGGGCAACCACATAGTCCGCCATACAGTATTAAGGGCAGCCACATTCTCCGCCATACAGTATTATGGGCAACCACATAGTCCGCCATACAATATTATAGGCACCACATAGTCCGCCATACAGTATTGTGGGAAACCACACAGTCCGCCATACAGTATTAAGGGCAACCACATTGTCCGCCATACAGTATTATGGGCAACCACATAGTCCGCCATACAGTATTATGGGCAACCACATTGTCTGCCATACAGTATTATGTGCAACCACATAGTCTGCCATACAGTATTATGGGCACCTCATAGTCCGCCATACAGTATTATGGGCCCCATATAATGCTTCTCCATACAGTATTATGGGGCACCTGCTCCTTCATACAGTATTATGGACCCCCTGCTCCTCCATGCAGCACATTATGGCCCCCCTGCTCCTCATTGCAGCACATTATGGCCCCGCCGCTCTGCCTTGCAGCACATTATGGCCCCCCTGCTCCTCCATGCAGCATACTATGGCTTCCTCTGCTCCAGCACAGCTTCCAGGGAGCATGGTGACGAGAATGATATACTCTTAAACTGCGTAGGCGACAATCGTGGGGCCCCCAGAAACCTATTTTTCATATCATTGTGGCCCCATCAGGTAGCCGGCACAGCTTCCAGGGAGGGTGCTGAGATTATATATACTATTACACACTGCGTAGGCGACCACCGTGGGGGGGTGTAATAGTATATATAATCTCAGCACCCTCCCTGGAAGCTGTGCCGGCTACCTGATGGGGCCACAATGAGAGGAGAAATAGGTTTCTGGGGGCCCCATGCTTGTCGCCTACGCAGTTTAATAGTATATCATTCTCGTCACCATGCTCCCTGGAAGCTGTGCCGGCTACCTGATGGGGCCCAATGAGAGGAAAAATAGGTTTCGGGGGCATTGGGGCCCAATCAGGAAGGGTGCAGAGACAGCAGAGTAGCTCACCACGCCAGGCTAGCCATCATTCTCTACACAGGGCAGGCCGTAGGGCAGGAGTCAGACAGGGAGCCCGGCGGAGATCACACACCACCACCAACACACAGCAGGGCCGGCACTGCAGGACAGCGGTAGTCGGGAGCCGGCAGAGCAGAGCTGCATGACTCCAAGTAGGAGGAGGACACCGGACGCACTGGGCAGGCCACAGGGCTGCAGGAGTCAGACAGGGAGCCCGGCAGAGAGCACACACCGCCACCACCACACAGCTGGGCCGGCACTGCAGGACAGCAGTAGTCGGGAGCCGGCAGCAGAGCTGCATGACTCCAAGTAGGAGGAGGACACTGGACGCACTGTGCAGGCCGCAGGGCTGCAGGAGTCAGACAGGGAGCCCGGCAGAGAACACACACCACCACCACACAGTAGGGCTGGCACAGCAGGACAGCGGTAGTCGGCAGAGCTGCATGACCGAGGAGAAGGACACTGGAGGCACTGAGCAGGCCGCAGAGCTGCAGGAGTAAGACAGGGAGCCTGGCAGAGGGCACACAACACCACCACCACACAGCCGGGCCGACACTGTCTGGCACTGCAGGACAGCGGTAGTCGGGAGCCGGCATAGCGGCATGACCGAGGAGGACACTGGACGCACTGAGCAGGCCGCAGAGCTGCAGGAGTAAGACAGGGAGCCCGGCAGAGAGCACACAACACCACCACCATCACACAGCTGGGCCGGCACTGTCCGGCACTGCAGGACAGCGGTAGTCGGCAGAGCTACATGACCGAGGAGGAGGACGCTGGACGCACTGAGCAGGCCGCAGGGCTGCAGGAGTCAGACAGGGAGCCCAGCAGAGAGCACACAACACCACCACCACCACACAGCCGGGTCGGCACTGTCTGGCACTGCAGGACAGCGGTAGTCGGGAGCCGGTTGAGCTGCATGACCGAGGAGGAGACACTGGATGCACTGGGCAGGCCGCTTGGCTGCAGGAGTAAGACGGGGAGCCCGGCAGAGAGAACACAACACCACCACCATCACACAGCTGGGCCGGCACTGTCCGGCACTGCAGGACAGTGGTAGTCGGGAGCCGTCAGAGCTGCATGACCGAGGAGGACACTGGACGCACTGAGCAGGCCGCAGGGATGCAGGAGTCAGACAGGGAGCCCGACAGAGAGCACACAACACCACCACCACACAGCCGGGCCGTCACTGTCCGGCACTGCAGGACAGCGATAGTCGGCAGAGCTACATGACCGAGGAGGAGATCACTGGACGCACTGAGCAGGCCGCAGGGCTGCAGGAGTAAGACGGGGAGCCCGGCAGAGAGAACACAACACCACCACACAGCCGGGCCGTCACTGTCCGGCACTGCAGGACAGCGGTAGTCGGGAGCCTGCAGATCTACATGACCGAGGAGGAGGACACTGGACGCACTGAGCAGGCCGCAGGGCTGCAGGAGTCAGACAGGGAGCCCGGCAGAGAGCACACAACACCCCCACCACCACACAGCCGGGCCGTCACTGTCCGGCACTGCAGGACAGCGGTAGTCGGGAGCCGTCAGAGCTGCATGACCGAGGAGGAGGACACTGGACGCACTGAGCAGGCCGCAGGGCTGCAGGAGTAAGACAGGGAGCCCGGCAGAGAGCACACAACACCACCACCACCACACAGCTGGGACGGCACTGCAGGACAGCGGTAGTCGGCAGAGCTACATGACCAAGGAGGAGGACACTGGACGCACTGAGCAGGCCACAGGGCTGCAAGAGTCAGACAGGGAGCTCGGCAGAGAGCACACAACACCACCATCACACAGCCGGGCCGTCACTGTCCGGCACTGCAGGACAGCGGTAGTCGGGAGCCAGCAGAGCTGCATGACCGAGAAGGACACTGGATGCACTGAGCAGGCCGCAGGGCTGCAGGAGTAAGACAGGGAACCCGACAGAGAGCACACAACACCACCACCACCACACAGCTGGGCCGGCACTGTCCGGCACTGCAGGACAGCGATAGTCGGCAGAGCTACATGACCGAGGAGGAGATCACTGGACGCACTGAGCAGGCCGCAGGGCTGCAGGAGTAAGACGGGGAGCCCGGCAGAGAGCACACAACACCACCACCACCACCACACACCTGGGCCGGCACTGCAGGAAAGCGGTAGTCGGGAGCCGGCAGAGCTACATGACTGTGGAGGAACACACTGGACACACTGAGGAGGCTGCAGGGCTGCAGGAGTCAGACAGGGAGCCTGGCAGAGAGCACACAACACCACCACCACCACACAGCTGGGACGGCACTGTCCGGCACTGCAGGACAGCGGTAGTCGGGAGCCAGCAGAGCTGCATGACCGAGAAGGACACTGGACGCACTGAGCAGGCCGCAGGGCTGCAGGAGTAAGACAGGGAGCCCGGCAGAGAGCACACAACACCACCACACAGCTGGGCCGGCACTGTCCGGCACTGCAGGACAGCGATAGTCGGCAGAGCTACATGACCGAGGAGGAGATCACTGGACGCACTGAGCAGGCCGCAGGGCTGCAGGAGTAAGACGGGGAGCCCGGCAGAGAGAACACAACACCACCACCACACAGCCGGGCCGGCACTGTCCGGCACTGCAGGACAGCGGTAGTCGGGAGCTGTCAGAGCTGCATGATCGAGGAGGAGGACACTGGACGCACTGAGCAGGCCACAGGGCTGCAGGAGTAAGACAGGAAGCCCGGCAGAGAGCACACAACACCACCACCACCACACAGTTGCGCCGGCACTGTCCGGCACTGCAGGACAGCGGTAGTCGGCAGAGCTACATGACCGAGGAGGAGGACACTGGACGCACTGAGCAGGCCGCAGGGCTGCAGGAGAAAGACAGGGAGCCCGGCAGAGAGCACACAACACCACCACACAGCTGGGCCGGCACTGTCCGGCACTGCAGGACAGCAGTAGTCGGGAGCCGGCAGAGCTGCATGACCGAGGAGGACACTGGACACACTGAGCAGGCCGCAGGGCTGCAAGAGTAAGACAGGGAGCTCGGCAGAGAGCACACAACACCACCACCACACAGCCTGTCCGGCAGTGCAGGACAGTGGTAGTCGGGAGCCAGCAGAGCTGCATGACCATGGAGGACACTGGACGCACTGAGCAGGCCGCAGGGCTGCAGGAGTAAGACAGGGAGCCCGGCAGAGAGCACACAACACCACCACCACCACACAGTTGCGCCGGCACTGTAGGACAGCGGTAGTCGGCAGAGCTACATGACCGAGGAGGAGGACACTGGACGCACTGAGCAGGCCGCAGGGCTGCAGGAGAAAGACAGGGAGCCCGGCAGAGAGCACACAACACCACCACCACCACACAGCCGGGCCGGCACTGTCCGGCACTGCAGGACAGCAGTAGTCGGGAGCCGGCAGAGCTGCATGACCGAGGAGGACACTGGACACACTGAGCAGGCCGCAGGGCTGCAAGAGTAAGACAGGGAGCCCGGCAGAGAGCACACAACACCACCACCACACAGCCTGTCCGGCACTGCAGGACAGTGGTAGTCGGGAGCCGGCAGAGCTGCATGACCATGGAGGACACTGGACGCACTGAGCAGGCCGCAGGGCTGCAGGAGTAAGACAGGGAGCCCGGCAGAGAGCACACAACACCTCCACCACCACCACCACACACCTGGGCCGGCACTGTCCGGCACTGCAGGAAAGCGGTAGTCGGGAGCCGGCAGAGCTACATGACTGAGGAGGAGGACACTGGACACACTGAGGAGGCTGCAGGGCTGCAGGAGTCAGACAGGGAGCCCGGCAGAGAGCACACAACACCACCACCACCACACAGCCGGGCCGGCACTGTCCGGCACTGCAGGACAGCGGTAGTCGGGAGACGGCAGAGCTGCATGACCGAGGAGGACACTGGACGCACTGAGAAGGCCGCAGGGCTGCAGGAGTCAGACAGGGAGCCCGGCAGAGAGCACACACCACCACCACCACACAGCTGGGCCGGCACTGTCCGGCACTGCAGGATAGCGATAGTCGGCAGAGCTACATGACCGAGGAGGAGGACACTGGACGCACTGAGCAGGCCGCAGGGCTGCAGGAGTAAGACAGGGGGCCCGGCAAAGAGCACACAACACCACCACCACCACACAGCCGGGCCAGCACTGTCCGGCACTGCAGGACAGCGGTAGTCGGGACCCGTCAGAGCTGCATGACCGAGGAGGAGGACACTGGATGCACTGAGCAGGCCGCAGGGCTGCAGGTGTAAGACAGGGAGCCCGGCAGAGAGCACACAACACCACCACCACCACACAGCTGGGACGGCACTGTCCGGCACTGCAGGACAGCGGTAGTCGGGAGCCGTCAGAGCTGCATGACCGAGGGGGAGGACACTGGACGCACTGGGCAGGCCGCAGGGCTGCAGGAGTCAGACAGGGAGCCCGGCAGAGAGCACACAACACCACCACTACACAGCCTGTCCGGCACTGCAGGACAGTGGTAGTCCGGAGCCGGCAGAGCTGCATGACCGAGGTGGACACTGGACGCACTGAGCAGGCCACAGGGCTGCAGGAGTAAGACAGGGAGCCCGGCAGAGAGCACACAACACCACCACCACACAGCTGGGCCGGCACTGCAGGACAGCGGTAGTCGGGAGCCGGCAGAGCTACATGACCGAGGAGGAGGACACTGGACGCACTGAGCAGGCCACAGGGCTGCAGGAGTCAGACAGGGAGCCCGGCAGAGAGCACACAACACCACCACACAGCCGGGCTGGCACTGTCCGGCACTGCAGGACAGCAGTAGTCTGGAGCCTGTAGAGCTGCATGACCGAGGAGGATGACACTGGACGCAGCACTGGGGAGGCTGCAGGGCTGCAGGAGTCAGGGAGCCCGGCAGAGAGTCCACCACCACCACACAGCCGGCAGAGTCCACCACCACCACCCACCACCACACAGCGAGCCATCAGCCGAGGACATTGGACTAGTCTGTGACTGTCTGTCTCCCCTGGACCCCTTCTCCCCTGCTGTTTTATACACTCACCGGACCCGCGGACCGGAGGGCTCAGCCAGGGCTGCCTGTGTACACTGTCTGTAACACACAGGACCCGGAGCGGGAGCAGCAGGATGAGCGGTGCCGGCAACGTCCTCTTCTGTTCTGTGTGCTGGTGCTGCTATTAGCCAGGCAGCAGCCAGCTACAGAAGAGGAAAAAGCGCGGGGTGGTGACTCACCGCCCATCAAGAACAGGCCGCGGCGCAGCGCGAAGCACTACACTGCCGCAAGGTCACGCGGCGGCCAGGAGAGTGACTCATCAGACACTCAGGAGCCGCCGCCGGAGACAGCCAGCCATGGGGCCGCCGCCTGATCGCGCGCGCAAAGCCAAGATTAGGTATGTGCACGCGCGCTCTTAACGGGCCCGGCCCATAAACATTTAAAGGGGCAGGAAATTTAAAGGGCCCCTCGCGACCCTCGGGGCCCACCAGGCATTTACCCGGTACCCCGCCAGGCCAGACCGAGCCTGGTTACACATGGGAGTGGCTTGTTGATGCCTGCAATGACGGATGGTGGTGACTCGGTGATGCCTAAAGTGACGCATTGTGGTGCTAGGTGATGCCTATAGTGAAGCATTGTTGTAGCTCAGCAATGCCTTCAGTGAAGCATGGTGATGGCTTGGTGATGCCTACAGTGAACCATGGTGGTGGCTCTGTGATGCTTACAATGAAGCATGGTGGTGGCTTGGTGATGCCTGCAGTGAAGCATGGCGGTGGCTCGGTGATGCCTACAGTGAAGCATGGCGGTGGCTCGGTGATGCCTACAGTGAAGCATGGCGGTGGCTTGGTGATGCCTACAGTGAAGCATACAGGTAACTTTGTGATGATCTGGGGCAGTTTCCTATGGCACTGGAAACATGCCGTGTGTGGAAGGCCAGATGGATTGAATCAACTATTAAGAAATCCTAAGAGAAAGCGTCATGTCTTTTGTGAGAAAACAAAAGCTTGCTCGTCATTGGACCTTCCAACAGGAAAATGAACCCAAACATACCTCACAGTTCATGAAAAGGTCCTGAAAGAATCTGTATTGGCCATCAGTACCCTGACTTTAACCCCATTTATAATATTTGATACTATTTGAAGAATGGGGTTGTAGCAGCAAATCCAAGAATATTGGTAACCTGGAGGCCATTGCCCATGAGGACCGGACTAACATTCTTCAGGAATGCTGCCAGAAGCTGTTGTCTGGCTATGCATCAAGTCAAAAGCAGGTCATATCAGCCAGTGGGGCAACAGGTCATAAAAGGGGCTCTACTAAATATTCTGGACATGAATGGTGAATAATTCTGAAACTGCAGTGGCCAGTAACAGTGGTATTTTTGTAGAATTTGGAAAAAAACATTTTTATATTAGTAATGTTGAGCAATTTATTTTGTCCTTCGTTGCTGGGTTTATTGCAAATTATTTACTAAAACGGAAATTGTATCCAAACAGACATCACGGAAAAAGCAGCTGCACTTACCAATACCAGGTCACAGTGCTCTGGCGCTGCAGGAGGCAGGAAGACCCCGATGATAAAAGGCGGAAGCAGCGCAGGCGCAAAATACTGATGAACGTATGGCTAATTATTGGAAACAGCACTAACTTTCTACATTTTGATATTGGTTGATGGATCACAGTTGCAGTCTAAAGTTAGGTAAAAAAAAAAAAAAAAAAAGATGTTATTTTCTTTTCTATAACACAAAATGGTTTCAGTTCACATTTTTTAAGCAAAAACTTGAGGGTTGTGCTCCACATTTGGACAGTGAGTGTGTGGAGTTTCGGTCCGTATGCAGAGTTACGTTACTGCCCCGTTACTTTAAGGGAAATTTTTTAGGACGAGTTTCTTTTTGCAGGTCCTCAAAGTTTGTGTGAAACCCCCCAGGAAGAAGCAACGCGCGTCGGGGCTCAGAACTGCACTGCCAGGTCGTATACCTCATTCAGCCTAGGCACATGTGTCACTTTACTTACCATATTTGCTGCTATTACCTGCTGCTTTATATGTTCTTTGCATATGAGGCGTCAGCCCTTGAATGAAGCATGTGTTCTATTATTTACTGAGCGTTTCTTAACCTTTACTGCTGCAGTCTCTTGAGACACTTGCATTTATTGGCACTACTAATGCACTTTTTCAATTTATTTGTCAGAATGTAGCTCTTTATTGCTGATGGCAACAAAAGAGGAGGGGGGCAAACCTACCAGACATAAGAAGATACAACCTGGCTTGTATCTCCCAGCACATAATTGACTGGTTGAAAGATACTAATAAATTCTCTGACACAGCCCTGGAAAAATCCCATGCAGATCCGTGGAATCTAGTATGACATACTCTAATGCCTAGCAAAATTCAAAACTCAATAGTATACTGGGACATGATAGCAACATGGAAAGAAATCAGAAAAAGGCTAAAGTTATGGTGGAGAATGTCAAGGGATTTGTCCTTGTGGGGGAATCCAGGGCTACGGCAATTAGGGGAGAACTAATTATTCCAGGAATGGAAGCTAACGGGGAAACTCAAAATAGATCATTTATTGCAGGAGGAAGAGAACAGGTGGTAGACGAGAGAAGAAACTGCATCAAAATTTAAAATAAGTAAACAACAATTTCCACAATTCGAACAAATCAGAGGAATGATTATGGCGCCATCTGATAAATGTAAGGGAAGAAACGAAAAGAAACTCAATGGATACTTTATTATTAGACTGAGCAGGCACACACAGTATAGCTACGTTATACAGAGGTATAAAATAATTTCTGGGGAAATTAGAAACAATACAAGTATTTAGGTCATGGGACAGGCTAATAGAGGGAGAGGAAATTGGGGAAAAAAATCCTAGGAGAGTGGAAGGTAGTAGGGAAGATTTTAAGTGAGGTTTGGAGGGATGCACAGTTTAGGATCATGCATAGCGTAATCTTGGCCTTTAATATACCTGTGGAGACACAGGGCTGGGGGCAGCGGGCACCCTGGTCTGCTAGCCGAAACCGTGTGGACAAGGGATATTCGCACCAAGCGCACTTTATCCCTTTAATGTGGGCAAAACACTACTCAGACAATACAGAGTGAGGGTAAACAGTGTGGCAATGCTTTAATGAACCACAAAACAGGCAGATGACACGTAGAACAGTCCCAGCATAATACCCCAAGATGATGCACATTGCAGAGTCTCACCTTTCCGCTTACTCGCCAAGATAATAGCAGCTGTTACTTCAGAGGGTCGACTACCCCACCTGTGGCACGCAGACAGAGAGTAGGTAACGACAATCGTAGGAAGATGATAGTCCATTCAGGTACAAGGACCAGATGACCGGAGGGTCACAACCTGGCTTCATCATCCATGGACAATTACCCCACCTGTGGCACGCACAGAGAAAAGGTAACGACAAGGTTAGGAAGAAGAAAGTCCATTGAGGTACAAGGTCAGTTTACCAAAGGAACACAACCTGGCTTCTCTGAACATCTCCATGGAGCCAGGTGACTGGCAGGTTCCAATCCTGGCTTTCTCTAAACATATCCATGGTTCAGCAATGGTCAATGGAGCAGATCTGTATTCTTCCAGCCTGGGCCGAAGTCCCCCAAACCGCCATCCTGTAGAATGATAAATCTGTGTCCCTCCTGATTGAGCCATGATATCTTGTAGAGTCTTGTCCTGTAGAGTCCCCTGGATATTTGAATTTCTTGGCTGAATTTCTGGCTCTCTCTGTCTCGGAGATGCATATCACCTCTTTTTATGTTAAACAAGTGTTCTTCAATCCAGCATCATAGATAAAAGGAAGAATAGTGAGGACCAAGACGCATTGTTGATTATATACTCTACTTGCCTAGATTTTCCTCCTCTGTTTTAAAAGTCAACAAACTATCTGGCCTAGACAATGTATAATTAGCATATCAGTAAACATCACTAGTCATCAAAGATAATAACACAATATGTTACATCACAGGCTTACACAAGCAAAAGTCTGTTTTCTTAACCAACCAGAAAGAAACACTTAAATTCAAAAGTCAACATATAGATAGCAGTCTATACTTTCTGACATGCTAATAAAAAGTTGTCTGTTTAATTAAGATACAATGCTGTGTCTTCACAATACTAATATCGAAAAATATAAAAAAAGTCATCTGACACATTGTTCAAAATGCTAACTTAAAGATTCAGACTTACTACATGGGTTGTGGAGTTGCCCTAAAATACAAGAATTCTGGAAAGACATAAAACAAATATAGGAAAATACGGGTGTTAAGAGTATTCCTCTATATCCGTTACCATTTCTTCTCCGTTACTGGAGGAGTGAGGAAGGTGTACAACAAAAAGAGAAGAAAAAGCTAACCCCAATATTCCATACAATCTGTTTGACGACCAAACAAAGCTTGTTAAAACATTGGTTATCGGAATCTAGTTGTCAATGTCATTTGTATCCAGATATTAGCTCATATATAGCGGAGCTGCTTCTGTCTCTATGACAAACACTGTAAGCACCGGGGCCGTAGGTGCCTAGAATTCATTGCCACATAATTTGATATCTGTCCAGGTACACGACACGTCTCTCAGGTCTTGTTATATTTCCTTTCATTGAAGCCTTGTTGCTAACAAACGAGTGAACAATGACGTTCAAGTGTTTCAATTTTTTTCTTGAAAAGAATCTGAGACTGGGTTTTTGCTATCTCATCTGATGTAGGGGGCAGAGACCCTGATTCCAGCAATGTGTCACTTACTGGGTTGCTCACTGCAGCCTTGATTAAAAACTGTCGGCAGTTCTCTAAATACTGAGCTTTGTATACCCCACCAATAGCATGGATTAGCAGCTTTCTGTGTAAACTGTGCCTAGGCAGAAAGCTGCCAGTCAGTGGTGGAGGAGGAGTTGGACTACCTGGCAGCAGGTTTACTAGTTCACTTGTAATATCTACTGATGATAAAACTGTGATTTTATCAAAATTACACAAATCCCAGTAAGTGACACATCTCTGGAATCAGGGTCTCTGCCTCTATATCATGCTGATCTCAGATTGGGTGTCAAAAACATGATGATAGATTCCTTTTAAAGAGAATTAATTCTTCATGTTTCAAAAACACCAAACCTGTTGCTGATAGTTAATAAGGGATAATTTTTGGACAACTTGTGGAAAAGCCATTGCTTCTTTCATATACACCACACAGGTATAATTTTTGGACTTTTTTTATGTTAATAAGTATAAAAATTGTATTATTAAGTATATTTTTAAACGGTGTGTTATTTTTATCTAGGCATTACAGTTGGTGGATTCCAATTAAAATTTGGGGATTCGAACCTGTAAACGTTGTTAGAAAAGTTAAATAAAAAATTAATTGTATGGAACAAATTATTACTATCTGTAGTGGGAACCTAACAGGAATGGTTGTAATGCCGCAGTTACTTTACATGCTACACAAGGCACCTGTTTGGGTCTCACTTAATCAGTTCCACTGTATAAATGCACATGGGACTGAGCGGCAACCTGCAGACAGCTGCGGTGCTGTTTTTGGAAAAAATCATCGATGTACTGGCTAATAAGGAGGATTCAATTTTTTTTCTAGAAAGGTGCATTTTTTTATGATAATCACTAGAAGGTGCAATAGAGACATCGGAACTCCAGAAATCGCTGAATACATGGAAGCTGCGGAGGCTTTACCTGGACCAAGTTTTTGAAAACTTTTTTAAACAGGGGTTTACAGGCTAGGACCTCTTTACCATTTTGGAAATTAAGGCTTGGACTCTTAGGGACTTTAGTATTAATTCTTCCACATTTAATGTTAATTACATACATATTATATGTCAGTATCATTTGGGCACTATATGGCAGTATTATACAGTATGACTATTATATATAGAATTGAAACCAACACCTGATCAGGTACTAATGACTGACCTAATCACAGGTCACTAAGAAAGAATTCTACACCACATAGTGGTTATAACTGGTACTGCAGATTTTAATTTTTTGGGGGATCAGTATTTGAGATCGATGTGGATTCTTTTTCCTCCGCCAGCACCATAATGAGCAACATCAGACAAGCTATTCTAATCCCTTGCTGTGCGACTCCAGTATATGACTCACCGCTTATAAATCCATATTGTCGTAGAAAGGTTAATCTATGTAAACTCCCCAGCAGAGGCCATTGTATATTAGTCCTTTCTCCTCGTCACCTGTCATATGTAGGACTTGTAACTTCTCCTATATCACTGCGCACAAATAAATATCAATCATCATTTCTGTAAAACTTCGTTTACAGTCTCACCCTTTAAATTCACACTTAACCTTTGAGCTGCTGAAAGCACATTATGCCATTAGTTACTTCAGGAATGTGATAATAAATAATGTCACCACAAGGGGGAACCCAAGGACTGAGCAAGAGTGTACTGGGCTGACACAACTAATAAATAATACCGCTATGCAGTGTCCTAGCAACATATTTCCTTGGGTTCCACACTAATAGCATCACATATAAGCTGAGGAATATTACCAAATAGTAGCCAAATAATACCAGTATACAGTGACCAAGTAATACCGTAAAACACATAATACCACCATATAGTGTCCAAATAATATCAATACACAGTAACCAGATAATACCACTAATATTGCCATTATATAATGTCTGAAGAATATTACTATACAGTGCCCAAAAAACACCACCATATATTGTCTAAGTAATACCGCCACATCGTGCACAGATAGTACCGCTATACAGTTTCTGAGGATAGAGTTAGAAGTAGGGACTTGATGAGGTCATCTGTGAACTGGAGGCTTGAACTTATACCATTTGTTATTTTTGTGCACCGCTGCAGGGGAAACGCGATGTTTTCACACCCACAGCCATGTTAGCTTAGAGCTAGTTTAGGACCAGACTAACACGATCTGCTGTGCCTTTAATAGTGGGATGTGAGAGGCAAACATGGCGTGCAGGCAGCAGTGACAGGAGGACTTATGTCTGTGGGTCGAGTCTCGATGTTTAGCTGTGAATGACGTCAAACACTGCGGAGCATCGTAGCGAGCACAGCACGCTCAGCACTGAATAATCAAAAAGCAAAAAACACAAATATCCTGAACTAAAAGTAAAAAATATACTGCAAATAATGCATAAAGGTAATAATAATAATAATAAGGGTATTTAGTAAACATAATTTAAACCCTTATTTAAAACCTTATCACTTGCCAAGTGGCGTGAATGTGAATAAGGGTCGAGCGGCTGAACCACTAGTAACAGCTTAGGCCAGACTGGATGGCTTTCCCAGCTCAGAAAGAGGGCGGTCACACCCATATATGCACTGAATGCACAATGAAATGAAGCCGCTCGACCCTTATTCACATTCACGCCACTTGGCAAGTGATAAGGTTTTAAATAAGGGTTTAAATTATGTTTACTAAATAACCCTTATTATTATTATTATTATTATTACCTTTATGCATTATTTGCAGTATATTTTTTACTTTTAGTTCAGGATATTTGTGTTTTTTGCTTTTTGTTTTCTCTGGTTAATGGTCATGTGTTAATATGCACTTACATTGTGCATACACATTAACTTACTTTTCTCAGTTCCGATTTGTTTTTGGTTTTTTTCAGCACTGAATAATGCATGTTAGTTGCATTCACTGAGCAGGTGCACAATAATAGTTCTTGATTTCTTTATGACCTCTAGAGGTGCTGTTTCTCCTTGTGGAGATCACTAGCTGGATAAGGGCCCCCTGGGAAATTGGTATGCAAATTACCTCTTCTCCAGGAGGAAGAAACTTGAGTCTCTAGTGTCACCTATTGGTGAAAGCTACCAGATAATCCAATATCTGAACCATTTAAAGAGCCCTGTCACATGACTGACAGGCCAGAGTCTCCTCCAATATGAGAGAGCGGTTCCAGGGTCTTTGCCCCTCATCAGCACAGAGCAGGGGACTGGTTGGCCTGGTAAAAGCTGCCATGTGTTTCCTCATTGTACTGCTGTAAAGTGGCATATTGTCATTTGTGGCAGACCAAGGAACTGGCCAGTGACCGGCTAGGACGGTCCTGCCCCCGACCTGGCATCCACACGCTTTTCATGCCATCCGCTGTGCATGGACGGCAGACATCTGAGGGATTTCTATGAAGGGACTCATATTCTGTGCCCGCTTCTTACCCAGTGGTGCCGGCTGCTGGCACCTGCTACGATTGTAGCCACCCACCCCTTTAGATGCCGTGGTGAACAGCGACTGTGGCATCTAAGCGGTTATATGGGGAAGCCCTCTGTTACCCCCATCGGCCCCACAGGACGTGACAGTGGAAATCCAATGGGTTGTGTAGTGTCAACTGGTGCTTATGGGAGGGCCCCAATTTCTACCTTCAGTGTGGGCCCCCCCTGAATTTCTACGCATGCCGCCACCGCTACTGGTAATCTTCAGGAGTCTGGTAGTCTATAATTAAGTGGACAGACGAGCAGCCATCATTGCTTTCAGAAGTTCCCTTCCGCTCTGAACATTTGCGTGCCACGATTCTCACTGATGCTATTAGTCTATGCACCTAATTATAGGCTGTCGGGCCCCTGAAGATTAATGATAGTGCCGTAATAGTGAGGCTAGGCGGTACATCACAAGTCTGCATCACTGACCTGTAGGGGGCAGCAGCAGGTGTAGCCTTATCAGAAGTGAATTTAGATACTAAGTGGCGATATTACATGGGCACCATATGGTGGGAATATCTGCACACTATAGCAAGATTATATGGGAGCTAAACATCAGCATTATTCCGCCGCTGTATGGCGATGTTATGTGGACATTATATAGTGTTATTACAGGCAAGCTTCCCGCTAGGAATTGTATTATTCGGATGCTGTGTTGTGTTTATATTTTGGAACCTATATGGCGGCATGATTTGCAAACTATGGTAGTATTATTTGAATAGTGCATACCTTAGTATCAATATTGGGACACTGCATGGCGGTATAATCAGTGTATGGAATTATATGACCAGTGTATAGTGGTGCTAGTGACTGTATAGCAGATTTACTTGGGCATTGTTTGCTGGTATTATACTGTATGTAAACTTAAAGGTGTTATTATTCAGGCACTTTATGATTGTACATATAGACACCCTATGGCGGTTTTTATTTAAGCAGCGTATAGTGATATTATTTAATCACTTTATGTGAAATTCACGAGGGCACAGTATGGTGGTATTACTTGGAAACTTTATGGTGTTATCAATCACTAATAATACCTGAATATTTGGACACTGTATGGCGGTATTATTTAAGCACTGCATAGTGATTTCTTTGTGTTATTTATTTGGTCACTGTATGGTGGTATTATTTGTAAACTTTATAGTGTTATTAATGATTAATAATGCCTGTATGTTTGGACACTGTATAACCTTTATTTTTTTTTAAATTCTTTTTATTGAAGGATTCCACAACATAGTAAATCAAACATAGAACATTACAGTATAAAGTCAGAATCATTCATAGTGACATAACTATGATGTCACATTTTCGATAATAAGAAACAAACAAAAATACAACACAGTATTCTACACAATCCATTATACCATTCATTGCATCTTCTAGCTTACAGGGTCTATTTAGGATCCGTGAGCTCGTATCAGGTCAGATTATAAAAGACACATATTCTAAAATTCACACAAATCAAAGCTTGCCTGGTCTAGAAGTGACATACCCACGGTGTGGAGGAGAGGAGACTGTCCTCCAGGCCCTGGGTACCATACCCCTGTAAAAAAAAGAATAAAAAATCGGGGTATATTTACCTTCCGACGTCCCGCGCTGCCATCCCGGGCCTAGCGTTCCCAGTAATGTCTTGCGGCAAGGCCCTGTGATGACGCGGTCTCACGAGATCGTTGGTCTCGCGTTACTATAGCGATCTCGTGAGACCGCTAGAGTCACGCGAGACTACGTCATCGTCAAATCGGAGTATATTTACCTTCCGACGTCCCGCGCAGTCTCAGCGACGCTCCCGTTCCCAGCGATGCCTTGCGAGACCAGGTCTCGCAAGGCATCGCTGGGAACGGGAGCGTCGCTGAGACTGCGCGGGACGTCGGAAGGTAAATATACTCCGATTTTTTAATCATTTTTAACATTCTATCTTTTACTATTGAGGCCGCATAGGTGGCCTCAATAGTAAAAACCTGGTCACACTTGTCAAACACTATGACGAGTGTGACCAACCTGTCAATCACTTTCCAAGTGATGCTTCAAATCGCTTGCAAAGTGCTTGAGAAAATCGCGGCAAAATCACGAACAGAATCGCGGTAAAATCGCGGTGAAATCGCGCGGAAAAAAAACGCGCGATTTCTGGGAAGAAGTCCGGTTTTCACTGTGCGTTTTAAAACGCTACGTCTGCCCATAGCCTGAGAATTCAATAAAAAGGTGTAGAGAGAGGAAATCATCCCCCTAGGTCCCTGAGTTGATAATATTCCTATCAATGGGTATTTAGATATTCTCATTCTAGGAAACGGGGATTGATACATTATGGCGTGTCTCAGCTGCAGGTATCTATAAAATTCTCTGTAAGAAACTCCAAATCTCACATGAATTTGTTCAAACGATAATAATAAAATTTCGTTTTCAAAAGTCTGACTAAGTGATATTATTCCGTTCTGTTTCCAAAAACTTGGATCTTGTAAGTTCTGAAGGTGTGGGTATTCGGGATTATCCCATATCTGAACATCCCCAATCTGATCAGTGAATTTCACAATATCTTTACTTTCTTGCCAAATTTGTATCGCTAATTTATGCGCAAATAAGAATCCCTTAGGGACCCTTATTGATATGTGCTCCAGCATATATAAACATTTGGGAAGGATTATCATTTTTATCAATCCAATTCTACCTGCGACAGACAAGGGAAGTCGGGACCATATTTCAAATTTTTTCCTCATCATATCTCCTAGGGGGTTATATATTATCTTTAAGGTCATCGAGCGGGTTTTGATTAATTATGATACCTAAATATTTACATTTTTGTACTACCCGTAAGCCAAATAGCATAGGCACGGTTATGTTATCTACCAGCGGCATAATCACAGATTTGCTCCATTTGATTTTAAGACCGGATAATTCCTCAAATCGATTAATGACGTCAATTGCCCTTGGCAAAGATTGATCTATTTTCTGCATGACCTTATTATTTGAGCACTATATACTATTTTTTACTTAATCATTATGTAGTAGATTTACGTTCAGATTGTATGGCAGTATTATTTGAGTACTGTAAAATGATTTTATTTAATCACTTTATGTGAGATTTACGTGGGCACTGTATGGTGGTATTACTTAATACAGGCATTAATAATGCCTGTATATTTAACACTATGTATCAGTATTATTTGTTCACTGTATAGTGATTTTATTCAATCACTGTATGGGAGTTTACGTGGGCACTGTATGGTGGTATTACTTAATACAGGCATTAATAATGCCTGTATATTTAAATTTAACACTATGTATCAGTATTATTTGTTCGCTGTATAGTGATTTTATTCAATCACTGTATGGGAGTTTACGTGGGCACTGTATGGTGGTATTATCTGGAAACTTTATTCTCCTTGTAGTGATTTAATTGGCACACTAAATGGCAATATTCTTTGGATACTAGTATCATTTTGGCATTGTATGCCATTATTACTTGGGCATTATATGGTGGTATTATTTGTATTAGAATTATGAGAACCTTACGTAGTGGTGCTGAGACACTATATGGTGTTATTATTTGGGCACAACTGAGTATACAGTAATATTATTGTGCACTGTCTGGCAGCATTAAAGGATCATTAAGATTGTGCAACCGAGAATAAGCTGTAATGTACTATACTTATATAAGATTTTCTGATCTTTTCTTCTTCCTCTGTTCAGAGGCTCCCACATTATTTTGCCTAAGGACCTCCTCAGACAATGACCCAGGTATTGTCAGAAGAAGAATGCGGACACTGTGTGTGACATTCATCATTCGTCTCGCACGCCTCACACGCAGAGTTCCATTATTTTTAGCAACACGGTGTATATAATGAAAAATATCCTATAATTAATACCTGGCAACTGGGGAGCCTGGATTCATACTGCAGGGGCCTGCAGGTCATCAACATAAAGTGATCAGGGGGATCTGTGAGAAAACCTGTGATCAGTTTCCCCTGCAGCGCCACAACAGGATAAATGAGGTATTACATCAAAATCAATAGATTGTCCTTGCAATGTACAAATCAAATACTTGTGTAATCCAGCAGAGCAGGAAACTCTTTGTGTTGCCATCCTTCACTGTGGTGGCCACGAATGTGGGACCCCCTATACTCTTTAAAACCAGACCACCTTGTAAGAAGCTCTTGTGGAACAAGTTTTTCAGAAATGTAAATCCTGACTGCCAGGTCCCATAAAAGCCATGTCTTATAAAAGTTAACAGGACCTGTGACTAGTCATGGGGCTGGTTGTAAGTTAAGACAACACTGCACCTTTAAAGAAAACTTTAAGTAACCGACATGTTGAGAGAAAATATGGCACAAATTGTATGTGATGAGGTGTGCCAAATGTATGTGTGACTGGCACGTGGTGCCCATGTAATGGTCAGTTTCCCCTGCATATGAATAAATATACAGATGCAGCAGGGTGCAATGTACTCGAGACAGATCTGAGTGTGTGTGAAGCAGCAGAGATGAGTTTGTCAAAGAGAGCAGAGCGGATTTGACACAAGCAGCAGAGCTCTGTGTGATGCAGCAGACCTCAGTTTGTGAGATGCAGCAGATCTCAGTTTGTGTGATGCAGCAGACCTCAGTTTGTGAGATGCAGCAGACCTCAGTTTGTGAGATGCAGCAGACCTCAGTTTGTGAGATGCAGCAGACCTCAGTTTGTGAGATGCAGCAGACCTCAGTTTGTGAGATGCAGCAGACCTCAGTTTGTGAGATGCAGCAGACCTCAGTTTGTGAGATGCAGCAGAGCTCAGTTTGTGAGATGCAGCAGAGCTCAGTTTGTGTGATGCAGCAGAGCTCAGTTTGTGTGATGCAGCAGACCTCAGTTTCTGAGATGCAGCAGACCTCAGTTTGTGAGATGCAGCAGAGCTCAGTTTGTGAGATGCAGCAAAGATCAGTTTGTGAGATGCAGCAGACCTCAGTTTGTGAGATGCAGCAGAGCTCAGTTTGTGAGATGCAGCAGAGCTCAGTTTCTGAGATGCAGCAGAGCTCAGTTTCTGAGATGCAGCAGACCTCAGTTTGTGTGATGCAGCAGACCTCAGTTTGTGTGATGCAGCAGACCTCAGTTTGTGTGATGCAGCAAAGATCAGTTTGTGAGATGCAGCAGAGCTCAGTTTGTGAGATGCAGCAGAGCTCAGTTTGTGAGATGCAGCAGAGATCAGTTTGTGTGATGCAGCAGAGATCAGTTTGTGTGATGCAGCAGAGATCAGTTTGTGAGATGCAGCAGAGCTCAGTTTGTGAGATGCAGCAAAGATCAGTTTGTGAGATGCAGCAGAGCTCAGTTTCTGAGATGCAGCAGAGCTCAGTTTCTGAGATGCAGCAGAGCTCAGTTTCTGAGATGCAGCAGAGCTCAGTTTCTGAGATGCAGCAGAGCTCAGTTTCTGAGATGCAGCAGAGCTCAGTTTCTGAGATGCAGCAGAGCTCAGTTTCTGAGATGCAGCAGAGATCAGTTTGTGAGATGTAGCAGAGCTCAGTTTGTGAGATGCAGCAAAGATCAGTTTGTGAGATGCAGCAGAGATCAGTTTGTGAGATGCAGCAGAGATCAGTTTGTGTGATGCAGCAGAGATCAGTTTGTGAGATGCAGCAAAGATCAGTTTGTGAGATGCAGCAGAGCTCAGTTTGTGTGATGCAGCAGACCTCAGTTTGTGAGATGCAGCAGACCTCAGTTTGTGTGATGCAGCAGACCTCAGTTTCTGAGATGCAGCAGAGCTCAGTTTGTGAGATGCAGCAGAGCTCAGTTTCTGAGATGCAGCAGAGCTCAGTTTCTGAGATGCAGCAGACCTCAGTTTGTGTGATGCAGCAAAGATCAGTTTGTGAGATGCAGCAGAGCTCAGTTTGTGAGATGCAGCAGAGATCAGTTTGTGAGATGCAGCAGAGATCAGTTTGTGTGATGCAGCAGACCTCAGTTTCTGAGATGCAGCAAAGATCAGTTTGCGAGATGCAGCAGAGATCAGTTTGTGTGATGCTTGCAGACCTCAGTTTCTGAGATGCAGCAGAGCTCAGTTTCTGAGATGCAGCAGAGCTCAGTTTCTGAGATGCAGCAGACCTCAGTTTCTGAGATGCAGCAGAGCTCAGTTTCTGAGATGCAGCAGAGCTCAGTTTCTGAGATGCAGCAAAGATCAGTTTGCGAGATGCAGCAGAGCTCAGTTTGACAGAGGAACCAGAGCTTAGTTTGTGAGATGCAGCAGAGCTGAGTATGCCAGAGGCAACTGAGCTAATTTTACCAGGGCAGCAGAGTTCAGTTTATGAGATGCAGCAGAGCAAGCTGAAGTTGACTGAGGTAGCAGAGCTGAGTTTGTGAGATGTAGCCAAGCTGATTTTGCCAGAGGCATTAGAGTCCACTTTGGAAAATGCAGACGAGGAGGTTGCATTTTGCTAGATGTGCAGAGCTCACTGTGCCATGTGTAAGATTGCTCATTTTGTCATGGGATGCAGAGTATAGTTTGCCAAACGATCAGAATTCAGCTTGTCGGATGCTGTGAATTCATGGGCAGCAAAGTTTGCTTCATTGCCCAATTTGTGAGACGCATAGCTCTGCTATGTCTGTATGATTGTCAGAAGAGCTCAGTTATGAAACAAGGTGCCTGTGCACTCAGCAGAGACCAGGGTGGGACCAGGGAGAAATTGACAAATTAGTCATAGTCAGTATGAAAAAATGTCAGAGTACTAACCTGCGGCTGAGAAACCTGTAGCCAAGGCGAGGAGTAGGTGAGAGGAGAAAGGGAGGGATCCAACATGAGGAAACCAATCGCACAGAAGAATGTGCAGGTGCGCAGATCATCCATCTGTCCAAAGAATCTCCTATAGATTGTAAGCTCTTGTGCTTCCTTTGATAAATAGTCGCTAGATTTGTTTACCGGCTGTACATATATAATTATATACAGGAGATGCCCGGGTTATACCAGCTGTACATATATAATTATACACAGGGGATGCCCAGGTTATACCAGCTGTACATATATAATTATACACAGGGGATGCCCAGGTTATACCAGCTGTACATATATAATTATATACAGGAGATGCCCAGGTTATACCAGCTGTACATATATAATTATACACAGGAGATGCTCAGGTTATACCAGCTGTACATATATAATTATATACAGGAGATGCCCAGGTTATACCAGCTGTACATATATAATTATATACAGGAGATGCTCAGGTTATACCAGCTGTACATATATAATTATACACAGGGGATGCCCAGGTTATACCAGCTGTACATATATAATTATATACAGGAGATGCCCAGGTTATACCAGCTGTACATATATAATTATACACAGGGGATGCCCAGGTTATACCAGCTGTACATATATAATTATATACAGGAGATGCCCAGGTTATACCAGCTGTACATATATAATTATACACAGGAGATGCCCAGGTTATACCAGCTGTACATATATAATTATATACAGGAGATGCCCAGGTTATACCAGCTGTACATATATAATTATACACAGGGGATGCCCAGGTTATACCAGCTGTACATATATAATTATATACAGGAGATGCCCGGGTTATACCAGCTGTACATATATAATTATACACAGGAGATGCCCAGGTTATACCGGCTGTACATATATAATTATATACAGGAAATGCCCTGGTTATTCCAGCTGTACATATATAGTTATATACAAGAGATACCCAGGTTATACCAGCTGTACATATATAATTATATACAGGAGATGCCCAGGTTATACCAGCTGTACATATATAATTATATACAGGAGATGCCCAGGTTATACCAGCTGTACATATATAATTATATACAGGAGATGCCCAGGTTATACCAGCTGTACATATATAACTATATACAGGAGATGCCCAGGTTATACCAGCTGTACATATATAATTATATACAGGAGATGCCCAGGTTATACCAGCTGTACATATATAATTATATACAGGAGATGCCCAGGTTATACCGGCTGTACATATATAATTATATACAGGAGATGCCCGGGTTATACCAGCTGTACATATATAATTATACACAGGGGATGCCCAGGTTATACCAGCTGTACATATATAATTATACACAGGGGATGCCCAGGTTATACCAGCTGTACATATATAATTATATACAGGAGATGCCCAGGTTATACCAGCTGTACATATATAATTATACACAGGAGATGCTCAGGTTATACCAGCTGTACATATATAATTATATACAGGAGATGCCCAGGTTATACCAGCTGTACATATATAATTATATACAGGAGATGCTCAGGTTATACCAGCTGTACATATATAATTATACACAGGGGATGCCCAGGTTATACCAGCTGTACATATATAATTATATACAGGAGATGCCCAGGTTATACCAGCTGTACATATATAATTATACACAGGGGATGCCCAGGTTATACCAGCTGTACATATATAATTATATACAGGAGATGCCCAGGTTATACCAGCTGTACATATATAATTATACACAGGAGATGCCCAGGTTATACCAGCTGTACATATATAATTATATACAGGAGATGCCCAGGTTATACCAGCTGTACATATATAATTATACACAGGGGATGCCCAGGTTATACCAGCTGTACATATATAATTATATACAGGAGATGCCCGGGTTATACCAGCTGTACATATATAATTATACACAGGAGATGCCCAGGTTATACCGGCTGTACATATATAATTATATACAGGAAATGCCCTGGTTATTCCAGCTGTACATATATAGTTATATACAAGAGATACCCAGGTTATACCAGCTGTACATATATAATTATATACAGGAGATGCCCAGGTTATACCAGCTGTACATATATAATTATATACAGGAGATGCCCAGGTTATACCAGCTGTACATATATAATTATATACAGGAGATGCCCAGGTTATACCAGCTGTACATATATAACTATATACAGGAGATGCCCAGGTTATACCAGCTGTACATATATAATTATATACAGGAGATGCCCAGGTTATACCAGCTGGACATATATAATTATATACAAGGGATGCCCAGGTTACACCAGCTGCACATATATAATTATATACAGGAGATGCCCTGGTTATACCAGCTGGACATATATAATTATATACAAGGGATGCCCAGGTTACACCAGCTGCACATATATAATTATATACAGGAGATGCTCAGGTTACACCAGCTGCACATATATAATTATATACAGGAGATTCTCAGGTTATACCAGCTGTACATATATAATTATATACAGGAGATGCCCAGGTTATACCATCTGGTCATATATAATTATATACAGGAGATGCCCAGGTTATACCAGCTGTACATATATAATTATATACAAGAGATGCCCAGGTTACACCAGCTGCACATATATAATTATATACAGGAGATGCTCAGGTTACACCAGCTGCACATATATAATTATATACAGGAGATGCTCAGGTTATACCAGCTGTACATATATAATTATATACAGGAGATGCCCAGGTTATACCAGCTGGTCATATATAATTATATACAGGAGATGCCCAGGTTATACCAGCTGTACATATATAATTATATACAGGAGATGCCCAGGTTATACCAGCTGTACATATATAATTATATACAGGAGATTCCCAGGTTATACCAGCTGTACATATATGATTATATACAGGAGATGCCCAGGTTATACCAGCTGTACATATATAATTATATACAGGAGATGCCCAGGTTATACCAGCTGTACATATATAATTATATACAGGAGATGCCCAGGTTATACCAGCTGTACATATATAACTATATACAGGAGATGCCCAGGTTATACCAGCTGTACATATATAATTATATACAGGAGATGCCCAGGTTATACCAGCTGGACATACATAATTATATACAAGGGATGCCCAGGTTACACCAGCTGCACATATATAATTATATACAGGAGATGCCCTGGTTATACCAGCTGGACATATATAATTATATACAAGGGATGCCCAGGTTACACCAGCTGCACATATATAATTATATACAGGAGATGCTCAGGTTACACCAGCTGCACATATATAATTATATACAGGAGATTCTCAGGTTATACCAGCTGTACATATATAATTATATACAGGAGATGCCCAGGTTATACCATCTGGTCATATATAATTATATACAGGAGATGCCCAGGTTATACCAGCTGTACATATATAATTATATACAAGAGATGCCCAGGTTACACCAGCTGCACATATATAATTATATACAGGAGATGCTCAGGTTACACCAGCTGCACATATATAATTATATACAGGAGATGCTCAGGTTATACCAGCTGTACATATATAATTATATACAGGAGATGCCCAGGTTATACCAGCTGGTCATATATAATTATATACAGGAGATGCCCAGGTTATACCAGCTGTACATATATAATTATATACAGGAGATGCCCAGGTTATACCAGCTGTACATATATAATTATATACAGGAGATTCCCAGGTTATACCAGCTGTACATATATGATTATATACAGGAGATGCCCAGGTTATACCAGCTGTACATATATAATTATATACAGGAGATGCCCAGGTTATACCAGCTGTACATATATAATTATATACAGGAGGTACCCAGGTTATACCAGCTGTACATATATAATTATATACAAGAGATACCCAGGTTATACCAGGTGCACATATATAATTATATACAGGAGATGCCCAGGTTATACCAGCTGTACATATATAACTACAGTGGGGCAAAAAAGTATTTAGTCAGTCAGCAATAGTGCAAGTTCCACCACTTAAAAAGATGAGAGGCGTCTGTAATTTACATCATAGGTAGACCTCAACTATGGGAGACAAACTGAGAAAAAAAAATCCAGAAAATCACATTGTCTGGTTTTTTTTCATTTGATTTGCATATTATGGTGGAAAATAAGTATTTGGTCAGAAACAAAATTTCATCTCAATACTTTGTGATATATCCTTTGTTGGCAATGACAGAGGTCAAACGTTTTCTGTAAGTCTTCACAAGGTTGCCACACACTGTTGTTGGTATGTTGGCCCATTCCTCCATGCAGATCTCCTCTAGAGCAGTGATGTTTTTGGCTTTTCGCTTGGCAACACGGACTTTCAACTCCCTCCAAAGGTTTTCTATAGGGTTGAGATCTGGAGACTGGCTAGGCCACTCCAGGACCTTGAAATGCTTCTTACGAAGCCACTCCTTCGTTGCCCTGGCGGTGTGCTTTGGATCATTGTCATGTTGAAAGACCCAGCCACGTTTCATCATCAATGCCCTTGCTGATGGAAGGAGGTTTGCACTCAAAATCTCATGATACATGGCCCCATTCATTCTTTCATGTACCCGGATCAGTTGTCCTGGCCCCTTTGCAGAGAAACAGCCCCAAAGCATGATGTTTCCACCACCATGCTTTACAGTAGGTATGGTGTTTGATGGATGCAACTCAGTATTCTTTTTCCTCCAAACACGACAAGTTGTGTTTCTACCAAACAGTTCCAGTTTGGTTTCATCAGACCATAGGACATTCTCCCAAAACTCCTCTGGATCATCCAAATGCTCTCTAGCAAACTTCAGACGGGCCCGGACATGTACAGGCTTAAGAAGTGGGACACGTCTGGCACTGCAGGATCTGAGTCCATGGTGGCGTAGTGTGTTACTTATGGTAGGCCTTGTTACATTGGTCCCAGCTCTCTGCAGTTCATTCACTAGGTCCCCCCGCGTGGTTCTGGGATTTTTGCTCACCGTTCTTGTGATCATTCTGACCCCACGGGGTGGGATTTTGCGTGGAGCACCAGATCGAGGGAGATTATCAGTGGTCTTGTATGTCTTCCATTTTCTAATTATTGCTCCAACAGTTGATTTCTTCACTCCAAGCTGGTTGGCTATTGCAGATTCAGTCTTCCCAGCCTGGTGCAGGGCTACAATTTTGTTTCTGGTGTCCTTTGACAGCTCTTTGGTCTTCACCATAGTGGAGTTTGGAGTCAGACTGTTTGAGGGTGTGCACAGGTGTCTTTTTATACTGATAACAAGTTTAAACAGGTGCCATTACTACAGGTAATGAGTGGAGGAAAGAGGAGACTCTTAAAGAAGAAGTTACAGGTCTGTGAGAGCCAGAAATCTTGTTTGCTTGTTTCTGACCAAATACTTATTTTCCACCATAATATGCAAATAAAATAAAAAAAAAAACAGACAATGTGATTTTCTGGATTTTTTTTCTCAGTTTGTCTCCCATAGTTGAGGTCTACCTATGATGTAAATTACAGACGCCTCTCATCTTTTTAAGTGGTGGAACTTGCACTATTGCTGACTGACTAAATACTTTTTTGCCCCACTGTATATACCGGAGATGCCCAGTTTATTCCAGCTGTACATATATAATTACAGTTGTGGCCAAAAGTATTGACACCCCTGCAGTTCTGTCAGATAATACTCAGTTTCTTCCTGAAAATGATTGCAAACACAAATTCTTTGGTATTATCTTCATTTAATTTGTCTTAAATGAAAAAACACAAAAAGAATTGTCCTAAAGCCAAATTGGATATAATTCCACACCAAACATAAAATAGAGGGTGGACAAAAGTATTGGCACTGTTCGAAAAATCATGTGATGCTTTTCTAATTTGTGTAATTAACAGCACCTGTAACTTACCTGTGGCACCTAACAGGTGTTGGCAATAACTAAATCACACTTGCAGCCAGTTGACATGGATTAAAGTTAACTCAACCTCTGTCTTGTGTCCTTGTGTGTACCACATTGAGCATGGAGAAAAGAAAGAAGACCAAAGAACTGTCTGAGGACTTGAGAAACCAAATTGTGAGGAAGCATGAGCAATCTCAAGGCTACAAGTCCATCTCCAAAGACCTGAATGTTCCTGTGTCTACCGTGCGCAGTGTCATCAATAAGTTTAAAGCCCATGGCACTGTGGCTAACCTCCCTAGATGTGGACGGAAAAGAAAAATTGACAAGAGATTTCAACGCAAGATTGTGCGGATGTTGGATAAAGAACCTCGACTAACATCCAAACAAGTTCAAGCTGCCCTGCAGTCCGAGGGTACAACAGTGTCAACCCGTACTATCCGTCGGCGTCTGAATGAAAAGGGACTGTATGATAGGAGACCCAGGAAGACCCCACTTCTTATCCCGTGACATAAAAAAGCCAGGCTGGAGTTTGCCAAAACTTACCTGAAAAAGCCTAAAACGTTTTGGAAGATGTTCTCTGGTCAGATGAGACAAAAGTAGAGCTTTTTGGGCAAAGGCATCAACATAGAGTTTACAGGAGAAAAAAAGAGGCATTCAAAGAAAAGAACACGGTCCCTACAGTCAAACATGGCAGAGGTTCCCTGATGTTTGGGGTTGCTTTGCTGCCTCTGGCACTGGACTGCTTGACCGTGTGCATGGCATTATGAAGTCAGAAGACTAACAACACATTTTGCAGCATAATGTAGGGCCAAGTGTGAGAAAGATGGGTCTCCCTCAGAGGTCATGGGTCTTCCAGCAGGACAATGACCCAAAACACACTTCAAAAAGCACTAGAAAATGGTTTGAGAGAAAGCACTGGAGACTTCTAAGGTGGCCAGCAATGAGTCCAGACCTGAATCCCATAGAACACCTGTGGAGAGATCTAAAAATGGCAGTTTGGAGAAGGCACCCTTCAAATATCAGGGACCTGGAGCAGTTTGCCAAAGAAGAATGGTCTAAAATTCCAGCAGAGCATTGTAAGAAACTCATTGATGGTTACCGGAAGCGGTTGGTCGCAGTTATTTTGGCTAAAGGTTGTGCAACCAACTATTAGGCTGAGGGTACCAATACTTTTGTCTGGCCCATTTTTGGAGTTTTGTGTGAAATGATCAATGTTTTGCTTTTTGCTTCATTCTCTTTTGTGTTTTTTCATTTAAGACAAATTAAATGAAGATAATAATACCAAAGAATTTGTGATTGCAATCATTTTCAGGAAGAAACTGAGTATTATCTGACAGAATTGCAGGGGTGTCAATACTTTTGGCCACAAGTGTAATTATATACAGGAGATACCTAGGTTATACCAGCTGTGCATATATAATTATATACAGAAGATACCCAGGTTATACCAGCTGTACATATATAATTATATAAAGAATATATACAATTTATATCAGCTGTACATACAGAATCTTCAAAAAGTATTCATACCTCATGAATTTATTTTACATTTTTTCACGTTACACTCACAAACATAAATGTATTTAATTAGGATTTTATGTGATAACCAACTCTAAGTAGCAAAGATTTGTGAAGTGTAAAGGTGTAAATGATACATGGATTTCTATATATTTTAAAAATATAAATCTGAAAATTGTGAGGTGCATTTGTATTCAGCCCCTGTAGTTTGATACCCCTAAAAACAATCCCGAGTAACCAATTACCTCCTGAAGTCACATAATTATGGCATTGAGTCTACCTGTGTGTAATTTATTCTCAGTAAAACTACAGCAGTTCTATTAAAGCCTCAGAAGTTTGAGAATATGCGGGAACAAACAGCATCATGAAAATCAAGGAACACACCAGACAGGTCAGGGATAAAGTTGTAGAAATGAGTAAAGCAGGGTTAAGTTATAAAAAAATAGCCCAAGCACTGAACATCTCGCAAAGCACTGTTCAGTCCATCTTCCAAAAATGGAAGGGGTATGGCACAACTTGAAATCTACTAAGACATGGGCATCCATGTAAACTGACATGTCAAGCAAGGAGAGCACTAAGTAGAGAAGCATCCAAGATGCCCATGGTCACTATGGAGGAACTGAAGAGATCCACAGCTCAAGTAGGAGAATCTGTCCACAGGACAACTTTTAGACCTATACGCCACAAATCTGGCCTTCATGGAAAACTAACACTGCACATCACCCTGAAAACACCATTCCCACCATCACACATGGTGGTGGCAGCATCCTGCTGTGGGGAGGCTATTTTTCAGCAGGGACACAGAAGTTGGTCAGAGGTGATGAGAAGATAGATGGAGCTATATACAGGGTAGTCTTGAAGGAAAACCTGTTACAGGCTGCAAAAGACTTGAGACTGAGGCGTAGGTTCACCTTCCAGCAGGACAACGACCCCAAACATACTGCCAGAGCCACAATTGATGGTTTAGATCTAAGAATATTCCTGTGTGTGAATGGACCAGTCCCAGTCCAGACCTAAATCCCAGAGAATCTGTGACAAGACGTGAAAATTGCTGATCACAGACGTCTCCATCCAATATCACTGAGCGAGAGCGAGGGGGTAAAGAAGGGGCAAAAATGTCACCTCTAGATGTGCAAAACTGATATAGACAGGCCCCAAAAGACTGCAGCAGGAATTGCAGTCAAAGGTGGTCCTACACAGTACTGACTTCAGGGGGGCTTATTACAAATGTTCAGATTTCTATCTTTAAAATATATAGAAAACCCTGTATCATTTCACAAATACTTGCTACTTTGTGTTGGTATCACTTAAAAGCCCAATAAAATACAATAAGGTTTGTGAGTGTAGCGTGAAAAATGTGAAAAAGTTCATGGGGTAGGAATACTTTTTCCAGACATTGTATATAAATACTGTATATACAGAAGATGCCCAGGTTATACCAACTACATAATTATATACTGGAGATCATTATTAGGAATTATGTGATATTATTTGTATCTTCATCCTCCAGGCGGTATAATTATATGGTTGTATAAGTGCTTAGATAACCAGTAGATGAGCAGATTAGATAATTACTGCCTACACCCTACAGGATGATCTGACACCTTTCACTCCTTCTTTGCAGTCTGCTTTTGTCTTACAGTGTCAGACAAGCTCATAAACTCCTCATGACTTTCACTGCCTCTTCTTGTACGTGTTCGCTTTCCTTCCCTTAGTCCTATCTGTGTAATGCAGAGAATAGACCTTCATGACCAGGGATGAAGAGTGTTCTATCAGAGGAAACATGTTCATCTACCACTGAAATGAATGGAAGTTACTGCAAACACTAAATGACCCGATGAGTTGGCGATGATCAAAAGTATCACCGGACAATCACCAAACTGATAGATCTGAGTTATCCCAAGGGAAGAACCCAGTAGAGCAGGGTTCCCCAACTCCAGTCCTCAAGGCCCACCAACAGGTCATGTTTTCAGGATATCCTTAGTATTGCCCAGGTGATAATTCCATCTCATGTGCAATACAAAGGAAATCCTGAAAACATGACCTGTTGGTGGGCCTTGAGGACTGGAGTTGGGGAACACTGCAGTAGAGCATGATCTTCTCTGAAGCCAAGTTTAGATGATGCTGGAGACAACTAGACCTTATAGACCGATCTGAACTAATGGAGGATCCTTGGTGGACCAATATGACTAAATTTGCATTGTGGTCGCTTTAAGCCATCAAACTTTTTCCTTAAAGTGGTTGTTTCATTATTAAAATAAATTAACTATCCACAGAATAGATGATGAATGACTGATCACTAGGCGTCCGGCTGCTGAGGCTCCAATCGTTCCTGATAACGGAGTGCCCAATGTCCTCTTTGTGAATGGAGTGGTAGTGAGCATGTGCAACCAAGAATTCTATAGCCAGTGAATTGAATAGTACTTGCACATGCTCACTAGTGTTGCATCCATACAGGAGACTTTGGGATCTCCTTCTTGTGATTGATGGGGGTCCCAGTGGTTGGATCTCCAGCAATCATATATGTATCACATATCCTGGGGATAGGTAAAATATGTTGTTGATGTGACACGAGTAATGATGATGTTGGGAGCTGAGGTATGTAGATGAGTGTCCCCAGTCAGAAGTTCACAAGGATGGAAAAACTGGGGACTGATGAGTTGGCTATGACCATAGGTGTTATTAGAGCCCACTAACACCTCACCATCAGATGAACATCAAGGAGAAGTTTCACTGAACATATGGTCAAAAGAATGAAAAATTAGTTGTATAGACATCAAAAGGATGTACTAGTCCATATTATTAAGAATTACAAAACTTTATTAATAACATTAATAGTAAACTACACAGGGAAAGGAAAACGAAAGGGACAATAATAAACAAAATTACAAAGTGCTGCTGAAAAAAGCTTGAGGGCACACAACCTCAACAGGACACCCCCTACTGGAGCATGATGGAAAAAATATACAATTATATCTCTGATACAACAGTCATATGAATGGACCATAGTCATGTAAATTAATGGGAATATTCAATACCTATATTTATAACTGCAATAGTTAGAGTATGGAGGTAGTATTAATTATAAATAATCATTGCATATTCATTATAATGTAGAGATATAATAACACCCCAGTGCTCTATAAACATAATGAAAGTTATAAAGCAATTGCACATTATGCTGTTGCAGCCATAGTAAATAAATCAATGCTGTACCTGGATATAACATTGCAGAGTGCGCAGCTCCAAGGAGGCAGTCCAGGGAGGGATGTGTTCCCACCCCGACGCGCGTTGCGGCCTACCTTCATCAGGGGGCATACACATACCCTCCCTGGTGAAGCTTTTAGAATGAATTTTGATCATGGCTGCAACAGCATATTGTGCAATTGCTTTATAACTTCAATTATGTTTATAGAGCACTGGGGTGTTAATATATCTCTACATTATAATGAATATGCAATTAATTATAATTAATACCACCTCCGCACTCTAACTATTGCAGTTATAAATATAGGTATTGAATATTCCCATTTATTTACATGACTATGGTCCATTCATTTGAATGTTGCATCAGAGATATAATTGTATATTTTTTCCATCATGCTCCAGTAGGGGGTGTCCTGTTGAGGTTGTGTGCCCTCAAGCTTTTTCAGCAGCACTTTGTAATTTTGATTATTATTGTCCCATTCATTTTCCCTTCCCTGTGTTGTGTACTATTAATTTTATTAATAAAGTTTTATAATTCTTAATAATATGGACTAGTACATCCCTTTTGTTGTCTATCAACAAATTTTGCTTATGAGTTGATGTGTTCAATATGATGATCCATCTCACTGGCTGCGCAGCCACATATATTGATGTTTATTGTTTTTGATTGTGACACCATGTGCATGTGTTGTTAGTGTATTGTGCATAAAAAAGAAGTAGATCAAAGATAGTGCCAAACCTTGGACCTCTGAAGGTGTCCATACACCTTAGTATGCAGTTATGTCTGCTGACTCCCCATAAATCAGCTTGCTGAGTTCAGCCAAGCAGGCATGTATTTTTAACGAGAGATGAGTGAGTAGCTCTGATGGCGTCTTATCTACTCATCTTGCCCTGGCCCTCAATCTTTCAGGTGGGTGTTCTGGTGTGGATTAGGCCTCACAATGTCATGATGGCGTGAATTTTAGTCAGCACTGGAGCCACAGTCAGACAGAAGATCAGCCTTGAGCAGGTCTGCATGGAAGGACAGGTGAGGCTCTGGGAGAGGGAGTATAATTTTTCGAAGGTTTTTTTTTTTACTCCTTTAGAATGTAGCAAGTTTATTTTTTTTAGAATTCAGAGCAAATTCATTTTGCCTCCAAGTGATTCGCTCGTCTCTACCCTCTGGTCCCACCAAAATCAGCAGGCTTGGCCAACATTCATGTAACGTGTATGTGGGCCACTGGTTGGAGAATGTCTAGAATTGTAGGCCGTGGTCTAAGGCGATAGCTCAAGAAGAATTAACATGTAGTCATTGCTTCTAAATCTCAACAGGAAGTCATTATAGGTTCGGTGAGGGCAACTTCAATGGAATTGGGTAGTTGAGATAAAGACTGGTGGTCAAAAGAGGCAAGGTTCCTAGAGCAATAGGGAGACACTCGTGGTTATAAATTTCAGGTTGTTCAGATGAGAAGGTAGCACAAGATATACAAACTGAGAGAGGGTCCAAGGGGTCAAGAGAAGGTTTCTTTATTATTGGTGCTGGGATATGGGAGGCAGGAGAATCTTTTAAAGACCAAACCGGTATATTATTACCATTTGGGAGGAGAACATAAAAACTGCATACGGACATTGCCTTCTGCCAGATTAGAGGTCAGATCTCCAGCACTTAAATGCGACAATGCGAACCACTGTTTCATAAAAATACGAAGATATCACTGGGGGGAAATAATGACTTGATGAGAGGACTTATCTGAGGTCTTGAAGGACCTGTTTATACATGAGGATGTCATGTTTTTAGTGTTTTCCCACTGTCACTCTGCAAAACAAGTGAGTGATTTACATCTCAGTGTCAGTAAGTGTCGATTAAAGCATGTAGAGGTTTACACAGATTGATGTGTCATCAAGATTAACCCCTTTGCAAATGGAAAATGACCCACAGATCGACTGTGTCATGCTCGCCATGTCTGTCATGTCTGCCATGTCTGTTTTGCCTCATGACCCCTGGAGCGGTGTGCACGCGCATCTCATGTCTGCTATCCTGCATGTTCTCTAGAGCAGTGTGCACACTCACCTCATGACTGTTGGGCTGCAAGATGCCTACGTTTCTGCTCTGCCTTCTGCAATCATCTCTGCATGACTGAAACCCCTGATCATGTGACCTTTGGACCTTGGCGTGCCCTTGCATGCCCTTTGCTATGTGTTCCCTGTGTATTTACGTTTGGCACCTGTTATTACCCTGAAGTGTTCCTTAATGAAGTTACTTTGAATTAACGTCTTGTCTCGCCTTGTCTTGTTTCCCTGAGCCGGCCGTCTGGTCCAGCTGCCGTGGTGGCTCACCCCCTTGGTCTTGCCCCTGACACTCCCTGTATAGGGGGTGGCTCCTCACTAGGTCAGCTTGCCCTAGTTGGGTGCCACGGCCCAGAGGGTCCACTCATTCAAGAAAAACGACTCAGCGTAAGCAGACGCTCATCACAGGCTGATGGCAGCTACTTCAGCTTCTGAAACTCCCGAACACAGCTGCATAAGCTTCAGCCTGCCACTAGTGGGGAAATGTAGTATTATATCCTGGCTATTGAAATTAATTTGACAGTCCTGGAATAGGTGGCACTATTAAGGCATCCACTTGTTCTAGTGAGATTAAACCCCTTTAAGGGCCTTTTATGTCGCATTTTGGAATTTTTCCTACAAGGGAAATCTAAAGTAAGGCTGGTTTCACATTAGCGCTTTTTAAGCGCACGCACGGCCGGGGGTAGCTCCGCCCCCGAGCCGGCTCTCTGCCCGGCGTGCCCGCCCCTTGCTTGTAGCGCCGCCTCCTAGCGCACAGCGGCGCCTGCGATCGGCGCACCCTATCTTTTGCATAGGGTGCGCAGATCGTGCGCAGGCCGTGCGCTAGTTGCGCTTTGACCTGCGCTGCGCACTTTTGACGGTGCGCCGTGCGCGCCAAAATCAAACTTTTTGGATTTTGGCGCGCACGGCGCACCGTCAAAAGTGCGCAGCGCAGGTCAAAGCGCAACTAGCGCATGACCTGCACGATCTGCGCACCCTATGCAAAAGATAGGGTGCGCCGATCGCAGGCGACGCTGTGCTCTAGGAGGCGGCGCTACAAGCAAGGGGCGGGCACGCCGGGCAGAGAGCCGGCTCGGGGGCGGAGCTACCCCCGGCCGTGCTTGCGCTTAAAAAGCGCTAATGTGAAACCAGCCTTAGTGCAGAGATAGTACTCTTACTGGGGCCCAAAGGCACCTCCTGTTATGGTTGGCGGAACGCACCAGATATAAAATAATAGGAGGTGCGTTCGCCGCCCGGGGTCCACCGTGCAGTAGATGGTAAGACCGCTGCTGGGTAATGGCAGATGCACCAGAAGGTGACGTAGTGCGCACGGGTTAACGTCACCCGAACGCTAGGAGCGGCTCTGTTTAGACACAGAGTCGCTTGGCAGAAATAAATGTAAAGATGCTGGCCCTGGTAACGTCACAGGAGCTGGCGTGTGGCGTCGCAGCCGCGAACACCAATAGCTGCTGTTAATGCAGCACAGCGGCAACTATAGCCGCAAGCGTCGGCGCCGAGAACCGGGCACCGACGGACGCTAGTGTAGGCGTGGAAAGCACTGTGGTGTGTAGCTTGCCACAATCTGGAGCTGACTAACCCAACACACAGTCACTATTCGTAGTATCCAAGGGAAGGGGTTTCATAATAAGTCAGTCACCAGTCCATGCATCCATCACCATTAGAGTTGAGCGATACCGTCCGATACTTCAAAGTATCGTATCGGATGGTATCGGCCGATCTTTAAAAAAAGTATCGGTATCGCCGATTCCGATACCGGAAGTCCCATTCAAGTCTATGGGACTTCCGGTATCGGAATAAGAAAAACCCTTTCCTGCCCTTGTACAGCCTCTCTGGGGTCTGTACGGGCCTTTCGGGGGGCTGTGCCGGCCTGCCAGGGGGTCTGTGCAGGCTCCGGTGGTCTGTGCCGGCCTGCCGGTGGTCTGTGCAGGCTCCGGGGGGCTGTGCCGGCCTGCCGGGGGGCTGTGCCGGCCTGCCGGGGGGCTGTGCCGACCTGCCGGGGGGCTGTGCAGGCTCCGGGGGGCTGTGCCGGCCTGCCGGGGGGCTGTGCCGGCCTGCCGGTGGTCTGTGCAGGCTCCGGGGGTCTGTGCAGGCATCGTCCGATGGGACTACAAGTCCCATCGGGCGATGCCTGCTACCATGACAGTGATTGACACATTAGCCAATGATGGGACAGTAGTAGTCCCATCATCCGGCTAATGTGTTAAATGTAAAAAAAAAAAAAAAAATTACATGCTACATACATACAACATGCATACTACATACATGCTACATTCATACTACATACTACATACATGCTACATTCATACTACATAAATACTACATGCAACATACATACTACATATATACTACATGCATGCTACATACATACTGCATGCTACATACATACCACATATATACTACATACATACTACATGCATGCTACATGCATGCTACATGCTACATACATAACACATATATACTACATGCATGCTACATACATACTACATGCTACATACTACATATATACTACATGCATGCTACATACTACATGCTACATACATACTACATATATACTACATGCATGCTACATACATACTGCATGCTACATGCATGCTACATACATACTACATACATACTACATGCTACATACATACTACATATATACTACATACATACTACATACATACTACATGCATGCTACATGCATGCTACATACATACCACATACATAACACATATATACTACATGCATGCTACATACATACTACATGCTACATACATACCATATACATACTACATGCATGCTACATACATACTACATGCATGCTACATACATACTACATGCTACATACATACTACATATATACTACATGCATGCTACATACTACATGCTACATACATACTACATATATACTACATGCATGCTACATACATACTACATGCATGCTACATACATACTACATGCTACATACATACCACATACATACTACATATATACTACATGCATGCTACATACATACTGCATGCTACATGCATGCTACATACATACTACATGCTACATACATACCACATATATACTACATACATACAATACATTCATACAATACATACATAGACATACAGTACATATAACATAGAGTAACATACTTACCAATACTTGTCACATTGTTCCCCGAAGCCATTGTCTTTTCCGGAATAAATATTAACATAACAAACCACAAAAATACTCACCCACGATCCGAAGCAGTCCACGAGTGTGTCCCACGACGATCTTGGGTAGAGAACTGCAGCATCAGCTGTTGCTGCCGTTCTCTACGGGCTGCAGGAATCCAATGACGGAAGGTAGGTATCCTTCCGCACTGTATTCCTCCGCCACTTAAAAAAAAAAAAAGTCCCTAGTCTCACTTTATGCCATTGCTGTGTGGGAAATTCCCACGCAGCAATGGCATAAAGTGAGACTAGGGACTTTTTTTTTTTTAAGTGGCGGAGGAATACAGTGCGGAAGGATACCTACCTTCCGTCATTGGATTCCTGCAGCCCGTAGAGAACGGCAGCATCATCTGATGCTGCAGTTCTCTACCCAAGATCGTCGTGGGACACACTCGTGGACTGCTTCGGATCGTGGGTGAGTATTTTTGTGGTTTGTTATGTTAATATTTATTCCGGAAAAGACAATGGCTTCGGGGAACAATGTGACAAGTATTGGTAAGTATGTTACTCTATGTTATATGTACTGTATGTCTATGTATGTATTGTATGAATGTATTGTATGTATGTAGTATATATGTGGTATGTATGTAGCATGTAGTATGTATGTAGTATGTATGTAGCATGCATGTAGCATGTAGTATGTATGTAGCATGCATGTAGTATATATGTAGTATGTAGCATGCATGTAGTATATATGTAGCATGTATGTAGTATGTATGTGGTATGTATGTAGCATGTAGTATGTATGTAGCATGCATGTAGTATATATGTAGTATGTATGTAGCATGTAGTATGTATGTAGTATGTATGTAGTATGTATGTGGTATGTATGTAGCATGTAGTATGTATGTAGCATGCATGTAGTATATATGTAGTATGTATGTAGCATGTAGTATGTATGTAGTATGTATGTAGTATGTATGTGGTATGTATGTAGCATGTAGTATGTATGTAGCATGCATGTAGTATATATGTAGTATGTAGTATGTATGTAGTATGTATGTGGTATGTATGTAGCATGTAGTATGTATGTAGCATGCATGTAGCATGCATGTAGTATGTATGTAGCATGCATGTAGTATGTATGTAGCATGCATGTAGTATGTATGTAGTATGTATGTAGTATGTATGTAGCATGCAGTATGTATGTAGCATGTATGTAGTATGTATGTAGTATACATGTAGTATGTATGTAGCATGTAGTTTGTATGTAGCATGCATGTAGTATATATGTAGTATGTATGTAGTATGTATGTAGTATGTATGTAGCATGCAGTATGTATGTAGCATGTATGTAGTATGTATGTAGTATATATGTAGTATGTATGTAGCATGCATGTAGTATGTATGTAGCATGTAGTATGTATGTAGCATGCATGTAGTATGTATGTAGCATGTATGTAGTATGTATGTAGTATATATGTAGTATGTATGTAGCATGTAGTATGTATGTAGCATGCATGTAGTATTTTTTTTTTTTTTTTTTTTAACATTTAACACATTAGCCGGATGATGGGACTACTACTGTCCCATCATTGGCTAATGTGTCAATCACTGTCATGGTAGCAGGCATCGCCCAATGGGACTTGTAGTCCCATCGGACGATGCTTGCACAGACCCCCGGACATCAGCACAGCCCCCCGGCAGGCCGGCACAGCCCCCCGGCAGGCCGGTACAGACCCCCACAGGGTGCACAGACCACCGGCAGGCCGGCACAGCCCCCCGGCAGGCCGGTACAGACCCCGGGCAGTCCACACAGCCCCCCGGCAGGCCGGCACAGCCCCCCGGCAGGCCGGCAGAGACCCCCGGAAGGCCCGAAATGACGGCGCATCATGATGCGCACACACCGCGCATCATGATGACGTCAGGCCGTCAATCAACTGAACTTCCGATTCCGATGCCGAATTCCGATATTGAAAAAATATCGGAAGTCGGTATCGGAATTCCGATACAGCAAGTATCGGCCGATACCCGATACTTGCGGTATCGGAATGCTCAACACTAATCACCATACATACACAGCATAATATGCTACACTAGCGCATGGCTGAGCCGCCATGCGGGCTTTTTATAGCCATGCGCTTCCAGGACCTTCCAGTACCCTGGAAAGGACCAATCAGATCTGACGCAGGACCTGAGCATGTGACCCCTGCTCTCCAGTGAGAGGTCACCTTACGGGCATGCCCAGTAGCACGGCACGAGGACTTAGCCTCTGGAGCGGTTCCCTGCAGAACAGGTTGCGCTACCATTGCTGCACCAGAGGTGGTAGCAACATCCAGGCTGTCAGAGCAAGTCTGAGAAGCACGCCTGGCTCGCTGTGATTGCTGAGCAGCACCCGGGGTGGTCGGAGGATAATGGGAGACCGCTGGATGTCTGGCTCTGGATTCCCGCTGTGCAGTGTCAGGAATCTGACGCCTAACATTACCCCCCCTCCTAAGGCCCCCTCCCCACTGCGCTCAAAAGCCGCGATCAGGAGTGGTGCGTGGATGTTTTCCATCTGCTCCCAGGTCCGAGCCTCGGGCCCATGACCCTTCCAATCCACTAAATAAATTTTTTTGCCATGGACAAACCTGCGCCCAACGATGGCATTAACCTCAAACTCGTCAGATGACAAGTCTGACGACCCGGCCGATGACTCAGAAAACCGGGCCATGTGAACTGGTCTGAGGAGGGACACATGAAACACGTCCGAAATGGCTAAATGTGGAGGAAGAGCCAGACGGTAGCCCACCGAACTAATTCGCTCGAGGAACTTGAATGGTCCAATATATCGCGGAGCGAACTTAGGGGACTCGACCTTGATATTTCGGGTGGAAAGCCACACCATGTCGCCAGGGGAGAAGCTAGGAGCGGGTCGCCGATGTGTGTCTGCGGACGCACTGATCCTTTCCTTAGAAGCACGGATAGCATCCTGAGTGCGATCCCAAATGCCCGGGCCTCCACTGCCCAGTCTGCCACCCTGGAGTCAGTGGAGGACACTGGCATCGGAACAGGGACGCGTGGATGTTGGCCGTAGTTTAGGAGGAAGGGCGTCTGACCAGTGGAATCAGCCACCGCATTGTTTAGGGCAAATTCAGCCCAAGGTAGCAAGGATGCCAAGTCATCCTGCCTGGCAGAGACAAAATGCCGCAGGTAGGTAACCAAGGTCTGATTGGCTCTCTCGACCAAGCCATTCGTCTCGGGATGATAAGCGGAGGACAGATTTAGCTCGATGCTGAGTAAGCTGCAGAGCTCTCTCCAAAACCGAGACGCAAACTGGGGACCTCGGTCACTCACGATTTTGTCCGGCATGCCATGCAAACGGAATACGTGCTAATGAACAAAGTGGCAAGACCACGAGCAGAAGGCAAGCGTGCGAGTGGCACCAGATGTACCATTTTGGAAAAATGGTCGGTGACCACCCAGATGACCGTACTGCCACCAGACTTGGGCAGGCCAACTATGAAATCCATGCCAACCATCTCCCATGGTCTATCCGCCACTGACAAGGGATACAACAGCCCCGCCGGCCTCTGCATAGAGGGTCTGTTCCGAGCACACGAGATGCATGCTTGCACGTATTCCTTAACATCTCGAGCCATATGTGGCCACCAGTATTACCTAGCCAGGAGTTCGGTGGTCCGTTTATTGCCAAAATGGCCACCTACCCTGGAGGCGTGTGCCCAGGCGAGAACCTCCGGCCGTAGCTGAGGAGGCACCAAGGTCTTGCCTGGTGGCACTGACTCAAGAGCGACTGGAGCCACGGTCGGAAAACTCTCCGGCGGGAGAATTAACCGAGGCTCAGCCTCTCCTTCTTCTGCTGAGACCACCGAGCGTGAGAAAGCATCCGCATAGACGTTCTTTTCCCCTGATAGGTAGTGCAGGGTGAAGCGGTAGCGAGAAAAGAAGAGCGACCACCTAGCCTGACGTGAGTTCAGGCGCTGGGCCGTCTGCAAGTAGACCAAATTTTTATGATCCGTATATACCTGGAAGGGAAAGCGAGCCCCCTCCAGGAGATGTCTCCACTCTGAAAAGGCCAACTTCATGGCCAGCAGCTCTCTGTCACCGATGGAGTAATTCTTCTCCGCCGGTGAGAAGGTCTTCGAGAAGAAGAAGCATGGATGCTTCCGACCTTGAGCATCCTTCTGGAAAAGGACTGCTCCTGCACCGGCGGAAGAGGCATCTTCCTCCAGAATAAACGGTTTATTCACATCGGGACGATGTAAAATGGGAGCGCCAGCAAAATGAGATTTTATAGCCGAGAAGGCCTTGGAGACCTGTTCAGACCAAGCGTTGGGGTTAGCTCCTTTCTTGGTGAGAGCAACCAAAGGAGCCACCAGTGTGGAAAAATGTGGTATAAACTGGCGGTAGTAATTCACGAACCCCAAAAAGCGCTGCACCACTTTAAGTGAATGAGGTTCCTGCCAGTCCATTACCGCTTGTAGTTTGGTAGGATCCATGGCCAGCCCCTGGGCCGAGATGATATAGCCCAGGAACGGCAAGGACTCCTGCTCAAATTGACACTTCTCCAGCTTGGCAAAGAGGGAATTCGCCCGCAGATGATTGAAGACCCTGCAGACGTCCCTCCGGTGGGTAGTCAAGTCTGGCGAAAAGATGAGTATATCATCCAGATATACCACCACCGAGGTAGAAAGCATGTCGCAGAAGACGTCGTTGACAAAATCCTGGAAGACAGCTGGCGCATTACAAAGGCCAAAAAGCATAACCAGATATTCATAATGGCCATCCCTGATATTAAAATCTGTCTTCCATTCGTCTCCTTCGCGAATGCGGATCAGGTTGCATGCCCCTCGCAGATCCAACTTAGTAAAGATCCGGGCCCCTCGCAACCTGTCAAACAACTCAGAGATCAACGGTAGAGGGTATTTGTTTTTAACCGTGATCGCATTGAGACCTCTGTAGTCAATGCAGGGGCGTAACTCTCCGCTCTGTTTCTGAACGAAGAAGAACCCTGCACCAGCCGGTGACACCGACTTTCTGATAAAGCCTCTAGCCAGGTTCTCCCGGATGTATTGTGACATAGCTTCTGTCTCAGGGAGAGATAGTGGATACACACAGCCTCTAGGAGGTTCTGGGCCTGGCATGAGGTCTATCGGGCAGTCGTAAGGACGGTGCGGCGGAAACGTCTCTGCAGATTTTTGGAGAAGATGTCCGCATATTGGTGGTAGGGTTTAGGTAGCGTGGAGAGATCCGCAGGCACTTCAGTGGAAGCCACCTGAAGACTGCCCCTCAGACATCTCCCCTCGCAGTCCTTGCTCCAGGCCAGTATCTTCCCTGTCGCCCACTCGATATGAGGAGAGTGGCACCGAAGCCAGGGAACCCCGAGCAGCACCTGATCGATGCCGTCTGGCAGGATTAGCTGGGACAGAGTCTCATGATGAGAGGGTGAGATAGTGAGCCCTAGTGGAGCTGTCTGATGGGTCACCTGAGAGGGTAACGGTACTCCGTTAACCACCCTGATGGTAAGAGGCTGAGGTAATAGTACCAGGGGAATGGCGTGTTTCTGGGCGAAGGTAGAAGACATAAAGTTCCCCTCGGCCCCAGAGTCCACGGTAACCTCTGCCTCCCAGGTGGAGGCCCCACTGTCTAGGGTACCCCGGAATACCGGTTTGGGTGAGAAGGGTTTCGTATTGGACTGCCCACCACCTACGGCCACAGGACGTGGGCGTTTTTTCGCCTGCAGAGGACACATGCTAGCCGGGTGACCAAATTGTCGGCACTGATAGCAACGTATAGAGCTTCGCATCGGACGTGGCTTAGGGCCGGTGCAAGACACCTTCATAGGTTCGGAGGGTGAAAGCTCCTGTGCGGGGTATGTTAGCGGCTCAGTGAATGTGGGAGCCAATTTATCCCTGCGTCTGGATTGTGCACGTTCCAGCCCGCACTCTGTAAACCGGAGGACAATACGGGTGGCGACAGCAATTAATTCCTCCAGACATGTGGGAACCTCTCTGGTAGCTAGAGCATCTTTGACATGCTCAGCTAACCCTCTCCAAAACACCGGGACCAATGCTTCGTCCGGCCACTCTAATTCGGAAGCCTGTGTCCGGAACCAGACGGCATAATGGCTAACCGAGAGCGAAACTTGTGTTAGAGAGAGTAATTGGATAGAGGTGTCATGCGTGATCCGTGGTCCCAGAAAGACCTGCTTCAGGGCCGCGAGGAACTGTGCAGCACCCTGAACCACGGGATCATCACGTTCCCACAATGGCGTGGCCCACTGTAATGCTCTGCCAGACAAAAGTGACACAATAAACCCCACCGTACAGCCAGTAACTCTAGCTGAATTGAGCACTGACTGACGAATCCCCTACAGGTGGCGCTGTCACCCGCAAATTTGTCGGGAAGCGGGAGGCGAGAAAGTGTCGGCATGGGCAAAAGAGTGGGCGCATGTGAGACAGCCTCGGCGACTGTCTGGACAGCAGCTAGCGCGGTATTTGCAGCTGAGTTGGCGCTCTCAATAGCCGCCAACCTGCTCTCCAGCTGCCGAATATAGCGCTACAACTGCTGCACGTCTGCCATTGCCAGCCAGACCCTGGCGCTAGTGTAATGTTATGGTTGGCGGAATGCACCAGATATAAAATAATAGGAGGTGCGTTCACTGCCCGGGGTCCACCGTGCAGTAGATGGTAAGACCGCTGCTGGGTAATGGCAGATGCACCAGAAGGTGACGTAGTGCGTACGGGTTAACGTCACCCGAACGCTAGGAGCGGCTCTGTTCAGACACAAAGTCGCTTGGCAGAAATAAATGTAAAGACGCTGGCCCTGTTAACGTCACAGGAGCCGGCGTGTGGCGTCACAGCCGCGAACACCAATAGCTGCTGTTAATGCAGCGCAGCGGCAACTATAGTCGCAAGCGTCGGCGCCGAGAACCGAGCACCGACGGACGCTAGTGTAGGCGTGGAAAGCACTGTGGCGTGTAGCTTGCCACAATCTGGACCTGACTAACCCAACACACAGTCACCATTCGTAGTATCCAAGGAAAGGGGTTTCAAAATAAGTCAGTCACCAGTCCATGCATCCATCACCATACATACACAGCATAATATGCTACACTAGCACATGGCCGAGCCGCCATGCGGGCTTTTTATAGCCATGCGCTTCCGGGACCTTCCAGTACCCTGGAAAGGACCAATCAGATCCGACGCAGGACCTGAGCATGAGACGCCTGCTCTCCAGTGAGAGGTCACCTTGCGGGCATGCCCAGTAGCACGGCACGAGGACTTAGCCTCTGGAGCGGTTCCCTGCAGAACAGGTTGCGCTACCATTGCTGCACCAGAGGTGGCAGCAACGTCCAGGCTGTCAGAGCAAGTCTGAGCAGCATGCCTGGCTCGCCGTGATTGCTGAGCAGCACCCGGGGCGGTCGGAGGATAATGGGAAACCGCTGGATGTCTGGCTCTGGATTCCTGCTGTGCAGTGTCAGGAATCCGACGCCTAACACCTCCACCATGTAAGATGATGCTAGTATAAAGAATGGCACATGATAGGTGGGGGCCCTGTTACAGATTATACATTGAGACCCAGAAGTTTCAAGTTATGCCTCGGGCTCCTTGGATGTACTTTTGCTGGCTATGGATACTGTATGATACTGTCTACAACGCCCTCTGTCGATCTCCTGGCTTTCTCTTCGAGTCAGTTGACTACTGCAGCGGTAACCTTCTTTTGAGCAGGCAGAAAGAACCAGTAGACAGTTTCTTCTGAGACGGAATGAGACCGCTGCAGCCAATCAGTTGCAATGAATTGACTGCAGTGGTCACCTAATGCCTTCTACCAGAAGAAGAAGTGAATAGACCCAATAAGCCCCTGGTTCGGGTGGGTATATAGACCCTGGGCGTTGGTGCAGATGGCAATAGCGCATGAGAAGCGTGGACGTGGCACACACAGGAGTCCCAAGAACAGCACATAGGTGAGTGTGTTTTTTTTAAGTGCTTCCATAGACCCATTTTCAAACCTTTTTTTTAGCAGTGCTCCGAACCCTTTAAGACTGAAGAAAAAAACTAAAGTATCCTTTAATTTAATCCATGACTGCAAACGCAACCTTTATAGTTGAAGGATCACCATGTTCTTCAGGTTGCAGTTTTAACCACAGCTCTATAAACATTGGCAGCGGGCCCAAGGGCTTGATTTATGGAAGAGAAGCCGATTAATCACTCCTTACTTATACAAGATTATTCCAAGCCGAACCTCACAGATCGCACCTCGTGTCGTTACTAGAGTTGAGCGATACCGTCCGATACTTCAAAGTATCGTATCGGATGGTATCGGCCGATCTTTAAAAAAAGTATCGGTATCGCCGATTCCGATACCGGAAGTCCCATTCAAGTCTATGGGACTTCCGGTATCGGAATAAGAAAAACCCTTTCCTGCCCTTGTACAGCCTCTCTGGGGTCTGTACGGGCCTTTCGGGGGGCTGTGCCGGCCTGCCAGGGGGTCTGTGCAGGCTCCGGTGGTCTGTGCCGGCCTGCCGGTGGTCTGTGCAGGCTCCGGGGGGCTGTGCCGGCCTGCCGGGGGGCTGTGCCGGCCTGCCGGGGGCTGTGCCGGCCTGCCGGGGGGCTGTGCAGGCTCCGGGGGGCTGTGCCGGCCTGCCGGGGGGCTGTGCCGGCCTGCCGGTGGTCTGTGCAGGCTCCGGGGGTCTGTGCAGGCATCGTCCGATGGGACTGCAAGTCCCATCGGGCGATGCCTGCTACCATGACAGTGATTGACACATTAGCCAATGATGGGACAGTAGTAGTCCCATCATCCGGCTAATGTGTTAAATGTAAAAAAAAAAAAAAAAAAAAATTACATGCTACATACATACAACATGCATACTACATACATGCTACATTCATACTACATAAATACTACATGCAACATACATACTACATATATACTACATGCATGCTACATACATACTGCATGCTACATACATACCACATATATACTACATACATACTACATGCATTCTACATGCATGCTACATGCTACATACATAACACATATATACTACATGCATGCTACATACATACTACATGCTACATACTACATATATACTACATGCATGCTACATACTACATGCTACATACATACTACATATATACTACATGCATGCTACATACATACTGCATGCTACATGCATGCTACATACATACTACATACATACTACATGCTACATACATACTACATATATACTACATACATACTACATACATACTACATGCATGCTACATGCATGCTACATACATACCACATACATAACACATATATACTACATGCATGCTACATACATACTACATGCTACATACATACCATATACATACTACATGCATGCTACATACATACTACATGCATGCTACATACATACTACATGCTACATACATACTACATATATACTACATGCATGCTACATACTACATGCTACATACATACTACATATATACTACATGCATGCTACATACATACTACATGCATGCTACATACATACTACATGCATACCACATACATACTACATATATACTACATGCATGCTACATACATACTGCATGCTACATGCATGCTACATACATACTACATACATACTACATGCTACATACATACCACATATATACTACATACATACAATACATTCATACAATACATACATAGACATACAGTACATATAACATAGAGTAACATACTTACCAATACTTGTCACATTGTTCCCCGAAGCCATTGTCTTTTCCGGAATAAATATTAACATAACAAACCACAAAAATACTCACCCACGATCCGAAGCAGTCCACGAGTGTGTCCCACGACGATCTTGGGTAGAGAACTGCAGCATCAGCTGTTGCTGCCGTTCTCTACGGGCTGCAGGAATCCAATGACGGAAGGTAGGTATCCTTCCGCACTGTATTCCTCCGCCACTTAAAAAAAAAAAAAGTCCCTAGTCTCACTTTATGCCATTGCTGTGTGGGAAATTCCCACGCAGCAATGGCATAAAGTGAGACTAGTTTCTTTTTTTTTTTAAGTGGCGGAGGAATACAGTGCGGAAGGATACCTACCTTCCGTCATTGGATTCCTGCAGCCCGTAGAGAACGGCAGCATCATCTGATGCTGCAGTTCTCTACCCAAGATCGTCGTGGGACACACTCGTGGACTGCTTCGGATCGTGGGTGAGTATTTTTGTGGTTTGTTATGTTAATATTTATTCTGGAAAAGACAATGGCTTCGGGGAACAATGTGACAAGTATTGGTAAGTATGTTACTCTATGTTATATGTACTGTATGTCTATGTATGTATTGTATGAATGTATTGTATGTATGTAGTATATATGTGGTATGTATGTAGCATGTAGTATGTATGTAGTATGTATGTAGCATGCATGTAGCATGTAGTATGTATGTAGCATGCATGTAGTATATATGTAGTATGTATGTAGCATGCATGTAGTATATATGTAGCATGTATGTAGTATGTATGTGGTATGTATGTAGCATGTAGTATGTATGTAGCATGCATGTAGTATATATGTAGTATGTATGTAGCATGTAGTATGTATGTAGTATGTATGTAGTATGTATGTGGTATGTATGTAGCATGTAGTATGTATGTAGCATGCATGTAGTATATATGTAGTATGTATGTAGCATGTAGTATGTATGTAGTATGTATGTAGTATGTATGTGGTATGTATGTAGCATGTAGTATGTATGTAGCATGCATGTAGTATATATGTAGTATGTATGTAGTATGTATGTGGTATGTATGTAGCATGTAGTATGTATGTAGCATGCATGTAGTATGTATGTAGCATGCATGTAGTATGTATGTAGCATGCATGTAGTATGTATGTAGTATGTATGTAGCATGCAGTATGTATGTAGCATGTATGTAGTATGTATGTAGTATATATGTAGTATGTATGTAGCATGTAGTATGTATGTAGCATGCATGTAGTATATATGTAGCATGCATGTAGCATGCATGTAGTATGTATGTAGTATGTATGTAGTATGTATGTAGCATGCAGTATGTATGTAGCATGTATGTAGTATGTATGTAGTATATATGTAGTATGTATGTAGCATGCATGTAGTATGTATGTAACATGTAGTATGTATGTAGCATGCATGTAGTATGTATGTAGCATGTATGTAGTATGTATGTAGTATATATGTAGTATGTATGTAGCATGTAGTATGTATGTAGCATGCATGTAGTATGTATGTAGTATTTTTTTTTTTTTTTTTTTTTTTTTTAACATTTAACACATTAGCCGGATGATGGGACTACTACTGTCCCATCATTGGCTAATGTGTCAATCACTGTCATGGTAGCAGGCATCGCCCGATGGGACTTGTAGTCCCATCGGACGATGCTTGCACAGACCCCCGGACATCAGCACAGCCCCCCGGCAGGCCGGCACAGCCCCCCCGGCAGGCCGGTACAGACCCCCACAGGGTGCACAGACCACCGGCAGGCCGGCACAGCCCCCCGGCAGGCCGGTACAGACCCCGGGCAGTCCACACAGCCCCCCGGCAGGCCGGCACAGCCCCCCGGCAGGCCGGCAGAGACCCCCGGAAGGCCCGAAATGACGGCGCATCATGATGCGCACACACCGCGCATCATGATGACGTCAGGCCGTCAATCAACTGAACTTCCGATTCCGATGCCGAATTCCGATATTGAAAAAATATCGGAAGTCTGTATCGGAATTCCGATACAGCAAGTATCGGCCGATACCCGATACTTGCGGTATCGGAATGCTCAACACTAGTCGTTACTGTTTACATTAAGGTTTTTGCAGCTTTATAAACAGTTCGTTAATACAGCATCTGGAAATAATGAGACACACAGCGGTCTGCTCAATGCCAGTAGGGCTGTAGAAAGCAGATGTTGGATGGTCTGTAGTACACCAAACTATGTATTTATGGTATTTGTACCAACATGAGAATGATAAAAGAAGAATAGATTTATATAGTGGGCGGCATAGATGACGATAATGGAGACTTTTAAGGGTCATAATCCAGGGCAGTCGGGCAAAATGAACCTGGAAGAATTATCTTGGGAACCTGGAAGTGTTATTATGGGACTGGTGATCAAGCCCAACTAAAATGGAATGTATACTACCAGCAGTATTTATCCTTGGGCCGGAGTTGGGGGTTGCTATTATACAGTGTGCATAGGTCCATGTAGAAGGGCTTTTATATGAGCGCCGATCGACTTGTTATATAGACGTATGACACTTGCATAGGCAAAAACCGGCCAGTGTATTGGCTCACATAATAGAGGCAATCAACCATTCATTCTGCCACATAGTGTACTGGAAGACAGGAAAAAAATTCCAAGTGCAGTGAAATTGCAAAAAAAAAGTGCAATTTCACAATTGTTTTTTTTTTTTTTTTTTTTAATTTACCATGTTCACAATAAGGTAAAACTGACCTGGCAATATGATGCTCTAGGTCAGTATGGGTATGCCGATACCAAACATGTATGTATGTACTGCTTGTGTATATATATATATATCTCTAATATATAAAGCTCAATGTGTGTATGTATGTATCTATGTCCGGGATTGGCATCTGCACCGTCGCAGCTACAGCCACAAGATTTGGCACAGTCACACGTCTGGACCCCGAGAGCATCATAGGCTATGTTGTGAGGCGAAATTTTAACCCCGCGCGTTCCAATTCACCAAACAATTTTGCCGCTATTTACATAATGGGGAAAAAGTGAAAGGAAAAGTGTTGGAGGCAAATTGACAGCTGCCAGATGTGAACAAGGGGGACTTAAAGAGTGAGAGTGATGGCGCCAAAGAGTATATACCGTACAGTTGCTAAGGTGGGGCCCTGACATGAGATACTCGCCACACACGGGGATATGAACACACACACAAAATGCGCCACACACTACCACGTGCTTCAACACATATACCACCCTCAGCACACATTTCACCACACATACACCAACCTCGCCACAAAGTTAAAACACAAAAGTCGCCACTCAAAACTCGCCACACTGTCCCAGAGCTGTTTAACAGATGAAAAATGAGCTGTGATTGGTCGCTATCAGTAACAGTTTTCTTTGTAGACAGTTGTGGTAACTGAGGCCTATTATTATTATCATTTCTATGGTGTTATCGTCCTTCTGTAAAGCTGGAAATAACACAATTTATTACCGTGCCAACACAGACAACCCTCTGACACAGACTGCAGGGGGAGCCCAGTATCACACAGGATAGGATTAGATACACGGCTCAGCAGTCAGTATCACACAGGATAGGATTAGATACACAGCTCAGCAGTCAGTATCACACAGGATAGGAATAGATACACGGCTCAGCAGTCAGTATCACGCAGGATAGGATTAGATACACAGCTCAGCAGTCAGTATCACACAGGATAGGAATAGATACATGGCTCAGCAGTCAGTATTACACAGGATAGGATTAGATACACTGCTCAGCAGTCAGTATCACATAGGATAGGAATAGATACACGGCTCAGCAGTCAGTATCACACAGGATAGGATTAGATACACTGCTCAGCAGTCAGTATTACACAGGATAGGATTAGATACACTGCTCAGCAGTCAGTATTACACAGGATAGGATTAGATACATGGCTCAGCAGTCAGTATCACACAGGATAGGATTAGATACATGGCTCAGCAGTCAGTATCACACAGGATAGGATTAGATAAACAGCTCAGCAGGCAGTATCACACAGGAGAGGATTAGACACATGGCTCAGCAGTCAGTATCACACAGGAGAGGATTAGACACATGGCTCAGCAGGCAGTATCACACAGGATAGGATTAGATACGCAGCTCAGCACACAGTATCACACAGAATAGTATTAGATGCACGGCTCAGCAGACAGTATCACACAGAATAGGATTAGATGCACGGCTCAGCAGACAGTATCACACAGAATAGGATTAGATACACGGCTCAGCAGTCAGTATCACACAGGATAGGATTAGATGCACGGCTCAGCAGACAGTATCACACAGGAGAGGATTAGATGCACAGTTTTTACGTGCAATATAATCATTATAATTTGTTATAACTAACCACAGTTGGTTACTATGCCCAGGCAACGCCGGGCTCTTCAGCTAGTATATATTTATATATTTGTTTTATTTTAGTGGTGAAAAAAAATTGGAAATTTGAATTACATTTTTTTTTGCTTTTTGTCACCATCTTCAGAGATTCAGCAATTTCATTTTTCAAGGTCTGGGTCTAGGTGAGGTCTTATTTTTTGCGCCTTGAGGTGACGTTTTTACTGATACCATTTTGGGGTAAATACAATGTTTTGATTGCCTCATATTGCATTTAATTGCAATGTTGTGGCGGCCAAAAATCCGTATTTCTGGGGTATTGATGTTCTTTTCTTATTACACCCTTTGCCAATCAGATTAATTTATTTTATATTTTCATAAATCGGAGCGAAACCAAATATGTGCATTTTTTATTGTCTTAATTTCAATGGCGCAAAAGAGGGTTGATTTGAACTTTTGCGTTTTTTTCAATATTTTTAAAAACTTTTTTTTTTTTTTACTTTTTACTGTATTTAAATGGAACCTGTCACCTCTTTTTGCCGCTATAAGATGCTGCCACAGCCTTTCAAGGCTTATCTACAGCATTGTATGGTGCTGTAGATAAGCCCCTGCTCCAACCTGCAAGATAAGAAAAATAAGTTTTATTGTACTCTCCCGGGGGGGGGGGGGGGGGGGCGGTCCAATGTGGTCCCGTCCGATGGGTGTTGCCGGTCTGGCGCCTCCCATCTTCATGCGATGTCTTCCTCCTGCTTGTTTCGTGTCGCGCTCCTGCGCAGGAGTACATCTCTGTCCTGTTGAGGGCAGAGCAAAGTACTGCAGTGCGCAGGCACTGGGCCTCTCTGACCTTTCCCAGCACCTGCGCCCTGCAGTACTTTGCCCTGCCCTCAACAGGACAGAGAAGTACGCCTGCGCAGGAGCCCGACACTAAACAAGCAGGAGGACGACATCGCATGAAGATGGGAGGCGTTGGACCAGGACCTGTGACACCTATTGGACCAGACCGCATCGGACTGCCCCCCCGGTGAGTATAATAAAACTTATTTTTCTTATCTTTTAAGTCGGACCGAGGACTTATCTATAGCATGCTGTAGATAAGCCCTGAAAGGCAGTGGCCGCATCTTATAGCGGCATAAAGAGGTGACAGGTTCCCTTTAATAGTCTTCTTAGGGGACTTGAAACTGCGATCGTTTGATCGCTTGTGCTACGCATAGTAGGGCCTCAGCACTGCTATGTGTAACTAAAATCATGATCTCCCATGAAAGCCGACAGTGGGCTGGCTTTCCCAGGAGGATCATAATGACAGCCATGGACGTCATCAATCTGTCGGCTCTCCACAATCACATCACAGGTGTGCTGACGGGAGTGTGGCATGAAGGGCACCCCTGTTGACGTGTGTTAAATTCCGCTGTCAGAGATTGCCAGTGAGATTTAACAGCCGTCATGTGCGGGGAAATATGCGGGCTCAACATATGAGCACACATGAAAGGCAGGGACACAACATATGACACAAATATGTTGATAAGGGGTTAAAGTGGCTGTCCCCCATTTTTTTATTACATAAATATAAGTATTTTTGCCTAAAAATCATTTTTGTAATTGGGCTTCATTAAAAATTTTGCATTTATGTAAAGATAAAAAAAAGGCTCCAAAAAGGTGGACAACCTTTTTAAGTAATTATGGCAGGTATATGCATTATCTGAGGAGGTATTTACAACTTGCCTTGGTACATGGGGTAGGGCCAAAAGCCACAGAATTAGTTTCAGGGGAGTTGATAAAGTTTGTGCATCTGACCCAGGAGTCTATGCAATTCGATCATTCCTGGAAAATATGCCACAAAGCCCAAGGAAAAAGAAGATGCCTCCTGAGCTCTGTACTCCCAAGAGAGTTGGCACATCTTCTGGATGCATCTTGAAAACTCCAAGAACGTTTTTGTGTGTCTGGTCCAGATCAGAAAAAGCCTCTCACATACAGTTTCAGGAGGCAGGAAAGTGGAGCAAGGAAGGGGCGAGGCCTGTAAAAGGGGAAGTAATCATTCGAAAAATTTGATTTTACATTTCGCATGCCGCACGGCACTCCCAACTCTCCCGTAAAATAATTTCAGAAGTTGGCAAGTATGACATAAGTTATACTGTTATATATATGACTTGATCTGGGCTACGTGGCCCCTGACTTGATTTGTAGCAGATGCCCACAAGGCTTTTGGTTTCCTTAATCATCACACATGTATCAGCATGTCAATCCGGAACCTCTCTCATTTGATCATGGCACAATCTTCATTATTGAGTTGTCTAATACCGGCAATTAGAAAGGCTTTGTCTTCTCAATATTGCATATTAATGATCTACATCCGCCCATAGATTTGGCAAAAACCTTCAGATGAGTCAACAGGAAACTATTTTTGGCAAATCTTCACGGTCGAATGTATGTCTTATCTGAAGAATATTGAATAATTTCCCTTAATTATCAGATATGTGACTTTTCTGCTTTGTCACTTATCCGGCTGATGATCAGGATGATTAAGGTGTAATTAGTCACGCCATCCATCCAAGTGGCCTCATGTGGAGGTAAGCACAAACAAACACAACAGCCATGGCGGATGGAATGAGACGTGCCATACCGGAACAAGATGAATATTTAGGATGTTCATATGGGAAAATATTGATGTAGACTCAGAGTGTTATGTTTCAGGAGACCACATTAGTGTGGAATAGACATTCAACCACATGGGAATAGGAGCAAAGCTAAAGGAGGTGTAGTCATAACCCCCATTATTGAAGGTCAAAAAGAGGGACATATATAGCCACATTTCTAACCCCACGCACATACATAGTGCCCACTAATGCGCCCATGCAGTTTATCTCCTTTTATACTCTCTACAGAGTATGATGTCACCAAGATGCCTCCGACACACTTTGATGCCCAGATAGTATGAAGCTGCCATAAACATTTTGATGTCCCCACATTATGTCCCCCACATAGCGCTCCCGTACATATTAGGAAGCCCCGCACGCAATGATGCTTCACAGCAGGGGCTGGCTGGCACTTTTCAGCCTGGGGGGCAATCACAAGGCAGTGGCCCTCGAGTTGCAGTGGCCCTCGAGTTGCGCTGGCCCTCCTTTTCCCTGCTTAACTTTGGCTATTGCATTAAAGCAGCAGATATAACAGGATTTAAAACTAGGCTGGTACATAGATATGGGAACAGTAAGGAGCTTGCTGCATAGATATGGGAGCAGAACCGAGCTTACTACAGAGATATGGGAACAGAACACAGCTTACTACAGAGATATGGGAGCAGAACCAAGCTTACTACAGAGATATAGGAGCAGAATGGAGCTTACTCCAGAGATATGGGAACAGAACAGATCTTACTCCAAAGATTTGGGAGCAGAACCGAGCTTACTACAGAGATATGGGAACAGAACAGAGCTTACTCCAAAGGTTTGGGAGCAGAACAGAGCTTACTTCAGAGATATGGAAGCAGAACAGAGCTTACTCCAGAGATATGGGAACAGAATAGAGCTTACTCCAAAGGTTTGGGAGCATAACGGAGCTTACTCCAGAGATTTGGGAACAGAACCGAGCTTACTCCAGAGATATGGGAGCAGAACCAAGCTTACTACAGAAATATGGGAGCAGGACAGAGCTTACTCCAGAGATAAGGGAGCAGAACCGAGCTTACTACAAAGATATAGGAGCAGAACAGAGCTTACTACAGAGATACAGATCAGAACAGAGAATACTGCAGATATATGGGAGCAGAACCGAGCTTACTACAGCGGTATGGAAGCAGAACCCAGCTTACTAGAGAGATTTGGAGCAGAACTGAGTTTACCCCAGAAATATGGGAGCATTAGAAAGCTTACCACAGAGATATGAGATATATACAGTGCATTGGCCCCAGTTCCCACCATAAATATAGTGCAATGGCCCCAGTTCTCCCCACATATCTACGTAGTATGATGGCCCCATTTCTCATCACATATAGTATGATGGCCCCAGTTCTCCCCATATATATATATTGTATGACAGTCCCAGTTATCCCCATATGTATATTATAATAGCCCCAGTTCTCCCATATATATATGTGTATAGTAGGATGGCCCCAGTTCTCCATATTAAAAATAATGAAGTTTATACTCACCTCATCCTGATTCCCGGCATTGCAGCCTCCATTTCCTCTTCCGGTCTGCATAGCGTCATGAGATATGCCTGCGTGAGCACACTGAAGTTTCAGGAAATTTTTGGGTTCCCTTGAGAATCCACAGTCCCACCGCCCACTCTTTGAAAAACTCAACTTCACCACCACATCCTCACCAATCAGATATTAACAGTTCCCATGAAACACCAGATCACATTCATAACCAGCAGCTTTTGCTCTGGCCAAAATAATTTTTAAGCTGATACCACGACACGGTAGACTCTTTCAGCCGGGCCCTACTCTACACTATTAAAAATAAATATATATTTAGGTATTTTTCTTTAAGGGAATGAGTCACATACATTTACATTTTTTTAAAACAACCATTAATACCACATACAAGGGACAAACATCGTCACACCATGACCAGACCACATATTACCACCACATAGTGACCGAATAATACCACATACAAGGAACAAATACCGCCACACCTTGACCAGACCACATATTGCCACCACATAGTGACTGAATACTACAATACTGATCATTAATTAAAAAAAACCACAATATTAAGTGCCATTAAATACAGGAACTCTATTTACTGTCAGTGTACAGGTAAGGCTAGTTTCACACTAGCGTTTATGCCATGCAGCGCACTGCGCCGCTAAGCCCCGCCCCCTGACAGCTCCCTGCCCGCCCCATCCGGTCATCGCCGCCTACTATTGCACATGGACGCTTGCGATCTGCGCACCCTATCTTTAGCATAGGGTGCGCAGATCGTGCACTGGCCGTGCACTAGTAGGATTTTGACGTGCGCTGCACACTTTTGAAGGTGCGCCCGTGTGCGCCGAACGCAGCATGTTGCATTGAAGTGAGGAAGAGGATGGGGACTGCAGATGATAAATTCAGTGTGAGGGATGGGGCACAGCAATTTAATTGAAGGTACGGGGTGAGGAGAGAAAATGAATTGAAGGTGGGGGCTGGGGAGAGCAAATGATGATCTATGGGGAGAACAAATAATGAATTTTGAGAGTGGGGGAGTAAATGATGTATTGAATGTGGGGTAGAGCACTTGATAATGAATAGAGGGTGGGAGAGAAAGACATGACAATGAATTGAGGTGGGAGGGGCATGTAAATATAATGAATCGGGGGTTAGGGTTAGAGCAGGAGGTACATAGTGGGGGGCCTTGAGAATGAAGTGCCTGGTAATGAATTGGGGGAAAGAGTACAGGTGCTAATTAATTTATATATTAAATGGGGAAAGTGGCATTTATAGTTAGAGGGTGCACAGTGGTGGATTATTATTTATATTTGGAATGGTGGGTTGCATAATAACCAATTATATGTTGATTGTTGGTGCACCTCTGTATTCAGATGTGTAGTGTAGAAGAAAGGGAAAAAGTGGGGAATGTGCTCCGGAAGTGGTGCTCTAGGTAACTGTGTTATTTTATGCAGACACGAGTCCTGGCTGATGGCGGTCTGTGCTGGATGAAAAAGAAGAGCAAAGATGAAGGACTTCAGCTAGAGACGTCACTGGTGAGTCAGTTTGTTACCTGTACACTGACACTATACACTGTATACTATATACAGAGCTCATGTGTATGTCACTTGTCACTAGCAGTGGTGATCACTGTATTACCTGTACACTGACACTATACACTGTATGCTATATACAGCAGTCCTGTGCATAATGTCACTGGTGATCGCTGTATTACCTGTACACTGACACTACAAACAGAGCTCCTGTGTATAATGTCACTGGTGATGCCTGTATTACCTGTACACTTACACTATATACAGAGCTCCTGTGTATAATGTCACTGGTGATCACTGTATTACCTGTACACTATATACTATACTAGCTGAAGAGCCCGGCGCTGCCCGGGCATAGTAACTAACTGTGGTTAGTTATAGCAAATTATAATTATCCTCCATCCCATAGTCCCATGCCCATATACCCATCATACATATCCACGATCCCATAGGCCCGTGCCCATATATCCATCATACATATCCTCCATCCCATAGTCGAGTGCCCATATACCCATCACACATCCTCCATCCCATAGTCCCATGCCCATATACCCATCACACATCCTCCATCCCATAGTCCCTTGCCTATATACCCATCATACATATTCGACATCCCATAGTCCCATGCCCATATACCCATCATACATATTCCACATCCCATAGTCGAGTGCCCATATACCCATCATACATATCCTCCATCCTATAGTCCCGTGCCCATATACCCGTCATACATATCCTCCATCCCATAGTCCCGTGCCGATATACCCGTCATACATATCCTTCATCCTATTGTCCAGTGCCCATATACCCATCATACATATCCTCCATCCTATAGTCCCGTGCCCATATACCCGTCATACATATCCTCCACCCATAGTCCTGTGCCCATATACCCATTATGACATCATCATCACCATGGCAACCGTTATGACATAACCGTCACCATTGCAACCTATGATGAATCAGCGTCGCCATGGCAACAATTGTGACATCATAATGGAGGGCGGGGCTTGATGCACACACACTTTTTCCCCATTATGTAGATAGGGGCAAAATTGTTTGGTGAATTGGAACGCGTGGGGTTAAAATTTCGCCTCACAACATAGCCTAGGACACTCTCGGGGTCCAGACGTGTGACTGTGCCAAATTTTGTGGCTGTAGCTGCGACGGTGCGGATGCCAATCCCGGACATACATACATGCATGCATACATACATACATACACACACTTGAGCTTTATATATTAGATTCAGAGCTCCTGTGTGAAATGTCACTGGTGATCCCTGTATTACCTGTACACTGACACTATATACAGAGCTTCTGTGTATAATATCACTAGTAATCACTGTATGAGGCTAGTTTCACACTAGCGTTTCTTCCACGCAGCGCACGGCACCGCTAAGCCCCGCCCCCTGACGGCTCCCTGCCCGCCCCATCCGGTCATAGCCGCCTACTATCGCACATGGACGCTTGCGATCTGCGCACCCTATCTTTAGCATAGGGTGCGCAGATGGTGCGCTGGCCGTGCACTAGTAGAATTTTGACGTGCGCTGTGCACTTCTGAAGGTGCGCCGAGCGCGCCGAAATGCAACATGCTGCGTTCGGTGCAATAGTAGGCGGCGATGACCGGATGGGGCGGGCAGGGAGCTGGCACGGGGCGGGGCTTAGCGGCGCAGTGCGCTGCGTGGCATAAACGCTAGTGTGAAACTAGCCTTACCTGTACACTGACAGTAAATAGAGTTCCTGTATATAATGGCACTTAATATTGTGGGTTTTTTTAATTAATGATCAGTATTGTAGTATTCAATCACTATGTGGTGGCAATATGTGGTCTGTTCAAGGTGTGGCGGTATTTGTTCCTTGTATGTGGTATTATTCGGTCACTATGTGGTGGTAATATGTGGTCTGGTCATGGTGTGACGATGTTGGTCCCTTGTATGTGGTATTAATGGTTGTTTAAAAAAAATGTAAATGTATGTGACTCATTCCCTTAAAGAAAAATACCTAAATATATATTTATTTTTAATAGTGTAGAGTAGGGCCCGGCTGAAAGAGTCTACCGTGTCGTGGTATCAGCTTAAAAATTATTTTGGCCAGAGCAAAAGCTGCTGGTTATGAATGTGATCTGGTGTTTCATGGGAACTGTTAATATCTGATTGGTGAGGATGTGGTGGTGAAGTTGAGTTTTTCAAAGAGTGGGCGGTGGGACTGTGGATTCTCAAGGGAACCCAAAAATTTTGCCAGTATGGAGCCCCGAAATTCCTAGTGGAAGGCCCGGTCTGTCTCATAAGCTGCAGACCGCAGCTTCCTGAAACTTCAGTGTGCTCACGCAGGCATATCTCATGATGCTATGCAGACCGGAAGAGGAAATGGAGGCTGCAATGCCGGGAATCAGGATGAGGTGAGTATAAACTTCATTATTTTTAATATGGAGAACTGGGACCATCCTACTATACACATATATATATGGGAGAACTGGGGCTATTATAATATACATATGGGGATAACTGGGACTGTCATACAATATATATATATGGGGAGAACTGGGGCCATCATACTATATGTGATGAGAAATGGGGCCATCATACTACGTAGATATGTGGGGAGAACTGGGGCCATTGCACTATATTTATGGTGGGAACTGGGGCCAATGCACTGTATATATCTCATATCTCTGTGGTAAGCTTTGTTCCGCTCCCATATTTCTGGGATAAACTCAGTTCTGCTCCAAATCTCTCTAGTAAGCTGGGTTCTGCTTCCATACCGCTGTAGTAAGCTCGGTTCTGCTCCCATATATCTGTAGTATTCTCTGTTCTGATCCGTATCTCTGTAGTAAGCTCTGTTCTGCTCCTATATCTTTGTAGTAAGCTCGGTTCTGCTCCCTTATCTCTGGAGTAAGCTCTGTCCTGCTCCCATATTTCTGTAGTAAGCTTGGTTCTGCTCCCATATCTCTGGAGTAAGCTCGGTTCTGTTCCCAAATCTCTGGAGTAAGCTCCGTTCTGCTCCCAAACCTTTGGAGTAAGCTCTGTTCTGTTCCCATATCTCTGAAGTAAGCTCTGTTCTGCTCCCAAACCTTTGGCGTAAGCTCTGTTCTGTTCCCATATCTCTGTAGTAAGCTCGGTTCTGCTCCCAAATCTCTAGAGAAAGCTCCGTTTTGCTCCCAAATCTTTTGAGTAAGCTCTGTTCTGCTCCCATATCTCTGGAGTATTCACCATGCTGATCCGTATCTCTGGAGTAAGCTCGGTTCTGCTCCCAAATCTTTGGAGTAAGATCTGTTCTATTCCCATATCTCTGTAGTAAGCTTGGTTCTGCTCCCATATCTCTGTAGTAAGCTGTGTTCTGTTCCCATATCTCTGTAGTAAGCTCGGTTCTGCTCCCATATCTATGCAGCAAGCTCCTTACTGTTCCCATATCTATGTACCAGCCTAGTTTTAAATCCTGTTATATCTGCTGCTTTAATGCAATAGCCAGAGTTAAGCAGGGAAAAGGAGGGCCAGCGCAACTCGAGGGCCACTGCAACTCGAGGGCCACTGCCTTGTGATTGCCTCCCAGGCTGAAAAGTGCCAGCCAGCCCCTGGCCCCCATATACAGTAAGATTCCCACACAGCCCCCACGCAGTATGCTGCCCCACAGTGCTCCCCGCACACATTGCAAAGCCCTAAGTGCCCACACATAGTATTATGCTCCCACAGTGTGACTCACACATTAAGATGTCACATCCTCCTTATACAGTATAATTCCCACACAGTATGATGCTCCCACAAAACTCCTCACACACATTATGATGCCAACAGTGTCCCCACAGAGTATGATTCCCCCACAGTGCCCCCCACACGCTGTAATTCCCCCAGTGCCCTCAGCACTGTATAGTGCCCCCACAGTGTACATAACACACATTGCGATGCCCCAAGAGACCCCACAATTAGTAAAATACTTCCTCAGTGTCCCATCATAAAGTATAATGCCTATACATGCCCCACAGACTCTCCTTCACCCCAATATGGTGTCCTTGTACTTAACCCAACTGGCAAATAATAACAAAACACTGACTCAGCCCCTTCTCCATGATGAGTGGAGAATGCTGTATGTTTGGTGTCCTGGCACAGCAAGCGTAATGTAGGATGTCATAGTTCCTCCTGAGCCTTAGGTACCATGGTGAAAGGTTGAGTGCTCCACCATTATGCTTTAAAGCATTCATTGAAAACCCTGAACAAAGGACATACTCGGGAACAAAGCAGGGACTAGCCCCTGAAACGAGCGTTACTGATGAAGCTTCATTTCAGGGCGGCAAACGAAGCAAGGGCAGCGACTGTCTCAACCCCCAATGACGTTTCATTTCAGGGCGGAGAGGGGAGTGAGAGCAGATTCAGAGAGCAGATAACGATTTGTTTAAGTATCCCATCATGCATCAAGGATTCTCAAATGAATCGTCATAGGAAGTGGGTAATATAAACTCTACCATCCACAACCTGTCTCCTCCATATATCTGTGACTTTGTCTCCCGGTACTTACCTACACGCAACCTTCGATCCTCTCAAGATCTCCTTTACTCCTCTCTTATCTCTTCTTCCCACAACCGTGCTTCTCCCCTACTCTGGAACTCTCCTACCGAACAAATCAGACTTTCGCCTACCACGGAAACTTTCGAAAGGAACCTGAAGACCCATCTCTTCCGACAAGCCTACAACCTGCAGTGATCTTCAGTCTAATGAACCGCTGCACGACCAGCTTCTCCCTCTCCTAGTGCATCCTCACCCATCCCCTGTAGACTGTGAGCCCTCGCGGACAGGGTCCTCTCTCCCTCTGTACTTATGTGTGCCTTGTATCGCTCATGTTTATTGTACTTGTCTATGTATGCCCCTTTTTCACATGTAAAGCGCCATGAAATAAATGGCGCTATAAAAATGAATAATAATAATAATTTGCAGTACAGAGTGCGTGGTAGGGTATTTTATCATGACTTAAATTACAAAAGTTGTTAGTTTTTAAAGACTTAGTAATTGAAATTGAATTTTGGGTTTCGTACTAATCCTTTAACTGAACCTGGGTACTAATACTCTGCATCTTACAGTTGTAAACCTTCGACCTGCTGGGACAACTACCTAAATCCGGGATTGTCCTGCTGGATCTGGGATGGTTGGGAGGCATCAAAGCAGAGTTGGAAGTTGCATAATGACTCTGGTGCCTAAGTGGCTTAAAGGCCTTAGTGTTACATAGGAAGACACCAGCATTACAAGGTCAGGGCCTCATGCATGCAGACAGAAAACCATAATGTGTACAAGGCGAATGAGCACATGATTGTGGTTCCATGAGAACATGGGATTGTCATATACCATATACAATCAGTGTAGTTTTTGTAAAGTAGCTATGTTACATATTAATCCTGGATAACCCCTTTAGGCATCATTGATAATCTTGAGGCAAGTGGACTTCTTAGTCCAAGCTGCCACTGCAACCTCTGCTCCTCCTACAATTACATGTCTGTGTGAAAACACACTCAAGGATCGGTTCTAGGCCCCCTCCTCTTCTCCTTGTACACTGCCCCTATTGGTCAAACAATCAGTAGATTTGGTGTCCAGTACCATCTCTATGCTGATGACACCCAATTATACGCTTCTTCTCCTGACATAACGCCAGCCTTTCTAGAAAACACCGGCAATTGTCTAAACGCTGTGTCTAATATCATGTCCTCACTATATCTGAAACTGAACCTGTCAAAGACTGAACTCCTGGTGTTTCCTCCCTCTACTAATGTACCTATACCCGACATTGCCATTTCTGTGTGTGGTTCCACTATTACTCCCCAGCAACATGCACGCTGTCTTGGAGTCATACTTGATTCCGAGCTTTCCTTTGCCCCCCACATTCGATCACTGGCTCGCTCTTGTCATCTGCACCTCAAAAACATTTCTAGAATTCGACCTTTTCTTACTTTTGACTCTGCAAAAACTCTTACTGTTTCTCTTATTCATTCTCGTCTCGACTATTGTAACTCTCTTCTAATCGGTCTCCCTCTTACCAAACTCTACCCTCTCCAATCTGTCTTGAATGCTGCAGCCAGGATCATATTCCTCACCAATCGTTACACCGATGCCTCTACCTTGTGCCAGTCATTACACTGGCTACCCATCCACTCCAGAATTCAGTATAAACTTATTACCCTCACCCACAAAGGCCTCCATAGCTCAGCACCACCTTACATCTCCTCCCTTGTTTCAGTATACCACCCTACCCGCGCCCACCGTTCTGCTGATGACCTGAGGTTAGCATCCTCAATAGTCAGAACCTCCCACTCCCGTCTCCAAGACTTTACACGTGCCGCGCCAATTCTTTGGAATGCACTTCCCAGGTCAATACGATTAGTCCCCAATCCCCACAATTTTAAGCGTGCCCTGAAAACGCATTTATTCAGACTGGCCTATCGCCTCAACACATTAACCTAACCTATCCCTGTGTGGCAGAGCCAAAAGTTTTACCATAACCAGATTTCCCACATCATGTTCCCACATGCTTTATGCATCCATTAGCCCTCTGTGTTTGTACTGTTACACACTTAACATTATGGCTGGTCCAAACAATCAGGGCAATTGTTACCACCCACCTTTCGTGTCTCCCTCTTTCCTCATAGACTGTAAGCTTGCGAGCAGGGCCCTCATTCCTCTTGGTATTTGTTATAATCTACTGTATGTGATTATTGTTATGCTGTAATGTCTATTGTCTGTACAAGTCCCCTCTGAAATGTAAAGTGCTGCGGAATATGTCGGCGCCATAAAAATAAAATTTATTATTATTATTAAAACATCTTGTATGAGCGGAAGGGATACAAGTAAATGGCAGCATAGTCAACACGACCAAGGTTCTGTCAATGAATAACTAGTTTACTGTAGCTCTTGCTTGCTTTGGATAGGCAGCTTTTTTAAGGATATCAATCTGTTGGCCAAAAACAGACTCCTCAATTTTTAAGAAAGACCTTCAGAGAGGATAATCAAAATCTCATTGCCCAATCCTTGATGCTCCAGACTGGTCATCCTTCTCTAACTGTCATTAGGATTTATTGAGACATTCTGTACATAGCGGGGATTCTCAGCGGCCTGAGGGACAATCATCGAAGAACAACATCAAAATAAGTATTTTTCTTTGTGGAGCCATTTACATGACGTCAGCACAATAACTGTGGAATTGACCCTGAGCCAAGGCGTGTCTATCTCAGCTACGACTGGTTGGACTGGTTACACCATCAAGAACTTTTTGCAGGGACTTGATCATGACTAAAATGGATCTCAGACATGGAAGATTTGGATCCATCTTCCTTGACTGGCACTCAAATGTGGACAACCTTGGCACCTGTTGTAATTAGCAGGCTTCCTTGATATCATAACGTTACATGAGGCGGAATCACTAGGGTTCCTGCGACACAGTAATTGCAAGAGGCACCTAGGATGCCAATCGTTTGTAGATGAAGATTACACTCCCTTGGTTTGGCTACCATGGATTGCCAATGTTGATGCCAAAATAGGATCCTATACTCGACTTTACGACACATTTATTCATTTTACCAGTAATTAGAGGCAACAGCATTAAGGAGTCCATCATCATCTAGCTATTAACGCTAAGCTCCGCTGAAGTGACTGGGTCTGAGCTGCAACACAGCAAACAACCTATTAGGAAAGTCCAAGTTGTGGGCAACGCCATCAATGGTTCCCAGCAGCTCAAATTACAATTTATTAGCTTGTTCAATGGAGGCCATGCTGAAATTGGGGGCTGCCAACTGAAAAAACTAATGGCTTACTTTTATTAATCAGTTTCCATGATTTTTTGAGTATGGTGAAGCCTAAAAAGCTGTAAATTACAGCACAAACTAATTTTCTGCAAAAAAAAATTTTGACTTCAAGGTAATGGGCATGGCCTGAAATCTTTTTGTCCAGATTTATTCATACTTAGGCCCAAATAATGGCTCAAACATGGCTGATATAGAGGCACATGACTAGGATCGGTTACAAACAGGTTGATCCAGAGTATGAAGAGTCTGTGTACACTTTTATACAACTGGGTGACTAGAAAACCGAGCATGAAAAAGTTTTTCACTTTAGCTAAAAATCTCAAGTTACAGTAGGAAGAGCAGCTCTTGATCACAATCTGCTGCTCTGCTCAGTGAAATAGAAAGCAAAACGTGCAGGAATATCCACAAGCGTATGAAAGCTTCTATCATATAGATAGATGTGTACTGTAAGTTACAAGAATATCCAACCAGAAAGATTAAAAATGATGGTGAAAGATGCAACCAAAAGTGTGATCACTTCAATCACCTAGACACAACTTGAACCTTACTTAGCGATGAGCAAATTTGCCAATTCTCAAATGAACAAGTTCCCTCAAATTTCCAGACTTCAAACCATAATAAACGTGGAAGTTAAAAAATAAAGATAGTATAATCACCTCGCTGCTCAAATATCTCATCGCCACAGCTCCCAGTCCTCCTCTAGTTCTAGATCTTCCCCCGACTGATTCACTAATTTCTATTACTTTCATTTTATTGAACTCTGATAAGTAATATTATATACACTATAGACAAAAGTATTGTGCCACCGATTGTCTCTGTGCGTTCGGTTATGTTCTTCCACCAAACTCCCCGTCCATGTCTGTATGGAGCTTGTGCACAAAGCTGGAAGCTAGAATAATGTCTTGAGCTGAAGAATTAAGATTTCCCCTCACTTGAACTAAGAAGCCGAAGCCGCCCCCCGATAACATCCCATAGTATTATCCTCCTCCACCGACTGTACAGTTGGCACAATGCAGTCAGGGGGTAACGTCCTCCCGAAATCACCAAACCCAGACTACTCCATCAGATGCAGAAAGAGAAGTGAGATCCGTCACAGCACAGAACACGTCTCCTCCAGAATCCAGTAGTGGTGGCTTTACACCACTGGATGAATGTCACGACGAGGGGCCAAATGTCATACATCGGGGTTAACAGGGCCTGGTGTTGTGAGTTCATTTTCCCCTTCACCATTGAGGTCTGATGAACTCCCTCTTCTGGTGAAGGAGGGATTCTTGGAGACCAGTCTGATTCCTGCTCCACAAAGGCTAAGTTTTCTGCTCTACTTTTTGCATTTGTGTTTTTGTTTTCTTTTGCCTTGTTTTTCTGGATTTCTGCCTTTCCCTGCTGGGTGAGCTGAATTCCTTTTTGCTCTGTCTTCAGATAATACCTGAGTACTGATATAGTCTTTTTGAAGCCTAGCGTCTTCAGGGCTTTTTTCCCTATCAGTCTGTTGGCTCTTGTTTTTGAGAGGGTTTTGGCGGATTGCAGACAGCGGCTTTTCTATTCTGACCTATTTAGTTAGCTTGGGCCCCATCATTTGCTCAGCCTATCTTTCTATGTGTGTGAGTGTTTTTTCATCTTGCTTCACCATCATTATATGTTGGGGGCTGCCTATTGCTTTGGGGTCTGCTCTGGGGCAGTTTAGATTTCCCTTTCTGTCTTTAGGCTATGTAGTTCTCCGGCTGTGATCGAGGGGTCTAGGGCACCGTAGGAACCCCCCACAGCTACTGCTAGTTGTTGTTGTTAGGTTCAGGGGTCTGCAATCCGATAGCTGCCAACTTCTCTGGTTTTCTGGACTTAGCTAGTATTTCTGTTTTTGCCTCCTACGGTGACTCTTTCATAACAGCCAGGTGTTATACATCAGTGACAATGCAGTAGGATGTTATACACCGGATACAAGGGAGCTGAATGTTAAACATGAAGGGCGACGGGACTGAATTAAAAAATGGAATTTAAGATGTGCAAGCCAAGTGTGTGGTGTATTTTGTGACTACTTCTGCCTCCTAAAACACTACATATACCAATAAATAATGGTTTCATGGCTCATTACTTGTGAGTTTCAAGGACAACACATGGAATACAGATGTAATGTCTCCCCTGCTATCCAGGAGGTCATGGAAGAAAATAAGTAGATGAGTAAATTAAAAAATGTTTTAAAAAAAATTATCCCCTTGTCACCTTCCTCCTCAGCTTTGTATGATGCCTTATTGATTGTAAATCCTGGTACAATCTCTATTTCCAAGTAATCATCATTACAGGAGAAGCTGGTGTAAGTGTGCTGAGATGTGAGATCTCCAAGTTCTTCACGGCTTCCAAATCTCTGCCCGATCCCTGATGTTTGTCGGCAGCACTGACAATATAAGTAATATCAGATTGGCTTTTAATAACTACCAAAGCTTATAGCCATAAGTTTTCTTAAAGGGGGCAACCCCTTATGGGGGTTACACAGGATTAGAAAAGCATGAGTACAGGTTGTGTCTGATACTACAGTTTAGCACTACTGAAGTGGGATGCCGATCAGCTGCGGCTCCACACCCCGGACCGATGCGGCGCAGTTTATGGAAGGAAGCCACCACGTTTATTTTTTCCACTGCTGGACAAACAGTTTTAAAAAAAAACAAACAAAGACCTGACCTGGATCACGTCTCCTATGAAGGATTCTTTGCTCGCTGATTATGCAAATAATCTGCATAAAATAAAAATCCTGGATGATTGAGCTGTCAATGAGATAATTAATGAATATTCAAATTTAATTAAAATAATGACAGCAAATTCATCATAGGGCACAACGTCACATCTCCACAAGTATACACGTTATGTGATATGGGTTTCTAAAGTCTATTTTTATGTATATTATATATATATATATATATATACATATTTACATTGTTTACCATTGAAATAATGAGACATAATCTTTAGCGCAGCACATAGGGAGGAGGCCCCTGAGCACAATATATTGGGGTCCTCCCCAGGTACAAACAGGATTTACAGTGGAAATAGCACACTATATGGAGAAAAGTAACAGGAGACATCTTAATCACTGAATCCCAGTTTTCCATTTGTTCCATTGCCTCCGATGTATAACGTCCAGCCACTCGCTATGCCGTCTGACTCCATCGCTGTGGAGTTCAGACCTCCTCTGGTATTGACATCAGCACAAACAATGCACCCCCGCTGGGAGCTTCATGGCCGAACAGCTGCATGCAGCCGTACATCACCAAGCACAATGCCGAGCATTGGAGGGAATTGTGTAAAGCCGCCACCACTAGACTCTGGAGGAGACGTGTTCTGTGCAGTGATGGATCGCACTTTTCTATCTGGCGTCTGATAGAGGAGTTTGGGTTTGGTGATTCCAAGATGACGTTACCCACCTGACTGCATTGTGCCCCCTGCACAGATGGTGTAGGAGAATAATGTTATGGGCTTGTTATCAGGAGTATAGAAGGTAAAAAACAAGTAGAGAGAGAGGAGACCCTGCAGAGGAGTTCCTACAATGTAGAAGAGGAACTGGCAGGAGGCATAATGTGAGGGTAATGCTGCTCATATGGCAATGTGGTGGCAGCAGGTTAATAATAATAATCTTTATTTTTATATAGCGCTAACATATTCCGCAGCGCTTTACAGTTTGCACACATCATCACTGTCCCCAATGGGGCTCACAATCTAAATTCCCAATCAGTATGTCTTTGGAATGTGGGAGGAAACCCACGCAAACACAGGGAGAACATACAAACTCCTTGCAGATGTTGTCCTTGGTGGGATTCGAACCCAGGACTCCAGCGCTGCAGTGCTATCCACTGAGCCACCGTGCTACCTGGTTGTTGTAGGTTGGAAGCTTTTCTGAAAAGATGGGTTTACAGATTGCGATTTAGGGTTCCAAAAGTGAGTGAGAGTCTGATAAATCGGGGTAATAAGTTTCAGACTAAGAGAGCAGTATGAAAGAAAGGTTGGCGATGGCTGCGCGTTGAGACAACAAAGAAGGAGGACTTGTGAGGACCGGAGATTAGGTCAGAGATGTAAGAAGGGGACAGGTGACTAGAGAAGTGTTAGGAGATTGGGTCGGAGAAGATGTATGCAGATGGATTGGAGGGGCACATGAGTGATAACTGGGAGGCCACAGAGAAGGATGTTGCAGTAGTCTATGTTTTCAATGTAACAAGACCACACCTTTGTTGACGCAAAGTTGAGGAAGGCATTGATTCAACAGATGCTTCTGTGTTGGTTAGGGCTTCTACGTAGGGTTTAGAAGACAAGGCAGCGTGGAGAAGGGAGTTAAAGGGATAGTCTTCCTTAACATAAGTTGAGTGCAGACTAGAAGTTCAGAACTATCTTCATTTCTCACTCCACCTATGCCCATTCCTATCTGATCCCACCCAGGATTATGGATGGAAACATTCCCATGAAGAGTACTAGGAAAAATAAAAGCTCCTTTACAAATTATGACTTTTCAAAGTAATGACAATAAATCTAGAAGGACCAGGATTGATTGGACATTTTCATGAGTATAATCCTCTCAGCTGGCATGGAGGCAAGGAACATGATCGAAAATATCCTCAGCAAAAATCTGTGATTTTCAATGTCCTGACAAAGAAGTTAATTAATCAATTATGTCTTCTATGGAAACTACACCCTCGGCAGGATTACTCAGCTTTCCCAGCCAGGATATACTGCTCAATGATAATTACAAGGACATTTAAACCAATGCTTCAATGCTTATCATCTCAGTAAGGAAAAATGCCTCATTATACAGGCTGAGAAAACAATACAGTTAGCTCCTGTATAAGATCCTCTATGAGGTTTGGCTGCTGCCTATTTGGAAATTCTGAGTTTTCTGAGTTTTCAGTTCAGGACAGACGAAAACCAACTATTAAGAGCATCTCAGAGGACCCAACAGGTCCATATGTTACAGGCGCATTGATTCATTGATTTCAATGAGGACCATGAAATGCTACATTTGCCCTGTGAATGTGGGAATCAGAGAACAATTCTTACAAAAATGGATTGTCAACACTGGTTCAAACCCTTGAAATTACTTTAATCTGGTTGTATCAATTATTTTTCATTCTTCTGATTTACTAATATACGTTTATTTGAAGGTCTTGGAGGAAATCACTCATGAATATCATCCAATATATCACGGAGCGTTGTCCCAAATAACTGGTTGTGTTACCTCAAATCACAATAGGTACTGGTTACAGAAAACTCAGATGAGCAGTAACAACAGCAACTTCTTGGTCAAAAATTGGAGATTGGGGCACGGCTATGGGTACGTGTCTTGTGAGTTCCCAGCCGTGCGCATGGCAGACTTCCAGCAATTCAGCAAGATGGGTCAACTTGCCATACATCACATGCTTCCATTAACAAAGTTCTTGCAGAATTTACCGATGAACAAGGTGTGGCCTCCACAAACACCAGACCTAATAATGCATGCCTTATATCTGTTGGGGAACCTCAAGGCTTTACGAATGTTATCCACAGACAGTGGCCAAAATGAAAGAGCAAACTATATTTCACAACCAGTGTCGAAAGTAATATGGCCAATATTATAAGACAGGATAAAACTTTGTGTAATCGCTGGTAGAAACCACAGTCTTCCATAATGGGTAAGTGCGTCATTCTTCCATTATCTGCTTCGTTCTTGGGCTCTGCTACATTTTCCCTCTGTGTCTTCAGACATAATCAGCGATGTTGCATTGGTGGACACTTCTCTACAGCCAGTGAATGCCTCCTGACATACATGAACACAATAATCAGTGCTAGTGGCTGGAGTTTTTTAACAACTGGAGAGCCGTTGGTTGAAGACCACTCCACCAAACTGGTTAAATAGAAGAATTCATTGTAAATTCTACATTCTACATCTATCAAAGTTCCTATGGCCCTCCTCTACATGGATAATGTCCAATTGTGCTCCTCTACATGGAGGCTTAATTAAGGAGGTGGACAATAGATTTTAACAGTGGGTTTTAGGAAAACATTCCTGTTGACAATATAAGGAGGCTCAGTACGTCTTTGGCGCAGGTTGATAAAAAAAAGCCTTTGACTCTGGGTTCCTTACCTTTGACCCCATTAAGAAATAAAATATATCGATTGTATCCAAAAATGCAAAAAGTTGGCTTCATCCAAGATATTTTCTCCAGGGAACAAACAGATTAAAAATAATTACTTATAATCAGCTTTTTATCATTGCCTGGGGTCTAGTTCCCCAATGTCCTTATGTAGTCACTATATCCTATTGTCACCAAACTGAGGGATAGTTCTTGGATGTTATGGTTCACCTGGTGAGGTGGATTCTCTAAGGCCTCTTTCACACATCAGGTTTTCGGCGTCAGGCGCGATCCGGCGCTTTTGACAGAAACCGGATCCGGCGAAATGCAATGCCGGATTCGGTTTCCCCCCCATTGACTTGCATTTGCGCCGGATCGCGCCGGATGGCCATGCGTTTCATCCGGTTTTCGCCGGATCAGGCAATGTGTCGCGATCCGGCGTCTGGAAAAAACGGCTACTGTAACGTTTTTTGTCTCCGGCGAAAAAGCCGGACACGCCGGATCCGGCGCGTCCGGCTTCTTCACACAATGAATGCCTATGAGAGCCGCAATGCGCCGGATCCGGTTTTTTGGTCTGAGCATGCTCAGTAGCTCTGCCCACAAGACATATATAAAAGCAAGACAGTGGGACCCACAGCCACACCCAACATGCCACCCAAGAAAGCAACCAAGCGAAGCAGGAGAAGGCAGGAGACCACTGCAGCACCATCAGCACCACCACCACCCCAAATGGAGCAGCAAATAGAACATGCTGAGGAGGGGAGGCCAGCAGCAGATGAGAGACGGTAATTATCAAATCACCCATTCCTCCAAACTAGGGCTATTGAATATCAAGATATTCATTGGCCCTTTGTTTCTCTTTATTCAACAGCCGCCCAATAGATGCAGCAGCGGCAGCAGCAGCAATGGCAGCAGCTGGAACACCACCCACAGGCATGGAGTGTGGCCACCAGGAAGACAGCACATCATCTTCTGGGAGCCCTCCCTCGCATCGTCAGCGTTTGACGGTAAGTTTTTATTTCCAAAATCCATCTTCTCTGTAATATATGTCTATTCATTGCCTTTTATTTCAAAACAGGAATCACAAGATGAAGAGGAGCTCCCAGAAGAAGAAGGAAGGGGTGGACAGACACCTGGAGTGGGCTCACAATTGGTAAGTTTTTTGCATCAAACGCAGAAACACAACATCACACTACACACAACACATAGAAAACAATGTTCTGCAGACCACACACAGCAAACAAATGCCTACATCCAAAGACATAACATTTTTTGTTTTCTTCTCTAGTCTTCCCAATCTGGTGCTCGGCCAAGAGGTCCTCGCAGTGCCTCCCAGGGTCGTCGGCGACAGCAACGCGGCGGTCACCAGCGTGTAAGTATAAATATTTTTGCTTTGTTTTTTTGCACTTTTTATTTCATTTCTTATGTGGAGGCTAATTATGTTATTTTTATCTTTTTCTTTAACAGCCTTCACAGCGTGCTCCCGACTCTGACGGTGAGGATGGAGGACTCGATGTGGACCACCTCATCGATCTCGTCAGAGAAAGGGAGCCGCTCTGGAATATGGCTGACCGCCGCCACGCTGACCTTATCGTTACCCGACGACTCTGGGAGGAAACCTGTTCGCTCCTTGTGGGCCGCTGGGAGGACCTCGATGTTCGGGCCCAGATTACAGAGCGTAAGTATATACAGTACCGGTTGCTTGATGTAAACCAGTGTTTCCCGAACTCCAGTCCTCGTGGTCCCCACGGATCATGTGTTCAGGATTTCTATTTACTATGGAAATCCTGAAAACATGACCCCTGGGGACCATGAGGACTGGAGTTTGGGAAACACTGATGTTGTATACTAACCACTCCTTTCTCGTTTCAGGGAACAGAATTGTGAATCGGTGGCGGTCTGTGAGGGATCGTTTCAAGAAGGAGTTCAATAAAGAGATGCGGGCCCCGAGTGGATCTGGAGGACGCTGGAGCAAGTACAAGTACGCAGAAGCCCTGTCGTTCCACATGTGAAAAAAAATGTTAGATGTAAATTTTTTTTTCAGCCAGGGCCATACCATGTCAGTATTTTAATTGTTTTTTTTTCTCTTTATTCCACAGCACAGTGAGCAGCACTCGGGAGCCTGCACGATTGGACCCTTCTGAGGCGATCCCTGAGGAGACCGGCACCGAGGGACACTTCGACCGCCCCGGTACATCTGCACCTTCCCAGCCTTCCCACACATTCGACCCATCTGTCCCATCCACCAGCACAGGAGCATCGTGGCCGCCTACATTACATGAAGCTGCTGGTGAGGAGATCGCTTTCCCTTTACCCCACCCTTCTGCCCCTGCCACCTCTAGTACACCTGCGGGTACTGGGCGGCAGCGGCAGAGGGGTCAGGAAAAGACTTATGCGCCAGAGTTCTTGCATCTGAATGCATCTTTCCAGAACTGTCTAAAAGTCTTGTCAGAGCAAATCTCCGCAGGCTATCAGCAGATCAACTCCAGCATTCTGGAGGTGAAGACACTTCTGCAAACCATGCATTCAGAAGCAAGATCTTCGCCAAACCACACCTTTTTCAGGTCTGTTGTGGAGCGCATGGAAACGCTCTCTCCTGCCCAGCAGATGCATGTAATGCATTCATGCCACGCTGCTCTCCAGCAAGTTACCTCCCAACCTCCTCCTCCCACCACAGTAGTTCCTCCACCTGCACCCCCTCCAGCCACTTTCCATCCTCCCCCTCCTATTACATCTACACCCCCTCCAGCCACTTTCCATCCTCCCCCTCCTATTGCATCTACACCCCCTCCAGCCACTTTCCATCCTCCCCCTCCTATTACATACCATCCACCTCCAGCCACTTTCCATCCTCCCCCTCCTATTACATACCATCCACCTCCCCAGCACCATCCACCTCCCCAGCACCATCCACCTCCCCAGCACCAGCAACCTCCCCAGCACCAGCAACCTCCCCAGTACCAGCAACCTCCACAGTACCTGCAAACTCCCCAGTACCAGCAACCTGCCCCGTACCAGACATCTCCCCACTTCCAGCAACCTGCCCCGTACCAGACATATCCCCACTTCCAGCAACCTGCCCCGTACCAGACATCTCCCCACTTCCAGCAACCTGCCCCGTACCAGACATCTCCCCACTTCCAGCAACCTGCCCCGTACCAAACTCCTTCCCCATACAACTTGCCATCAACATCATCTGCTCCTACAGTCCCTGCCCAACCCTCCACTCCACCACCCACCACCTCTTCTGCTTCCCACATGTCCACCCATTCTGTAGTTTTTTCCACACCTTCACCTCTAACTGTTCCTTCCCCACCACGATCCCAGTCCTCTCTCCACACTCCCAGTGTCGAAGTGTCCCGCAGCCCCTACAGCAGTATTTTCACCACACACTACACAGATTTATAATGTGTGTATTTAAATAAAAATGACCACTTTTATGGTTTCAGTTTTATAGTTTCAAAGTTTTATTAAACAAGTTTATTAAAATTTTAAAAAAGTTTACTAAAAAAAACATTTTTCAATAAAAGTTAAATTATTTTACACTGGTTGTCTGTCATTTCTTTCTGCGGCGAAAAAGGTTAAATACAGGGTATTTAAAAGGTGAAATGGTATTCAAAACTAGGTATATAACTGTGGGTAAATTTTAGCTTTTTGCCACAGTTGTGTTCCTGGTTGTGTTTGAAGCAAAGTATTTCAAATAAAAAGTTGTGTTTATTGTTGGTGATTTCCTAACAATGTACACAACTTTTGTTAAAAGGTGAAATACTTTGCATAAAACACAACCAGGTACACACCTGTGGCCTAAAGCTAAAAATAGAGACCATGACAAGATAGCCAACTTTGGTTGGCAAAGGTATATACTGTTGGTACAGAAGGTACACAAGTTTGGTTGGGCACAAATCTTTCACACTCTGTCATCCTGCCAGTGTACTCTGCCTTGAGGTGACATAAAGTATAGTGCAAAATTGTCCCTCATTACTGAAACCGTCACAGAACTTCTAGTGGTAATGTCATGGTAATCTTGCAAGGTGGTTTCTTCAGAGGTGTCCTCAATGGAAATGGGTTCCTTGCAGATAACAAAATTGTGGAGTACCACGCACGCTTTGATCACCTCGTCCACAGTTTCTGTCTTGAGGTTGATCGCAGTCAATAGGACCCGCCATTTGGCTGTCAGAATACCAAAGGTACATTCAACCATTCTTCTTGCTCTTGTGAGGCGGTAATTAAAAATGCGTTTTGGTCTTGTCAATCCTCTGCTAGAGTACGGTTTCAAAAGGTGTTCTGACAGCTGGAAGGCTTCATCCCCTACACAGACAAATGGCATAGGTGGACCAGATGTTTGCGGCAGCGGTCTAGGTGGTGGGAACTGGAAGGTGTTTCCATACAGTTTACGCCCCATGGCAGACAGTTTGAAAACTTGAGAGTCATTGGAGCGGCCATAGGCCCCAATATCAACCGCAATAAATTTGTATTCCGCGTCAGCGATGGCCATGAGGACAATTGAAAAATATTTCTTGTAATTGAAATATTCCGATCCCGATCCAGCTGGCTTTACAATGCGGATATGTTTCCCGTCCACAGCGCCCAAGCAGTTGGGAAACTGACATATCTGTTGAAACTTGTCAGCAATTTCAATCCACCTCTCTGTTGTGGGCTCTGGTAAAAACTCTTCAGCTAAGGAGTCCCACAGTGCACGGCATGTGTACTTCACAATTCCAGATATGGTGGAAATCCCGAGTCTGTACTGGAAATGCAGTGATGAAAGGGATTCTCCAGTTGCAAGAAATCTGTGGGGAATTAAAAAACAATAAATTAGTTTTAAATCACAGCATTACATACCAAAACTGACCTATAACACTTGGAGATACAAACTACCACCAACAAGATTGCAGTGAAAGTGTGCTCTGATGCGATCACATCCAATAAATGTGGCTTACCTTAAAGTCACCATCAGACGCTCTGCGGGTGAAACAGAGAAGCGGCAATAGGTGTCCGCTTTTCTTATGAGGTGTGCAATGCGCTCCACCAAGTAATCAAAATTCTCCATTTTCATCCTAACATATCCAAAAAATTTATCCGGGTTTCGTCGAAGGTCCATGCATAGTGTAGAATAGACCCCACGCGTCATTCTCTTGGCTGTGATGGGGTGGATCCACAATCGTCGTCTACGATGCCTGATGCGCTGCTGTCTCGCTCTCTCCTTCTCCAGAACAATCACCCTCAAACGATTTGCCTCCCCTGTAAAATCCGCCAAATTCTTCAAAATATTTCCAATGACAACATCCATCTTCACCAGTAACTTGCTCTTCTCTCCAACCTGCACTTTCTCCTCTACAACCTGTCAAAGAAGGGCTGTAGGAACATGCTATATATAGTTTTCCAGTAGCCAATCCCGTTCGGAAGGCCACAAGGGTCAATTTTAAAAACCGGATCCGGCGTAATCCGTCGAAAAACGGATAGAAAAACGGATGAACCGGATGAGACGGATCTGGTTTTGTCTGTCAAGAAAAAGACGGATCCGGCAGAAAACCGGATCCGTCACATCCGGTTTTACGAAACATTTGCCGGATCCGGCGTTCCGGCACGACGCCGGATCGCGCCTGACGCCGAAAACCTGATGTGTGAAAGTAGCCTTAGCTGTAAGTATGGATGTGCAGCACGGACTGTAGGTGTTGGTGCACCAAGGTCCATCAGAGTTGGAGATTTTGACAGCCCGTGGATCAGAATGGAACAGCAAGGATGGATATGTTGGATGGCACCTGAAGCAAAATGCGGACCACAGGTGGGGTAGTTGACCCTGGGAGCTCTGAAGTAACAGCTGCTCTTATCCGGGCGATTTAGCGGAAAAGTGAGACTCTAATGTGCACCATCTTGGGTACTGTGCTGGGACTGTTCTATGCGTTATTTGTCTGATTGTGATTCAATAAAGTATTGACACATTGTTTTACCTTCACCCTGAGTTGTCTGAGTAGTATTACACCCAAGGTAAAAGGAAAACGGGCGTTCAGTGGTATATGCCCTGGTAAATGTGGTTTCGGCTAGCAAACTAGATCACCTGCTGACCCCAGTGGTATATGCCCTGGTCCATGTGGTTTCGGCTAGCAAACTAGATCACCTGCTGACCCCCTTGTCTTCACACACGCCTTATCCAGGCCTGTAGCAGAACAATAGAGGTGTCAGTAATTCTCTCTGTTAATGAGATGCCTCAGCTCATTTTGTCTTGGCCTACACAGTGATCTGCAGATATCAGTAAGTGCCTGCATATTGTAAATGCCCAAAGGGTCAATGTAGAAGCGTAACATTTCAAAATTTTATATATATATATATATATATATATATATATATATATATATATAGTCATTTTTTATATATAAAAATATAAAATCATCACTGACATAAAAAAAGTTTTATAATAAAGCCTGATTTAAATGAATGTTACTTTTTTTATGAAATATTACTCATGGCTGCTGGAAAATTGCAGTAAACAGGTACAGCCATCATAATATACAGTATGACCATCCTCCCAGTAGGAGTAGAGGAGGTTACAGGACAAATGTGGGCTGTTATGTGGACATGTAAAAGTATCTTTCTCTTTTTGTGCTGCTTAACCAAATAAAGCAAAGTATCGTAATCAGAATATTCAGACTTGCAAATTGAAAAATGTCAGGCAGGATATTATTTACTTTACTGGTGTAGTGATGCGTCGTAGATGCAAGGGATCATGGCAGCCATTCACTTCTGATGCTTGCATATCCGGAACATGATGGCTGAGACCAGTGACTGGCTGCAGCAGTCATGTGCATGCTGCAACCAAGTCTCCAGGAAAGTGAAAAAGCACCATCAGGGACCACTGGACTATCGGTGCAGGTCAAGTGATCTGAACATAGATCACCATAAGGTACAGTAGAACGACAAGGCGTCTATGTGCATATAGCGACTGGACAGAAGTTTTTATGTTGTTTTTTATTTTTTGCTTCTTTCCTTTCTCAGATTTATGTTTCTAGCTAACACAGCATCTTGTAATCTTTTTTTATTAGAAATAAATAGCTGTCATAGAGAATAAGTCATGAATCACTAAATTTTTCTTCAGCTTCTAAGAAATTTCAGACATTCTCTTACGTATGTTTTAAACCCTTAGGCTCAATGAACAATAGAAGAGAACGGTGAGTTCTGATTCTGATGCCGCTCCACCTCTACGGTCCGCCTATCGCCTATTTTTTAAGAACCACCTATTTAATAAGAACTGGTTGAAACTGAAAGGTGTTATTGTTATGTAAATAATGCTGAATCATCAGATGAGGAAAATTTATACAACTTTGTAATATATTTTGTATTTCAGTTCCTCTCCATTTTCAATCTCTCTGCTTGCTGTTATTGAAAGGAACATTCATGTTTTAATGGACTCAGAAAGAGGGCAGGAAAGATTCAATGGCCGGATGTGCTAAAGGACACAAATGTCCAAGAAGGATGGGAGATTTTGCTAAATGAGATTTTCCCTGCACAATCGATAACAATTCCGAAAAGAAGGAAGAATTGGAAGCATTTAAAGAGACCAGGATGGATAAACACAGAAGTTAATCACTTGTTAAAAAGGAAAAAATGTATATTAAACAGAAGAGGGCATATCTAAAGAAGAATATAATGGTGTCTGCAGGGAATACAGGGCAGGAGTTAGAAGAGCTAAAGCCAGTAATGATGTGAGGCTTGCAAGGGAGACCAAAATCAGTAAAAAAGGATTTTGGGGGTATGTCAAAAGCAAAGGAAAGGTCAAAGATGCCATAGGATTTTTACATGATGAATAGGGTGAAGTGATCAAAAGTGATGCTGAGAAGGCCGAACTTTTAAATTCCTGTTTTGCATCTGTGTTCTCTAAGAAAGCAAATGTAACATCCACTGATCTTCACGGTGCCATTGAAGGAATAAAAGAATCCACACTATCCATAAAGAGAGAGATGGTGAGGGAACACTTTGTTAATCTACATGAATTTACGGTACATCTCCTGGTCCAGATGAATTACATAATAGGGTACTGAAAGAGTTAACTCAGGAAATTTTCACTAGCTAGAATATTTGAAACATTCTGGAGAACCTGAGAAGTGCCAGATTAGAGAAGGGCAAATGTTGTCCCTATCTTCAAAAAGGAAAGAAGATGGAGCCAGGAAATTACAGGCCAGTGAGACTTCTATACCATTAAAGATGTTTGAACAAATTATTAAACAGCATGTATGTAAGTACTTGGATAAGAATACAGTAATTAACCAGGGCCAGCAAGGGTCCAGCATGGGTTCGTAGGAAACAAGTCATGCCAGACTAATCTAATTTCCTTCTATGATGGAATCACTGACTGGATAGATCAGAGAAATGCGGTAGATATAGTATATCTTGACTTAAGCAAAGCATTTGATAAAGTATCTCATACTATCCTTTTTGAAAAAATGACCAAGTTTGGGATTGACAAGATTACGGTTAGGTGGATTCATAATTGGCTCAGTGATCTTACTCAAAGAATGGTAATAAATGGTTGCACATCCAATTGGAAGAGTGTTTCAAGTGGGGTACCTGTTGTGAGCTCATTTTCGGGTTTGCCTCTGGCTTCTGGTGAGGGTTATGGAGCTGGCTGTGCTGACAGAGGAGTAGTGAGTTCTCTATCTGGACTCCCTCTGTTGGTGAAGGGAGCTAATGAAGCTGATCTAAATGGCAGAGACCGGCCACCTGAGGAAGAGGACTGCAATTGGACATCAGGAGTTTTTGATTGGATTTAAGGCAGCCGACTCCCTAGTTTCTTGCTGGTGATTTCTCCTGACTGTGGCTTCTGGTTTCCAGTTTGGTTTCTGCCTTCTTAAAGCTAAGTTTTCTCTGCTATTGTTCATGAGTTTTTGTCTGATTTACTTCGTTTTTGTGTTCAGCCAGCCCTGGCTGGGACTGGGCTGAATCCCCATTTTTGTCTCTGATTAGTTGATCTCTCTTGCTCTGTCTTCAGAATATACCTGAGTGCTGATATAGGGAATTGAAGTCTAGCGACTTCAGGGCCTTTTTCTATCAGACGTGTTGGACGTTTTTTGGCAGGGTTTTTTGCGTGTTTGCAGACAGCAGCTTTTCTTTGCTGTCCTTTCTAGTTAGTGAGGGCCCCATCGTTTGCTCAGCCTATCTTTCTATCTGTGTTTGTGTTTTCATCTTGTTTCACTGACAATACATGTTGGGGGCTATCTATTGCTTTGGGGTCTGCTCTGGGGCAGTTTAGATTTTCCCTTTCTTTCTTTAGGCTTATTTAGTTCTCCAGCCGTGACGAGGCGTCTAGGACCACCGTAGGCACGCTCCACGGCTACTGCTAGTTGTGTGGATAGGATCAGGGGTCTGCAATCTGCTAGTTATCAACCTCTCCGGTTTTCTGGGCTTAGCTTGCTTTTTGTTTTTTCCTCCTCGGTGACTCATTCATAACAGGTACCACAAGGCTCTGTCCTGGCCCCAGTGTTGTTCAATATTTTTATATATGATCTAGATAAGGGAATCAAAGGTAAACTAATCAAATTTACAGATGATGCTAAGCTAGGAGAGATAGCTAACACTAGAGGGGACACAGAAATGATTCAGAAGGATCTAGATAAGCTTGAGCAATGGGCAGCACCTAATAGAATGGCATTTAATAGGGAGAAATGCAAGATTCTACATCTGGCAAGAAATAAAAAAAATTACATCTACAGAATGGGAGGAATAGAACTACGCAACAGCACGTGTGAAAGACTTGGGTATACTAGTAGATCACAGACTGCACGTGAGTCAACAGTGTGATGCAGCAGCAAAAAAGGCAAACACAGTTCTAGGATGTATTAAGAGACGCATAGAGGCTAGATCACGTGAAGTAATTAGTCCCTCTACTCCTCCTTGGTGAGGCCTCATCTGGAATACTGTGCCCACTTCTGGACACCACATTTTAAAAAAGACATTGAATAACTGGAGCAACCAGGATGGTGAGTGGACTGCAAAGTATGTCTTCTGGCACTTCTGCTATTTATCTGAATGATGAAAGATCAGATTTTAATTGCTTATCCTAAAGAAATGCTTTTAAAATTCAGATCCTGGCAACCTCCCCTGGCTGTAGGTGCTGTGATACATTCTGTACTGTGGCATGCTAGCCATGTGATGGAACGATCAAGCATTCACAATGTGAGCATCGTTCCGCCTAAGGATCCATAGCACCACTCATACACACCAGTCTCTCCATACAGACCATAGACTATGCTAAAAGAAAAAGCCCATTGGACAGGTCTTGTAAAAGTGCAGGATAAAAGTAAAAAGGGGCAAAAGTAAAAATATCTTCAAAGATCAAACTTTTATAAAAAAAAAAAGGCTCATTTCAAGGAAAAGCAATAAATATAGAGACAAAGTATTTTTCTTAATGTAGACATGCAGTAAATGCATACCATAATGCTGTAAAAGCTTTTACCATCAAAAACATCGTAACAGGCCAAGTGACATGTAACACAGGAGCGTTCTTTTATGGCACCGTCACAATTTTTGCATCCATTGAACTTGTGAGTTTTTGGATACTTTCTGCTTGAATTTCCTTGCAGAATGTCATAATCGCCTCGATGAGTGGCCTCATACCCTCATAGATCTTTTACTTTAGGATAATCCAGAGGTTCTCAATAGGGTTGAGGTCAGGACAGGATGGTGGCAGCACCATGAGTTTCTCTCCTTCCTTGCTCATAGCTGCTAATGACTCAGAGGTTTCTTTGCAGCATAAGATGGTGCATTGTCAGCATGAAGATGATTTAGTCACAGATGGCACAGTTGTTGATGTACCATGGAAATAAAGGAGTCTGTCAGAAACTCCATGTACTTTGCTGAGGTCATTTTCACACCTTCATGGACTCTAATGGGGCCTGCCAACTCTCTCCCCATGGTTACAGCCTAAAGCATGACTCTGGCATCTCCTCACTGACCCCACAGCCTTGCTTGGATATGGTGACTATCCATCAACCATCCACTACTCCATCCATCTGGACCATCCAGCGTTGCATAGCACTTATCAGAAAACCAGATTGTTCTAAAATGAGTCTTCATGCATGGCTGGGTCAACTGCAACCGTTTCTGCTTGTTAGTATGATTAGGGTTTGCCGAGTAGTAGGTTTACGCCCAAGCGAAGCCTCTGGAGGATTCTACACTTTGAGGTTTATGGGACTCCAGAGGCACCAGCAGCTTCAAGTATCTATTTGCTGCTTTGTAATGGTATTATAGCAGCTGCTCTGCTAATCCGATGAATTTGTCTGGTAGAAACCTTCCTCATTATGCCTTTACCTGCACAAACCAGTCTGTGCTCTTTATTATTCACAAATCTCTTCTCACTGTGATAACCACGTTAGTTTTTGTGAAATATCTAATGTTTTCCTAGTTTGCCGAAGGCATTGTACTATTTGACGCTTTCAGAAGCAGAGCGACCCTTTTTTCCTCATATTGCTTGAAACCTGTGGCTGCTTAATAATATTCAGCATTCTTAAGTAGTTTTTATTTAATTGGGTTCACCAGGCAAACTAAATATCAAAGGCATTTGAGACTGATTTCAGTGATACCAAGAGCCATCCATGTGGTTTTGGGAAAAACAAAATCTTTATGAGACTTAAGTCCAATTATCATCATAATGTGGAACGTGGTATAAAAAGTTTGTCTCACCTTTAGAATAGGTTATAAGTTGCTGATTGGTGGGAGTCTGACTGCGCCGATCGCAAGAACCAAGCTATGGAAATGCCCCAAATACTTGATTCCTAGAACAGAGCTGTGAAATGCCCTGTAAGACTTATGGAAAATTTGATCTTTGTCCTCGGCTATTTCTATCAGTGCCATAGAGTATGAACGAAGAAGCAGTGCACATCCTCTGCCATTAACCCATTCAAAATGGGCACTTCCCAGTTCCGTTCTCGGTACCAGTGGATGTCCCAGTTTGCTGGATCCTCACCGACCAGCAAGTTATTACCTATCTTATAAATGAGTGATATCTTCTATAACTATAAGGTTTAATCTTCATTTCAGCTTCGAACCACTCGGATAGCAGTCAGTCTGGTTGGCACATATTGTGCCCCATTATGACTTCGTTCATTTTGAACCAAAACAACGTATTTCCATAAAGTGTTGTCCTAACCATTGCAGCTGTTACGTTGTTGCAGTGACCAACCTACTTGTAAAGTAAATGTTCTACTCCATTATTAGCCAGATATAATACCCTTGTCTTCGGCAAACATTTCCTTATACCGATGGGCGTTCTTGTGCCTTGTCGATGCCAATGACAAAGGCTGCTGTCAACGTAATAAAGAATTTTCCACCTAATGAATTACCTCCGAGGTGACAAGTGTCAGGTTATTTTTACCTGTGAAATATTTGTATCAATCCTGTTGCTGGCAGACACACCTCACCCAACAATAAGACTCAACGTCTCCTGTAAAGCCTCTGTTTATTTTATGTGAGGTTAGATTCATTTCCATACGAGCAATAGAGTAGGAGATTGTACGGAGGGAAAAGGGATGCTTTTTATGAACACTGAATTGCTGTCATCTCCCATTTAAAGCCACCAAAGCGAGACCAGGAGGACAATTTTCTTGCATATCCCTCCAGCCTGATAACTTTTTTAGGTGGATGTAATGATGAGCTTTATAGATGAAATTTGAGCATTCACATTACCACTGCAATTCCAGCTTTTTTCTAGTTCTCTAGCAATTGCACCTCTCTTCCACGTCCAGGGCATGTGGAGTACCACACATCCCCAGCCAACTCTCTGCTCTTCTGTTCACACCTAAAGGGCACGTTCAGCGCATGTGCAGTATCTCCTATCCCCAGCCAGCTCTCTGCTCCTCTGTTCACACCTATAATGCAGGTTCAGCGCATGTGCAGTACCTCCCATCCCCAGCCAGCTCCCTGCTCCTCTGTTCATGGCTATATGACTGATTCAGCGCATGTGCAGTACCTCCCATCCTCAGTCAGCTCTCTGCTCCTCTGTTCACTCCTAAAAGGCAGGTTCAGCGCATATGCAGTACGTCCCATCCCCAGCCAGCTCTGTGCTCCTCTGTTCATGTCCATATGACTGGTTCAGCGCATGCGCAGTATTTTCCATCCCCAGTCACCTCAATGCTCCTCTGTTCAATCCTATAGGGCAGGTTCAGCACATGCACAGTATCTCACATCCTCAGCCAGCTCTTTGATCTTCTGTTCATGTCTGTAGGGCAGGTACAGCACATGCGCAGTATTTTCAACCCCCATCCAGCTCTTTGCTCCTCTGTCTATAGTACAGGTTCAGCGCATTTGCAGTACCTCCCATCACCAGAGCTCTCTGTTCCTCTGTTTATGTCCATAGAACAGGTCCAGCACATGCGCAGTACCTCCGGTCCTCATTTATCTATCACAATAAATGAGATCATACTTTTCCCTCTTCCTGAAGTATATCCAAGCTCTTGCCATCTCCTGCCGCCACCAACTCAAATATATTTCCAGAATCCATCCTATTCTCAACCCTAAATCTACTAAAATGTTAGTGCATGTCCTCGTCATCATATTCCACTTCAACAACTGCAATATCCTCTTCTGTTGCCTCCCTGTTAAAACTCTCGCACCTCTCCAGTCCGTCCTTAACTCTGCAGCCTTGTTAATCCACCTCTCTCCTCGCCACTCTTCCACTTCTCTCATGAGATACCTTTGTTGGCTCCCAATTCCTCAACTAGTCCAGTTCAAATGACTAACACTGACCTAAAAAGCCATCCATAATCTGTCCCCACCGTATATCTCTGAACTAATCCACCTATATCTTACAACATGTAATCTCCGGTTCTCCCAAGATCTCCTCCTCTCCTCCACACTTGTACGTTCCTCACCTAATTGACTCCAATATTTCTCCTGAGTATCCCCCATCCTCTGGAATTCTGTGGTCCAACACGTCTGACTACTCGCCAGACTCAGAACTTTCAGACAGAACTCAAAAACCCATCTGTTCAAGAAACAGCCTGCAATGTATCCCTGTAACTTCACCACCACCGGAGCTGCTGCAATATCCCCAACGTACTGTGTGTTTCCCCATTATCCTGTGGACTGTAAGCTCGCAGGGACAGGGCGCTCTCCCCACTGGTTCAGTATGTCATTGTTAGTTTGTCCATTGTATTTTATATTTATATTTTGCATGTAAACCTCTCATGTAAATGGTGTTCCAAATAGATAGATAGATAGATAGATATAGATATATATGTATATCTATATATACATATATATATATATATATATATACTGTATATCACAAAAGTTAGTACACACCTGACATTTTGGTAATATTTTATTATATAGTTTTATGGGAGAGCACTGAAGATGTGGCACTTTGATAGATTGTAAATTAGTCAGTGTACAGCTAGTATAACAGTGTAAATTTGCAGTGCCCTCTAAATAACTCAACACACAGCCATTAATGTCTAAACCATTGGCAACAAAAGTGAGAACACCCCTCAGTGAAAATGGGCAAATTGTGCCCAATTTGCCATTTTCCCTCTCCGGTCTCATGTGACTCATTAGTGTTACAAAGTCTCAGGTGTGAATGGGGAGCAGAGGTGGTAAATTTAGTGTTATCACTCTCACTCTCTCATACCTGTCACTGGAAGTTCAATATGGCTCCTCATGGCAAAGAACCCTCTGTGAATTTGAAAAAAGAATAGTTGCTCTATGTAAAGATGGCTGAGGCTATAAGAAGACTGCCAGCACCCTGACACTGAGCTGCACACGGGGTCCAAGACCATACAGCGGTTTACAAGACAGGGTCCTCTCAGAACTGGTCTTGCCATGGTCGACCAAAGAAGTTGAGCGTGCGTGCTCAGCGTCATATCTGGAGGTTGTCTTTTCAAAATAGACGTGCGAGTGCTGCCAGCAGCTGCAGAGGTTACAGGGGTGGGAGGTCTGCCTGTCAGTGCTCACACCATACGCTGCACACTGCATCAAATTGTTCTGCATGGCTGGCATCCCAGAAGGAAGCCTCCTCTAATGATGATGCACAAGAAAGCCCACAAACAGTTTGCTGAAAACAAGAAGACTAAGGACTTGGATTACTGGAACCATGTCCTGAGCTCTGAGACCAAGATAAACTTATTTGATTCAGACGATGTCAAGCGTGTGTGGCAGCAACCAGGTGAGACATACAAAAACAAGTGTGTCCTGCCTACTGTCAAGTATGGTGGTGGGAGTGTCACGGTTTAGGGCTTCATGAGTGCTGCCGGCTGTTGAGATCTACATTTCATTGAGCAAACCATGAATGCCAACATTTACTGTGACATGCTGCAGCAGAGCATGATCCTCTCCCTTTGGAAACTGGACAGCAGAGGACTATTCCAACATAACAATCCCAAACACCTCCAAGAGGACCACTACCTTGTAAAGAAACTGAGGATAAAAGTGCTGGACTGGCCAAGCATGTCTCCAGGCCTAAACCTTATCTGTGAGGCATCTTCAAACGGAAGGTGGAGGAGCGCAAGGTCTCCAACATCCACCAGCTCCGTGATGTCATCGTGGAGGAATGAAGAGGATTGCAGTGGTCACCGATGAAACTCTAGTGACCGCCATGCCCAAGAGAGTGAAGACAGTGCTTGAAAATAATGGTGGCCACACAAAATTGTTAGGAACGGCGGAACGCACTAAACAAAAATAATAAAGTGCGTTCGCCGCTCGGGGTCCACCATGTAGTAGGTGTTACAACCGCTGCTGAGTAATGGCAGATGAGCAATATGGCGATATAATGCGCACGGGTTCAACTTCACCCGAAGTGCGCAGAGCGGGCTCTGTTCACACACAGAGGCGCCGCAACAAAAACATACAAAAAGGCTGAGCCTGTTAGAGTCACAGGCCTCAGGTAAATGCACACACGGAATAAGGTCACAGGAGCAGAAACTAAGACAGAGGGGCTGTGTCCATCTAGACCTACCATGTGTGCGGCGTCGCTACTGCGAACGCCAAGAAGGGCTGCAACTGCAGCACGGTGCAGGACACTGCCGCTGGACGACACAGCTACAAAGCAGGCGCTATGTCGGACGCTAGCGCAGAGGTGCGGTGTGCACAGTGGCTTAAGGCTTGCCACAGACTGGTGCTGACTGCTGAACTAATTCCCTAACCACATGCGTAATATCAGAGGGAAGGGGTTTCATAATAAGAAAATAGGGGGGGAAGCCAGCACTGCTTAAGGTTAGAACGCATAAATTGTAGTGCATATGCACATAATGTCTAGCTGTATTCAAAAATGAGATATTTAGCAAAAAAATTGATCAATTCAATTGAGCCACCCCGCCGCGCCAAGGCAATCTCATATGGGGGGTCCTACTCTATATATTTTTAATAAATGCTGTGCCATTACGGCCTCCTAAATACATTTAGAGCATGACCACATCAAGTGCAATCTGTACCTGAACATTACTGGATCGCTCCCATGAAGCCAGATGAAGCAAGTGCAGATGAAGGCCAACCAGGTCTGAACACAGACATATCAGGAATGGCCTCCACACATTGCCTGACCAGCAAACATAGATGAAGGGCGACATTGGTCCAGACACAGGTGCACAATTAAATAAAGCTTGGGGCAGGGTGGGGCTGCCGTGTGTGTGCACAGCAGCCTAATCCATCACAATGAACACAGAAAAATTATGGCGGACATAACCAAGCGTGCACGGCAACAGTGGTGGTGAGCCACAAACCAACAACAAGAACAACATCTGTGTTTGCTGGTCAGGCAGTGTGTGGAGGCCATTCCTGATATGTCTGTGTTCAGACCTGGTTGGCCTTCATCTGCACTTGCTTCATCTGGCTTCATGGGAGCGATCCAGTAATGTTGAGGTACAGATTGCACTTGATGTGGTCATGCTCTAAATGTATTTAGGAGGCCGTAATGGCACAGCATTTATTACAAATATATAGAGTAGGACCCCTATATGAGATTGCCTTGGCGTGGCGGGGTGGCTCAATTGAATTGATCAATTTTTTTGCTAAATATCTCATTTTTGAATACAGCTAGACATTATGTGCATATGCACTCCAATTTATGCGTTCTAACCTTAAGCAGTGCTGGCTTCCCCCCCTATTTTCTTGTTGTTGGTTTGTGGCTCACCACCACTGTTGCCGTGCACACTTGGTTATGTCCGTCATAATTTTTCTGTGTTCATTGTGATGGATTAGGCTGCTGTGCACACACACGGCAGCCCCACCCTGCCCCAAGCTTTATTTAATTGTGCACCTGTGTCTGGACCAACATCACCCTTCATCTGTGTTTGCTGGTCAGGCAGTGTGTGGAGGCCATTCCTTATATGTCTGTGTTCAGACCTGGTTGGCCTTCATCTGCACTTGCTTCATCTGGCTTCATGGGAGCGATCCAGTAATGTTGAGGTACAGATTGCACTTGATGTGGTCATGCTCTAAATGTATTTAGGAGGCCGTAATGGCACAGCATTTATTAAAAATATATAGAGTAGGACCCCCCATATGAGATTGCCTTGGCGCGGCGGGGTGGCTCAATTGAATTGATCAATTTTTTTGCTAAATATCTCATTTTTGAATACAGCTAGACATTATGTGCATATGCACTCCAATTTATGCGTTCTAACCTTAAGCAGTGCTGGCTTCCCCCCCTATTTTCTTGTTGTTGGTTTGTGGCTCACCACCACTGTTGCCGTGCACGCTTGGTTATGTCCGCCATAATTTTTCTGTGTTCATTGTGATGGATTAGGCTGCTGTGCACACACACGGCAGCCCCACCCTGCCCCAAGCTTTATTTAATTGTGCACCTGTGTCTGGACCAACATCGCCCTTCATCTGTGTTTGCTGGTCAGGCAATGTGTGGAGGCCATTCCTGATATGTCTGTGTTCAGACCTGGTTGGCCTTCATCTGCACTTGCTTCATCTGGCTTCATGGGAGCGATCCAGTAATGTTGAGGTACAGATTGCACTTGATGTGGTCATGCTCTAAATGTATTTAGGAGGCCGTAATGGCACAGCATTTATTAAAAATATATAGAGTAGGACCCCCCATATGAGATTGCCTTGGCGCGGCGGGGTGGCTCAATTGAATTGATCAATTTTTTTGCTAAATATCTCATTTTTGAATACAGCTAGACATTATGTGCATATGCACTCCAATTTATGCGTTCTAACCTTAAGCAGTGCTGGCTTCCCCCCCTATTTTCTTGTTGTTGGTTTCATAATAAGTCAGTCACCAGAATTATACAGTCGTCACCATTCACACATAGCAGTATAGTCTATACTAGCGCATGGCCGAACGGCCATGCGCACTTTTTATAGCAGCCGGGACCTTCCGGAAGCTTCCAGATCTCTGAGATGGACCAATGAGATCTGGAGCAGGACCTGAGCACATGTCTCCCGATCTCCAATGGGAAACCGTCTCATGAGCATGCTCAGTAGGAGGACAGCGCGACTTAGCCCCTGGAGAGATTTGCTGCAAGGCAATCTCCTCTGCGGTAGATAAAGAGCAAGAGACCGCAGAATGTAAGGGTCTGGATTCCTGCAGAGCAGACGCAGGAACCTGACTCCTAACACAAAATATTTACACTTTAGGAACAACTTGGCCATTTTCATTTAGGGATGTACTCACTTTTGTTGCCAGCAGTTTAGACATTAATGGCTGTGTGTTGAGTTATTTAGAGGACACCAAATTTATGCTGAGAGGTGTACTCACTTTTGTGATATCATGTATATACTGTATATATATGGTGCTCGCCATTATTTTACATATTTTTTTGTGCATTTCCATTTGTAACATAGTAACATAGTTTTGAAGGCTGAAGGAAGACCTTATGTCCATCTAGTTCAGCCTATTTTTAGTGCAGCTGTTCTGCATTGTTAATCCTGGGGAAGGCAAAAAACCCACAGAGTAGAAGCCAATTTTCTCCATAGGGAAAAAAATTCCTTCCCCTAAGCTGGGTCAGCCATCTACCTATAATATTATGTTTTCGTAACCTTCTATACTGTTACAAGAAAAGCATCCTTTCCTTTCTTACATTCATTCAGTGAGTTGGCCATCACCACTTCCTCAGGAAGAGAATTCCAGAGCCTCACTGCTCTTACAGTGAAGAACCCTCTTCTATGCTGGTGCAGAAATTGTCTTTCCTCCAAACGAAGAGAATGCCCCCTTGTTCTTGTCACAGTCCTTGGTACAAACAGTTCATTGGAGAGATCTCTGTATTGCCCTCTGATATACTTGTACATATATATTAGGTCTCCCCTAAGTCTTCTCTTTTCTAGAGTAAATAGACCTAATTTTGATAACCTTTCTTGGTATTGTAGTGAACCAACTCCATTTATCATTTTAGTAGCCCGCCTTTGAACCCTTTCAAGTTCAGTAATGTCTTTCTTGAGCACCGGCGTCCAAAATTGCACACAATCCTCCAAGTGTGGTCTGACGAGTGATTTGTACAGAGGGAGAATTATGTTTTCATCTCGTGTCCCCAGACCTCTTCTAATGTATCCCATGACCCTATTTGCTTTGGTGGCAGCTGCCTGACACTGGGCACTCCAATTTAGCTTCTTATTGACTAAGATGCCTAAGTCTTTTTCCATGTCTGATTTCCCCAGCAGTTTCCCATTTAGTAAGTAATTGTAGCATCTGTTTCTCCTTCCCATGTGCATAACCTTACACTTATCTGTGTTAAACCTCATTTGCCATTTTTCAGCCCAATTCTCCAATTTACTCAAATCTGTCTGTAGTTGCAAACTGTCTTCCTTTGTGTTAACTACCTTACAGAGTTTTGTATCGTCTGCAAATACTGATATTTTACTGTGTAAGCCATCCACTAGATCATTAATATATTAAATAGTAGGGGGCCCAATACAGACCCCTGTGGTCCCCCACTAGTAACCCTGGCCCAATCTGAGTATGCCCCATTAATAACCACTCTTTGTTTTCTATCACTAAGCCAGCTACCTACCCATCTACACACATTTTCCCCTAGCCCAAGCTTTCTCATCTTACTTACCAATCTTTTATGTGGGACAGTGTCACATGCTTTAGAGAAGTCGAGATAAATGACATCCAATGATTCTCCTGGGTCCATTTGAGAGCTTACATCCTCATAGAAGCTGATCAGGTTAGTCTGACAGGAGTGATCCTTCATAAATCCATGTTGATATGGAGTTAAACATTTATTAACATTGAGATATTCCATAATGGTATCCCTTAGAAACCCTTCAAAAATTTTACCAGCCTGTAGTTTCCAGGTTCCCTTTTACACCCCTTTTTGAATATTGGTACCACATTTGCTTGCCGCCAATCAAAAGGAACAGACCCTGTTTCTATAGAGTCTTTAAATATAAGGAATAGAGGCCTGTCTATCACATTACTTAACTCCCTTAATACCCGAGGGTGAATGCCATCAGGGCCTGGTGATTTGTCAATTTTAATCTTACTAAGGTGGTTCTGCACTTCTTCCTGGGTTAGGCAGGTAATACTTAATGGGGAGTTTACATTATCACTCTGTGTTTCCCCTGGCAAATCCTTTTCATGTGTGAACACTGTTGAGAAAAAAGTATTTAAAACATTTGCTTTTCCCACATCGCTCTCTATGATTTCACCCTCATTGTTCTTTAAAGGGCCGACACCATCAATTTTAATCATTTAACTGTTTATATAATTAAAGAATAGTTTGGGGTTTGTTTACTTTCCTTAGCAATGAGTCTCTCAGTTTCCACTTTTTCTAAATGTATTTGTTTTGTACACATTTTATTTTTTTCTCTATAACTTTTTAATGCTTCTTCATTGCCTTCTTGTTTTAGCTTCCTAAATGCCTTGTTCTTGTTATTTATTGCCCTTTTTACATCCTTATTTAGCCACATTGGTGTTCTCCTGTTCCTAGCCCTTTTATTTCTGTACGGTATGGCTAGCTCGCAGTGGGTGTGTAAAACTGATTTAAATATTTCCCATTTATTTTCTGTGCTCCTATTTTTGAGGACATTGTCCCAATCAATTCGGCGAAGGTCCTCTCTAAGCTGATCACACTTTGCTTTCCTGAAATTCAGCGTTTTTATAACCCCCTTCCAGGGCATCTTACTGAAGGACAAGTGGAATTGTATTATATTGTGGTCACTGTTCCCTAGGTGCCCATCGACTCGGACTTCTGTTATTCTATCTGGCCTGTTGCTTAAAATTAAGTCCAGAAGGGCTGTCCCTCTAGTTGGGCCCTGCACAAGTTGTGACAGATAATTATCCTTGGTCACTGACAGAAATTGGTAGTTCAACAGTAGTTGAAGTCCCCCATAATAATCACCTCATTGTGATTTGCTGCTTTGTCTATTTGTTTCAATAATACATTTTCAGTGGTTTCTGTTATATTTGGTGGCTTATAACAAACCCCTATGAGGATTTTATTACTTTTCCCTCCTTGTATCTCCACCCATAGAGACTCCACCTCTTCATTTCCCTCTTGTATATCTTCTCTTAGTGTGAGCTTTAAAGTGGACTTTATATATAGACAGACTCCACCCTCTTTCCTTTTTTTTTACGATCCCTCCTAAACAAATCATATCCTTGCAAGTTAGCCGCCCAGTCATAGCTGTCGTCTAACCATGTCTCAGTTATTCCTACTGTGTCGTATTTTTCCTCATACATTACCAACTCCAGATCTTCAATCTTATTGGTCAGGCTTCTTGCGTTGGTCAGCATGCAGGAAAGAAGTTTTGCTTCCTTTTTCTTAGCTTCCTTCTGAGTACCCTGTCTTGGGTCCTCTTTACCACATCTACAGTTGTGGCCAAAAGTATTCACACCCCTGCAATTCTGTCAGATAATACTCAGTTTCTTCCTGAAAATGATTGCAAACATAAATTCTTTGGTATTATTATCTTCATTTAATTTGTCTTAAATGAAAAAACACAAAAAGAATTGGCCTTAAAGCCAAATTGGATATAATTCCACACCAAACATAAAAAAGAGGGTGGACAAAAGTATTGGCACTGTTCGAAAAATCATGTGATGCTTCTCTAATTTGTGTAATTAACAGCACCTGTAACTTACCTGTGGCACCTAACAGGTGCTGGCAATAACTAAATCACACTTGCAGCCAGTTGACATGGATTAAAGTTGACTCAACCTCTGTCCTGTGTCCTTGTGTGTACCACATTGAGCATGGAGAAAAGAAAGAAGACCAAAGAACTGTCTGAGGACTTGAGAAACCAAATTGTGAGGAAGCATGAGCAATCTCAAGGCTACAAGTCCATCTCCAAAGACCTGAATGTTCCTGTGTCTACCGTGTGCAGTGTCATCAAGAAGTTTAAAGCCCATGGCACTGTGGCTAACCTCCCTAGATGTGGACGGAAAGGAAAAATTGACAAGAGATTTCAACGCAAGATTGTGCGGATGTTGGATAAAGAACCTCGACTAACATCCAAACAAGTTCAAGCTGCCCTGCAGTCCGAGGGTACAACAGTGTCAACCCGTACTATCCGTCGGCGTCTGAATGAAAAGGGACTGTATGGTAGGAGACTCAGGAAGACCCTACTTCTTACCCCGAGACATAAAAAAGCCAGGCTGGAGTTTGCCAAAACTTACCTGAAAAAGCCTAAAACGTTTTGGAAGAATGTTCTTTGGTCAGATGAGACAAAAGTAGAGCTATATGGGCAAAGGCATCAACATAGAGTTTACAGGAGAAAAAAAGAGGCATTCAAAGAAAAGAACACGGTCCCTACAGTCAAACATGGCGGAGGTTCCCTGATGTTTTGGGGTTGCTTTGCTGCCTCTAGCACTGGACTGCTTGACCGTGTGCATGGCATATGAAGTCTGAAGACTACCAACAAATTTTGCAGCATAATGTAGGGCCCAGTGTGAGAAAGCTGGGTCTCCCTCAGAGGTCATAGGTCTTCCAGCAGGACAATGACCCAAAACACACTTCAAAAAGCACTAGAAAATGGTTTCAGAGAAAGCACTGGAGACTTCTAAGGTGGCCAGCAATGAGTCCAGACCTGAATCCTATAGAACACCTGTGGAGAGATCTAAAAATGGCAGTTTGGAGAAGGCACCCTTCAAATATCAGGGACCTGGAGCAGTTTGCCAAAGAAGAATGGTCTAAAATTCCAGCAGAGCATTGTAAGAAACTCATTGATGGTTACCGGAAGCGGTTGGTCGCAGTTATTTTGGCTAAAGGTTGTGCAACCAAGTATTAGGCTGAGGGTGCCAATACTTTTGTCTGGCCCATTTTTGGAGTTTTGTGTGAAATGATCAATGTTTTGCTTTTTGCTTCATTCTCTTTTGTGTTTTTTCATTTAAGACAAATTAAATGAAGATAATAATACCAAAGAATTTGTGTTTGCAATCATTTTCAGGAAGAAACTGAGTATTATCTGACAGAATTGCAGGGGTGTCAATACTTTTGGCCACAACTGTAGTATCCTTGATTAGTTTGTCTTTCTGTTGCATGTTCTTGTCTGCTGTTTTTCCTCCCATCTCCTCTTCTTCTAGTTTAAAGCCCTTCTGATGAGTGTATTCTATGAAATTTTCCTTATCATATGTGTCACGTAGGTAAGTGTGCAATGTGGGCATGATGTCATATGAATAATTACACTGTGGCGTATCAAGCTTTAAATACTTGATCTTTGTGTCTTTTTTTTTTGCATGTGACCTATTTATAGGCATTGTGTACGTGATTAGAAAAACAAGTTCCTATAGATTCCAGCTTTGGGCAAAACTAAAAGTGCATTTGCATATGTAAAAACTTTATTGACCTGAAAAACAAAAAAGGAAAAAGTCAGTGCTCAGCACCATTGTTAGTTACATGAGGGAAAGTTTTTCTGAGTGTACTTTATGAGCAGGAGAACCTATCTCTTTAATTTGGCATCCTTTAGTAAAGAAATTCTGCTTGGGCTCGTGCACAGGATCGATGATCTCAGGCAAGCGCTACCTCATCCGAGAAAAACTGATCAAACTCTGATCAGAATAATCAAGCCAGTTTTCTAGAATGGAGACAAAATGGTTAGAGGTGATCATACCCCTTAGATCCAAATTGCAAAAAAAGCAGAAACTGGGCAGAAACAATAATAGCAACAACAAAAAAAATGTGTTGTATTTTCAAATTCAATCTTACATCATTTTTAGGACCATCTGATAATTCACAATGAATTTGATGAATTGAAAATTTAGAGGAAAGTTCCACTCTCGAATATACATAAGGTGTGAAAGATGTGGGTCCACAAATTCTGGAAAACAGTGCACTGCCTAGAATGGAGAGAACTCTCATACAAGTGGAGACAACAAACCAGAGGGGAAAGCAACTACAAAGAGCATGTCCCAATTTGGAGGACCCAACATATATGTACATTTCACAGAATGCCTATTGTCTTCAATGAAAACTGTGTAATACTCCATTTTCCCTCTGGGGGCGCTGCAGAGGAATTTAATACAAAGCTGTCCCAGCAAGCCAAACATCCTGTAATCCTGTTATTGAAAATGTTACAGTCATCCACATCAAAGTGCTGGTAATTTATGGACTAGTTATACATCAATAGTGATTCTTCCTTCAGATAAGCAGTAGATAATTGGATATTTATTAGCATATTTAATACGTTCTCACCTACTAGACAGGGCTCTAGCCTCTACTGAAGAACAAGGATGGGATAACAGGAGGCACCGTCACCTACACCCTCGTTTGGGGACATTCTGCACATGACATTCATGTTAGCCATGCAGTGATAGTGACGCATCAAGCATGTGAACAGTAATTCCTTCCTCCTTTAATGCTTTGCACCACTTTTCTTGCCCCTGATGGTTAACCCTTCCAATGTCTGCCTAGGCATAACAATACAAGTAGTTTTGTAGCGCTGATAATACGACAGTACTTTACAGACATTATCGGCACTGTCCCTATTGGGGGTATGTTTTTGGAGTGTGCAAGGAAACTGTGTAACCAGGAGGAAACCCACGCAAACACAGGGAGAACAGACAAACTCCTTGCAGATGTTGTCCTTGACACAAAAAAATACAGTTTACACTCACCAAATCCCAGCAACCAAGACCTCCTACCCCCTGCGGATAGAGCGGACAGGCCCAGAAGATGCAATGCAGTGACATCATTGCGCTGCTTGGTCTACAGCATCGTGTTATCCCAGGATGGAGCATGGTGGGGCAGGGAGCTCATGGTTCCCTCCTCTACCGCAGGAACCAACTTTATTGTTGTCATATTGACATTTCTACAGTTCAAAGTGGCGCTCATTGAGAGATTCAGAGTATGTGTACTGCCTCTGATTTTCGGCATAAGTGAAACCAAATACAAATACAAATAAGACTATAAGAATTTCCTTAATTTGGCCCACATAAATCTGGTGAAATATTGCTTTTTCTTTTTTGAAAAAGCTGAACAACCCGGTGGGTTCCAACTTGGAATGTCCCTAGAACATTTTCCCTATTATGCAAATCTACTTCATCCTTATTCTTTATGGTTCTTTAAAAAACAGGACTAAAGTTATGTGTAAGTGAGGCAGAGATACCTTCTCGTTGTGGTATCTATTGAAAGGCAACTGACTGAACTACTTTGCCCACCAATAACAAACAGACGGATGAGATTTATGCACCTTGGTTTGGATATCTTTTCATAAAATCTATGTTCCCATCCCATGGCAAAAGTACTGCAATTAGGGTTCTTGCCAAACTGGCCAACTCTCCCGTAGTGACCAGGAGGCTCCAGGAAAAGGTGGAGATCTCCTCGATTCCTGGAAGATTTGGTTTCACCTCCATGGTGCTGAAATGATTCATTGTCAGACAGAGCCTCGATGTCCAGATGGACACTCAGGAGGCTGAAAACAGAGCATGACATTAAGGGTATGTGCACACGCTGCGGTTTTGCTGCGGTTTTGGCCCTGCAGAACTGCAGCAGTTCCGTAGACATGGTACTTTACCATGTTAGCCTATGGGTTTTCAAAACCGCAGTGCTCACGCTGCGGTTTTTTACCTGCGGAAAAGCTGCGTTTTTTTTTCCGCAGCATGTCAATTGTTTCTGCGGATTCTGCTGTGGTTTGCCACCTATTCCATTGTCCAGGTGTCAAACCGCAGGGCAAAACCGCAGGCCAAACCGCAGCAAAACCGCAGGTCACTTTACTGGCGGTTTTACCTGCGGTTCCGCGGGAAAAAACCCGCAGGTGAATCTGCAGTGTGTGCACATACCCTTATAATGGGCCATGGTTAAAAATCTCCTGCAATGTGTCTTCTACAAGTTGACAAGTATGTACCATATAGAAGAAACAGGAATCTGGCACAGCTGTATAACCTCGGGATAAGGAAGCTGCACACACACACCAGGGATTACGGGTGCCACTTCCAATGAAAAAAGTTCTGTATATCCGTAGTGAAGAAAGCGGATAGGCACTGACGGTACCGTGCAAAATAATCCTTTATTGTGGCATCATCATACCAACAGCAGGCAGATAAAACAATGGAGCAGAAAACAGACGACAATCGTTTCGCGCTACATAGCGCTTCTACAGGTCGTCTGTTTTCTGCTCCATTGTTTTATCTTTCTGCTGTTGGTATGATGATGCCACAATAAAGGATTATTTTGCACGGTACAGTTAGTGCCTATTCGCTTTCTTCACTACGGATATACAAGTTGATAAGTATGGTTTACCCACAAGCAGGGCCAACATCAGGGCATTACTGCCCTTACTGACGTATGGGGCCCGATGAGCAGAGGGGACCCACAGAGGACCCCCTCTCCTCTGTTCAGTGGGCCCCAGCTGCAGGATTCTGCCTGCTCAGTAACTGCCCTTGCACCCTCAGACGCATGGGCAATTAAAATGTATTGCCCTGCAGGAGATTTCTCAAAGAAGGCAGCAATTAACAGCTGGCAGAAAATCTCAGGGCGGCAGCTGATGTTAGAGGCCACGTCGCCAGCGTATGACCTCACTGTCATACGCCAGAAGGAAGGTCCACGCCTCAGATGTATTGAGCGGAGGACACCGCTGGATCTGGGCAAGGTAAGGAGAAACTTTTATATTTTTTTGTAAAGCCGAGGTATGGAGCTGCATTATACTATAATAATAATAATAATCTTTATTTTTATATAGCACTAAACATATTCCGCAGCACTTTACAATTTACTATGGGGGTGCATTATATTATGTGGTGCATTATCCTACTATGGGGCTGCATTATACTATGGGGCAGCATTATACTATGGGGCAGCATTATACTATGAGGTGCATTATATTATGGGGTGCATTATACTACTATGGAGCTGGATTATACTATGGGGCTGCATTATACTATGGGGGTGTATTATACTATTGGAGTGCATTATACTATGAGGTGCATTATACTATGGGGGTGCATTATACTATGGAGGAGCATTATATTATGGGATGCATTATACTATGGGGCTGTATTATACTATGGGGTTGCATTATATTATAAGGGTGCATTTTATTATGAGGCTGCATTATTCTACTATGGGGCTGCATTGTACTATGGGGGTGCATTATACTATGGGGCTGCATTATACTATGGGGGGTGCATTATATTCATAGAATCATATAATGGAACAGTTGGAAGGGACCTCCTGGGTCATCTGGTCCAACTCCCTGCTCAAAGCCGTAGTCACTAAATCATTAAATCATCCCAGACAGATGTCTGTCCAGCCCCTGTTTGAACACTTCCATTGAAGGAGAACTCACCACTTCTCATGGCAGCCCATTTCACTCATTGATCACTTTCACTGTCAAAAAGTTTTTTCTAATATCTAATCTGCGTCTCCTCCCTTTCAGCTTCATCCCATTGCTTCTAGTCTTTCCTTGTGCAAGTGAGAATAAAGATGATCCTTCTACAATGTGACAGCCCTTCAGATTTTTGCAGACAGCTATTAAGTTTCCTCTTAGTCTTCTTTTTTGCAAGCTAAACATTCCCAAATCTTGTAACCGAGCCTCATAGGACATGGTTTGCAGTCTGCTCACTATCCTGGTAGCTCTTCTCTAAACTTGCTCCAGTTTGTTGATGTCTTTTTTTAAAATGTGGTGCCCAGAACATGACACAGTATTCCAGATGAGGTCTGACCAAAAAGGAGTAGAGGACAATAATGACTTCATGTGATCTAGACTGTATGCTTTTGTTAATACACCCCAGAATTGTATTTGCCTTTTTACTGCTACATCACACTGTTGACTCTTGTTTAGTTTATGATCTACCCAAGTCTTTTTCACATGTGCTGTTGCTTAGCCCTATTCCTCCCATTCTGTATATGCGGTTTTTATTGCCCAGATGTAGTACTTTGCATTTTTCCCTGTTGAAAACCATTCTGTTAGTTGCTGCCCACTGCTTCTGTTTATTCATATCTTTTTGAATCCTCTCTTTCTCTAGTATTAGAATCTAAGAAAAATGAAACAGCCCTCCATATAGCAAAAAATAAGGTGCTCTTTATTGGCCCATGTGGTGACGTTTCGGTCATGAGTGCAGACCTTTCTCAAGGTCTGCACTCAGGACCGAAACGTTGCCACATGGCCCAATAAAGAGCACCTTATTTTTTGCTATATGGAGTGCTGTTTCGTTTTTCTTGCATTCTAATTATAAGGGTTGGTATATGCCTATGAAACGCTGCATCCTGCTTTTTAGTGCTGTGCATAATTTTTCTGTGTTCTCTAGTATTAGCTATCAATCCTAGCTTTATGTCATCAGCAAATTTAATCAGTGTACCCTCAATTCCTTCCTCTAAATAATTGATAAACATGTTGAACAATACAGGGCCCGGGACAGAACCCTGTGGTACCCCACTTGAGACGTTCTTCCAACTGCATATTATGGGGGTGCATTATATTATGAGACTGCTTTATACTATGGGACTGCATTATACTATGGGGTGCATTATATGATGGGGTTCATTACACTATGGGGTGCATTATATTATGGGGTGCATTATACTATGGGGCTGCATTATATTATGGGGCTGCATTATACTACTGTGGGGGTGCATTATACTATGGGGGTGCATTATACTACTATGGTGCTGCATTATACTATGGGGGTGCATTATATTATGGGGCTGCATTATACCACTATGGGATGCATTATACTATGGGGCTGAATTATACTACCATGGGAGTGCCTTATACTACTATGGGACTGCATTATATTATGGGAGTTTATTATACTACTATGGTGCTGCGTTATATTATGGGGGGTGCATTATACTGCTATGGGGCTGCATTATACTTTAGGGGCACATTATACTACTATGGGGCTGCATTATACTGTGGGGGTGCATTATAATGCACCTCTATTGGGGTGCATTATATTATGGGGTGCATTATGCTACTATGTGGCTGCTTTATACTATTATGGGGCTGAATTATACTATGGGGTGCATTATACTACTATAGGGCTGCATTATATTATGGGGTGCATTATACAAATATGGGGATGCATTATACTATGGGGATGCATTATACCGCTATGGTGGTGCATTATACCACTATGGGGCTGCATTATACCACTATGGGGATGCATTATACTACTATGGGGCTGCATTATACTACTATGGGGCTGCATTATACTACTATATATGACTGTGGGATGCATTTTACTAATATGGATGACTATGGGGGCAATATGGAGAGACATGAGGCAGAAAGGGTGGACATGTGGGGTCCAGAATGGGAGGACACATGGGGGATATTATTACTGTAGGGGCTAATTAAAGGACATTATTTTTGAGGATACTGTTTTCAGTGTGGGGGAGGAGAGGTCCTGTTACTGTGAAGGGAGACACGGTCGTTTTTTTCTTCATCTGGTGTAGTATAGAGGTTTGGGAAAAATTGGGGAATGTGCTCTAGATAACTGTGTTATTTTCTGCAGAGACAAGTCCTGGCTGGAAGAAGTGATGGTGGTCTGAACTGAATGAAGAAGTAAAGCGAAGATGAAGGACTTCAACTAGAGACGTCACCGGTGAGTCAGAGTGTTACCTGTACACTTACACTATATACTGTATACTATATACAGAGCTCCTGTGTATAATGCCACTAGTGATCACTGCATTACCTGTACACTGACACTAATATACAGAGTTCGTATGTATTATGTCACTAGTGATCACTGTATTATCTGCACACTATATACAGCGCTCGTGTGTATAATGTCACTAGTGATCACTGTATTACCTGCACACTATATACAGCGTTCGTGTGTATAATGTCACTGGTGATCCCTGTATTACCTGTACACTGACTCTGTACACTATACACTATATACAAAGCTCCTGTGCATAATGTCACCGGTGATCACTGTATTACCTGTACACTGACATTATATACAGAGCTCCTGTGTATAATGTCACTGGGGATCACTGTATTACCTATAGACTGATACTATATACAGAACTCCAGTGTATAATGTCACCGGAGTTCACTGTATTACCTGTACACGGACACTGTATACTAAGTACAGATCTCCTCTGTATAATGGAATTAGTATTGTGTTTTTTTGTTAATGATCAGTATTGTAGTATTCAGTCACTATGTTGTGGTAATATGTGGTCTGGTCATGGTGTGGTGGTATTTGTCCCTTGCATGTGACATTATTGGTAATTTAAAAAAATGAAAAATAAATAAAAATATACCTAAAATTGTATTGGATATTTTAACAAATGTTTAATTATTTACAGTAGAGTAGAACCTGGCCAAAAGAGTCTACCTTGTCGTGGTGGTGGATTAAAAAATGCTGAGAGTTGTAGTTTTCCATTAGCTGAAGAGTCTCTGGATGGACAAGGTGACAGAGCTGTGAACTTGCTGATAATTATGCCAGAGCTGTTTTTACTCTTCAATCTACATATGCTCCAGATGACACGAGGCGACAGACCGGTCCTTCTATTATTTTCATACATCCAGTATGAATCAGTGAAGAAACCTGCGGGACAAAGATTTACAGAGGAATTTACTGCTCATTTATGCAAATTCTTTATCATTATTTAAATGTATATTAATTATAAATCCCTGATCTTTAATGCAGGATAGTAATCCCAAGTGGACTTTTTTTTGAAGAACTTCCATCTTGGGAGACTTTGCATAATCCCATCTCCCCTTCCAGACTTGTTTTTCAAGACAATCCCACAAATAAAAGTTGCTGGGACTCCCTTAACATCCTATGTACCACATCTCTCTGCCTTTTAACTTTGGCAGGGGACGGTACCCCATAACATAGATGAAACTACTCCACCTAGGACTGACAGTGGGTGCTGAGATCCCACCATGTTGTGTTTCCCATAAGGGTTGTAATTTAGGCGAATGAGTGAAAAATAGTCTCCAGCCTTTAGAATAATAGCATAGGGACGCTAGGATCTCGTGTTTCAAGTGGTTAGGATTGTGCTGATGTCAGGCAGCTGCTGTAAAGACGCCTCAATTTTATCTTTGCTGTGTGCCCCCTGGTCCAATATGTATGCCAATGCCCATGAGTGGGTGTATCTACAGCCACAGGGCTCCAGTGGTGTTTTCTTGCATGGCGTTAAACATAGTGCTATGTGAGTTAGAAACGGACAACGGCAAAATGAATTGACATTGTCCTGGAACATGGTAAAGGGTGTTCAGTCTGAACAGAGGTTGTTTAGACCTGGGCTAGCTGCAGGATATCTGGGGAGACTTTCCAAAATGTAGTCTAAGGCCGGAGTCACACTACAGCGAGATACGGCCGAGTCTGGCAGGTTAAAACCAAGCTCTGGCACCTCTACCGCAGGAACCAACTGTATTGTTGTCATATTGACGTTTATACAGTTCAAAATGGCGCTCATTGAGAGATTCAGAGTATGTGTACTGCCTCTGATTTTCGGCATAAGTGAAACCAAGTCTTACATACAAATAAGACTATAAGAATTTCCTTAATTTGGCCCACATAAATCTGGTGAAATGTTGCTTTTTCTTTTTTTTGAAAAAGCTGAACAACCCGGTGGGTTCCAACTTGGAATGTCCCTAGAACACTTTCCCTATTATGCAAATCTACTTCATCCTTATTCTTTATGGTTCCTTAAAAAACAGGACTAAAGTTATGTGGAAGTGAGGCAGAGATACCTTCTCGTTGTGGTATCTATTGAAAGGCAACTGACTGAACTACTTTGCCCACCAATAACAAGCAGACGGATGAGATTTATGCACCTTGGTTTGGATATCTTTTCATAAAATCTATGTTCCCATCACATGGCAAAAGTACTGCAATTAGGGTTCTTGCCAAACTGGCCAACTCTCCCGTAGTGACCAGGAGGCTCCAGGAAAAAGTGGAGATCTCCTCGATTCCTGGAAGATTTGGTTTCACCTCCATGGTGCTGAAATGATTCATTGTCAGACAGAGCCTCGATGACCAGATGGACACTCAGGAGGCTGAAAACAGAGCATGACATTTATAATGGGCCATGGTTATGTAGAAAAATCTCCTGCAATGTGTCTTCTACAAGTTGACAAGTATGTACCATATAGAAGAAACAGGAATCTGGCACAGCTGTATAACCTCGGGATAATGAAGCTGCACACACACCAGGGATGACGGGTGCCACTTCCAATGAAAAAAGTTCTGTATATCCGTAGTGAAGAAAGCGGATAGGCACTGACGGTACCGTGCAAAATAATCCTTTACTGTGGCATCATCATAACAACAGCAGGCAGATGAAACAATGGAGCAGAAAACAGATGACGATCGTTTCGCGCTACATAGCGCTTCTACAGGTCGTCTGTTTTCTGCTCCTTTGTTTTATCTGCCTGCTGTTGGTATGATGATGCCACAATAAAGGATTATTTTGCACGGTACAGTTAGTGCCTATTCGCTTTCTTCACTACGGATATACAAGTTGACAAGTATGGTTTGCCCACAAGCAGGGCCAACCTTACTGACATGGGGCCCGATGAGCAGAGGGGACCCACAGCGGACCCCCTCTCCTCTGTTCAGTGGGCCCCAGCTGCAGGATTCTGCCGGCTCAGTAACTGTCCTTGCGCCCTCAGACACATGGACAATTAAAATTTATTGCCGTGCTGGAGATTTCTCAAAGAAGGCAACAATTAACAGCTGGCAGCCAATCTCAGGCCGGCAGCTGATGTCAGAGGCCACGTCGCCAGCGTATGACCTCACTGTCATACGCCGGAAGGAAAGTCCACGCCTCAGATGTATTGAGCGGAGGACATCGCTGGATCTGGGCAAGGTAAGGAGAAACTTTTATATTTTTTTGTAAAGCCGAGGTATGGAGCTGCATTATACTATAATAATAATCTTTATTTTTATATAGCGCTAAACATATTCTGCAGCGCTTTACAATTTACTATGGGGGTGCATTATATTATGTGGTGCATTATCCTACTATGGGGCTGCATTATACTATGGGGGTGTATTATACTATTGAAGTGCATTATACTATGAGGTGCATTATACTATGGAGGAGCATTATATTATGGGGTGCATTATACTATGGGGCTGTATTATACTATGGGGTTGCATTATATTACAAGGGTGCATTTTATTATGCATTTTATTATGAGGCTGCATTATACTACTATGGGGCTTCATTATACTATGGGGGTGCATTATACTATGGGGCTGCATTATACTATGGGGGTGCATTATATTCATAGAATCATATAATGGAACAGTTGGAAGGGACCTCCTGGGTCATCTGGTCCAACTCCCTGCTCAAAGCTGAAGTCACTAAATCATTAAATCATCCCAGACAGATGTCTGTCCAGCCCTTGTTTGAACACTTCCATTGAAGGAGAACTCACCACCTCTCATGGCAGCCCGTTTCACTCATTGATCACCCTCACTGTCAAAAAGTTTTTTCTAATATCTAATCTGCGTCTCCTCCCATTCAGGTTCATCCCATTGCTTCTAGTCTTTCCTTGTGCAAGTGAGGATAAAGATGATCCTTCTACAATGTGACAGCCCTTCAGATTTTTGTAGACAGCTATTAAGTTTCCTCTTAGTCTTCTTTTTTGCAAGCTAAACATTCCCAAATCTTGTAACCGAGCCTCATAGGACATGGTTTGCAGTCTGCTCACTATCCTGGTAGCTCTTCTCTAAACTTGCTCCAGTTTGTTGATGTCTTTTTTTAAAATGTGGTGCCCAGAACTTGACACAGTATTCCAGATGAGGTCTGACCAAAAGGAGTAGAGGACAATAATGACTTCATGTGATCTAGACTGTGTGCTTCTGTTAATACACCCCAGAATTGTATTTGCCTTTTTACTGCTACATCACACTGTTGACTCTTGCTTAGTTTATGATCTACCCAAGTCTTTTTCACATGTGCTGTTGCTTAGCCCTATTCCTTCCATTCTGTATATGCGTTTTTTATTGCCAGATGTAGTACTTTGCATTTTGCCCTGTTGAAAACCATTCTGTTAGTTGCTGCCCACTGCTCCAGTTTATTCATATCTTTTTGAATCCTCTCTCTTTCTCTAGTATTAGAATCCAAGAAAAATGAAACAGCCCTCCATATAGCAAAAAATAAGGTGCTCTTTATTGGCCCATGTGGTGACGTTTCGGTCCTGAGTGCAGACCTTTCTCAAGGTCGGCACTTAGGACCGAAACGTTGCCACATGGGCCAATAAAGAGCACCTTATTTTTTGCTATATAGAGAGCTGTTTCATTTTTCTTGGATTCTAATTATAAAGTTTGGTATATGCCTATGAAACGCTGCATCCTGATTTTTAGTGCTGTGCATAATTTTTCTGTGTTCTCTAGTATTAGCTATCAATTCTAGCTTATGTCATCAGCAAATTTAATCAGTGTACCCTCAATTCCTTCCTCTAAATAATTGATAAAGATGCTGAACAATACAGGGCCCGGGACAGAACCCTGTGGTACCCCACTTGAGACATTCTTCCAACTGGATATTATGGGGGTGCATTATATTATGAGACTGCTTTATACTATGGGGCTGCATTATACTACGAGGGTGCATTATATGATGGGGTTCATTACACTATGTGGTGCATTATATTATGGGGTGCATTATACTATGGGGCTGCATTATATTATGGGGCTGCATTATACTACTATGGGGGTGCATTATACTATGGAGGTGCATTATACTACTATGGTGCTGCATTATACTATGGGGGTGCATTATATTATGGGGCTGCATTATACTACCATGGGGGTGCATTATACTACTATGGGACTGCATAATATTATGGGAGTTTATTATACTACTATGGTGCTGCGTTATACTATGGGGCTGCATTATACTTTGGGGGCACATTATACTACTATGGGGCTGCATTATACTGTGGGGGTGCATTATAATGCACCTCTATTGGGGTGCATTATATTATGGGGTGCATTATGCTACTATGTGGCCGCTTTATACTACTATGGGGCTGAATTATACTATGGGGTGCATTATACTACTATAGGGCTGCATTATATTATGGGGTGCATTATACAAATATGGGGATGCATTATACTATGGGGGTGCATTATACCGCTATGGTGGTGCATTATACCACTATGGGGCTGCATTATACCACTATGGGGATGCATTATACTACTATGGGGCTGCATTATACTACTATATATGACTGTGGGATGCATTATACTAATATGGATGACTATGGGGGGCAATATGGAGAGACATGAGGCAGAAAGGGTGGACATGTGGGGTCCAGAATGGGAGGACACATGGGGGATATTATTACTGTAGGGGCTAATTAAAGGATATTATTTTTGAAGATACTGTTTTCAGTGTGGGGGAGGAGAGGTCCTGTTACTGTGCAGGGCAACATGGTTGTTTTTTTTTCTTCATCTGGTGTAGTATACAGGTTTGGGAAAAATTGGGGAATGTGCTCTAGATAACTGTGTTATTTTCTGCAGAGATGAGTCCTGGCTGGAAGAAGTGATGGTGGTCTGAACTGAATGAAGAAGTAAAGCGAAGATGAAGGACTTCAACTAGAGACATCACCAGTGAGTCAGAGTGTTACCTGTACACTTACACTATATACTGTATACTATATACAGAGCTCCTGTGTATAATGCCACCAGTGATCACTGCATTACCTGTACACTGACACTATATACAGAGTTCGTATGCATAATGTCACTAGTGATCACTGTATTACCTGCACACTATATACAGTCAAAAAGCTGAGGACAATAGGAGTTTTGAATAAAATATATATATCCTTTATTGCCACATACAAAAATTAGTTAAAATGACACACGGACAAACTATATAATAAAATAGACAAAGTACTCAAATGGACACCAAAACCGAGAAATATGCAGTGGTGATCAAGCCATGTTAATCAATAGATCCCTCCCACAATGGTATTCCCCCATAGTGAACATAAATAAATGTGTACCCTCACAGCGCTGTCCTTAAGTCCGGCTATCCATAGCCCATAATATCCTACTAATATCCTAGTACACAACTAGCTTGACACTTTCCCTTGAGAAAGCTAGTTGTGTACTAGTGAAACGCGCGTCGGGTGTCCCAGGACTTGGCATTGTGTTCTGCCATGTGAGTAGTTACCCTTCATTTTCCCCCCTGCCTCCCCTTTTTCGCGTCCCTGTGGTTTCCTCCTTTGCAAGCGCTACTCAGACCTGAGTAGGATATTATGGGCTATTGAATTTGTCCATAGTGGAGTATTATAAGGCACTTATAGGGTGTGTGCACATCCGGTGCTTAAATAATATGAGTCTGGTTTATGTGTCATTAACACTATATACAGTGTTCGTGTGTATAATGTCACTAGTGATCACTGTATTACCTGCACACTATATACAGCGTTCGTGTGTATAATGTCACTGGTGATCCCTGTATTACCTGTACACTGACTCTATACACTATATACAAAGCTCCTGAGCATAATGTCACCGGTGATCACTGTATTACCTGTACACTGACATTATATACAGAGCTCCTGTGTATAATGTCACTGGGGATCACTGTATTACCTATAGACTGATACTATATACAGAACTCCAGTGTATAATGTCACCGGAGTTCACTGTATTACCTGTACACGGACACTGTATACTAAGTACAGATCTCCTCTGTATAATGGAATTAGTATTGTGTTTTTTTGTTAATGATCAGTATTGTAGTATTCAGTCACTATGTTGTGGTAATATGTGGTCTGGTCATGGTGTGGTGGTATTTGTCCCTTGCATGTGACACTATTGGTAATTTAAAAAAATGAAAAATAAATAAAAACATACCTAAAATTGTATTGGATATTTTAACAAATGTTTAATTATTTACAGTAGAGTAGAACCTGGCCAAAAGAGTCTACCTTGTCGTGGTGGTGGATTAAAAAATGCTGAGAGTTTAGAATAATAGCATAGGGACGCTAGGATCTCGTGTTTCAAGTGGTTAGGATTGTGCTGATGTCAGGCAGCTGCTGTAAAGACGCCTCAATTTTATCTTTGCTGTGTGCCCCCTGGTCCAATATGTATGCCACTGCCCATGAGTGGGTGTATCTACAGCCACAGGGCTCCAGTGGTGTTTTCTTGCATGGCGTTAAACATAGTGCTATGTGAGTTAGAAACGGACAACGGCAAAATGAATTGACATTGTCCTGGAACATGGTAAAGGGTGTTCAGTCTGAACAGAGGTTGTTTAGACCTGGGCTAGCTGCAGGATATCTGGGGAGACTTTCCAAAATGTAGTCTAAGGCCGGAGTCACACTACAGCGAGATACGGCCGAGTCTCGCAGGTTAAAACCAAGCTCTGGCGCCGTCACTCCGGAGCGAAGCGTGCAGCTCCATGTATTGCTGTGTGGCTGCACGCTCCGCTCCGGAGTGCCGGTGCCAGAGCTTGGTTTTAACCTGCGAGACTCGGCCGTATCTCGCTGTGTGTGATCCTGGCCTAACTACTAAGACCTTCACAAATATCATTGGTCTGTGACATCGGTGTCCTGTATGTATCTACTGTAGCACAGACACAGAGTTACATGAAAACCAAAGTGATCACGCAGTAATAAAGAAAATTTTCAGTGTCATGTAACAGAAGCCTCACCAGAGCACAGGGACGAGATCTGCAGCTTCATAAAATACTTTGTGCTTTGGTTTCTCACATTTTTCAAAATCTCCAGATTAATCATTGAGATGCCCAGACCTCACCAGACAGACCCTGGTGTGCTGGAAACCTCTGCCAAGAATATAAATACTGCTCTATATACCTTATCTTTGTCTCTTAGGTGTATAAAGTGATTAATCAATAGGTTGCTGAAGCTATACATTACTTATCCTGTACTGATCCTCATTTGCATTGTGTATTATACTCCAGAGCTGCACTCACTATTCTGCTGGTGCAGTCAATGTGTACATACATTACATCACTGATCCTGAGTTACATTGTGTATTATACTCCAGAGCTGCACTCACTATTCTGCTGGTGCAATCACTGTGTACATACATTATATTACTGATCCTGAGTTACATCCTGTATTATACTCCAGAGCTGCACTCACTATTCTGCTGGTGCAGTCAATGTGTACATACATTACATTACTGATCCTGAGTTACATTGTGTATTATACTCCAGAGCTGCACTCACTATTCTGCTGGTGCAATCACTGTGTACATACATTATATTACTGATCCTGAGTTACATCCTGTATTATACTCCAGAGCTGCACTCACTATTCTGCTGGTGCAATCACTGTGTACATACATTACATTACTGATCCTGTACTAATCCTGAGTTACATCCTGTACTTTCACAGTTCAGTTCGATTTGCCAACGTTTGGATGTTTGCCGAACGGTTCCCTGAGTGTACGAGAACCCCATTAAATTCAATGGGAGGCCAAACCAAACCTATACACACCTTAAGGGGTGGCAAAAAGCTTCACAAACAGCTAGTATTGGGGGCAGAAACCATGAAAAGCGGCATTAATTTACCCACAGTAGAAATGTGCAAATGGCACAGCAGCAGTCAGCCATGGGTCATGCAGGAGGTATCAGGGTCTGGTCTAACATCAACAGCTTGGAACTGAAGTTTCAATGAGGACCTGGTGGTTAAGGGAGCGGTGTAAGCCTTCTTAGCTGGGAGACCTGATACCTCATGCAACACCTACAAATTTTGTTCTTCCTTCCACACTCAGATGGCACAAACATAAGTTTCATAGACTATTATTGGTAGAAAAATGTAAGTATGGTAACACAGGTAGTTGAGTGAAAGTAAGTGCAGGCCTGCAGAGGAAACCCACCAGATAGAGACCCAACTTGGAATCTCCATATTTCAAAAAAGCTGTTTGTAACATCAGCAGCATTAGCAACAGCAGGCACAGAAGTCACAACAAAGGTGGCACAGACTGCAATAATGCAAGATCAATGCATGACTCTAAATAACTACATTGCCTAGTCTGCCCAATCTGTGACTAGGGTGTAAAAGTCATTGGAGATCCATGACTTGTTAATTTTGATGAAAGTTAGGTGGTCTACATTTTCAGGGGACAGCTGGCTGCGCTTATCCGTCAGGACACCACTAGAAGCGTTGAAGACACGTTCTGATAGAACGTTGGCTGCCGGGCACGACCAGACCTTCAAGGCGTGACAGGCGAGCTCAGGCGACACTTCCATTTTTGAAGACCAAAATGCAAAAGGGTCCAACCCCCCGATGGCAATGATATTAAGCTCCAGATACTCCTGCACCATCCTCTCCTGTTATGATGAGTCACCGAAGGAGGAAAAAACAAAATACTAGCTAAGTCCAGAAAAACCAGAGAGGTTGGCAGCTATCGGATTGCAGACCCCTGAACCTATCCACAACAACTAGCTGTAGCCGTGGGGGGTTCCTACGGTGACCTAGACCCCTCGATCACAGCCAGAGAACTACATAGCCTAAAGACAGAAAGGGGAAAAACTAAACTGCCCCAGAGCAGACCCCAAAGCAATAGGCAGCCCCCAACATATAATGACGGTGAAGCAAGATGAAAACACTAACACAGATAGAAAGATAGGTTGAGCAAATGATGGGGCCCAAGCTAACTAAAATAGGACAGGATAGGAAAGCTGCTGTCTGCCATCCGCAAAAACCCTATCCAAAATGTACCAACCGACTGATAGGAAAAACAGGCCCTGAGGTCGCTAGGCTTCAAAAGACTAAATCAGCACTCGGGTATAATCTGAAGACAGAGCAAAAGATCAACAGATCAGAGACAAAAATGGAATTCAGCTCACCCCCGGCCGGGGATGGCAGAACTCCCAAAAAACAAGGCAAAACAAAAACAAAACTGGTGTACAAAGCAGAGCAGAAAAATTTAGCTTTGAGACGCAGGAATCAGACTGGTCTCCAAGAATCCAGCAGGATCACCAGCAAGGCAGAAGGGCATCGGCTGCCTTATATCCAGTCCTCAATTCCAGCCACCCAGTCATCATCTAGCTGCCCAGGTGTTTGGTAATCAGCCTCACTACCTTCCTTCATCAGAGGAGGGAGTTCATCAGACCTCAACGGTGAAGGGAAAAATGAACTCACAACACTCTCCAGTCATTCACTACTTGTCAGACTTGTACTCTGTTCTGCTGGTGCATGGGCTGCTCTAAAAAATGTGTGAAGCGACTCACAAAAATTGCTTATGCCAGTTACACTGCTGCTAATGTTTTTGCGATGACGACTTGACGTTCCCAGAGTTGAACGTCTAGAACTGCTTTCTTGGGGAAAACCACTCTTAAGCTTGTCTACAAGCGTATTTCGATACTCTGCGTCCATTTCCAGGGAGGTAAGCATCTGGCTAAATTTACTTTTGCACTGTGGATCTAACAGTGCCATCCCAGTAGTCAGCACTATTTCTAACCCTAAGAATATGGGCATCATGTTGAAGATAATGCAGCAAGAAGGCTTTATTTATCCCCCTGACGAAGGAGATTTTATTTCCGAAACGCGCGTCGGGGCGCGTTACTATACAACTCACATAGCACTAATTGGCTAACAGGTATTTTATATTTTGTGTTTTAATTGCACTACCCTAGGGCGATTTGTATTATTTACACAGTTGCACTCTTGCACTTTCGGCACATTTATGAATTTTTTTATGCAATTTTTGTGTCACTATATACATGCACTTTTTTACCTGGATTATTAATGTAGCCTCGTTTGTTATGGAACGGTTTTTCCCTTATCCATAAATATATTGCTAATGTGGTTGTATATGTTATTATTAATTTTTCTTTTTTATTATATATATATATATATATATATATATATATATATATATATATATATATATGTGTACATTTTTTATGCACTTAATTGTTGTGCCAACATTTTAATAAAGGCATTTTTTATTTCTATAAAGATTGTGCCACTCATTATTATTTTTTATTTTTTATTTTTATCATCATTCATGTTGTATATTTGTTTGATCCTATGGGATTTCCTATTCTTATCCACCTTTGAGTAATTTTTTTTTAGAATGGACCATCTGTGGTTCCCCACAGTCAGTTTGGGCGTTTGGAAATTTGTGACGTGGGGGAAAACAAGGGTGACTGGGGTGCCACCTCTGAGGATTGTACTGTGTGTGATGTTAAGGTGGAGGAAGAGGAGAAGAGGCCACTTAATGCAGCGCTTGCCATCCACTGGAGCACATGCGCTTTCTGGCCCTCATCTACAAGGCGTACCACTGGGTGGCTGCCAAAGAAAGGGAATGGAGTATCCTGTCCAGTAACAGATGTTGTCAGTGGTATTTGGATAGGACAAGATGGCGTTTGTTCAGTTGAGCTTTGATTAACATTAGTACCTTACCCACATACTCGTCGAACACCAAGCCTATTCCCCCTTCCCACTCATGTTCTATGTAGGCTTCCCTTCTTGTAACTTGCTGTTTCACAACCTTAGGCCCACAGCTGTCAGTCACCTGTCACTAAATGAACAATTGCTATCTATTTTCTTAGATAGTGTGCCTGAACAACACTGTTATACCTAACGATTTTTAAGTGGAAATCTGGCCTTCTGATTTCTCACTGAAACAGAGTTTTATCACAAACAATTTGGAATAGCTACTTGGCCCTCCTGGCTGCACCCCAATATTAGCCCTAATGATTTTTAAGTGGAAATCTGGCCTTCTAATTTCTCACTGAAACACAGTTTTATCACAAACAATTTGGAGTAGCTAATTGGGCCTCCTCGCTGCACCCCAATATTAGACCTAATGATTTTCAAGTGAAAATCTGACTTTCTCATTTGACACTGAAACTGTCAGAGACACCGCACTGCACTTGCTCATAGAGCCAGTGCGTGTGTCCTGAGAACAGAAGCAGTGCTAAAAGATACCTGTGGAGCAGGGCAGCAGATGTGACCATGCGTGCTTCAGGCTAATAGTGTTAGGGTCCAGTCAGCGCTGGAAGGTAAAGAAGCACGGGACCTGCGGACACTGAAACTGAATAATCTGGCACGGGACCTATGGTCATGTGACTGCAAGGGGGCGGGGCTTAGCGTCCTGTTTTCAGATAGGACAGGACACCACACAACAACTCAGAGTCAGGCAAAACAGAGGTCACAGCAGTACGGGCAAACGAGGTACAGGAGGGACAAACAGACGGGTAGTCAGACAAAGCCAAAGGCCATACACAAGAGGGCGACGTGGTACCAAGGGGACAAGCAGAGAGAAGTCGGGGCACAAGCAGAGAGTCATACACGAGAGGTAGCGCAGTACAAGAGGGTCAGGCAGAACTCGTAACAGGGACAGAACCAGATCACAACCGAACCAGCAAGCAAGATATCAGGCACAAGGCACACATATACAAGAGGTCACTTAACTCAGCCGAGGGCAGGAGTATAACTGACACCGGACCCAGGTCCAGTGAGCACTAAATAGCCTCCTTCTGCCAGAGAGAGGCAGCACAATTAACCCATAGTCTAACCAGGACGGGTCAAAGCGAAATCCCGTCCTGGATCATGACAGTACCCTCCTCTCAATGGGGGGCCACCGGACCCCCAGGTCTCTCAGGGTACTTGGCGTGAAAGGCTCGGATCAACCGATCCGCATGAACTGATCGAGCAGGAACCCACGAGTGTTCCTCAGGACTGTAGCCCTTCCAATGTATCAGATACTGAAGGGCGAGACGGACCAACCTGGAGTCGACAATTCGTTCCACCTCGTACTCAGCCTGCCCATCTACCAAAACCGGTGTCGGGGAAGATGATGATCCCTTCCCACCGGACCTCACAGGTTTCAAAAGGGCCTTATGGAAAACATTAGGGATCCTTAGAGATGGCGGAAGACTCAACCGAAAATCCACCGGGTTAACTGCTTCGGTAATTACATAGGGACCTATAAACTTGGGTCCAAGCTTCGCAGAGGGGACCTTGAGCCTTATATTTTGGTGGATAACCATACCTTATCCCCAACCTGAAACACTGGACCCACGGATCGTTTTTTGTCCGCAAAAAATTTAAATTTGTCCTGGGCCTTCGTAATGTTATTCTGGACTTCCCGCCATACCTCCCCCACGCTGGATCGTCTCATCCGCCCCAGGACACCCAGAATTCAAGCGGGAAAATTCTCCAAAATGAGGATGAAACCCATAATTGCAAAAAAATGGAGATGTACCCGTAGACTGGTTAGTGCGGTTGTTAAATGCAAACTCAGCCAATGGTAACACAGAACACCAATCATCCTGTCGGGCTGAGGTCAAACAACTCAGAATTTGCTCCAGAGACTGATTGGTCCGCTCAGTCTGCCCATTAGTCTCTGGATGGTAGGCGGATGAAAAGGACAGACCAATACCCAACCTCCTACAAAAAGCTCTCCAAAATCTGGACACAAATTGCACTCCCCTATCAGACACCACATTCAGGGGTACCCCATGCAACCACACCACATGCTCCACAAACAATCTGGACAATGTTTCCGCATTAGGTAGAGCTGCCAAAGGTACAAAATGTGCCTGCTTACTAAACCTGTCCACTACGACCCAGACCACGGTATTACCCTTGGAAGGGGGAAGGTTGGTGATGAAATCCATGGACAGATGAGTCCATGGTCTCTCAGGAATTGGCAGTGGTACCAATTCCCCGGCCGGCCGGTTATGGGGAGTTTTCGCACGGGCAGAAACCTCACACGCAGACACATACTCCCCAACATCAGAGGCTAAAGAAGACCACCAGAATATTCTAGCAATGGCCTTCCGGGTCGCTGAGATCCCTGGATGTCCACCCAGAACTGAGTCATGGAACTCCTGGAGGACCTTGAGACGAAACTGAGCTGGCACAAAAAGTTTATCCACCGGCTTAGCTGGAGGTGCAAGAGCCTGGGCTTCTCGAATCTCCCGTTCCAACAAATTAGAAACCTCTGCCACCACCACCCCAGGCTGAAGAATGGAGGATGGAGGTTCCGGGGGGGACACCGGCTCTAGACTGCGTGACAATGCATCCGCTCTGATATTCTTGGATCCTGGTCGAAAAGTGATCGAGAAGTTGAATCGGGAAAAATAAAGTGACCATCTAGCCTGTCTGGGAGTCAACCTTTTAGCTGACTCAATGTAAGCTAGGTTTTTGTGGTCCATGATTACCGTTATAGGATGAACAGCCCCCTCCAAAAAATGCCTCCATTCTTCAAAGGCCAACTTTACGGCCAGAAGTTCCCGATTCCCCACATCATAGTTTCTCTCTGCAGGGGAGAACTTCTTTGAGAAAAAGGCGCAAGGTCTTAAATTGGTCAAAGTGGCGGGTCCCTGGGACAATACCGCCCCCACCCCCACCTCTGAGGCGTCTACCTCAACAATAAATGGTTCAGAGGGGTCCGGTTGAATAAGAACCGGGGCCGACATGAAACATTTTTTCAAAAACTGAAATGCCGCTACCGCTGCGGTTGACCAATTCTTGATATCGGCCCCCTTTTGAGTCATGTCTGTGAGGGGTTTAACCACCTGCACAGTGTCGGCGATCAGCTGCTGAGACTGAGCCAGGACTCTTTGTTCTCCAAAGAGTTTCTGAGACATCTGCGTCAGATGCTTAACCTGCTCAGAAAGAGCATGCATAGGATCCATCACACACAGGTGAATGGGAGCAGAGAAAAAAAATGGTATGGGTCAGTTATAATGTCAGAGACACCGCACTGCACTTGCTCATAGAGCCAGTGCGTGTGTCCTCAGAACAGAAGCAGTGCTAAAAGATACCTGTGGAGCAGGGCAGCAGAGGTGACCATGCGTGCTTCAGGCTAATAGTGTTAGGGTCCAGTCAGCGCTGGAAGGTAAAGAAGCACGGGACCTGCGGACACTGAAACTGAATAATCTGGCACGGGACCTATGGTCATGTGACTGCAAGGGGGCGGGGCTTAGCGTCCTGTTTTCAGATAGGACAGGACACCACACAACAACTCAGAGTCAGGCAAAACAGAGGTCACAGCAGTACGGGCAAACGAGGTACAGGAGGGACAAACAGACGGGTAGTCAGACAAAGCCAAAGGTCATACACAAGAGGGCGACGTGGTACCAAGGGGACAAGCAGAGAGAAGTCGGGGCACAAGCAGAGAGTCATACACGAGAGGTAGCGCAGTACAAGAGGGTCAGGCAGAACTCGTAACAGGGACAGAACCAGATCACAACCGAACAAGCAAGCAAGATATCAGGCACAAGGCACACATATACAAGAGGTCACTTAACTCAGCCGAGGGCAGGAGTATAACTGACACCGGACCCAGGTCCAGTGAGCACTAAATAGCCTCCTTCTGCCAGAGAGAGGCAGCACAATTAACCCATAGTCTAACCAGGACGGGTCAAAGCGAAATCCCGTCCTGGATCATGACAGAAACACAGTTTTATTACAAACAATTTGGATTAGCAAATGGTGCCTCCGGAGACTTCAATACAGTTTTTGCACAATCTAGTTAGATGCTGGAAGATCAATTTCACACAGGACCTAGATAGGATTATCTAGGTAACTGACAAGTTCACTTGCAGCACTATCAGGAGCAGCTTCTCTGCACTGTGACATTGAGAAAATGGCACCAGCGAAACAAGATGTCCGCTTTTTATATGGCCAGGGACATATGACTTTGGCAGCCAATCACAGAAGACCTTGTGTCATGACATTGTGAACGGTTTCTGCGCCCTGATTGACTGCCATAATCAACACACATAAAGTTAAAGGAAAAAAAGAGCACGCTGCTCCTGTAACACCTCTGTGGTACTCGCAGGTACGCAGGATGCAGTGACGAGCAAGGGTTAAACTTAACTTTTATATATATGGATAATGAGGAAAGTTGACAACGGTTTTCCACGCAGGGAAGCCAGAAACAAGTACACAAGTAGCACCATACTAAACGGTACGGTGAGAAATGGCGACTATATGGCCACGTTATGGCCAGATAAAGGTCCTTGGACTAAATACGAACAAACGGAGTGTCACTTATCGATCTCTGACGTCCTGCAGAATTGTTGTCCGGGAGATGTCTGGTCGGCGCCTCAGCCGCTGGGTCCAGCCAAAGAAGAGTTGCAGAAGGCTTTGGGCGTTCCTACGCCCTGGTGCTGGGAGGGCGATACAGGCCCCGAGCCAGTCCCCCATCGCTGGGGTAGCCGCGGTTTGTAGCGGGGCGGTGGCGACCGCGGGTCTCGCTGTACAAGCCGCAGCCGCAGTATGGAGTGGGGAAATGGCGACCGCGAGTCTCGGCGTACAGGCCACAGCTGCGGTATGGAGCGGGGCAGTGGCGGCGGCGGGTCTCACAGTACAGGCTGCAGCCGCGTGTCTCACTGTACAGGCCGCAGCCGCGGTATGGAGCAGAGCAGTGTCGGCCGCTGGTCTCGCTGCACAGGCTGCAGCCTTGGTATGGAGCGGGGCAGTGGCGGCCACGGGTCTCGCTGGGTATCTTCCTTGTGCTGCTTAGCACTGTCCGATTCCCTGGTCAGGTGAGCCCCCGTCACTACTGTATCGAAAGTGCTGACTCACTCTCGCTCCTGGACGCCACTTAGACTCCTCCCTCCTGTCTCTCATCTCTCTCCCCGTCGAGTGTCTCCTGCTGGTCTCCACCGCTTGTTTTATAGTTGCCTCGCCCCCTTTCTTTGACCCACCCCCACGTTTCCTGGTCGCCTGTCGGTCCTGGCCTGCAATCGTTCCCCCCAGGAATGTACCCCCTGGGAACCCGGGTGACAGCACCCCTAGTTCCGGCCCAGACACACGGCGGGCTATTTAATTAGCCCAAAAGGCAACGTCAAACAGGACTTGACTTGAGAAAGGTTCCTGTTGTTTGGACCGAAGCGTCGCCTTTTTGGGCTAATTAAATAGCTCTCCTTTTCACTACAAATGGTGTGCTGCCTCTGATTTTTTGGAGTTACCTAGATAGATAGGTAAGGATCTGTACCACGTTCCCATTTGTGAATGATAAGTGCTCCACACCACCCTTAATCCTGTGCATAAGATATGAAGGATCCTGCTTGATCTTATGAATATACAATAGATTGTATTTAATTAACATCCAATGTTCTCCACTTTCAGTGCAGAATGTTAAGAACTTTCTTTCTATCATAATAATTAGCTTACATTAGATGAACCCACTAGGTCCTCTGATCCACTTCCGAGCAGGGGTGTACATAGAAATCATGGGGCCCCACAGCAGAAGTCCTAATTGGGCCCTCCACAAAATAAAACAAAAAAAAACAAATAAAATATATGTTGTGGTGTCACAGAAGAGCATATTTCACAACTTTGCAGCCTTTATCAAGTAATTTTCCTCTTTTTGAAGCCCCTTAGGGGTCCCATGAAATAAGATACCAACAAAACAACAAAAGTGCCCCCCAAACACGGTATGATAGCTCCACAATGCATTCCTACACAATACCTTTCACACATAGTTTGATGGCCTTAAATCACACCCCACCATTCAAAGTATGATACCCTCACAGTTACCCTGACTCAGTATGATGGTCCCAACACAACTCTTAACATTAGTGTAAAGACACACACACACTGTGTGTCTTTCTAGGGGTCGCTGCACATGTGACACAGGACAACCAGGGGACGCATGGACACTGCAGTGCGCCAAATACAACAGAGCAAGACCTGGCGGATCACGTGATGGCTGGGGGAGGCGCAGCCAAGCTCCGTGAATGGACGAGAGCCGACAGCTGGATGAGCGCCGGGTACGCATTCAGGCAAGCCGAGGTCAGAAGCCGGGAAGATGAGCAACAGCCAAGGACGAGACAGAAGGAAGGTGGGGGACAAGCCGAGGTCGGTAGCCAGATGGGAGTGCGGTACCAAAGGGCAAGACAGAGAGAGGTCAGGGATAGAGCCGGGGATCAGAACCAAAGAGTACAGAGCAGTACCGAATCAAGAGACAGAAGTAGAAACAGAGTCCTAGCCGGGTCATACACTGGAAAACAACCACACAGAGGAACAACGGTATTAGAGCGATAACCTGGGTCAGCAACTCAAGCTGGGTAAGCAGATGTATCACTGACACAGAACCAGGGCGGAAGGAGACCTAAATAACCCTCCCTGAACCAAAGAGAGGCTAAACAAGGTTAACCCCTACCAGGATGGGAGAAAGAACCCTGTCCTGAGTCATGACAATTAGTATAAACAGAAGAATGACTTGGAGTTTAAATGGTTAAAAAGTATGCTTTATTAATTACAACATTTTGAATAGAAAAATAGTACTTACAAAGTGCAAAAAAAACACAGACAGGTAACAATCTTTGATTAATTGTACACATATAAAGAATGGTCATATTATACCAATTAGGTAAGTGTGGGATCTCCCAAAGTGGTGACACAATGATCAAATATATCCACAATTATATAATTTTACTGAGCCCACCTTACCAATTGAAACAGCCTGACTTGTTACCAGAGAAATTGAAGTCCCCAAAGCTCGTTTTCAGCTTTCTCAAGGGGAGTTGGTAACAGCAGTACCTACCAGGACCTTCATGTATCTATGGTCTTTTTTACATTTGACTATGAGGGTATATTATAGACACCTCTCCATTATTAACCCATGGGCTTGATGCCATTGGCCATAAAAAAGGCTGACAACTATTACCCCACTTGCCACCAGACCAGGGCAAGTGGCAAGAGTGAGGTTAAGCGCCAGAATTGGCGCAGCTTATGGATCTTATGGATGCGCCATTTCTGGGGCAGCTGATGGTTGATGTTCTAAGTCTAGGAGCCAGCCAATATCCATCGCCTTTTCCTAGGTTATTAATATCAGCCCACAGCTGTCTTGGTTAGCCTTTGCTGATTAGTAATTATAGGGGGACCTCATCTAATTTTTGGGGGGGTCTTTATGGCTATTGCCCCCTTCCTAGAATATTTAGATCAGCCCCCAGCCATTGGCTTTCCCTCAGCAGGTTAGGAAAATTATGGGGAATCCCACAACAATTTATGAAAAAAAAATATTTATTTAACACGCGGCTACGGCCTGCAGCTCTTATCAGACTCGCCTGGTTTAGCTGATCAAAGGGAGACCAGGCGAGGATAATGAGAATTGGATTCAGCACCCAGCGGCTGGGAACAGCGCAAACTGTGCTGCTTTTTCCCAGGCGTTGGTACTTGTCAGACTGATGACACACACGAATGTCATCCATGTGTCATCAGTGTGCATGTGTGCACTACGCATTTCGTCTGTGGTACGTTAAAAAAGGGACATGTCTGCGGGGACACACGGTATATATAAACCTAGCACTCAACTTACTGCATCTGGAGGCACGTTTGCCCCACCTGTCTGCATTGTTAAGTGCATTATTCTTGCTGATAGACGGATTGTCTTAATTATGAGCACATCAAGTTACTCAATGGGTGTATAACCTATTGCTGCATATTTAGTACAGCACATAACTGAAGAAGGTCATAATTGACCGAAACGTTTTCTTGCGTACTACAATAAATCTTCCTTTGATCACACTTAAGTTGAGTGCTAGGTTTATATCTACTGTCTATACGGTTTTGGAACCTAACCTTAGCACCACCCCCTAGTTGTGCTCAAGGTGCTCTTCTCCTGCGGGGACACACAGTCAGTGTGAAAAACCTGACATGCGTCAACCAACATTAAATACGATTGGTGTGCGTATGTACGTATCTGCGATCCTTAAAAAACGGACCTCATACGGACATAAAAAACAGACATTGCCTAAACCAATTGCTGTACCAACAGAGTCGGAAAAAGATACAATCCAGTTCATTTCAGCATATAATCATGAATGGACTAATATGAGAGCTATCTTGTCCAAACATTGGCCAATACTCAAAACGGAGCCTTCTCTGGGAACTTTCTTTGCTGAACAACTCCTTATCACACCCTGGGGCTCTAAAAGCCTAAAAGATATCCTTGTGAAAAGTAATTATGTCTCGAAGAAACCGAAACCTTTTGGTTCAAGGGAGTCGGTTTTGGGATGTTAGCCGTGCCGCCACTGTCTCGCCTGTGCCAATGTCCTTCTCAGCACCACCTTTAACTGAGCTGATGAGTAGAAACATTTCCATATTAACCATCACATCTTTTGTAGTACCACAAATGTGATCTATAATGCGTCCTGTGGTTGCCCTATGATTCATGTAGGTCTTACGATTAAGAATCAGGGTGCATGAGCATGTGAGGGACACTGACGTGGTCAAGACAGTGGCCGATATCTCAGAATTGAAGGCGATTCCCCATCATTTTAGAATTCTTCATAATAGTGATCCCAAATCTCTTAATAATATATATTAAGATGGAACGATAACTCAGAAACGCGTCGAATAAGAATATTCTAACTCTTTTTTGCCTCGAAGAGAGCCTGAAGCTAGTAACGTCACAGGCACACAGGGCGGCAGTTTTCTTCTTCAAATAGATTTCTAATCGAACGTGACCGTTCGGAATGCCGCCAACACTGTTTGTGTTACACAGCACAAATCTGAAGTCACAAGAACCACCGTAAAATCATCCTGCACATTGCAGACCATTGTTCATCATAGAGAACTTTATAAACTGTCCAGACAGAAATATTTATCACTGAGAGGGAAGGCTCATTTATCTATTCATGTTCATGGGAGCTTTGTAGCATGTCAGTGTATTACTTTCAGTGAGCACAGTACTTTACGCACATGGGAAAGGAAGGGTGCGTCAGCACATGCAGTTTTACGCACCCATATATAAGAGGCAGTGATAGTGTATATTTTCTACTAATGTTTGAAAAATTATTAGAATTCCAATGGGAAAATGAGTTACAACGATGTACTAATTTCATCTGGGACACTTATTCTTAAAGAGCAACTAAACTTTGAATCTGATTTTATATATTTGTCAGTTAATTAAATGCCTGTAGATCAGTGAAGTTCTACGTCATCAGGTCACCACCAATCGCTCAATAGATCTCCGAACAATTCACAGCTCAATAATCAGGAGTACAGCTTTAATGGCAAGCGTAGGATGTGAAGTCTGTGCTTTCTATTGAATCAATACCTCACGATGTATGAGTGTGCTCAGACAGGAGCTTTGTGCTCCTGTCTGCTAGGCTGTGTACTGTTTTGGGATCTATTGAGTTAGTGGACGGATGTCTCAGGACTCAGACCTCCACCAATCTGCAGGCAAGTATAGTATCTGCCAAATATGAAAAATTCAAAGTTTAGTTACTCTTTAAGGAAAGGTGCTACTCTGACTGTAATTATGGTGTATGTCCCTTTAATTGTATTGGAATTGCCATATTACTAAGATTTGAGGACATATTGATCTAGAACTTGTAGATCGGAAAAAAAATATTTTGGCTGCTCTACATATTATGGCTCTGAGTTATTGAGAGGGGGAGTGTCGGGGTCAATAGGGAAAGCATTTTTAGGGCCCATTCTCTCCTTCTGGTATATATATTAAGTACATGTTGTCACCTTCTGGGTCCCATTGTAGCTGATTTCACTTGAGGATACTCGACAGACATGCCATCCATGGGGTGGATAGTTAACAAGTTATGTTGGGCAATGCAGGAATCAGGACTATCCGAGGGTCAAAGCGTAATGCAGGTGTGACAGTTTACAGACACCTGTAGTAGTATTGCTATGCACAGAAAGTATTTCCACTTGTCTTAGTGGTTGTGCATAAATCAGCTTTTTCTGCAAAATGCAAAATAAGAACCAGGAATGAAACACAACAAATGCGTCACAAGAAATATCTGAATGAAATATTTCCTTTAAGGCAGAAGTCCAGAAAACATGAACCCTTCAAATTTTCAGCATTATACTGAGAAGCAGTAGTCTTGTGTAAGTTAAAGCTAGGGTCACTTCACATGTATTAAAGAGGAACACATTGTCATGTGATTACAGAGGGACAACACTAATTAAAGGCTGCCATAAATTGGAATAAATAGGTGTCCCTTTTTTCCCCTGGAATGCCAATGCTTCCACCCATGGTGTAAAAAGGTAGAGGATGGCTTATAAAAAGTTGTGCAGAATTGGATCAACTTGTCTGCTTTCAAGAACTGTGCCACACTTATCTACAGCTTGTATGTGGTACTGAAGTTCAACCCCATTCATTTCAATAGAGCTGGGCTGCAATTTGTGGTCTGGTGTGGTTTTGTTCTTGAAAGAAAGAAGCCAAATTTTCTAACCTTTTACAACCTTTTATGGCTGATGGATCCAGCTCACAAATGAGCCACCTTTTAGGTTGCACCAGTTTAGGGAGCCAGTTCACAATCATTTCCATACTCTGTGGTGGCAGTGGCAGAGATCTCAGTTAGTGTATGTGCCCGGATCGCTCAAAGTGTTTGTGGCCAATCACTTGGCGTGGCTGGTCAATCAGTAGAGTTAGTCAGTAGAACAATAGCTGGGCAGAGTTGGCTGCTACTTATGGTACCAAGTGCCTTGTTGTCCAGGGAAAACCAGTTATCACCTATCCACAGAATAGGTGGTAACTTGTTGGTTGGAGAGGGTCCGACTGCTATGCCCTTATATTCTCATTAGAATAGAGAAACAGTACAACATCTTCCACCGCCACTCCATTCATTTCTTATTGGGCTGCTGAGGCTTTTCCAAGCAGTTCCATAGAGGATGAATGGAGTAGCAATCGAGCAGCAACATTGCTGCTCCATGGGGAATAAGAGTGCCCTAAAGGGTATAAAAATGTCCTATTCTTCTGATCAGTGCAGGTCCCAGCGGTGGGACACCCACCAATCGTGTGGATAGACATTAACTTGTTTTAACTGGACCCCTTTATCTTCCCTTCATGTGATATTCTTTGCTAGTTACTGTATTCCTACACTATCCTGGTGCTCTTGGATAGTCATATTAGTTTTTTGACCACTCTTTTATATTAACCCCTTTGATATGGCTTTGTACTGCCCTCATTTATTCTGTACCATCTTCTGGACTTTGACCAGGTCATCTCTAAATGTTTTTTGATCTGATTCTGAAGTTTTTTTTACTATCTGGCTCTTACTCCACTTTGTCTAGTTATTCTCCCAGCTCAGTCCACCAGTCAGAAGCTATTCTGAAGATGCAACCTGGGGCCCATGAAGAACAGATCCCTGTATAAAAGTTGAATGGGTCAGCTCTTAGACCCTACTAAACAGAGTGGAAGGCGTCAAATCTGACCATGAGCGCTCGGATTGTTCCAATGACATATCAAACTTTGTACAAAGAATGAGGGGATTTAAATGACCACCATTCAAGTAAGGTAAAACAAATAAAAAAAGGAAGGTGTAGAATTTCTGTCTTCTATCTGTGGCGCCCCCAGGAGTATGGTCGCCACAATGGCATTGCCTTCCTCCAGGGAGGGTGATGTCATGCTTGGAAGCAAGGAAGGGTCTCTCTAACAGTTAATCATTTTCATGCAACACGGTTTCCACTCCAGGCCAGCAGAGGGAGCTCTGAACCAGGATTGGGGGAGGAGCGCACTCTGAGGGCCAGGAGGGGAAATAGTTAGTGTGAGGAGGGCAACATGTGTAGACATGTGGAGAAAAGCTGGAGGTTGAGCTGAGGACAGAGAGCTCCCTCCTCGAGATAGCGCATGATCTGGAGCCTGGTCTCCACGGATGTATGGATACTGAAGGTCCTGCAACAGAAACCAGAGGAGTAGGAAGCTGTAAATGCTTTATTCTCAACTAAGACTCGGAGGCACAACAGCGACTGGTGAGCCAAGAGAGATAGAGGGCTACAGCTGTCTGCCATACGAGGTAGTTCTAAGAGAAGATAAGAAGGAGGAACTTCAGTGTAACACTGTACTGCATGTACCTCAAGCCAGCGCTAGGAAGGAGACTACACAACCCATCTGATAGAGAGATTCCTGAATTGCTTCCAGGCTAGCCTGCTCCTGTGCCATCTGTAATCAGGACCCTGGACTGCGTTTGCCAAGTAAAGGTAAAGAAACTGCACCCTAATGTGTCCTTGCCTCCTTCCTGCAACATCCTCAGCACTGCTACATCTCTGTGCCAAACACTGCACCTTCTTCCTAACCCTTCATCCACACTGCCCTGGGACTACAGCCCTGCCTGTGGAGGGTTACAACATCATAGCTGCACTACACGTGTAGGGAAGGTGAACTGACGGACGGACGGACTAGTCAGAGTGAAGAAGGAAAGGTTTGCACAGTGTAGGTAGGTGTCAGTTATTACAGTGGGGAAACAGCTAGGAAAGAGTAGTGGACGTGCAGTACCTTGGGTTGACCATTAGATGGCAGGGAGGAGTGTGAGCAAAGGACTTGACAACAGCTTAGGGCTTTAGAAACCGTTGGTCATGGGGGGCGGGGTTACAGTGACAGGGGACCGGGAGAGCTATAAATACTGAGGGAGGGTTCCAGAAGTTTCCAGTCCCCAGGGGGAGCTCCAGTGACAGGAGGACTGCTACAGTCTGTGCGCTGTGAGGAGAATCTAAACCAGGGGGACTGAGGAGAGAGAACATCAGGGGGGTGGTCCTGACAGGAAAGTACCGCAAAAAGGACGAGACAGAGGCGAAACACACCGTGTGAAAGGAGATGTCTGACCAGTAAAATTACTGTTGGTGTATGGGCCTAAGGCGGCCACAGTGACGGACCTGTCAGCAGCGTAGACGAAGTAAAGTAAGGACGGTACGTGCATGAACGTCCCTGGTGCTAAGGTACGGTGTGTAAAGCGGGCCTTGAAACGGAGGCTCAGGAAAGTGAAGTGTATTGAAGTGAAGTGCGGTGTACTTCAGAGGCCGTCAGGCGGACGGCCAGCGAATAAACCTGGACCTGTTGTACCCGAATGTTGCCTCCAGTTGTCTCTGTACGTCTCTGCGCGGTATAAAGAGGGACCACCCCCCCAGCTCGCCCGGCCACGACTCTACATTTGGCATAGTCGGCAGTATCGCCGCCGCTAATACATCATCTTCTGTGGCAGGCCTGCCTTAAAGGATGGAGAAGGACTTGGACTGTGCTGCTTGGATTATAAATACCTGTGGATTACAATTGGCTTACCTGTGGATTACAAATTGGGAGCGCTGTGGTGACTCAGTGGTGCTGAAAGAAGATCCGGGGCGGCATCAGGTGCTGCGCAAGATGGCGGCATTACTACAGCGCAGGGGAGAGGTCCGAGTGTTTGCAGTCTTGTTGAATGGACTGAGGCCCCCTCCAACGTACCCCCGTGGACAGCAGTATGTGCCCGGAGGCCGACGCTCCCATGTACTGGACCCTGGCATATGGGTGGAAAGGTCTGCCAACGCCTCACCCAGCAGGAGGAGTGGCACAGAAGAAAAACTTGGCTGCGGCTGTCTGATGCCATTCGAGTGCTGCCCAACGGACGGTATGAGACGCTGCGGGTGTTGGGGCATCGGCCGCCTAGAGTGGCAATGGTGGCGAGAGATGGAGCTGCACCAGAAGGCATCTTCAGAACCACGGGCAGGCAGCGGGATGCTGAGCCGGGGAGCGGAGCCTGAGCAGAGTCAGCGAGAACGGCCGCCACCAATACCAGCAGAGGACTTCTCAGCGGAGCCCCCGAGTCCGGAGGGAAGGCCCGCAGGACAGTGGAGCAAGGAACGGAGGCTGCGGGGGAAACCGTGTGATGATGGGACGGAGGCCGCAGCGCCGGGGAAGGTGAGAGTACCCCCGGCCCTACCGGTGCCTCCGCAAGCGGCCCCCACCACTCTGCTGCAGCACGCGGCCCCCTGCGCACCAGAAGGCCTAGTTACCACGGGCCCCGTGGTGTAAGCAGAGCTGAGTGAGGCCCCCGCTCATGTCCCCGAACTACCCCGCCCGGAGTCACCAGTGCAGAGCTCACCCAAAGAAGACGCTGCTGCACTTTCCCTGCTAATAGCAGCTGCATCGTTGAAATCGTCCGTTACTCCGGCTCCGTTGGAAGTAGTGGGTGCGGCCTGTCCTGAGGCCGCTGCTGGAGTCGGCTGCGACCGACTTAGCGGGCCCTGTGATTCCAGCCCCCGAGGACCCGGTTGTCCCCATTTGCCACCTGACCACAGCGGCTGCTGGGCCACAGAAATCTTTGGCCGTTTCTGTCTTGCGGTCTTTTTCAGCGGAGTCCCGCCCACCGGACTCCAGGGCCCGTGCTGTTCCCTCTGTGTGGGTAGCGGAGGTGATCAGGAAGAAGGCCCGGGAGCAGGAAGTGTGGAACCTGCTCCACACTCAAGGAGAGGCCGTCATGGAAAAGAAGAGGACTTGAATGGACACCCTCAGTATCCCCGGGGGCTCCACGGCTGTGGGGTCCCTCACTACTAGCCACTGCATAGTGTAGTAGACTGTCGAGAGTTCGGTGCACTGTAGTGCAGTTTCTGAAGAACAGTTCTAGTTTAAAAAAAAAAATGTTTGATGTGCTGAGTTTATTTTTAGTATGTTCCTCTTACAGGATGCTATTTGCTGATTTGAAACTTGACAGAACGGGGATACGGAAAAGTGGAGGAGTGTTCAGGTCCAAGGAAGGGGGGAGAAAGAAGACATGCAATGTTATGTTGTTATATGTGGGTTTTAAAATGAGCAAAAGAAAACGAAAAAAAAAATATAAAAATGGGAACTTGTGCTATTATAAAGTTGTTTAATGTATAATATGCCAAAGTAAAATGCAACAGGTCCGGGTAAGGAAGGTCTGCGGGACCAAAGGAAAGTGTAAGATCCGGTAGGGATCTAAGAGTTGAGGAGGTCTGGGAGACCGGGATGCCGACCATGACATGAAATTGAAAGAAAGGAAAATGGGTTGGAAGACGTGAGGAAGACAGCCGTCCTAGGTCAAGTCCCCAACACCACGGACACCCCTGAAGGAGGAAGGCGGGCGCTGTTAATGATCTGGAAGGTAAGAGACCTCGATTATGGCGTACCGAATAGTGGAAGGTGACAGTAGGGGAGAGTAGGGGAAGGTACACGCCATAGAGAGAATATGGGTGTACCTAGCCCAATTTGAAAGACGTTGTCATGTGGCGTGCGCGCTGGTGAGTAGCAGTAGGCTGCTCAGAGCATAGTGCTCCCAGTATGGTTCGGCCCCCGCAGATAGTGGGTGTGGCTCAACAGCTGGTCCGACAACAGAATGTAGGTGAAGCTTCAGAACGATGAAGGCAGGGATGACGATTGTCGAGGACGACAATGGACAAAGGAAGGAGGAGTGTAGGGAAGGTGACCTGACAGACGGACGGACTAGTCAGAGTGAAGAAGGAAAGGTTTGCACAGTGTAGGTAGGTGTCAGTTATTACAGTGGGGAAACAGCTAGGAAAGTGTAGTGGACGTGCAGTACCTTGGGTTGACCATTAGATGGCAGGGAGGAGTGTGAGCAAAGGACTTGACAACAGCTTAGGGCTTTAGAAACCGTTGGTCATGGGGGGCGGGGTTACAGTGACAGGGGACCGGGAGAGCTATAAATACTGAGGGAGGGTTCCAGAAGTTTCCAGTCCCCAGGGGGAGCTCCAGTGACAGGAGGACTGCTACAGTCTGTGCGCTGTGAGGAGAATCCAGACCAGGGGGACTGAGGAGAGAGAACGTCAGGGGGGTGGTCCTGAAAGGAAAGTACCGCAAAAAGGACGAGACAGAGGCGAAACACACCGTGTGAAAGGAGACGTCTGACCAGTAAAATTACTGTTGGTGTATGGGCCTAAGGCGGCCACAGTGACGGACCTGTCAGCAGCGTCGACGAAGTAAAGTAAGGACGGTACGTGCATGAACGTCCCTGGTGCTAAGGTACGGTGTGTAAAGCGGGCCTTGAAACGGAGGCTCAGGAAAGTGAAGTGTATTGAAGTGAAGTGCAGTGTACTTCAGAGGCCGTCAGGCGGACGGCCAGCGAATAAACCTGGACCTGTTGTACCCGAATGTTGCCTCCAGTTGTCTCTGTACGTCTCTGCGCGGTATAAAGAGGGACCACCCCCCAGCTCGCCCGGCCACGACTCTACACACCATCAGTCCAAGAGGATCTGCATGCAGCGTCGGCTTAACATCTCCCTTGCCGAACACCACAGGTGGCGTCACGAATCACTTATAAACTTTATTCCCAATCCCAACTCAACCCCTTTTACATGGGTGCCCAGGGCCACGGACCGGGTCACCGCTGCTGTGACATTCCCATCTGAGAGACTGGCTCGGTACCGAGTACCCCAAAGCCCTGGGAGGGCGACCCATAACCACAGAGTGATAATACACGTTTTTGGAAACCATTTCTGACCACACATTCACGAGTGTGAATTCTGTCAATTATTACAATTTATGAAATCAAATTCAAAAATCAAAACGTTCTACCGTGCCAGCATAAATAATTTGTATCTGATAACGTAACACAATCTCCCCGATATCTGTGCCAATGCAACAACTGTCCTGAAAAGGAATTAATATTTTAATGCAAGATATAATTAATCCGCACCGCTATAACACCTAAGGACCCGTAGAAGTGCAGAGAGCAAAACGGCCGTCGTCCGTTCACTCCACCTTTCACCACCCTGCCGATGATGTTTTAATATTCTGCAATAAACATTGGATTTTAAGGAACGATGAGTGCCACCCTTACCTTATGCATAGACATTAATATTTTAATACTCCTTATCTTTCAACCACCGGTAAAATTGTTCTGCGACATGAGCTGTTGCACTGTAAAAAAAGAAAAATTCAGTTGATAACGTGATTCAGCACACCATATCTCACCTTGTCGTTTAGTGGCGGTGAAATTGTTCTGTGATTTGAGCTGTTGGCACAGTAAAAAAAAAATAATTTTTGCAGTTGGTAACGTGATTTAGCATGTCATATCCCACCTTGTCATTTAGTGGGGTTGAAATTCATCTTTCCGCATAGCTGTTGCAGAGTAAAGAAAAAAAATGTTTCTGTTGCTAAACGTGAACGTGATACGGCACACCATATCCCACGCCTCATGCACACTGAAACAATTCTTTCTACTGCTACTAACGTGTTACAGTAGGGGACATCTAATCTTTATAATTGTTTGGAGCATATCTTCTTTGTTATACAGGCCTCATCCATCCTGAAACAATTCTTTCTTCTGTGACTAATGTGATACAGTAGGGGAGATCTCATTTTTATAATTGTTTGGAGCATATCTTCTTTGTCATACAGGACTCATCCACACTGAAACAATTCTTTCTTCTGTGACTAAGGTGATTCAGAACACCATAATTCACCTTGTCATTTAATGCCGCTGAAATTCAGCTGTCTGCAGAGTACAATATCAAATTTTTTGTTGAAAAAGTGAGGTTGTGGTGGAAGGGAGATTAGGCTTGGTGTTGAAGGTGTATGTGTGGTAGGTGGTTATGTTAGTGAAAGCACTAGTGAACCAACAACGCCATGTCCTATACAAACACGACTGACAACTTCTGTTACTGGACGAGCTACTCCACTACCTTTCTTTGGCAGCCGCACAGTGGTATGCCTTGTTGATGAGGCCCAGAAAGAGACAGTGATTGAGTGGATGGCAAACACAGCTTCAAGTGTCTTCTCCTCTTCCTCCCCCTCAACATCACACACAGTAGAGTCCACTGTCTGTTGTTCGTGGTTGGAGAGAGGGGACTGAGGAAACAAACATCAGTGTTACCCAGCCACCAACACAGCATGGGCTTGGACCTCATGGAAGAACCTAGCATATGAGTGCCTTCTAGCCGTACTATCTGGAACATAATCCCTGTTTAGTTATGATTCAAAATAGTGCTGACTACTGGGTTGCCACTCTGTTAGATGCACGTTATAAGACAAAATTTTGGCAGATGCTTCCCACCCTGGAAAGGGACCCACGAATGCTGGAGTATCGAAACATGCTTTTACACAACCTTAAGAGAGGTTTTCCCCAAGACAGCAGTGAGGCACTGTAGACTTACAACCTCCGTCACATCAATTCGTCAGTGCCAAAACATTAGCAGCAGCAGTAGTGTAAGCGCAATTTCTGAGTCCTTTGATACATTTTTTAGACCAGCTCATGCACAAGCACAACAGAGTCCAAGTCTGACACGTGGTGAATGAATGGAGAGAATGGTGCAAGAGTATCTAGAACTCAACATCAATACCATCAGGGAGGGTTTGGACCCTTTCATTTTTTGGTCTTAAAAAATGGATGAGTGGCCTGACCTCGCCTCTCACACCTTGGAGGTTTTATTATGCCCGTCAGCCAGCATTCTCTCAGAATGTGCCTTCAGTGCTGCTGGTGGTGTCCTGATGGATAATCGCAGTCGGCTGTCCCCTGAAAGTGTAGACTGCCTAACTTTCATCAAGATGAACAAGTCATGAATCTCCAAGGACTTCTGCACCCCAATTATAGACTGTACAGACTAGGCGATGTTGTGGTTTTTAGTGTGCTGCTTTGATCTTGCATAATTGCAGTCTGTGATATCTTTAGTAGGGCTTCTGTGCCTGCTGTTGCTGCTGCAGATGCTAACACTAATTTGTGGAAATGTGAACAGTCTTGGTTGGTCTACATCTGCTGGGTTGGCTGTAGTGGAAGGTATGTTGGACGCTATTATACTATTTCTACTCTCGTGAAATTGATGCCACTTTGTTGGTGTCTGCCACTAATTTTTGGAATTGTATACACTCCTGGTTGGGTCTACATCTGCTGGGTTGGCTGTAGTGGAAGAGATGTGACTCCCCATTATACTATTTCTACTGTAGTGATAAAGATGCCACTTTTTTGGTGTCTGCCACTAATTTTTGGAAATGTGGAGAGTCCTGATTGGGTCTCTACAACTGCTGGGTTGTCTGTAATGGAAGACATGTCAGACCCTATTGTACGATTTATACTCTAGTTAAATTGATACCACTTTGTTGGTGTCTGTCACTAATTTTTGGAAATGTGCACACTCCTGGTTTGGTCTACATCTGTTGGGTTGACTGTAGTGGAAGAGATGTCGCTCCCCATTATACTATTTCTACTCTGGTGATATTGATGCCACTTTTATGGTGTCTGCTACTAAGTGTTTGAAATGTGAACACTCCTGGTTGGGTCTACATCTGTTGGGTTGGATGTAGTTGAAGTGATGTCGCTTCCCATTATACTATTTATTCTCTGGTGAAATTGATGCCACTGTTGTGGTGTCTGCCCCTAATTATTTTAAAATTGAAGACTCCTGATTGGATCTCCATCTGTTGGATTGGGTGTAGTGGAAGAGGTATTGGTTCCTATTATACTATTTCTAATCTTGTGAAATTGATGCCACTTTGTTGATGTATGCCACTAATTTTTGGAAATGTGCACACTCCTGGTTGGGTCTAAATCTGCTGGGTTGGGTGTAGTGGAAGAGATGTCGCTCTCCATTATACTGTTTCTATTGTGGTGAAAGTGATGCCACTTTGTTGATGTCTGCCACTAAGTTTTGGAAACGTGGACAGCCCTGACTGGGTCTCTCCATCTGCTGGGTTGGCTGTAGTGGAAGAGATATTGCTCCCCATTATAATATTTATACTGTGTTGAAATTGATGCTACTTTGGTGGTGTCTTCCCCTAATTACTGTAAATTTGAAGACTCCTTATTGAGTCTCCATTTGCTGGGTTGGCTGTAGTGGAAGAGGTGGTAGTCCCTATTATACTATTTATACTCTGGTGAAAATAATGCCACATTGTTGTGTCGGTTACTAATTTTTGTAAATGTGTACACTCCTGGTTGGGTCTCCATCTGCTGGATTGGCTGTAATGGAAGAGATATCGATCCCCATTATTCTAGTTTTACTGTATTGAAATTGATGCCACGGTGGTGTCTGTCACTAATTTTTGTAAATGTGTAGATGCCTGGTTGGGTCTCCATTGTGTGTGTTGCCTGTAGCAGTAGGGCTCCGAGACTGGCAGGCTTTCACCACCTTTGAGTTAACTACCTGTGTTACTAGCCTTACATTTTTCTGACAAAAGTAGTCTACAAAACTAATATTTGTGCCACCCGAATGTGGCTGAGCATGATAGCGGGTTGAGCTGTTGCATGTGGTATCAGGGTGTAGGGTTCTAGCAGGTTTGCAGGATGCAGTGACGAGACACGAGACTGAGTGTGTTTTGTGGAATAAACTTTTATAAACTATAGCCGCTGGGGCTATCTTGAGCAAACCAAAGGGGTTAACAATAACCAGTCCACGCAGGGACTCAACAATCCTAACAACACTTTCTAATATAAATGCGACTAATGCAGTTTGCCTGGGTGCTATAGGCCACGTATGACCAAACTACGGGTCCTTATCTCCTATATTGTACTTATCCTTCCAGGAGGTCTGTTAGGATCACAAGCGTGGCCGCGTAGAGGCCGCTGATGCGGCTGCCTTGACGCCTCGATATTCCGGGAAGGAACTGGGCTCGACAGGCCCTGAAGAGATGATGCCGGTGGGGCGCAACAGGCCCTGAAGAAACAATGCCGATGGGGAGCAACAGGCCCTGAAGAAACAATTCCGGTGGGGCGCAACAGGCCCTGAAGAAACAATGCCGATGGGGCGCAACAGGCCCTGAAGAAACAATGCCAGTGGGGTGCAACAGGCCCTGAAGAAACAATGCCGGTGGCACACAACAGGCCCTGAAGGAATGATGCTGGAGGGGTGCAACAGGCCCTGAAGAAACGATGCCGGTGGGGCGCAACAGGCCCTGAAGAAACGATGCCGGTGGGGCGCAACAGGCCCTGAAGAAACAATGCCGGTGGGGCGCAACAGGCCCTGAAGAAACAATGTCGGTGGGGCGCAACAGGCCCCGAAGGAATGATGCCGGTGGGGCGCAACAGGCCCTGAAGAAACGATGCTGGTGGGGCGCAACAAGCCCTGAAGAAATGATGCCGGGGGGCGCAACAGGCCCTGAAGAAACAGTGCCGATGGGGCGCAACAGGCGTCTCCCAACTCACCGCGGAGTTATGACGCAGTCTCTAAATATAACCGTTCACCAACCTCTGCTCAGAGTCCCTTAGCAAACCGGACGGGGGCCTCTACTGCCGCCTGTAGCGAGGTGGCGCCCCCAGGGCCGGTGATGACAGGGCCGCAGCTGTGGGAGAATGCAGGGGGGCAGTGTCCTTATCGCTGTAAAGGAATGGTCTGTCGTCGCAGCGGTCACCTGAGGTAGCCGTCTTGTCACAACAGGGTGGAAAGCAACGGGAGTGGCTGTATGTGACCGTATGCGGGGAGCGGCCGCCGGTGCAAGTCTCTCACGTGTCACTAGTCGGTGAGTCCGCAGCTTTCCTTCCACAGGCCCCTGTCGGTCTCTCCACAACACACCGTCTGCTCCCTCAGTCCTCTCTGTCTCACACGGCTTCCTGTCTGTTGTCCTGCTCTCTGTCAACTGCCACTTCAGCGCGCCCCCTGCTCCTTTTAAGCTTGCCCTGCCCCCTGTTTCCTTGACAACTTCAGTAAAGTCTTTCCCTCTACTGTCCTCCCAGTACCGTTCCCCCCAGGATCCCTGATGGCGGTCCCCCGGGTACCTGTCCTTTCACTGTCCGGGAGTCGTCCTCCCCACAAGGGCTCACAGCAAGTCTTAGTCCTACATACATAGTCAGCCAAGGAGAAGATTTATTTCTTCTCCTGTCACAACCCTTCTTTGACAGCTCACAAGTATTGTGTGCTTACAATACAGCTCCTCTGTCAGTTGGGACACAGCTGCGGGAATTGAGTTTTTCCTTCAGACTGCATGGATTAAATCCTTTGAGAAATAAAACATTGGCATGTTATAAACTAACAATTCACTTTTTTTTCCCTGGTACAGGTCAAGTCAACACTGGACAAATGTCAAATACAAATTTGATGGAAGACTGTTACTGTCAAAAGTAGCAGGTTTGACTGATCAAAGCCTAATGTTTGGCTAAAAAATGAATGTTCCAAGAAACTGCTAAAAAAACAAAAACCTCCTGTTGATGGAACTTTAATCTTGTATAACATAAATGATGTATATTGGCACCATGTTGTGATAGAGCCATGTGTCTGACTGGCTCAATACGTGCACTACTCCTATTTCTCCGAGCTCATTATCACATGAATTGCAAAGTATGCATATCTTAGTCAAGTTAATCAGTTAATCATTTATGAATAAGGTATTAAGATGTAGATTCATTTTAGAGATATGGATATATGGATTTTGTAGACAAGTTCAACCAATTAAGAGCTTTAGGTCACTCTAACAGAGTGGGAAATAGCAATGGAGGAAAAGGGTCAGCTCTAAAGAACTGTAGTAAGCATGTAGAAAATGGGATGATATTAGGACCATATAGTTGAGGAGGTTATAAGAAGCAGGAGAACAATACAAAGAAAAGGTGAGCATTATGTTTTCTAGTGATTTAAAAAAATTACATATGGTACATAATAAAGGAGTTTTAAATAAGCAGCAAGTAGGATAGAGGTCCATAGGATTGAGAATAACTCACTGATCATTGGAACTTCTAAGAATGGAGCTCCGGAACCTCGAGAACAAGGCTCAGTAGAGTCCTTATCTTGAATGAAGATAGGTCTTCACGTCATTTATTTTCTGAACTGTCAGAAATAATTGAGTGCTGTATTCAGGTTTCCAGTTAGTCTCATAGACAATGAATTCAGCAGAGCACCTCTCCATTTCAGATGAGCCCCAATCTCGGGGATTCTGAACACCTATTTTACAATTCTGGGAAAACTCTAGTGAAGAGCGAGTATATTCGTTGCTCGGGTTTTCCCGAGCATGCTCGGGTGTCTGAGTATTTTGGCGTGCTCGGAAATTTAGTTTGTGTCGACGCAGCTGCATGATTTGTGGCTGCTAGACAGCCTGAATACACGTGGGGATTCCCTAACAAACAGGCGTTCCTCACATGTATTCAGGCTGTCCAGCAGCCACAAATCATGCAGCTGCATCAACAGAAACTAAATCTCCGAGCACGCCAAAATACTCGGAGGACACCTGAGCATGCTCGGGAAAACCCGAGCAACGAGTATGCTCACTCATCACTAGAAAACTTTTTAACAGAAATCTATAAGTAAGTAAAAATACTACAAATTAGGTGCAAATAACTGCATTTTTAGGAGTTAACTATACAATAATGTAAGATTAATTAAAGGGTTGGGTCATATCTTAAAAATACTTTGTAGCCAACAGTTGTATTACACCACATTGAAAAACTTGAAATAATGGCTTTAATTTTGCACAGCTTTGTGTGGCCTAGATTGACCAAACATTTAAAATGCATAGATTTAATAAAAAAATGTATACATGTTTAATTTCTAAAATTATGTGGGTATAGGGTCGATCAGTGCTGAATAGGGCTCAATAGGGCCAGATCTTGTGATTCCCTTTCCCACCCGTACCAGAAGGCGAACTGCTGGTTGGATATTTTGCTGAAGAATATCGTCTCTAACAAGATTTGGGTGAGACTGTTCCATTTATGTATTTTATTATTATATTGATATGTTGGTTATGCTTTTCTTCGGCTTGATTAAATGTTATGTTTTTTTTATATTTAAGATAAAAAACTGGGGAGAAAATAGCGCAATAGGGTCTTATCCAACAAGTATTATAGTATAGTTTAAGCTGATCCATAGTAGTATGCAGTTTTAGATTTGATATTCAGCTGGTGCGAATCCATAAGTTATGAATTACCGGTAACCAACGAAAATCTATATCAATGAAGTTTTGTGGATATATCCCGCATTGACTGCTGGTTTAATGAAGATGTCAATGCAAGGATGTTTTTCAAGAATTTTACGTTTTTTATCCAACGCGTTTCGAAGTGACAGTCACTTCTTCCTCAGATTGTTTCCTGAGGAAGAAGTGCCTGTTATTTCGAAACACATTGAATAAAAACTACAAGATTCTTGAAAAACATCCTTGGATTGACATCTTCATTAAACCAGCAGTCAATGCGGGATATATCCACAAAACTTCTTTGATACACAATGTGAAAGCACGCTAACCCTAACCCATTTTTCCAGCCCACAGGAAGCCAGCAAAATGGCAGCCGATAGCAATTTTGATAGATTTTCCCAAAGTGAATTGCAAAAAATGTTAAATTCGGAAAAAAATGTTTTTTTTTGGGTGGGGTAAAATTAACAGGAAATATGAGTTATTCACTAATAATGGGACATAAGCTTAATAGTGTCAATATCAATAATGCATACGGCTACTAATAATGACGATAAACAAAGTGTCGCCCTTTGTGTGGAATGCAATGCTCCACTTTCTTTAATTGACCTTTAATTTTAACCCCTCAGGTACAGGGTAGGGACAGAGAAATGTACCTTAGGCCAGAGAATGTCCTCTGATGTGTCTTACGGACACATGCAAGGAATGCAGTGACACACAGAACAGCCTCTAGATGGGATGGGTCCTTTGACTGCTGTCCAAATAGCTGGCAGCATAACTCACCTGCAAAACTGAGCCTTAAGACAGACTATAAGTACTGCTTACATCAGAGCCTTTCACCAGTCTTCATCTTAAGGTTCCAAGGACAGGTGTACAGAAGAAACACCGAAAGTAAGTGAGCCGAGTCCGGCTGCAGATTTCATGTATTTAGTGGAGAGATGGCATCTACAGCAAATAGATGGATGATAATCAAACAACTTCATTTAGATTTCTCTCATTTCAGTTTCAATTTTTAAAATTTTAAATATTGGAAAATTAGAAATTCAATAATAACATTTCAAAGTCTTGAACACTTGCTTCTACTAGTTGTCTGATAATCTGACTTTTTTGTGAACTTTACTAATATTCTAAGTGCTTAAATGAATGTTTACTAGATTGATATTATGTAGGCATGAACAAAAAAGGAAATGGACTAGGTTTGGCTAACTGGATCATTTTTATCGATTTTTTTAAATTATAGAGTAAAAGACCTTAAAGTCGAGGATTCTTACAGCATCTTAAGATATTTGTCAAAGGGGTCATTCACCTTATTGCTTTAGATATTTTTTGGTCATATCCATTCACATTTATGTATCATTAAGTTCAACCCAATGGGACCAAGTGTTGGCACAAAGTCAAGTACTTTTTTTTTGGGGGGGTGGGTGGGTTGAGGGGGATATTAATCTTAATCTTACTGTATACAATATATATATTTTTTTAAATAAAGGGTCATTCCCATTTTTACTTTAAATATATATTCACCTGTATATACCAATCATTCGGATCGACCCAAGAGGATCAAGTATTGGACCCAAAGTTATTTTTCTTTTTTTTTCAGGGAGGGATTTCTAATGATCAAATGCACAATAAGTTCAATTTGGGACCTTGAAGGACCCTAAAAATTTAGTAACTCTTGATATGACATGAATGCTTTGCTTATAGTTATAAGACTTTGTGTAATTACTGACCCAGTTTTACGGTTCATGGAAATCCTTTACATACTTTATGGTAAAGGTGGCATTATTTATGATATGTAACTCTCTAAAGAAAGTTCTATACTCATAAGAATGAAGTGAATTAACCTTGGTTGGGTCCCTCAAGGTCTCATCTTGTTCATTCTTTGTAGTTGCTACTTCGAGTACTAGTTAATTGATGTTTAATAATAGAGGTCCTGGCAAAAACATCAAACTTATTAAAAAAAAAAAATATATATATATATATATATATATATAAAAAAATAATTTATATATATATATATATATATATATAAGCAACAACTTGTTTTTAGATCTTGTTTCTGGAAGGTGCAAAATTTTACTGTACTTCTTAGATTTAATTAGATTCACTTTAGATGATGATCTCTACAATTTTTTTTTCCTACGGTAATTTAGGTAATTATACTGATTAACGGGTTATAATTGTGTTTACTCTACAGAAGGAACGGAACCAAAGTTTTCACCGGACAGCAAGGTGTCTGGAATGATGGGGAGGAAAGGGGTAATATCCGTTTTGGTAATAATAGCAGGCCTCCTGCTTTCAGGTAAGTAATCACAATGTTTTTGAACACTAATTTTTGGGGGTGAAAAACCAATAGATAACACATAGGAAAAGAGCAACACAAAAATATATTAAAGCTTCAAAGTGCACATGTAAATATCAAGATAATAAAAAAAAAATACATATAAAATAAAATAATATAATTGTTTCTCTTATGTTTAGATCATGGAGCAAAAGGACAAACAACTGAGTCTCTCCCTGTAAGTATGACACAAAAAAAGTACTTTTTTTCTAAATATATATCCCACATTAAAGGACCTAATCCTAGTGTCTTTATGTGATCGCTCCCCCCAAAATAAATAGATAAATAAAATGTAATATTGAACAATAGGATAATAAAATCAATTTAAAAAATTGCAAAAATATAGGGAACACTTTCTATTAAAGGGGCTTAAAAAAGCAGAAACAGCGCCTCATCTTTCTACAGATTGTATTTGGTAATGCAACTTAGCTCCAGTGAAATGAGTGGGGCTCAGCTGAAATATCTGGCGCTGTTTTTGAAAGAGAAAGCAAAATTGACATTATTTTCCAATCCTCGACATTTTTTTTAAAGGTCTTGGCAAGAGTTTTTTATTGGGATGGAAAAACAGCATCATCAGTATTAGTTATTGAGCCAAAGGATGAACTGTAGAGGAGAACAGTGGTCATAGAGACTCAATATGGCAGACAAATCCAGAAGACCTGACAACCAACCGGAAATTTCACTAGTAACAATAAAACAGTTGAAATGATTAATGAAACTCGTTTGGAAAAACATGACTATTTTCTTCCAAAAACAGCGCCATCAGCCCCTGTTCTCAGGTTGTGAACGATATTGCAATTCAGGTTCATAAAGTAGGAAAAAAAAAAGTATAAATTAGAATATTAATTGAAAAGAATAAGACAAAAAAAAAATCTCAACAATAAGGAAAAAATATAGTAAAAAAAAAAATCCACCAAAAATAGGGTAGTTTTAACAGTTGGTATTTTCCAACAAAAACACTGTCAATTTGTCAATTGCCACAGGCTTCATACCACAGTGTTTTGGTAAAAAAAAAAAAAAAAAAATTAATAAAAAAAAAATTAGATTTATTTTACCTCGAGGGAACAATGCAAATTTGAAAGAATTTTGCCACACCTTTTGCATAAACACTGTACAGTTTTGAGATGCCTTCAATGTATTTGCGCAATTGATACAGTAAAAGGAAAGGTCTTATTCTAAAGGAACACGCCTAACTTCCCTGGGTTCACTATAGTGTATTTTATAGTAGCAGCACTTGTTAAAGGAACATTGTGAATTCTTGAAAACACTCTTTTCATTAATTATAATTTATAAGACAATATATACTGTAGACGGATTCTACATTAAAGGTGCAGTAAATACTGTCACTGACTAAGAAAATGCACAAATTATGCTGTAATATTTTTTTTTTAAAGGGTTTTTTTTTGGCCACCCAGTGTTCATGAGTGATACTACAGTTTTTTTAAGCCACTCAAAAACACAGCAATATAATATAACCCTAGTATTAATATTACCAATGTTTTTTATTTTTCTTGTTCTCTTTTAACCCTTTACAGACAACTGTGCCTCAAGAGTCAACGACAACGATGCCAACGACAGCGATGCCAGCGACAACTATGCCAATTTCAACATCCCAATCAACGACAACTTTAGCATTCCAAACAACGACAGCTTTAGCATTCGAATCCACAACAACAGTAGGAACTGTACTGGGTGGCCATTCGGTAGGCACTTAGATTTTTCACTAACGCTTACGGTCAAACAGAATAAGTTACTGTTTAACCTTAGTTCCTAGATAAATAAATGGATAGCTAAATACATAGATAGATAATAGATAGATGATGGATAGATAGATAATTTTCTGACAGTTCTCTTTCTTACTTTTTATCAATTTAGTGCCCTTCATACACACAAAATCGTAAGTATTCCTATCCTTACATCACTATCTAATCTGGATTATGCTTTAAGCCATATCTTACTGTCTTTTTTTCCCTATCCAACAGGTGAGGCTATCTGTAGCTCAGTGAGTGGAACGTAAGTAACATTTTACATGAAACTTTTCATGATGATATTTATACATAGCAATAATTAAATACTGCACTATCCATTAGCCAAATTGTTATATGCAATGACATCAGTCACTTTCCTACAGAATTCTGTGCTTCAGAGACAAAAAAAATAACTTATTATAAAATTATTTGAGGCTTTAGCTCATAGCATCTGATTAAAACTTCCCAGTGAAATGAACATGGAATTTGTATTACAGTCTGCTAATTTATGTACTTCTTATTACTGCAGCTCTGATATTGCGACTCTCTTAAAGTCCGATTCGGAGTTTACAGGTGTTTGCGACCATTCCATGCTGCAGTATGGTTGTGCACAAGTAAGCTTCTTTTTGAATTTTCATTTGTTTTTGTGTTTTTAAACCATTTCTATTTACAAGAATATAACTACTATGATACTGCCCTCTATGTACAAGAATATAACTACTATAATACTGCCCCTATGTACAAGAATATAACTACTATAATACTGCCCCCTATGTACAAGAATATAACTACTGTAATACTGCCCCCTATGTACAAGAATATAACTACTATAATACTGCTCCTATGTACAAGAATATAACTACTATAATACTGCCCCCTATGTACAAGAATATAACTACTATAATACTGCCCCTATGTACAAGAATATAACTACTATAATTCTGCTCCTATGTACAAGAATATAACTACTATAATACTGCTCCTATGTACAAGAATATAACTACTATAATACTGCCCCCTATGTACAAGAATATAACTACTATAATACTGCCCCTATGTACAAGAATATAACTACTATAATACTGCCCCTATGTACAAGAATATAACTACTATAATTCTGCTCCTATGTACAAGAATATAACTACTATAATTCTGCTCCTATGTACAAGAATATAACTACTATAATACTGCCCCCTATGTACAAGAATATAACTACTATAATACTGCCCCTATGTACAAGAATATAACTACTATAATACTGCCCCTATGTACAAGAATATAACTACTATAATACTGCCCCCTATGTACAAGAATATAACTACTATAATACTGCCCCCTATGTACAAGAATATAACTACTATAATACTGCTCCTATGTACAAGAATATAACTACTATAATACTGCCCCCTATGTACAAGAATATAACTACTATAATACTGCCCCCTATGTACAAGAATATAACTACTATAATACTGCCCCCTATGTACAAGAATATAACTACTATAATACTGCCCCCTATGTACAAGAATATAACTACTATAATACTGCCCCCTATGTACAAGAATATAACTACTATAATACTGCCCCTATGTACAAGAATATAACTACTATAATACTGCCTCTATATACAAGAATATAACTACTATAATACTGCCCCCTATGTACAAGAATAAAACTACTATAATACTGCCCCTATGTACAAGAATATACCTACTATAATACTGCCCCCTATGTACAAGAATATAACTACTATAATACTGCCCCTATGTACAAGAATATAACTACTATGATACTGCCCCCTATGTACAAGAATATAACTACTATAATACTGCTCCTATGTACAAGAATATAACTACTATAATACTGCCCCCTATGTACAAGAATATAACTACTATAATACTGCCCCCTATGTACAAGAATATAACTACTATAATACTGCCCCTATGTACAAGAATATATCTACTATAATACTGCTCCTATGTACAAGAATATAACTACTATAATACTGCCCCTATGTACAAGAATATAACTACTATAATACTGCTCCTATGTACAAGACTATAACTACTATAATACTGCCCCTATGTACAAGAATATAACTACTATAATACTGCCCCTATGTACAAGAATATAACTACTATAATACTGCCCTCTATGTACAAGAATATAACTACTATAATACTGCTCCTATGTACAAGAATATAACTACTATAATACTGACCCTTATGTGCATGAATATAACTACTATAATACTGCCCCCTATGTACAAGAATATAACTACTATAATACTGCCCCTATGTACAAGAATATAACTACTATAATACTGCCTCTATATACAAGAATATAACTACTATAATACTGCTCCTATGTACAAGAATATAACTACTATAATACTGCCCCCTATGTACAAGAATATAACTACTATAATACTGCCCCCTATGTACAAGAATATAACTACTATAATACTGCCCCTATGTACAAGAATATATCTACTATAATACTGCTCCTATGTACAAGAATATAACTACTATAATACTGCCCCTATGTACAAGAATAAAACTACTATAATACTGCCCCTATGTACAAGAATATACCTACTATAAAACTGCCCCCTATGTACAAGAATATAACTACTATAATACTACCCCTATGTACAAGAATATAACTACTATGATACTGCCCCCTATGTACAAGAATATAACTACTATAATACTGCTCCTATGTACAAGAATATAACTACTATAATACTGCCCCTATGTACAAGAATATAACTACTATAATACTGCCCCCTATGTACAAGAATATAACTACTATAATACTGCCCCCTATGTACAAGAATATAACTACTATAATACTGCCCCTATGTACAAGAATATATCTACTATAATACTGCTCCTATGTACAAGAATATAACTACTATAATACTGCCCCTATGTACAAGAATATAACTACTATAATACTGCTCCTATGTACAAGACTATAACTACTATAATACTGCTCCTATGTACAAGAATATAACTACTATAATACTGCCCCTATGTACAAGAATATAACTACTATAATACTGCCCCCTATGTACAAGAATATAACTACTATAATACTGCCCCCTATGTACAAGAATATAACTACTATAATACTGCCCCTATGTACAAGAATATATCTACTATAATACTGCTCCTATGTACAAGAATATAACTACTATAATACTGCCCCTATGTACAAGAATATAACTACTATAATACTGCTCCTATGTACAAGACTATAACTACTATAATACTGCCCCTATGTACAAGAATATAACTACTATAATACTGCCCCTATGTACAAGAATATAACTACTATAATACTGCCCTCTATGTACAAGAATATAACTACTATAATACTGCTCCTATGTACAAGAATATAACTACTATAATACTGCCCCTTATGTGCATGAATATAACTACTATAATACTGCCCCCTATGTACAAGAGTATAACTACTATAATACTGCCCCCTATATACAAGAATATAACTACGATAATACTGCTCTTTATTGTACAACAATATAACTATTACTAAACTGGAGTATATTTTCTGAACCTAACACATAGACAGCCATAAGATGCTTCACATTAATTATACAGAAAATAAATATATCTTTGTACCGTGTTAGCCAGTAGATAGAAAAAAAATTAGATTTGAGAGTCTATTTGAGTGGCTATTAAATGGTATCAACCATTGAGGACTCTCAAATCTAAATATTTTTCCACATTAATGAAGAACTGTATGTCTTTTAATGAATTTGGCATATCTTATTCCAGCATCCGCTCTTGACAAATTGTACCCATTTACTTAGAAATAAGTCTAACAAATAACGCTGTTTGCAGATTGCATGAAATGATCTTTTTGTTTTCTTACCCTTAGATTGAGGGCCTCCCAGCTGCCAGCTATGCTAAAGTCCTTGAATGTTTCCTTCGTGATGACACAGTTGTCACCTCACAGGAGGCCTACAGTTATATCATGGATCAAATACCTGTAGACACTCTTGGGGACACCGTAAACATGCTCAATGACCAAGTAAGCACATATCCATCCAGTAGGGATGCAACATTTATCTAGAATATGTTAGCAGTTGCATTTTGCCATGCATTCTCCCTGACCACCGCACGGCAGTGCAAATATAAAGCTTCTTTTGAAAATTGAAAGTTCATTTATTCAGATACAATAACCTGAATTCTTCAACACATAATTGTGGACCTGATAATTGTGAACCCAAGATATCTCTTTTTTTTTAGTATTGAATCTTTATATTTCAGGTTTCTTCTGCTGACATCTCAGAAAACAACAAAAAGTATTTTTTGAATGCTGTATGGCTAAAAGTGATTCAAAATCCAGAAAACTTTAACCCAGGTTATTTTGCAACATGGATCTCAAGATTATACCTGTATATTCCCAGCATTGACAACATTATTCTGGACTGCATAACTTCCTTGGCTCTTTCAAGTGACAACTTTGAGAGCATGTAAGTATAGTTAGTCCATGTTAAGTCGAGAACTCCGTGAGTCATCTCTTAATATTTCTAAAGTTCTTAAAAAAGTTATTTATGTATTGAAATTGTTTCAGATGAAACTATGGAAAATTCAAATCAGAAAATTCAAAAGTTTGCTAAACTTTGAGTTTTGCTATTTTTTACAGTGTTATGGGCCTATCTGTATCATACCCTAAATTTGACCAAAGCAAGAAGGAACAAATTGCATTATGGATCACTGATTGCCTCCGCATTTATTGTAAGTTTAATAGAAAAGTATCAGCATGGGTGGGGCCAGAGATCCTAGCCATGCCAATCAGTACGGACTGTGTCCACCAGAAGAGCATTCCATTAACTAAATTATTTCTGCCTTTTAAGCTTACGCGAAAACAAACCCAGCCGATTCTATGAAGGCCTTCTACTCAGTGTTTCTTCAAAATGTTGACTTTACTTCAATATCTGCAGTTTTTACCGATGCACAGATGGTAAGTTACTACTCTGAAGCAATCAATTCTTCATTAGGTAAATGGTAATAAATGGTAATTCAACATATGATTGGACTGTTTACTTTACAGGCAACTGCAACAGACATTTTAACAGACTTCCAATTGGCCCAATACTGTGTTGCTTCCAAATCTTTCAGCAGCTATGAAACAGCCTTATCTATTCTGCAAATACTGAGTGGCAAAGACTTTACTTTCGTGTTCAATTTTCTCAGTACCTTGCCAGCGGATAACTATGGCCAAGAGATCTCATACTCCTTGCTCTATACTGCGCTCATCAAGCTTAACGCTTCCGATGATCCTATTTGTAGACCAAAAATAACAATAATCTTCCAAGCGAAATTAAGCTACCTATTGAAATATGTCAATAGTTCTATCCTCGATCTGATTGTCTTTGGAGATTGCTCCGATTACCAGGCCGTGTAAGTAAACCTGAGATCTACACTTTCCTCTACTTAACCCTACTCTTTGCTTTATGGTATTATTAACTAGATTTTGGCAACATTCTGTTTTCTTACAGCTATGGAGCCATTGATGGAGTTTATTCCAATCTTTCAAACGACAGCCAAATATTATTGTTTAACTACCGAAAAAATTACTTAAACTCAGAAGTACAAAAGTCAGGTAAGGGTCTTATTATTTTTCTGTATAGAATCTAGAATTCACATTGGATTTAGAAAACTCATAGTGTTCTGGAGTCTTTCCTATTTAGCAGAGCAGATAAAGTTTTCAAACATTGTATTTTGGACTGGAGGATGTTACATATCCATGCATTGCCTGGAGAGCACATGAACCTTAAAGAAGTATCAGAGACTGTTTCTGTGAAGAAAAAATACATTTTAGCCTGAACAATTTTTTTTTAATATTTTCAAAATGAGTCCAATAACGTTAAGTACTAGTACAAATAAAAACCCTTGTAATAGATCATGATTTCTTATTTCTGCAGGATCCGCTTGCACATACGGTGTTTCAAGTTCCGAATGGTTTGTGCTCAATTTAGGGGCGTCCTCTAGCTATTTTTTATATGCTGATATGATCCGTTTCAATCCCAAATTCGATGGGGTAAGTCTTTGTTCTTGTCCAACTTAGTTAATATTTTTCCAGAAAAGTACGTTGGCTAATACCCTGTACCTTCTGTTGACTTCCAACTCCCTTATGGTATATATTGTGGAAATAACCATAAGCTATCACATAGTATGTAATATAAGCACCATACTGCATGATGTCCAAATAATATTGTCATATGTTGGCCAATTAACACTAACAAATTAATAGACTGTATGGAGTCTATATAACAGTGCAGAAATATTACCAACCAAATATCATCTTCAAACATAAAGTAGTCTTTCAACAGTGCCGTACAATTCATGGTGGTGGTCACAAGCTTAGTTGATAGCACAGGTTGCACAACCCTAAGGCTAGCACTTGCCTTGGGGACAATGACTGATTTCCAGGTGTCTCTGAAGCTTCATTTTCAAAAAGGGTTAAACCCTTTTAAAAGGCAAATGCATTGATCATTTCTTTGTGCTTTCTTTTATTTCCTAGTTTGCCACTATTGAAAATCTCACCTTAAATCAATGTATGGGACTTATCGAAGCATCTGAAATATTGACTTCTCCATCTCCAATAGACTATGAGATACGTATTTCAGCAGTCATCTCCTACCTGGAAAACAGGGGATATGAGACCTTACAATTATTCTTAATAAAAGTAAAAGCATATCTAATTCAGGTGAGTGGCGGTCTACCAGAAAATACAAAGCTACACGAAATCTTTCCGCATTAGGTCTTCTCAAATATTGTTCTCCAATGAGTTCATCTTGTTTTTTTTCTTCACAGTTTAATATCCAATTTATCGTCAACTTTAATGTCCGAAGCCTCTTCTTACAAGGGTTTTGGGGAATATTGGAACATAAGTTTGCAGAGTTCACCTCTAATGATTGGCTCGTCTGGTACACTGACTATTTGTCCTTCACCCTGTCTGCAATTACCAAACAACAACTTTCCATCCTCTCCAACGGTGTGGTGGAAGGCTGCTCCAACATGCAGTTCATGTATGTAGCATTTGACTTGACGTTGAAATGTTTTACGGAATAAGCTGTAATTGGCATCAAAAAGTTGAACATAAATCTATGTTCTAATCATTTTGTCAACCACAAATGATTTGGTGAGGAAGCACTTACAGTATGTGTAAACCTTATTTTGGGTTGATATAAATCAAAGCTGTAACAAGTTCTACTTTTGAGTTTTTGACAAAGAGAAACACAAAAATAAAATCCATATCAGGCATATTCGGCAGTCAGAAAGAAAGAATAGCACTCGGAGCATTAACCTTGAGCCTCATGTCATAGACACTATAGCAGAGATATTGCAAAAGACAACATTCAAGAAACAGTTGTCAAATTGAAAGAAGGTCTTCTCTTTTACACGACCAGCTCCACTCTTGGGTTGGCGTTTGGTATTACAGTTCAGCTCCATTCAAGTGATTATATCTCACAGTATCTCACAGACCACAAACAAGAGTAGCTCTGTTTTTTAGAAAAAAAGAACAACTCATTGAAGAAGTGTTAGCTAGGACAATTAGAGAGGGGTAAGGGGTACTTCACACCAAGCGAGATCGCTAGCGAGATCGCTGATGCGTCACCGATTTTGTGACGCAACAGCAATCTCGCCAGCGATCTCACTGTGTGTGGCATGCATCAGCGACGGCCCCCCCGCAAGGTATCGCTGATCGTGTAGGAATGTCCTGGGCCATTTTTTGATCGTTGGTCTCCCGCTGGCCAGCACGCATCACTGCGTGTGGCAGCAGGAGACCAACGATCAGCGAGCTCCCAGCGCTGGGACCTAGTATCCAGGGTAAACCGCGGTAACTAAGCGCGCGCGGCGCTTAGTTACCCGCTGTGTACCCTGGATACCAGCATGCTCATGCTGGGAGCTGGTATCCTAGATAAAGAGCTGGTAACTAAGAGCCGTGCGCGCTTAGTTACCCGCTGTTTACCCTGGATACCAGCTCCGAGCTCGAGCATGCTGGTATCCAGGGTATACAGCGGTTAACTAAGGCTGCGCACGCTTAGTTACCCACTGTTTACCCTGGATACTAGCGTGCTCGCTGGTCCTGATCGCTGGTGAGTCTGCCTGCTTGACAGCTCACCAGTGATCATGTAGCGACGCTCCAGCGATCCTGACCAGGTCGCATCGTTGAGGACCCTAAAGCTTTAAAACAAGCTTAGTATAGAAGGTCAAAGGGGTAATACATTTTCAACAATTTTTTTTGTAGAATTTGACATTTAATAGAACTATCATTCTTCACATCAAATATGTCACAGATCATTAGTAGACACAGTCCTGATTCCATTGGACAGAGCAGATTATTTATGCACTAAAAGTGAAAATCCTCTTGAATGAGGACAAGTAGACATCTTGAAAAATCGAACTTTTCATTGGACAAAGAATAAAATTTACTCAGAACGAATGCTATGCTGAACATTGCCAAAATTATTATAATGGAAATGAGAGTCTGTATTAAAAAATTTTTTGGCTTGCATTTCTTCTTTTAGTGTTGGAGGATTTGATGCTGTAATTGGGCAAATGAAGGACGAGGCAAAAACTGATGTTACCGACTGGATAGTAGGATATCTTCAGAATGACACAAGCAGTAAGTGACCACATTTAAAGAGAATGCCTTATTTATTTCTATTATTCGGTATTCAATATATGTCTATGGAAAGATAAGTCATGTTTGGTTTTTTCTAAAACGTTGCTATTTACTTTCAAAAATTGGGGTGTGTTTGCTTTATGGCAGCTGCAACGATTGGTCATTAATGGTCAAAAATATATCCATAGACTAATATACACTCCAGGACTGGATGGAGTACAGTTACTACCATATAGATGAAACAATGGCAGGGGAACTCTATACAAGACTGTATCTGTGCGCAAAGTGTGTAGCGCTATTTTCTAGGCTTCCAGAAATACAATAGCGTGGTCCTTAACTCACCCCATTAATGACTCTGCAGATCGATATTTCGTATAATGTCTCTGGTAACTCTGTTTCTTTACCAGATTACTCAAGTTTTATTATTTCTCTTTTAAAAGGATGCGTGCAAACTGGAGAAAATTGGTTGGAGATCAATTTCAAACAGTTTAAAGGGGAAGTCAGTGTTACAATAATAAAGGAGCTGAATCCCGATTTTGATTTGGTAAGAATGCAATTCCCTGATGGCAAAAAAAAAGCAACAAATCTTTTTAGGAAATCATAACTTTGTTTATAAACTATTTCTTACAATCTAAAAAAATTAATTCCTGTTGAAAGTAAATTTCCTATACTTCCCTATTGTATAGCATAGATGATGATTCTTTACGGTAAGAGCAGTGAGACTATGGAGTTTCTCGAGAGACAGATTCTTAGCTTTGGGTTTGGTACTGTTGCTTTGTCCTAGGTTTTGAATCCGACTCCGTAAAAATTACATGTCGTTTAAATTTGAATTTTATATTGTGAACCGATATAATTAAAGACAATTTCAGTACAGCGCTGTGGAATATGTTAACGCTATATAAAATATAAAAATATACAATATTTTAAGTAATGTGTCTTAGTTTGATCCAGGCTGGAAGGAGTGTGAAGAGTGGGCGGAACTTTACCGCTAATATGAGGCACTTAGTAACTGCTTCATTGAGATTTTGGGTTTATTTGGATCAAAATTAAACTTAATAATAATAGGTTGAAGTTCGTAGAGCCCATCAGAAGAAAAGATTTTGAGGGGCCCTCCCTCTTGTCTATACAGAACATTTTCCCTCCCACCTTATTATATGTTATTATGTTATTATATAGGACGTATAATAAGGTCTAATCGGTTGTTTTTGAACCATGTGATAGACTCTAGTGGAAAATTATTGTCCCTAAAGTCAGATCCATTGGGGTCTTCTACTGTTTTCTATTGCACCTTTGAAGCCCATTATTGAATCACAGCTTAAACCCATTGGAGGATCAGCTTGTACTCTTATAAGCCAAACCAACTACTGTAACACAGTTAATGTCCATATATTTTTGGATTGTGCACTGATAAAAAAGTCTTTCCATTTTGTTTGTCTTTCTAATACAGATCGAGTCATTATATCTATTTAACGCAGACCAGATAGCACAAACAGTATTCATCTTAACAGAAGCACACAGCAACGTAACCCTCATAGTGAAAATCTTTTCGTACCTCATAGTTGAAAACGATATTGAGAAGACAATTGAGAATTGTGGACAATTTTGGGAAGGTTTTAATAAACAACTGAGTCAGGTAATAACTTGAAGCTATTGCATTGCATACTTTCATTCAATTTTACAAATGCCATTTCAGAATTACTTGACAATCCTTTCTATGTATCTAAAACATTGGTGGTAATGGACAGCTAGCGCAAATCAATGATGAGTGTGCAAATGATTGCGGATGTTTTTTACCCTTTTACTTCGACAAGCATAAAAGAAAATGGAAAAATGTTACGGCCAGCACCCATATCACTATAAAATCAGAAGGTAGAGGGATAGGTTAGAATAATGTTCATTCACTGTAGCAAATGATGGGGTGCAGCAATTTTCTGCCAAGCAAAATAAAAAAAACAATAAACCTATAGTTGACAAAAAAAGAAAAAAAACAAAATACTGACTTTTGATAGGAAACAAGAAATCGTTTACAGAATTCCTTAAGGAGACGAAGGCGGTCTCTTTACCAGGTAAGATGTGGTATTTATCATCAGGTGTCACAGTGGGCCCTATGTTTCTCTATTAGTTCTTTTGTATTGTATCTACAATGGAATTACAACGATACAATAGAAGGTATTAATTATTCACATCTTTAGTCAGATTACTATCTTGAAAAGAGATTTCCTTGCAGCAAGAGGGAAGCAGAGATAAGGTTTCTATTACTTTTGGACTGGTAAAGACCCCATTGCGGTTCCTAAAAATCAGATTTTTTTTATTTTTGTGTAATGGACAGCATGCTGATGTCCATATTATAATTTGTTTTGACAGCAGAAACAATAATGAGTGATACAATAATATATAAGGTATTTAGATATTCACCCATCCCTGCACCTTCTTGATGCCAAGGAATGTTCTACATACTTCAGATCTATGAAATGTAATTACTCCAAATGTTTGATCTCACAATAATTATTGGTCAACTTTCGATCAGTTATTGTTGGCAAACATGGTATGGGATTTTTACTTCCTCATAAACAAAGCAATTAACATATGGAAAGACTTGTTTGCAATTATTACAATCAACCTCTAAAAATCAGTGCATGCATTATTTATATGGAACAATCATATCATTCAGATGATATAATTAGCTCTTATGTCTAACCTGTTTGACTGGGTCTATTGTCATTATAGTTCATTTTACAACTAATTAGTATGCTGGATTTTACTGGGGTTTCACTGGTGAAATATGTTTATACAGATTCTTAAAACTCCTAAAAAAAACATATTAATCAAGTTAAACTAAACATCAGGTTTAGACAAAAATAACCCCCTTATACCAATCTTTGCTTCTAAGCATTGGCTTAACATTTAACACAAACTCGTCCTTTTTATTAGCTATATAACAAATATTTTGCATCAACTCAGTGGCTATATTAAATTAGAGGTGGTGCAGGCATCTCAGTGATATTCCTAATTAGTTCTTATGTGGAAACCAATGATCTAAACCTCAGAATTCTACTCAATGAACATTTTATGTCTACAACATTTAATATGATAGAGAAATATATTGAATAGAGTTGTGATGGCAATTGTTGGTTTTCCTATGGCATTAATGATCTGGGTGATTGGATTTTACTAGTTGGATTTGCTTTACATACATCTTCACCTTTTGTTGCAGCTTTTTTTTTATATCCCTTTCCTCTATTTATTCAATAATTTCCCTTCTAAGGTTGTGGGAAAAATATTAGAAAATGCAAATGCAAAAAGTGTATTTTGAAAAATAAAAACAACTTTTGGGGATTTTAACCCCTTCCTGACATCCGACGGTATATCCCGTCCATGGGACCTGGGCCCCTATGCCCATGGACGGGATAGTACGTCGGGCGCGATCAGCGGCGCCCACGTGATGAGCGCCGCTGATCGCGGCCGGGTGTCAGCTGATTATCACAGCTGACACCCGGCACTATGTGTCAGGGGTGGTCACGACACGTTAACCCCTTGCACACCGCGATCAAACATGATCGCGGTGTACCGGGAGTTAAAGGGAAGCATCGGCAGGGAGGGGGCTCCCTCCGTGCTTCCCTGAGCCCCCCACGGCAGCGCAATGTGCAGCGCTGCTGCGGGGGACTCCTTTCCTCCAGGCCCCCGAATCCAAGATGGCGACGGGGGCCTTCGGGGACCTGAGGAAGCTGGCTGCCTCAGTGCCTGTAAAGCGCAGGCATGAGGAAGCCTTCTGCAGTGCCTGTGTCAGATCGCTGATCTGTCACAGTGATCTGTGATGTGACAGATCAGCGATCTGTCACAGGACAGTGATGTCCCACCTGGGACTATTTAATAAAGTAAAAAAAAAAAAAAAAAAAAGTGTTAAAATAATTTTAAAAAAATCGGCAAATAAATTAGAAAAAAAAAAAATATTCCCCCAATAAATCCATTTTTTGGAAATAATAAAAAAAAAAAACAATAAAAGTGACTGGGATGATTTAGCGAATCCTGCTTTGAGCAGGGGGTTGGACCAGATGGCCCAGGAGGTCCCTTCCAACTCTACGATTCTATGATTCTATGATTCTACACATATTAGGTATCGCCGCTTCCGTAACGACCCGCCCTATAAAACTGTCCCATTAGTTAACCCCTTTAGCGAACCCCTTAAAAAATAAAAATAAAAAACGAAGCAAAAAATAATGATTTATTATCATACTGCCAAACAAAAAGTGTAATAACGCGCGATCAAAAAGACGTATATAAATATCCATGGTACCGCTGAAAACGTCATCTTGTCCCGCAAAAAACGAGCCATCATACAGCATCATCAGCAAAAAAATAAAAAAGTTATAGCTCGCAGAATAAAGCGATGCAAAAATAATTATTTTTTATATAAAATAGTTTTCATTGCATAAAACCGACAAAAACATAAAAACATAAAAAACCGACCTAAATGAGGTATCGCTGTAACCGTACTGACCCGAAGAATAAAACCGCTTTATCAGTTTTACCGCACGCGGAACGGTGTAAACGCACCCCCCCAAAAGAAATTCATGAAACGCTGGTTTTTCTTCATTCTGCGTCCCAAAAATCGGAATAAAAAGCAATCAAAATATTTCACGTGCCCGAAAATGGTACCAATAAAAACGTCAACTCGTCCTGCAAAAAATAAGACCTCACATGACCCGGTGTGTCAAAATACGGAAAAATTATAGCTCTCAATATGTGGTGATGCAAAAACTATTTTTACAATAAAAAGCGTCTTTTAGCGTGCGACAGCTGCCAAAAATAAAAACCGCCATAAATAGTAAATCAAACCCCCTGTTATCACCCCCTTAGTTAGGGAAAAATAATAAAATTAAAAAAATGTATTTATTTCCATTTTTCCATTAGGGATAGGGCTAGGGTTAGGGCTAGGGGTGTGTTGGGGTAGGGTTAGGGCTAGGGTTAGGGTAGGGTTAGGGTTAAGGTTAGGGCTAGGGTTAGGGTTAGGGCTAGGGGCATGTTGGGGTTCGGGTTGGAGTTAGAATTGGGGGTTTCCACTGTTTGGGCACATCAGGGGCTCTCCAAATGCAACATGGCGTCTGATCTCAATTCCAGCCAATTCTGAGTTGAAAAAGTCAAATGGTGCTCCTTCCCTTCCAAGCTCTGCCATGCGCCCAAACAGTGTTTTACCCCCACATGTAGGGTATCAGCCTACTCAGGACAAATTGCAAAACAATTTTTGGGTCCAATTTCTCCTGTTACCCTTAGGAAAATAAAAAATTGGGGGCAAAAATATCATTTTTGTGGAAAAAAATGATTTTTTTATTTTCACGTCCGAGTGTTATAAACTTCTGTGAAGCACTTGGGGGTTCAAAGTGCTCACCACACATCTAGATAAGTTCCGTGGGGGGTCTAGTGTCCAAAATGGGGTCACTTGTGGGGAGTTTCAATAGTTTAGGTACATCAGGGGCTCTCCAAAGGCAACATGACACCCGCAGACCATTCCATCAAAGTCTGCATTCCAAAACGTCACTACTTCCCTTCCGAGCCCCGACGTGTGCCCATACAGTAGTTTTCTCCCACATATGGGGTATCAGCATACTCAGGACAAATTGGACAACAACTTTTAAGGTCCAATTTCTCTTGGTACCCTTGGGAAAATAAAAAAATGGTGACTAAAAGATCATGTTTGTGGAAAAAATACGAATTTTTTATTTTCACGCCCGGGCGTTATAAACTTCTGTGAAGCACTGGGGGGGTCAAAGTGCTCACCACACATCTAGATAAGTTCCTTAGGGGGTCTAGTTTCCAAAATGGTGTCATTTGTGGGGGGTTTCCACTGTTTTGGTACATCAGGGGTTTTCCAAACGCGACATGGTGTCCTCAATTCCAGCCAAAAACGTCAAATGGTGCTGCTTCCCTTCCGAGCTCTGCCATGCGCCCAAATAGTGGTTTACCCCCACATGTGGGGTATCAGCGTACTCAGGACAAATTGCACAATAACTTTTAGGGTCCTGTTACCCTTGGGAAAATAAAAATTGGGGTGAAAAGATCATTTTTGTGGAAAAAATATCATTTTTTAATTGTACCGCTGTACGTTATAAACTTTTGTAAAGCCCTTGTGGGTTCAAAGTTCTCACCACATATCTAGATAAGTTCCTTGGGGGGTCTAGTTTCCAAAATGGGGTCACTTGTAGGGGGTTTCCACTGTTTAGGTACATCAGGGACTCTCCAAACGTGACATGGCGTCCAATCTGAATTCCAGCCAATTTTGCATTGAAAAAGTCAAACGGCGCTCCTTCCATTCTGAGCTCTGCCATGCGCCGAAACAGTCGTTCCCCCCCACATATCAGGTATCTGCGTACTCAGGACAAATTGCACAATAACTTTTGCAGTCCAATTTCTCCTGTTACCCTTGGTAAAATAAAAAAAAAAAATTGAACCTGAATTATTTTTTTTATGAAAAAAAGTTAGATGTTCATTTTTTTTTAAATATTCAAAAAAATTCCTGTGACGCACCTAAAGGGTTAATAAACTTCTTGAATGTGGTTTTGAGCACCTTAAGGGGTGCAGTTTTTAGAATGGTGTCACTTTTGGGTATTTTCTATCATATAGACCCCTCAAAGTGGCTTCAAATGTGATGTGGTCCTAAAAATAAAATGGTGTTGTAAAAATGAGAAATCGCTGGTCAACTTTTAACCCTTATAACTTCCTAACAAAAAAAAATTTTGGTTCCAAAATTGTGCTGATGTAAAGTAAACATGTGGGAAATGTTAGTTATCAAGTTTTTTGTGTGCCGTATCTCTGTGATTTAAGGGCATAAAAATTCAAAGTTGGAAAATTGCGAAATTTTCAAAATTTTCGCCAAATTTCCGTTTTTCTCACAAATAAACGCAAGTTATTTAAATGAAATTTTACCACTAACATGAAGTACAATATGTCACGAGAAAACAGTGTCAGAATCACCGGGATCCATGGAAGCGTTCCAGAGTTATGACCTCATAAAGGTACAGTGGTCAGAATTGTAAAAATTGGCCCGGTCATGAACGTGCAAACCACCCTTGGGGGTGAAGGGGTTAAGAAAGATTAGTGATTTGGGTAGCATTAAAAAAAAAAAAAAATGTATAAGATTAGCAATAAAGATGTTCTTCAATAAACGCTTGCTGCCATATTTTTTTGGAACTGCAAAGCACTTCAGTTATTTCACATATTGAACTTAGTGCCCTCTTATATTTTTGTGATTTCACATAATGTTTACACTTTACAGTTTTTCAACCAATGACATAGCATGAATTGAATATGGTGTATGCTACCTTCAATTGTCTTACAGTACTAATATTGGGCAATAGGTGGAGCTGGGAACTCCGACATCCATACTTTTCTAGCACACATAGCTATTTCCTATTCTTTTGCTACTGTCAAGAAAGGATTGTCTGAGTAACTATGAAAAGGCAGACTGAAGAAGTCTATGGACTGCTAATGAATTTCCAAAAAAATATACCCATCTCATAATATCGGAGGCATATTGATAGAAGAAATCCACTAGAGTTGGATTTTTTTTTGTTTCATTGTTCCTAAAAAGTGATCCTATCTACTTGTGTTATGGTGGGTAATCCAATGCTTGTTGCAAGCTGGTGAGAGGGCATCCCTCTTTATAAATTGAATTATAACACCAACTGGCTCATTCTGAATAGCACTGATTTCACTGAAAAGTAATGACATTACAGACTCAATATTTTAATGTGTTTACACCAATACACTTCATAGTATATAGATAATGGAGGTGAAATGCCCACATATACCAAATACATGCTGTACATACGATGGCATCCACACACATACATATGCGCATGCATATAAAGTACATACAGACACATATACATTACATACATATATACAAACATACGCATAACCATATACATACATATGCACACACATATATAGTCCCAGCAAAAAAACACACATATGAACAGCAAACTAGGGCACACAAATCACCACATTTACAGACAGAGCTATTTATCTGAAGCATTGCGGTGTGCTGTTCAGTCAAAAAACGGAGGTGCTTGCATGAAGAAACATGAGTTTTCCAATGTATTATGAAAAAAGAAGTAGAATGCAGCACTCACCAATGAAGCTGAAACACTGTGCTTCTTTATTTCACATAAATTCCATCACGAGATATGTGGACATGCAGGACGTTAGAGGAATGCTAGGGGAGGGAGGTGTCGGACAACGGCCATTTCGCGATTACTCACTTCTACGGGTCTAGGTGGACCCGTAGAAGTGAGTAATCGCGAAATGGCCGTTGTCCGACACCTCCCTCCCCTAGCATTCCTCTAACGTCCTGCATGTCCACATATCTCGTGATGGAATTTATGTGAAATAAAGACGCACAGTGTTTCAGCTTCATTGGTGAGTGCTGCATTCTTCTTCTTTGTTTCATAATACATTGGAACACACATATATGTCCGCATACATACACAAATCAAAAATATCCAGAATAGACCTACATAACTATTGATACCTAACACACACGTGCTTACAAATAGTTATCCGTAGAAACACACTAAAAAACATAATTTATGCCTTGTGTGTGGTTTAAAGTTTAACCTATATCTCGGTGAGACCCCAACCAGCTCTTTTTTTTTCCATGACCAGATAAAATGTCTCTTATTATTAGGTTCTGTTGAAAAAAAAAAAATCTTATTGATTTCCAACACATTTACTTCTTTTGTGCAGACTGACGACTTCACTGCGGAAGTAAAAGTAAAATTGCTTGAACTGACGACGGCTGAGCTTTCTTTGCAATATTCCATATTCACATCAGAACAATGGTACCTGTGGTTTGCCATCAGATTTAAGTTCGTGATACCACAGGTTACCGTAGATAACCTTGCTCAAATCCCATTGAACATTTCTTGTGACTCCTACCAAGCTGTGTAAGTGATGCCGAATAGAAGTAATATCTTACTAGTATGGGTATTTTTTATTCATTTCTCAAGTATCCACGTGTCATAGATTTATACGTTAGTAAAACACAGGTTAACGTTTATCCAATCGGATAATCAGAAAGAAAGTGCTAAAGTCCCAACAATCGAAATGAAGCCCTCTTCTCGAAACGGGTTTACGCCACTTCAAATCAAAACCACCTGGAGCTAGAGAATCTAGTATTCTTTTTACCCCCATTCCTCTTGCGATGTGTCTTCCTTATTGCTCGCTAGCATTGTAGTGACTTACGGAAGGAGAGCTGAATCTAAGAAGATGAAGAATATGGCCCAAATTAATTGAGACTTACAGCAGAAGGATGAGCTGTTGCGTATGGTGCATACACCTTACAAAGCTCCAAGAGGCAGGAGATGCATCTAGGAGAAAATATAGAGTAACATAAGAACATAACCAAGCTAGGTCAGGCCCACAGGAGGACACGTGAATTCCCCAGTGCGCCCTCCAATCCCCCATATGGGCACTAGTTGGCACAATAGAATTATTTCACAATCATCATTTATTTAACAAACCATCCAGAAATGATTCTGAGAAGATGAAGATTGTGACCAAAATTAGTTAACTCCGACAGCAGAGGGGTGGTCTGTTTCGTAAGGCACATACGCCATCTCCAAGTGGAGGGAAACGCATCAAGGAAAAAATATGCCACAATACAAGGGTATAATCCCACTCCTCATTCATTTAGCAAGTACATTTGTGAATGTAATACTTGCATGTAGCTAAAGTTACTGTTAGGTCACTTACTGATAGGCCCAGTCCAACTCTGGCCATAGCTACATGGGCTAAAGAGGTAATTGTTGTACTTAACCCTGTTACCCTACAAGGTCCAAATACCCCTCAACCACATTAGATGGGAAGATCAGAATTACCCATGGCACATGGTGGGTTTGGGCTCTGTTATAGATCTAGTAATACACCTCTGCCTCAACAGCAAAGGATATCCAGTGAACGTTGATGCATACATTTAAGTTAATGCGATTTCAATTTAAAGTAAAAAAAAAAAATAACTTCCTGTCATATTACAGCATCTATGGGCTGAGTGGAAGCTATGAAGAAACTGGCGAAACAAGCCGGGATGCCGTCTACAACTTCATTATCTCATTCTTTACAAAGGGTGAGTACATTGTGCCAACTAATTAGACAAAACGTAAAAAAACAAAACAAAAAACATCTACATCATTATCAACCATTATTGCCATTACCAAGAAGCATTAGGATTCATACTTGCTTTTGTTGTATTCTTCCTAGGCACAAAATGCTTTGATTCAGAAGTCAGCACTGTGAGCTTCATGGAAACATTTGTGGGATATTACAGATTTATGTTTACTTATGAACAGCTCATACAATACTTCATAGGATTCAATGCCGTAAGTATTAATATAGCTAAGTTAGATCTAAAACGTGAATGAGGTAATTCTACAAATATAATAAAAATGTATACTTTTTTTTTATTATAAAATCCTGGATATTTTGATCTACAGTTTATTTTTTTTGACCTGTAGTTGGAACACCTGTCTGAAGAAGCGGACATGTCCCTTTAATGAACTTGCACAATAATGTTCTCACATTTTTACTTTTCTTTTAGTTTGAGGAAGGAGTCTTATCAACAATGTCTGTAGAACAGATAGGAGACATGATGGTTGTGGCCAATGTGTATGAAAGCTTAGAGCTGGCTGGTAAAGCTTTTGCGTACCTGGAGACACTTCCAATCGAGAGTGTGGATATCTGTTTTGCCCAGTTCACCGCAACAGCCATAAAGGTAAGTTTCATAAGCTGTAAAATACATGAAATTACTCCTCAAACTGTTAATCAACGATTGATCGCTCAGATGAAGAACGTTAAGACTGCACTTAATCATTATTGGCTCTGCAGAATGGCCGAGAGCATGAAAGCACGACGATGGAAGATATTTTTCAGCTCAATGTAATTGATACAATGGTGCTCGCTTGTCTTATATTTCTATGGTTTACGTATATGATATTAATGTGGTTTGAGATACCAAGAACGAGTCAAACCAATATTTTTGTTTGGATTCCCTACAGAATAATATCAACATTGTAAACTTCAGTGTCGGACAGTTCATCCTTCAAAGTTACTTAACCATCATACAGCCCAGCTTAGCAACATACAGCCATGCTCAAACTATACAATTATTCCAAAACAGAATTTCAATCTTCATAAAATTCTTCACAAAGTCCACTTTGGAATCCTTTGCCGTTGAGGACTGCGATACCCTGGCGGTCATGTAAGTGATAACGATAATCAGAATGAGACAGAAATAGAAGGGTACATGGATTCATGTGATCAATAATATATATATATATAGTCCTATTAACAAATGTATACATCACATCGAGCGAGTTTGTCTCCTTACTTCGACTCTCCTTTTCAGTCCCGAATTTAGTTGAGTTGCAATTCCTGAAAATGGCATCTATTGTAGACTTGATGAATTGGAAGGAAATTAGAACCTATTAGAAAAAGTGAATACTTATAATCTGTTTAGCTGGATATTTGAAAAAGGTCTCTGACCACCATCCCACCTCCAACCCATTGAAAGGAGTTCTGCAGGATAAGAAATACTTGGTTAGTTTGTTCCAAAAACAGCCCCAAATCTGTCTGTTAGTTGTGTGTAGTATTGTAGTTCGGTTCAATTTATTAGCACAGATTTGCAATACCAGATACAACCCAAGGACAGGTGTAGTGTTGTTTTTGGAAGCAACCACAAATATTTTTTTTAAATCTTTTACTTAGATCAGTGGTTCCCAAACTCCAGTCCTCGCGAACCCCAACAGGCCATGTTTTCAGGATTTCCATAGTGTTACACATGTGAGAGAATTCCTGATGCCTTGATGATACTTCCATTACCTGTGAAATACTAAGGAAATCCTGAAAACATGACCTGTTGGGGTCCGCGAGGAATGGAGTTTGGGAACCACTGACTTAGATGGTATCTCTGTTTTGGGTGGACTACTATTTCTTTGCTATTTCAAACCTTTTTTTTAACATCCTACCAATTTCTATTATTCTTTTTTTTAGTGTGAATGAGTTGGACAAAGGATTCTCTAGCATGACCCTAGAAACTCAGCAGGACATCGCATCCTGGATTATGGACCGTCTGAAGTCCTCAAATCTCAATGGTAAATGTCATAGTGAAGTTTCAAGGCTGCGTGTTGTGTTAGCGGAACGTTCACATATGAGTTATAGGAAAACTTCCAGAATGTTGGGAAAAAAAAAATTAATTTGTTTATATTTTTTTATTTTTAATAAATCATGTGATTAACTGTGCGAACAAAAGTAAAAGAAACATCTAAATTTCGATGCCATTTTCTTACTGTTGGGTTTCATATCTTTTAAGGATGTGGAAGCATTTATCAGACTACATCGGTATGGGTGGAAAGTACAATGAAGAGCTTCGTCTCAGTTGTTCCCATAACGCAGATTAAAGAAGTTTTTTCTGAATTTGACGTTGTAAGTCATTACACAATAATAATCATTAATGAATATTAAAGGGGTCGTTTACTTTTTTAAGAGGGTCCTTCAAAAGTTAGCTAAACACAGGTCCCCCAGTGATCAGTTGTAATGTTTATGGGATTCTCAAGGAAAATATTCAATTCCTTTGCAGCATCACAGCGGGAAATTGTGGGTATCTATAGGTTGATAAAAACAAAGTCAACTGAAATATGATGTATTTTCACTTGCCAGATTGCAGTCATCAACAGCACCAGCGTCCTGCAGAAGGTTGAGTTTATCTTCAGCAACCAAGGAATTTTGGCATCTCTTGAGACAGTCAATATCGTGTTGGCTTCCTTCTATGAAGGCGACAATGTTGTAACTACCTCGGAGATATACTCATTTTGTTATGAGTTCAACCAGAAGTATGAAGGTGTAAGTATTATTGTTTTTCTTGGTATTACTTAATACTTTATTCATAAAAACATCATAATACTTTTTTTTTTAATTATTCCGGAGTAACACCAAGATCTTTGTTTTGTAGCTCACTGTCCAAAACATGTCATATGAAGTGCAACAGGAGATCTTTACTTTCCTCTTTACGAGCTGGATACAAAATCTGAACTCAATGTCAGCAGAACAAATTTTACTGTTTGAGGAAAATTTCAAGTTCTTCCTTTCGGGTGTTAGTGTGACTGCCTTGAACGTAATCCCAGCAAAGATGGGCTGCAATGTGTACCATACCATGTGAGTAGCAGTTCCTGCCTGTCTATACTATAATCCAGTAGTCCCCAACCTTTCTTACCTTGAGTGCCACATTCAGGTCTGAAAAATGGTCACAGGCCCTCTACTCACAAACATAGTGACATCCAGCTCCTGTCTCCACTACATTAGTGACATCAAGAGCCCCATTATTGGTATAATGACAGCCAAAGCTTCCCCACAGAAATAATACTAAGGAGGAAGTATACTTCCATCAAGTAGTTCCCACCATACCCTCATTGATTCTCGTAATAAGCGCTCCCACCTATTGTGAATGCTGGATCCCGTGTTATCTACTGCATATAGAGGTGTATTTAGTAATTGTACAGGAGGAGGAGGTGAGCTGTGATATCACCTACTGTGAATGCTGGATCCCATGTTATCTACTGTATATAGAGATTTTATCAGTCATTGTACAGGAGAAGGAGGAGGAGGTGAGCTGTGATATATAATATTGTGAATGGTGGATCCCATGTTATCTACTGTATCTAGAGATCTTATCAGTCATTGTACAGGAGGAGGAGGAGGTGGGCTGTGATATATCATATTGTGAATGGTGGATCCTGTGCTATCTACTGTATATAGAGGTGTTATCAGTCATTGTGCAGGAGGAGGAGATGAGCTGTGATCTTTTTATAGAAGTGTCACCTATCACTGTAATTTCACCTGTGATAATCAATCACATATTGCCAGCATTTCCCCTGTCAGTTATATTTTTGAAGACAAGTAAGGAAGGTTATGGTAGTTTTAGAGCAAAGAGGCCAAAGATGGGGTAGAGACTGAATGTTTTTGGCTCAATGTTCCCTATAAGAGGTCTTTATAAATCAGCACTGACTTGCTTGTCCAGATAAAGTGAATACTACCAAGCATAAGTATTGAAATAATAATACAAATCATTGTGTATCTTTTCAGCTTTTCAGCTCTAAGCAGTGTCATCAAAGACTTAAGTGAGAATATGAAAAAATCCATTTTTGATGCAATGATTATATACCTTGATGCCCAATCCACTGGATCATCAGGTGACCATATATATATACACTAAGAGCTAAAATATGTCTTTAAATAAGAAAAAAATACTTGATATTTATCCTTCTTTTTGTGATCCAACAGATGTCTGCGGAATCTTGTACACGGACAGTGTAACCTATGTCACCAACATTTTCTTTGGTTTCTTCGAATATGCCAGTTCCTATCAGATGGCTGCCTATTACGGAGAATTCAATGTGGTAGGTGGACTCTGACAGGGACAGTTGGGACAGATAATTGTCTATCTTTTGGCATGCAAGCTCGGCTATGCCAAACGTACGTGTTTTTAATCAGGAGCAAGATGCCAGATGCTTATGATGGCTCATTGTCTTCCAAGAGAACAAAAGGATCATGCAATAAAATTCAACATGCCCGATCCTTTCCCTCTTCTATCTTTATATGTCTGGGAAGAGTAGACGGTTAACCATTCTTGATGGAATTGAGAGGATCATCTCTAAAACAAATGGAAGCCTTTGCTTTAGATCTATAGAGAATACAAAAAGCAGCAATAATTTATTTCTAACATTGGCTCCACAATGGCTGCCAACCTTGAATGACTTAAGAATTTGACTTTGGACCTTTGACTAAATTGTGTACTTTATCTTCTGAATTTCATATCCCAATAGTATGCAGTCCTCCCTCTGTGCAGTGGTGAGCAACTGGGTAACCTGTTCATGAGCAGCACTGCCATTACTAACGAATTTGAAGCCATCCAGATATTTGTGGATCTTGGAAAGCGTGACTTCCAAGCAATCTCTAGCTTCTTGACTGAGTGCACGAGGATTGCTAAAGAGGTAAGATTTTATATATTACGGTGGTAATAGCAATTGTTCTCTAGTCAATCAGCACACTAGATAGAGTGATTGAAAATCTCAGCTACATTGGTGGTGGTGTTTTTTTTTTCGAAATGCTTTTTCTCAACAATTTGGGGAAACCAGCTCTTCCTTTCCTCTGTTCCTTTGCTACAAACACCCTACAAAACATGACATTATTTTCTTTTTTGATATTCCTTCTCTAGAAAGAGATTGTGTCATTACCCAATGCCAATATCGCATCATATTTATATAATGCTGTCTGGAAAACAATGTCTGAACATCTAAAAACAGAAGCCGACTTCCAATGGTTTTCAGAAAACGCCTTACTTATTATATCCAGTGTTACTGCCGAATCTATTAACGCCATTCAAGCCCCTGATTGCAATTCTCAAAGATTCCTGTAAGTTTTTATTACTGGTGTCACAATATAACAAATATATTTATACTCCAAGACGAAGCATACGGGATATTTTTGTTTATTGAAGATTGTTTGTTTTTCCGCATGTAGGATTGGAGCTTTCAGTAAAGTATACAGTAAACAGGATAAGAGCCAACGGGATTCTATGTATGAAAACATCAAAGAATTTAATGAGGCACAGATAGAAAGATCAGGTAATACTTGAAAATCACAAATCTCCAATCTGTAGCTTTCTAGATGTAGCAAACATATGACTTCCAGCCTTTCCTACCAAGCTATGGATTTCAGTACATGCCGGGAGTTGTAGATGTACCGGATCTTGAGTCAAAAGTTAGAGATCACAAGTTTAGGCAGGAAATGGTCAAATTGCTCCATTATTGACTTACGTTAACTTCTTATACTCCATAAGCCAGGATATTATATTGAACTATGATGGATGTATATTACATCACCCATATTATAATATGTCAATTTCTTGGCACTTAGAATTTTTTGTTTCTTTTCCCAGGATCTGCTTGTAAGACAGACTCAGGAAACAGTAGCGATTGGGTATCTTTCTTCTATGGAAGCTATGACGAAATGGCTTCATATCAGGAATTTAAGCAATACAATCCCGACTTCTCCGCAGTAAGTAATTGAAGCTAAAGATGTACGAGTTCTATTACGAAGTTTAGTTTTATTGTTTTCTTCTGCATTCTTACACCCCTTTAACTGATGCCATAAAATGATTTCAAACGCACATTTATACGTTACACAATTTGTTCCGTAGCGTGATGCACTGGTTGTATTCTCCGGGACGCAATGTGCAGACTACTGTATTGATGTGGGAGGACTGAAAGTTGAGGAGATAATTCTCGCCATCTATGAAAGCTTCGACTCAGCACAGAAAGTGGAAGAGTTTTTGGTGCAATTGAATGCAATCGCTGCGGTAGGTTTCCAAAGTAGGGAGGCGTCGTAAATGTGTCTTATGCGGAATCACTGCCGGTTGGGAAGCGTTAGATGCTGTTATTGAAACCAGTTGACTGGCCATATTAAAACTGTAGGATCTATTAGCTTCTTGTCCGGAGTTTACAATATACATGTCCGTTGTATTGCAGGTCGAGCTGCATAGCAGTGCATTTGTGAGCGTCATTCTATCAAGATCAATAGAAATTATCTCTGTAGATTTTATCACATTCACAGTAGAAGAATGGACTTACTGGTTCCAGGTTGTCTTCGGGAATATCCTCTATGTTATCACGGAATCCGATATACAGCATATTGGCTTCCCACTACCCTGTGCTTCCTATCAGTCACTGTGAGTAAATCCACTGTAATCAATGCAACGTATGCTAATTCTATCTAGTCTTAGGGGTGCCATATACATGAAATAGCTGATAGCTTAAAGTTTGATCACTCTGCCATGGGTGCAGCCATCCATAGTCTCATTCTGATGGTCCTCAACTATATTGCACATAGAAACAGCTCCACTCTTGCTATTAGGCTGTGTCAGGTATTGCAACGCAGCCTCATCTAAGTGAATACAAAGAGCTGCAACACCAGATTGAGTAGAGAAAGATGGCGCTGTTTTTGACCCCTTTTTTTCTAGTCTTATACAACCCCTTTATGGATAACCAGGCAGGGCCTAACCTTCGTTTGACTTCATACCATATATCTGAAAATTATTGTAAAAAAAAAACAATATACAGAACAATTTTGTGAAAAATACCTTCATATAGACAAAATGTGATGTCAAAAACCTGATTCTTATGGCCAGCTGCTTCTGACAATGCTTTTACTTACAGCGTACAAGCCCTCACCATTGTCTATAATCAGATGTCAGAGGACGTCAGAAAGACCGTATACAACTCTTGTATCAGACCTCAGCTCAGTACGGTTCCCGTTGTAAATGGTAAGTCTATGGTCCGTTTCTTTGGTGCTAATCCGTAACTCTAGTGTACCGATTCCAAGGATTATTTATGGATTATGTCTATAAATCTGACTATAACTCTCAGCTGAATTGCTCAGTTCTAGAAGGTGATAGATAAGAAAAAAAAAGGACTGTGAAGTCAGCTCACCACTGTGTAGACTCCTCGCTAGACAGCTGGCACTCAGCACGGTTCCATTGAAGAAAACATATGTAACAACAGGAGGGAAGGATCCAACGAGAAAATAGCAGTTTAAAAAATAACTTTTAAACCATTATTTAAAAACATGGACGACACAAAGCTGTCAGGCAAAAAAAACACATTGTTGTGTTAGATAAGAAAGAAACAAAGAAAGATAGATATAGATACATACCTCCACCGCTATAAATTCACAGAATTAAGACTGTCCTACATAAATTGCTCATTGAATTGTTTCAGGTGTTCGGTGTGGAGAAGGCATAGTGAGGACTCAGGAATGGATGGATATAAACATAGGAGATTTCTCCATATATGGAGACATTAAAGAATTTGAACAATGGAATATTAACTTTAAGAGCGTAAGTATCTTCTGCCCGCAACTCAATAATCACATGTGACGATTCTCTCTAAGTTATAAGTGCCTCTTTTTCCCTTAAGGTTGACGTCATTAATACTGTGAGCCCTGACCAACTGGCAGTAATTGCTGTAGAGAACATCGTGAAAGAAGAGGTTGCGTGCCAGGTGGCGGGTAGAGTGCAGCAATTTGAGCCTGACGAAGCAAAAGCCTTCCTTGATAGCTTCTCTGCAGCCTTCAATATGGTACAGTAGATCTTTATTAAAACCTGGAGATTCTTGATGGACCACACTTCCTTTATTCAATTATTCAGTGGCTTTCCTTGTACAATGTGTTTTCTCACACCGCCATATTGTTTGTCTATTGTAGAGCACTGTAAAGATTTCATATGCAATTGGATACAAGCTCCTGTCGTCATCCATCATTGCTCTGAAGTCAGTGTTTGTCCAGTACAGCAGTAGTGACTGGGAAAGTCTGTTTTCTGCCAAGATAAATCATTTCTTATCCAGCATGAATGGTGAAGTGTTGACATCCATCTTGGATTCTGCTGACTGTTCTGGTTACTTTGTGATGTAAGTTACTCCTATACCTGTAAATGGGAGATAAGGATTTATATGTCCAGGTTTCCTTAGTTTTTACTCAACATTTGTGGACAGTGGACACTAAACATTGGCATGTGGTGTAGACCTAAGGGGCATCTTGATACCATAAACTCAACCTATATCTTGTAGTAGGGCTCCATAGAAATTTTGGTTGTCTGCGAGTCCTGGTAGACTCCTGACACTACCACTACACGATCTCATGGTTTCCCATTGAGGGAAGAGTAATAAATGACTTTACAAAGATTTGTAAAAATTTGGACCATGTCAAATTGATGTCCAACATGACTCGTGGTACTTCCAGGCGTCAAAATGTCCAAGCCTAATACTTTTCATGGTGGATACGTGTCTTTTTAATTTTTGTGTCTGGAATTATTTGTTTTAATCATTTTTTTTCATATCTAGAACAAAATATCTGAACTTCTACTTTGATGACTTTTCCGCTGACACCCAACAGGAACTTGTTGGTTGCTTAACAGATTTCCTCAAGAGGCAGCCAACAGGTAAGATAGGAGTATTCAAAGCTTGATGGTGCCCACATAAATTCTCACCCTTCACAGATTTATGCCTAATCCTTACTTCTAGAATGTGTACTGTTACTTAAGGCCTTGGTTTACAAATTGTCCACAGGTACCTGCCCTATGAGTGGAGAAAGCAGTGTCGTTGCTTCTATGCTTTTTGGCAAATTCACCTACTTGATACCATATGAGAATTTACCCACCTATATAACAAATTTTGATGGGGTAAGTGCCCTTTTCTATATTACTTTTTTAATGATTTATACAAGTATGGTATCTAGCATCCACTTACTATCAAGCATAAGAAAAACATGGCCGCTGGTGTATGTGTCTGGTATTGGAACTCAGCTCGGTGAATGATGCTGAGCTGCAATAACACACACGAACTATGGTACTGTATGTAGGAGGGTGGAAGAAAATAAGCATCCATGTTTTTCTAATTTTGTATGTCCTCTTCAAAAGAAAATTTCTCATAAGCCATGGCGGGACAGACGATGTACTGGAAGAGGGTTCTGACTGCAGCTAGTTGCCTTACAGTCAGAAGGAGGTTGAAAAAACAATTAGAAGGCGAAAATAGCTTATCTTTAGGGATGAATATAGAATATTGTTTTTATATGTTTCGGAAAATAATTATGAATTGCTGGCCGAGATCAGTGCAGAAGAAAATTAGGGAGGAACAGCGGGTATCGGTTTGGAGGAGGGGAAAGTCCACCTAAGGTAGCCCGATGACGTCTTTTGTATAGGCAAGATAATCAGCAAAAAGGAAGGATGAAACAGAAGAAGGGTCTTCTCTCCTGCAAAGCATGGGAGCAGGGAAAAGGAGGGTTCCATGATTCCAGACATATAGCACTGGAAACTTTTTGGCATATCTGAAATATATGGACACTGTTTTTTCTAAATTGAAATGTTCTAAATATTTTGACTTTTGCTATCCCGAAATTCTGCTGTAAATTGTAAAATACTTCAAAGTACATGACACAAAAAGAAAATTCTGAAACCTTCAAAGTTTCGAAATATTCTTTTTTTTTTTAATTTCTTCTTTCTTTCTTTCTTTGCAGCTACAAGCAATTGATTTGTTGTCACCTAGTCAGAAAGGCAGCTTAGCCTTTACCGGAGACATACTCAATGATGAAAGCAAAGCCCAAATCCTTGCGAATAGTATACAGACAATGTCTTTTCAACAAGTAGACCAGTTCTTGATCAGTTTCGTTGCCATTGCAGAACAAGTAAGGACTAATCCACGTCAAGTATTAATGATCTATCTATCTATTGAAAAATATCCTCACTGTTCTACACGCAAAATTCACATTAGCGTTCACTTTTTTTTTTTTTCCCAACAGAGAGGCTTTACCGCCATAGCAAATGTTCAAGTTGGAAGCATCATATTCAACACAATTTATGGAATTATCTCAAAGGAGTTTCTGACATGGAATGCTGATCAATGGAACTCGTACTTCACCATCAAACTCAGTATCATCCTATCCTGCATCACTGAATCCCAGATTGGGATGATACCTCTTAGCATTAGCTGTTCGGCCTACCAGTCCGTGTAAGAGAAAAAAAAAAAAAATCTCCTAAAATATTATTTATAATAAAACCTTTCCAAAATACGACCTCATTGAGAAGAGCACTCCTGATTGCGATAAGATTTTCCATGGCAGATATTTCATTTATATTCTATTTATATTGGCATTTCTTTGTTGAGAAGAACACGTCCCAAGAAAAGACTATTTAACACTATTTGGCAATTCTGGAGGGGTCATTTCAAAGAGGTTTCACTGTATAAATAACTCGGTGTCACGATAAATGTATTGGTTAACCAATATACTTCAATGACTCTATTGCAAACGCCTACCGTATTGGTCAGATGGCCTCCTATATAGGGAAAATATCATCTTAAATTATCTATTGCCTAACTCCGGTTTGTATGGTAAATGTACTTTTTTAAACTTTTATCTTTTTTTTTTTTTTCAAATTTTCCCATATTTTTATCTACATAAAAAAAAATCAGAAATCTTGCATTTTCACCTGAGACTTACTATTAGATTCATACGTTCTGTTCTTTTCAGCAACGACATGGACGTATGCAGGAATAGAATTGTTCTGACCCATAGATGTATTAAAAAGACAAGTATATTCTGGGCATGCTCGGGTCTCTGTATAGAGGTGATCGTGCAGCCAGGAGTAATACTGTATATAGAGGCAATATTAGTCATTGCACAGAAGGGGGAGGAGGTGAGCTGTGGTACCATCTATTGTGAATGTTGGATAATGTGTTATCTACTGTATATAGAGGTGTATTCAGTCATTGTACAGGAGGAGGTGAGCTGTGATATATGCTATTGTAAATGCTGGATCCCGTGTTATCTACTGTATATAGAGATCTTATCAGTCATTGTACAGGAAGAGGAGGAGGTGAGCTGTGATATATCCTATTGTGAATGCTGGACCCCATGTTATCTAATGTATATAGAGGTGTTATCAGTCATTGTACAGGAGGGGAAGGAGGTGAGCTGTGATATATCCTATTGTGAATGCTGGATCCCGTGTTATCTACTGCATATAGAGGTGTATTTAGTCATTGTACAGGAGGAGGAGGTGAGCTGTGATATCACCTATTGTGAATGTTGGATCCCATGTTATCTGCTGTATATAGAGATCTTATCAGTCATTGTACAGGAGAAGGAGGAGGAGGTGAGCTGTGATATATAATATAGTGAATGGTGGATCCCATGTTATCTACTGTATATAGAGATCTTATCAGTCATTGTTCAGGAGGAGGAGGAGGTGAGCTGTGATATATAATATTGTGAATGGTGGATCCCATGTTATCTACTGTATATAGAGATCTTATCAGTCATTGTACAGGAGGAGGAGGAGGTGAGCTGTGATATATAATATAGTGAATGGTGGATCCCATGTTATATATTGTATATAGAGATCTTATCAGTCATTGTTCAGGAGGAGGAGGAGGTGAGCTGTGATATATAATATTGTGAATGGTGGATCCTGTGTTATCTACTGTATATAGAGGTGTTATCAGTCATTGTGCAGGAGGGGGAGATGAGCTGTGATCTTTTTATAGAAGTGTCACCTATCACTGTAATTTCACCTGTGATGAAATGAGAATGCCAAAAAGTCATCTGCACAGTAGAGAGGGCATAGGTTTAGCATTAGGATTAATGGACAATATGAAAATTGTAAGACATATGATTTATGTTTTGTATAGATATTTATAGAGAAAACTGAGGAAAAAAAACATTAAAAACATAAAAAAATACATTTAACATCAAAAGCTGATTTGTTTATTGACCACATATTATGCCAACCTACATTTTTCATAAAAGCTCTAACCAGTGCCTTTAGAATCTGCGCCACTCCTGTTCACAGGCTCTGGATAATACTCAAAATGAAATGAGCCCTATTAAAGTGACTGACTGCAATAGCATCTTTATATAACTGCGGCCCTGTTTGCCACAAAAAAGTTGATTTTATGAAAAACCATGGACAATATATGTTATACACAGGATGTGGCATGGTGTAAGGGATTGTCTAGTTATTGATATGACATTTCTTTTTTTCCCCCTATGTAGAATATCTGGCCTCAGCCAACAATATAGCAAACTATATGGAACTACGCAAACAGCAGTCGCCGAGAAAGCAAAGTCTTACCTCGGATTCAATAAACCAGACTTTGGTAAGAAGTGGCATGCTCTCCCTGTTTATACAATGCAGCCTCACATAGGCAATTTCTGAAAACTTATTTGATGTCTTTTTTTTAGGACCAAAATGTCCTGTAAGTTCAGGAGGCAGCGGCGCATGGCTGAATATCAACTTAGCAATATTTAGTGACCTTTGCTCAAAAGAAGAGATTTCAGCCTTATACCCAGGCTTTAGTTTTGTGAGTATACATTTAAGAGTACGAAATAAATAGATAAATGAATATATAAAAAATAGTATTTTAGATTTATAGATGTATTGCCAGTAGATAGAGAGAAGATAAAGATATATAGATGCATAACAAATGGAGCAGATGGAAAGATGGTATACAGCTAGATAAGAGATAGAGATAATAGATAGATAATAGATGATAGATAGATGATAGATAGCTAATAGATAGAAAGATAGATAATAGATAGATAATAGATAGAAAGACAGATAATAGATAGAGAGATAATATAATCGGTAGAATAGATAGATAATAGATAGATGATAGCTAGATAGATAATAGATGGATAGATAATAGATAGATAGATAGATAATAGATAGATGATAGATAATAGATATATGGATATATAGATAATAGATGATAGATAATTGATAGATGATAGAAAGATAATAGATAGATGGATAGATAGATGATAGATAATGAATAGATAGATAATAGATAGATAGATAATAGTTGATAGATAGATAATAGATAGATAGATAATAGATGATAGATAGATAGATAATAGACAGATAGATAGATAGATAATAGATAGATAGATAGATAGATAATAGATAGTAGATGATATATAATTGATAGTTGATAGAAAGATAATAGATAGATGGATAGATAGATGATAGATGATGGATAGATAATAGATAGATAGATAGATAGATAGATAATAGATAGATAGATAATAGATAGAAAGATAGATAATAGATAGATAATAGATAGAAAGACAGATAATAGATAGAGAGATAATATAGATAATCGGTAGAATAGATAGATAATAGATAGATGATAGACAGATAGATAGATAATAGATGGATAGATAATAGATAGATGATAGATAATAGATATATGGATAGATAGATAATAGATAATAGATGATAGATAATTGATAGATGATAGAAAGATAATAGATGGATAGATAAATGATAGATAATGGATAGATAATAGATAGATAGATAATAGATAGATAATAGATGATAGATAGATAATAGATAGATAATAGATAGATATTGATGAGCAAATATGTTATTTTTCCATTAGACTGACGCAGTCGGCTACCTTACTGCTGGGCAGCTCGGTTACGTGATGGCCAGTCCGGAGTACTTGTCAGACAAGGATAAGTGTTCCAAGATTCTGAATGCAGTAACTCCTCTGAATCTTGGGGAATTCTTGGATGCATTTAATGACGGTCTTGCTAAGGTAAAAAAAACATTTAATTTTTTTAATGCACTGGATTATATCTTTTCTTCCAGTGATTTTAATAATGATTGTAGCTATTTTTTAGTACAACACTATGGAAGGATTTTCGTAAAGTTACATTATTGTGTTTCTTTTTTTTTTCCTTTACAGAATGGCATCACACAAATAAGTAACGTACAGGTGAGAAAACTCTTCGAGGGAGAAGTCTTCTGTAAGCTCGGATCCATGTCGTCAAGCTTCACAGCCACTGATTATCAGCAATGGTTCGGTAAAAGACTCGAAACTATTATCCCCTCGATGGACGCAAAAGCCTTCGGAGCTATACCCCTGGATATCAGCTGTGACTCTCTTGCAGCCATGTAAGACGAAAATTCTGCTTTATTCTAAGTGTTCCGCTTTGTATAATACATAGCAGGCTGACCTGTTTTCTATTCCCAACAGTATGAAGGCTTTAAATGCAGTGGCGAACCCTGAGAACCCTGAGGCTATATTCGACTTTTGCTATTCAGTTCTGGAGGCCCAAAAAGCATCATCAGGTAAGCCCAAATGTATCATAACCAGGTGTACACCAATGGTCTCTAAGCCACAGATGTAAAGCCAGAACGCCGAATATACGGTACCTTGAGCACCTCAGTATGCTGGGATCCACGGGGTGGAAAGCACTGATTACTGCAAAATAAAAAGTCAATGAGGTTTTAGCTTTGCTATATCTTCAGAAAATGTTAGATGTTATTACAATTTTATTTATATTATTTTTTTTTTTATCTCCTATGTAACTACATACATATTTATCAATACTAGGTGTTGCCTGCACAAGCGCTGCAATGAGCTCAAGCCAATGGCTCACGACATTCATGGGGCAGTACATTCCTCAAGCAACGTGGAATCAGATTATTACAGTGAACCCGACCATCGTATTGGTGAGTACTGGCTTCACTGTCGGGAGTTTTCGTCTGCTATTTCATGTCATCCTCCTGCAGGTGTCTTGCTTTACTCTCGTGATCTGTCCTATCGGACATTTGGTTAATCTCCTCTTCTCCTGTACTATGCTGGTATTTGCTTTGCACCTTTTTTTTTTATCTCTTCAATTTCTTGTATGTAGCATTCAAGAGAATCTGATAATCTTGATATCAGAGGTATAAAAGAGATAAGACAAAGGTTCCAGAAATGTAAGATTTTCACAGTGGGTTGATGTTTTTGGCTTGAGTATAAAGTAAGGCTCTTGTTGTGCTCCCCTCTCGTGACTTCTCTTACTATCGGTGTCTCTTTCTTGCTCCATACCGTACAATCTCATACATCTTTCTCTTGGATTGGCTCCATACCTTTATAGCTGTTATACATCTTTCTCCACACCTTTACAATTTGTATGTGCATCTCTTGTGCCTGCTCTACACCTTTACAGCTCTCATACTTCTCTCCCATATTTACTCCATACCCACATAGCTCTCATACTACACATATCATATATATCTCTCGTTCTTACTCCGCACCTTTATATCTCTCATACATCTCTACTTGTTCCATATCTTTATAGCTCTCATACATCTATCTCATACTTGCGAAATATATATACAGCTCTCATCTCTCTTTTTTTGCCAACTTGCTCCATACCTTTACAATTAGTATATGTTTCTATCTCTTGTACCGGCTCCATACCTTTGCAACTCTCACATATCTGTTTCATAATTACTCCATACCTTTATAGCTCTTTCACATCTCTCTCTCTTAGGCCCCCTTCACACGTCAGTGTCTCCAGTACGTGTGGTGACAGTTTTCTCACGTATCGGAGACACTGACACACGTAGAACCATTCAAGTGAATGGGTCTATGCACATGTCAGCGTGTTTTCTCGGGCCGCAAAACGTCTCACACACGGAGAACACACATTGATGTCCTCCGTGCGCACGGACAACCGCCGGGGAAGAAACACTACTGTTTGGCACTGTTCCCCGGCGGCTGGTGCTGAACGTGCCTGTCATTATTCTCCCCTGCTCTGCCGCGATCAGTGCGAGCAGAGGAGAATGAACGAAAGCAAAACCCAACGTGGGTTCCCCCTATATTTTTGAACCAGCCCGGCAAAACTCACAGGTGCGGACTGCTGTTCTCATGCTGGTAAGGGGCCTTGAATATGGGCGCCCCAGCCTAAAAACAACAGCCCGCAGCTGCCCATCAATTGGATGCACCAATTCTGCAGCTTTGCCCAGTTCTTCCCACTTGCTCTGTAGCGGTGGCAAGTGGGATAATGGGGGCTTAATGTCACCTTTCTATTGTAAGGTGACATCAAGCCAGGCTTACTAGTGGAGAGGTGTCAATAAGACACCTATCCATTACTAATCCTATAGTTGTGAAGGGGTTAAATAAACACAGCATGAATAAAGTCTTTTAATGAAATAAAACACAACACAGTTTTGCCATCTTTATTGTTCTGCTAATCGAAGCGATGCCCTTGATCTTCTGTAATAAAATTTAAAATAATAAAGCAACAATATACCTTACCTGTCCAGCATTCAGTCCCACACCATAATCCATATCTGGGGAATAATCAGTTTACAACCGGAGCGGTGCTAATGCGACCGCCCCGGCAGTAAACTACGGTGAATGAATGAGAAGCATCGTGCGCAGGCTCAGTAACTAGCGGTGACGTCACTGAGTCTGTGGCATGAACTCTTGTCACCTCAGGACCGTGGGAGAATGCAAGTGATGAGGTCACGGCAGTTCAAGCTCTGTCACAGTGACCTCATCACTTGCATGAGGTCACAGCAGGTCAGATTTTCATTCATTCTCCCCTGCTCGCGCTGATCACGGCAGAGCAGGGGAGAATGGATGAAAGCCGCGTTCAGCACCTGCCACCGGGGAACAGCTCTTACAGTAGTGCTTCTTCCCCGGCAGCCGTCCGTGTGGTACTGATGCGGCACACAGGTGGCACACGGTTGCCACCCATGTGCCGCACGAAGTACACACACGGACACGGGATATCTCCGGTACCATTTTTTACGGTAGTATAAATATACGGATGTGTGAAAGAAGCCTTACAGCTCTCATACTTGCTCCATACGTTTACAGTTCTTATACATCTCACTTTCTCATTTTTCTTTCTTTCACGCTGTCTTGTCCCTGCCCCAAACTTTTACCACCCTCATACGTCTCTCGTTCTTGCTTCCTACCTTTACAGCTCTCATACTGTACATCATTATCTTTGTTTCCTCCATATTCTTTACAGCTCTCATAAGTCTCTCTCTTGTACTTGCTCGTTACCTTTACAACTTTCATACTTTTTTCTCTCTTGTATTTGCTCTATGCCTTTACGGCTCTTTGATTTCTCCTTAAGCCATTACTAGTGAGGCTTTACCAAAAAGATTTACAAAAGTTTTACAACTAGGAAGCTGGATGATGTGATTCAAGAGAAATGTATAACTGTAACCACAAACCATTGGGAAAGAAGTCTCCCTAAACTCATTAATTTCTTCAATTGATCTTTCATTTTGCTTTTTTTTTATAGACGGAAGTGAGAAGCCAATTGACCACAACTCAGTGGGCCTCTGCCAGTTCTACGATTACCAATACTGCAGATTTTACCAGTATGGTGTACTCCTTTAGTGGCACTTTGGATGACTTCAAAACTTTCCTGGTCACAGTGTGTAATGACAAGGTAAGATTCAGCAAAAATAAAACAAAAATAATAATACTTATTATCAAACATGGGCTTGAGCTCCATGGCTCATCTTTGCATATATTTCAGGAGTTAATCAGAAAATCATGAGATCCCTACAAGTGTAAAAACATTAGGAGATACTCTAACTACCAATGGTGACAGCTAAATAAAGCGAAGTTGCCACTGCCAGGCCTCTTTTACTAACAACTAACTGAGTCTTCGTGATTTCATCCCTGCAGACCACTGCAGGTCATAGAAAGTTGAACAAAATTATACCTATATATCAGATATCCGATATCTTATTCCAGAGAAATCCACGTTGTTCTTAATATGTAAATAAGCTGTTAAGATCAATGGGCGGGACATAGATCTCTCTGAGAATCTGTCTAGAGAGCTTATTTTTTATAATAATAATCTTTATTTTTATATAATAATAATCTTTATTTTAACTGTGACTGACATATAATGACTGACATTTCATTTAAAATAAGCTCTGGAGACAGATTCTCAGGGAGATCTATATCCCGCCCATAGAGCTTAACAGCTCATTTACATATTAAGAAAAATGTGGATTTCTCTGGAATAAGATATTGGATCACAGGTATCATTTTAGTCAGCTTTCTATGAACTGCATGCCCATACAGACGGCTTAGCAGGGTTGATCCCAATGACAGAGTCCCTTTAATACCCATCTATTTCTGTCCAAATAAAGGCATTGGGATACCTTAGGCTCCTATTCAAGACATTCTTGAGAACCCAAGATGAGATTTGAGGAACAGCCTTACTACCGCTCCTCCACCCCATGTTTTAATTTATTGTGAAAATTACATTACCTTCAATAATCCATTTTATTTCACAAATCTTTTTTTTTAGAATTCAGACCTTTGTTCAAACTCTAAAGTGAGAGAATTTTTGCTGATGATGACTGCAAAATTTGCATTTGCCAAATTTACTGATTTCGGCGTACAAGAAACTCAAAGTTGGATGAATGTAATCAATTATATGCTTCCCAGTATCAATTCCACCATACTGGAACTATTACCAAAAGAAATGTCATGTGAAAACTTCCAAGTCGTGTAAGTAGAACTACACCTACAGTATCTGCATCCTCTATATCAACAGGTCCATTGCAGCTACACAATAATTCATATTATATTCACATGTCCAATTCTTATTTAAAGAGGTTGCCAAAAAAGGCTATTTTCTTCTAAAAACAATTCCACACTTTTCCATGAGTTGTGCAAGCTAAATTATGCTCCCCCCAGTGGTGGCTGTATAAATTTGTAAACAGTGAGCTCCCTCAAGTGGTGGCTGTGTAAATCTGTATACAGTGAACTCCCCCTAGTGGTGGCTATATACATCTGTATGTAGTGAGCTCCCCATAATGGTGACTGTATAAATGTGTATATAGTGAGCTCCGCCCCTATTGGTGGCTGTTTAAATGTGTATGCAGTGAGCTCCCCCTAGTGGTGGCTGTGTAAATCTGTATACAGTGAACTCCCCTAGTGGTGGCTGTATAAATCTGTATGTAGTGAGCTCCTCCTAGTGGTGGCTGTATAAATCTGTATGCAGTGAGCTCTCCCTTGAGGCGACTGTATAAATCTGTATGCAGTGAGCTCCACTTTGTAGTGACTTATACATCTGTATGATGTAATCTCCCTCTAGTGGTGAGTGTATAAATCTGTATGAAGTGAGTGCCTCCTAGTGGTGGGTCTCAATATCTGCATGCAGTTTTCAGTGGGCTCCCCCTAGCGGTGGCAGCATGTAGCTGCTACGACCATGTCTCAGCAAGCAGTTCAGGTCCAATCATGTACTTCCACGATCCAACCATAATAACATCCTTCAGCATGTCTGTGACCCTAGACTATGTGTTATAGGCTTCATTGTTTTACCACCAGTCAGGCACATAGACATTATTATCTAAGATATAGGAATGATACTTATGTGAACAATTTGCATAATTGGGTCCAAGAACCTGTCTGGTCAAATGTGGTAGACGTCATATTTAGCGAGGAACTGGTCTATGTTTACATTGTGACAGCTGATACATTTTATAATAACGCCATTTCTTGTCTTGCAGAGTGGGAGCCTGCAGTAAGCAATATTACAGTTTATCACCTGTAAAGAGGCAGGACATCGCAAACTTCATAAAAGAGTTTTTGTTAAACAAACTTACTACGGAAAGTAAGTTCATTTATTACCGTAATAAAAACAACAAATGCTCACCTCCTGCAGCCGCACCGCTCCAGCAATGTTGGGGCCGCGTTTCACGAGTTCACGTGAGCCCTGCAGCTGATCATCGGACGCTTCTGAGCTGCTGCACTCTCACTTCTTCCGCTTGTTCGACATTCGTCCAAGTGTGGTAAGACCGCTGCAGCCCAATAGCGTCCGATCTTCTGCTAAAGAGCTCATATGGCATAACAAAGTCACGCAAACACTGGCAGAGACAGCGGCGACATAGCTGGAATGGCACGCTGCGGGAGCTGAGTATAGGGTATTTTTCTTTTACAAGGGGCACTTTGTAGATAGTGGACATCACTTTTAATGAGGGGTTATTAGTGAAACCTGATGCACAATAAAATATATAAATAAACCACCTTTATTGAGCGGTTGTAGACAACTATCTACTAAAGAAGAGAATTACTTCCAGAATGGACGAGTGTGACAAGGGTGCAGCTGGCTCAAAATCTACAGAATATTCCAGTTTACAGTAATTCTGGTTTCATCCAATAAAGCTTATTGCAACTTTACAACTTTCACAATCTGTCGGAGATAGCCATAGACATAGTCTGATCGTCCGATAGGCAATGTTGGATAGTCGGATAGTCCCATAGGTAATGTTGGATAGTTGGATAGTCCCATAGGCAATGTTGGATAGTCGGATAGTCCCATAGGCAATGTTGGATAGTTGGATAGTGCCATAGGCAATGTTGGATAGTTGGATAGTCCCATAGGCAATGTTGAATAGTCGGATAGTCCCATAAGCAATGTTGGATAGTTGGATAGTCCCATAGGCAATGTTGGATAGTCAGATAGTCCCATAGGCAATGTTGGATAGTCGGATAGTCACATAGGCAATGTTGAATAGTCGGATAGTCCCATAAGCAATGTTGGATAGTTGGATAGTCCCATAGGCAATGTTGGATAGTCAGATAGTCCCATAGGCAATGTTGGATAGTCGGATAGTCCCATAGGCAATGTTGAATAGTCAGATAGTCCCATAAGCAATGTTGGATAGTTGGATAGTCCCATAGGCAATGTTGGATAGTCGGATAGTCCCATAGGCAATGTTGAATAGTCGGATAGTCCCATAAGCAATGTTGGATAGTTGGATAGTCCCATAGGCAATGTTGGATAGTCAGATAGTCCCATAAGCAATGTTGGATAGTCGGATAGTCCCATAAGCAATGTTGGATAGTCGGATAGTCCCATAGGCAATGTTGAATAGTCGGATAGTCCCATAAGCAATGTTGGATAGTTGGATAGTCCCATAGGCAATGTTGGATAGTCGGATAGTCCCATAGGCAATGTTGAATAGTCGGATAGTCCCATAAGCAATGTTGGATAGTTGGATAGTCCCATAGGCAATGTTGGATAGTCAGATAGTCCCATAGGCAATGTTGAATAGTCGGATAGTCCCATAAGCAATGTTGGATAGTTGGACAGTCTCATAGGCAATGTTGGATAGTCAGATAGTCCCATAGGCAATGTTGAATAGTCAGATAGTCCCATAAGCAATGTTGGATAGTTGGATAGTCCCATAGGCAATGTTGGATAGTCAGATAGTCCCATAGGCAATGTTGAATAGTCAGATAGTCCCATAGGCAATGATGAATCGTTGGATCGTCCCATAAGCAATGTTTGATAGTCAGATAGCCACATAAGCAATGCTGGATAGTTGGATAGTCCCATAGGCAATGACTAGAGCATAGGCTCACATGCATGGCCAGGTCATTGCTCCATTCCCAGTAATGATCTCAGGATCAATGGGAGTCCCAGCTATCAAAAACAGTTATCCTTAGGATAGGTAAGAACTTGGAACCATGTAAACATCAAAGGCTCAGGACAGATATTCAGCCTCTGCGATTAAACAATGAAGGTTATAATTCAATGACTGTAAGCAGAGATATTGATAAATTAACATAAAGTATACCAGATAGTTGCAATGATCGCCTTCGTCCTGAAAGATCATGGCATGCTCTCTCGATAATGCTTATCTTGGCAACTAAAGTCCTGCATAACTAATTTCTTTTTTTCTTCCTTAACAGATGATTCATGTTCCAATGGCCTCAGTATAATCGACTATATACAGAAGAACTGTGGACTTTTCTGTAATCAGTTGAAAGATGGAAACGTTACAGAGCTTTATTCTGCCTTAGATCCAGTAAGTTTTACGCAGGTTTGCAGTCTGTCCTAAGGAACAGAGATGAAAGGTCTTAACTGGAAGATTGTGCATGATTCCTCTTCTAATTCCGACTGTCCCTCCCAACAACGCTGTATGGCTCCTTCTCTGTTGTACTGTAATTTAATAACTATATTCCTGGACTTTCTGTTACTTTGATGGGAAATGAGATTTGTTTATCTGTGGTTACCAATTCAGTAGCTGGAAAATCTCAGTCAGGACATACGACTGGTCCATCACCTACCACACCATGATATTCCCTCCCCACACTACACCCAAGTAATGTATTATTCATCGCTCCCGCCAATAGCCCTACATTATCCATCTAGAGGCCAACATACTATTACTTAAGGGGGACTACAAAAAAGGCTAAGCCTCATTGGCATCTTACCTGATAACTCAAAGTAATCATGATTGGACCAACCAAGACATTTTCCCTTTCTTAGGAGGTATAAGTCGAAATTTTAATTAATCTTTTTTACTTTACCCTATAGAAATTCCTTGTATTTTTGCTGATCCTTAACTGGGTTGCAATATTTGACCCCGACCCTGGAGAATGGTCCCATATGACGAGACCAGTTAATTATAATAGTTTGGGAGGCTTCGCTAAAGATTTTACATTGAGGTCAAGGAGCTTTAAGTAAAACCGATCCTTAAGGTGTAATATTCTAACTTGATATCAATATATTACATGGCCCAGATTAATAGAAAGACATTCTCGGAATGAATTAGCCACTTGGAACGAGAATCATCAAAGTCAACGTCCATTCGTTTGCTGGTCAATTGTTACGTGATACCTGCGAGAGTAGTCTGCTTTGGGGGGGGGGGGTATACAAGGGTCTAAAAGCCAAAAAACTTTCGGGCCATTCTGCAACGTCCTGTCTCTTGAATGTTTAGTTTGATCAGTAGCAAAGTATTTTCTTGTAAGATCACAGCTTTTTTTTCATGCTACCTCTTCCGTACTGAATGTGTAACCCCTCATGTAACCGCTATTGAAGACCGCCCTTCGGCTCCCAACGAAGACAGAGGTTATCCCCCTTGGATGCAATATACAGTACTTTCTCTATAGTGACATCCATTACCGCTGCTGGCCTAGACATTACAAGTTGTGGGACAACTCCATTACCTTCTGTACTTCTTTATATTCTTTCAATGTAAATAAATCAGCCAGTCCAATTCAGAGTAAATAAAATCTCAGATTAATTAATATATATATCTCCCACAGTTGTGTTATGAATTGTATTAATGTATGAACTATTGATATTGCCAACGCAACGGAAATGTTGTATTATTATATTTGATCATTTCTGTCATTGTAAAGATGAGACACTCACGGCATTGGTTGTTCATTGAAATGTACACCCTCCTATGAGACATTGCCAGCAAAATTCTTTTACGTCTTTGCCTTGATTCTGTAGCTGTCTATTTGCTTATAATAAATATTCATTGAAAAACAAAACAAAAAAACGCCTTTTTATACATTTCATGGTGTTTTGTAAGATGGCTGTTCGATTATCTCCTCGTTATGTCACGCTATGTTTGTCTAACAACTAACCCTGTTGCTACTGGTTGAACTAAACTTGAGTTTACGAAAAATGACTAAGAGTAGGACATGTACAAACTAACATGGGTCGCGGAGATGGGTGATCATAATCTGGTAACCATAGTAGAGATAACCGTAGACCACGCGTGTTTTTCATTGGTACTGTGTCTAAAATATATTTGTGGTGGCAGTTATGACTTTTTGTTTGTTGTAACTTCTACTTTATATTCCATTTTAACATTCTTTCCTGTTCTGTTATCTGCATTATAAATCGTTTAGCAGTCATTGTATGAGTTGTGGAGATGTGTTGGATGCCGCCGGGGGATTACAATTACATAGGGGGGGGTGCTACTTAAAAGGTTATTTCCAACCCTGCCTTTCATGTCAGGAATAGTGGCTTTACTTACCAAAGGTGCAGTTATGTAAAGCCCCCATAGAAATAAATGTGAGTGATGTAACCAGTGTAACAAAGGACGCCACATTGTTGGCTTTATTATAAAAGTATGTTAATGGGAGAACGGGTGCTTAAAAGGAGCAATGACGATCTTTTCACGTGGAGAAGGCGCTTCCACGGGTCACATGTGACCCGTGGAAGCACCTTCTCCGCGCAAAACGATCGTCGTTGCTCCTTTTCAGCACCTGTTCTCCCGTTAACATGCTTTTATAATAAAGCCTTGACTACTTTACCCGGTGAGTGCCATTCTTTCTACATTTTTGCAATCTGGACTTGCTTGTTTTTTATGAATGTGCTAATTGCCGGCTGCGTCTCTCACACACACTAAGTGCGGTTCGGAGGTGTGGATCTATGTGACGGTGCCTGCCATCTTTCCTTCGATTTTGCAATAACATGAAAACACCTGACATTAAAAAAAATAGATTGTAAAGAATTTTACAGCAAAATCAATATTGATGGAGCTGAAAGAGGTTAAAAACATAACAACGGGTAGTCAACAGGCACTTAAAGAAGTATTCCCATATGAATATGTCATAGATGAGAGTCCCATCAATAGCTCGAAAATGGTGCCGCATTGCACATTACTGTCGGTGGAGAAGTGGTCGGAATTGCTGTTGAAAAGAATGCACCGATGCACGTTAGAACTCTGGTCTCGAAATAGATAAAGGTCCCATTGGTGGGACTAGCGTCTACTACTACACGTTTACGACATATCCTGTGAATGTGTTATAAATGTGTGAGATGGGAATACTACGTTTAGAAAACTTTTGACCTGTCATTGTCATTTTAAAAGCTTTGGCGGGATTCGTATTCCGAGACGCCTACTGATCGCAAAAGCAAAGTAGTAAAAAGTTTCAGCTGACCGCTGCTTAACTGAAGAAGTTTCTAGGGGTCAATGGACCCAGACCCCTATAAATCAAAACTTCTGACCATGTAGGTAGACTTTAAGTGCATGATCCACCTCAAAAACAAAGTATTAAGTGCCAGGAATATACCTCTCTTCATGAAGGATATAGATGCATATTAACCACCAACTTTTTGGTTTTGACCTCTTTAAACTTCACCAATATTAATGTTACCAAAGAAGCTTTACTTTAATAATGATTAAAAAGAAGATGAATTGTAAACACATTAGTTGCTAAATAGTCAAAGTAGGTATATTTAGTCAAAGTGGCAAGTCAAAAGGGGCTTTATTTCCAGAATGATTTCTTCAAGAGTTGGATATAGAATTACTATCATCAGTTATATCATGTAAACAAATACAAACCCTGAAGGGTGTTTTCTTATCCATAAAAATAACATTTAAATGTGTACAAAGTATAAAACCAGTAAAAATAGGGTTCCCTCAAACGGAAAAAAAACTAAATAGTCAACAAATCCACTAGTTTATCTAGTGCCACTAATAGGAGACCACTCAAGTCAATATCATCCCCCAAAAGAGCCTTAAAGGGTCATTCCACTTCAATCCTTTATGTCCTGTTGTCTCTTCAGAGCAGAAGAGGACTTGAACTCTAGTGCCAACTCTTGGGCATAGCAATCCTAAAAGTCAAAATTGACTCTTTAACAAACCTTGCCACATAACTTAATAAGAAATGTCAAACCAGACACTCTATATGCAGACACGTGTTTTGGGGTGTTTGCCCCTCATCAGTGCAGATCTAGAAGTCTGATTTAACTGGATGAAAGGAGGAGCACAAAATGGCCTATAAGACTCATTACACTGGCTTGGCGCTCTCCACAAGGAGATATGTTACACTTTGGATTTCTTTTAGGGTCCTAGTTGTGTCCAGGCCATAGGAGTTACAAAAATAACTGAGCGTGATTCACAGAAATCAATGCCATTTATGGAAACGGTGTAGCGTAGCCACGCTGACTTGTCTTAGCACCATGTCCTGAGGCCTTGTTGCAGTAATACCGTTCTGATATAAGAATAACCCTATAAAACAGGTCTCAACCAAGGCTGACATGCATCTGTTAAGATAGGTAACTATAGTTTGCACTAAAGAGTCAGTTTCTTTCCTTCTGGAGAAGAGTTACTTGAATAATGTTCCCAGGGAGAATTGGCTCCCTATATTTTGCTGTGTCTCAGCAGGAAGAATCATTATCTTTTGCAACAATAGAAGATAAAATGTGGCTTGCAGTTTTTATTGTGACTGTAAAGCCTGATTTTTCTGAGCTTTTATTGAACCAACTTTAACCAGCATCATGAAATGGTTACACTTTTCGTAGCTAGTCACTATAAAGATGTCAATGAAATATAGCCCATGTATATCATATTCAGGGCTGCCACTAGGAATTTTGGGGCCCCATACAGGCAAAATTTTCGGGGCCCCCTTGAGACTCCACCCAGGCTCTACCCCAGCCCCGCCTTCACCCCTCGAACTGTCCACTGTCCCACTGCCCTCTCTTGGAAAAACTCTACTTCTCACCAATCACACATTTACAGCTCCCATCTCCAGATCACACACATAGCCAGCAGCTCTTGTTTTGGCCAAAAGATTTTTTAAAAATGCCACCACGACAAGGTAGAATCTTTTGGCCGAGCTTTACTCTACTCTAACCTATTAAACATTTGTTAAATATATAATATAATTTAAGTATATTTTTATTTATTTTTCAAATTTATAATGACCAATAATATCACATCCAAAGGCACAAATACCACGGCACCATGACCAGACACCATATTACCACCACATGGTGACCTATAATACCACATACAAGGAACAAATACAGCCACACCATGACCAGACCATATATTACCACCACAGTGACCGAATATCAAATGCAAAGAACAAATACAGCCACACCATGCCCAGACCACATATTACCACCACATGGTGACCTATAATACCACATACAAGGAACAAATACAGCCGCACCATGACCAGACCATATATTACCACCACAGTGACAGAATAATATCACATACAAAAAACAAATACAGCCACACCATGCCCAGATCACATATTACCACCACATGGTGACCTATAATACCACATACAAAGAACAAATACAGCCACACCAATGACCAGACCACATATTACCATCACAGTGACTGAATAATATCACATACAAAGAACAAATACAGCCACACTATGCCCAGACCACATATTACCACCACAGTGACCGAATAATAGCACATACAAGGGACAAATACCGCTGCACCATGACCAGACCACATATTACCACCACACAGTGACTGAATACTACAATACTGATCATTAATTTAAAAACTTAATACTATCACCATAAGTGGAATTATACACAGGAGATCTGTACTTAGTATGCAGTGTCTGTGTACAGGTAATACAGTGATCACCAGTGATATTATACACAGGAGCTCTGTATATAGTGTCAGTGTACAGGTAACACACTGACTCACCAGTGACGTCTTTAGGTGAAGTCCTTCATCTTTGCTTTTCATCTTTCATCCAGCACAGATCGCCATCACATCTTCCAGCCAGGGCTTGTCTCTGAAGGAAATAACACAGTTATCTAGAGCTCCACTTGCAGAACACATTACTTAATTTTTTCCCAGCTTCTACAAAACACCAGAAGAAGAAAAAAAAAGGCAACACAGTGTCGCCCTGCACAGTAACAGGACCACCCCCCCATTTAAAACAGTATACTCAAAAAATAAAATTAATACATTACTGCAGTAATAATATCCCGTAATTAGCCTCTATGGTAATAATATACCCCATCTTGGCCCCCGTGTGTCTCATTCCTGACTCCAGCCATATGTTCTCTCATCCTGCCCTCATGAGTGTCCATTTTGCCCCCATATGATCTCCCCATCCTGCCCCATCTGTCTACATCATATCCATCCTGCCCCATGTTCCTGCACCATGTGTCTCCCATCCTGCTCCCTCCTGTGTCTCACATGCTGCCCCCTCCTGTGTCTCACTGTCACATTCTGCCCCCTCCTATGTCTCACTATCACATTCTGCCCCCTCCTGCGTTTCACTGTCACATTCTCCCCGTGCCTCACATTCTGCCCCTGTGTCTCCCATCCTGCCCCCTGTGTCTCGCACTCTCTGCCCCCTGTGTCTCGCACTCTATGCCTCCTGTGTCTCGCACTCTCTGCCCCATGTCTCTTATTCTCTGCCCCCTGTTTCTTGCACTCTCTGCCCCCTTTGTCTCGCACTCTCTGCCCCCTGTGTCTCGCACTCTCTGCCCCCTGTGTCTCGCACTCTCTGCTCCGTGTCCCCCATCCTTTCCCCTGTGTCTCCCATCATGCCCCGGGCTGTCCGATTTCAATAAAAAAAAAAATTCTCCTTACCTGGCCGTGCTCCTGAGGCGCAGCTGCCTCCTCGCCGTTCAAGCGCACACTTGCCGACGAATGACAATGACGTCATACGCCGGCGCGCGTGTGCTGACGTCAGCTGCCAGCCTCTGATTGGCTGGCGACTTTTAACTATTGACGTTCGGGCCTTGCGGGCCCGAACAGCAATAGAGTTTAACTGAACCTGCATCCTTTATGCAGGTTTAGTTTATGCACCGGCAGAACCCTGCCGCTAGAGCTCTGTGAGCAGATGAGACGGGGCCCGACGCGGGCCCCCTCTGCCCACCGGGCCCCATACGCCAGTCAGGGCAGTCATGCCCTGATGGCGGCCCTGATCATATTATACTTCCCAATAAATGTGAGAAATCATAAATAGGGCTAAAAGAAGCACCAGACAGTCCTGTCCTGAGATGTGTAATGACATAAACCAGTACCAACACTAGCCCCATCCTATTTGAAGCTTAAGGGCCACCTAACATGACTCTGTATATCATCATAAAAGGTGAATTAAATTCTACCACCACCCAAAAACTAATCCACATCATTTCCAGTGTGTGTAATGGCCAAAAATTAGAGACGATGGAGAGCTATCCATTGAAGACTGTGGGAGTTAAGGAAACAGTTGCACGTGGTGGTTCGGTTCTTCCATAACTCCCATAGGATGTAACAGAAAGAGCAGTGCTCATTTTCATCCTACTTCCTCCTTTTCATCGACCCTTAGTTTACTTTGGATCCATGAACGGGGGTAAAAAAAGAAACTGAGCGTCCTCAGTATTTGATACCTTTCAATGGCTAAATGAAAATATTATGACAAATTGCAAACTTTCAAAACAAGTTAAGTGTCCATGAGAGATGGTTGAATCAATTCGCTCCCATCTAGCGGCCAGCTCACTTATTCCATGGTTGCTGTATGGGAGCCTTCTGACAGCTTCCTAACTGCTGGAATTCACGCCTCCTCTTTCTATAAAGTGGTGCAATGTCATTGCTGCAGAGTGCTTCTTTTACCCTTACCGTGTTTTTGCGTCCCGTTTTTGTGTCCCCAATAGAGTTCTATGGGGTTGCAAAAACGGGCCGCAATAATACCATGGAGCGCCGTGTGCCGTATGGCTGTGATGGCCGTATTTACAGCCGTGAAAAAAGATCGAGCCTGCTCGGTCTTTTTCACAGTTTACGGACACAGCCCCCATTGAAAATCAATGGGGCCGCAAAAACAACGGAAGTTTGTTTTTGCGGTGCACGTGACTTCCGGTTTTGCGGAACACCGTTTTTTTTCCACTACTTTTTCCATGGTATTGGAAACCCAAAAAACAGTGATCCGCAAGTTTTTTGCAGTCCGTTATTGCAGCAGACTGTGAAAATTGTGGTGATACAGCCCGCAAAAAACCCGGTAAGTGTAAAAGAAGCCTAATGTGCGCCTGACGTCATGCCATGCCAGTTAATGAAAAGAGGAGCCGGGAATGCCAGCTGGTAGGAAGAGGTTTACAGAGCTCCTGTCCAACGCCCATGGAATACTGAAGTAGTCAATGGAGCAGGTCTGACGATTGATTAGCTCATCTATAGTCTCTATGTCTGATAAAGAGGACTCAGTAGTCTACAAAACTTGCAATTTTGCATAAATTTTTCAGTTAGTCATTAAAAGGTGTCAACCACAGACGTCTCTCACTTTTTCTTTTTTATATCTACTGGATAACACAGTACAAATATATACGGTAACTTCCAGAAGAAGAATCAGGGGAAGCCATAAATGTTTATGATTAGATTAACCCCTTAATTGTCCCAGAGCTTAATATAATGACATAAAAGAGACTGAATTTAATTCCTAGACTGAGACGAAATAGAGATCCTATAGAGCCCAATATAATAATCATAATACCACGGAGGACCATAAAGGCTGAAAAACAAAGAAAAAGAGAAGCGATCCTCCAAAACCAAAAATATATACAAAAATCCATCAATCTTTATTTAGTTACCAATATAAATTAAAAAAACAACACATTAAATAGCATAAAAACAAAGGAGATGACAACACATGCTATGCAGATTACGAAAGACGCTGTGCAAAGGCGATCGTTTGTAAGGCATATGATATTAGAGAAATGGGTAAAACACCTCATGCAAAAATACTTTATACCTTTATTTTTATGCTATTTATTGTGTTTTTTTAATTTATATTGGTAACTAAATAAAGATTGATGAATTTTTGACTAAATAGAGAATCCACACTACACCTATTAGTGACATCTTGACATGGCAGAGGTAATTTAGTTACTTAGAATATGATCCTCACTGGCAACCATAGTCTTGCCTCCATATTTCTATCATGCCAGGTACCATTGAAACCACATCTCCAGTAGGAGAAGTACAGAATTGAATTTTTATTGTTTGGATATATTTAGACTTTAAAACTACAAATTCAACCTGCACAAACCTAGGGCTGCCTGAATCAGACATTATCTGCGTGATTGTACCCTTGTAAAGTTTCACACTGGGACGTTTCAAAAGAAACATACTTTGAAAAGTCGTCAGGGGTACTGTGTGTCTTGGTTGACTGGTCTGATGTGGTCCCCGGCTGGCTTCTCCCTGCCATGCACCCTCTTTAATGACCGTGTCTTTCCCTTTGTACTAAGGGAAGACATGTCAGTCATGGGAAGTGGGGCAGGGAGAAGCCGGCTGAGGACCACATGGGAGTAATCAGCTGAGATAGATAGACCCCAGTATGTTTTATGTGGCAGTGGGATTGTCTGACTTGGCTGACAAGCTTTATGTGGTCCTCAGCTGGTTTCATCATGCCCTACTTCCCAAGACTGACAAGTTGTTCCTTATTACATAAAGACCTGTTACTAATGGGGAGTGGTATATACAAAAATACTTGGCACTCAATATCGGAGAAGCAATTTTTTTATTGTGCATCCAGACAAAAATAGACTCATGTCATATGAACGGTTTCGGTCCAACAACGGACCTTCATTAGAAAGGTCTTTTTGATTCTTTTAGAGTAGATTGTAAGAGATACAGTAGGGTAAAAGATATCCTAAGGCAGGAATGAAATCTTATAATGCTGTTTATTTTGTAATGACTGGAGCTCCTCCCACGGCGGCACCCTGGATTGTTTCAGCGGCCTCTTAGCGCGGCAGCCCCTTGCAGATACTGCTCCAGAACAGCGCTGCCTCTCTCTCCCTAAGGCCTGCTTCATCCAGTCATATTGTATCCAGCCCCTTTGATAGACTCGAGCTCCAGTGCACAATAAAAAAAACTGCTTCTCCGATTTTGAGTGCCAAGTATTTTTGTATATGTCTATGGGTTGGAAACCTTACTTGAGCACCAATTCTCCTCTGTTTTTCTCTGGAGTGCCGTGGTTTTTTTGTATACTAATGGGGAGTGGGACACGGAAAAGCCAACCATGGTTCACATGGGACTAATCAGGTGAGATAGAGAGTCCATAGTATGTTTCACACTGCAGCGTTTCAGAAAAAACATACTCTAGAACTGTCTGTCTCAGCTGATCAGTCCCATGTGGTCCTCAGCTGGCATCTCACTATCCAACTTCCCATGAATGACATGTATTCCCTTATTACATAAAGAAAGACCTGTCACTAATGAGGACAGGGACATGGAGAATCCAGCCGGCGACCACCTCACACTAGTCAACCAATGCACACGGTACCCAGCTGGCTTTTTAAAGTATGTTTTCTCTGAAACTTTGCAGCAGTTCAGAGTAGAAAATACATGGCCAAATACATGGCCGCAATCACACAGCCAATGTCTGATTCATCCTGCCCGTGTTTCAGGAAACATGAATCTCATGACAGGTTCCCTTTAATCACCACTCTGTTATGATTGAGTCACCGTAGGAGGCAAAAACAGAAATGCTAGCTAAGTCCAGAAAACCAGAGAAGTTGGCAGCTATCGGATTGCAGACCCCTGAACCTATCAACACAACTAGCAGTAGCCGTGGGGGGTTCCTACGATGCCCTAGACCCCTCGATCACAGCCGGAGAATTAAATAGGCCTAAAGAAAGGAAGGGGAAATCTAAACTGCCCCACAGCAGACCCCAAAGCAATAGGCAGCCCCCAACATATAATGACGGTGAAGCAAGATGAAAATACTAACACAGACAGAAAGATAGACTGAGCAAAGACGGGGCCCAAGCTAACTAGATAGAAAAGGACAGGAAGGCTGCTGTCTGCAATCCGTGAAAAACCCTATGAAAATAAGAGCCAACAGACTGACAGTGAAAAAGGCCCTGAAGACGCTAGGCTTCAAAAAAGCTATGTCAGTACTCAAGAATATTCTGAAGACAGAGCAACAGGCAAAAGGAGATTCAGCTCACCCCAGCAGGGAATGGCAGAATACAGAAAAGCAAGGAAAACAAAAAACAAAACAAAAATGCTAACAGGCAAAACAGAAAACTTAGCTTTAGAGGAGCAGGAATCAGACTGGTGTCCTAGAAGTCCACAGAGAAATCACCCGCAGGGCAGAAGGGCGTCGGCAGCCTTATATCCAGTCCGTGACTCCACTCAGCCAGTCATCCTCATTAGGCTCAGGTGCCTGATAATCAGGCTCATTACCTTCCTTTACCAGAATAGGGAGTTCACCAGACCTCAGTGACGAAGGTGAAAATGAACTCACAACACCACTCAATGTGGTGTACCTAAAAGTGATGGGGCATTATCTGAGTATTAGTGCAATACAATTTCTAGAGATTTTGCAGAAATCTGCCTTCAACCTAAGGCAAAAAATAAATAATTAGACTTCTTGGGTAGTTATGCACTTGTCTACACCACCCCAATCCATAGAGCACAGCATTGATTGAGGTATACAGTATGTCACTCCATTTCGGAACGGGACTGCCTCGGCGTTGTTGCCATCTTCCATCTTTTACTCACAATCCTGTAGGTGAAGAGAGCACCTCTCAGTATTTCGTCATATTGATGTGATAGTGAAGAGGGGGAGCCTTCTTCAGGGCCAAAGGAACAAAACCCATAGGAAAGTAAAATCATGTTTAATTGAGCAGCCCAATACTTAAGGATTCCAGAGCAACTACAGTGGGGAAAAAAAGTATTTAGTCAGTCAGCAATAGTGCAAGTTCCACCACTTAAAAAGATGAGAGGCGTCTGTAATTTACATCATAGGTAGACCTGAACTATGGGAGACAAACTGAGAAAAAAAAATCCAGAAAATCACATTGTCTGTTTTTTTTCCCTTTTATTTGCATATTATGGTGGAAAATAAGTATTTGGTCAGAAACAAGCAATCAAGATTTCTGGCTCTCACAGACCTGTAACTTCTTCTTTAAGAGTCTCCTCTTTCCTCCACTCATTACCTGTAGTAATGGCACCTGTTTAAACTTGTTATCAGTATAAAAAGACACCTGTGCACACCCTCAAACAGTCTGACTCCAAACTCCACTATGGTGAAGACCAAAGAGCTGTCAAAGGACACCAGAAACAAAATTGTAGCCCTGCACCAGGCTGGGAAGATTGAATCTGCAATAGCCAACCAGCTTGGAGTGAAGAAATCAACTGTGGGAGCAATAATTAGAAAATGAAAGACATACAAGACCACTGATAATCTCCCTCGATCTGGTGCTCCACGCAAAATCCCACCCCGTGGGGTCAGAATGATCACAAGAACGGTGAGCAAAAATCCCAGAACCACGCGGGGAGACCTAGTGAATGAACTGCAGAGAGCTGGGACCAATGTAACAAGGCCTACCATAAGTAACACACTACGCCACCATGGACTCAGATCCTGCAGTGCCAGACGTGTCCCACTGCTTAAGCCTGTACATGTCCGGGCCCGTCTGAAGTTTGCTAGAGAGCATTTGGATGATCCAGAGGAGGTTTGGGAGAATGTCCTATGGTCTGATGAAACCAAACTGGAACTGTTTGGTAGAAACACAACTTGTCGTGTTTGGAGGAAAAAGAATACTGAGTTGCATCCATCAAACACCATATCTACTGTAAAGCATGGTGGTGGAAACATCATGCTTTGGGGCTGTTTCTCTGCAAAGGGGCCAGGACGACTGATCCGGGTACATGAAAGAATGAATGGGGCCATGTATCGTGAGATTTTGAGTGCAAACCTCCTTCCATCAGCAAGGGCATTGAAGATGAAACGTGGCTGGGTCTTTCAACATGACAATGATCCAAAGCACACCCCCAGGACAACGAAGGAGTGGCTTCGTAAGAAGCATTTCAAGGTCCTGGAGTGGCCTAGCCAGTCTCCAGATCTCAACCCTATAGAAAACCTTTGGAGGGAGTTGAAAGTCCGTGTTGCCAAGCGAAAAGCCAAAAACATCACTGCTCTAGAGGAGATCTGCATGGAGGAATGGGCCAACATACCAACAACAGTGTGTGGCAACCTTGTGAAGACTTACAGAAAACGTTTGACCTCTGTCATTGCCAACAAAGGATATATCACAAAGTATTGAGATGAAATTTTGTTTCTGACCAAATACTTATTTTCCACCATAATATGCAAATAAAATGAAAAAAAACCAGACAATGTGATTTTCTGGATTTTTTTTTCTCAGTTTGTCTCCCATAGTTGAGGTCTACCTATGATGTAAATTACAGACGCCTCTCATCTTTTTAAGTGGTGGAACTTGCACTATTGCTGACTGACTAAATACTTTTTTGCCCCACTGTACATGGGTCGTTTCTAAAGCTCCCTTGGTCCCTTGAACACAAGTCTATAATCTAACCATAGAAAGGAAAATTATTATTAAAGACAAGAAGATATATACTTTAAAGAGTAACGTTTGAACTTTTTGCCTATTTCCCACCCGAAGCCTGCGTTCCTAGGGCATGTCCAACCCTGGAAATATTCCTTTTACGTAAAACATTAATAAAAAAAAATCTAAACAAACCAGAGCATTGTTGAATTCATCTTGCTTACTTCAATTTATCCTTACTGTCAAGCCATTGCTAAGTGGCTTGAATGAAAGGTCAAGATAAAACAGATTTAAAGGGCATCTGTCAGTAGGATCGACCCTCCTAAGCCGTCTATATGGACATGCAAGTCATAGAAAGTTGAATAAAATGATACCTTGGTATCTGTGTTCCGATGTCTTATTCCAGAGAAATCCACATTTGTCTTTTTATGTAAACGAGCTGTTAAGATCTAAAGGCCGGACATAGATCTCCCTGAGGCTCCGCCTCCAATGCGTATTTTAACTTAAAGGGGGCTTTACCAGTTTGAGACATGTAAATCAGGTAAGCAGAATCTCAGTCATTGCATTATGTCGCCAAGAAAAACTGGAGTAAGCCATAAACCACCAAGCGATAATATAAAAGATGAAGTTTTATTGAAAGTTTCTAACATGTAAAAAACATACTTAGTTACAAACTATACAAAACATCAAAAATATGCTGAGGAGACATGGAAAACAGCAATGGGAGGAGGGTCCAATAAGACATGAGAGAGCATATGGAAAAATCACCAAAGTTGCAGCAGCAATGGAAAAAAAGTAAACACAATCAAATAAGTGCAAAGCCGTTTGTGATTAAATGGTACACCATGCACAGTAAATACATAAGCTGCTGTAGTCTATCAATTGCTTACTCATAGTGTGTCCAGACCACTGAAGCCCTCCTTGCGGCCCCTGACGTGCGTTTTGGGTACCTGCTTATTCACCCCATGGAAAAAGCATGTATGCAAAACGCGCATCGGGGCCGCAAGGTGGGCTTCAATGGTCTAGACACATTATGGGTAAACAATTGATAGACTACAGCAGCTTATAAATTTACTGTGCATGGTGTACCATTTAATCACTAGGGGCTTTGCACTTATTTGATTGTGTTTATGTTTTTCCATTGCTGCTGCAACTTTGGTGATTTTTCCATATGCTCTCTCATGTCTTATTGGACCCTCCTCCTCTCTTTGCTGTTTTCCATGTCTCCTCCGTATTTTTTTTAAGTTTTGTATAGTTTGTAACTAAGTATGTTTTTTACATGTTAGAAACTTTTAATACTTTTTTTTCTAGTATCACTTGGCGGTTTAAGGATAACTCCATTTTTTTCATGGTGACGTAATATTTATGGGAGTACTCCATCACTCTAATCTTTCCTCTTTACACATGGGGAGAACAATATATTAGGATCTTCGGATATTTTCTCAGCCTGGTCATGAAATTTGTGCTACATGAATACTGATTTTGTCAGTTATTACATGTCTCACACTGGTGACACTCCCTATCATTTAAAGTTAGCCCTGGAGACAGATTCTCAATGAGAACTATGTCCGGTCCATAGATCCTAACAGCTAGTTTACATTTTAAGAAAAATGTAGATTTTACTGGAACAAAACATCAGATTACAGATATAAAAGTATCATTTTGTTCATCTTTTTATGATTTAGACAGCTTAGGAGGGCTGATCCTACTGACAGATTCCCTTTAAGATAGCCAAACACAAAAATGTCAGCAAAATAGGAAGATATTGGCAAATCTAGCTATGTATCTAAAGTATATGGAGACCTCACTTAGTAGTAGATGTCTGGAAGAAGAAGAATTGGGGAGTTGGATATCAACATCCTGTGAGAATCATGTGGGAATAGTGGATGAGGGCAGGTATATCTCGCCCAGATACCTTTCCTATGTGGCCTAGTCTGGTCAGTATCTCACCTGGTGACTAATGAATAATGGGAGGCAGATATAAAAGGATGCCAGGTGGTTGTGTGAGTGTCTCAGCCTGGGAACACAGAGAGCCTGTCTGTGTGAGAGACACACGTGAGTGAAAGCAGTGCCCACTGCAACTGTGGTTTGGCTGGACGGGAGAAGCCCGCCAGTTGGTAGTTAGGTCGGATCTTGTTTAGTTAGTGCCGGACAGGCAAGGATTTGTTTTATGTTTTATTTCCTTTATGCATTGCTTTCACCTTTAATAAACCTGACCCAGTGTCAGTGATACCCAGACCCCGGCTGTGCGCCTGAGTTTCATGCTGAACGCACGTGACCTTTGACCCCAGCAAAGGCGATCCTGGAGTGTTTTATCACAATCCCCAAGACTTTTGTTCTCAGGGAACATAAGCCTCAACTAGAGGAATATAGAGACTACAAAGATGACCGACAGCAGCTTACTCCCATCACCCCTCTGAGAAAATATGAACATATGGCTAACCTATATGTGTATGAATATGGGAAGGAATAGCAGTCAGACAACCAGGAAACAATTATCTGAATTTTATCGCCAGTTTTACACTCAATTATAACAAAAGGTTGCATTTATACAGCGCGATACACAGTGTTAAAAGACTTCTGACCAGAAAAACAGTTTTTCGGTCAGTGGTCCTTTAATAGCCTGTTTACAGAGGCAGACGGCCCTTCAGATGCGCAATGAACAATCTTTAATAGATCATTCAGTGCACATCAGCTGAAATTATTCTCGACAGTGCAGGTCCAGTTTACACAGGATGATGCACTGCCGAGAATGATGATCTTTTGGACCAACCAAAAGATCAACTCACCGGATAAACGAGTGTTTTGCTTATTCGTAAGGGGATTAGGCAGCAAGTTCAGACTACAAGACTATCGTTAATGCTCGTTCACAATAATTAAGCAGTGTTAATAGAGCTTATCACATGCCCAAATGATGAGATAAACTAACCTCGACCTGAAAAGAGCTAAAACTAAACTCCATTAGTCCACCAAAGTTATACATGACTCTACTTTTGCACTCATCATGTCCTCTTGTACATCACCATAACTAGAGAGATACTCCCCTGACAATCCTAACTAAATCTGAATAACCAACATCCACAATCCAAATACCCAGAGAGGTATAGGGGGGTGATCTATTTACTCATCTATTCTATTTGTGAACCACATTAACGTCCCGAGCCAGGAACGAGCCTTGTTAATAATGCAATCAAAAGCATAACAACTTTTACTAGAGCTGTAACCAAGAGACAAACAACAGTAGTATTATATATCTGATATTCTGCGCAAAGGAAATCCCCAAAAAGTTGAGAAACAAAACATCCATTTTCGTTCTCCATAGTGTTCCACCACCTAAGTTACCCAGTCAACCTTTGGGCTTGTCAATGCACCACATGATTACAAAAATAGTAGAGCAAAGAGGTAACAGTTTCACATAACGCATTCCAGTCTTCAAGATCTATCAACTACTTCAATACCCACTGCTCTGACTTAAAACAACCCCAAAGATGAAGCCAAAGTTTTATCATTCAACTCTGGAGCTCCTTATTAGAAGACTGAGCTTTGTCCTTTATAGAGGTAAAGAATGAAGCAGAATACTATTTTCACACACAATGTTTTAGAATTAGGTCATTTAGTCTTGAGGACACACCAGAAAACAACAGTGACATATAACTGTTAATTGGAGCCATATGCCATTTTTTGCTCTCATATTTTCCAAAGTAAATCTTCCCCAAAGGGGTCGACCAACTCTAAAAATGTTGTTAAATGTCCTTAATTCAGTAAGTTGCAAAGTCTTTGCAAATTCTCTTCCGGATTGTGTCCAACAGAGGAAAGTATTTCCAGTGTCGTCACATGGCCAGAGATGTATGTGAAAGCGGCTGGCTGACTGATATTTCAACAGCTAAGCCAGCCCCCTTCTCTGTCACAGCCAATGTATAGACCGAGAAGGTGGCAGACTTGACTATTGCAATGTACCAGACAACTCTGTCACCTGTGACATAGGAAATGCTTATCTGTGTTGGCCAAAAATTGGAAAAGGACCCACAACCAGAGGACGTGTCACGTTCCACCCCTCAGGGTGTCTGGGATGCAATTTCTGCATGACTGTCCAGTCTGGTTCTAGGGCGTGATGAGCTGTCAGTGTGTTGATTGACAGCTTGACTATCCAATCTGCGACTGGGAGGCGTCGGCCGTCTCAGGTGTCCCCCGGGTAATTAACATGCCTACTTAACTGAGCAGCTTCTCCCAGACCACTGCCAGATGTACATTCATCTTGTGATGTTTGTGCTCTGTGCTCCCTGTGCCTTGTGTTCTGTTTGCTTGATCTGTTGCCTGACTTTGGACTTCGTTCTAACCATCCTCCTGTTTAACCCCTTTAGCTCCGATCAGCTATATTCCCGGTACTCTGACCTCGGAACGTTACCTGACTACACTTTTGTCTCTTCCTTCTGTATATGACGTACCCTCCTGGCTTTCTGACCTTGGACTCCCTGACCACTCTGACTCACGGCTTAGCCGTGAGAAGTGACTAGCGTCACAGCACGTAGTTGAAAATCAGGGCACTTTCCAAAAAGTACTAAGTTATACAAATTTAACAACTGTTTTTTATCAAGTCCCTACCATTAAACACTTTTACCATTTGATCGCATATAAATCAAAAACTTAATATATCATGTTACTATCAGTCCATATGTTCCCAATGTAAAAACCCTAAATAACTCACTAATGAAACAGAGTATATATCATTTATCATGCCTTTTTTTTAGATTGCCAGCAGGGCAATGAATTACCCAATTTTTATCAATACACTCTCTCGTATAAACTATTTATACTGTATACGTGAAATCTTTATTAATAAAATATAAGACAGACCACATAAATTGGTTAAACATCCAATGGTTCCTCTATATAAAACTTTCTACACACTATAAACATAACTATATAAATACTATTGATGTTTACGAGCATGCTCTCCCCAATTACTAATTAGAAAATGACAAAATTCATAAATGAAAGTTAACTGTGACCTGAGCTCACAGCACTATTACATAAAAGAGTCCATTCACTATTAAAACACTAAACATGTTTCGCCAAGTCCTGGCATTTTCTGGGGATTCTCTAATAGGATTTCGAGCTTCAGTCACAGCTAATATTCATATATCAATGTTGGCATCTAAATGGAAAAATGGAGCAGTGGGCTTGTCGACTACACTAACATTTATATAATGTGTAGTAAATTCTAAGAAGAGGAACCATGAGGTTTTTTTTTTCTGATTTGCAAGGGCTGACTTATATTTTTGTTAATAACGATTTGATGTACATAGTGTAAATAGTTTATTAACCATAGAACGCATACCCATAGAAATCTACACATTCACGCACCTGGGGCCTTTTAGGCCTGTTTACAATTATCATGGAATAACTCAAATAAAAATACTTTTCAAAGTTTATTGCAAAGTAAGGATGCATTCCCACTAGCGCTGGGGTCCGCCAGGACGGGATTCCGTAATGGATCTGACCTCCTGGTGACCCCAGCTAAGGCTGGCGGATGCATACCTGGGGCCTCGCAGGCCTGCCAGGTTACTTGTTTTCTATTTTCTGTAAAATTACTTTAGTTAGAATTTTGAAACTCTAGGTATTCCTCAGGTATATAGTTGTTAGTAATTTCCAGTTGTTCATATATTTTTATGCTATAGGCATTTCGGTATAACAACCTTTTTTTGGGACTACCCCATATTCACGCACCTGGGGCCTTTTAGGCCTGTGTGCAAATAACACGGAATAACTCAAATAAAAATACTTTTCAAAATTTATTTTACAATTGCAAAGTAAGGATGCATTCCCACTAGCGCTGGGGTCCGCCAGGAGGTGATCCGTAATGGATCCGTAATCCGTAGAGCATGGGTTTTTACTATGTCGGAACATAGGTCTTTCTGGACTGGAGCATCAGCTTCTTTGCCACAGTAAATCAGACCATTCATCCCATAATAGCTTGCTGAATCGCACATCCAGAAAATTTTTATGCCATACTTAGCTGGCTTACTGGGCATATACTGAATGAATTTGCAACGTCCCCTAAAGGCAAGAAGTTGCTCGTCCACTGTCACATTATCACTGGAATGGTAAAGCTTTGTACAGTTCTTGATAAAAAGATTCCAGATATAGCTAATAGGGGCTAATTTATCGGTTGCCAACCTCACAGGGCGAGTTCTCTTTTCATCAAAACGAAGGCATCTCCGAATACCCTCAAATCTATTGATGGACATAGTAGCTTTGTAGTGTGGATCTGCAAATGGGTTCTGAAATAACTCTCTGATTGGAACATCGTATGATTTTGTCGACCCTGCCAGAAGAGTAAGGCCAATATAAGCATATAGTTCCTCTTTAGTTATATTTTTCCATGTTTTTTTTCTTCCTGACGCGATACGTTTTCCTTCTACGTTAGTACACAAAACTACCTCATCTGCAATATCATCCGAAACAAATTTACAGAAAACATCTCTTTTGGACATGAATTGGGGAATTCCGACAGCTCCTTGAGCATCTCTAATAATGTTATGTGATGGGGTGCGTGCAGGAGCCGCAGCAGTACTGTTCCAAAAAATATTCGTTTTAGATGTTCTATTTGAACGTTCTGCTGGATCCACTACTTCTTCATCATCTGAAGAATCGCTGGACGATGAAGTTGATACATTAGCTGGTGGCATGTACTCTTCATCAGACAAAGAAATTTCACTTTCTTCATCACTATTGAAAACAATCACCTCGATTTCATGGTCAGTCAATGCCCTGGAAGTAGACTGTGCCATTGTAATTTTATATGTCAGTAAACTAAAAAGAAAAAAAAAAAAGATTACAATCAGGCTTGTGCACTGTAAACAGTATGTGATAAGACTCTTTGTTAGGGTCCCAGCACACCAAGCGATATAAAGCAGGTAAAGTGCAGCCCCCCTCCTCTTACCTCCAACAGATCACTTTCTTGTAGTGCAGTAGAAGCCTCTGGTTTGGAGCTCAGAAAGTTTCTATTTCCAGACAAAAGAAAGCTGACTTCTTCCTCCAAAGTCTCTCCAGCAATTAGGACAAAAAGACTTGCGATGAGGTCAGAGACACATGACTTTGTGAGGGAGCCTCCCTTCCAAGATCACATGACCATGTTGTCATGCAGAACCCACACTCTTCCCAGCAATAGCAGAGTCATAAAAGTTCTTCCCCAGCAAAAATACAGACAAAAAGACTGAGTATCACATGTAAACCTAGTAAAGGCCTAAAAGGTCCCAGGTGCGTGAATATGGGGTAGTCCCAAAAAAAGGTTGTTATACCGAAATGTCTGTAACATAAAAATATATGAATAACTGGAAATTACTAACAACTATATACCTGAGGATTACCTAGATTTTCAAAATTCTAACTAAAGTACTTTTACAGAAAATAGAAAACAAGAAACCTGGCAGGCCTGCGAGGCCCCAGGTATGCGTTCTAGGGTTAAGACAAAAAGGGTACATTGTTGATGTAGTTCCAATACTAAAATGAACTAGTATTGTTATTACTAACAGTTTCCTAGGCTGTATATACCATAAAGGCAGCTGTATTATTATTGGCATGAAGTTAACCCCTTTCTCTATAAATACTCACCCTTTTGATCAGTTGACTTATTGGTTCCAGTTTTTAGACCCCCCCCCGGGCTTTTTTTCACCTGTTACATGAAAGGTATCCAATGCCAGTCAGTCAAGTCAGATCAAGTTTACCAGTAAGGAAGGCAGTTCTCTGTTCTGGATCATAAAGGGGGATTCCAAGCAAAAGAACCTATTCTATGGTGGCCATATGCTTTTCGGGGAGATCTAAATAGGTAAAAACAGTAAGGGTAAAAAAAAAGTTCAGTTTACCGCTGCGCTACCAGCAAAACCACACAATCCAAAGGGTACAGCGCACAGAATCCTCCAAGCAGGTGTAACCTCGAGTAATTAGCGAAATAGTAAAAAAAAGGGAGAGAATGAAGAAGGAGAACTTACAGCGCCATTGCTGGAAGTTCCCCTTTTTCTTCCCTTCCTTTCTTTTTTATTATTTTGAAATCTAGATAGGGGTTTCCTTGTCTGGACAGCCTCTTTAAGACTTGTGCTCCAACTCTGTAGTTTTGAGTTGTCAATTTTGACTTATCCAGTTTACAAGAATGTGTATTAATAGTTATGGTGAAAAGGATAAAGTATAAGGACCATAAAGACACTAATCTACTCTATTATCTTGACAGATACATTTGATATATTGTCTGGGAGTTGAAGAGCTGGCTGAGCTAACAGTGACGCACACACTTAACAGCCCGTACAATAACAACCTGATACTGCTCATTGTCGAAAAATTTCCATACAGCAATCTTACTGCATATGCCAGACAATTTAACATCGCCGCCAAACAGGTAAGCCGTAAACTGAAATGTTATAAATTATTTCATGGTCCTAAACAGCCCAATAAACTAATAACCAATTGCATAGAACCATTATTAGAAAGAGCTCTTGAATAACAAATTTTCAATTTATTTTTTCTTTTTTTTTTGTTTTTTTTTTAGGCTAACCTGACTGTATTACCCAACTCCGATGTCCGAGATGCCATGCTGGCAATGTTTCTGGGCTGGCTGAAGCCTTATTTAAAATACTTTTCAGAAAAACTATGGGGTGAATGGTTCAATGGGTATTTACCACTGTTTCTGCCAGGAATAAATGAAGCAGCTATTACATTACTTCCTACAGATGTTTCTTGTGTTTCCTACCAATCAGTGTAAGCATATCTTAATATTTCATCTTATTTTGCATCCGTTGACAAAACATATTAATGTGATGATAATATGAGCCAGCGCCGAAACCCGGGACCTGCCCCGATCAGATGTTTGAAGATCTCTCTGTGGCCAGACATACACAATGTACAGAGCCAGAACAGCACAGCTTTGTACACTGTGTAGTGGCTTTTCGCAGTACTGAAGCTCAGCTCCTATTGATGTGAATAGGAGCTGAGTGGTACTGCCCAACAATGACCACTATATAGGCCATAGAACTATGGACAAAACCTTTTACCCTCTATGATAAGTAGGTATACCCAAAATTACAGCTATTTGTATTGTTCCTATACATCTATACAGCTCATAACTTGAAGTTACCTTTTAAAACAAGTAATTTAATGCCCATCATGTCCATGTCCATGGTAACTTCAAGTCTCAGAGAGACAGGAGGGTCTGGGAGTATACATTTATGACAACCTTTGACACACTCAGTGCATGAATGAATGTGTCGAATGGATTTATGTCTTTTTACATCAGTTAAGGAATTTGCTCTTCAGACCTTCTGGGAGCATCACACAACACAGAACCAAACCCCAATCAGAGGACAATAAAACTTTCACACTCCTTATCTATGAACTGTTCCACTATTTATGTTTATCCCTCTCCCATAATGACAATTCTGCTTCACGTCACCTGTCTTATCTATTGCGTTATTTCTGTGCTGTGTTGTGTTTAAATATGTGATTCTTCAGATTTTGTATTAGTCTTTGCCTGATGAAGAGACCTGAGTAGTATCGAAAGCTTGCAATTTGTTACCATCTTTTCAGTTAGCCATTAAAAGGTATCAACCACTGAGGACTCTCAATTCTAAATATTCTTCTATCTACTGGCTAACACGGTATAAAGATACTGTATATATCTTTCCTGTACAGACTACAAAAAATTCCTGCGAAGTTTGATTCAGCAGCCAAGCATTATTTCACTCTTGCCCCAAATTCTACTGTTTTCTTAGCGCCGCTCTAGGTGATTGACAGGTCTCTTCCTCACTTATACATAGGGAGAAACCTATTAATCAGCTGCAGCAGCGCTGGGGGGAGCCGGCCTAGTCTGGTCTCTAAGTAGTGGCTCTAAATCTTTGGAGCATTTCAGAGAATTATTAGGCTGTGATTCGTACAGTCCGCTGTTTGGGCAGCATTAAATGCCTGACAAGTAAACTTTAAAGTTTTGCATTACATCTATCAATTTTTTTAAATTTTTTATACCAGAATAAGCGGATTTAACCAAGCCTATGAATATTTACCACATCCCACAAGACACAGTTTTTACAACATCTACATTAAGACATTCTGGAATAAGAAAGCTCTCACTCATGGTAATTATTATAAACATGATGTAATCTATCAATACTTAGTACAAAATCATAATACCATGGATGAATCGTTTTTACTGTTTATGTCACAGACGGGTGTAACTATACCGATCCTATACAGTGGGTGAGAGACAATCTAGGAAGTTTCACAAATCAGGCCAGCCTTCTGGATTTATTGGAATTTAATGGAAACCTTACCAAGGTCAGTAATTACCCAACAACAAAAGTGTAATCAAAGGGCAAAGCTACATAAAAGTCTCCAAAACTAATCTAATGCAAAAATTAAAATAACCGTAAATCTTCTATCTTGGAGGATGCTTTTTAAACATAGCGTTAAAACAATTGGAGCTCCATTTCTCGGATGCAAATCTGGAAATCGTCTGCATAGACATAGAGCTAAGTTATAAAATCCAGTCACCAGAAGAGGAGCTACAGGCATACTTAGCTACTACGATCTAAAATTAGAAAAAATGTTGCTGCTTTCTACCAAAAACAGCGTCACAGTTGTCGAAATGTGTGTGGTGTGGCAGCTGGGCTCCGTTCCTTCAATAGCGCTGAGCTGCAATACCAGACACAACCCATAGACAAGTATGGTGATGTTTCCAATAAGAAAGCAGCCATGTTTTTCCATTCCAGTGCCGCTTCTTTGTTCTCTTCCTACCACAGCCAATTTTTTTTTTTGCCCTTAGGTTTATTTTACTCCCCTTCTTCTAAGAGCCATAACATTTTTATTTTCTCCTAACAATAGCTGTTTTAGGGCTCAATTTTTTTTTTTGTGGAACTAGTTGTAGTTTTGAATTACAAAAATAATTTTACCAAAAAACTGCAAGTGAGGTGGAATGGTGAAAATTTTTTTTCTGACAGTTGCAATTCTACCATTGTAATGGGAGTCTTATTTTTCTCATTACTTATTGTGTGTCAAATGTGAACTGGGAGCAAGATTTTCCAGGGCAATAATTACAATGAAACCGAACTTGTTTAGTTTTTTAGTTTTTTTTTATTTAAAGAAGTTGTCCACTACTTGGACAACTTTTTCTCATACCTCTCACCTGGCCCCCATAAAATAATAAAGCTTATGCTCTCCTTCTGTGCCGATGCTGTTCCTGCGGTGTCGGCACTTTGTCTCCTGGGCTGTTGTTGTGACGTGTGACACCAGTGCCCAATCAGCGCTTTCCCTACCTCCTGTCGAATTGAGCAGGAAGAGGAAGTCGAGAGAAGCTGCAGCCTGGACTTCCTCTTCATGTTTGATTTGTCCAAATTCGGGGACGGTGACGCTGATGCTGATTGAGCACGTGAGCCCCATGACCACGAGTGCCAACACTGCAGGAACTGGTGCCGGCACAGGAGGTGAGTATAGTCTTTATTATTTTATTGGCACAAAACATTTTGATCAAGAAGGGGTTGTCCTGGTAGTGTACAATCCCTTTAAGTTTTGAAAATAAATTAGGTAATTTGTGAGAGGTTGTTTGCTGCTTGACGAGCTGACATATTCTGAAGAAATCATTTTCAGTACAGTCAATGCTTTAAACAATTGTATTTTTGCTGTATTTTTACTGCATTTTCTGGCATTTCAATTATTTTCAATATATAATATAAGTCAATTAAATCTTTATTTTGAAAAATTGGACTTTTAGCGATGCAGCAACACCAAATGTTTTTAAAAAGGGTGGTTTTGAATTTTTTAAAACTTTTTTAATTTTTTAGCTGAACCTGTGATTGCTTGATCACTTGTTCTGTGCACTCCAACGCTACAGTAAAGCAGGACATAGAAAATATCATCATAAAAACCCATAGACAACCCCACAATTGCATTGGGGAGAGATGCAATGAGTATTGGTGAATGTTTACAGCATTTAGATGCCATTGCCATTAATCAACATTGACATGTAATTGTTTAAACGGTGCTTGTTATAGGTAGATGCCAGCTGTTTAACACAGCCAACGTCTGGGCTCAGTTCCTAAACCTTCTCCATAATTGTGTACCCGATGTAGGGCGTACTCCAATGTCTAATGTCAGAAATGGGTTCATTTATAAAAAGCCAATATTTTATCATTTAACTATTAATAAATGAATCAGCACTATTTATAATGTAGCTAAGATATATTGACGATGTTTTCAATTGTTATTGTTAATGTCAATGGATTTCTCAAGAACTTTTTCTACATAAGTAAGGCTATTACCAAATAATGTCTTTCTAATACTTAAATACTAGAGTGAATTGCTAAGTTAATTGGGGAAACATTACATATCATTATTTTCCCACCACAGGTACTCGACAGCACAACCCTAACCACAAAAGAGCTGGCAGACTTCACAGTAATATTAGACAGCTTGTGCGATCCTACGTTATTGAACGACGTGTTACTTCAAGTTACTACTTTTGAGTCTTTTGAAGCTATTCAGGAATATCTGGAATATCTACAAGACATCCTAGTGCCGGTAAGATGAAATCAAAAGATCAAGTAACAATCTTTTAAATACTTCAAAAGAATAGCATAGCACTCACCGATCCAGGTGAAAAAGTCCGCTTTATTTATTAATCCACATTAAAAATTCATGGCTGGGAGGCTGGAGGGAGGAGTGACCAATGTCTGACGACGGCCGTTTCGTGCCTACTAGCACTTCGAAGTGCTAGTAGGCGCGAAACGGCCTCACATCAGCAGTAGTATTGGCAGTGCCGACCTGCTTTTTCTCCACACGTTTATTAAATATTTCAAATTTGTTTTTTTCACTTTTATTTTCTCATGCGCTGATGACATTTTTCAATGACTGTTCATTTGAGGTACAGACACACTCTAGTATAAGAGCAAGTACACTATAATTATTGCAATTACAACCTAAAATCATATCCTATATTAACATTCTTTGATCCCTTTTATACCCCATCGATGTATGTTTATGTAGCATACATTTGTTAATGTATTGTAGGTGTCAACCAAATATCTGACATCGTGTAGCGAGCAAGCAATTTTCGGTCAATTAAGTGGAGAAACTCAACAAGAAGTCATCACAAGTGTCCTTAAAGTCTTGGAAAAGGAATGGTCATTCAGAAATATGTCCCAATGGATGATAACATTTAGTTATCTTCTGAATAACTTCCCGGCAGCCTTTAATCAGGCTCATATAATCAGCATTACCAGCATCACCCTGAATATGTCTTGTGAAAACTACCAGAAATTGTAAGTAATTTTTTTTATATTTGAGGAACTTAACAAAAACATCTGATGAGTTGTAAGTCATTTTTGGTTGTTTTTGGTATTCGCTAGAATGACAGCAGTGGATCAAGTGTATCCGAGACTCAGCAAAACACAAAGGAACTACATCTATAACTACGCCAAATCATACCTTACCCAACAACTCCTCTACATGGGTACGTCTGGTTGGGACTGTATCGTAAGCTGATTGTAAATGTCTTTTTATACTTAGTTTTGTAGAAAAGAGTTTACTAGTGATGAGCGCGTATACTCGTTGCTTGGGTTTTCCCGAGCATGCTCGGGTATCCTCCGAGTATTTTGACATACTCGGAGATTTAGTTTTCGCCATCTCATCTGCATGATTTGTGACTTGTAGACAGGCTGAATACATGTGGGAATTCCCTAACAAACAGGCATTCCACACATGTATTCAAATGCAAATCATGCAGATGAGACGACGAAAATTAAATCTCCGAGCATGCTAAAATACTCGGAGGATACACAAGCATGCTCGGAAAACGCGAGCAACAAGTATACTTGCTCATCACTAGAGTTTACAATTTCTACATTAACTTTGCACTTTTGATTATTGTCCACAAAACTTAGCAATTTTGGCAATACCAGCTGGCCATCTAATGTGTATCATGAATTTTCTTTGAAGGCAGATGCCATGGGTAAAAATGATTGGGTTGTTGGATTTCAACATGCCTAATCCTGTCACTCCCTTCTTCCTTTAGAGAATGCTTAAGCGATCAGATATCTAACTTGTAAGTTCAGAAAGGTTACTAAAGGGGTTGTCCAGGTTTGAGATGAAAGTCTGCAGACAGTCTATGTGATTGTAGACTTTTGAATCCTAACAGCGTGCACACAGCACGCTGTTAGGATTATCTGATGCAAGCACCTAAAGCGGGAGATCACGTGAATGGAAGTATGTGATCTGCATACTTTTGGTCACATACTGACTAGACATGCTCGATCTCGCTCAATAAAACTGGATTGAGCAAGGCCATGCACGTCTAGTTGGCATGTGACATCGTGTATGCAAATTGCATATTTGCAGTAAGATAATCGGCTTTGTACAATCCTGATTATGTGCAGTGCGCATGCTTAGAAGATTCAGACATAGTGACTGCAAACTTTAATCCCAATCCTGGACAACCACTTTAAGGTTATTTGTTCACAAACTTTCTAAAATGCGATTGTTTTAAATTGCTTCAACAGTAATAGAAAATTATGGCTTCTTTCGTCCACAAGTTCCACATTTGTGCATGATTTGTACTGGATATGGCAGCTTACCTATAGATGTGGCAATGTTTTTTGGGGAAAAAAAGTCATGTTTTTCTAGTCCTGGGCAACTTCTACATTGTTACTTGATATTATTTACGTAAATGAAGTGATTTTAACAATTTGAATGTTTTTTTTTAAGGATCCGCTTGTGCTCAGGACTCTAATGATGCAGTAAAACTGATTATTTTGAATTTCGGAAAATTTTATTCTGAAGCCAAGGTCACCGAACTCACATATTTGTATCCAAATCTTGAAATAGTAAGTGGGACCGTACATATTTCTAGTCTGTTCTTAAAAAAAAGCTTGCATTCGCTAAATGTTTTTGAACTTGAAAATATTTTCCCTACGCAATGCAATTTATAGATTGGAAGCCATTTATGTCCATCTTGAGTTATGTGAGGTCTGGTGTGATCCCTCCAAGGCAATTAGTATTTCTGAAAAGAATCATGTAAAATGCTCTATCTTCACAACTCGTCAAGAAGTGGCAAACATGAATCTCCTTGTATAATTTGGGAATATATATTATGGAACAGCACTAGACAATGTAATAGAATGAGAAAAACGTTATTCAATCTTGAAGTAATTTTTTAATTAGCAAAATAAAAAAATAATAAATTGCTAAATTTGTAATTATTAATTTGGATCCAAATACTTATGCATTTCTATTGGACTTCACAAGTGTATGCGCAGATCTTTGCTTTCTGTATTGGAAACCACTAACTTGTCATTATCACATACTCGTCATTTTTTTTTTTCAAATCTTTCACTTGCCAACACTTCATCATTTAAGAAGTTTTTCTTATTTCTATTGGGTAGAAAGCTCATTAATTTCAATGAAAACTATGTAATATTAATTTCTTTTCTGCAGGGAAATGAAACATTTACAGGACAAAGGGACTGTCCAATGTGGATATCAAATAAGAATAGAATAAGAATGGATAAAGCTATATTTTATGACATATTAACTTTCTTGAGAGCGATCACTCACCTTAATCTTGTCTCATTTTACAGGGCGATCTTTTTAGAATGTTGAGCCCTAAAGATTTGGCGCAAATGCTACTTAAAGAGGACGTCCTGGATAATTACACCTTGATGATTACCATCTTGAGATTAATAGACCTGAAAAACATTACGGAATATGTATTTGGTATTACAGAGAGTGCATATGAGGTAATGCATTGTACAATCACAAATGCACAATATTCTGATGTTTTTATAACATGAGCTCTGAAAACAAAATCTTCCAGCAGCTAAAATTTTACCGTATGACTGTAAAAAAAAAAAGCATATAATTTTAAAGGGAATCCAAAAGCCAGGATCTCTGTCCTTACATTATGATGCTGTCAAATGAAGTACAAAAAAACTGGTGACAGAGACACTTTAATTGAATAAAACCAAATGTCACTGACTTTACCAGACTTTCAAAGCCACAGATGCAAACTGCATCATTATTGCAGGGGACCCTGTGAGTTTAGCTAATAACTTTCTCAACATTTATTGTTCTCTACAGGCAAATATATCAGTGTCGGAAATAACATCAGTGAAGCAGTCCCTACTGGCTGTTAAACTTCTAGAAGAGAATTTCTCTTCTTTTTCCACACAAGACTGGACCATCTTGTTTGAGAATTACTTGTACTCCCTACTCCCATATTTCAACCAAACTCTCCTCAAACTTATTCCGGCTGACATCACCTGTTCTTCCTACCAGGCAATGTAAGTGCTTGCTAAGCTCTTGCGAATAATAACCAGATCTTTGCACTCTATCTAAACTTTCACAGCATAAATTCCTAATGATGAATTGTTATATTTAAGTGACTTCTTGGAAAGATTTAAGGAAAAAGTCATTATCTTGATCGCACTGCAAAGTCTCTTTCACCTCCTGGATATTTTCTACAGTGTCGGAAAATTGTTTTTGACAAAAAAAAATATTACTGTCACTGAAGTGCTTACAAAAATAAGTTGTGTCTAATTTTAATTTTGTGCTATAATTTATGAATATGTTCTCTGTAACTGTGCTAAGTGGGCAGACTCTGCCTGACACAGAGCTGTTAGTTGATAGTTCTGTCTGATCAGATCAGGTCTCCTTGACTGCTCCCTCTCCTCGCTCACAGCATAAGTCTAGGGGCACAAGCGTATTTCTCGTGCAAGGAGCGTATCGCAGTGCACGGACTGGCCCGTCACCTCTCCTGACCTGAGCATGACAGTGTGATGTATTTCTATGCAGCGGTCATGCTCAAGTTAGGAGAGCTCAGGGTCAATCCGAGGATTGCGATGTGATACTCTAACAAGAAGTACATCCGTCTGTCTGCACCCTACTGTTCTTTTCCCTGCATTTTTGACTTCTGTTAAATGCATGTCTGGAAATCTCCTACTATATATATGTTATCAGTGGCCTGCAGAGAAAAGAGGGAGACACAAAAGCGCACATAGGGTCTTATCAAACGTTACACAGTGTTGCCCACCAAGAGAACTACTCACCTTGTGAGAGTGAAGGAAAGACATATATTATTGGCGGCTGCTGCAGATCCACAGGTCAGTGCAGGACCTGGTTGAAGCATACACTTAAGTAGGAAGGAAGGATCATCCCCGTGCTGCCGCAAGAAGAATTCCAAAAATTGTAGAGGTTTCAACGTGGTTTATTCTACGCATTTCAGGACTCAATATTTGTGGTATGTCCTGATGAAGGGGTCACCTGAGCCCTGAAACGCGTAGAATAAACCACGTTGAAACCTCTACAATTTTTGTAATTCTTCTTGCAGCAGCGCGGGGATGATCAGTGGCCTGTAACAGATGCCATACAATGGCATCCATCATACATAGAAACTCATTTTAAAAAATGAACTTTGCATGATATACATTTTTTACTGGATGTCACTTTTTGTAATAGGGCAGTTTGACCCATTGACAGGAAACACCATGAAAAGTGCCCAAATGGAGGCCTAAATTAAGTGAAGAAGGGGTCTATGGAAGACTTTAATGTATGTCCCAAGGGCTTTCCCATTTAATAGGTTTAATGTACACTTCCATCGCTGTTCCAAATCAGCTTTACACACATCTTAAAGAAGAGAGACTGCAGCTACTTCCCTCTCTTTGCATCTCCGTTACCTTCAGTTTATAGACTGAAGACAAGATTTTGGTAACTAAAGAGGTTTTTGAACAGTTACACGCTACCTGTACACACAACAAAGAGAAGTATGTGCTTCTGGAATAAGAGAAAATGACCTCTTTCTCTTCAGAAGATACAATATATTAGAGGGCTGGGGGTACAAACCTTGTGATATTTGTATTCCTGTTAAACTAAATCCCTTGTTTTCAATTCTTTCAAACAGACTGAAAGTTTTCTCTTCACCATCAATCTACTCATCGTTGACAAGTCCAACAAAGAATGCCATTTACACAAGTCTTATTAAGAGATATATGACCCAACAATTATCTACTGCAGGTGAGTCCCACAGTTTTATAATTTTCATATTTTATCTGTGATCCATGTTAACCATTCTAGAAGAAACCCTGGATAGATGCCTAAAGCTCTGTGGCAATAAAAGGAATAAATATCGAAAGCTTCTATACTCTTTACTATACGTTGCTACCAGGGAAGTTACGACCTATCATAATAAATGAAGTTGCATGTATACTAAAGTCAAAAACTTTTGTTATTTTGTCATTATCAGACATTGTGTGTGACCTTGGAGATCTCCGAAGTTGGGTGAAACTCAACTTTTATAAATTTATACGGGAATCAACTTTCGAAGACCTCGCATTGTTCAATCAGAACCTCACTAAGGTATAAAATATAAGTTCTTTATAATATACACATGATCCAGATCACTGTGGTTGTACTGAAGTTCATCGAGGAAGCAATTCTACAATGAAGTATCGGTTCAATAGAACCAATAGGAGCCAAAGATCTACTTCTATAACACAAATACTGATCCCAATCATTGTGGTTCTACTGAAGTTCTACGATGCGGTATCGGTTCAGTTCTTTGATGAACCAGTTCTATGATAAAGTATCGGTTCGGTCAATAAAAGTTGAAGATTTACTTCTATAATCACAAAAAGTACGATGCAGTCATATTGCGACATTATGAATGACCAGTCTTTTTACAAGTTTTTGAACTACCCATGTTATACTTAAACTAAACAACATGCATAAAAGCCTTAACATATCTAACTGATGTGTTTTTTTTTCTGACAGGTGGAATATCCTGACCACCTGTCTGCAAGAGAACTCGCTGACTTAACATTTTTAGCAGAGGATCTACAAAACTCAACATTATCCACTATCATCCTAAACCAAATTCAAGCATTTACCAGTTATAAAACGATTTTCGAATATCTTACAAGTATCAAAAGTCATTTGTGCTTGGTAAAGTTTCTTCTAACTTCCCAGTCAATCTGTATTGCACTTGACCATTATATGTGTAGTTAAAAAAATAGAATCTCTTATAAGTTAAAAGAGTTTTTGGCGACTATATCCATCACCACTACTATTCATAGATTGTATCTGGTATTGCAGCTTAACCCTACTGAACTGCAATACCAAACACATTCTATGGATAATGGTGGCAGTATTGATAGCAAACCTTTTTAGATTGAGCAGTAGAGCATTTTCCTTAAAGGCCTATGTTGTTCATATCCTTGGCATTTACTGCATATTAATTAATTTTGCTTTTTTCGCTCTAGATCACAGACACATATTTTAAAAACACTTCCTGTGATGTGTATGAGCCGCTAACACAGTTAAGTGTCCGCACCCGTCAAGACCTTCTAACCAATATGTTCACACTACTCCAAGAACAATGGGCCTTCCTTTCAATGCATGATTGGCTTCAAGTTTTTAACATAATCTTCATTGACTTTTTTGATGCTTTGAATGACAACCACTTAACCTATCTGCCTTTGTCCATTTCTTGCGAAGACTACCAAGCAATGTAAGTTCACAGAATCTCTGAAATTATGACTTATAGTATTTCATAGGCACACAGAAATTACACTATTGACAATTGACAACATAGGTTTAATATAATATCCATTATACTCATGAACAGTGGGAAGGGTCCTCTGATACTTCAGAGATAATCTTAAGATCTTGACCAACTCTGATTTCCACAATGAAATGAGTTTATTAAAAAAAAAAAAACACATTTAGCTTTGATACAGATTTTCCATACTAGTAATCTAAAACAACATGAATTAACCCGGTTCAGATCATCGCCAGGCAGATAGTTAGCAACGACCTGCCTGTAAGTTGTTAGCCCTATACGAAACAAAAGCAACGTTCCGGCTAACACCTTTAACAAAAATATCTAAGCAGTGCCAAAGGCATTTTTTCTTATCATTAATGATCCATATATCTCCAATTTAACATCTTTTCTATAACTTTTTGCAAAAAGCATGAAAACATTGAGTGATGTCTACATGAAGTTCAACAAGATTGAAATCGGAATTATTTACAACTACAGCAAGTCGTACTTGATTCAGCAGCAACAGATCACAGGTAAAAACTTACATTTCGTGTTTTAGATTAAAGAAAACACATACCTTCAGCTTTCCAATAGAGAATTAAGTCTATATTATAAGTATATCGCAGTGTTCAATTGGCATATACGGCTGTGCTACACTGACATTGGTAACATTCAAGTCACTGGTTATTACTGTAGATTCTTATGGACTTTGACTCAGCCAAAATGTCTGCCCTACTTTGCTTAGGCACTTTTGCAAAATTTGGAAGGATCTATTTCTTCTACTACACCTATCAATAATCTGCAACTTGTGACTGTCAAGGCATTGAAAACTACTTTCATTTCAGAGAAGCAGAGGCCTGAGACTTGTCCAACTGAGGACAAAGTTTCCTATTATTACTGCGGGGTTATTATTTTAGAATTACACCAGGATATTGAAAGAAACTCGGTGTCCTACTAGAAGCTGAACAGAAATATGAGAATTAGTTACTAACCTTCTTAACTCTCTAATCTTTTATCTAGAGTTTGCTTGTGCCAATGCAAACACTGACACAGTGGAGTGGGTCACCAAGAATCTTGAAGCTTTTGTCTCTAGTGCCACCATCTTGGAGCTTTTGGAACTGTACCCAAGACTCGATTTAGTATGTACTCCACAAAAATGATATCCTCTTGATTTTATCATTGATCCAACTTATTGTAATCATGACATTAACCATCTATTTTAACAGGAAATATTCATACATATCATAAAACCAAGTGATGCTGCTGTCCTGATTACCAAACCGGATGTCCTAAGCAATAACACTTTACTGAGACAAATCTTGAGCATTATTAATCCACAAGAAATCCCACAGTATGTGCCAGTAATTATAACAGCAGCCATCCAGGTAATACAACTTAAGGTGCCATATTTTATCATTTGTCACTTCTATAAAAAAGTAAATGTGGATGTCCTAGGCTGTGTTATGATCTTTTTGTCTTTGCATGGTACATGGTAATATACACGCTCTACTTCACTAACCAGTTTCTCTAGAAATCAATTTTATTGGAAACATTATCAAAGTCACAGCAGAAAAAAAAGTAGTGAAGGAAATAGTTGCTGGAAGTCTCATAGTCATCTAACTTGATCAAAATAAATCAGCCAATTACAATGTCACTTGAAAAAGATAAAATACCAAAAATTAATCTGGCTCCAAAGGAAGAGGTACAGTGGCTAAATGCAGAACTAGGGGGTACAAATTACAGTAATAATCAAAGTAACAGTACCCACAATGAGATCTACAAGCCAGAAATTTAATAGGTCAGAGAAATAATCAGGGTCAAGTTTGAAGTAAGTGATGACCAGTTAGAATAACAACAAGACAAAAACCTACTTTGACTAGCACCAAACAGGGACCACAAGGAGAAGATCTTTATTCATTCTCTCTAAAATGTCATTTTATGGTTTCTATAGGCTAATTTGTCACAATCCCAGATCGTCACACTGAAAGAAACCTTTTTGGAGATCGTCTTCACTAAACTAAGTTCCAACTTCCTTACCTATGAAAACATTGAATGGAGGAACTTGTTCCAGTTCGAGCTTCTACTTCTTCTACCATCTTTCACCCCAGCTCTTCTGCAGCTACTACCGACAAATATTAGCTGCTCCTCCTACCACGAAATGTACGTTTCACTTTCATGTATATTTTTCTGTACATCCTGTAAATTAAAGTCCACTTTAGCAATTGTTCTTTATTGAGTTTACATATTATATGTTGTTTACAGACTGAAGGGATTCATATTGTCGTATGAGGCTACCACAACTCAGACTCGACGCTTCATCTATGATGGGTTCATCAAGAATTATCTGCAAACACAGTCTCAATCTACAGGTATCAAATCCAACAAGGTTTTGCTTGATGTTTATCCATCAATATTAATGTTATATAATGAAATATTGTATGTTTCCATAGGAGTTCCATGTACCACAAGTGACATTAAAACCTGGGTTGAAGAAAACTTGGGCTCGTATCTCAAGATGTCATCCTTCACAGATCTCCTAACAATAAATACAAATTTTCAGAAGGTAACATAACTTGATATAAATATATCAAGGATTTTGGGGCATCTTCATATTGAAGCCTTCTACCACTTTGAAGGCGTTGACTCAACCATCACAACCTTTTCAAATAAAATAATACTGCAAATCATGCAAAGTAATCCTACTTATATTTGCCTGAAAGAGAAGACAATATTAGTCTCGGGAGACCAGTATTCTTGAATCATACTGAAAATTATTTTGGTTCCACTAAGATTTATCACTTATCACTTTCTACTTCCATCTTCTTGTTGTCTCCAGGTACAAACGCCAGAAATTCTCAGTGGAAAAGAACTAGCAGATTTTACATTCTTGGCAGATTATTTCCAGCTGACACATATAACAGAAATACTTCTCAATCAAATCAGAAATATCAGTAATTGCGGATCACTCCTGGAATATCTCAATGAAGTAAATGCCTCAATGTGTCCGGTAAGAGAATGATCTTTCTACTTGATTGTGGCTTTAGATCCAAATTTAACATTCTAAAGACTACACAGTGGTCACGTTCGCTTAACTGATACCTCATGAAAGGGTATGCCCCCAATTTGAAAGTGTCAGTGACTCATTGAGGAGATCTTTTTGCAGGAATGACAGAAAAATGTTGTAATGTCTATAGCTTCTTCATAATTTTCCTTTAAGTTGTTTTGCAATTAATGTGCTTTTTACTTATTTGTGTTTACATCCAGGCGGCATTGACTGGAGGTGAAGATGCTCCAATTATATTGAGATCAACAAAAGTTGGGCTCAAATATGGTAGTTTGTGTTACCCTGATGAAAACCAAACCCGAGTAATCGAGTCAGTTCTAAATACGTTCTATAAGAACAATGGGATAAAGTTCTTGTTGGCATTGGCGAGGTAAAGAACTCCTCATTGTGTCATTGAACCATATTTAAAATCTTTAAAGCTACAAGTGATATTTCACCATCCAATCTATCTTTTTTTTCCCACATACAGTTTTATTGACTACAATATGCTTTACTATAATGGGTTACCTGTCATGATCCCTCAGCTTCAGGCATTGATGACCCAGATATTAGATACACTTTTCAAGGAATTTAGTTATTCAGGTAAGTCTTATGTATTTAAATCCAGGATGCATAGCAGTTCTAGAATTAGCAAAGTTCATGAGATATGGATCTTTACTTAAAGTCATAAATAGCAATGAGCAGACTCGTGGAAGTTCGGGTTCTGGTACCCGACTCAAACTTTATATCAAAGTTCGGTTGGGGTAGCAGACCTGTACCAGAACTTAAACCAGACCCCAAACCACATTGAAAACAATAGGGACCCAAACTTTTGAGCTGGAAAATATTCTCTCTACTTCTCCTCCCAGACTTCTCCCGCAACTCCGGACAATGCAACGGACTTTCGGGAAACGTCCGTGTTTGGCATTAAGCACCGAGCCCTAACTTGTACAAACCCCAAAGTTTTAATAAAAGTTTGGGTCGCTCATCTCTAGTCATAAACCTTTATGTAAAGAGGGCTCTGGATTGTATATTAAAACATTATCTTATACATGAGTCTTCTCAGTTTTCATTCACATGACTTCCAAAGATCAAGAGATACACTGATATTAGGATCCATAGAGAGGAGGGTGGAGAGAGCAGGAGTTAGGCATTTACTTTAAGATTGGGTGACTGTGACTTAGCTCTAAAGCTACTTTCTGAAAATTGCTTCCATTATTTAGCCACTTCAGGGACCTAGATTTTACCAGGATGGGAGTATAACTGGCTATGCTAGTAATAAAACACAGTATGCCATGATTGAAAATCAACTTTTTGTTTATTTCAGAGTAAATTAATTTGTAATTTTATATTTTTCAGGAATAGTTTCTCTCTTGGAGTTGCAGAAGTCTCTAATACTGTACATGAATGAGGCCATCAGCACGTGCACCTCTCAGCAGGTGCCAGTTTATAATGGGGAGGTAAGAGCTCTTCTGTTTATAGACTGTATGATCATATGCCTTTATCATGTTAATTAACTAGGTATGTTTTTATTCAAAATTCAGGCCTTGATTACGGAAACTTTAACAGTTCCAATAATGATAAAAACAGTAATGGATGGCTTAGACTACAGTTACCTCTGCTTCCTTAACGACAACCAAACCCAATCCTTGCAGTCCATTGTAAAAAGCTTGTACGGGTATGGTGGAATGAACATCTGGCCGGTTTTGGAAAGGTACAAATGTCCGAAGTCATTCCAAAAGAGACAATTTGGACTACATTTAGAATATGAAAATATTTTTGTTTTAAAGGAACTGTAATTAGACTTAGTTTCCCAAATAGTCATTGATGCTGATTCATAAAACATTTTATGGCAGAAAGCTGGCATTAAAACCTTGAAAAATCAAAAATACTTGGTTCAATAGAGTATTGCTTTGTACTCCAGAAATGTTACTCCAGTACCTGACTAGAGCAGCATTTTCGGCCCAGCGCACACAGGCAAACGCCACTGACAAGAATTGCTGAGTTCATTAAAGGGAATCTGTCACCCCATTTTTCGACTAGGAGCTGCCGGCACCGACATCAGGGGCTTATCTACAGCATTCTGTAATGCTGTAGATAAGCCCCCGATGTAACCTGAAAGAGAAGAAATTGGAGTTAGATTATACTCACCCTGGGGGCGGTCCGGTCTTGGTCCGATGGGTGCTGCGGTCCGGCGCCTCCCATCTTCTAACGGTGATGTCCTCTTCTTTGCTGCCTGTCGTGGCTCCGGCACAGGCGCACTGCTATGCCCTGTTAAGGGCAGAGCAGAATACTGCAGTGCGCAGGCGCCGGACCTCTCCCGGCACCTGCGCACTGCAGGACTCTGCTCTGCCCTCAACAGGGCAGAGCGGTGCGCTTGCGCCGGAGCCACGACAGGCAGCAAAGAAGAGGACATCACCGTTAGAAGATGGAAGGTGCCAGACCGCAGCACCCATCGGACCAAGACTGGACCGATGGGAGGTGCCGGACCGGATGGTGATACCCACAGGACCGGACCGAACACCAGGATGAGTATAATCTAACTCTTTTTTTCTTATCTTTCAGGTTACATTGGGGGCTTATCTACAGCATTACAGAATGCTGTAGATAAACCCCTTATGTCAGTGCCGGCAGCTCCTAGTCGAAAAATGGGGTGATAGATTCCCCTTAAGTGGCATACGAGTGTTAACGAAGTTGGCTCCTCTTCTACTCCATCAAGACAGGTGTGCACTACACCATTCTTGATGGATCTCACCCAATGGACTTCTTGGGGGGGAAAGGGGCACTATTTTCCCTAGATTTTAATATAATTCTATTAACAATCAACAAATACTGTAGTACTATCTATAACAAGAACTCTTGTTTGGTATTTTGTAACATATCTCTTCTCCTTTCAGCTTTGTATACAACATTACCCACTATGTTAATGCAAGTGAAGGGACGGTTGGTACAGATCCTGATCTTCAGTCCCTGGTTGCCCAAATCATGGAGAATTATTCCTCAGGTGTGGTTTTCTTTAAACATTTACTTTAAATTTGACTGAAGTGGTCCTATTATTTGGATCACATATTCACTGATGAATATTTGGGTTTTTAGTATAGTCAGACTTGTTTTAAAAAATATTTTATTTAACATATTCTGTCAATGAATATTACATATGTCATATCACAGGAAATGCATACTTTTGGGACGTTCAAGCATCTCTGTTAAAGGACCTTAACTTGGTGGCCTACACATGTACTCCACCGCAAGTGATGGACAACTTTGGCTTGGTGAGTAACATGTACTCCATTAAAAAGATTTTGCTCAATAAATTGGAGATTAAGCTAATAATTTAAAGGAGTGTTTCTACTTTTGCTCAAAAGCTTCTAAGGCAAAGTACAACATGCGTTCATGCACTTAGCAAAAAGTTTCCAGTATGTCTGAAGCTTTCTCTGGCAAAACATTTTATGTTACCATGGGCTCACATTCACCAAATGTAGGCTAGAAATGTGTTTTCATTGCGTTTAGCTGGCAGGTTTGCATCTGTACTGTTTATTTTACTGTATAGAAGTGCATAGGAGAATGTGCTTTCTCAGCAAAAAAAAAACATGTATACCATTTAGAATGCAATGCAATGAGTTCCTATGTTGAACAGATGCAATAACATGCATCAAGAGCGCGACTATACATATATAATGTAATATTATTTAGTCCTGATTTGTAAGAATATGTCTAATATTTTAAGGGACCCTGTTAGGCTATTCATGCTGCCAAATAGCGGACAGTAGGAATTGCAGCCTGGCTGCTCAGTGGCAGCCAAGTATATTATTCTCTGAAGTGTTCTGATGTTTCAGAGAAAACATACTTTGAAGATTTGGCCAGAGACCATAGTTGGAGAACAGAGAAGTCCGGTGTCACCTCCGGTCGGCTCTTCCCAGCGCTGCTGTAGGTGACTAACAGGTTTCTGCCTCACATTTCTAGAAGCGCTGGGAAGAGCCGACCGGTGGAGCCGGATTGTCAATGTATGTGCTTTGGTGTTTGAGAGAATAATATACATGACTGCAATCATGTGATTCATGCTGCCTACTGTTTGGACAGCGTGAATTGCTTGATAGGTTCCCTTTAAAGGGGCTGATAAACCTAGAAAAACATGTAAAACATGTCTCCTTTCTTACTTATATTTGACACAACTGGTGGGTAGAAGTAGCAACATTTTTAGAGATAAGCAGTGATGTTTCTCAAGTTGTTGTCAAGCCTTTTTGTGAAAACTCTTCTACCTAAGTTGACAATATAAACAACTTTTACATCTTCAGGTCTCAAATTCCAATCAGAACAGTTTCTCCTGCAGTGGAACTCAAGAACTTCTTCGCATTCAAACTCAGCAAGAAATTCTTAACAATGTCTTTGAAATATTCCTTGAAGGAAAATTGTGCCCCGACCTGTTGACCAAGCAGCAAATTTTCAGCAACCTTCTCAATGACTTTGCCGTGACTCTCAATGAGCTTCAGCTTTCACAGTTACCATTAGGTGTTTCCTGTGAAGAGTATCAAACCATGTGAGTAGACCCAAAAAAATGGAGGTGATTAAAAAGGTTCTACAGGATTAAAAAAAAATGGCTGTTTTATTCTATAAACAGTGCCATACCTTTTCCCATGTTATGTGTTATTTTGCAGCTAAACTAAGTTAATATGGATGAACTGCATTTCCACATAGAAACTGTGGACAGATTGTTTTGGAAGAAATTTGTTTTTTTGGAACCTAGGACAACTTCTTTAGTTTAGAATGGCAAACATGCTATTGAGATGGATTGAGGCACACAGGCAATCACCTGCTCCTAGAACAGTCAGGGTCAGCAATAGCAATGGGCAAGATAGATATCAGAGCCCAATGGGCTGGGTGTAATATTTAGGTAAATATAGGCAAGACTGAGTCTGTCATCTAAAGACCTACATAAACCCAGATCTGACCCTGAATTCATCCCAATCAGTTTTATCGACCTGATAAAGGTGGCAATGTCTAATATTTCCTATGAGAAAATTTGTGTTACTGTTAGTGTTAAAGGGTTTAGCCAGGACTATGTTTTTTTAAACTATGGGCATAAAAAATAACAGGCAAGTAGTTACAAACTACCTGCCTGTTCCACGTAGTGCCAGCACAAAGTAGTCATTGACCGCTCCTGCTGGCAATTCAGCTGCTCTAAGTTAACAGAGTAGCTCTTCCTCTTCCTGGTCACTCGGTCAATGAGGTGTGACTGCTGACTTCATGCTGATTGACAACCAGCTCCCTGCATTTAGGCAGCAGGGAGCTGACTGTCAATCAGCACAACATTGACAGTCACGCCCACCAACAAAGCACAGCAGAAGAGAAGTTGCTGCTCTGTTGATATGACGTCAGCAGAAGCTGCTGAATTGTAGGCAGGAGCGATCTGTGACCACACTGTCCTAGCAGATATCAGAGTCAGTCACAACAAGCTCATAGTAAATAAAAAAGTAGTCCTGGATAAACCCTTCTAACAATGAAATAGCAAAATTATTAGGTTCATCCACAGCATAAATCAGTTTCATTTTTCTCTCCAAATTTGATAAATATAATTTACTGATAATGTTTTCTTCTGTTGTATTCCATAGAATAAAAGAGCTGAACTCGGTTTACTACAGGTTTAATAATTCTTTGGTAAAAGAAGCTGTTTATACATATGGAAAGAAATATCTTACACAGCAAAAACAACTAACAGGTAAAGAAAAATATCTGAGAATATAATTTTTATTATAAAACTATAATTATCATTTAATTACCTTTTTCATTATGAGAATTTTTAAACTAAGTGAGCCATAGATGGTAGTATAAGCTTTACCTACATGACCACATGCTGTGCTGTTTTATCCAACACAACATAAAAAATATTTGTATAAATTACATGTTCTATTCCCAAAAAATGTAAGGAAAGAAAAATGTATGCTTTATTTCCCATTACATATTTCTATACTATAGTACCTTTCTGTTAAATCTATTTTTGCAACTGTCTTTATTAGGGTCGGCATGTTATGTTAATGTCAGAGACAGTGAAGATTGGCTTAATAAAAGCTTTGGCTTATTCTATAAATATGGCAGAGTAACTGACTTTGTACAGCTCCTTCCAAGCTTGGATATAGTAAGTTTGAGAATACTTTATTAACTTACTCAAATATCTTACATCATCATATACTGTCTCTACTGATCATATTTCTACAGGTTATGAATACAGGTCCTACACTAGACATATGACATTGTATTACTTATTTTGTAGTTACCATTTTTATGGTACATGGCTAAAACTTTATCCTTTAATGCTTTCTTTCAGTGGATTATCCTAGACATCTTACAAGAGGGCGACCTCAATCTTCTTCTTACGAACCCCACTGTTCTTCTTGATATCACTTTGCTAGAAAGAATTGCAAGTCAGATGAGCATAGAAAATATTCCTCAATACTTATCCATAATCAACAATACTGCAGTAAAGGTATAGTGCTAAAATGAGACAGTTATCTGAAATTTTAATCTTACTCCACTATTAAACCATGACTTATTCCTTTAGGAAAATATATTGGAAGGCCAATTGTCAACCATTAAGAAGACCATATTGTCCTCTGTGCTGCTGCATATTCAATCGAGTTTGTCTACTTATGATGTAGAAGAGTGGACAGCGCTCATCCAGACAGACTTAGTTGACTTGATTCAAAATTTCAACCCAGGACTTTTTTGGCTTCTGCCAATCAATATCACATGTTCATCTTATCAAGCGATGTAAGTATAGAATCGCTTATTGACATATAAAGTGGATAAGGAATTTTCACTTTCTTTGCATTCCTGCTAGTAATCAGATCATGTGAACCAATATCCATCAATTTGTAATAATTTGCGCTTCCTTCAAAGATGACCTAAAAAAAAAATTAGTGGGTAGTACTTCTAATTCATTAATCACCATTATATTTGATGTATAAAAGTGGTTCTTTAGTTTAGAAACCTCATTTTAAATGATCATATTAGGAAATTCTGAGTTAAAAATTGAACATCATCCTTTTTGGGACCACTATTAAAGATATACCTACAAAAACATCCAAATAAAAAATGAAGACGGCGCCTCAAAAGTTGGTGAAAAATTCTTTCTGTTTTTGTTTATTCTGCCATCTGTGGCGACGTTTTGATCTTACATGATGCTTGAAAAAGATCATGTAAGATCGAAATGTCGCCACAAATGGCAGAATAAAGAAACAGAAAGAATTTTTCACCAACTTTTGAGGCGCTGTCTTCATTTTTTATTTGGAAGCCTGGATATTTTCCGGGAAGGACTCTTTGGAATTGACGTGTGCTTCTATTGTGGGTAAAGTTGACCCCTTATTGCTATGAGGTGCTGTGGATTTTTTATTCTTTGATTGTATACCTACGAAAACAGTCTTCTCTGCCTCTTGGACGACCCAGTAGCTGCACAACAGCAATGAATCCCTTCCACTGTAGTGATACTACAGGCAAATTGTTAATTTATTCTGAGGTTTCTCCAAAATGAAAGTGATTGCTGGAGATCCCAACTCCAGGACACATTTGACCCATGCCATCTTGATGCTCAGAGGATTGACCCGTTGATTGTCTAACCCTCTGCCCTCATGCTAAAGATGATCATAGCAGTTGTATTAATTTAACAAAAAACACTTTTATTTTGTATCTTGCATTTTTATATACTGATATTTATCCTTCTTGCCTAAACAGAGTGGGAGGATTTAGTTTCGTGTTTACAACATTGACTCTGGAAACTCAAAGCTATTTCTACAAATATTTCATTAACCCATATATGACTGAACAATCATCATCTACAGGTATGTAATCTTGAGTTCGGTACGTCTATATCGTAATACGTGCACAAAGTTTATGTGAATTTTACAGATCTTCTAGATGCATATTATTACCAAACTGTTTGAATATAGATTGAACTATTATTGTATTACTAATGCCATGTCATAATGTCATTTGCAGATATCGCCTGCAACGCAGTGAATATAAAAAGTTGGGTTGAAATAAACTTTGGAAAATATTTTGCACATGCAACAACAGAAGAGCTCATCAGATTCAATAAAAATTTAGCAAAGGTAAAAGACAATACAACTGCAGGACACTTGTATTTTATTAACACAATGTATCATTATCGTAAAGACCTAAGGAAGGGGTTAAACCTCGAAGCGCGTTGCTTTATGAACTCTGAACTCTGATTTCCTATCCAGTTAAACATTATTTTTGCTTCATATGAAAGGTGATGCCTAGATTTTTTTTATATTCTTCTTTTTATATTATTGGAAAGTCCAACATTTTTTTCTCATAGCGGAAGATTCAGTAAAGTTCATAAGAACCTCTATTGCATTGATATAACGATGGCAGTGGCACGTGTATTTTCATTAATTATAGGATTTTTACGCTGTCCAGTCATATAATATTTAGAATAACATGCAGGGTGGGTTTGTGGTGCTTTGATCCTCAAGATGAAGGTCTAAGGATGGTGCAAAAAAACTAAATATGAAGAAAATTCCAAAGGAGAAAAAAAAGGAATCAGGCCTGTTATGAATGAGTCACCGTAGGAGGCAAAAACAGAAATGCTAGCTAAGTCCATAAAACCAGAGAAGTTGGCAACTATCAGATTGCATACCCCTGAACCTATCAACACAACTAGCAGTAGCCGTGGGGGGTTCCTACGATGACCTAGACCCCTCGATCACAGCCGGAGAGATACATAGGCCTAAAGAAGGAAAGGGGAAATCTAACTGCCCCAGAGCAGACCCCAAAGCAATAGGCAGCCCCCCACATATAATGACGGTGAAGCAAGATGAAAACACTTAAACAGACAGAAAGACAGACTGAGCAAAGACGGGGCCAAAAACTACCTAGATAGGAACGGATAGGAAGGCTGCTGTCTGCAATCTGCCAAAACCCTATCAGAGACAAAAGCCAACAAGCTGATATAAAAATGGCCCTGAAGCAACTAAGCTTCAAAAACTAAATCAGAACTCAGGTACTTTCTGAAGACAGGGAGTGGCAGAATCCAAAAAGCAAGAAAAACAAAAACAAATCTGAAATGCAAAAAGGCAAAACAGAAAACTTAGCTTTAGGAGAGCAGGAATCAGACTGGTGTCCAAGAGTCCACAGAGAAATCACCCGCAGGGCAGAAAGGGCGTAGGCTGCCTTAAATCCAGTCAGTGACTCCACTCAGCCAATCGTCTTCATTAGTCCCAGGTGCCTGATAATCAGGCTCACTACCTTCCTTCACTAGAATAGGGAGTTCACCAGGCCTCAGTGACGGAGGGGAAAATGAACTCACAACATTACCCCCCCATGAGGAGGGGTCACCGAACCCTCAACAACGCTACCAGGGCGATCAGGGTGAGCCCGATGAAAGGCACGCACCAATCTTTTGGCATGAATATCAGAGGCAGAGACCCAGGAATTATCCTCCTGACCATAACCCTTCCACTTAACCAAATACTGGAGTCTCCGTCTAGCCAGACGGGAATCCAGAATTTTCTCTACCTCATATTCCAAGTTACCTTCAACCAATACAGGGTCCGGAGGTGCCACCTCAGGCACAACTGGCTCAACAAACCTCTTCAACAAGGACTTATGGAACACATTATGGATCTTAAATGTGACAGGAAGAGCCAAACGAAAAGAGACCGGATTAATAATCTCCAAAATCTTGTAAGGTCCAATAAATCTAGGCTTAAACTTAGGAGAAGCCACCTTCATAGCAATATTTTTTGATGATAACCACACCATATCACCAATCTTAAACTGGGGACCAATGGTCCTATGTCGGTTGGAAAACCGCTGAGCCTTTTCCTGGGAGAGAGATAACTTATCCACCACTTGGTCCCAGATCTGGTGCATTCTCTCCACCACAGTGTCAACACCTGGGCAGGCAGAGGGCTCCACCTGCCCTGAAGAAAATCGAGGATGAAACCCAAAGTTACAAAAAAAAGGTGACATCAAAGTGGAAGAACTAGCTCTATTATTTAAAGCAAATTTGGCCAAGGGCAAAAATGAAACCCAATCATCCTGATCAGCGGAAATAAAACATCTCAAATACGACTCCAAGGTCTGGTTTGTTCTCTCTGTCTGCCCACTGGTCTGAGGGTGAAAAGCAGAGGAGAAGGACAACTGAATTCCCAACTTGGAACAGAACGTCCTCCAAAATTTAGACACAAATTGAACTCCTCTGTCAGATACAATGTTCTCAGGAATCCCGTGCAAGCGAACCACCTGTTGCAAAAACAGGGGCACCAACTCAGAGGAAGATGGCAACTTAGGGAGTGGTACAAGATGAACCATCTTAGAGAACCTATCACAAATCACCCAAATAACAGTCATTCTTTGAGAGACCGGCATATCAGAGATGAAATCCATTGAAATATGGGTCCATGGCCTCCTGGGGACCGGCAAAGGCATCAACAACCCACTAGAGTGAGAACAAGATTTAGACCGGGAGCAAGTCCCACAGGACTGCACAAAATTCCTGACATCATGAGACAAGGTGGGCCACCAAAAAGAGCGACTCACCAGATCTCTAGTACCAAAAATACCTGGATGACCAGCCATGCAGAGCAATGAACTTCAGACATCACTCTCTTCTTCCACTGGTCAGGAACATACAAGTTTCCACTGGGGCAATGCTCAGGTTTGTCCTCCTGGAACTCTTGCAGAGCAAGTCTCAAATCGGGCGAGATGGCAGAAAGAACTACCCCTTCGCCTAAGATGGTAGCAGGCTTGGTCACCATAGGAGAATCAGCAAAGAAACTCCTAGAGAGGGCGTCTGCCTTGACATTCTTAGTTCCAGGAAGGAAAGAGACCACAAAATCAAAACGTGTAAAAAACAAGGCCCACCTAGCCTGTCTAGGGTTCAAGCGTTTAGCCGACTCTAGGTAAATCAAATTTTTGTGGTCAGTGAGGACCACAACTTGATGTTTGGCTCCCTCCAACCAATGTCTCCACTCCTCAAATGCCCATTTCATGGCCAACAGTTCCCGATTCCCCACATCATAGTTACGTTCAGATGAAGAGAACTTTCGGGAAAAGAAAGCACAGGGATTCATTTTAGATGTTACCGGATCCTTTTGGGACAACACCGCTCCTGCACCAATCTCAGAAGCATCCACCTCTACCTGAAACGGGAGTGAGACATCAGGCTGCCGCAGAACCGGGGCGGAGGTAAATCCACGCTTCAGCTCCTGAAAGGAAGCAACCGCCTCCGGAGACCAATTCAACACATCCGCACCCTTCCTGGTCAGGTCAGTCAATGGTTTGGCAATACTAAAAAATGTTGCTATAAATTTCCGATAAAAATTAGCAAAACCCAAAAACTTCTGGAGGGCCTTCAAAGAAGTGGGCTGAACCCAATCATAAATGGCCTGTACCTTGGCCGGGTCTATTTCAATAGTTGACGGAGACAAAATAAATCCCAAAAAAGAAATTCTCTGTACTCCAAAAAGGCATTTTGATCCTTTGACATACAGAGAATTCTCTCTCAAGATCCGGAACACAGTCCGAATATGTTCCACATGAGCATCCCAATCCTTGGAGAAGATCAAAATATCGTCCAGATAGATAATCAAAAATTTATCGACAAAGTCTCGGAAAATATCGTTCATGAAGCACTGGAAAACAGAAGGGGCATTAGTGAGCCCAAAAGGCATCACCAGGTACTCAAAATGTCCCTCCGGAGTATTAAACGCCATCTTCCATTCATCCCCCTGCTTAATGCGGATAAGATTATACGCCCCCCTGAGGTCAAGCTTGGCAAACCAGCAAGCACCTCTGACTCTAGAGAATAGATCCGAAATCAGGGGTAACGGATACTGATATTTAATAGTAATTTTATTGAGGGCACGATAATCAATACAAGGCCTCAAAGAACCATCCTTCTTGGCCACAAAAAAAAAAACGGCACCTAAGGGTGAAGAGGATGGTCTAATATGACCCTTCTCCAACGCCTCCTTAATATAGGACCGCATAGCCTCGTGCTCGGGTACAGATAAATTGAAGAGCCGACCCTTAGGAAATTTACACCCCGGGCTCAGTTCAATTGCACAGTCATAACTCCTATGAGGAGGCAAGGACGCAGACTCATTCTCACTAAATACATCATAGAAGTCCGCCAAATAGTCAGGAACCTCATGCGACTGAGGAGAGGTGGAAAAAACCGGAGCCTCACTAAAGGTACACCGGCAACCCCAACTCACCACAGACACAGACTTCCAATCCAAAACTGGATTATGAATCTGCAACCAGGGAAACCCCAGAACAACAGCATCATGCAGACCATGCAACACCAAAAATCTGCAATTTTCTTGGTGGTCTGGGGCGACCCGCATGACCAACTGGGTCCAAAACTGAGGTTTATTTTTAGCCAGAGGGGTAGCATCAATCCCCCTCAAAGGGATAGGCGTCTGCAGAGGTGTCAACGGAAATCCACAACGTTTAGCAAAATCCAAGTCCATTAGGTTTAGCGCTGCTCCCGAATCAACAAAAGCCTTGGCGGAAAATGTGGACAGGGAACAGATCAGAGTAATCGCCAAAAGAAACTTAGGCTGAACCCCACCAACAGAAAACGTGTGTGCAAAGCATTTCTCACGTTTAGGACAAACAGAAATAACATGTGAGGCATCTCCACAGAAAAAAAACAGCTTATTACGCCTTCTGAATTCCTGACGTTGCGCCTTAGACAAAACTCTATCACATTGCATAGGTTCAGACGTCTGTTCAACCGGTGGCAACACCTCTCGTGTAATCCTGCGTTCACGTAAACGCCGATCAACCTGAATGGCTAAAGACATAGAATCGTCCAGACCAGAGGGAACAGGAAATCCCACCATAGTATCTTTTACGGCTTCTGACAAACCCTTCCGAAAGAGAGCAGCCAAGGCACTATCATTCCAGGTAGTAAGGACCGCCCACTTTCGGAACTTTTGGCAGTACAACTCTGCAGATTCTCGACCCTGGTTCAATGCTAACAGGGTCTTTTCAGCCTGATCAATAGCATTAGGTTCGTCGTACAGCAACCCCAAGGCTTGAAAAAATGCGTTCACATTAGTCAGAATAGGGTCATCTGGTTTCAAAGAAAACGCCCAATCCTGGGAATCGCCGCGCAGCAAAGAGATGACAATTTTAACCTGCTGCGCGGGGCTCCCCGACGAGTTAGGCTTCAAAGCAAAAAATAATTTACAATTATTTTTGAAACTCAAAAATTTAGATCGATCCCCAAAAAAATACATCAGGTGTGGGGATCTTTGGTTCAACAGCATGTGAACGAGCAAGATAGGCGGAAATTCCTCGCACTTCAGCAGCGAGCTGCTCCACACGATCAGACACTTGCTTTATCTCCATTGAGAGAAAAAAAAATTCCCCCTACGGCCTCAGAGATATAGAGGAAAGAATATACACACTTTTTTTTTTTTTCTTTTTTTTTTTTTAAACACAATTCTTTCCTGCTATTGAGAACCCAAGGATCTGCGGTTTGGTGGGTGATTCTGTTATGAATGAGTCACCGTAGGAGGCAAAAACAGAAATGCTAGCTGAGTCCATAAAACCAGAGAAGTTGGCAACTATCAGATTGCATACCCCTGAACCTATCAACACAACTAGCAGTAGCCGTGGGGGGTTCCTACGATGACCTAGACCCCTCGATCACAGCCGGAGAGATACATAGGCCTAAAGAAGGAAAGGGGAAATCTAACTGCCCCAGAGCAGACCCCAAAGCAATAGGCAGCCCCCCACATATAATGACGGTGAAGCAAGATGAAAACACTTACACAGACAGAAAGACAGACTGAGCAAAGACGGGGCCAAAAACTACCTAGATAGGAACGGATAGGAAGGCTGCTGTCTGCAATCTGCCAAAACCCTATCAGAGACAAAAGCCAACAAGTTGATATAAAAATGGCCCTGAAGCAACTAAGCTTCAAAAACTAAATCAGCACTCAGGTACTTTCTGAAGACAGAGCTAACGGAACACTGCACACTCCAGCAGGGAGTGGCAGAATTCAAAAAGCAAGAAAAACAAAAACAAATCTTAAATGCAAAAAGGCAAAACAGAAAACTTAGCTTTAGGAGAGCAGGAATGAGACTGGTGTCCAAGAGTCCACAGAGAAATCACCCGCAGGGCAGAAAGGGCGTAGGCTGCCTTAAATCCAGTCAGTGACTCCACTCAGCCAATCGTCTTCATTAGTCCCAGGTGCCTGATAATCAGGCTCACTACCTTCCTTCACTAGAATAGGGAGTTCACCAGGCCTCAGTGACGGAGGGGAAAATGAACTCACAACACAGGCCCTTTATGTCTTCTTGCCATGAGTTTTAGGTTCATTGCATCCTTCGTACGACTATTTATCAATCTTTTGCTATCTGGCATTGGAATTATTTTTGCCCAATGTAATATTGCAAGAGTTCCAGATTATTGAATTCTGGATTAATGTGAATGCATTTTAACTCCATCTGAACATGCTCTTTTGAGAAGTATACTAGTAGATTAATTTTGATCCTATATTTTGCAGATGGAAAATCCCGTTAACGTATCTGTACAGGACCTTGCGGATTTCACTTTAATTGCTGATGCAATACACAACTCAACTCTGACAACAATTATTTTGAGTCAGGTTACGTCATTCACAAATTATGAGACACTTATGGAATTTATTTTGGAAATACAGGGTGCAACTTGTCAGGTAAAAGTAAAGACATATCTTTTTTATTATTATTATTATTATTACCGTATTTATTGTTATAGCGCCATTTATTCCATGGCGCTTTACATGTAAGGAGGGGTATACATAATAAAAACAAGTGCAATAATCTTAAACAATACAAGTCATAACTGGTACAGGAGGAGAGAGGACCCTGCCCGCGAGGGCTCACAATCTACAAGGGATGGGTGATAATACAGTAGGCGAGGGTAGAACTGGTTGTGCAGCGGTTTGGTCGATCGGTGGTTACTGCAGGTTATAGGCTTGTCGGAAGAGGTGGGTCTTCAGGCTCTTTTTGAAGGTTTCGATGGTAGGTGAGAGACTGATATGTTGTGGTAGAGAGTTCCAGAGTAGGGGTGATGCGCGAGAGAAATCTTGTATGCGATTGTGGGAAGAGGAGATAAGAGGGGAGTAGAGAAGGAGATCTTGTGAGGATCGGAGGTTACGTGCGGGAAAGTACCGGGAGACGAGGTCACAGATGTATGGAGGAGACAGGTTGTGGATGGCTTTGTATGTCATGGTTAGGGTTTTGTAATGGAGTCTCTGGGCAACGGGGAGCCAGTGAAGGGATTGACAGAGGGGAGAAGCTGGGGAATAGCGGGGGGACAGGTGGATTAGTCGGGCAGCAGAGTTTAGAATAGATTGGAGGGTGCGAGAGTGTTTGAGGGGAGGCCACAGAGCAGGAGGTTGCAGTAGTCAAGGCGAGAGATGATGAGGGCGTGGACCAGGGTTTTTGCAGATTCTTGGGTGAGGAATGAACGGATTCGTGAAATATTTTTGAGTTGAAGTCGGCAGGAAGTGGAAAGGGCTTGGATATGTGGTTTGAAGGAGAGATCAGCGTCAAGGATTACTCCGAGGCAGCGAGCTTGTGGGACTGGGGAGAGTGGGCAATCATTTACTGTAATTGATAGGTTCGTAGGGGGGGTCACGTGAGATGGGGGAAAGATGATGAATTCTGTTTTGTCCATGCTGAGTTTCAGAAATCTAGCGGAGAAGAAGGATGAAATATCTTTATGATGCTTTATCAGAATTTATCACAAGATTAAGTATGGTGTAAAGAATATTATTAACATACTTTTTTTCTTATCTTGTTAGGTCACAGGTCCAATTTTTAACGCGAGTTCATGCCACTTGGAGCAATCAATTTCTCAGCTAAATGTCTTCACCCAACGGGAAATTTTGACTAATGTTTTCATCTTGCTCAATGAAGACTGGAGTCTACTGTTCATGTCCAAGTGGTTCCAAGTTTTCCACACTATCATCATTTCATTTTTTGATGGCCTTAATGAAACACATCTGTCTCAGTTGCCTCTAAACATTTCATGCAGTGATTACCAAAACATGTGAGTGTCATATATTGCGTACCTCAATAATTCCTAGTTATGATTAACAGATTATACCTTCCGTTGTGATGGTTGAAATCATCCTCGGCTGTCCTTCCCTGGTTTCTAACACCAACATGATTTTTATTTTTTAGAGTGAAGGAAATCAATAATGTCTTCTCTAAGCTTGATGATGCTGAAATCATCTCTTTCTATTCATACTGCAAATCATACCTAATGGAGCAGAAAGAATTGTCAGGTAATTGATTTTGTTTCCATTTCAATCACCAGTTCCATTTTGAAAATGTCTTCATGCAGCACAATAATCTATAACTTTTCACTTCTTCATTAAGGATCTGCATGTGAAGCTGACACCGTCAGTACCAAGACATGGATTGATAAAAATATGGGCTCCTTTTTCATCTGTGCAACATTCTCCGAGCTCTTCAACTTATATCCAAGGCTTGATGTGGTTAGTTCTTGTCACACCTTTCAGGGTGTTTTTACATAATAGAATAGTATAAAATATATCTCCTTTAGCTTAACCCCTTCACGACCTATGACGCCTACGTAGGCGTCATGAAAAGCAGTGCCCAAACGACCTATGACGCCTACGTAGGCGTCATGCTATAAATAGCCCCCCTGCGGGTCGGGTGACCGGGGTCACTGAAAGGTCACCCGACCCGCACACAAAGGACCCTTCAGAGTTAACACCTGGGGGTGTGGCTTAGCCCCCACGTGCCTACGATCGCTCTGATTGGCTGTTAAAAGTGAAACTGCCAATCAGAGCGATTGTAATATTTCACCAATGAAAATTGGTGAAATATTACAATCCAGCCATGGCCGATGCTGAAATAGCATCGGACATGGCTGGACACCGAGACCCGACCCCCCCCACACCGACTGACGGCACCGATCGGCTGCCGCCACCGTCTGACGGCACCGATCGGCAGCCGCCGTCATGATCTGCCCCCCCCGCCTTCTCTCCGCCCCCCCAGCCCTCCGATCATCCCCTCTCACCCTCCGATCACCCCCTCACCCTCCTTTGTGCCTCCGATCTCCCGCTATCCGTCCCGGTGTCCTGCCGTCCAGCGTCATGGGCGCCGCCATCTTGCAAGATGGCGGGCGCATGCGCAGTGCGCCGAATCGAATCTGCAACGCTGCAGATTCATTCATTTATTTTGATCACTATGATAAACTTTCATAGTGATCAAAATAAATAAAAAGTAAATCACCGCCCCCTTTATCACCCCCATAGGTAGGGACAAATAATAAAATATATATATTTTTTTTCCATTAGGGTTAGGTCCAGGGCTAGGGTTAGGGCTAGGGTTAGGGCTAGGGTTAGGGTTAGGGTTGGACTAAGGGTTAGGGTTGGACTAAGGGTTAGGGTTGGACTAGGGGTTAGGGTTGGACTAGGGGTTAGGGTTGGACTAGGGGTTAGGGTTGGACTAGGGGTTAGGGTTGGACTAGGGGTTAGGGTTGGACTAAGGGTTAGGGTTGGACTAAGGGTTAGGGTTGGACTAAGGGTTAGGGTTGGAATTGGGATTAGGGTTGGGGTTGGGATTACGGTTAGGCTTGTGGTTAGGGTTAGAGTTGGGATTTCGTTAGGGGTGTGTTGGGATTAGGGTTGTGGTTAGGGTTATGATTAGGGTTGGGATTAGGGTTAGGGGTGTGTTGGCGTTAGGGTTGGAGATAGAATTGAGGGGTTTCCACTGTTTAGGCACATCAGGGGCTCTCCAAACGCGACATGGAGCCACCATTTATTCCAGCCAATTTTGCGTTCAAAAAGTCAAACGGTGCTCCCTCCATTTCGAGCCCCGACGTGTGCCCAAACAGTGGTGTACCCCCACTTATGGGGTATCAGGGTACTCAGGAAAAATTGCACAACAACTTTAGGGGTCTAATTTCTCCTGTTACCCTTGGGAAAATAAAAAAATGGGGGCTAAAATAATTATTTTTGTGGAAAAAAAGGATTTTTTATTTTCACGGTTCTGCGTTATAAACTTCTGTGAAGCACTTGGGGGTTCAACGTGCTCACCACACATCTAGATAAGTTCCTTGGGGGGTCTAGTTTCCAAAATGGGGTCACTTGTGGGGGGTTTCCACTGTTTAGGTACATCAGGGGCTCTGCAAACGTAACATGACGCCCACAGACCATTCCATCAAGTCGGCATTTCAAAACGTCACTACTTCCATTCCGAGTCCCAACGTGTCCCCGAACAGTGGTCCCCCCCATATATGGGGTACCAGCGTACTCAGGACAAACTGGACAACAACTTTTGGGGTCCAATTTATCCTGTTACCCTTGTGAAAATAAAAAATAGTGGGCTAAAAATCACTTTTTGAGGAAAAAAAAATATTTTTTTATTTTCACAGCTCTGCGTTATAAACTTCTGTGAAGCACTTGGGGGTTCAACGTGCTCACCACACATCTAGATAAGTTCCTTGGGGGGTCTAGTTTCCAAAATGGGGTCACTTGTGGGGGGGTTTCCACTGTTTAGGTACATCAGGGGCTCTGCAAACGTAACATGACGCCCACAGACCATTCCATCAAGTCGGCATTTCAAAGCGTCACTACTTCCCTTCCGAGCCCCAACGTGTGCCCAAACAGTGGTCCCCCCCATATATGGGGTACCAGCGTACTCAGGACAAACTGGACAACAACTTTTGGGGTCCAATTTATCCTGTTACCCTTGTGAAAATAAAAAATAGTGGGCTAAAAATCACTTTTTGAGGAAAAAAAAATATTTTTTTATTTTCACAGCTCTGCGTTATAAACTTCTGTGAAGCACTTGGGGGTTCAAAGTGCTGACCTCACATCTAGATTAGTTCCTTAGGTGATATAGTTTCCAAAATGGGGTCACTTGTGGGGGGTTTCCACTGTTTAGGTACATCAGGGGCTCTGCAAATGTAGCATGACGCCCACAGACCATTCCATCAAGTCTTCATTTCAAAGCATCACTACTTCCCTTCCGAGCCCCAACGTGTGCCCAAACAGTGGTCCCCCCCCACTTATGGGGTACCAGCGTACTCAGGACACACTGGACAACAACTTTTGGGGTCCAATTTATCCTGTTACCCTTGTGAAAATAAAAAATAGTGGACTAAAAATAATTTTTTGAGGAAAAAAAAATATTTTTTTATTTTCACGGCTCTGCGTTATAAACTTCTGTGAAGCACTTGGGGGTTCAACATGCTCACCACACATCTATATTAGTTTCTTGGGTGATCTAGTTTCCAAAATGGGGTCATTTGTGGGGGGTTTCCACTGTTTAGGTACATCAGGGGCTCTGCAAACATAACATGACGCCCACAGACCATTCCATCAAGTCAGCATTTCAAAACGTCACTACTTCCCTTCTGAGCCCCAACGTGTGCCCAAACAGTGGTCCCCCCCACATATGTGGTACCAGCGTACTCAGGACAAGCTGGACAACAACTTTTGGGGTCCAATTTATCCTGTTACCTTTGTGAAAATAAAAAATAACAGGCTAAAAATTTATTTTTTGAGGGAAAAAAAATATTTTTATTTTAACGGCTCTGCGTTATAAACTTCTGTGTAGCACCTGGGGGTTCAAAGTGCTCACTATGCATCTAGATAAGTTCCTTAGGGGGTCTAGTTTCCAAAATGGGGTCATTTGTGGGGGAGCTCCAAAGTTTACGCACACAGGGGCTCTGCAAACACAACATGGTGTCCGCTAACGATTGGAGCGAATTTTCCATTCAAAAAGTCAAATGACGCTCCTTCCCTTCTGAGTCATGCCGTGCGCTCAAACAGTGGTTTTCCCCCACATATGGGGTACCAGTGTACTCAGGACAAACTGGACAACAACTTTTGGGGTCCAATTTATCCTGTTACCCTTGGGAAAATAAAAAATAGCGGGCTAAAAAATCATTTTTGAGGAAAAAAAATTATTTTTTTATTTTCACTGCTCTGCGTTATAAACTTCTGTGAAGCACTTGGGGGTTCAAAGTGCTCACCACACATCTAGATAAGTTCCTTCGGGGGTCTAGTTTCCAAAATGGGGTCACTTGTGGGGGAGCTCCAATGTTTAGGCACACAGGGGCTCTCCAAATGCGACATGGTGTCCGCTAACGATTGGAGCTAATTTTCCAATCAAAAAGTCACATGGCGCTCCTTCCCTTCCGGGCCTTGCGGTGCGCCCAAACAGTGGTTTATGACCACATATGAGATATTGATGTACTCAGGAGAAATTGCCCAACAAATTTTAGGATCCATTTTATCCTGTTGCCCATGTGAAAATGAAAAAACTGAGGCCAAATAAAATTTTTGTGAAAAAAAAAGTACTTTTTTTTTTTTTACAGATCAATTTGTGAAGCACCTGGGGGTTCAAAGTGCATACTATGCATCTAGATAAGTTCTTTGGAGGGTCTAGTTTCCAAAATGGGCTCACTTGTGGGGGAGCTCCAATGTTTAGGCACACAGGTACTCTTAAAACAAGACATGGCAACCGCTAAACATTCAAGCATATTTTACATTCAAAAAGTAAAATGGCGCTCCTTGCCTTCTGAGCCCTGCCGTGTGCCCAAACAGTGGTTTATGACCACATATGAGGTATCAGTGTACTCAGGAGAAATTGCCCAACAAATTTTAGGATACATTCTATCCTGTTACCCATGTGAAAATGAAAAAACTGATGCTAAAATAAAATTTTGGTTGGAAAAATTAAAATGTCCATTTTTTCATTCCATGTTGCTTTAGTTCCTGTGAAGCACCTGAAGGGTTAATAATCTTCTTGAATATAGTTTTGAGTAGCTTGAGGGGTGCAGTTTTTAGAATGGTGACACTTTTGGGTATTTTCTGCCATATAGACCCCTCAAAGTGACTTCAAATGTGAGGTGGTCCCTAAAAAAAATGGTTTTGTAAATTTTGTTGTAAAAGTGAGAAATTGCTGGTCAACTTTTAACCCTTATAACTTCCTAACGAAAAAAAATGTTGTTTCCAAAATTGTGCTGATGTAAAGTAGACATGTGGGAAATGTTATTTATTAACTATTTTGTGTCACATAACTCTCTGGTTTAACAGAATAAAAATTCAAAATTTGAAAATTGCAAAATTTTCAAAATTTTTGCCAAATTTCCATTTTTTTCACAAATAAACGCAAAAATTATTGACCTAAATATACCACTATCATGAAGCCCAATATGTCACGAAAAAACAATCTCGGAATCGCTAGGATGCCTTGAAGCGTTCCTGAGTTATTACCTCATAAAGGGACATTGGTCAGAATTGCAAAAAATGGCCAGGTCATTAAGGTCAAAATAGGCTGGGTCATGAAGGGGTTAAAAGCTTTGACAAGCATATTTTTCTATACCCTAAAGGAAACAATTTTGGAGATTGTGACACCCGACGATGCAGCTGCACTTTTGATCAAACCTGACGTCCTGGCAAATAGCACATTGTTGAGGCTAATCCTTGGTCTGTTACAACCACAAGATATTACAGACTACACAACTGCAATAATCACTGCAGCAAAACAGGTAGGTTTCTATGCCAAATACAAGCTAAATATAAAGATGTAAAGTAAGGCCTGTTTCACACTTCTGTTTTTGACCATCAGTCAAAATACGCCGTTTTTGCAAAAAAACGGATCCGCCATTTTTTTTGGTGGATCCGTTTTTTTCCCCATTGACTTGCATTACTGGCGGATCTTGACGGATGGCCGTCCGTTGGATCCGTTTTTTTGCGGAGCCGCCAATTTTTTTGCGTCCGCCAAGATGCCTGGACGGACCATGTAACGTTTTGTCTACTGCAGGATCCGCATTTTTATAGAGCGCATGCCCGGAGGAATGAAGTCAGGAGGAAATTTAACCCTGAAATCATTTCTGGCTGACAGAGAAAAAAAATTCTCTCTCTCTCTCTCTCCTTCCCAGGCAGCGGTTCCTTTAAAATTCTTCATTCGGCGGATCCATCAAAAAATGGATCCGGTGGCATCCGTTCACATCAGTTAGGAACGGATCCGTTTTCCGCCTTTTTGGCAGATTTTAACTGACACTAAAAACTGAAGTGTGAAACAGGCCTAAGAAAAATGGAGTTGGCATCATATCACCAATGTGGCCAGATGAGTAAATCTACTTTAAGCGGATCAGTTAGGATTGAAGCTAAGGTCCTTCTAAAGAGCTTGTTAGGGTTCAATGAAGTTAATTGCTTCAACATTCTTTTATCCAACTCTTACACTTCTTTAGATGGCCATAATATAGATACTTTTAGAAGCCTATTTTGCTCTAGATCAGTGGTTCCCAAACTCCAGTCCTCGCGGACACCAACAGGTCATGTTTTCAGGATTTCCATAGTGTTATACATGTGAGAGAACTCCTGATGCCTTGATAATACTTCCATCACCTGTGAAATACTAAGGAAATCCTGAAAACATGACCTGTTGGGGTCCGCGAGGAATGGAGTTTGAGAACCACTGCTCTAGATCAGGTTCTGATTAGCTACTGGAGGCCCAAGTGTTGGATCCTTCAGTTATTGAAGATCATTCTCAAAAACCATCATCCAAAGTTTAGTTATTAGGCTAGTTGAGTCATTATAGGAACAAGAAGATAGTGGTTAAAGATGACTACAATAATTAATAGAAAGTGAATTTCCAGAATTGATATTATGTTTAAAGTATTTTTTTATTTACTATAACTTTTTGTCTGTAGGCTAATCTGTCAAAATCTGAAATAACTATGGTAAAGGAAGTTTTCTTGGAGACTGTTCTTGTCAAGCTGACGTCCAACTTCCCTACGTACACTCCTGAAGATTGGAAGATCTTGTTTCAAATTGAACTGGTTTTACTCCTTCCTAGTTTTACTCAATCTCTTCTCCAACTTCTACCCATAAACATCAGCTGTTCCTCCTATCATGAAATGTGAGTATCATGTGATACACATTGAACATTTTTTCTTTATAAGGTCACGTTCACACGTTCAGTATTTGGTCAGTATTTTACATTAGTATTTGTAAGCCAAAACCAGGAGAGGGCGAAAAATGCTGAAGCGGGGCATGTATTTCTATTATATTTTTTCTCTGATTTTGGCTTATACATACTGATGTAAAATACTGATCAAATACAGTACATGTGAACGTGGCCTTGAAGTATCCCAGTGGTTACAAGATTAATGGAAATAAAAAACAATGTAAAACCATTGTTTTTCAGAGTAAAAGGATTCATCCTGTCTTATGACAACTTCACAATTGAAATTAGAAGTGCCATCTATGACTCCTATATAAAGAAGTTATTAGATGTGCAATCACAGTTAACGGGTATGTAAAACATGGAAGAAGCAAAATATTTCACATGAGTGGTAAAGGGTATCTGATGACAGTTAATGAAGTTTATATATCAATTTAAAGATTGATAACAAACTTTGTTTTATCGACAGGAGTTGGATGTGAGACTGCAGATATCAGATTGTGGATTGAAGAAAACTTGGGCTTGTTCATACAGCAGTCAAATCTACCAGAGATAATATCATTCAACACTAACTTTGAGAAGGTGAGCACAACACTTACGCAAAAGGGATACCGTGACTTTTTTCAGTCTCATGCAACAGATTTTGAAGCGAAATATCACATACTCTTTTCTCTACTTTATTCCTAGGTGACTAATCCAAGTCTATTGAGTGCATATGACCTTGCCGATTTCATATCCCTGACAGACTATTTCCAAAATACAAGCATGACCACTGCCCTTGTCAATGAGCTGAGACAGTTGGGAGACTGTAGATCTCTCTTGGAATTTCTTGACAGAATACAAACCTATGTCTGTCTTGTAAGTACTCATTATATCGTATTAAATAATATCTGAACAAATCAACAGATCCAATTTAATTGGCAAAGTTCTGTTGAATTGTAGCCACCAGGAGCTTAGGAATCTATTACATAGTGTTTATACGTTAATCTCAATAATAAACCAGTATGCAGTAAGCTCCTATACTGCTCCTTATCATTTCATGTTATCACTTCTATGTCTATGTTTTACGTCTATGCAATGTATACACTGACAAGCCTCTTGTTTTGTAGGATAACTCACATTTGAAGAATAAGTCATGCGATGAACTGCAAATAGTAACTAGGCTCAGCAACCAGACTCAAGATCTGATCATCAGTAAAATCTTCCCCCTACTCAATAAAAAAGAGATTTGTTTGGAAAATTCTACCTGGCTTCAAGTTTTTACCATTCTTCTTAATAGTTTCACTGTTACTCCAGGTGAATTACAACTCTCCCAGCTTCCTTTGGATGTGTCTTGTCAACAGTACCAGGCCATGTAAGTGACAAAGAAATAACCTAAAACAAAAGTGATAAAGTTCTCAAAAGTCAATTTAGTTTTATTGATGTTTATGGTTTGGTGACATCTTCCTTTATTGATACTAGATGTGATGAGAGAGATTGCCTGAATTTATTGCACCTGAACCACAGTAACCACAGATGAATTATTGCAAATTGGCCTGCTTTACCTGGAAGTTGCATGTACAAGTTAAATAAAGGGGTATTCTCAAGTTTAAACATTTTCCTCTATCTACAGGAGAAAATCCTGATCTCTGTGGTCTGACCACTAGGTCCCACTAAAAATGAGTGGAGCAGAGGTATGCATGATCCAACCACCACTCCATTCACACAAGGCTATTCACAGCTACAGTTCTTGGAATCACTTCAGACCCCAGAGATCAGACCCCAGCAATTGGGAAGTTATCCCCTACACAACGGATAAGGGATACCGTAACTTTAAAACTTGAGAATACCACTTTAAGGCAATTACTGGTAAACCACATGCAATTTCCATGGTTTGACCATAGTGTGTATGAATACTCTCAGCATTTACAATTCTCAAGTACCCCTAAAAAGCTAAATTTTGTAGATTTCCTATGGAGAAATCATAACAATTTATAATGCACTGAAAATAATTATTCCACTTGTAAAACACTAAATACTGAGCTAACTCTACCTCAGTACAATCAGCACAACCTATAAAGTATGCTCCTGTCATATGGCTAAACCTTAAAGAGGTTATTTACTGCTGGACATATCCTTCTTAAAAGTTACAGTATATACCCCTAGGAAAATAAAAACAAAATATATACTCACCTGCTGGACCGGCGCTCTTCCAATGATATTTGCACTGTGTCTGTTGGTGCTCCCATGACATTATTATGCCACATGAGTGCTGCAGCCTATGACCGGGTGGGCACCAGGTATGGACTGGGGCTAACATTCAGTCCTGGCATTTGAAATCACACAGGCCCCTCCCCAAGCACCAGATGGGATATATTACTACTAATATTACCCTGGATGGAGGAAAGCAAGATTTACTACAAGACCAATATTTCTAATAATACCCATGGCTTGCTGGGGTAGGTGACGGAGTCAGCGACTTTGTGCTCCATCACAACTTTTAACAGTATGGGTGTCTTGAGAACACCGATTCTGCTAACAACATAGCAGACAAAGCAGCCCACAACCAGACAAGCTTTGCCAGATGGCCAGTCCGGCCCTGGAGGGCACTGATGGCTGCAGGGTTGCATCAGATAGAGGTCTATCTCAGTGAAGTGGGAAAGCTCCAACTCATGAGCAACTGCTGATAGGCTGCAGCACTCACATCACATAACAATGTCATTTATGCACCGGTAGACGTAGCGCCTACAGTGACTAAGGAAGGTAGCCAGAAACTCGGCAGAATTTAATTTGTTCTCTCATTTTAATGGACTTCGAATAAAGATCAAATAATTTTAATTCTATCTGGATGGATGTGTAGAATTAGTATCTTTTTTCCATGGCTATTGCTGTGCTTCACCAGCGGAATTAAGGCACTCATGGTTATTTCCTTATTCAGCCGACTCCAAAATCTACAAAGGTGGAGAGCTCCATTTTTTCAATAGCGCCTACATGGATGGAAAGGAGTAAATATCTCTTTTTTAATTTTACATGGGGAACTATAACATTTAAAAAAAAAAGTTGTCCAAATAGTAGACAACCCCTTTTAAAAGAATTCATCTTCACAGAGGTCTAGATGCTGTAGATATGACAAAGATGTAAAAAGGATAACTCTAATTTCAGCCATAATTCTTGGATTTGGACAATTCTTGCTAAAGGATTTGCACAATTGCTTAATTTTTCATTGCATTTTTTCAAAGGAAATGGTGCCATTCAATATTAATATAACTATTATTAACAAATGATTCTTTCCATTCTGCTCTACAGGATTAGAGAGCTGGACAACATTTACTACAGGCTAAAAAGCTTGGAAATAGAATCAGTTTACATCTACGGCAAGACATATCTCACCAAAGAAAAAGAAGCTACAGGTAATGAATTAGCATCAAATATGGTTGTTGTCTATGTGAAAATTAAACATGGACCCCAAAGCAAAATCTGTGAAATGGCCCATAATCTATAACGTACATTTTTAGTACTAGTATGTAGGGTATTTGGCCTCTCTCAGACACTAAGCCCAGGGCTCAACTTCCACCTCTGTGGTCTATTTAGCTCTATCTACCTAATTACTATCTGTAACATCTTGTCTATCTACAAGAATGTGGATATGTATTTATAAAATATGTATTATAAGATATCTATTTCAAAATTGATTGTGACTTCTAGGCTCTGCATGTACATCTGGTATCCTACACACAGAAGAATGGATCAGTCAAAACCTTGGACTCTTTTACACCAGTGCAATAATTTCTGATTTGCTAGAAATATACCCATATCTGGAAATAGTAAGAAAAATCATAATTATTTTTTTTTTCCTTTTTGTTAGACGACTAATTTTGGATTCTAACTTTGCTTTATGTGTGCACTCTAGGGCTATGTCTTGCAAATATTAGTTCCAGGTGACGTGCCTCTGCTTCTAACTAAATCCGATGTACTCTTAAATGTAACACTGCTAGAAATAGTAACAAGACTGGTGGAAAAAGAAAATATCACTGACTATTTGGAAATTATTTTAAACACAAGTGTCAAGGTATTGTAAGACAAGTAGCTAATATTTTATTATAATCATGATTTTACCCATACTAAGTCCAGATCACAATATAGCAAACTTCAGATTGGTCTTCTTCATGACATTTCATATATAGTAAAAATGTGGAAATATTTAACTTTTATGGCTTATCAAATAGATAAGTCGTAAATGCAGGAATGGTGGGCATCAAATCACAGTAACCGTTTGTGGGGTCACTTTCAATAGTATTAATTTAAGACATGTTCTGGGAAGTTGTACCAGTTATTATTAAAGAGATCCAGATGGTGTATGGAGACTTACAGGCAATGCTCTGCAGTGAGAAAAGGAGTCAAAGTAGCTCTCCTGTAAAAGAAAACTAATAGATGTAAAGAAATGTGACCTGTTTTTTTAGATGTTGGAAGATATCTAATTTGTGCAATGTGACAAATAGTTGAGCATTTTTACTAGGCTATTTTTGTGGCTGCTAATGAGTTCTTAGATGCAGTCTTGGTTTTAGGATTGATGGTGGTGTGAACTTTTGGACCTACATTGACGACGCTCTAAAGGGGTATTCCATACAAAGACATTTATTTTCTTTCCATTAAGTGTTAGAATGGTAGGAGTCTGACTGCTGAGACTCACACAAATCACCATAGTGGGAGAATTGAAATGCTCCTTTACAAGATCAGCAAGTAGAATGGACTTTGAGTAGAACGGTGGTTGACCATTAGCACTTTCCCTCCATTCAAACGGAAAGGAATTTCTGGAAACTGTAAAATGCTAAACTGATCCAACAATTATCATCTATACACTGTTGTCGTAGCTCCTTAAACTGGCTAATGAAGACAAAAAATCCTGTAGTGTTAGACTGTAGTTACCTGTATAACCAACTTTGCATTCTCTCCGCTATCTTTGTCATGTGTAGGAAGGATTCTCAGACACGCAGTTGCAGGATGTGAAGGAAACTTTTCTGGCTGTCCAGCTTGATAATCTCAAATCCAGCTTCTTTGCTTATGACACACAAGAATGGAGAGTTCTGTTCGAAACCATTCTTTTCAATTTGATTCCAAGTTTCAACCAAAGGCTCCTTCTTCTTCTTCCAATCAATATCTCCTGCTCTTCATACCAGGCAATGTAAGTAGAAGAATATCCTTCCCATGAAAGGAAAGACAATTATTTCCACTGCTGGGCTTGTTTTGTCTTTTTTGAAATGGGAAATGGAATCGGATGATGATACTACTCCTATGCCCCAATGCATTTTTTTTTATATCTGATCCTTTTATTAGCCCATAGAATAATGGCAGCCTATTTGTTTGGCATCCATTTATCAAATCATTGAAATAAGGCACATTCAACTGAATCCAATGTGCATTTTAACTAGAGAACTGGGACTTTAAAAAAAATAAATAAATTATGCAGAGTAACTTGAGAAAAAAGAGGTTGGACTTACATTGCTTTATCTATGACTAGGAGGTAGTAGGACCTACCCATACTTTTCCAATCCCCCATCTCGTTACATATGCCACAATTAACTTCCAATTCTTCATCTAAATATGAAAAAGTCTTTGTTTCTGTGGCAAATTTTTAAAACTTGAAAATTTCAAAAATTTGCTCTGCAAACTAAGGTTTTTCAATCACTGCACCACCTCCAGAAAACATATCAAAAAGCATTGTTTGTACCCCAAAAATGGCACTAATAAAAAACCTCATCTCGAAAAAAATGACTAGAGGTATAATATACTGTATATCATAAATGCAAAAAATTGTTATAAAGCAAAACACTAGAAATAGATGTAGAAACTACTAATTGTGTATCTGGACATGGCACACTAATGTAAGTGGCTGAGGTGGAACACATATTTGTACAAATCTTGGGAGATGACAAAGTGTGTTGTGAGGTGGGGTACCGTCTGTTGTAAAGTTGGAGATTAAATAGGTGTTGGCACTTGTTCTTGTAACCATTATGTAAGGCTACATATTCATCCATGACATAGATGATATTACAATATCTTTTCTTTAACAGAGTGGAAGGATTTAGCAACAGGTTTACATCTCTGACTCGAGAGACACAAGAAGATATCTACAACTACTTCATCTGGAGATACATGAGTTCCCAGTCATCAACAACTACAGGTAAATATTGGAGAATATTAATGGAGAATCCATGAAGTTCCATGGCTATATGTACACAAAGGTGGCTTCTCTTGAGTACTAAACTTCTCCTAATGCTCATGTTGTCTTTAGTGTTGTAGCTGGGTACATTTATCATAATTTGTAAAAAAAAAAAGATAAGATATCAGCCTATTATATTGTATGTATTGTTTAGCGTTTGTAAAAATTCTTGACAAGAATCCATTGATTTTACTATAGTCCTTTCATTTTTTTTCCAAGCCTTTCATTATTTCTGGTACCATACAGTATGATATACTCGTGATGATCTAATTTCAGTTAAAGGGAATCTGTCACCCTTTTTTTCAACTATGAGCTTCCACCACTGACATCAGGGGCTTATCTACAGCATTCTGTAATGCTGTAGATAAGTCCCCAATGTAACCTGAAAGATAAGAAAAAAGATTTAGATTATACTCACCGGGGGGGCGGTCCGGTCTTGGTCCGATGGGTGTTGCGATCCTGCGCCTCCCATCTTCTAACGATGACGTGCTCTTCTTTCCTTCCTGTTGTGGCTCCTGCGCAGGTGCACTGCTCTGCCCTGTTGAAGGCAGAGCAGAATACTGCAGTGCGCAGGTGCCGGACCTCTCCCGGCGCCTGCGCACTGCAGGACTCTGCTCTGCCCTCAACAGGGCAGAGCAGTGCGCCTACGCAGGAGCCGCGGCAGGAAGGAAAGAAGAGGACGGCATCGTATGAAGATGGGAGGCGCTGGACCGGACGGCGACACCTATCGGACCGGACCTCCCCCCGGTGAGTATAATCTAACTCTTTTTTCTTATCATTCAGGTTACATCGGGGGATTATCTACAGCATTACAGAATGCTGTAGTTAAGCCCCTGATATCAGTGGCGGCTGATCATAGTTGAAAAAAGGGTGACAGATTCCCTTTAAGGCAAATCTCAAACCAAGTGTACAAAAGTATAAAATGAAGTAACCTTACTTAAGCCTCATTTCCATATATTTGGCAATGTTGTTTTAACTTTCCTATATGATAGCGAAACACCAGACGGAAACTCATACCAGAGGTAAAAACTTTGATGACATATTTATAAGATCGTTCTTGGAGCTATAGTTGGATAAAAAAAAATGTTGCATGCAGGCTTTTTTTCCATCTGGCTATGGCTGTAGATGCACAAACTGCACTATAAATAAAAGACGTGGTCTAAAACAACAGAGGTAGAGTAACACAACCTTCAAAAGAAGAGACTCTACTATAAATATATCTGTGTTTGGATTTCACATCACATTTATGGTCTCTTTTTAAGGTATATGCTTGCAAAAGCTCCCGCCATATATGTCCTACAGAGACAGTGATGAATAGTGTCACCTACAGACAAATTGGATCCATGTAATAAGATAATTGGAGAGTTTCGAAAAATATTAAGAATTGAGAGTCCTCAGTGGTTGATACCTTTTAATGGCTAACTGAAAAGATGGTAACACATTGCAAGCTTTCGAGACTACTCTGGTCTCTTCATCAGGCATCGACTAATACAAAATCTGAAGAATCACATATTTATGCACAACACAGCACAGAAATAACGCAATAGATAAGACAAGTGAAGTGAAGCAGAACTATCATTATGGGAGAGATATGGACAGTTATGGCCATAAATATTGGAACAGTTCATAGATAAGGAGTGTGAATGTTTTGTTGTCCTCTAACTTGAGTCTGGTTCTGTGTTGTGTGCTGTCCCCACAAGGTCTAAGGAGCAAATTCTTTAATTGATGTAAAAAGACATAAATGGAATCATAAATTTAGCAGATTTCTCTTATACAAGATGTCTCAAAGTTTCTTACTTTTATGTTTATTAATGATTTAGAAAATAAAAATTTAGATGGCGGTTACTCTTTGACATCTACAGTATTTAATGATTTCATCAACCATCGACAGTAATGGCTTTAGTTTTAAGGATAAGTTGTCAAAAGCTGTTGAAAAGCTCATGATGTATAAGATCAATTTTTACCTGTCACAAATGCTAAATAATATAATGATGCAAAGAAAGTTATACTTTAAAGGGGATATCCGAGACTTTAAGAAAACAAATGTGCCTAAGCACTAACAGGCAGGTAGATGCTAACAGAAGCAACTACCCGCCTGCTGTACCCGGCACCAGTCATTGACCACTTCTGCCGGAGATTCAGCGGCTCCCTGTCAACAGAGCGGAAGTTTCTCTTCCTGTTGACAGCAGGGGACTACTGGTGTCATGCTGATTGACAACTGACTTCCCCTAATTATGCAGAGGGGAACCAGCTGTCAATCAGCATGACACCAGTAGTCCTGGCCTGTCATCAGGAAAAGAAACTGCCGCTCTATTGACATCACATCAGCAGGAGTCTGTGACCCCTCTGTGCTGGTGGAGAACAGCGCCGGGTGCAACACGCAGGTAGGTAACAACTACATGCCTGTTATTGCTTAGGATATCCCCTTTAACGGTATTTAACATGTTTACAAGTCCGAATGGGATAAGCTAATACAGTCAACTTTTCTATTCCATACATTTTTTTTTTACAATATACTGACATATACCAGCTCAGCAAAAAACACACTCTTTTGGCTTCTATCAGACAGTGAAACCCTATGGAAATATCTAACGAGCACTTAGGGAGCTTTAAAAGTATAAATTCTGGTTAAGAAAAAACATAATGGGAACACGTTCAGTAAAATAAATTGGCAAACTTAATACAAAATATGGACAAATAAATAGTTGTGTATGCTATTAAAAAATTGTAAAAAATTTGATGAAAATTAATAAATTAATGCAAAATCTTGTGTTTATTCTTATTTATAGGAGTTGTCTGTGATGCCATCACCTATGAATTTTGGCTTAATATTAACTTTGGAGAGTTTGAAATCATCTCTAAATATTCAGATCTCATTCAGTTAAACAAAAATTTAACACAGGTAAGTCTACATAAGGGGCACTTACAAAAATACTACAGAATGAAAATGTTTCTACTTCATTTTAGACAGGGGTCATAACGTGCCCATGACTGTCCTCACCTATAATAATACCACCGTCACATGACAAACACAAAAGATACGACTATCCACACAATCCACCAGTACTCTATTTGAATGGCTTCAATTCAACAAAACCCCAAAAATTGTTCAGAAGGAAAAAAAAGAATGGAAAATAATTAGATTTCAACACATCCAAATCAATATTTAAAGGGATTCTGTCACCCTTTTTTTGGACTATGAGCTGCCACCATCAACATCAGGGGCTTATCTATGCTGTAGATAAGCCCACGATGTAACCTGAAACATAAGAAAAAAGAGTTAGATTATACTCACCCCGGCATCTGATCAGGTCCGATGGGTGTTGCCATCCGGTCCGGCGCCTCCGATCTTCACACGATGCCATCCTCTTCTTTCCTTCCTGTCGTGGCTCTGGCGCAGGCGCACTTCTCTGCCCTGTTGAGGGCAGAGCAGAATACTGCATTGCACAGGCAATGGACCTCTCTCGACACCTGCATACTGCAGGACTTTGCTCTGCCCTCAACAGGGCAGAGCAGCAGTGCACCTGCACCGGAGCCACGACAGGAAGGGAAGAAGAGGACGGCATCGTGTGAAGATGAGAGGCGCCGGACCGGACAGCGACACCCATCGGACCCGACCGGACACCGGGGTGAGTATAATCTAACTATTTTTTCTTATCTTTCAGGTTACATTGGGGGCTTATCTACAGCATTAAAGAATGCTGTAGATAAGCACCTGATGTCGATGCTGGCAGCTCATGGTCCAAAAAAGGGTGACAGATTCCCTTTAAGTGTCAAAGGAAAATCTGCAAAGTACTTATCTCTGTTGTCCTACTGGAAATTCTGGCAGCAGGCTATCATCCCTTTCACCTGAGCATAGGGTATAATGAAAATATAGATGTCCAACTAATCTTTACTCTTACATTTACTGTGGGAGAAAAATGAAGACACCATCACCCAAATTGTTTGGAAAAGTTTAAATAAACTCTAATGCCTAATTAATAAAACAAACGTTTGTTTTTTTAAATACAAATTAATAATTATTTGTTTCTGTGCAAAACCAAGGATTAATTTATTAAAGCAAACACAATGTGTTTTACAGAATGTAATATCTCCAGATGTCACAGCTGACCTTGTGACCAAGACAGATGTTCTTCAGAATAAATCCTTGCTCATCTCTTATCTAAAAAAGGTGGACGTGGAAAATATTACGCTTTTTTTGACAGCTTTGTCATCTTCAGCAGAGAGGGTAAGCAAATCTCTTTGTCAAGCTCATGACTATTTACTTAAAGACAATCACAACATTTACACTTTGAGGATTATTTAAAAGACATACTAAAGACTACCTGAAGATTGCCAGATAATATTGTTTTCATGAAACCTTAGTAAAACCTTTATCATTTTCGTAGGCAAATCTGTCTCAGGAACAGGTAGACACAGTAAAGGAAACTCTTCTGGCTGTCGAACTTCAGCAACTTCAGTCCAGCTTCTATACTTATACTAAGCACGAATGGCAGGTTTTGTTTGAGAGCCGCTTGACTGTCTTGATCCGGTATTTTAACGCAACCCTACTAGAACTTCTGCCAACAACCATTTCCTGCATTTCCTATCAAACCATGTAAGTACCATACATATACAAAGACACATTGCAGGACTTCTATTTAAAAAAAATGATAATAAAAACTTTAAACCCACATCATGACAAAAATCCTGATATTTCATATTCCATATTTCTTTTGTTACACAGCGTAAAAGGGTTCAGCCTTGTTGCTGACACGCTGGACGATGACACTGCAAAAAATATTTACAATTTCTTCATCAAAAGATTTATGACTCAACAATCAAGTTCTGTGTCAGGTAGGACTCACAGAAATCCAGAACAAGAAAACAAAAAAGTCAGATCTTCTGTAAATGATATATCACTTCATCATATGCAAGATCTAACTTCAAGCTTTTTTGAATTGTCCACTTTCTTCATTTACAGATAATGCATGCGATGATGTTGACTATCATACTTGGATTGAGAAAAATTTTGGCTATTTTTTCAAATTCACCACAACAAAAGAACTAATCTCTTACAACAAAAACCTTACACGGGTAAGTGAATATCCAAAAGTGTTAACATTATTTTTTTTAAAAAAAGGACCTTCACATTCTCTCATCTTGAGTTTTCATACATCTTTCAGTAAACCCTAAGTTGAGAAAGGCAACAAAAATTAAATTTTATTGACAAATGTCTAGATTTAATTATTTACATATAAATATTGTGAAATAAAAGGCATGCCAGGAATGGTTTTTGACCATGACTTTGCCAATTCCAGAATGCTCTCCCACCAGACGTTACAGCTGACCTTGTGACCAAGGCAGATGTTTTTCTGAATGAAACTTTGCTCATTTCATATCTACGTAAGGTGGAATTAGAGAATATCACCATCTTTTTGACTGCTTTGACATCTGCAGCACTAAAGGTAAGCAATAATAATCCTCAAAATGATGCCTATGAACTTGACAAGATAAAAAAACAACAGTTACAGTTGAAGATAATTTAGCAGACCCTCCCAAGAATGTGAACATGTATAATGTGCAAGTTAAGGTAGGATCTGTTTTCATGAAATGTTAGTAAAACCTTTATCATTTCCATAGGCAAATCTGTCTCAGGAACAGGTAGACAAAGTAAAGGAAACTCTTCTAACTGTGGAACTTCAGCAACTTCAGTCCAGCTTCTCCACTTATACTATTGAACAATGGCAGGCTTTGTTTGAGATCCGCTTGACTGACTTGATCCAGTATTTTAATGCAACCATACTTCAGCTCCTGCCAACAACTATTTCCTGTGGTTCCTATCAAGCCATGTAAGTACAAAGCATATACTGGGACACATTCTAAAACACATACATCCCTTTGTCATTTAAAATACAATAATGAAAGCTTTCAACATACCCATATCACAACAAAATACTGATACATCAATTCCGTATTTCATTTGTGACACAGAGTAAAAGGATTCAGCCTTGCTGCTGACACGTTGGACGATAACACAGCGAGAGATATCTATAATTTCTTCATCAAAAGATATATGTCTCAACAGTTAACTTCTTCAGGTAAGACTCACAGGACTCTATCCAAACACAAACATAGATCTGTAAATGATATATTACTTGGTTGTATGTAGTAGTTTTATTCTCTTCTTTTTTTAATAATCAAATAATTGACAATCAGTTTTGCAGTAAACAAGTAATGGAATGACTAGTAATATAATATATATCATAAATAATGAAAGAAGAAGCGATCCAGCTGAGTGCTCTAGTGATTTATTGAATGCTGTTCAAACAACAGAATGTTGTTAACGCGTTTCTGGCTAGACGCCCTTAATCATTTTAGACAGGGGTCATAACGTGCCCATGACTGTCCTCACCTATAATAATACCACCGTCACATGACAAACACAAAAGATATGACTATCCACACAATCCACCAGTACTCTATTTGAATGGCTTCAATTCAACAAAACCCCAAAAATTGTTCAGAGGGAAAAAAAAGAATGGAAAATAATTAGATTTCAACACATCCAAATCAATATTTAAAGGGATTCTGTCACCCTTTTTTTGGACTATGAGCTGCCACCGTCAACATCAGGGGCTTATCTATGCTGTAGATAAGCCCACGATGTAACCTGAAACATAAGAAAAAAGAGTTAGATTATACTCACCCCGGCATCTGATCAGGTCCGATGGGTGTTGCCGTCCGGTCCGGCGCCTCCCATCTTCACACGATGCCGTCCTCTTCTTTCCTTCCTGTCGTGGCTCTGGCGCAGGCGCACTTCTCTGCCCTGTTGTTAACGCGTTTCTGGCTAGACGCCCTTAATCATTATGATTAAGGGCGTCTAGCCAAAAACGCGTTAACAACGTTCTGTTGTTTGAACAGCATTCAATAAATCACCAGAGCACTCAGCTGGATCGCTTCTTCTTTCATTATTGCTGTGCGGCCAGGGCAGGGCCGGATCCGAGTCTGAGGTGCGGTGAGGTCAGACATGGGTGAACTGGACTTCTATACAAATATATCATAAATGCATAAACTTGTTATAAGGCAAAACACATAATAACAATAGATGTAGAAACTACTAACTGTGAATCTGGACATGGCACACCAGTTTAAGTGGCTGAGGTGGGATAAATTTCTGTGTGGAGAATAAAAGATATCTTCTAATATTCGGTCCAGATATTTCTTTATTCAAGGTATACAAATTTTGAGACATTTTGGATGAGAGCATATTTCCCAATTAGGAAGTTCTTTGAAACAGAAAAGTGATTAGATTCCTGTTATACATTCTATGTTGGTGGGAGGAGCAGGTTGTAGCCAAAACAAGGGGGATTAAGTGATTCACTGCACCCAGAAAAAGAGCCAATGGATCAAGTTTGCGAATTTTTAAATTTTTTAAAGGGCAAGATAAAAGTACTTCAGAGGAGTTCTAGCTGTGGGTGATTAGACCTAGGACATGTAACAATGATTTTATTTTGGCCCAGTAACTTTTTTCTCTTCTAACAAGGCATGTCTGTCCTCTTTCTTCATTTACAGATGTTGCCTGCGGTGATGCTGACTACCAAACCTGGATTGAAAACAATTTTGGCTATTTTTTCAAATTCACCACAACAGAAGAATTACTTTCTTACAACAAAAAACTTTCAGAGGTAAGTAAAAGAACAAAAAAAAGATAAGCTTAAATAACAAACGGAGCTTAATATTCTCTCACCTTGAGTTTTCAAATAGCTCATTCAGGGTCCACGATTCATAAATTTTTAGTAGGTGACAAGGTACAAAACTTAAATGTTAATCGTATTTGTCTAAGTTTTGATTTCATCAAGGTTAATTCATCTGTACATGAATATTATAAAATAGAAGCAAAGTGGGTAATGCCATTTGTTTAGAAATGCACACTACCTTTTAAATAATTTCATGGTCGAATGTTGCAATATCACCAAAGTCCATTACAAAATAAAACGTTCAACCAAGTCTCCATGGAGAAATGTACGTACCGTATATACTCGAGTATAAGTCGATCCGAGTATAAGTCGACCCCCCTAAATTTGCCTCAAAAACCTGGGAAAACTTATTGACTCGAGTATAAGTCTAGGGTAGGAATTGCCGAAGATACTGGTAAATTTAATGCTGCACAACATACAGTATGCCCCCAAAATGCTGCACAGTGAATGGTGGCCCAAATAATGCTGCACAACATATGCCCCCATAAATGCTGCACAGTGAATGGTGGCCCAAATACCGTAATGCTGCCCCCAAAGTGATAGGATTACTGGTAATCCTATCATGTTCCTGCCGCTGCTGCTGCCCCTGCTGGAATTTAAAAAAAAAAAAAAAAACACTATATACTCACGTACGTTGATGACAGCTGCTCCTGAGCATCGCCAGCTCTTCGGTGACTCAGGCAGAGGGCACGTGCTTTCCACGTCATCGCGCCCCCTGCACTTCACTGCCAGAGGACGGGAGAGAGCGGCGTGCAGAGATTTTGAACGCCGCCATGGCCCTATCATCACCCGCCGCCAGGACGCTGCAGGGGACCACAGACGAACACTGGAGACCGCGGAGACAACTGGGACCGCGGAGACGACGGGGACCAGGTAAGTTGGCACCGTGACCCGAATATAAGTCGAGGGGGGTCTTTATCAGCCCCAAAAGGGGGCTGAAAAACTCGACTTATACTCGAGTATATACGGTATGTTTTTCTGAATGCTATCTATTGTGTGGCGGTTTTGTCATTTGGGGATGAAAGCGCTAATTTTTGACTATGACTTTGCCTATTCCAGAATGCTCTCCCACCAGATGTTACGGCATATTTTGTGACCAAGACAGATGTTCTTCAGAATGAAACCTTGCTCATTTCATATCTAAGTAAGGTGGAGTTAGAAAATATCACCGTCTTTTTGACTGCTCTAACATCTGCAGCAGTAAAGGTAAGCAATTCTGATTCTCAAACTGATAACAATGATTTTTTAAGATGATAACCATATTAATATATGTGGGATAATTTAGAAGATGCATACAACACTACCAGGAAGGTGCGTTTTTCGGACCGATCTGTTTTAGGGAAATCTTACCAACACCATTATTATTTTGACAGGCAAATCTGTCTCAGGATCAAGTAGACACAGTAAAGGAAACTCTTCTAACTGTGGAACTTCAGCAACTTCAGTCCAGCTTCTCTACTTATACCATTGAACAATGGAAGGTTTTGTTTGAGATCCGCTTGACTGTCTTGATCCAGTATTTTAATGCAACCATACTTCAGCTCCTGCCAACAACCATTTCCTGTGGTTCCTATCAAGCCATGTAAGTATCAAGTATTAGTACCAAGCATAAAAATATTATAATCAAACCTATATAAAAAAATTAAACCAAATTCTTTCAACATACCAATATCATAACAAAATACTGATCAACTCTTTTTTTTATTTGTGACACAGAATAAAAGGATTCAGTCTCGCTGCTGGTACGCTGGATGATAACACAGTGAGAGATATCTATAATGTCTTTATCAAAAGATATATGTCTCAACAGTTAGTTTCTTCAGGTAAGACTTACAAGACTCCAGGATATGAAAATTTAAATACAGATCTTCAGTAAATGATGTATTACTTGGTTTTATGCCATAGCTTAATTCTCTTCTAACAAGGCTTGTTTGTCCATTTTCTCTATTTAAAGATATTGCTTGCGGCGCTGTCGACTACCAAAAGTGGATTGAGAATAATTTTGGTTATTTTATCAAATTTGCCACAATAGAAGAATTGATGTCTTACAACAAAAACCTTACAGAGGTAGGTAAAAGTCAAAAATAGGTTCAGATGAATTAGTAAAATTGACCTTCTAATTCTCAATTTCTAGACTTGAATTTTCAAATTGCTTATTCAGAGTACAAGATCTACAACTTTTCAGATCACAGCAACAAAATTTAGATCTTAAAGGTCTTTGTTTAGGTTTTGATTGCATCTGCCTAAATTTATCTACGCATGAATATGATGAAAAGAAAGCATATAAATATGATGCCATGCCATGTGCATTTCAACATACAAAGTTCTATTAAGTCAACATAGAGAAATGTCTTGATACCTTTCTACATGCTATATTTAGTGTAGACATTTTGTAATTTCAGCATAACACAGCTAGATTTTGACTAGACTTTGTCTTTTTTAGAATGCTCTCCCACCAGATGTTATGGCTTATCTTGTAACCACAACAGATATCCTTCAAAATGAAACCTTGCTTATATCATATCTAAATAAGGTGGAATTAGAAAATATCACAATCTTTCTAACTGCTCTGACATCTGCAGCATTAAATGTAAGTAATTCTGATTTGCAAACTGATGACAATCAAATTTCTGATAAAACACAAAATTTAAAATTCTAGGATAATTTAGCAGACTCATCCAGGAATATTAGTATGGTTCCGGTTTAGGATGAATCTGTTTTCATGAAATATTAGCAAAATCTTCATTATATCTGTGGAGACATGGGAGCCGGCAGGCACCACGATCTGCTAGCCGAAACCGCATGGACCAGGGATCGTCCCACGGAAGCCCGCTCCACTTTTTATGTGGGCATAACACTATTCAGAAAACACAGGGTGAGGGTAAAACATTGTGACATTGCTTTATTGACCCACAAAACAGGCAGATAACACATAGAACAGTCCCAGCCCAATACTCGAAGATGGAGCACATTACAGAGTCTCACCTTTCCACTGACTCACTGGGATAATAGCAGCTGTTACTTCAGATCTTGCAGGGCCAACTACCCCCTGTGGCATGCACAGAGAGAAGGTAACAACAAGCTTAGGAAGATGACAGTCCATTGAGGTACAAGGCCAGTTGACCGGAGGGTTACAACCTGGCTTCTCCAAACATCTTTATGGCGTCAGGCAAACCGGCAGGTCCCAAACCTTGGTTTATCCAAACGTATCCATAGGTTCCAGGTGACCGGATGGTCCCAACCTGGTTTCTACAAACGTATTCATGGTTCAGCGATGTTCAACGGAGCAGATCTGTATCCTTCCATCCAGGGCAGATGTCCCCTAAGCTGGAATAATGATAAATCTGCGTCCCATGTGAAGGAGCCATGATGTCTTAACTGCTGTCCCGTCTCTGCTCCTTTGGATGTTTGGACGTCTTGACTGAATGTCTGTCTGTCTCTGTCTACAGAGGCATATAAACTCTTTTTATACTTAACAAGTGCCCATTCAGTATTTACAGGTAAAGGGAAGAATGGTGACAAATCAAATCGTATTATTTGATTATGTAGTCTATTTGCATAGATTTTCCTACTCTGTTATAAAAGTAAACAAACTTTCTGGCCTAGATAATGTATAATAACCATATCAGCAAACATCACTAGTCATCAAGGATAAGAGCACAAAATGTTACATCAAATGTCAACTTACAAGTCAATATTACAGGCATACACAAGCAAAAGTCTATTTTCTTGACCAACCAGAAAGAAACACATAAATTTAAAAGATAACATATAGATAACATTCTATTCTGTCTGGTTTGCTAAAATTAGACGTCTGGTTAATTAAAATACAATGCTGTGTCTCCAAAATCTCCATAGGCAAATCTGTCTCAGGAACAGGTGGACACAGTAAAGGAAACTCTTCTAACTGTGGAACTTCAGCAACTTCAGCCCAGCTTCTCTACTTATACTATTGAGCAATGGCAGGTTTTGTTTGAGATCCGCTTAACTGTCTTGATCCAGTATTTTAATGCAACCATGCTTCAACTCTTGCCAACAACCATTTCCTGTAGTTCCTATCAAGCCATGTAAGTACAAATCATATACTGGGACAAATTCTAGAACACATACAACCTTTTGTCATTTAAAATATGATAAATAAAGCTTTAATCATACCCATATCACTACAAAATACTAATACATCAATTCCGTATTTCATTTGTGACACAGTGTAAAAGGATTCAGCCTTGCTGCTGACACGTTGGACGATAACACAGCGAGAGATATCTATAATTTCTTCATCAAAATATATATGTCTCAACAATTAACTTCTTCAGGTAAGACTCACAGGACTCCATACTATGAAAAGACGCACACAGATCTTCTGGAAATTATATATTACTTGGTTTTATGCCAAAGCTTAATTCTTTTCTAACAAGGCATGTTTATCCACTGTCTTCATTTACAGATATTGCTTGCGGCGCTGTTGACTACCAAACTTGGATTGAGAATAATTTTGGCTATTTTATCAAATTTGCCACAACAGAAGAATTGATCTCTTACAACAAAAACCTTACAGAGGTAGGCACATTTTCAAATAGGTTAACATTAGTTAGCAAAATGGAGCTTCATATTCTCTCGCCTTGAGTCTTCAAATTGCCTAATCATGGTCCACATTTTATAACTTTTAAGTAGGTCCTAAAGTCAGAACAACAATATAACTTAAATCTTAATGGTATTGGTCTAGATTTCTCTATCGCCTCTTTGGGGGACACTGGAACCATGGGTATATGCTGCTGCCACTAGGAGGCTGACACTATGCATATAAAAAAGTTAGCTCCTCCTCTTCAGTATACACCCCACCGACTGGCACTAAGTTAAACAGTTTTAGCTTAGTGTCAATAGGAGGTGGACACGGGTCTTTCATTAAACCCATATCTACCTCAGTGTGCGTCGTTCCATTTCAGGCACCCGGAGGGATAGTGTGAAAAGTCACTACTGTACTCCCACAAAGAGACTATGAGTACAGCGTGTACTGCCACCCCGTATCCTCATAAGTCTGGCCAGCAGGACCACAGCCCCTAACACAGAAGCGTGTTCAGGTGAGCCAGACCCGATCCTGCCATCGTCCCACCTACCGGGGCTGGCTGACCACACAAAACTGAATAGACAAAACCAAATCAAATGTGAACAATAGCAAAGAACACTTAGCTTGAGAATGCAGGGACAGAACTGGAAACTAAGACCTCAGGAGGCAGGAAAAATCACCAGCAGGGGTAGAGGGAGTCGGCTGTCTTAAATCCAGTCAGAGACTCCAGATGTCCAATCGTCGTCCTCATTATCAGGTGGCAGGTCTCTGTTAATTAGATCAGCTTCATTACCTCCTGCAACTACCAGAGGAAGCCCGGAAAGAGAACTCACGACTCCTCTGTCAATACAACCAGCTCCACCACCCTCACCAGCAACCAGAGGCAGACCAGAAAGTGAATTCACAACAGGACCCCCCTTTGAGGAGGGGTCACCGAACCCTCATCCACGCCACCAGGCCGATCAGGATGGGCCCGGTGAAAAGCACGAACCAATCTATCGGCATGAATGTCAGAAGCAGAGACCCAAGAATTATCCTCCTGGCCATAACCCTTCTATTTGACCAAGTACTGGAGTCTCCGTCTAGCCAAATGAGAATCCAATATTTTATGTACCTCATATTCCACATTGCCTTTAACCAATACAGGGTCAGGAGGTGCCGCCATAGGAACTACTGGCTCAACAAACCTCTTCAACAGAGATTTATGAAACACGTTATGGATCTTAAATGTAACTGGAAGAGCCAATCGAAAATAAACAGGATTAAGAATCTCCAAAATCTTATAAGGTCCAATAAATCTTGGCTTGAGCTTTGGAGACGCAACCTTCATAGAGATATTCTTTGACGACAGCCAAACCATATCACCCACTTTAAACCAGGGACCAAAGGTGCTATGCCGGTTGGAAAACCGCTGGGCCTTTTCCTGAGAGAGGGACAACTTATCCACCACTTGGTCCCAAATCTGCTGCATTCTCTCTACCACAGTGTCCACACCTGGGCAGGCTGAAGATTCCACTTGCCCTGAAGAAAATCGAGGTTGAAACCCAAAGTTACAGAAAAAGGGCAACATCAAAGTGGCAGAACTAGCTCTATTGTTTAGCGCGAATTTGGCCAAGGGCAAAAATGAGACCCAGTCATCCTGATCAGCAGATATAAAAACAAAAATCAAACTGGCACAAACAGTAACATAAGAATGGAAATTCAGCACAGCCCCAGCCGGGGCTGGCTGACCACACAAAATTGAATAGACAAAACCAAATCAAATGTGAACAATAGCAAAGAACACTTAGCTTGAGAATGCAGGGACTGAACTGGAAACTAAGACCTCAGGAGGCAGGAAAAATCACCAGCAGGGGTAGAAGGAGTCGGCTGTCTTAAATCCAGTCAGAGACTCCAGATGTCCAATCGTCGTCCTCATTATCAGGTGGCAGGTCTCTGTTAATTAGATCAGCTTCATTACCTCCTGTGTTATGATGAGTCACCGAAGGAGGAAAAAACGAAATACCAGCTAAGTCCAGAAAAACCAGAGAGGTTGGCAGCTATCGGATTGCAGACCCCTGAACCTATCCACAACAACTAGCAGTAGCCGTGGGGGGTTCCTACGGTGCCCTAGACCCCTCGATCACAGCCGGAGAGCTACATAGCCTAAAGACAGAAAGGGGAAAAACTAAACTGCCCCAGAGCAGACCCCAAAGCAATAGGCAGCCCCCAACATATAATGACAGTGAAGCAAGATGAAAACACTAACACAGATAGAAAGATAGGTTGAGCAAATGATGGGGCCCAAGCTAACTACATAGGACAGGATAGGAAAGCTGCTGTCTGCCATCCACAAAAACCCTATCAAAATGAGCCAACCGACTGATAGGAAAAACAGGCCCTGAAGTCGCTAGGATTCAAAAGACTATATCAGCACTCAGGTATATTCTGAAGACAGAGCAAAAGATCAACAGATCAGAGACAAAAATGGAATTCAGCTCACCCCCGGCCGGGGATGGCGGAACTCCCAAAAAACAAGGCAAAACAAAAACAAAACTGAAGAGTACAAAGCAGAGCAGAAAAACTTAGCTTTGAGACGCAGGAATCAGACTGGTCTCCAAGAATCCAGCAGGAAAATCACCAGCCAGGAAGAAGGGCGTCGGCAGCCTTATATCGAGTCCTCAATTCCAGCCACCCAGTTATCATCTAGCTGCCCAGGTGTTTGGTAATCAGTCTCACTACCTTCCTTCAGCAGAGGAGGGAGTTCATCAGACCTCAATGTTGAAGGGAAAAATGAACTCACAACACTCCTGCAACCACCAGAGGGAGCCTGGAAAGAGAACTCACAACTCCTCTGTCAATACAACCAGCTCCACCACCCTCACCAGCAACCAGAGGCAGACCAGAAAGTGAATTCACAACAGTTCAGAGCCTGATTGTCGTGGTCAACTAGACCTTAGGCATCAAGGATACCTCTACAAAACCCGCAGATGAGGCGGTTTCATTTAGACGGTCAAAACCACTTTCCAAGGTCTTTGCCCCACACAGTGAATTTGTGGATGTACTCAAGAGGGAACGGGAGAACTCTACCAGACGCTTTCAAAGAGGGAAGTGCCTCGGCATCCTATATCGCTTCTCCCCTGAGCTTACCGCTAACTGAATGACTTCCCTGGCCGTGGACCCTCCAGTTTCCAGACTGTCAACCAGCACTGTCCTCCCGCTTTCTAATGCAGCATCCCTCAAGGACTTCAACGACAAGATTATAGAATCTCTGACGAAGTCAGGCTTTGAAGCAGCTGCTTCAGCTTTATGCCCGGTCTTTGCCTCTACCTGGCCAAACACCTTCGTAAAGGCATCCTCGAGGGAGCTAGCCAACCTTTCAGACCAGATTTCCTATGAAGGGAAATATTTCGTATCTGCCTCCCTGGACGCCGTGTCCTGCACTGCTCAGGCATCCAGCAATATGGTGGCCATCCGGAGGAAAATTTGGCTCAAAGCATGGCAGGCGGACCTATCGTGAAAGAAGTCGCTCACCTGCCTCCCCTTCCAGGGGGACCACCTGTTTGGGTCCATGTTGGACCAGATTAATGAAGAGGCCATGGGTGGCACGAGCTCTCTTCTTCCCCTGTCCAGAACTCGCCAACATTCCAGGAAGCGCAATTCCGCCCCTTTCGGTCCTTTTGCCGTTTCACGGTGACAGAGGATTCTTCCGGTCAGCGCAGGCCACAGACCAACCAAGACATGAAATAGGCTTCCTTCAAGCCCACTCTTTCATGGCATCCTCAAAGCTCCCATGGTAGATCTGCCAGGCCCAGACCTGGCAGTTCTTCCTCGGCACAACTCGTGTCAAGATCCCTGTGTATGTCCCAGGCTAGGCGGTTGTCTACAAAGATCATGAAGGCTTTGATGGCCATCTTGAGGATCAGTGGTACTTATCCCGTACCTTGACGACATCCTCATCAAGGGAGGGACATTCAGCTCACCTCGGTGGACAAAGCATGGGTCAGGGAGGTAGTATATTCAGGATACAAAATAAAGTTCGCTTCATATCCCCGAGATCGATTCTTCGAATCCTGTCCTCCAAAAGATCCCGCTCTGGGTCCAGGTTTCTTTGCTTCCATCGCCTCCCTTCTCAGTTCGGGGGTTATCATCCCTGTAACAGAAAAAGACCGCTTCACAGGTTCAGTGGCCTGGTACTTATCCCGTACCTTGACGACATCCTCATCAAGGCTCCATCTCTCTCTCAGGCCCAGGAACATCTGTCCATCGTCCTCGACTCTCTGGCCCAGTTTGGGTGGCTAGTCAACAGGAAAAAGTCCTGCCTTGTCCCGACCCAGCGCCTTGTTTTCCTGGGCATGCTGTTCAACACCCGACAGGTGAAGGTTTTTCTCCCCGAAGAGAGCAATCCTCCAGCAGGGAATTCACTCTCTGCAAGGCCTTCGACTTCCTTCCGTTCAGTAATGAAGGTCCTGGGCAGAATGGTAGCAATCCCCTTTGCACAATTCCACTTGAGACCACTTCAACAAGCCATCCTTTCGCAGTGGGACAGTTCTTTCCCGTCACTGGATCGTCTGCTTCGTCTCTCCTCCCGAGTCAGGTGGTCTCTCGACTGGTAGTTGTCATCCCCTCTCATTCTCCAGAGTTGGTCCTTTCTTCCCATCCATTGGCAGGTGGTGTTGACAGATGCCAGCCTTCTAGGTTTGGGGCGGTTTTTTGCCATCTGACGGTTCGAGGGTCTACCGGCAGGAGAGTGGTCACTGCATCAGGAGGTCTTCCGTCTGATTTGCCTTCGGTGGGGAACTCCGGATGTGGACCTCATGGCATCCTGGATGAACAGGAAGGTCCCTCAGTTCATCTCCAGGTCCCGCGACCATCTCGCAGTGGGCGATGATTCTCTGGTCATTCCCTGGATGCAATTTGCACTCCCCTACCTGTTTCCTCCCCTTCCTCTTCTTCCCAGGCTGTTGAAGAAGATCAAAGCAGAAGGAGTGCCGGTCATTCTGATCATGCCGGATTGGCCCAGAAGGTCTTGGTTTGCAGAGATCGTCAAACTTCTGGCTGATGCCCCCTGGAGGCTCCCGGACAAGCTAGGTCTTCTGTCACAAGGATCGATCTGCCACCAGAGTTCTTGGTCGCTCAATTTGACGGCGTGGCTATTGAAACTGCGGTTCTGAGAGTGTCCAGTTTTTCCGACCTGGTCTATTATCGGACCTGGAAAGCCTATTTCCGCTGATGTGAGTCAAATCACATTCCGCCAATGACTTTGTCGCTCCCTTCCATTTTGGCATTTCTCCAAGTGGGACTAGATGCTGGCATTGCCCTTTGTTCTCTAAAGGGTCAGGTATCAGCCCTCTCCATCCTATTTCAGAAGTCCTTAGCCTCCCGGTCTCAAGTCAAAACTTTCCTTCAAGGACTGGCCATGCGGCCCCCCGTACCAGAATCCCATGGACCCCTGGGACCTCAATCTTGCTGTGGAAGTCATGAGGGGGTCTCCCTTTGAACCTTTCAGAGAGGTCTCCCTGTCCGTTCTGTCCTGAAAGGTGACGTTTCTTGTGATTATCACCTCCATTAGACACATCTCAGTGTTGGCGGCTCTTTCCTGTCGTCCTCTCTTCTTGGTTCTTCACTAGGATAAGGTGGTGTTGCAGCCTCCGCCATCTTTCCTTCTCAAAGTGGTATCCACTTTTCATTTGAAAGAGGATATTGTCCTCCCTTCCTTCTGTCTTGCTCCAACTCATTTTCTGGAGCGTTCATTGAATAGGCTAGATCTGGTCAGGGCAGAAAGGATCTATCTGGCTAGGACTGCACCCTTTAGGAAGTCGGATCTCCTGTTCGTCATTCCAGATGGTGCGCGAAGAGGCCTGCCGGCCTCCAAGGCTACGATTGCTCGCTAGATCAATACTGCAATTTGGAGGCCTACCATGTTAAGAACAGAGTGCCTCCCCCAGGTATTAAGACTCACTCTACCCAGGCAGTGGGTGCCTCCTGGGCGGTACACCATCGGACATCTGCCCTGCAACTTTGCAAAGTGGCAACCTGGTCTTCCATCCACATGTTTGCCAAATTTTACAAGGTCCATACCTACGCTTCGACGGACACCAGTCTAGGCAGAAGGATCTTGCAGGCGGCAGTGATGAGTTCTCAGACCTGAGTGTAGTTTTTCTGCTGTTTCCATCCCCAGGGACTGCTTTGGGACATCCCATGGTTCCTGTGTCCCCAATGAGGCGATACAGAAAACAGGATTTTTGGTTGCCTACCGTAAAATCTGTTTTTTGGAGCCTTCATTGGGGGACATAGCACCCTCCCATGTTTTACAACTCCTGTTTTTTCTTCTGCATGTTATTGTTACAGTTCAGTTGTCTGTTTGTTCTTTCTATCCTAAACTTCTACTGCTTTCTGACTGATTAACTTAGTGCCAGTCGGTGGGGTGTATACTGCAGTGGAGGAGCTAACTTTTTTATGTACATAGTATCAGCCTCATAGTTGCAGCAGCACACACCCATGGTTCCTGTGTAGCCCAATGAAGGCTCCAAGAAACAGATTTTACTGCAAGCAACCAAAAATCCTGTTTTTGATTGCATCTTGATAAATTTATCTCGAAATGAATACTGAAAAAAAAGAACAAAGTACAATGCAATGTGTTTAGAAATGCACCATCCATTTCAAACTATTTCATGGTCCAAGGACAAAGAATGTTACACTTGATCCACAATTCATCCCAAAATACACTATTCAACGGAGTCTTCAATAAAAATTTCTTTGTTAATTTTCTGAATGCTACCTATTATGTTTTGCAGAAATGACGTGGAAGTGCAATAAGGACTGTGCTTGCTTCTGGTAGAGTAAAGGGTTCTTTATTCAGCCAACGCGTTTCCTGAGCCTGCTGGCTCACTTCATCAGGGCAGATTACATTGGAAGACAGTGAGACATACTTATAGAGAAAAAAGGCGCCAATACAGGGTCAAACAGAATCAGCAAAGGTCAAAGAAAAAAAAAACAAAAAAAAAAAACCAAACAATGAAACTTTATTACAAGCATAAAAAACACAACAATAAAAGTATATATAGAAAAGGAAAAAATAAAAAATAAAAGGAAAAAATAAAAATATGTAAAAGTACAAAAAATTAAAATATAAAACAGAGTGCTATGGATCACGGGGTTAAAACATGGCTGTAGTTAAAAAAGGTGAGTCCTCAAGGGGTATTAGAACCTGGCTCATAAAATGCAAATGGAAGGTATTAGTCCACTAGACCATTAAGCTTGACTGTGGTGGTGTGACGAATAAATTGAGGGGTTGTTTGTCACTTTATTTAGAAAAAAAATAAATAAAAAAAAATAAAAATAAAATATAAGTAAAGGTCAAAAATGGTAAAGAATAAAAACAATGAAATTTAATCACAAACATAGAAAACACAACAATAAGAGTCTATATAGAAAAGAAAAAATAAAATTATGTAAAAGTACAAAAAATATGAAACAGAGTGCTAAGGATCACGAGGTTGAAACATGGCTATAGTTAAAAAAGGTGAGTCCTCAAGGGGTATTAGAACATGGCTCATGAAGTGCAAGTGCAGACTATGAAGTGTAAATGTAAGGTATTAGTCCACTAGACCATTAAGCTTGACTGTGATGGTGTGAAGAATAAATCCTTTCCCCCTCTTCTATCAAATAAAAGCATCATTGATAATATTGAGGCCATAGGGACCAATTGTCTTTAATTTATAAATCCAATAGACCTCTTTTCTATTCAGTGCTTGGGTTCTATTGGAAACGTGTTCAGGGATGTGTTCTATAGGAAAAATGATAGCTTTAGAAAAATCTCTTTGGTGAAATAAATCAAAGTGACGTGACAAACCGTGTTTTTGATACCCAGTTTTAGTGTTGTGTCTATGAGAGTTCATTCTACAGTGAAGGGGTTGTGTGGTTCTGCCAACATACAATTTAGGACAAGGACAAAGGATGACATTGATGACAAAGGAAGACACACAGGACAGGTGGTTAGTGATGGTGAATTTTTCTGAGGTGAATGGATGTGAAAAGATGAATGTATTATGAGCAATATTACTGCATAGGCTGCACCTGGGTTTCAGGCATCTGAAAATGCCTGGTGTCAAGCCAGTGCAGTTATCAGGAGTACACTGGGTCAATCTGCTAGGGGCCAGATGGTTTTTTAGTGATCTGGCCTTCCTAAAAGTGACAGTAGGTCTATCAGGCAGAACTTTATTGAGTATTGGATCTTTTTTGATAATATACCAGAGGTCACCTAACATATTTTTTATCTCTTTATGTTGGGAGTAATAAGTAGTGATAAAGTTGGCCTGATAGTTATCATGTGCATCCTTTTCTTTAGATCTCTCACTTAAAAGAGTTTGCTGATTAAAATTTTTAAAAACATTATTAAAAGTAGAATGAACCAATTGGGAGGGGTATTTTTGAGCAAGGAATCTTCCCTTGAGGACCTCAGCTTGATTATTAAAATCCTCGTCCTCTGTGCAATTCTTTCTGATTCTCTGAAATTGATTATGAGGGATGTTAAAAAGCCATTTGGAATAGTGGCTACTCTTAAAATGGACATAACTATTGGAGTCAACTTTCTTAAAAAAGGTTTTGGTATGAATTTTGGAATTTTTTATAAAAAAAGTGATATCAAGAAAGTCCATCTGGGTATTACTAATGTGGGGGGTAAATTCCAAACCCCATGTGTTATTTTGTATAGAAGAAATAAAAGCATCAACTGAAACGTGACTGGTGTCCAGGATTAAGAACAAATCATCAATGTATCTTCTATATAAAACAATACCCTCTAAAAATGAATCAATAGTAATAAAAGCATTCTCAAAGACCCCCATAAAAAGATTAGCATAAGTTGGCGCGACCCGTGATCCCATAGCGGTGCCTCTGATCTGATGATAAAAATCCCCCAAGAAAGTAAAAAAATTATTATGTAAATTAAAATCCATCCCATTAAAAATAAATTCCTTTTGAGGGTCAGACAGTCGACTGTCAGTTAAATGTAATTTTTTAAAACAGCTCAAACCCAGTTGGTGATCAATGTTGGAATACAAAGCAGATACGTCAAAAGAAATAAAAACATAAGAATCTTTCCAAGGTGTGTTATTAGTTAAATTGATCAGTTGTGTAGAATCCTTTAAAAAACTAGGGAGCTGTGAGACATGAGGCTGCATGATTCTATCTATGTAAAATGATAGATTACTGGTGAGGGAGTCAATACCCGAAATAATGGGTCTTCCTGGTGGATTAATAGTATTCTTGTGTATTTTGGGTAAATGGTACAGGAAGGGAGTGGAGGGGTTCTTGACTGTTAAAAACTTTTTTTCATGGTCATTAAGAACCCCAGAATCATGCGCCTTTTTAATAAAATCATTGTAAAAAACAGTGGCTTGGGGGATGGGGTCCTGGGTAATGGGTGAATAAAATTTTTTGTCAGATAAAATTCTAAAAGCCTCGTTCACATAATCAGTTTTATCTTGAATCACTATCCCTCCACCTTTGTCTGCAGATTTGATCACGATATTAGTGTTTTTCTCTAATTTTTCCAGTGCCACACGTTCTTTTGAGGACAAATTTTGTTTTACTGGTATATTTTGGGTGGGTAGTGCATGAAAAAAAGTTTTTAACAGTCAAGAACCCCTCCACTCCCTTCCTGTACCATTTACCCAAAATACACAAGAATACTATTAATCCACCAGGAAGACCCATTATTTCGGGTATTGACTCCCTCACCAGTAATCTATCATTTTACATAGATAGAATCATGCAGCCTCATGTCTCACAGCTCCCTAGTTTTTTAAAGGATTCTACACAACTGATCAATTTAACTAATAACACACCTTGGAAAGATTCTTATGTTTTTATTTCTTTTGACGTATCTGCTTTGTATTCCAACATTGATCACCAACTGGGTTTGAGCTGTTTTAAAAAATTTCTTTTAACTGACAGTCGACTGTCTGACCCTCAAAAGGAATTTATTTTTAATGGGATGGATTTTATTTTACATAATAATTTTTTTACTTTCTTGGGGGATTTTTATCATCAGATCAGAGGCACCGCTATGGGATCACGGGTCGCGCCAACTTATGCTAATCTTTTTATGGGGGTCTTTGAGAATGCTTTTATTACTATTGATTCATTTTTAGAGGGTATTGTTTTATATAGAAGATACATTGATGAATTGTTCTTAATCCTGGACACCAGTCACGTTTCAGTTGATGCTTTTATTTCTTCTATACAAAATAACACATGGGGTTTGGAATTTACCCCCCACATTAGTAATACCCAGATGGACTTTCTTGATATCACTTTTTTTATAAAAAATTCCAAAATTCATACCAAAACCTTTTTTAAGAAAGTTGACTCCAATAGTTATGTCCATTTTAAGAGTAGCCACTATTCCAAATGGCTTTTTAACATCCCTCATAATCAATTTCAGAGAATCAGAAAGAATTGCACAGAGGACAAGGATTTTAATAATCAAGCTGAGGTCCTCAAGGGAAGATTCCTTGCTCAAAAATACCCCTCCCAATTGGTTCATTCTACTTTTAATAATGTTTTTAAAAATTTTAATCAGCAAACTCTTTTAAGTGAGAGATCTAAAGAAAAGGATGCACATGATAACTATCAGGCCAACTTTATCACTACTTATAACTCCCAACATAAAGAGATAAAAAATATGTTAGGTGACCTCTGGTATATTATCAAAAAAGATCCAATACTCAATAAAGTTCTGCCTGATAGACCTACTGTCACTTTTAGGAAGGCCAGATCACTAAAAAAAATCTGGCCCCTAGCAGATTGACCCAGTGTACTCCTGATAACTGCACTGGCTTGACACCAGGCATTTTCAGATGCCTGAAACCCAGGTGCAGCCTATGCAGTAATATTGCTCATAATACATTCATCTTTTCACATCCATTCACCTCAGAAAAATTCACCATCACTAACCACCTGTCCTGTGTGTCTTCCTTTGTCATCTATGTCATCCTTTGTCCTTGTCCTAAATTGTATGTTGGCAGAACCACACAACCCCTTCACTGTAGAATGAACTCTCATAGACACAACACTAAAACTGGGTATCAAAAACACGGTTTGTCACGTCACTTTGATTTATTTCACCAAAGAGATTTTTCAAAAGCTATCATTTTTCCTATAGAACACATCCCTGAACACGTTTCCAATAGAACCCAAGCACTGAATAGAAAAGAGGTCTATTGGATTTATAAATTAAAGACAATTGGTCCCTATGGCCTCACTATTATCAATGATGCTTTTATTTGATAGAAGAGGGGGAAAGGATTTATTCTTCACACCATCACAGTCAAGCTTAATGGTCTAGTGGACTAATACCTTACATTTACACTTCATAGTCTGCACTTGCACTTCATGAGCCATGTTCTAATACCCCTTGAGGACTCACCTTTTTTAACTATAGCCATGTTTCAACCTCATGATCCTTAGCACTCTGTTTCATATTTTTTGTACTTTTACATAATTTTATTTTTTCTTTTCTATATAGACTCTTATTGTTGTGTTTTCTATGTTTGTGATTAAATTTCATTGTTTTTATTCTTTACCATTTTTGACCTTTACTTATATATTTTTTTTTTTTCTAAATAAAGTGACAAACAACCCCTCAATTTATTCATCACACCACCACAGTCAAGCTTAATGGTCTAGTGGACTAATACCTTCCATTTGCATTTTATGAGCCAGGTTCTAATACCCCTTGAGGACTCACCTTTTTTAACTACAGCCATGTTTTAACCCCGTGATCCATAGCACTCTGTTTTATATTTTAATTTTTTGTACTTTTACATATTTTTATTTTTTCCTTTTATTTTTTATTTTTTCCTTTTCTGTATATACTTTTATTGTTGTGTTTTTTATGCTTGTAATAAAGTTTCAATGTTTTTTTTTTTTTTTTCTTTGACCTTTGCTGATTCTGTTTGACCCTGTATTGGCGCCTTTTTTCTCTATAAGTATGTCTCACTGTCTTCCAATGTAATCTGCCCTGATGAAGTGAGCCAGCAGGCTCAGGAAACGCGTTGGCTGAATAAAGAACCCTTTACTCTACCAGAAGCAAGCGCAGTCCTTATTGCACTTCCACGTCATTTCTGCAATTCTGTCCTAGGACCCTGTGCAGACTTGCTGCTGCTTCTCAAGCGTTCATGGGTGTTGTGACTTCCTCACAACCCCAATAGGTGAGCACCTTCCCTACTGTTCCACAATTTTAATTGTTTTATACGGATTTCACACAGTGGATGCGCCCTGTATCTCTCCTTTTACCTATTATGTTTTGAATTTTTACTTTGGACATGTAAGCGCCCGGTTTTTGACCATGACTTTGCCTATTCCAGAATGCTCTCCCACCAGATGTTACAGCTGATCTTGTCACCAAGACAGATGTTCTTCAGAATGAAACCTTGCTCATTTCATATCTAAGTAAGGTGGAGTTAGAAAATATCACCGTCTTTTTGACTGCTCTAACATCTGCAGCAGTAAAGGTAAGCAATTCTGATTCTCAAAGTGATGACAATGAAGTTTAGGATGATTAACACATTAATAACTATTATATAATTAACAGATACATCCAACACTACTAGTACGGTGGTAGGATCTGTTTTCATGGAACCTTACTAAAACTTTTATAATTTCCATAGGCAAATCTGTCTCAGGAACAGGTGGACACAGTAAAGGAAACTCTTCTAACTGTGGAACTTCAGCAACTTCAGTCCAGCTTCTCTACTTATACTATTGAACAATGGCAGGTTTTGTTTGAGATCCGCTTGACTGTCTTGATCCAGTATTTTAACGCAACCATACTTCAACTTTTGCCAACAACTATTTCCTGTGGTTCCTATCAAGCCATGTAAGTACAAAGCATATACTGGGACACATTCTAGAACATATACAACCTTTTGTCATTTAAAATATGATAAATAAAGCTTTCAACTTATCAATATCACAGCAAAATACTGATACATGAATTCCATATTTCATTTGTGACACAGAGTAAAAGGATTCAGTCTTGCTGCTGACACATTGGACGATAACACAGCGAGAGATATCTATAATTTCTTCATCAAAATATATATGTCTCAACAGTTAACTTCTTCAGGTAAGACTCGCATGACTCCATACTACGAAAAGACGCACACAGATCTGGAAATTACACTACCATTCAAAAGTTTGGGGTCACCCAGACAATTTTGTGTTTTCCATGAAAACTCATACATTTATTAATCAAATGAGTTGTCAAATGAATTTAAAATCTAGTCCAGACATTGACTAGGTTCGAAAAAAAGATTTTTATTTTAAATAATTTTCTCCTTCAAACTTTGCTTTCGTCAAAGAATGCTCCTTTTGTAGCAATTACAGCATTGCAGACCTTTGACATTCTAGCAGTTAATTTGCTGAGGTAATTTGGAGAAATTTCACCCCATGCTTCCAGTAGCCCCTCCCACAAGTTGGTTTGGCTTGATGGGCACTTTTTGAGTACCATACGGTCAAGCTGCTCCCACAACAGCTCAATGAGATCTGGTGACTGCGCTGGCCACTCCATTACAGATAGAATACCAGCTGCCTGCTTCTTTCCTAAATAGTTCTTGCATAATTTGGAGGTGTGCTTTGGGTCATTTTCCTGTGGTAGGATTAAATTGGCTCCAATACGGTATGGCATAGGCTAATTTCACACTTGCCTTTTTTTGCAGCGCGTTTTTCCTGCAAAAAAACGCATTGAAAAAACGCATACAAACGCATACAAATGCTGCGTTTTTTTCAAGCATTTTTATGAGAATGCATGAAAAAAACGCAGCGTTTTTATGGGTTTGTATGCGTTTTTAGTGCGTTTTTACCCCGTTTGCGTTTTTTTCCAACATTAGGTGGCCCCTCACACTAACCCAAACCATGACTTTACTAACCCTAACCCTAACCCTGACCCTAACCCTAACCCTGACCCTAACCCTGACCCTAACCCTAACCCTAACCCTGACCCTAACCCTGACCCTAACCCTAACCCTAACCCTAACCCTTAACCAAACCATACTAACCCTAACCCTAACCCTAACCCTTAACCAAACCATACTAACCCTAACCCTAAACCCTAGCTAACCCTAACCCTAGCCCTAAACCCCCTTAACTAACCCTAACTCTAACCCAAACCCCTAAATTCCATTGTCCAACTAATGATAAAAAAAAAACGCATGCGCAAAAAAACGCATACATAAGCATGCCAATGCGCACATATGCGCACCCATAGACTTATAATGGGTGTCTTGCTGTAAAAAAACACATTGCGTGCCCATGCGTTTTTTTGAGGCAAGTCGGACGCCCAAAAAATGCAACAGGATGCATTTTGTGCGCCCGAGCGCATACCGCAAAAAAACGCATGCGCGGAAAAACGCAAACAAACGCATGTGTATGCGCACATAAGCGCATCCCATGCAAAGTATAGGAAAAAAAACGCATGCGTTTTTTAGCGCTAAAATACCGCGAAAAAAACGCAAGTGTGAAACCAGCCATAGCGTTGTAAAACGGAGTGATAGCCTTCCTTATTCAAAATCCCTTTTACCTTGTACAAATCTCCCACTTTACCAGCACAAAAGCAACCCCAGACCATCACATTACCTCCACTATGCTTGGCAGATGGCGTCAGGCACTCTTCCAGCATCTTTTTAGTTGTTCTGCATCTCATAAATGTTCTTCTGTGTGATTCAAACACCTCAAACTTGGATTCATCTGTCCATAACATTTTTTACCAATCTTCCTCTGTCCAATGTCTGTGTTCTTTCGCCCATATTAATCTTTTCCTTTTATTAGCCAGTCTCAGATATGGATTTTTCTTTGCTTCTCTGCTCTGAAGGCCAGCATCCCAGCATAGCCTGTTCACTGTAGACGTTGACACTGGCATTTTGTGTGTACAATTTAATGAAGCCGCCAGTTGAAGACCTGTGAGGTCTCAATTTCTCAAAATACAGACTCTAATGTACTTGTCTTGTTGCTCAATTGTGCAGCGGGACCTCCCACTTCTCTTTCTACTCTGGTTAGAGCCTGTTTGTGCTCTCCTCTGAAAGGAATAGTACACACCGTTGTAGGAAATCTTCATTTTCTTGGCAATTTCTCGCATGGAATGGAATAGCCTTCATTTCTAGCAACAAGAATAGACTGTCGAGTTTCACATGAAAGTTTTTTTCTGGCCTCTTTGAGAGTTTAATGGAACAAACAAATGTAATGCTCCAGATTCTCAACTAGCTCGAAGGAAGGTCAGGTTTATAGCTTCTCTAGTCAGACAAACTGTTTCAGCTGTGCTAACATGCTTGTACAAGGATTTTCAAGGGTATTCTAACCATCCATTAGCCTTCTTCCACAGTTAGCAAACACAAAGTACCATATGAACACTGGAGTGACGGTTGTTGAAAATGGGCTTCGTTACACCTATGAACATATTGCATTGCAAACCAGATGTTTGCAGCTAGAATAACCATTTACCATATTAACAATGTATAGAGTATATTTCTGAATCATTTAATGTTAGCTGCGTTGGAAAAAACTGGGCTTTTCTTTAAAAATTAAGGAAATTTCTAAGTGGCCATAAACTTTTGAACAGTAGTATATATATTACTTGGTTTTATGCCAAAGCTTAATTCTCTTCTAACAAGGCATGTTTATCCACTGTCTTCATTTACAGATATTGCTTGTGGTGCTGTTGACTACCAAACTTGGATTGACTATAATTTTGGCTATTTTATCAAATTTGCCACAACAGAAGAATTGATCTCTTACAACAAAAACCTTACAGAGGTAGGCACATGTCCAAATAGGTTAAGATTAATTAGCAAAATGGAGCTTCGTATTCTCTCGCCTTGAGTCTTCATATTGCATAATCAGGGTCCACATTTTATAACTTTTAAGTAGGTCCTAATGTCAGAACAACAACAAAACATAGATCTTAATGGTGTTGGTCTAGATTATGATTGCATCTTGATAAATTTATCTTGAAATTAATACTAAAAAAGAAAAAAGTATGATATCATGTGTTTAGAAATGCATGATCCATTTTAAACAATTTCATGGTTAAAGGACAATGAATGTTACACATGATCGACAGTTCATCCCAAAATATCATATTCATCTAAGTCATCAATGAAAAATTATTTTATAATATTCTGAAAGCTACCTATTATATTTTGAATTTTTACTTTGGACACCTCAACACTGTTTTTGACCATGACTTTGCCTATTCCAGAATGCTCTCCCACCAGATGTTACAGCTGATCTTGTCACCAAGACAGATGTTCTTCAGAATGAAACCTTGCTCATTTCATATCTAAGTAAGGTGGAGTTAGAAAATATCACCGTCTTTTTGACTGCTCTAACATCTGCAGCAGTAAAGGTAAGCAATTCTGATTCTCAAACTGATGACAATGAAGTTTAGGATGATTAACACATTAATAACTATTCTATAATTAACAGATACATCCAACAATACTAGTACGGTGGTAGGATCTGTTTTCATGGAATCTTACTAAAGCTTTTATCATTTCCATAGGCAAATCTGTCTCAGGAACAGGTGGACACAGTAAAGGAAACTCTTCTAACTGTGGAACTTCAGCAACTTCAGTCCAGCTTCTCTACTTATACTATTGAACAATGGCAGGTTTTGTTTGAGATCCGCTTGACTGTCTTGATCCAGTATTTTAACGCAACCATACTTCAACTCTTGCCAACAACTATTTCCTGTGGTTCCTATCAAGCCATGTAAGTACAAAGCATATACTGGGACACATTCTAGAACACATACATCCCTTTGTCATTTAAAATATGATAAATAAAGCTTTTAACATACCCATATCACAACAAAATACTGATACATCATTTCTGTATTTCATTTATGACCCAGAGTAAAAGGATTCAGCCTTGCTGCTGACACGTTGGACGATAACACAGCGAGAGATATCTATAATTTCTTCATCAAAATATATATGTCTCAACAGTTAACTTCTTCAGGTAAGACTCACATGACTCCATACTACGAAAAGACGCACACAGATCTTCTGGAAATTAAATATTGCCTGTTTTTTTATCCCAAAGCTTAATTCTCTTGTAACAAGGCATGTTTATCCACTGTCTTCATTTACAGATATTGCTTGCGGCGCTGTTGACTACCAAACTTGGATTGAGAATAATTTTGGCTATTTTATCAAATTTGCAACAACAGAAGAATTGATCTCTTACAACAAAAACCTTACAGAGGTAGGGACATGTCCAAATAGGATAAGATTAGATAGCAAAATGGAGCTTCATATTTTTTCACTTTGAGTCTTCAAATTGCATAATCAAGGGCCATATTTTATAACTTTTAAGTAGGTCCTAAAGTCAGAAAAACAACAAAATATATATCTTAATGGTGTTGGTCTAGATTTTGATTGCATCTTGATAATGAATACTGATAAAAGAAAAAGTATGATGCAATGTGTTTCGAAATGCACCATCCATTTCAAACAATTTCATGGTCTAAGGACAAAGAATGTTGATCCACAATTCATCCCAAAATACCATATTCAACTAAAGGGGGTTTTACACTAAGCGATATCGCTAGCAATATCGCTAAAACGTCACTGGTTTTGTGACGATATGGCGATATTGCTAACGATATCGCTATGTGTGATACTTACCAACGACCGGCTCCCCCGCTGTCCATCGCTGATCGCGCGAGAATGTCCGGCTCCATTTCTCATCGTCTGCTTCCTGCTGAGACTTCCTGCTGTGTGAGACGAGCGACGCGTGGACGCGGGCGGGAGGACGTCAGGATCGCTGTGTGTGAAAGGTGAGTATCGTGCGCTGCGTCGCTGCTGCATCGCTGTGAGATCTTTCTGTATGAAAGCTCACTAGCGATCATTTAGCGATGCACCAGCGATCCTGACCGGGTCGGATCGCTGGTCGGATCGCTGGTGCATCGCTAAATGTAAAAGGGCCTTAAGTCATCAATGAAAAGTTCTTTGATAATATTCTGAATGCTGCCTATTATGTTTTGAATTTTTACTTTGGACACGTCAGCGCTGTTTTTGACCATGACTTTGCCTATTCCAGAATGCTCTCCCACCAGATGTTACAGCTGATCTTGTCACCAAGACAGATGTTCTTCAGAATGAAACCTTGCTCATTTCATTTCTAAGTAAGGTGGAGTTAGAAAATATCACCGTCTTTTTGACTGCTCTAACATCTGCAGCAGTAAAGGTAACCAATTCTGATTCACAAAGTGATGACAATGAAGTTTAGGATGATTAACATGTTAATAACTATTCTATAATTAACAGATACAGCCAACAATACTAGTACGGTGGTAGGATCTGTTTTCATGGAATCTTACTAAAACTTTTATCATTTCCATAGGCAAATCTGTCTCAGGAACAGGTGGACACAGTAAAGGAAACTCTTCTAACTGTGGAACTTCAGCAACTTCAGTCCAGCTTCTCTACTTATACTATTAAACAATGGCAGGTTTTGTTTGAGATCCGCTTGACTGTCTTGATCCAGTATTTTAACGCAACCATACTTCAACTCTTGCCAACAACTATTTCCTGTGGTTCCTATCAAGCCATGTAAGTACAAAGCATATACTGGGACACATTCTAGAACACATACATCCCTTTCTCATTTAAAATATGATAAATAAAGCTTTTAACATACCCATATCACAACAAAATACTGATATATCAATTCCTTATTTCATTTGTGACACAGAGTAAAAGGATTCAGCCTTGCTGCTGACACGTTGGACGATAACACAGCGAGAGATATCTTTAATTTCTTCATCAAAATATATATGTCTCAGCAGTTAACTTCTTCAGGTAAGACTCACAGGACTCCATACTACGAAAAAGATGCACACAGATCTTCTGGAAATTATATATCACTTGTTTTTATGCCAAAGCATAATTCTTTTCTAACAAGGCATGCTTATCCATTGTCTTCATTTACAGATATTGCTTGCAGCGCTGTTGACTACCAAACTTGGACTGAGAATAATTTTGGCTATTTTATCAAATTTGCCACAACAGAAGAATTGATCTTTTACAACAAAAACCTTACAGAGGTAGGCACATATCCAAATAGGTTAAGATTAATTAGCAAAATGGAGCTTCGTATTCTCTCGCCTTGAGTCTTCATATTGCATAATCAGGGTCCACATTTTATAACTTTTAAGTAGGTCCTAATGTCAGAACAACAACAAAACATAGATCTTAATGGTGTTGGTCTAGATTTTGATTGCATCTTGATAATCATAGAATCATAGAATCGTAGAGTTGGAAGGGACCTCCTGGGCCATCTGGTCCAACCCCCTGCTCAAAGCAGGATTTGCTAAATCATCCCAGTCAGATGTCTGTCCAGCCTCTGTTTGAAGACTTCCATTGAAGGAGAACTCACCACTTCTCGTGGCAGCTTGTTCCACTCATTGATCACTCTAACTGTCAAAAAGTTTTTTCTAATATCTAATCTGTGTCTCCTCCCATTCAGTTTCATCCCATTGCTTCTAGTCTTTCCTTGTGCAAATGAGAATAAAGTTGATCCGTCTACAATGTGACAGCCCTTTAGATATTTGTAGACAGCTATTAAGTCTCCTCACAGTCTTCTCTTTTGCAAACTAAACATTCCCAAATCCTGCAACCTTTCCTCATAAGACAGGGTTTGAAGACCGGTCACCATTCTGGTCGCTCTTTTCTGAACTTGCTCCAATTTGTTGATATCTTTTTTAAAATGTGGTGCCCAAAACTGGACACAATATTCCAGATGAGGTCTGACCAAAGAGGAGTAGAGGGAAATAATGACTTCACGTGATCTAGACTGTTTGCTTATGTTAATACATCCTAGAATTGCATTTGCCTTTTTTGCTGCTACATCAATGTTGACTCATATTCAGTCTGTTATCTATTAGTATACCCAAGTCTTTTTCACATGTGCTGTTGCTTAGCCCTATTCCTCCCATTCTGTATATGCTTTTTTCATTTTTATTGCCCAGATGTAGTACTTTGCATTTTTCCCTGTTAAAAACCATTCTGTTAGTTGCTGCCCACTTCTCCAGTTTATTTATATCTTTTTGAATCCTCTCTCTTCTCTAGTATTAGCTATCCCTCCTAGCTTTGTGTCATCAGCAAATTTAATCAGTTTACCCTCAATTCCTTCATCTAAATCGTTGATAAAGATGTTGAACAATACAGGGCCCAGGACAGAGCCCTGTGGTACCCCACTTGAGACATTCTTCCAACTGGATGTGCAGCCATTTACGACCACTCTTTGGGTCCGATCACTAAGCCAGTTATGAATCCACCTAACAGTTGCCTTGTCCATTCCATACTTAGTCATTTTTTCGATAAGGATTGTATGAGATTCTTTGTAAAATGCTTTGCTGAAGTCAAGATATACTATATCTACAGCATTTCCTTGATCCACCCAATCAGTGATTCCGTCATAGAAGGAAATTAAGTTAGTCTGACATGACTTATTAGTTACAAACCCATGCTGACTCTGTTTAATCACTTCATTCTTATCCAGATACTGACATACTGTACATGTTGTTTAATAATTTGTTCAAAGATCTTTCCTGGTATAGAAGTCAGACTCACCGGCCTATAGTTGCCTGGGTCCAACTTCTTCCCCTTTTTGAAGATAGGAACAACATTTGCTCTTTTCCAGTCTTCTGGGACTTCTCCTGTTCTCCAAGAATTTTCAAAGATTATGGAGAGGGGTTCAAAAATTTCTTCTGCTATCTCCTTCAGTACTCTGGGGTGTAATTCATCTGGACCTGGAGACTTGAATTCATTTAGGTTAGCTAAGTGTTTCCTCACTATCTTTCTGTTTATAGATATCCTGGATTCTTCTATTCCCTTAATAGGACAGTGAAGAACAGTTGATGTTACATTTCCTTTCTGAGAGAAAACAGATGCAAAATAGTTATTTAAAAGTTCGGCCTTCTCAACATCCTGTCTTACCATTTCATCATTTTCATCCTGTAAAAATCCTATAGCATCTTTGACTTTTCTTTTACTTTTGACATATCCACAAAATCCTTTATTATTGCTTTTAACATCTCTTGCAAGCCTCAATTCATTGTCAGCTGTAGATAATCTGATTTGTGCCCTGCAGGTTCTGCAGACAGCATTATATTCTTCTTTAGATATGCCTCCCTCTTTCCATTTTATAAACATTTTTTTCTTCCTTTTTAGCATGTGCTTAAGTTCTGTGTTCATCCATCCTGGTTTCCTTAAATGCTTCCTATTCTTCCCTCTTTTCGGAATTGTTAACAATTGTGCTTTGAGAATTTCATTTTCAAGATTTCCCATCCTTCCTGGACATTTTTGTCTTTAAGGATATCCAGCCATTGGATCCCTCCAATTCTCTTTCTGAATCCCTTAAAATCTGCCTTTCTGAAATCTAACCTTGACGTCTGAGTCTTCACAGGTCTTCCTCCTCTAGTTATCCAAAATTCTAAAATAGCATGGTCGCTACCTCCTAGGGTCCCAGCCACTTTTACCTCCTCAACCATTTCCTCCCTGTTTATAAGGATTAGATCCAAGGTAGCAGTTCCCCTTGTTTTCTCCCCTACCTTTTGGAAGATAAAGTTGTCAGCAAGAGAGGATAAGAATTTCCTTGACCTGTTGGTTTTGCCTGAGAGAGATTCCCAACAAATGTCTGGATGGATAGTTGAAATCTCCCATGACAACTATGTCATATTTTTTGGAGAACTTGGCCATTTGATGCATAAAGAGTTCATCCATATCTTCAGCTTGCACAGGCGGCCTGTAGTAAATGCCTACAATGGTATCCTTTCCATTGTTCTGTCCTTGTATTCTTACCCAAACAGTTTCCACAGAACTCCCATTCTCTGAAGCTTCAATCTCTGTGCAGATATACGCGTTTCTAGCATACAATGCAACACCTCCTCCTCGTTTATCAAGTCTGTTTCTTGCAAATAAGTTGTATCCTTCTAGTCTTGTATTCCAATCATGTGTATTGTCCCACCAAGTTTCAGTGATTCCAATGACATCATATTTCTTTTCCTGTGTTAGTAGTTCCAATTCTCCTTGTTTGTTGCCCATGTTTTGTGCATTAGTATAGAAACATTTTAGTTTGTGATTGGTTTCTCTTTCTCCAATATTTTTATTAATTAGATTCTTTTGTCTTTGTTCTTCCTTTCCACTTCTAATAGCAGAGTTCTCAATAGCATTTGTCAGGTATATGGCTTTTTCTGGTCTGGTCTTTAATTAATACTGAAATTAATACTAAAAAAAGAAAAAAGTATGATATCATATGTTTAGAAATGCACCATCCATTTTAAACAATTTCATGGTTAAAGGACAATGAATGTTACACTTGATCCACAGTTCATCCCAAAATACCATATTCATCTAAGTCATCAATGAAAAATTATTTTATAATATTCTGAATGCTACCTATTATGTTTTGAATTTTTTCTTTGGACATGCCAGCACTGTTTTTGACCATGACTTTGCCTATTCCAGAATGCTCTCCCACCAGATGTTACAGCTGATCTTGTCACCAAGACAGATGTTCTTCAGAATGAAACCTTGCTCATTTCATATCTAAGTAAGGTGGAGTTAGAAAATATCACCGTCTTTTTGACTGCTCTAACATCTGCAGCAGTAAAGGTAAGCAATTCTGATTCTCAAACTGATGACAATGAAGTTTAGGATGATTAACACATTAATAACTATTCTATAATTAACAGATACATCCAACAATACTAGTACGGTGGTAGGATCTGTTTTCATGGAATCTTACTAAAGCTTTTATTATTTCCATAGGCAAATCTGTCTCAGGAACAGGTGGACACAGTAAAGGAAACGCTTCTAACTGTGGAACTTCAGCAACTTCAGTCCAGCTTCTCTACTTATACTATCGAACAATGGCAGGTTTTGTTTGAGATCCGCTTGACTGTCTTGATCCAGTATTTTAACGCAACCATACTTCAACTCTTGCCAACAACTATTTCTTGTGGTTCCTATCAAGCCATGTAAGTACAAAGCATATACTGGGACACATTCTAGAACACATACAACCTTTTGTAATTTAAAATATGATAAATAAAGCTTTTAACATACCCATATCACAACAAAATACTGATACATCAATTCCGTATTTCATTTGTGAGACAGAGTAAAAGGATTCAGCCTTGCTGCTGACACGTTGGATGATAGCACAGCGAGAGATATCTATAATTTCTTCATCAAAATATATATGTCTCAACAATTAACTTCTTCAGGTAAGACTCACAGGACTCCATACTATAAAAAAAAGCACACAGATCTTCTGTTAATTGTATATTACTTGGTTTTGTGCCAAAGCATAATTCTTTTCTAACAAGGCATGTTTATCCACTGTCTTCATTTACAGATATTGCTTGCAGCGCTGTTGACTACCAAACTTGGACTGAGAATAATTTTGGCTATTTTATCAAATTTGCCACAACAGAAGAATTGATCTCTTACAACAAAAACCTTACAGAGGTAGGCACATGTCCAAATAGGTTAAGATTAATTAGCAAAATGGAGCTTCGTATTCTCTCGCCTTGAGTCTTCATATTGCAGAATCAGAGTCCACATTTTATAACTTTTAAGTAGGTCCTAATGTCAGAACAACAACAAAACATAGATGTTAATGGTGTTGGTCTAGATTTTGATTGCATCTTGATAAATTTATCTTGAAATTAATACTGAAAAAAGAAAAATGTATGATATCGTTTAGAAATGCACCATCCATTTTAAACAATTTCATGGTTAAAGGACAATGAATGTTACACTTGATCCACAGTTCATCCCAAAATACCATATTCATCTAAGTCATCAATGAAAAATTATTTTATAATATTCTGAATGCTACCTATTATGTTTTGAATTTTTACTTTGGACACGTCAGCGCTGTTTTTTGACCATGACTTTGCCTATTCCAGAATGCTCTCCCACCAGATGTTACAGCTGATCTTGTCACCAAGACAGATGTTCTTCAGAATGAAACCTTGCTCATTTCATATCTAAGTAAGGTGGAGTTAGAAAATATCACCGTCTTTTTGACTGCTCTAACATCTGCAGCAGTAAAGGTAACTAATTCTGATTCTCAAAGTGATGACAATGAAGTTTAGGATGATTAACACATTAATAACTATTCTATAATTAACAGATACATCCAACAATACTAGTACGGTGGTAGGATCTGTTTTCATGGAATCTTACTAAAGCTTTTATCATTTCCATAGGCAAATCTGTCTCAGGAACAGGTGGACACAGTAAAGGAAACTCTTCTAACTGTGGAACTTCAGCAACTTCAGTCCAGCTTCTCTTCTTATACTATTGAACAATGGCAGGTTTTGTTTGAGATCCGCTTGACTGTCTTGATCCAGTATTTTAACGCAACCATACTTCAACTCTTGCCAACAACTATTTCTTGTGGTTCCTATCAAGCCATGTAAGTACAAAGCATATACTGGGACACATTCTAGAACACATACATCCCTTTGTCATTTAAAATATGATAAATAAAGCTTTTAACATACCCATATCACAACAAAATACTGATATATCAATTCCTTATTTCATTTGTGACACAGAGTAAAAGGATTCAGCCTTGCTGCTGACACGTTGGACGATAACACAGCGAGAGATATCTATAATTTCTTCATCAAAATATATATGTCTCAACAGTTAACTTCTTCAGGTAAGACTCACAGGACTCCATACTACAAAAAAGATGCAAACAGATCTTCTGGAAATTATATATCACTTGTTTTTATGGCAAAGCATAATTCTCTTCTAACAAGGCATGCTTATCCACTGTCTTCATTTACAGATATTGCTTGCAGCGCTGTTGACTACCAAACTTGGACTGAGAATAATTTTGGCTATTTTATCAAATTTGCCACAACAGAAGAATTGATCTCTTACAACAAAAACCTTACAGAGGTAGGCACATGTCCAAATAGGTTAAGATTAATTAGCAAAATGGAGCTTCGTATTCTCTCGCCTTGAGTCTTCATATTGCATAATCAGGGTCCACATTTTATAACTTTTAAGTAGGTCCTAATGTCAGAACAACAACAAAACATAGATGTTAATGGTGTTGGTCTAGATTTTGATTGCATCTTGATAAATTTATCTTGAAATTAATACTAAAAAAAGTATGATATCATGTGTTTAGAAATGCACCATCCATTTTAAACAATTTCATTGTTAAAGGACAAAGAATGTCACATTTGATCCACAGTTCATCCCAAAATACCATATTCATCTGTCATCAATGAAAAATTATTTTATAATATTCTGAATGCTATTATGTTTTGAATTTTTGCTTTGGACACGTCAGCGCTGTTTTTTGACCATGACTTTGCCTTTTCCAGAATGCTCTCTCACCAGATGTTACAGCTGATCTTGTCACCAAGACAGATGTTCTTCAGAATGAAACCTTGCTCATTTCATATCTAACTAAGGTGGAATTAGAAAATATCACCGTCTTTTTGACTGCTCTAACATCTGCAGCAGTAAAGGTAACCAATTCTGATTCTCAAAGTGATGACAATGAAGTTTAGGATGATTAACATGTTAATAACTATTCTATAATTAACAGATACATCCAAAAAATACTAGTACGGTGGTAGGATCTGATCTGTTTTCATGGAATCTTACTAAAGCTTTTATCATTTCCATAGGCAAATCTGTCTCAGCAACAGGTAGACACAGTAAAGGAAACTCTTCTAACTGTGGAACTTCAGCAACTTCAGTCCAGCTTCTCTACTTATACTATTGAACAATGGCAGGTTTTGTTTGAGATCCGCTTGACTGTCTTGATCCAGTATTTTAACGCAACCATACTTCAACTCTTGCCAACAACTATTTCTTGTGGTTCCTATCAAGCCATGTAAGTACAAAGCATATACTGGGACACATTCTAGAACACATACATCCTTTTGTCATTTAAAATATGATAAATAAAGCTTTTAACATACCCATATCACAACAAAATACTGATACATCAATTCCGTATTTCATTTGTGACACAGAGTAAAAGGATTCAGCCTTGCTGCTGACACGTTGGATGATAACACAGCGAGAGATATCTATAATTTCTTCATCAAAATATATATGTCTCAACAATTAACTTCTTCAGGTAAGACTCACAGGACTCCATACTATGAAAAGACGCACACAGATCTTCTGTAAATTGTATATTACTTGGTTTTGTGCCAAAGCATAATTCTTTTCTAACAAGGCATGTTTATCCACTGTCTTCATTTACAGATATTGCTTGCAGCGCTGTTGACTACCAAACTTGGACTGAGAATAATTTTGGCTATTTTATCAAATTTGCCACAACAGAAGAATTAATCTCTTACAACAAAAACCTTACAGAGGTAGGCACATGTCCAAATAGGTTAAGATTAATTAGCAAAATGGAGCTTCATATTTTTTCACTTTGAGTCTTCAAATTGCATAATCAGGGTCCACATTTTATGACTTTAAAGTAGGTCCTAAAGTCAGAAAAACAACAAAATATATATCTTAATGGTGTTGGTCTAGATTTTGATTGCATCATGATAATGAATGCTGAAAAAAGAAAAAGTATGATGTAATGTGTTTAGAAATGCACCATCCATTTCAAACAATTTCATGGTCCAAGGACAAAGAATGTTAATCCACAATTCATCCCAAAATACCATATTCATCTAAGTCATCAATGAAAAGTTCTTTGATAATATTCTGAATGCTGCCTATTTTGTTTTGAATTTTTACTTTGGAAACGTCAGCGCTGTTTTTTGACCATGACTTTGCCTATTCCAGAATGCTCTCCCACCAGATGTTACAGCTGATCTTGTCACCAAGACAGATGTTCTTCAGAATGAAACCTTGCTCATTTCATATCTAAGTAAGGTGGAGTTAGAAAATATCACCGTCTTTTTGACTGCTCTAACATCTGCAGCAGTAAAGGTAAGCAATTCTGATTCTCAAACTGATGACAATGAAGTTTAGGATGATTAACACATTAATAACTATTCTATAATTAACAGATACATCCAACAATACTAGTACGGTGGTAGGATCTGTTTTCATGGAAACTTACTAAAGCTTTTATCATTTCCATAGGCAAATCTGTCTCAGGAACAGGTGGACACAGTAAAGGAAACTCTTCTAACTGTGGAACTTCAGCAACTTCAGTCCAGCTTCTCTACTTATACTATTGAACAATGGCAGGTTTTGTTTGAGATCCGCTTGACTGTCTTGATCCAGTATTTTAACGCAACCATACTTCAACTCTTGCCAACAACTATTTCCTGTGGTTCCTATCAAGCCATGTAAGTACAAAGCATATACTGGGACACATTCTAGAACACATACATCCCTTTGTCATTTAAAATATGATAAATAAAGCTTTTAACATACCCATATCACAACAAAATACTGATACATCAATTCTGTATTTCATTTATGACACAGAGTAAAAGGATTCAGCCTTGCTGCTGACACGTTGGACGATAACACAGCGAGAGATATCTATAATTTCTTCATCAAAATATATATGTCTCAACAGTTAACTTCTTCAGGTAAGACTCACATGACTCCATACTACGAAAAGACGCACACAGATCTTCTGGAAATTAAATATTGCCTGTTTTTTTATCCCAAAGCTTAATTCTCTTGTAACAAGGCATGTTTATCCACTGTCTTCATTTACAGATATTGCTTGCGGCGCTGTTGACTACCAAACTTGGATTGAGAATAATTTTGGCTATTTTATCAAATTTGCAACAACAGAAGAATTGATCTCTTACAACAAAAACCTTACAGAGGTAGGGACATGTCCAAATAGGATAAGATTAGTTAGCAAAATGGAGCTTCATATTTTTTCACTTTGAGTCTTCAAATTGCATAATCAGGGGCCATATTTTATAACTTTTAAGTAGGTCCTAAAGTCAGAAAAACAACAAAATATATATCTTAATGGTGTTGGTCTAGATTTTGATTGCATCTTGATAATGAATACTGATAAAAGAAAAAGTATGATGCAATGTGTTTCGAAATGCACCATCCATTTCAAACAATTTCATGGTCTAAGGACAAAGAATGTTGATCCACAATTCATCCCAAAATACCATATTCAACTAAAGGGGGTTTTACACTAAGCGAAATCGCTAGCAATATCGCTAAAACGTCACTGGTTTTGTGACGATATGGCGATATTGCTAACGATATCGCTATGTGTGATACTTACCAACGACCGGCTCCCCGCTGTCCATCGCTGATCGCGCGAGAATGTCCGGCTCCATTTCTCATCGTCTGCTTCCTGCTGAGACTTCCTGCTGTGTGAGACGAGCGACGCGTGGACGCGGGCGGGAGGACGTCAGGATCGCTGTGTGTGAAAGGTGAGTATCGTGCGCTGCGTCGCTGCTGCATCGCTGTGAGATCTTTCTGTATGAAAGCTCACTAGCGATCATTTAGCGATGCACCAGCGATCCTGACCGGGTCGGATCGCTGGTCGGATCGCTGGTGCATCGCTAAATGTAAAAGGGCCTTAAGTCATCAATGAAAAGTTCTTTGATAATATTCTGAATGCTGCCTATTATGTTTTGAATTTTTACTTTGGACACGTCAGCGCTGTTTTTGACCATGACTTTGCCTATTCCAGAATGCTCTCCCACCAGATGTTACAGCTGATCTTGTCACCAAGACAGATGTTCTTCAGAATGAAACCTTGCTCATTTCATTTCTAAGTAAGGTGGAGTTAGAAAATATCACCGTCTTTTTGACTGCTCTAACATCTGCAGCAGTAAAGGTAACCAATTCTGATTCACAAAGTGATGACAATGAAGTTTAGGATGATTAACATGTTAATAACTATTCTATAATTAACAGATACAGCCAACAATACTAGTACGGTGGTAGGATCTGTTTTCATGGAATCTTACTAAAACTTTTATCATTTCCATAGGCAAATCTGTCTCAGGAACAGGTGGACACAGTAAAGGAAACTCTTCTAACTGTGGAACTTCAGCAACTTCAGTCCAGCTTCTCTACTTATACTATTAAACAATGGCAGGTTTTGTTTGAGATCCGCTTGACTGTCTTGATCCAGTATTTTAACGCAACCATACTTCAACTCTTGCCAACAACTATTTCCTGTGGTTCCTATCAAGCCATGTAAGTACAAAGCATATACTGGGACACATTCTAGAACACATACATCCCTTTCTCATTTAAAATATGATAAATAAAGCTTTTAACATACCCATATCACAACAAAATACTGATATATCAATTCCTTATTTCATTTGTGACACAGAGTAAAAGGATTCAGCCTTGCTGCTGACACGTTGGACGATAACACAGCGAGAGATATCTTTAATTTCTTCATCAAAATATATATGTCTCAGCAGTTAACTTCTTCAGGTAAGACTCACAGGACTCCATACTACGAAAAAGATGCACACAGATCTTCTGGAAATTATATATCACTTGTTTTTATGCCAAAGCATAATTCTTTTCTAACAAGGCATGCTTATCCATTGTCTTCATTTACAGATATTGCTTGCAGCGCTGTTGACTACCAAACTTGGACTGAGAATAATTTTGGCTATTTTATCAAATTTGCCACAACAGAAGAATTGATCTTTTACAACAAAAACCTTACAGAGGTAGGCACATATCCAAATAGGTTAAGATTAATTAGCAAAATGGAGCTTCGTATTCTCTCGCCTTGAGTCTTCATATTGCATAATCAGGGTCCACATTTTATAACTTTTAAGTAGGTCCTAATGTCAGAACAACAACAAAACATAGATCTTAATGGTGTTGGTCTAGATTTTGATTGCATCTTGATAATCATAGAATCATAGAATCGTAGAGTTGGAAGGGACCTCCTGGGCCATCTGGTCCAACCCCCTGCTCAAAGCAGGATTTGCTAAATCATCCCAGTCAGATGTCTGTCCAGCCTCTGTTTGAAGACTTCCATTGAAGGAGAACTCACCACTTCTCGTGGCAGCTTGTTCCACTCATTGATCACTCTAACTGTCAAAAAGTTTTTTCTAATATCTAATCTGTGTCTCCTCCCATTCAGTTTCATCCCATTGCTTCTAGTCTTTCCTTGTGCAAATGAGAATAAAGTTGATCCGTCTACAATGTGACAGCCCTTTAGATATTTGTAGACAGCTATTAAGTCTCCTCACAGTCTTCTCTTTTGCAAACTAAACATTCCCAAATCCTGCAACCTTTCCTCATAAGACAGGGTTTGAAGACCGGTCACCATTCTGGTCGCTCTTTTCTGAACTTGCTCCAATTTGTTGATATCTTTTTTAAAATGTGGTGCCCAAAACTGGACACAATATTCCAGATGAGGTCTGACCAAAGAGGAGTAGAGGGAAATAATGACTTCACGTGATCTAGACTGTTTGCTTATGTTAATACATCCTAGAATTGCATTTGCCTTTTTTGCTGCTACATCAATGTTGACTCATATTCAGTCTGTTATCTATTAGTATACCCAAGTCTTTTTCACATGTGCTGTTGCTTAGCCCTATTCCTCCCATTCTGTATATGCTTTTTTCATTTTTATTGCCCAGATGTAGTACTTTGCATTTTTCCCTGTTAAAAACCATTCTGTTAGTTGCTGCCCACTTCTCCAGTTTATTTATATCTTTTTGAATCCTCTCTCTTCTCTAGTATTAGCTATCCCTCCTAGCTTTGTGTCATCAGCAAATTTAATCAGTTTACCCTCAATTCCTTCATCTAAATCGTTGATAAAGATGTTGAACAATACAGGGCCCAGGACAGAGCCCTGTGGTACCCCACTTGAGACATTCTTCCAACTGGATGTGCAGCCATTTACGACCACTCTTTGGGTCCGATCACTAAGCCAGTTATGAATCCACCTAACAGTTGCCTTGTCCATTCCATACTTAGTCATTTTTTCGATAAGGATTGTATGAGATTCTTTGTCAAATGCTTTGCTGAAGTCAAGATATACTATATCTACAGCATTTCCTTGATCCACCCAATCAGTGATTCCGTCATAGAAGGAAATTAAGTTAGTCTGACATGACTTATTAGTTACAAACCCATGCTGACTCTGTTTAATCACTTCATTCTTATCCAGATACTGACATACTGTACATGTTGTTTAATAATTTGTTCAAAGATCTTTCCTGGTATAGAAGTCAGACTCACCGGCCTATAGTTGCCTGGGTCCAACTTCTTCCCCTTTTTGAAGATAGGAACAACATTTGCTCTTTTCCAGTCTTCTGGGACTTCTCCTGTTCTCCAAGAATTTTCAAAGATTATGGAGAGGGGTTCAAAAATTTCTTCTGCTATCTCCTTCAGTACTCTGGGGTGTAATTCATCTGGACCTGGAGACTTGAATTCATTTAGGTTAGCTAAGTGTTTCCTCACTATCTTTCTGTTTATAGATATCCTGGATTCTTCTATTCCCTTAATAGGACAGTGAAGAACAGTTGATGTTACATTTCCTTTCTGAGAGAAAACAGATGCAAAATAGTTATTTAAAAGTTCGGCCTTCTCAACATCCTGTCTTACCATTTCATCATTTTCATCCTGTAAAAATCCTATAGCATCTTTGACTTTTCTTTTACTTTTGACATATCCACAAAATCCTTTATTATTGCTTTTAACATCTCTTGCAAGCCTCAATTCATTGTCAGCTGTAGATAATCTGATTTGTGCCCTGCAGGTTCTGCAGACAGCATTATATTCTTCTTTAGATATGCCTCCCTCTTTCCATTTTATAAACATTTTTTTCTTCCTTTTTAGCATGTGCTTAAGTTCTGTGTTCATCCATCCTGGTTTCCTTAAATGCTTCCTATTCTTCCCTCTTTTCGGAATTGTTAACAATTGTGCTTTGAGAATTTCATTTTCAAGATTTCCCATCCTTCCTGGACATTTTTGTCTTTAAGGATATCCAGCCATTGGATCCCTCCAATTCTCTTTCTGAATCCCTTAAAATCTGCCTTTCTGAAATCTAACCTTGACGTCTGAGTCTTCACAGGTCTTCCTCCTCTAGTTATCCAAAATTCTAAAATAGCATGGTCGCTACCTCCTAGGGTCCCAGCCACTTTTACCTCCTCAACCATTTCCTCCCTGTTTATAAGGATTAGATCCAAGGTAGCAGTTCCCCTTGTTTTCTCCCCTACCTTTTGGAAGATAAAGTTGTCAGCAAGAGAGGATAAGAATTTCCTTGACCTGTTGGTTTTGCCTGAGAGAGATTCCCAACAAATGTCTGGATGGATAGTTGAAATCTCCCATGACAACTATGTCATATTTTTTGGAGAACTTGGCCATTTGATGCATAAAGAGTTCATCCATATCTTCAGCTTGCACAGGCGGCCTGTAGTAAATGCCTACAATGGTATCCTTTCCATTGTTCTGTCCTTGTATTCTTACCCAAACAGTTTCCACAGAACTCCCATTCTCTGAAGCTTCAATCTCTGTGCAGATATACGCGTTTCTAGCATACAATGCAACACCTCCTCCTCGTTTATCAAGTCTGTTTCTTGCAAATAAGTTGTATCCTTCTAGTCTTGTATTCCAATCATGTGTATTGTCCCACCAAGTTTCAGTGATTCCAATGACATCATATTTCTTTTCCTGTGTTAGTAGTTCCAATTCTCCTTGTTTGTTGCCCATGTTTTGTGCATTAGTATAGAAACATTTTAGTTTGTGATTGGTTTCTCTTTCTCCAATATTTTTATTAATTAGATTCTTTTGTCTTTGTTCTTCCTTTCCACTTCTAATAGCAGAGTTCTCAATAGCATTTGTCAGGTATATGGCTTTTTCTGGTCTGGTCTTTAATTAATACTGAAATTAATACTAAAAAAAGAAAAAAGTATGATATCATATGTTTAGAAATGCACCATCCATTTTAAACAATTTCATGGTTAAAGGACAATGAATGTTACACTTGATCCACAGTTCATCCCAAAATACCATATTCATCTAAGTCATCAATGAAAAATTATTTTATAATATTCTGAATGCTACCTATTATGTTTTGAATTTTTTCTTTGGACATGCCAGCACTGTTTTTGACCATGACTTTGCCTATTCCAGAATGCTCTCCCACCAGATGTTACAGCTGATCTTGTCACCAAGACAGATGTTCTTCAGAATGAAACCTTGCTCATTTCATATCTAAGTAAGGTGGAGTTAGAAAATATCACCGTCTTTTTGACTGCTCTAACATCTGCAGCAGTAAAGGTAAGCAATTCTGATTCTCAAACTGATGACAATGAAGTTTAGGATGATTAACACATTAATAACTATTCTATAATTAACAGATACATCCAACAATACTAGTACGGTGGTAGGATCTGTTTTCATGGAATCTTACTAAAGCTTTTATTATTTCCATAGGCAAATCTGTCTCAGGAACAGGTGGACACAGTAAAGGAAACGCTTCTAACTGTGGAACTTCAGCAACTTCAGTCCAGCTTCTCTACTTATACTATCGAACAATGGCAGGTTTTGTTTGAGATCCGCTTGACTGTCTTGATCCAGTATTTTAACGCAACCATACTTCAACTCTTGCCAACAACTATTTCTTGTGGTTCCTATCAAGCCATGTAAGTACAAAGCATATACTGGGACACATTCTAGAACACATACAACCTTTTGTAATTTAAAATATGATAAATAAAGCTTTTAACATACCCATATCACAACAAAATACTGATACATCAATTCCGTATTTCATTTGTGAGACAGAGTAAAAGGATTCAGCCTTGCTGCTGACACGTTGGATGATAGCACAGCGAGAGATATCTATAATTTCTTCATCAAAATATATATGTCTCAACAATTAACTTCTTCAGGTAAGACTCACAGGACTCCATACTATAAAAAAAAGCACACAGATCTTCTGTTAATTGTATATTACTTGGTTTTGTGCCAAAGCATAATTCTTTTCTAACAAGGCATGTTTATCCACTGTCTTCATTTACAGATATTGCTTGCAGCGCTGTTGACTACCAAACTTGGACTGAGAATAATTTTGGCTATTTTATCAAATTTGCCACAACAGAAGAATTGATCTCTTACAACAAAAACCTTACAGAGGTAGGCACATGTCCAAATAGGTTAAGATTAATTAGCAAAATGGAGCTTCGTATTCTCTCGCCTTGAGTCTTCATATTGCATAATCAGGGTCCACATTTTATAACTTTTAAGTAGGTCCTAATGTCAGAACAACAACAAAACATAGATGTTAATGGTGTTGGTCTAGATTTTGATTGCATCTTGATAAATTTATCTTGAAATTAATACTAAAAAAAGTATGATATCATGTGTTTAGAAATGCACCATCCATTTTAAACAATTTCATTGTTAAAGGACAATGAATGTTACATTTGATCCACAGTTCATCCCAAAATACCATATTCATCTGTCATCAATGAAAAATTATTTTATAATATTGTGAATGCTATTATGTTTTGAATTTTTGCTTTGGACACGTCAGCGCTGTTTTTTGACCATGACTTTGCCTTTTCCAGAATGCTCTCCCACCAGATGTTACAGCTGATCTTGTCACCAAGACAGATGTTCTTCAGAATGAAACCTTGCTCATTTCATATCTAACTAAGGTGGAATTAGAAAATATCACCGTCTTTTTGACTGCTCTAACATCTGCAGCAGTAAAGGTAACCAATTCTGATTCTCAAAGTGATGACAATGAAGTTTAGGATGATTAACATGTTAATAACTATTCTATAATTAACAGATACATCCAAAAAATACTAGTACGGTGGTAGGATCTGATCTGTTTTCATGGAATCTTACTAAAGCTTTTATCATTTCCATAGGCAAATCTGTCTCAGCAACAGGTAGACACAGTAAAGGAAACTCTTCTAACTGTGGAACTTCAGCAACTTCAGTCCAGCTTGTCTACTTATACTATCGAACAATGGCAGGTTTTGTTTGAGATCCGCTTGACTGTCTTGATCCAGTATTTTAACGCAACCATACTTCAACTCTTGCCAACAACTATTTCTTGTGGTTCCTATCAAGCCATGTAAGTACAAAGCATATACTGGGACACATTCTAGAACACATACATCCTTTTGTCATTTAAAATATGATAAATAAAGCTTTTAACATACCCATATCACAACAAAATACTGATACATCAATTCCGTATTTCATTTGTGACACAGAGTAAAAGGATTCAGCCTTGCTGCTGACATGTTGGATGATAGCACAGCGAGAGATATCTATAATTTCTTCATCAAAATATATATGTCTCAACAATTAACTTCTTCAGGTAAGACTCACAGGACTCCATACTATGAAAAGACGCACACAGATCTTCTGTAAATTGTATATTACTTGGTTTTGTGCCAAAGCATAATTCTTTTCTAACAAGGCATGTTTATCCACTGTCTTCATTTACAGATATTGCTTGCAGCGCTGTTGACTACCAAACTTGGACTGAGAATAATTTTGGCTATTTTATCAAATTTGCCACAACAGAAGAATTAATCTCTTACAACAAAAACCTTACAGAGGTAGGCACATGTCCAAATAGGTTAAGATTAATTAGCAAAATGGAGCTTCATATTTTTTCACTTTGAGTCTTCAAATTGCATAATCAGGGTCCACATTTTATGACTTTAAAGTAGGTCCTAAAGTCAGAAAAACAACAAAATATATATCTTAATGGTGTTGGTCTAGATTTTGATTGCATCATGATAATGAATGCTGAAAAAAGAAAAAGTATGATGTAATGTGTTTAGAAATGCACCATCCATTTCAAACAATTTCATGGTCCAAGGACAAAGAATGTTAATCCACAATTCATCCCAAAATACCATATTCATCTAAGTCATCAATGAAAAGTTCTTTGATAATATTCTGAATGCTGCCTATTTTGTTTTGAATTTTTACTTTGGAAACGTCAGCGCTGTTTTTGACCATGACTTTGCCTATTCCAGAATGCTCTCCCACCAGATGTTACAGCTGATCTTGTCACCAAGACAGATGTTCTTCAGAATGAAACCTTGCTCATTTCATATCTAAGTAAGGTGGAGTTAGAAAATATCACCGTCTTTTTGACTGCTCTAACATCTGCAGCAGTAAAGGTAAGCAATTCTGATTCTCAAACTGATGACAATGAAGTTTACGATGATTAACACAGTAATAACTATTCTATAACTAACAGATACATCCAACACTACTAGTACGGTGGTAGGATCTGTTTTCATGGAAACTTACTAAAGCTTTTATCATTTCCATAGGCAAATCTGTCTCAGGAACAGGTGGACACAGTAAAGGAAACTCTTCTAACTGTGGAACTTCAGCAACTTCAGTCCAGCTTCTCTACTTATACTATTGAACAATGGCAGGTTTTGTTTGAGATCCGCTTGACGGTCTTGATCCAGTATTTTAACGCAACCATACTTCAACTCTTGCCAACAACTATTTCCTGTGGTTCCTATCAAGCCATGTAAGTACAAAACATATACTGGGACACATTCTAGAACACATACATCCCTTTGTCATTTAAAATATGATAAATAAAGCTTTTAACATACCCATATCACAACAAAATACTGATATATCAATTCCTTATTTCATTTGTGACACAGAGTAAAAGGATTCAGCCTTGCTGCTGACACGTTGGACGATAACACAGCGAGAGATATCTATAATTTCTTCATCAAAATATATATGTCTCAACAGTTAACTTCTTCAGGTAAGACTCACAGGACTCCATACTACAAAAAAGATGCAAACAGATCTTCTGGAAATTATATATCACTTGTTTTTATGGCAAAGCATAATTCTCTTCTAACAAGGCATGCTTATCCACTGTCTTCATTTACAGATATTGCTTGCAGCGCTGTTGACTACCAAACTTGGACTGAGAATAATTTTGACTATTTTATCAAATTTGCCACAACAGAAGAATTGATCTCTTACAACAAAAACCTTACAGAGGTAGGCACATGTCCAAATAGGTTAAGATTAATTAGCAAAATGGAGCTTCGTATTCTCTGTCAGGGTCCACATTTTATAACTTTTAAGTAGGTCCTAATGTCAGAACAACAACAAAACATAGATCTTAATGGTGTTGGTCTAGATTTTGATTGCATCTTGATAATCATAGAATCATAGAATCGTAGAGTTGGAAGGGACCTCCTGGGCCATCTGGTCCAACCCCCTGCTCAAAGCAGGATTTGCTAAATCATCCCAGTCAGATGTCTGTCCAGCCTCTGTTTGAAGACTTCCATTGAAGGAGAACTCACCACTTCTCGTGGCAGCTTGTTCCACTCATTGATCACTCTAACTGTCAAAAAGTTTTTTCTAATATCTAATCTGTGTCTCCTCCCATTCAGTTTCATCCCATTGCTTCTAGTCTTTCCTTGTGCAAATGAGAATAAAGTTGATCCGTCTACAATGTGACAGCCCTTTAGATATTTGTAGACAGCTATTAAGTCTCCTCACAGTCTTCTCTTTTGCAAACTAAACATTCCCAAATCCTGCAACCTTTCCTCATAAGACAGGGTTTGAAGACCGGTCACCATTCTGGTCGCTCTTTTCTGAACTTGCTCCAGTTTGTTGATTTCTTTTTTAAAATGTGGTGCCCAAAACTGGACACAATATTCCAGATGAGGTCTGACCAAAGAGGAGTAGAGGGAAATAATGACTTCACGTGATCTAGACTGTATGCTTCTGTTAATACATGCTAGAATTGCATTTGCCTTTTTTGCTGCTACATCACAATGTTGACTCATATTCAGTCTGTGATCTATTTGTATACCCAAGTCTTTTTCACATGTGCTGTTGCTTAGCCCTATTCCTCCCATTCTGTATATGCTTTTTTCATTTTTATTGCCCAGATGTAGTACTTTGCATTTTTCCCTGTTAAAAACCATTCTGTTAGTTGCTGCCCACTTCTCCAGTTTATTTATATCTTTTTGAATCCTCTCTCTTCTCTAGTATTAGCTATCCCTCCTAGCTTTGTGTTATCAGCAAATTTAATCAGTTTACCCTCAATTCCTTCATCTAAATCATTGATAAAGATGTTGAACAATACAGGGCCCAGGACAGAGCCCTGTGGTACCCCACTTGAGACATTCTTCCAACTGGATGTGCAGCCATTTACGACCACTCTTTGGGTCCGATCACTAAGCCAGTTATGAATCCACCTAACAGTTGCCTTGTCCATTCCATACTTAGTCATTTTTTCAATAAGGATTGTATGAGATACTTTGTCAAATGCTTTGCTGAAGTCAAGATATACTATATCTACAGCATTTCCTTGATCCACCCAATCAGTGATTCCGTCATAGAAGGAAATTAGGTTAGTCTGACATGACTTATTAGTTACAAACCCATGCTGACTCTGTTTAATCACTTCATTCTTATCCAGATACTGACATACATGTTGTTTTATAATTTGTTCAAAGATCTTTCCTGGTATAGAAGTCAGACTCACCGGCCTATAGTTGCCTGGGTCCACCTTCTTCCCCTTTTTGAAGATAGGAACAACATTTGCTCTTTTCCAGTCTTCTGGGACTTCTCCTGTTCTCCAAGAATTTTCAAAGATTATGGAGAGGGGTTCAAAAATTTCTTCTGCTATCTCCTTCAGTACTCTGGGGTGTAATTCATCTGGACCTGGAGACTTGAATTCATTTAGGTTAGCTAAGTGTTTCCTCACTATCTTTCTGTTTATAGATATCCTGGATTCTTCTATTCCCTTAATAGGACAGTGAAGAACAGTTGATGTTACATTTCCTTTCTGAGAGAAAACAGATGCAAAATAGTTATTTAAAAGTTTGGCCTTCTCAACATCCTGTCTTACCATTTCATCATTTTCATCCTGTAAAAATCCTATAGCATCTTTGACTTTTCTTTTACTTTTGACATATCCCCAAAATCCTTTATTATTTCTTTTGACATCTCTTGCAAGCCTCAATTCATTGTCAGCTTTAGTAATCTGATTTGTGCCCTGCAGGTTCTGCAGACAGCATTATATTCTTCTTTAGATATGCCTCCCTCTTTCCATTTTATAAACATTTTTTTCTTCCTTTTTAGCATGTGCTTAAGTTCTGTGTTCATTCATCCTGGTTTCCTTAAATGCTTCCTATTCTTCCCTCTTTTCGGAATTGTTAACAATTGTGCTTTGAGAATTTCATTTTCAAGATTTCACATCCTTCCTGGACATTTTTGTCTTTAAGGATATCCAGCCATTGGATCCCTCCAATTCTCTTTCTGAATCCCTTAAAATCTGCCTTTCTGAAATCTAACCTTGACGTCTGAGTCTTCACAGGTCTTCCTTCTCTAGTTATCCAAAATTCTAAAATAGCATGGTCGCTACCTCCTAGGGTCCCAGCCACTTTTACCTCCTCAACCATTTCCTCCCTGTTTATAAGGATTAGATCCAAGGTAGCAGTTCCCCTTGTTTTCTCCCCTACCTTTTGGAAGATAAAGTTGTCAGCAAGAGAGGATAAGAATTTCCTTGACCTGTTAGTTTTGCCTGAGAGAGATTCCCAACAAATGTCTGGATAGTTGAAATCTCCCATGACAACTATGTCATATTTTTTGGAGAACTTGGCCATTTGATGCATAAAGAGTTCATCCATATCTTCAGCTTGCACAGGCGGCCTGTAGTAAATGCCTACAATGGTGTCCTTTCCATTGTTCTGTCCTTGTATTCTTACCCAAACAGTTTCCACAGAACTCCCAGTCTCTGAAGCTTCAATCTCTGTGCAGATATACGCGTTTCTAGCATACAATGCAACACCTCCTCCTGGTTTATCAAGTCTGTTTCTTGCAAATAAGTTGTATCCTTCTAGTCTTGTATTCCAATCATGTGTATTGTCCCACCAAGTTTCAGTGATTCCAATGACATCATATTTCTTTTCCTGTGTTAGTAGTTCCAATTCTCCTTGTTTGTTGCCCATGCTTTGTGCATTAGTATAGAAACATTTTAGTTTGTGATTGGTTTCTCTTTCTCCAATATTTTTATTAATTAGATTCTTTTGTCTTTGTTCTTCCTTTCCACTTTTAATAGCAGAGTTCTCAATAGCATTTGTCAGGTATATGGCTTTTTCTGGTCTGGTCTTTAATTAATACTGAAATTAATACTAAAAAAAGAAAAAAGTATGATATCATGTGTTTAGAAATGCACCATCCATTTTAAACAATTTCATGGTTAAACGACAATGAATGTTACACTTGTTCCACAGTTCATCCCAAAATACCATATTCATCTAAGTCATCAATGAAAAATTATTTTATAATATTCTGAAAGCTACCTATTATGTTTTGAATTTTTACTTTGGACACGTCAGCACTGTTTTTGACCATGACTTTGCCTATTCCAGAATGCTCTCCCACCAGATGTTACAGCTGATCTTGTCACCAAGACAGATGTTCTTCAGAATGAAACCTTGCTCATTTCATATCTAAGTAAGGTGGAGTTAGAAAATATCACCGTCTTTTTGACTGCTCTAACATCTGCAGCAGTAAAGGTAAGCAATTCTGATTCTCAAACTGATGACAATGAAGTTTAGGATGATTAACACATTAATAACTATTCTATAATTAACAGATACATCCAACAATACTAGTACGGTGGTAGGATCTGTTTTCATGGAATCTTACTAAAGCTTTTATCATTTCCATAGGCAAATCTGTCTCAGGAACAGGTAGACACAGTAAAGGAAACTCTTCTAACTGTGGAACTTCAGCAACTTCAGTCCAGCTTCTCTACTTATACTATCGAACAATGGCAGGTTTTGTTTGAGATCCGCTTGACTGTCTTGATCCAGTATTTTAACGCAACCATACTTCAACTCTTGCCAACAACTATTTCTTGTGGTTCCTATCAAGCCATGTAAGTACAAAGCATATACTGGGACACATTCTAGAAAACATACATCCTTTTGTCATTTAAAATATGATAAATAAAGCTTTTAACATACCCATATCACAACAAAATACTGATACATCAATTCCGTATTTCATTTGTGACACAGAGTAAAAGGATTCAGCCTTGCTGCTGACACGTTGGATGATAGCACAGCGAGAGATATCTATAATTTCTTCATCAAAATATATATGTCTCAACAATTAACTTCTTCAGGTAAGACTCACAGGACTCCATACTATGAAAAGACGCACACAGATCTTCTGGAAATTATATATTACTTGGTTTTGTGCCAAAGCATAATTCTTTTCTAACAAGGCATGTTTATCCACTGTCTTCATTTACAGATATTGCTTGCAGCGCTGTTGACTACCAAACTTGGACTGAGAATAATTTTGGCTATTTTATCAAATTTGCCACAACAGAAGAATTGATCTCTTACAACAAAAACCTTACAGAGGTAGGCACATATCCAAATAGGTTAAGATTAATTAGCAAAATGGAGCTTCGTATTCTCTCGCCTTGAGTCTTCATATTGCAGAATCAGAGTCCACATTTTATAACTTTTAAGTAGGTCCTAATGTCAGAACAACAACAAAACATAGATGTTAATGGTGTTGGTCTAGATTTTGATTGCATCTTGATAAATTTATCTTGAAATTAATACTGAAAAAAGAAAAAAGTATGATATCGTTTAGAAATGCACCATCTATTTTAAACAATTTCATGGTTAAAGGACAAAGAATGTTACACTTGATCCACAGTTCATCCCAAAATACCATATTCATCTAAGTCATCAATGAAAAATTATTTTATAATATTCTGAAAGCTACCTATTATGTTTTGAATTTTTACTTTGGACACGTCAGCGCTGTTTTTTGACCATGAGTTTGCCTATTCCAGAATGCTCTCCCACCAGATGTTACAGCTGATCTTGTCACCAAGACAGATGTTCTTCAGAATGAAACCTTGCTCATTTCATATCTAAGTAAGGTGGAGTTAGAAAATATCACCGTCTTTTTGACTGCTCTAACATCTGCAGCAGTAAAGGTAACCAATTCTGATTCTCAAAGTGATGACAATGAAGTTTAGGATGATTAACACATTAATAACTATTCTATAATTAACAGATACATCCAACAATACTAGTACGGTGGTAGGATCTGTTTTCATGGAATCTTACTAAAGCTTTTATCATTTCCATAGGCAAATCTGTCTCAGGAACAGGTGGACACAGTAAAGGAAACTCTTCTAACTGTGGAACTTCAGCAACTTCAGGCCAGCTTCTCTACTTATACTATTGAACAATGGCAGGTTTTGTTTGAGATCCGCTTGACGGTCTTGATCCAGTATTTTAACGCAACCATACTTCAACTCTTGCCAACAACTATTTCCTGTGGTTCCTATCAAGCCATGTAAGTACAAAGCATATACTGGGACACATTCTAGAACACATACATCCCTTTGTCATTTAAAATATGATAAATAAAGCTTTTAACATACCCATATCACAACAAAATACTGATATATCAATTCCTTATTTCATTTGTGACACAGAGTAAAAGGATTCAGCCTTGCTGCTGACAGGTTGGACGATAACACAGCGAGAGATATCTATAATTTCTTCATCAAAATATATATGTCTCAACAGTTAACTTCTTCAGGTAAGACTCACAGGACTCCATACTACAAAAAAGATGCAAACAGATCTTCTGGAAATTATATATCACTTGTTTTTATGGCAAAGCATAATTCTCTTCTAACAAGGCATGCTTAGCCACTGTCTTCATTTACAGATATTGCTTGCAGCGCTGTTGACTACCAAACTTGGACTGAGAATAATTTTGGCTATTTTATCAAATTTGCCACAACAGAAGAATTGATCTCTTACAACAAAAACCTTACAGAGGTAGGCACATGTCCAAATAGGTTAAGATTAATTAGCAAAATGGAGCTTCGTATTCTCTCGCCTTGAGTCTTCATATTGCATAATCAGGGTCCACATTTTATAACTTTTAAGTAGGTCCTAATGTCAGAACAACAACAAAACATAGATCTTAATGGTGTTGGTCTAGATTTTGATTGCATCTTGATAAATTTATCTTGAAATTAATACTAAAAAAAAGTATGATATCATGTGTTTAGAAATGCACCATCCATTTTAAACAATTTCATTGTTAAAGGACAATGAATGTCACATTTGATCCACAGTTCATCCCAAAATACCATATTCATCTGTCATCAATGAAAAATTATTTTATAATATTCTGAATGCTGCCTATTATGTTTTGAATTTTTGCTTTGGACACGTCAGCGCTGTTTTTTGACCATGACTTTGCCTATTCCAGAATGCTCTCCCACCAGATGTTACAGCTGATCTTGTCACCAAGACAGATGTTCTTCAGAATGAAACCTTGCTCATTTCATATCTAACTAAGGTGGAATTAGAAAATATCACCGTCTTTTTGACTGCTCTAACATCTGCAGCAGTAAAGGTAAGCAATTCTGATTCTCAAACTGATGACAATGAAGTTTACGATGATTAACACAGTAATAACTATTCTATAATTAACAGATACATCCAACAATACTAGTACGGTGGTAGGATCTGTTTTCATGGAAACTTACTAAAGCTTTTATCATTTTCATAGGCAAATCTGTCTCAGGAACAGGTGGACACAGTAATGGAAACTCTTCTAACTGTGGAACTTCAGCAACTTCAGTCCAGCTTCTCTACTTATACTATTGAACAATGGCAGGTTTTGTTTGAGATCCGCTTGACTGTCTTGATCCAGTATTTTAACGCAACCATACTTCAACTCTTGCCAACAACTATTTCCTGTGGTTCCTATCAAGCCATGTAAGTACAAAGCATATCCTGGGGACACATTCTACATCACATACATCCCTTTGTCATTTAAAATATGATAAATAAAGCTTTTAACATACCCATATCACAACAAAATACTGATACATCAATTCCTTATTTCATTTGTGACACAGAATAAAAGGATTCAGCCTTGCTGCTGACACGTTGGACGATAACACAGCGAGAGATATCTATAATTTCTTCATCAAAATATATATGTCTCAACAGTTAACTTCTGCAGGTAAGACTCACAGGACTCCATACTATGAAAAAGACGCACACAGATCTTCTGTATATTATATATCACTTGTTTTTATGCCAAAGCATAATTCTCTTCTAACAAGGCATGCTTATCCACTGTCTTCATTTACAGATATTGCTTGCAGCGCTGTTGACTACCAAACTTGGACTGAGAATAATTTTGGCTATTTTATCAAATTTGCCACAACAGAAGAATTGATCTCTTACAACAAAAACCTTACAGAGGTAGGCACATGTCCAAATTGGTTAAGATTAATTAGCAAAATGGAGCTTCGTATTCTCTCGCTTTGAGTCTTCATATTGCATAATCAGGGTCCACATTTTATAACTTTTAAGTAGGTCCTAATGTAAGAACAACAACAAAACATAGATCTTAATGGTGTTGGTCTAGATTTTGATTGCATCTTGATAAATTTATCTTGAAATTAATACTAAAAAAAGAAAAAAGTATGATATCATGTGTTTAGAAATGCACCATCCATTTTAAACAATTTCATGGTTAAAGGACAATGAATGTTACACTTGATCCACAGTTCATCCCAAAATACCATATTCATCTAAGTCATCAATAAGAAATTATGTTATAATATTCTGAATGCTACCTATTATGTTTTGAATTTTTACTTTGGACACGTCAGCGCTGTTTTTGACCATGACTTTGCCTATTCCAGAATGCTCTCCCACCAGATGTTACAGCTGATCTTGTCACCAAGACAGATGTTCTTCAGAATGAAACATTGCTCATTTCATATCTAAGTAAGGTGGAGCTAGAAAATATCACCGTCTTTTTGACTGCTCTAACATCTGCAGCAGTAAAGGTAACCAAGTCTGATTCTCAAAGTGATGACAATGAAGTTTAGGATGATTAACACATTAATAACCATTCTATAATTAACAGATACATCCAACACTACTAGTATGGTGGTAGGATCTGTTTTCATGGAATTTTACTAAAACTTTTATCATTTCCATAGGCAAATCTGTCTCAGGAACAGGTAGACACAGTAAAGGAAACTCTTCTAACTGTGGAACTTCAGCAACTTCAGTCCAGCTTCTCTACTTATACTATTGAACAATGGCAGGTTTTGTTTGAGATCCGCTTGACGGTCTTGATCCAGTATTTTAACACAACCATACTTCAACTCTTGCCAACAACTATTTCCTGTGGTTCCTATCAAGCCATGTAAGTACAAAGCATATACTGGGACACATTCTAGACCACATACAACCTTTTGTTCATTTAAAATATGATAAATAAAGCTTTTAACATACCCATATCACAACAAAATACTGATATATCAATTCCTTATTTCATTTGTGACACAGAGTAAAAGGATTCAGCCTTGCTGCTGACACGTTGGACGATAACACAGCGAGAGATATCTATAATTTCTTCATCAAAATATATATGTCTCAACAATTATCTTCTTCAGGTAAGACTCACAGGACTCCATACTACAAAAAAGATGCAAACAGATCTTCTGGAAATTATATATCACTTGTTTTTATGGCAAAGCATAATTCTCTTCTAACAAGGCATGCTTATCCACTGTCTTCATTTACAGATATTGCTTGCAGCGCTGTTGACTACCAAACTTGGACTGAGAATAATTTTGACTATTTTATCAAATTTGCCACAACAGAAGAATTGATTTCTTACAACAAAAACCTTACAGAGGTAGGCACATGTCCAAATAGGTTAAGATTAATTAGCAAAATGGAGCTTCGTATTCTCTCGCCTTGAGTCTTCATATTGCATAATCAGGGTCCACATTTTATAACTTTTAAGTAGGTCCTAATGTCAGAACAACAACAAAACATAGATCTTAATGGTGTTGGTCTAGATTTTGATTGCATCTTGATAATCATAGAATCATAGAATCGTAGAGTTGGAAGGGACCTCCTGGGCCATCTGGTCCAACCCCCTGCTCAAAGCAGGATTTGCTAAATCATCCCAGTCAGATGTCTGTCCAGCCTCTGTTTGAAGACTTCCATTGAAGGAGAACTCACCACTTCTCGTGGCAGCTTGTTCCACTCATTGATCACTCTAACTGTCAAAAAGTTTTTTCTAATATCTAATCTGTGTCTCCTCCCATTCAGTTTCATCCCATTGCTTCTAGTCTTTCCTTGTGCAAATGAGAATAAAGTTGATCCGTCTACAATGTGACAGCCCTTTAGATATTTGTAGACAGCTATTAAGTCTCCTCACAGTCTTCTCTTTTGCAAACTAAACATTCCCAAATCCTGAAACCTTTCCTCATAAGACAGGGCTTGAAGACCGGTCACCATTCTGGTCGCTCTTTTCTGAACTTGCTCCAGTTTGTTGATATCTTTTTTAAAATGTGGTGCCCAAAACTGGACACAATATTCCAGATGAGGTCTGACCAAAGAGGAGTAGAGGGAAATAATGACTTCACGTGATCTAGACTGTATGCTTCTGTTAATACATGCTAGAATTGCATTTGCCTTTTTTGCTGCTACATCACAATGTTGACTCATATTCAGTCTGTGATCTATTTGTATACCCAAGTCTTTTTCACATGTGCTGTTGCTTAGCCCTATTCCTCCCATTCTGTATATGCTTTTTTCATTTTTATTGCACAGATGTAGTACTTTGCATCTTTCCCTGTTAAAAACCATTCTGTTAGTTGCTGCCCACTTCTCCAGTTTATTTATATCTTTTTGAATCCTCTCTCTTCTCTAGTATTAGCTATCCCTCCTAGCTTTGTGTTATCAGCAAATTTAATCAGTTTACCCTCAATTCCTTCATCTAAATCATTGACAAAGATGTTGAACAATACAGGGCCCACGACAGAGCCCTGTGGTACCCCACTTGAGACATTCTTCCAACTGGATGTGCAGCCATTTACGACCACTCTTTGGGTCCGATCACTAAGCCAGTTATGAATCCACCTAACAGTTGCCTTGTCCATTCCATACTTAGTCATTTTTTCAATAAGGATTGTATGAGATACTTTGTCAAATGCTTTGCTGAAGTCAAGATATACTATATCTACAGCATTTCCTTGATCCACCCAATCAGTGATTCCGTCATAGAAGGAAATTAGGTTAGTCTGACATGACTTATTAGTTACAAACCCATGCTGACTCTGTTTAATCACTTCATTCTTATCCAGATACTGACATACATGTTGTTTAATAATTTGTTCAAAGATCTTTCCTGGTATAGAAGTCAGACTCACCGGCCTATAGTTGCCTGGGTCCAACTTCTTCCCCTTTTTGAAGATAGGAACATTTGCTCTTTTCCAGTCTTCTGGGACTTCTCCTGTTCTCCAAGAATTTTCAAAGATTATGGAGAGGGGTTCAAAAATTTCTTCTGCTATCTCCTTCAGTACTCTGGGGTGTAATTTATCTGGACCTGGAGACTTGAATTCATTTAGGTTAGCTAAGTGTTTCCTCATTATCTTTCTGTTTATGGATATCCTGGATTCTTCTATTCCCTTAATAGGACAGTGAAGAACAGTTGATGTTACATTTCCTTTCTGAGAGAAAACAGATGCAAAATAGTTATTTAAAAGTTCGGCCTTCTCAACATCCTGTCTTACCATTTCATCATTTTCATCCTGTAAAAATCCTATAGCATCTTTGACTTTTCTTTTACTTTTGACATATCCCCAAAATCCTTTATTATTGCTTTTGACATCTCTTGCAAGCCTCAATTCATTGTCAGCTTTAGTAATCTGATTTGTGCCCTGCAGGTTCTGCAGATAGCATTATATTCTTCTTTAGATATGCCTCCCTCTTTCCATTTTATAAACATTTTTTTCTTCCTTTTTAGCATGTGCTTAAGTTCTGTGTTCATCCATCCTGGTTTCCTTAAATGCTTCCTATTCTTCCCTCTTTTCGGAATTGTTAACAATTGTGCTTTGAGAATTTCATTTTCAAGATTTCACATCCTTCCTGGACATTTTTGTCTTTAAGGATATCCAGCCATTGGATCCCTCCAATTCTCTTTCTGAATCCCTTAAAATCTGCCTTTCTGAAATCTAACCTTGACGTCTGAGTCTTCACAGGTCTTCCTTCTCTAGTTATCCAAAATTCTAAAATAGCATGGTCGCTACCTCCTAGGGTCCCAGCCACTTTTACCTCCTCAACCATTTCCTCCCTGTTTATAAGGATTAGATCCAAGGTAGCAGTTCCCCTTGTTTTCTCCCCTACCTTTTGGAAGATAAAGTTGTCAGCAAGAGAGGATAAGAATTTCCTTGACCTGTTAGTTTTGCCTGAGAGAGATTCCCAACAAATGTCTGGATAGTTGAAATCTCCCATGACAACTATGTCATATTTTTTGGAGAACTTGGCCATTTGATGCATAAAGAGTTCATCCATATCTTCAGCTTGCACAGGCGGCCTGTAGTAAATGCCTACAATGGTGTCCTTTCCATTGTTCTGTCCTTGTATTCTTACCCAAACAGTTTCCACAGAACTCCCAGTCTCTGAAGCTTCAATCTCTGTGCAGATATACGCGTTTCTAGCATACAATGCAACACCTCCTCCTCGTTTATCAAGTCTGTTTCTTGCAAATAAGTTGTATCCTTCTAGTCTTGTATTCCAATCATGTGTATTGTCCCACCAAGTTTCAGTGATTCCAATGACATCATATTTCTTTTCCTGTGTTAGTAGTTCCAATTCTCCTTGGTTGTTGCCCATGCTTTGTGCATTAGTATAGAAACATTTTAGTTTGTGATTGGTTTCTCTTTCTCCAATATTTTTATTAATTAGATTCTTTTGTCTTTGTTCTTCCTTTCCACTTCTAATAGCAGAGTTCTCAATAGCATTTGTCAGGTATATGGCTTTTTCTGGTCTGGTCTTTAATTAATACTGAAATTAATACTAAAAAAAGAAAAAAGTATGATATCATGTGTTTAGAAATGCACCATCCATTTTAAACAATTTCATGGTTAAACGACAATGAATGTTACACTTGTTCCACAGTTCATCCCAAAATACCATATTCATCTAAGTCATCAATGAAAAATTATTTTATAATATTCTGAAAGCTACCTATTATGTTTTGAATTTTTACTTTGGACATGTCAGCACTGTTTTTGACCATGACTTTGCCTATTCCAGAATGCTCTCCCACCAGATGTTACAGCTGATCTTGTCACCAAGACAGATGTTCTTCAGAATGAAACCTTGCTCATTTCATATCTAAGTAAGGTGGAGTTAGAAAATATCACCGTCTTTTTGACTGCTCTAACATCTGCAGCAGTAAAGGTAAGCAATTCTGATTCTCAAACTGATGACAATGAAGTTTAGGATGATTAACACATTAATAACTATTCTATAATTAACAGATACATCCAACAATACTAGTACGGTGGTAGGATCTGTTTTCATGGAATCTTACTAAAGCTTTTATCATTTCCATAGGCAAATCTGTCTCAGGAACAGGTAGACACAGTAAAGGAAACTCTTCTAACTGTGGAACTTCAGCAACTTCAGTCCAGCTTCTCTACTTATACTATCGAACAATGGCAGGTTTTGTTTGAGATCCGCTTGACTGTCTTGATCCAGTATTTTAACGCAACCATACTTCAACTCTTGCCAATAACTATTTCTTGTGGTTCCTATCAAGCCATGTAAGTACAAAGCATATACTGGGACACATTCTAGAAAACATACATCCTTTTGTCATTTAAAATATGATAAATAAAGCTTTTAACATACCCATATCACAACAAAATACTGATATATCAATTCCGTATTTCATTTGTGACACAGAGTAAAAGGATTCAGCCTTGCTGCTGACACGTTGGATGATAGCACAGCGAGAGATATCTATAATTTCTTCATCAAAATATATATGTCTCAACAATTATCTTCTTCAGGTAAGACTCACAGGACTCCATACTATGAAAAGACGCACACAGATCTTCTGTAAATTGTATATTACTTGGTTTTGTGCCAAAGCATAATTCTTTTCTAACAAGGCATGTTTATCCACTGTCTTCATTTACAGATATTGCTTGCAGCGCTGTTGACTACCAAACTTGGACTGAGAATAATTTTGGCTATTTTATCAAATTTGCCACAACAGAAGAATTGATCTCTTACAACAAAAACCTTACAGAGGTAGGCACATGTCCAAATAGGTTAAGATTAATTAGCAAAATGGAGCTTCGTATTCTCTCGCCTTGAGTCTTCATATTGCATAATCAGGGTCCACATTTTATAACTGTTAAGTAGGTCCTAATGTCAGAACAACAACAAAACATAGATCTTAATGGTGTTGGTCTAGATTTTGATTGCATCTTGATAAATTTATCTTGAAATTAATACTGAAAAAAGAAAAATGTATGATATCATGTGTTTAGAAATGCACCATCTATTTTAAACAATTTCATGGTTAAAGGACAATGAATGTTACACTTGATCCACAGTTCATCCCAAAATACCATATTCATCTAAGTCATCAATGAAAAATTATTTTATAATATTCTGAAAGCTACCTATTGTTTTGAATTTTTACTTTGGACACGTCAGCGCTGTTTTTGACCATGACTTTGCCTATTCCAGAATGCTCTCCCACCAGATGTTACAGCTGATCTTGTCACCAAGACAGATGTTCTTCAGAATGAAGCCTTGCTCATTTCATATCTAAGTAAGGTGGAGTTAGAAAATATCACCGTCTTTTTGACTGCTCTAACATCTGCAGCAGTAAAGGTAAGCAATTCTGATTCTCAAAGTGATGACAATGAAGTTTAGGATGATTAACACATTATTAACTATTCTATAATTAACAGATACATCCAACAATACTAGTATGGTGGTAGGATCTGTTTTCATGGAATCTTACTAAAACTTTTATAATTTCCATAGGCAAATCTGTCTCAGCAACAGGTGGACACAGTAAAGGAAACTCTTCTAACTGTGGAACTTCAGCAACTTCAGTCCAGCTTCCCAACTTATACTATCGAACAATGGCAGGTTTTGTTTGAGATCCGCTTGACTGTCTTGATCCAGTATTTTAACGCAACCATACTTCAACTCTTGCCAACAACTATTTCCTGTGGTTCCTATCAAGCCATGTAAGTACAAAGCATATACTGGGACACATTCTAGAACACATACAACCTTTTGTCATTTAAAATATGATAAATAAAGCTTTTAACATACCCATATCACAACAAAATACTGATACATCAATTCCGTATTTCATTTGTGACACAGAGTAAAAGGATTCAGCCTTGCTGCTGACACGTTGGACGATAACACAGCGAGAGATATCTATAATTTCTTCATCAAAATATATCTGTCTCAACAGTTAACTTCTTCAGGTAAGACTCACAGGACTCCATACTACGAAAAGACGCACACAGATCTTCTGGAAATTATATATTACTTGTTTTTATCCCAAAGCTTAATTCTCTTGTAACAAGGCATGTTTATCCACTGTCTTCATTTACAGATATTGCTTGCAGCGCTGTTGACTACCAAACTTGGACTGAGAATAATTTTGGCTATTTTATCAAATTTGCCACAACAGAAGAATTGATCTCTTACAACAAAAACCTTACAGAGGTAGGCACATGTCCAAATAGGTTAAGATTAATTAGAAAAATGGAGCTTCGTATTCTCTCGCCTTGAGTCTTCATAATCAAGGTCCACATTTTATAACTTTTAAGTAGGTCCTAATGTCAGAACAACAACAAAACATAGATCGTAATGGTGTTGGTCTAGATTTTGATTGCATCTTGATAAATTTATTAATACTAAAAAAAGAAAATAGTATGACATCATGTGTTTAGAAATGCACCATCCATTTTAAACAATTTCATGTTTAAAGGACAATGAATGTTACACTTGATCCACAGTTCATCCCAAAATACCATATTCATCTAAGTCATCAATGAAAAGTTCTTTGATAACATGCTGAATGCTGCCTATTATGTTTTGAATTTTTACTTTGGACACGTCAGCGCTGTTTTTGACCATGACTTTGCCTATTCCAGGATGCTCTCCCACCAGATGTTACAGCTGATCTTGTCACCAAGACAGATGTTCTTCAGAATGAAACCTTGCTCATTTTATATCTAAGTAAGGTGGAGTTAGAAAATATCACCGTCTTTTTGACTGCTCTAACATCTGCAGCAGTAAAGGTAAGCAATTCTGATTCTCAAACTGATGACAAAGAAGTTTAGGATGATTAACACATTAATAGCTATTCTATAATTAACAGATACATCCAACACTACTAGTACGGTGGTAGGATCTGTTTTCATGGACTCTTACTAAAGCTTTTATCATTTCCATAGGCAAATCTGTCTCAGGAACAGGTGGACACAGTAAAGGAAACTCTTCTAACTGTGGAACTTCAGCAACTTCAGTCCAGCTTCTCTACTTATACTAATGAACAATGGCAGGTTTTGTTTGAGATCCGCTTGACTGTCTTGATCCAGTATTTTAACGCAACCATACTTCAACTCTTGCCAACTATTATTTCCTGTGGTTCCTATCAAGCCATGTAAGTGCAAAGCATATACTGGGACACATTCTAGAACACATACAACCTTTTGTCATTTAAAATATGATAAATAAAGCTTTTAACATACCCATATCACAACAAAATACTCATACATCACTTCCGTATTTCTTTTGTGACACAGAGTAAAAGGATTCAGCCATGCTGCTGACACGTTGGACGATAACACAGCGAGAGATATCTATAATTTCTTCATCAAAATATATATGTCTCAACAGTTAACTTCTTCAGGTAAGACTCACAGGACTCCATACTATGAAAAGACGCACACAGATCTTCTGGAAATTATATATTACTTGGCTTTATGCCAAAGCATAATTCTTTTCTAACAAGGCATGTTTATCCACTGTCTTCATTTACAGATATTGCTTGCGGTGCTGTTGACTACCAAACTTGGATTGAGAATAATTTTGGCTATTTTATCAAATTTGCCACGACAGAAGAATTGATCTCTTACAACAAAAACCTTACAGAGGTAGGCACATGTCCAAATAGGTTAAGATTAATTAACAAAATGGAGCTTCGTATTCTGTCGCCTTGAGTCTTCATATTGCATAATCAGGGTCCACATTTTATAACTTTTAAGTAGGTCCTAAAGTCAGAACAACAACAAAATATAGATCTTAATGGTTTTGGTATAGATTTTGATTGCATCTTGATAAATTTATCTTGAAGTGAATACTAAAAAATGTATGATGTAATGCATTTAGAAATGCACCATCCATTTTAAACAATTTTATGGTCCAAGGATAAAAAATGTTGCACTTGATCCACAGTTCATCGCAAAATACCATATTCAACTAAGTCATCAATGAAAAATTCTTAGATAATATTCTGAATGCTGCCTATTATGTTTTGAATTTTTACTTTGGACATGTCAGTGCTATTTTTTGACCATGACTTTGCCTATTCCAGAATGCTCTCCCACCAGATGTTACAGCTGATCTTGTCACCAAGACAGATGTTCTTCAGAATGAAACCTTGCTCATTTCATATCTAAGTAAGGTGGAGTTAGAAAATATCACCGTCTTTTTGGCTGCTCTAACATCTGCAGCAGTAAAGGTAAGTAATTCTCTTCCTCAATCTGTTAGCTTCATCCCCTTCCCACCATGTCCGATTTCTATTTTTTTCGTTCATTTCTTCCTTTCTTCCATGCTATGACTTTTTACTTTTTTTATCTATGTAACTATATGAAGGCTTTTTCGCTGGACAACTTGAACTTTTGATTGATATCATGAATTTTTTCATTTGATGTACTTGAAAGCAGGAACAAAGATTCCAAGTGTATTGAAATAGTAAAAAAAAATCACAATTTTACTAATGATTTTGAGTGTTTTATTTACCATGTTCACTATATATTAAGAGTGACCTGCCAATATGATTTTCCCTGTCATTTCCATAACACAGATACCACATATGCATAGGGTTTGTTTCACTGAAGTGGGGGGGGGGGGAATCTGAAAATTTTAAATAAAAAAAACGAATTTTGCGTGTGTCAAAATTTTCTGAGAGCTATAACAGGTTTAATTTCTCCTTGAATTGGTTGTTGGAAGGAATACTTTTTGCCCTCTCTGCTGATGTTTTTATTTATGCAATTTTGGGGTAGACACAATGTTTTCGTGACCTATTATTGCATTTTATTGCAGTGTTTCAGGAGATGAAAAACCATAATTCTATTGTTTCAATTTGTTTTTACATTAAGCCATTTACTGATCAAGTTAATTTATTTTACATTTTGATCTATAGGACTTTTATGAATGCAGCAATATCAAACATATGCATTTTTTATGTTTTTTCTTCATTTTTAATAGGGGATAAAGGGAGTGATTCTATCTTTTATTTATTATTATTTTTTCATAATTTAAACAACACGTTTTTAAACTTTCTACTGTGTTTGTTACTTGAACCGTCAATGATTCGATTGCTTGTTTCGTACACAAAGCAACACTACAGTGCTGCTATGTACTGTGAAAATGAAGATTTCCCATGAATGCCAGGCTGGCTTTCAAACAAATACCATCATGACCGGCATTGGGGTCTTCAGGAAATCACCAGCCATCATGACAATGCATCAGAACCTCATCGTCATGTTATGGGTGCGGCGATGGGCACAAACACAAAAAACGACATGCCCGCTGCATCTTTTGAAGCAGGCATATGATGTAAATGTATGTCATATGTTGGGAAGGTGTTAAGATAATTATAACATTTAAAGTGAAATGACATTTTAGGAGACATATCAAAAATTACTTGTAGGCTACTAGTTACGGGTGGATCTGTTTTTTATTAAATCTTCCTTATTTCCATAGGCAAATCTGTCTCTGGAGCTGGTAGACAATGTCAAGGAAACTCTCCTGGCTGTGGAGCTTCAGCAACTTCAGTCCAGCTTCTCTAGTTATACCACTGAGCAATGGCAGGCTTTGTTTGAGATCCACATAACTCTCTTAATCCAATATTTCAATGCAACCTTACTTCAGCTCCTGCCAACAACCATTTCCTGTGGTTCATATCAAGCCATGTAAGTACAAAGTATACATCGAGACACTTTAAAAGGTTCATACAACTTTTTGTCTTTTTAAGTATGATAATAAAACTTTCAACATACCAATATCATGATGAAATCCTGATATATTAATTCCATATTTCATTTGTGACAGAGTGAAAGAATTCAGCCTTGCTGCTGGCACACTGGATGTTGATACCAAGAGTGATATCTATAATTTTTTCATAAAAAGATATTTGACTCTGCAATCAACTTCTGCAGGTAGGAATCCCAGTATTCCAGAGAGTCAAAATCTAAGTTTTATCATTGTCTTGACATTTAGGGATAATATATTTTATTGGCATTTATGGATAATATATTTTATTTTAGGTTAATTTGTGATTAAGTAATTATAAATGAAATACCTGATACACTATTTTTATTCTCTTGAAATATATTACCATAAGAGATTAACAAAATTGCTGTAATGAAAAATGAGTTCATGTATAACTCTTAGCAATTCATTTAACCTGGCGAATTTGAATAATGTTTTATTTGCTTCATGTGGAGAAAAGCTCTGAAAATGGTTTCTGTATTTTTACACTTAGGGCCCCGCTACATGTAACAATGTCCCAGCGATCCCACCAATGATCCGACGTGGATGGGATCGCTGGGACATAGTTAGTTGATCGCTGGTGAGCTCTTAGATACCCGCTGTTTACCTTGGAAACCAACTCCCAGCGTCGCTGATCGTTGGTCTCTCACTGCCACACGCAGCGATGCGCGCTGGCCAGCAGGAAATCAACGATCAAAAAATGGCCCAGGACGTTCGAGTGCAATCAGCGATACCCGGCGGGGCGGCCGGTCGCTGATGCATGTCACACACAGCGATATCGCTGGCGAGATCGCTGTGGCGTCACAAAATCAGCGATCTAACTAGCGATCTCACCGTGTGTGACCGGGCTCTTAGCAGAAGAATGCTAGAGAAGAAGCCCTTGACCACGCATGATCATGCAGCATCTACTTAATGCCTTACATTTATTATGTCCCATAGTATAGCATAGGCAATTAGGAGAGACTATTATATCCAGTATAAAAGCAGATGCAGGAAATGCAGCAGCCATTTTTTGCTGAATTTGGATGTGAAAGGACATCACACTTTTGCATTGAAGCTAGGGAGATAGTGTATGTGACAGCAGAGCAGTCAAGATGATTAGTGTGTGAGAAAAAAATAGTGTCATACATTTCAGGGCTTTGAAGAACTTTTGATTCATGGCAAAATGATTCACCTCAAATAGATGGGAAAAATAAAACTGGTTTACCATTTCTAAATGACTGATTACAATTAATTAGTAAGATCTTGATCACAAACTGCAAATCTTTGGTCTTTTTTGCAAAATTTTGTTTCAAATCTAATTATTACTATTTGGCATTGTTTGTTCATTTCATAGAACCAAGATGCTATTATGAAAACAATTCATGGATAGTTGACAACTTGCAAGTTTATCTGAGTTTCTGCAGTGCTGATGATCTCTTGTCCTTTACCGCCAATGAAGAATTGGTAATTATGAAAGGATGGCATAAAATAATAGAAATTCATTGGGGATCACGTCAGTGGTATTCATCAACAGAAGACTAACATGACTAAATCAATGTGTAATAATGGAGGGAAATTAAATTGGGCAACTTGGATTTAATCTGGCAAGGCCCAATCTTTTTTGTAAGATAAGTGGTGACAGAGGTGTTTAAAATGCTGATTGAATCAGAGACAAAATGTCCTATGTATTGGTCACTTACTTTATTGGCTATAAGATATTAAAGGGAATATGTCACCTATTTTTTTCGTATATAAGCTGCAGCCACCGCCATCAGGGGCTTATCTGCAGTATTCTGTAATGCTGAAGATAAGCCCCCAATGTAACCTGAAAGATAGGAAAAACGAGTTATATTATACTCAACCGGGTGTCCGGTCTGGTCCGATGGGTGTCACGGTCCGGTGCCTCCCATCTCCTAGCGATGATGTCCTCCTCCTTGTTTCTGTCACGCTCCTGCACAGGCGTACTTTATCTGCCCTGTTGAGGGCAGAGCAAAGTACTGCAGTGCGCAGGCGTCGGGAAAGGTCAGAGAGGTCTGGCGCCTGCGCACTGCAGTACTTTGCTCTGCCCTCAAAAGGGCAGATAAAGTACGCCTGCGCAGGAGTGCGACAGAAGCAAGGAGGAGGACATCATTACTAGAAGATGGGAGGCAGCATACCCGGACCGCGACACCCATCAGACCGGACCCCCGGGTGAGTATAATATAACTTGTTTTTCTTATCTTTCAGGTCACATCGGGGGCTTATCTACAGCATTACAGAATGCTGTAGATAAGCCCCTGATGACGGTGACAGCAGCTTATATACGAAAAAATAGGTGACAGATTCCCTTTAAGTCTACGGGTAGTTTTAACTAGAAGTGGGTGGTGAATCAAGCTCAGGAGGCAGTGTGTTGTAAAGAGGTTGTCCACTACTTTTTCATTGATGACCTATCCTTAGGATGGGTCATCAATATCTGATCGGTCAGGGTGCAACACCCGGCACTCCTGGTGATCAGCTGTTCTCAGAGTCTGCAGCTTCGGTGCAGTCACCAGCTGGAAATATTCACTTGTGGAGCTGCTCCATCTTCTAACAGCGACCACAGCCTGTACTGCAAATATAAAAGTTTAAATCATCCCCCCATTCGCCCCATTCAAAATAAAACAATAAAAAAAATTAAAAATACACATATTTGGTATCATTGCGTTCAGATCGGTAAACAGTGTAATGAGAAAAAAATTCAATATGCCAGAATTAGGTTTTTTTTGGTCGCTGCAACATTGCATTAAAATGCAAAAATGGGCTACCAAAAAAAATGGAGACGTTACTGGTCTCAGAAAATAGCGACTTTGACCCTTGGATTTTCTCTTTAGATGCTTAAATATATAAAATACGATCATTTGGATTTCCAGAAGTAACAATAATTCAGATTCAGAAGCTAGCCCCAGTGTGAAAATTGTATTATTTCAATTGAATTTTTTATATATAGATTGTGATGTAATAAAATCATTGCCAAAAAGTAAAAAAATACATAAATTAAACATAAAACCTTGATTTCAACAGTAGGTCATTTTCTGATGACACATTCCATTTAAAGTATTACTGAAAGTATATTGATCCTTTCTTTCATTTTGTTTTTAGTTGCAGGAATTTTCAGTGGACTCCAAAACATTGGCTTTAGTTAGTACACTAAACCTAAGTGAAGACCTGAAGGCGTACTATGCACAGTTGTTGACCACAGAGAATCCGGACTTCCCATTACAAAAGTATGTACCTTTCCTATGCAATATATTAAAACATCAGACAAAGAAGCATAATGGTGTAGTAATACAATACGTTTTAGTGACTTAATGTAAGATATATATAGTCAGCCATTTTGGTGGCTATGGATAGCTGTATAAGTCCCCTATCCATCAGCATGCATACATGTAGACACTCCTCCGGTCTTCTCCCTTTCATCTTTCTCAATGTTTGTCAATCTTAAAGCGCTGCTAAACAGTAGAGATAAATGAATCTGCTAAGACTCGAACTCAGCAAATCCCTCGAATTTTGCAGGGAAATTTGATTTGCCTTGACGATATTTTATGAAAATTGAATGCTCCTCATTATACTCTTTCCAGATGCTAAAACATAATAAACATACGCTATAAAAAAAATAATACTCCTGTCGCTACTCACCTTTCTCTGTGCCTCCACATCCTGCCATCTGGCTGCTTATTTCCGCCATCTCTCATCGCGCAACATCCTTTTCGGCCTTCATGATTTGGCTCTGGGGTGACAGGCATCGAGTAGGCCCTAGACGTCACGGCACATGTTGCAAAATTATGAGACATGTGATATCATGACGCTGCAATGTACATCCTCGAGGTCTAATCAGTTCCTTGGGCATCAAGCATCAAAATGTCTTGAAGTCATGACATGCGCCACAACGTCATGACGTCTGTCTTAACGTCAAAAGCTGAAAAGGATGTTGGGCTGAGGTGGAACAAGTGGTAAGGTATTAGCTTTTTTTTACTCATTTTCCAGGCCTTCAAGAATTAAACAAAATGTAGGCCTACTGGCTGCCATTTTGCTCAGTTTGCAAGAAACAAACTGCAAAAAAATGAGGATATAAGAAAATCCAAATTTCTTTACAATTGTAGGTGAATTCAAATAGCCTCAAACAAATTTGTTCATCTTTACAAAACAACTTTTTGTAATTTTATCTAACTTTCATTATGCATAAAAGGCTTACATTTTACACTCTCTATTCTAATAGTCTCAAACAAACTGCCTAAATTAAAACAGATTTGGTTTTATTATTTCTAGCATTCCTCAAAATATTCTTTGTTATGCAATTGCTAAAATAAACATTGGAGACATCACAAGTGACCAAGCAATAGAAACGCTGAATCTCCTGAAAACATGCAACTCTACTGTGGATACAGAAGTAAGTGTACTAGTCACATTTACCTTATTCATTACCCCACTCCAACCGACACAATGTAACTAGTGGTGATGCACAGGCAATGCAGTCTCCGGTCATTGGTGACTTTCATTTGCTAGCCTAACATAATATGTCCTCTGCAGGCATTTTCTGGTCTTCTGTCATCAGTATCAGAAATTACGTCACAGTTCCTTACATCACTTGGCTCTCAAACTGTTGGACTATCCACATCAACAATAATGCAGAAAACAAGTGGAAGCATCTTGCTGAGCAGCATGACCACTCTGTCTAATATTACCTGGAGCATCACTCAGGCATCTGCAATAGTTACGAAAGTTATGCAAAGTAACTATCAGGTAAGACGTCAAGTACATTTGTAGACCTTAGGTTAAAGAAAACTTATGCGAATTATGTATGGTAACAAGTAATATTTGTTTATTCTTGTAGATCACTTTTGAACATTTGGAAAACCTGGGAAGCCTAATTATTGGAGTACCATCTTCTAAAATAAATAGCTTGACTTCCACTGACATCCTAAACTTGGCTGCTAGCTCGACATTTAGCACATACATGGAGAGTGCCCCAGTAACACTGAAACAGAGCTTTGTCCAGAAGGTAGGTGTTTCCAATCAAGTAGGTTAGATAGCCCTAAACCTTAAAAAGAGTTTTACTTAAGAAGTTGAGACCTTAATTTTTCACTATGGATAGTGGGAACCTTCGCTTTGGTCTACTTATTCAAAAGACAAGCTACCCTTCTTGTACTGCAAAAGAAGGAAAAGTCATGTACAATATAAGAAACTGGTGTTGTGTGGACCACCAATAGATTTTTTTCCAGGCCTGGAATACCATGTTTTACATTGTCTTTTTTTTTCTTCTTTAGATCATTCAGGTCACCTCAAGTAATAATATCTTCCAGGCTGTACCATCCACCCTAACCAGTGTGATTCCAGCAGCAAACCTTTTCCCATTCATCCTTAGTAACAAAGAAATAAACCAAATAAAATGGACATCTACCCAGGTATGTCAACTGTCTACTGTTTCCTTAACCTCAAAATAGTTAATATTAGAAAGTAGACATGATTGTATTGTATTTGTAATACATATATTTTCTTTAGGCACAATTAATTTTCCAGACCGTACTTATCCAAATTACAGACTACTCAATGTAAGTGTCCCTTATTTCAATTACTGTATATAAAACTGCATACATGTTGTGTATTTCAAGATGTAAATTGACCAGATCTGACAGGAAATTATCTCCCAATCACCTCATACCATGCACTGTCCTCCCTCCCCCAATGCATCTAGCTCACTCTCTGATTTTGAACCAGTCACAGAAGATGAAGTAATCATGCTCCTTGCATCTTCTCGCCCTACCACTTGCACCACTGACCCCATCCCATCACATCTCCTCCAGTCCCTTTCACCTGCTGTCACCACTCACCTAACAAAAATATTCAACCTCTCACTCTCTTCTGGTATCTTTCCGTCCTCATTTAAGCATGCCATGATACAGCCATTACTTAAAAAACCATCCCTTGACCAAAACTGTGCTGCGAACTATACACCTGTCTCTAATCTTCCCTTCATCTCTAAACTCCTGGAACGCCTGGTCCACACCCGTCTTATCCGCTATCTCTCAGATAACTCTATCCTCAACCCTCTCCAATCTGGTTTCTGCTCTTTATACTCTACTGAAACTGCCCTCACTAAAGTCTCTAATGATCTTCTAACAGCTAAATCAAATGGTCACTACTCCATGCTAATTCTCTTGGATTTCTCTGCAGCATTCGACACTGTGGATCATCAGCTCCTCCTCACTATGCTCCGTTTCATTGGCCTCAAGGACACCGTTCTCTCTTGGTTCTCCTATCTCTCTGACCGCTCCTTTACTGTATCTTTTGCTGGCTCCTCCTCCTCTCATCTTCCCCTTACTGTTGGGGTTCCTCAAGGATCGGTTCTAGGCCCCCTCCTCTTCTGTTTGTATACTGCCCCTATTGGTCAAGCAATCAGTAGATTTGGGTTCCAGTACCATCTCTATGCCGATGACACTCAATTATACACTTCTTCTCCTGATATCACGCCTGCCTTTTTGGAAAACACCAGTGATTGTCTTACTGCTGTCTCTAACATCATGTCCTCCCTCTATCTGAAACTGAATCTGTCAAAAACTGAACTCCTTGTGTTTCCTCCCTCTATTAACCTACCTATGCCCAACATTGCCATTTCCGTGTGTGGTTCCACTATTACTCCCCAGCAGCATGCCTGTTGTCTTGGGGTCATACTTGATTCAGAGCTTTCATTCATCCCCCACATCCAATCATTGGCTCGCTCTTGTTATCTGCACCTCAAAAACATTTCTAGAATTCGACCCTTTCTTACTTTTGACTTTTCAAAAACTCTTACTGTTTCTCTTATTCATTCTTGTCTGGACTATTGTAACTCTCTACTAATCGGTCTCCCTCTTAACAAACTCTCCCCTCTCCAATCCGTCCTGAATGCAGCAGCGAGGATCATATTCCTCACCAATCGTTATACTGATGCCTCTACCTTGTGCCAGTCTGTACACTGGCTACCCATCCACTCCAGAATTCAGAATAAACTTATTACCCTCACCCACAAAGCCCTCCATGTCTCAGCACCACCCTACATCTCCTCCCTTGTCTCAGCCTACCACCCTACCCGTGCCCTCCGTTCTGCTAATGACCTGAGGTTAACATCCTCATTAATCAGAACCTCCCATTCCCGTCTCCAAGACTTTTCACGAGCTGTGCCAATTCTTTGGAATGCACTACCCAGGCTAGTACGATTAATCCCCACACTCCACAGTTTTAAGCGTGCCTTAAAAACTCATTTGTTCAGACTGGCCTATCGCCTCAATGCATTAACGTAAATATCCCTGTGTGGCTCATTTCTAAATTTTCTACCATAACAAGGTTCCTCGCATCATGTTCTCACATGCTTTTTGCAGTTAATAGCCCTCTGTGTCTGTACTGTTACATATTTAGACTGTTAACTGGTTCATGCAGCAACAGGAACACCCAATTCTAACACTAGGGAAGGTCCAAACCATAAAAACAATAAAAGCAATTGTTACCATCCACCTTTCGTGTCTCCCTTTTTCCCTTATAGATTGTAAGCTTGCGAGCAGGGCCCTCATTCCTCTTGGTATCTGTTTTGATCTATGTGTTTATTGCTATGCTATGCTGCAATGTCTATTGTCTGTACAAGTCCCCTCTATAATGTAAAGTGCTGCGGAATATGTTGGCACTATAGAAATAAAATTATTATTATTATTATTATTAAATGTACTAGAGCATGCTAATTCATCTTGCCATATTGAAACAAATGCCCATCTATGAGCATCTTCAAGAATTTAATTAATCCGGCATGACAGCCTTTTGTTTCCAATGCAATAGTAATATGCGCAGTTTGCTATAGTAATATCAGCGGGCTGGGGGCTTCTGAAGTTTTCCATACTGATCAGCTCATTAGCTGAAAGATGGGAAACATTTTATTTGACAAAGGACTGTTTTTGTTAGACAACTCCTTTAATACTGCCACTAAATGATGGGTAAAGATCCTGATTGTTTCATTCAGAGGTAGAAAAAACTTGGCACTCAAGAAGTGAAAGAAGAAGGTTCCATTTATTTGCATCCAGACAATAAATCGTTGTTGAACATTTTCGGTCCAAAATAGGACCTTCATCAGAACAGTCTGGATGCCGTCGGTCCAATGCATGTAGTGTTTGTGCACACCCATAGTGACCGCGCAGCACGCGCTGTTCCTGCATACTTCGGCTCCTCCGGCACCAACACATACCCATAGCAACAGTCTTCACACACGTCAGACACGCTGTTCCTACATGCATTGAACCAATGGCATCCAGACTGTTCTGATGAAGGTCCTATATTGGACCAAAAACGTTCAATAACGATTTATTGTCCAGATGCAAATAAATGGAACTTTCTTCTTTCACGTCTTGAGTGCCAAGTTTTTTTTATACATTATTGATACGATGGGCTGGATACCCTACTTGGGCACCTATATCTGATTATTACATGAGTGCCGTGTTTTTTGCATTACTGTTCCATTCAGTTGACATCGTACATCCAAAGCTTTGGGAAACTATTCTATGATTATTTTTTGGTAGGCATAAACTCTGCAATGGAAACTACCAATAAGAAAGTAATTAACAAACATAATTATTAGGACAAGAGTTCAATATCAGGCATGTATGCCATAAGCAGAACAAGCCAATAACATAAAAAGATATTAAAAGTATTACTACTGGTGCTGCAAATTGATGACTTTCAACATGACCTTAACATAAGATGAAAATGGTGTAGAGGGGCCTCCCTTAAGGAAAGAAGGGGCAATGAAGTTTAGGCCCTTATCATAGGAGGATCGAAGGGAAACTGTACCTTAAACTAGCGATATTAAGAAAGTAATTTTATTCCTTTATGTTCCTTTTAGTTTATCTTCAAGCATCCTACAAGGTTTTACATGTGGAGCTGCAAAAAACCTGGCCAATATTCAGTTTGTCAATCTCATTAAATCTATGACTGGCAAATCAGTGATCTTGGAGAGCAGCCAGGTAAGCAATTGCAGACAAGGAAATGAACAATGCAGTTAAGATGACATTGTGTTAATGTTTAATTTTTTTTTATTTTTTTTGTTTTCTTGCAGCTAAACTGCTTGGCCAAAAGACTTATAAAGAATGGATCACCAACAGATTTCAGCAGCTATTCCAATGAAGTTCTTCTGTTCCTAGGGTACACTCTTAATAGTTATTAATATTATGAGGCTTTTTTTATTGTAGGCCAACCTATTACAATTATGTATGGTAGCACAGGGAGTTTGTTTGCAAAATCTCATGCATTTCTATGGTCAGTAATTAAATCTCTTATTGGAAGGTCAAGAGTCAGACCAGGACAAGCTAGTCATTAGTCACGATATCAAGACATAGACATTATTTCATAGCATATCTTAATGGCACAGAGTTAAATTATAATATTAAATCTGCTTGTAGCCAGCACAAGATGACATGGAAATTTCTGCATACTCTGTGGATTTCAACAATAAAACAGTATGCAGTACATCCATAAGCTCCCTTTAGTGGTGACTGTAGACAACCAAAATTTAATTATGTAACCTGTTAAGAATAAATAATAAATACACCCATGAGTGGGTGCTAGGTCACAAATCATTGGCTCTTTAAAAATTGAACAGGCATGGACATTAATGGGTTAATGCTAATGACTAGAGTTGAGCGAAACGGGTCAAAAAAATTCAAAAGTCGCCGACTTTTGGCAAAGTCGGGTTTCATGAAACGAAACCCGACCCTAGGATGAGGTCGGCCACGAGGTCGGCGACTTACGCGCCAAAGTCGCGTTTCAAAAGTTTGTTTTGCGCTCTTTTTCAGCCAATCAGGATCCACGGACACTGTGGGCAACGTGATGACCTAGGCACGGGTCACCACCATCTTTCAGAAGGGCATGCAAGTGATTGGCTTGCTTTGGTGGGCGTCACAGGGGGTATAAAAGGGCGTGCACGCCGACCGCCATCTTACTTCTGCCGATCTTAGTATAGGGAGAGGTTGCTGCTGATTCTGTAGGGAGAGCGTTAGGCAGGGAAGAAGACAAAAAAACTGCTTCTGCTGCTAGCGATTTGGCCTGCACAACACACAAGTCACTGTGTGTGCAGTGCAAGGGGAGGCTATATAGTGGTGTATCAGTGGTGTTGGTTGTTGGGCTGCCTTTTAAGGCTTCCTGACACGCTGGCATTGCTGTTTACCCACTGCTCCGCAAACTGCTTTTTTAAAAGCAATCCAATCTCCCTTATCCTCTAGTCACTTTTGTCACAGCTGTGCCATCGAGCCTGTCACATAGCGCTCAGATATCAGTGGGCCTCACACAATCCACAAGTGTCCAATGTCCAAAAGTGTGCGCAGAGATTCAAAATCTCCATTATCCTCTCGTCACTTTTGTCACAGGCAGCTGTGCCATCGAGCCTGTCACATAGCGCTCAGATATCAGTGGGCCTCACACAATCCACAAGTGTCCAGTGTCCAAAAGTGTGCGCAGAGATTCAAAATCTCCATTATCCTCTCATCACTTTTGTCACAGGCAGCTGTGCCATCGAGCCTGTCACATAGCGCTCAGATATCAGTGGGCCTCACACAATCCACAAGTGTCCAGTGTCCAAAAGTGTGCGCAGAGATTCAAAATCTCCATTATCCTCTCGTCACTTTTGTCACAGGCAGCTGTGCCATCGAGCCTGTCACATAGCGCTCAGATATCAGTGGGCCTCACACAATCCACAAGTGTCCAGTGTCCAAAAGTGTGCGCAGAGATTCAAAATCTCCATTATCCTCTCATCACTTTTGTCACAGGCAGCTGTGCCATCGAGCCTGTCACATAGCGCTCAGATATCAGTGGGACTCACACAATCCACAAGTGTCCAGTGTCCAAAAGTGTGCGCAGAGATTCAAAATCTCCATTATCCTCTCGTCACTTTTGTCACAGGCAGCTGTGCCATCGAGCCTGTCACATAGCGCTCAGATATCAGTGGGCCTCACACAATCCACAAGTGTCCAGTGTCCAAAAGTGTGCGCAGAGATTCAAAATCTCCATTATCCTCTCGTCACTTTTGTCACAGGCAGCTGTGCCATCGAGCCTGTCACATAGCGCTCAGATATCAGTGGGCCTCACACAATCCACAAGTGTCCAGTGTCCAAAAGTGTGCGCAGAGATTCAAAATCTCCATTATCCTCTCGTCACTTTTGTCACAGGCAGCTGTGCCATCGAGCCTGTCACATAGCGCTCAGATATCAGTGGGCCTCACACAATCCACAAGTGTCCAGTGTCCAAAAGTGTGCGCAGAGATTCAAAATCTCCATTATCCTCTCGTCACTTTTGTCACAGGCAGCTGTGCCATCGAGCCTGTCACATAGCGCTCAGATATCAGTGGGCCTCACACAATCCACAAGTGTCCAGTGTCCAAAAGTGTGCGCAGAGATTCAAAATCTCCATTATCCTCTCGTCACTTTTGTCACAGGCAGCTGTGCCATCGAGCCTGTCACATAGCGCTCAGATATCAGTGGGCCTCACACAATCCACAAGTGTCCAGTGTCCAAAAGTGTGCGCAGAGATTCAAAATCTCCATTATCCTCTCGTCACTTTTGTCACAGGCAGCTGTGCCATCGAGCCTGTCACATAGCGCTCAGATATCAGTGGGCCTCACACAATCCACAAGTGTCCAGTGTCCAAAAGTGTGCGCAGAGATTCAAAATCTCCATTATCCTCTCGTCACTTTTGTCACAGGCAGCTGTGCCATCGAGCCTGTCACATAGCGCTCAGATATCAGTGGGCCTCACACAATCCACAAGTGTCCAGTGTCCAAAAGTGTGCGCAGAGATTCAAAATCTCCATTATCCTCTCGTCACTTTTGTCACAGGCAGCTGTGCCATCGAGCCTGTCACATAGCGCTCAGATATCAGTGGGCCTCACACAATCCACAAGTGTCCAGTGTCCAAAAGTGTGCGCAGAGATTCAAAATCTCCATTATCCTCTCGTCACTTTTGTCACAGGCAGCTGTGCCATCGAGCCTGTCACATAGCGCTCAGATATCAGTGGGCCTCACACAATCCACAAGTGTCCAGTGTCCAAAAGTGTGCGCAGAGATTCAAAATCTCCATTATCCTCTCGTCACTTTTGTCACAGGCAGCTGTGCCATCGAGCCTGTCACATAGCGCTCAGATATCAGTGGGCCTCACACAATCCACAAGTGTCCAGTGTCCAAAAGTGTGCGCAGAGATTCAAAATCTCCCTTATCCTCTCGTCACTTTGGTCACAGCTGTGCCATCGAGCCTGTCACATAGCGCTCAGATATCAGTGGGCCTCACACAATCCAAAAGTGTCCACTGTCCACAAGTGTGTGCAGAAATTCTAAATCTCCCCTGTCCTATAGACACCTTGTACCTTGTTTTACATTACTATATAGTTTGTTGGATTTTGTCTACATTTCTACCAAAAATGAGGAAGGCTGGTGGAAGAGGCCGTGGAATTGGGCGGGGGTTGGCAGCTGGTAATGATGGTGTTGATGGTGGATCTGATGGTAGAGGCAAGAGCAAAATAGGACCGAATGCAGGAGGTGCTGACCCTGCGTCATCGTCTGGCTACATAAGGCCTCGAACGCTTAGTTTTCTAGGAGTTGGCAAACCGCTTTTAAAGCCAGAGCATCAGGAAAAAGTTTTGTCTTACATTGCTGACTCAGCCTCCAGCTCTATCGCCTCCTCTTCTTCAGTTGTAAAAAGTAAAAGCACTGAGTCGTCATTGGAGGCTCATGTTCATGAACCACACCTTTCCTTGTGTCCTTCACCCCAACCAAGATTGAAGGATGACGCAGGCCATACTACTGATTACTCCATGGAGCTGTTTTCACATACCATGCCTGGATTATCAAGAGAAATGGTGAATTACCCAGGCCAAGATGAATCTGACATGGAGTGCACTGATGCACAGCCGCTGATGGATGATTCTGCTGGTACATTCACTCAGAGCACTACATTGTCCTCGCAGTGTACAGAGCCAGATTCTGACCCTGATGAGACTCAGGTGCCCCTTCCCGCACACTATACCACCATACACGGTGACACAGAGGAAGGTGCACATGACATAGAAGAGGAGGTGATGGATGACCCAGTTGTTGACCCAGATTGGCATCCATTGGGGGAAGAGGGTGCTGCTTCCAATAGCTCAGATGAGAAGCATCCACAGCAGACATCGACATCGCAACAGCTGTTATCTGGCAGGCCCAGAGCACTCCAAAGACAGGTTCCAAACATCAAAAGAGTTGCTGGACAGCTTGTCCAGAGGGTCAAAAGATCACAGCGTGCTAGGCCGCAAAATGTCTGCCAAAGTAGGAAGAGTGCAGTGTGGCACTTTTTTGAACAAAATCCTCATGATCAGGCCAAGGTTATCTGTAAGAAGTGCGCAAAGACCTTTAGCCGAGGGAAAAATCTGAAAAATTTGAATACCAGTTGCATGCTTAGACATTTAACCAGCATGCACTTGCAAGCGTGGACACAACACCAAACCTCAAGTGCCACATGTGCAACTGATCACAACGAAGGTAGTCAGCAACGCTACATTGTTTCCCCCACTGTAAGCCCACCGGTTAGCACAGCAGCAAATGTTGAGGTGTCGTTGCAAGACCACAGCAGTCAGGGAATCCCACTGTTATATCAACGAAAGACTGATTCTAGGCCATCAGAAAGAACACCAACTCCATCACCATCATCAACCCTCTATCAGTCCGCCCTGTCCACCGCTACTTCCACCATATGCAGCTCTCAAGTCCAGCTCACCCTCCCAGACACTATGAGTAGGTCAAGAAAGTACTCAGTCTCTCATCCGCGTACACTGGGTTTGAACGCCCACATTGCCAAACTAATCTCGTTTGAGATGATGCCCTTTCGGTTGGTGGAAAGCACAGCTTTCTGCGAACTCATGGCCTATGCAGTACCACGCTATGACCTACCCAGTCGCCACTTCTTCTCTCGCAAAGCCATCCCAGCCCTCCACCATCATGTGAAAGACCGCATTGTCCATGCACTCAAGCAGTCAGTGAGCGGAAAGGTGCACCTCACAACTGATGCATGGTCCAGTCGGCATGGCCAGGGCGGTTACGTGTCCATCACTGCGCACTGGGTTAATGTGGTGGATGCAGGGTCCACAGGGGACAGCGGTGGTGGGACAGTGCTGCCTAGCCCACGGTATAGGAAACAGTTGGCTGTAGGCATTCGACCCTCCTCCTCCTCCTCCTCCTCCAGAAGCGAAAGCTCGTCCACAGAGCGCAGTCGTACGAGCACTCCATCTGCAGCTGCCACTGTTGCACACGATGTGTCCCCCTATCGAGCAGCTAGTGGAAAGCGTCAGCAGGCTGTGTTGCAGATGATGTGTTTGGGCGACAGACACACCGCCGAGGTGCTGGCCGAGTACTTGAAGCGACAAACTGAGTCATGGCTGGGCAGTGTACATCTTGAGGCAGGCAAGGTAGTTAGTGATAACGGCCGTAATTTTGTGGCAGCCATAGCCCTTTCAAAACTCAGCCACATACCTTGCTTGGCTCACACCTTGAACCTGGTGGTGCAGTGCTTCCTCAAAAATTATCCGGAGTTAACAGCCCTGCTCCAGAAGGTGCGAAGACTGTGCGCGCACATCCGCCGGTCGCCTGTACACTCCGTTTGTATGCAGAAGCTGCAGCGATTGCTCCACCTTCCCAACCACCGCCTCATTATCGACATTGCAACAAGGTGGAACTCCACCCTGCACATGGTGGAGCGGCTGTGCGAGCAGAGGCAGGCCATAATGCATTTGTGGGAGGATACACGGCCAGGCACTTTGAGAGAAGACATGGAGTTGACAGGCGTGCAGTGGTCGAAGCTGAAAGACCTTTGTAAAGTCCTTCAGTGTTTTGAGGAATGCACACGGCTGGTAAGCGCAGACGACGCCATCCTAAGCATGAGCATCCCACTTATGCGTCTGCTCATGCAAACTTTGACGCACCTTAAGGAGCAGGCGTCTGCAGCCAATGTTGATGAGGAGGAAGAGGAGGAGGGAATCCTTGATGACATTCAGCCATTGTCTGCTCAGGGACCTCTCCTGGACGAGGTGGAGGAAGAAGAGGAGGAGGAGGAGGATGATGGGGATGATTACTTAGGGGAGGAGGATGCATCTCGTGGGGCAAGTGAAAATGTTGGCGTGGCAAGGTCTGGTACAGGGTTTGTGCGTGACTGGAGGGATGTGGATTTGCCAGAAAGTGCTCCTCCACCCAGCATTCGCAGTGCATCATTGACACCGGGAACATTGGCCCACATGTCAGATTGTGCCTTGCGGATCCTAAAAAGGGACCCCCGCATTGCCAAAATGATGAACGATGACGACTACTGGTTGGCCAGCATCCTGGATCCACGCTATAAAGGCAAATTACAAAACATCATGCCACAGGAGAACCTTGACCTAATATTGGCTAATAAACAAGCAACTCTGGTAAATCGGTTGCTTGAGGCATTCCCAGCACACAGCAGCGGTGATGGTTCTCACACGAGCCGTACGGGCCGGGGGCAGCTTGGCAGAGGTGTTCGTGGTGCACACAGCAGAAGTGGCGTTGGAGACAGGGGTTTCATGACAATGTTGTGGACTGATTTTTCAAATACCGCTCACACAACTGGTAATACTGCATCGATGGAAAGTGACAGGAGACAGCAGTTGTCAACTATGGTTACAAACTACTTTTCCTCCCATATCGATGTTCTCCCACACAGGTCATTCCCCTTTGACTATTGGGCCTCTAAACTGGACACCTGGCCTGAATTGGCCCAATATGCCTTACAGGAGCTCGCTTGCCCAGCTGCAAGTGTGCTATCGGAAAGAGTCTTCAGTGCAGCTGGATCAATCCTGACAGAAAAAAGGACCCGTCTGTCAACCCAAAATGTGGATGATCTAACCTTCATTAAAATGAACCACGCATGGGTTTCCAAGGATTTTGTCCCACCTTCCCCTGATGACACATAGGGTGACAGAAAAATGGCTTACTTTGGTCCACCTCTTCCTGGTACTTCACTTATTTCGCCTTTTGCATCAGCTGAATGTCCAACATCAACATATGCCACTTTCTAAAACTCCCTAACTGTGCTGCCTCCCCCCCCATGGCCGGGGTCAACACCTAGCGCACGACACCGTGCGAGTGCCGTTGCCCTGGACAGGTGGGTAGGCCGACTCTTGGGCGCGGGCACTGGCACAGGGTCCCTCATAGTGCAATCAAGTGTCTCTGACGGTGGTGGTGCACACCCGCCGTCAGACACACCGCTGTACTATGAGGGGCCCAGTGCCAGTACCGACGCCCACGAGTGGGCCCCCCTTGCTTGGGCAGGGCTGCAGCATTTGCAATCTTTACCTCTCCCTGCTCCTCCGCTGTGTAATCTGGGCCGTCAAATCCATACTGGGCCTAACACCGTCTGAGCCTGCCTCCTGAGACATATATTTTGAATGTGTACGCTATCCATACATGTTATCCAGGGATACGGTACCCTTTCTAACCTTTGTGCAATCACGTGCAATCCATACTGGGCCTAACACTGTCTGAGCCTGCCTCATGCTGTATAGACATATATTTTGAATGTGTACGCTATCCATACATGTTATCCAGGGATACGGTACCCTTTCTAACCTTTGTGCAATCACGTGCAATCCATACTGGGCCTAACACCGTCTGAGCCTGCCTCCTGAGACATATATTTTGAATGTGTACGCTATCCATACATGTTATCCAGGGATACGGTACCCTTTCTAACCTTTGTGCAATCACGTGCAATCCATACTGGGCCTAACACCGTCTGAGCCTGCCTCATGCTGTATAGACATATATTTTGAATGTGTACGCTATCCATACATGTTATCCAGGGATACGGTACCCTTTCTAACCTTTGTGCAATCACGTGCAATCCATACTGGGCCTAACACCGTCTGAGCCTGCCTCCTGAGACATATATTTTGAATGTGTACACTATCCATACATGTTATCCAGGGATACGGTACCCTTTCTAACCTTTGTGCAATCACGTGCAATCCATACTGGGCGTGAGAACGGCTGGCGAGCTGTTAAGCAAGCTACAGCACCTGTCCAGACAAGTACAGGGATTCCCTAGCGAGGAGACTTATTTGATTGTTTTCAATGTTGGTACAGCAATTTTTGGGGAGCACTATACTCTGGAGAATGATAGATGGGGCCCACCATACACTGGAACATTCCAAAGGTGGACATCAGACACTGGAGCAATATTTACAGGGCCCATTATACACTAGAGCATTAGAAATGGGGCCCATTATGTTTGGAGCATTATTTGGGCCCATAAGACAGTGGAGCTTCATCCATGGGGACCAACATATACTGTAGCATTATGTGGAGCTCATCATATACTGTTTCAAACATTATATGGGACCAATGATTCTGTATGGAGAAATAGATGGGCCTCGTCATGAGATGTAAAAAGAGAGGTATTTTTCATTGTACTATACCGCTATTTATCTGCCGTATCGGAGCATGATGAGTTGTGGTATGTGTTAAAGGGGCGCTCTTTCGCCCAGGGCACATGAAAACCTGCAGCCAGCCCTCCCCCCCCACAACTTTAGCCAAATAACCCCCATTTTTCAGTGCGTAACTTGTATTATGAAGTTAATTAAGGTTGACAAGTTTAAGTAAGAAGAATTGATGCTTTTGGCATTCAAATGGGCACTGTAGGTGTGTTTCCTGTCCTCCTCTCACTGCCGACTTTTATTCCCCATTGACTTACATTGGGTTTCGTGTTTCGGGACGACCCCGACTTTTCCCTATAATCGGACGATCTTGCTCGACCCGACTTTTGGAAAAGTCGGGTTTCACGAAACGAAACGCGACCCTAAAAAAACAAAAGTCGCTCAACTCTAGTGGTATGTGTTAAAGGGGCGCTCTTTCGCCCAGGGCACATGAAAACCTGCAGCCAGCCCTCCCCCCCACAACTTTAGCCAAATAACCCCCATTTTTCAGTGCGTAACTTGTATTATGAAGTTAATTAAGGTTGACAAGCTTAAGTAAGAAGAATTGATGCTTTTGGCATTCAAATGGGCACTGTAGGTGTGTTTCCTGTCCTCCTCTCACTGCCGACTTTTATTCCCCATTGACTTACATTGGGTTTCGTGTTTCGGGACGACCCCGACTTTTCCCTATAATCGGACGATCTTGCTCGACCCGACTTTTGGAAAAGTCGGGTTTCACGAAACGAAACGCGACCCTAAAAAAACAAAAGTCGCTCAACTCTACTAATGACTATTCAGAGGATTTGGAACACTAATCAGAAAAAAATGAAGTCCGATTGTTGTAAAGAAATATTAAGATATGAATTACAACAGAATGTTGAATCTAAGTATGAACTAGGGTGTCTATGAGATATTACTGCTGGATACGGCACAGCTTCCGAAGCTAAAAATGTGTGATCAAAGTTGTCAGAATTCACACCTCTTATTCCAATATTAGGGTCCCATTTCACATAGCGATGCACCAGCGATCCCGACAGCGATATGACCTGGTAAGGATCGCTGGTGCGTCGCTACATGGTCGCTAGTAAGCTGCCAAACAGGCAGATCTCTTCAGCAACGCAGCAGCGATCCGGAGATCCATATAACATCATTGGTACTTTGTCACACAGCAGCTATTCTGACGATTCCTGCCTGCATCCCTGAGTTTTGTGTCGCCAATGAGGTCGCTCGTCGGTGTCAAACACAGCGATGCATGCTGGCCAGAGGGATGCCGACGATGAAAAAATGGCCCAGGACATTCGAGCATGATCAGCGATATCCAGTGGGGGGCCAGTCGCCACTGTAACGAGATCGCTGGCGAGGTCGCTGTTGCGCCACAAAATCGGTGACGCTTCAGCGATCTCGCTAGCGATCTCGTTATGTGAGACGGGGGCTTTAAAAGACTTTTTTGAACATTTATGAGAACATATAAAATATCACCTTATAATTAACACAATGACTATTTACTTTTAGACCTTATACCAAACCATCAGAATGTGTGGATTATTTTACACGTATAGGAAAAGCTAATATTGACCTGTTGGCCCAGGGATCTGCAAGAAGAGTATCTCTATTGAGCAGTGCAAGAACCTGTCTGGTAAGGCTTCAGTTTTATGATGGGAACTTTTAATGTGTTCTGGTTTCTAAAAAGAAAGAAAGTAAAAAGGTTTCCCACAATTAACAATGCAAAAATGTTGTTTTGTTTGTCTACTGCAGAATATCAATACAGACATTATTACGAAGGACACTTTACAGAAATTGGGCAGCCTTGCCTGTGACTTGACAGCCCAAGAAATTACAAATTCTGATCCCTATATATTGGAAGCACTTAAATCCTGCTCCTCTTTCACTGATTCCCAAAAGTTGTCTATTTTACTGAAGCTGAAGACTGTATATGGGTATGTATGCAAAATCGTAGCTATCTGTATTCACTTAGTAGGTCTCTGATTACTAGATAGACCTCAATAGTCTTATGAAGGCCATGTGCCTTCATCTTGTAGTTTGTAGATCTTCATGATCCTCCACATCCAAGATGGACGGACCCTAATACTACCATTTCTCTTATTGTTGTGAGTGAGGCATTCACTAATTTAAGCACTGAGTTGGAAAGGAAATGAGATAAAGGTAATGTTGACCAGAAACTCCACCTGAGATATTTTATTGGGTATGTTTCTCTTTTTCAGAGATCCTTCCACTTGGACAGTCTCAACCATGAATCAAATTGGAAGCCTATCCGGTGCTATTGATGGCACCACCTATAAATTTGTCAACAAGGTAAAACTACTTTCAAACACACATCAAATCTATAATCTGTAGAGCATGCTGAACATTGTTTTACATTGCAGGCTGTAAAGAGGCAGTTCTTCACAACATTTTTGAAGGCTTTTAAGATACAAAGTAAGACGCTATTCACTTTTGTAATAAGTCAACTGAAAGTCTCATCAAGAATCACCACTCGAGCAGCACGTAAGTGAAGTACAGATTTGGGGCCTGACTGATTTTGAATCAAATCAAAGAAAACTTTTTGTTGTCTATAGTCTGGATAACCTATACCCATTAGGTCTTCAGCCTGGCTTTCTGTATTGACTAATCAGACTTAGTTTTAAAGGGGTATTCCTGGCTTAAAGATATTATCCCAATATGTAGTAGGTGTAATAATAATAATATTAGCAAATACCTCCAATTAGAAATGTAGTATAGTTCTTCTAATTCGCTATGTCGCTTACTCCATGTGCACCGCATTGCAATAGCTACGCTACGGTGCAGGGTGGCATGGTGGCTCAATGGATAGCACTGCAGCCTTGCAGCGCTGGGGTCCTGGGTTCAAATCCCACCAAGGACAACATCTGCAAGAGTTTGTATGTTCTCCCCGTGTTTGCGTGGGTTTCCTCCGGGTACTCCGGTTTCCTCCCACACTCCAAAAACATACTGATAGGTAATCTAAATTGTGAGCCCCATCGGGGACAGTGATGATAATGTGTGCAAACTGTAAAGCGCTGCGGAATATGTTAGCGCTATATAAAGATTATTATCAATGCCCTGCACATGGGGTAAGCAACATACTGAATCAGAAGAACTATACTACATTTCTAATTTCAGGTGTTTGCTAATATTATTATTACTACACCAACTACATATTGGGATATGATCTTGGAGATGGGAATACCCCTTTAAGCGAAGCATGTTTCATAAATTGAGTGCATGTAAGGCACACAAATGTTTGAAATTGTCATGAAAGGGTGTGCTTGCCATAGTGTCACCCTTGCAATTGCCGTAAAGAAGAATCATGACTAGATAATTCCTTTTTCTTATGGGTAGAAATAATCCATAATCCTACTACAGTCATTATTACGAAGAGCGAACCACTCAGAAAGTTACAATGTCCTTCTCTCACACAAAGAACGCAAATATTGTATGCCATGTATATAACCAACTAGTCTCTATGTACATTCCAAAATCATAAAATGTTTGGAATTTTTTTCCAGAACTTTCAGACAAAAATGTTGATAGTACAATAGAGTATTTTGTACCCTAGACATGAACAGGTAAATAAAGGTAATCAGATAAAAATGGGATACTGTCTCGATAAAGAGCTAGAGGATGGTCAGGTTTGCCACACAGAACCCATTTTTCTGTTAGCAGCTTTAAACAGTACCTATCCACTTGGGCGCTAGTGTCTTTACTATACTTTATGTTAATAAAAACATTTTCATATCAAACTATTTTTCTTTATAGCTGATTGTGAAGAGCTTACTACAGATTTGATTGCAAAACAGAATGAATATATTGTACCCACTTATACAGCCGGACAGCTGGATGCCTGTCTCAGTAACATAGCCTTAGTAGATAACCTGGAAATCCTTGGAAGCCTGGCTTTTGATAATGAACAACTCCAAGTGCTCAAAAATAAACTGGATACAGTAAGTTTAGCATTTATTAAAAAGTAAGTGCAATAAGCTTCATACAGAGCTTCAAATCCGCTGTAGGGGAAGCTTGATGCATAAAGTTTTATACAGACCCTATTGGAAAAATAAGTCTTTAACAAATTTAAATATCCTCCAAGTTCCAAGTGGTGGCTTCATGCAACCAAATTTGTTATCTCTTAATTTTTTTATTCTATCAACCCCTAATGGTGGATTGAAAAGTTCCATTCCACAGGACTAGACCATTGGATTCTGAAAAATTGACATGACCTATTTAAGTTTAATGTTTTTGTCCCACAGATCTTTCCTACAGCTGTACCAGAACAATATCTCCTCCTCATAGGGAATATTGCCACGATGTATAGCGCAGAGGAAATAAGCCAGTGGAACATCACAACAGTGGAAACATTAGAAGCTGTTCTAGAAGGGGCATCGTGGGAAAGTAATGATCCGATGGTAAGTATCCTGGAGAATAAATAAGGTGATTGCGTATATTTACTTTAGCATGTGCCATGATAATTGATGACATGCACACTCATCAGCAGAAATTATTGGTTTGTCATTGGTACAGCAATACCAAGTACTAAGGACGCCATTGTTCTCCTACATACACAATAAAATTCTAATGTATTCTATTATGGTTGTGTGAGGTTGTCTGAGGAATGTTCTGCCATGACGAATGCACTTGAGCAAATTATCAAGATCCAGTGCTGGCAGCTCTATTGCAATTGTTGACCAAAGATGTCCCAGATGTGCTCAATGGAAGGCAAGTCTGCAAACCACAAGAGCACATTTTAGCTGTGATGGCTGCTCACAGTAGCACAATGTCACTCTCGGGAAGGGAAAGTCCGGCGACCAGCACAACACACACAAACAACGTGATGGATAAAGGGAGAGGAAGGCCCTAACACTAGGGAGCGAGGGATGGGGCACCTCCTGACAACAACCTGTGCCTATATCTAAGCTTCCCTAATGTCCTATGCTGGTCCTTCCCCTTGCCGCCGTCATGTACCTTGTCCCTAGCTGTCACCTAACTATACCATGGCTAGTGCACTGGCCGGCAAGGACACTAGCATCATCACTGCAGATGGTATCAACACAGGGGGTAGTGACAAGCATGAGACAGACAAGGAAAAGAACAACAAAAAAACTTAACTCCAGCCTCTGCTGCAAAGTTCCACACAGCAGAGGACACAGAACCATGACCCCAAACTTCACCAAAACAGCCGATACACCATTGGCACCAGAGAGCTCCAAACTACTAGTCTAGTCCAATAGTCAGCTGATGTGTCATGTGACTATATAAACTATGGTGGGAGGGGTCACCACCCACATCAGCTGACCAGAAACAAAGCAGCTGTCAGCAAGGAAACTGACATTAACCCTTGCTGGCCAAAAAGTAAAAACAAAATTTAAATTAAAGCAGTACCAGAGCTGTCACGACTTCAAAAACAAATTGTTATACACAAGCAACATGCGGCTTGGTGTTGTTGTGTTGAGCAAAGGCTCCTTGGAGAATTTATCTCACCACTGGTTCCATGACCAAATCAATATAATGCTGAGTTCTTAATGTACCTAGAAAAAGTATAAAGAGATTCAGCTACCGTACATTATTCACCGAATATTATAATCCTGGGAGTAGGACCGGTGTGATGTTCACTTGTAAAGGCCTCTTCATGATGTTGCCCACGTGGTCTTGTCATTTTTTAAAAATCAGCACAATGATTTATTCTGTACTGCAAGTGAAGCTAGACATTACATAACAAGCTTAAGGTGTCACTGTCAAACAGTGTATACACAAGCTATAAGAAGGTTATTGCATGATATTGGGCTATGAGACAGAGGTACAGGTCTTCCATTTACATCATACCATTGCTTTGAAAAACTGAAAAACTGTCATGGTGCAAGGAAAAATGTCAATGGAAGCTGGAATGGAGGTCTATCTTCTTCAGCGATTAATGCCGCTTATATTTTGAAAGCAATGTTAGCAGGAGATTGGTCTGCAGAACACATAGGCAAAGCCATGAGGAGGCTTTCATGATGGATGTGAAAATATACCAGTAGCCATTTTTTGTGATGATAACACCAGTTTATATGTTGCTCAAGTTACTGTGAGCAGCTTACATGGCAAAAATATCATAGAATCATAGAATCGTAGAGTTGGAAGGGACCTCCTGGGCCATCTGGTCCAAACCCCTGCTCAAAGCAGGATTCGCTAAATCATCCCAGTCAGATGTCTGTCCAGCCTCTGTTTGAAGACTTCCATTGAAGGAGAACTCACCACTTCTCGAGGCAGCTTGTTCCACTCATTGATCACTCTAACTGTCAAAAAGTTTTTTCTAATATCTAATCTGTGTCTCCTCCCATTCAGTTTCATCCCATTGCTTCTAGTCTTTCCTTGTGAAAATGAGAATAAAGTTGATCCTTCTACAATGTGACAGCCCTTTAGATATTTGTAGACAGCTATTAAGTCTCCTCTCAGTCTTCTCTTTTGCAAACTAAACATTCCTAAATCCTGCAACCTTTCCTCATAAGAAAGGGTTTGCAGACCGGTCACCATTCTGGTCGCTCTTTTCTGAACTTGCTCCAGTTTGTTGATGTCTTTTTTAAAATGTGGTGCCCAAAACTGGACACAATATTCCAGATGAGGTCTGACCAAAGAGGAGTAGAGGGAAATAACGACTTCACGTGATCTAGTCTGTATGCTTCTGTTAATACATCCTAGAATTGCATTTGCCTTTTTTGCTGCTGCATCACAATGTTGACTCATATTCAGCCTGTGATCTATTAGTATACCCAAGTGTTGTGAGTTCATTTTCCCCTTCATTACTGAGGCCCGAGGAACTCCCTCTTCTGGTAAAGAAAGGTAGTGAGCTTGATTGTCAAACACCTGAGGCTGATGATTGTGACTGGCTGAGTGGAGTTACGGACTGGATATAATGCTGCCGACCCCCTTCTGCCCTGCGGGTGATTTCTCTGTGGGATCCTTGGAGACCAGTCTGAATTCCTGCTCCTCCAAAGCTAAGTTTGCTGCTCGGCCTTTTGCTTTTGTGCTTTGACTTTGTTTTTGCTTTGTTTTTCTGGATTTCTGCCATTCCCTGCTGGGGTGTGCTGAATTCATTTAGCTCTGTCTTCTGAAAATACCTGAGTGCTGATTCAGTTTTTGAAGCCTAGCTGCTTCAGGGCCTTTTTCATATCAGCTGGTTGGCTTATGTCTTTGATAGGGTTTTGGCAGATTGCAGACAGCAGCCTTCCTGTCCTTTCCTATCTAGGTAGTTTTGGGGCCCCGTCTTTGCTCAGTCTATCTTTCTGTCTGTGTTAGTATTTTCATCTTGCTTCACCGTCATTATATGTTGGGGGCTGCCTATTGCTTTGGGGTCTGCTCTGGGGCAGTTTAGATTTCCCCTTTCTTTCTTTAGGCCTATGTATTTCTCCGGCTGTGATCGAGGGGTCTAGGGCATCGTAGGAACCCCCCACGGCTACTGCTAGTTGTGTTGATAGGTTCAGGGGTCTGCAATCTGATAGTTGCCAACTTCTCTGGTTTTCTGGACTTAGCTTGTATTTCTGCTTTTGCCTCCTACGGTGACTCATTCATAACAGAATCACCCGCCATACCGCAGATTCTAGGGTACTCAATAGAAGGAAAGAATTGTAAAGAAAAAAAAAAAAAAGTGTGTATATTTTTTCCTCTATATCTCTGAGGCCGTAGGGGGAATTTTTTTTTCTCTCAATGGAGATAAAGCAATTGTCTGATCGTGTGGAGCAGCTCGCTGTGGAAGTGCGGGGAATTTCCGCCTACCTTGTTCATTCACATGCTGCTGAACCAAAGATTCCTACACCTGATGTATTTTTTGGGGATCGGTCTAAATTTTTGAATTTCAAAAATAATTGTAAATTATTTTTTGCCTTGAAGCCTAACTCGTCAGGGAGCTCCGCGCAGCAGGTTAAAATTGTCATCTCTTTGCTGCGTGGCGATCCCCAGGATTGGACGTTTTCTTTGAAACCAGATTATCCTATTCTGACTAATGTGAACGCATTCTTTCAAGCTTTGGGGTTGTTGTATGACAAACCTAATGCCATTGATCAGGCTGAAAAGACCCTGCTGGCATTGAGCCAGGGTCGTGATTCTGCAGAATTGTACTGTCAAAAATTCCGAAAGTGGGCAGTACTTACTACCTGGAATGATAATGCCTTGGCTGCTCTCTTTCGGAAGGGGTTGTCAGAAGCCGTAAAAGATACTATGGTGGGATTTCCTGTTCCCTCTGGTCTTGACGATTCTATGTCATTAGCCATTCAGGTTGATCAGCGTTTGCGCGAACGCAAAGCTGCACGAGAGGTGTTGCCACCTGTTGAACAAATGTCTGAACCTATGCAATGTGATAGAGTTTTTTCCAGAGAGCAGCGTCAGGAGTTCAGAAGGCATAATAAGTTGTGTTTTTTCTGTGGAGATGCCTCGCATATTATTTCTGTCTGTCCCAAACGAGAGAAACGCTTTGCACAAACGTTTTCTGTTGGGGGTGTTCAACCTAAGTTTCTTCTGGCTATTACTCTGATCTGCTCCCTGTCCACATTTTCCGCCAAGGCGTTTGTGGATTCGGGAGCAGCCCTAAACCTAATGGACTTGGATTTTGCTAAACGTTGTGGATTTCCGATGACACCTCTGCAGATGCCTATCCCTTTGAGGGGAATTGATGCTACTCCTTTGGCTAAAAATAAACCCCAGTTTTGGACCCAGGTGGTAATGCGGGTCGCCCCAGACCATCAAGAAAATTGCAGATTTCTGGTGTTGCATAATCTGCATGATACTGTTGTTCTGGGGTTTCCCTGGTTACAGATTCATAATCCAGTTTTGGATTGGAAATCTGTGTCTGTGGTGAGTTGGGGTTGTCGGTGTGCCTTTAGTGAGGCTCCGGTGGTTTCCACCTCTCCTCAGTCGCATGATGTTCCTGATTATTTGGCGGACTTTTATGATGTATTTAGTGAGAATGAGTCTGCGTCTCTGCCTCCTCATAGGAGTTATGACTGTGCAATTGAACTGAGCCCGGGGTGTAAATTTCCCAAGGGTCGGCTCTTCAATTTATCTGTACCCGAGCACGAGGCTATGCGATCCTATATTAAGGAGGCGTTGGAGAAGGGTCATATTAGACCATCCTCGTCACCCTTGGGTGCCGTTTTTTTTTTTGTAGCCAAAAACGATGGATCATTAAGTCCTTGTATTGATTATCGTGCCCTCAACAAAATTACTGTTAAATATCAGTATCCGTTACCCCTGATTTCTGATCTATTCTCCAGAGTTAAAGGTGCTTGCTGGTTTACCAAGCTTGACCTCAGGGGGGCGTATAATCTTATTCGCATTAAGCATGGGGATGAATGGAAGATGGCGTTTAATACTCCGGAGGGACATTTTGAGTACCTGGTGATGCCTTTTGGGCTCACTAATGCCCCTTCTATCTTCCAGTGCTTCATGAACGATATTTAAATTTTTGATTATCTATCTGGATGATATTTTGATCTTCTCCAAGGATTGGGATTCTCATGTGGAACATATTCGGACTGTGTTCCGGATCTTGAGGGAGAACTCCCTGTATGTCAAGGGATCTAAATGCCTTTTTGGAGTACAGAGGATTTCTTTTTTGGGATTTATTTTGTCCCCGTCAAATATTGAAATGGACCCGGCCAAGGTACAGGCCATTCACGATTGGGTTCAGCCCACTTCTTTGAAGGCCCTCCAGAAGTTTTTGGGTTTTGCTAATTTTTATCGGAAATTTATAGCAAAATTTTCTAGTATTGCCAAGCCATTGACTGATTTGACTAAAAAGGGTGCTGATGTGTTAAATTGGTCTCCGGAGGCTGTTTCTTCCTTTCAGGAGTTGAAGCGAAGATTCACCTCCGCCCCGGTTTTGTGGCAACCTGATGTCTCACTTCCATTCCAGGTAGAGGTGGATGCTTCTGAGATTGGTGCAGGAGCTGTTTTGTCCCAAAAGGATCCTGTAACATCTAAAATGAATCCCTGTGCTTTCTTTTCCCGAAAGTTCTCTCCATCTGAACGTAACTATGATGTGGGGAATAGGGAACTGTTGGCCATGAAATGGGCATTTGAGGAGTGGAGACATTGGTTGGAGGGAGCTAAGCATCAAGTCGTGGTCCTCACTGACCACAAGAATTTGATTTACCTAGAGTCGGCTAAGCGCTTGAACCCTAGACAGGCTAGGTGGGCCTTGTTTTTTACACGTTTTGATTTTGTGGTTTCTTTTCTTCCTGGAACAAAGAATGTCAAGGCAGACGCCCTCTCTAGGAGCTTCCTTGCTGATTCTCCTGTGGTGACCAAGCCTGCTACCATTTTAGGCGAAGGGGTAGTTCTTTCTGCCATCTCGCCCGATTTGAGACGTGCTCTGGAAGAGTTCCAGGAGGACAAACCTGAGCGTTGTCCCAGTGGAAAGTTGTATGTTCCTGACCAGTGGAAGAAGGGAGTGATGTCTGAAGTTCATTGCTCTGCTTTGGCTGGTCATGCAGGTATTTTTGGTACTAGAGATCTGGTGATTGGCTTTTTTTGGTGGCCCTCCTTGTCTCGTGATGTCAGGAATTTTGTGCAGTCCTGTGGGACGTGCTCCCGGTCTAAATCGTGTTCTCGCTCTAGTGGGTTGTTGATGCCTTTGCCTGTTCCCAAGAGGCCATGGACCCATATTTCAATGGATTTCATCTCTGATATGCCTGTCTCTCAGAGGATGACTGTTATTTGGGTGATTTGTGATAGGTTCTCTAAGATGGTTCATCTTGTACCACTCCCTAAGTTGCCGTCTTCCTCTGAGTTGGTGCCCCTGTTTTTACAACAGGTGGTTCGTTTGCACGGGATTCCTGAGAACATTGTATCTGACAGAGGAGTGCAGTTTGTGTCTAGATTTTGGAGAACTTTCTGTTCCAGGCTGGGAATTCAGTTGTCCTTCTCCTCTGCTTTTCACCCTCAGACCAATGGGCAGACAGAGAGAACAAACCAGACCTTGGAGTCATATTTGAGAGGTTTTATTTCTGCTGATCAGGATGATTGGGTTTCATTTTTGCCCTTGGCCGAATTTGCTTTGAATAATAGAGCTAGTTCTGCCACTTTGATGTCACCTTTTTTTTGTAACTTTGGGTTTCATCCTCGATTTTCTTCAGGGCAGGTGGAGCCCTCTGCCTGCCCAGGTGTTGACACTGTGGTGGAGAGAATGCACCAGATCTGGGACCAAGTGGTGGATAAGTTATCTCTCTCCCAGGAGAAGGCCCAGCGGTTTTCCAACCGACATAGGACCATTGGTCCCCAGTTTAAGGTTGGTGATATGGTGTGGTTATCATCAAAAAATATTGCTATGAAGGTGGCTTCTCCTAAGTTTAAGCCTAGATTTATTGGACCTTACAAGATTGTGGAGATTATTAATCCGGTCTCTTTTCGTTTGGCTCTTCCTGTCACTTTTAAAATCCATAATGTGTTCCATAAATCTTTGTTGAAGAGGTTTGTTGAACCTGTTGTTCCGGGGGTGGCACCTCCAGACCCTGTATTGGTTGAAGGTAACATGGAGTATGAGGTAGAGAAAGTACTGGATTCCCGTCTGGCTAGACGGAGACTCCAGTATTTGGTTAAGTGGAAGGGTTATGGTCAGGAGGATAATTCCTGGGTCTCCGCCTCTGATATTCATGCCAAACGATTGGTGCGTGCCTTTCATCGGGCTCACCCTGATCGCCCTGGTGGCATAGTTGAGGGTTCGGTGACCCCTCCTCAAGTGGGAGGTACTGTTGTGAGTTCATTTTCCCCTTCATTACTGAGGCCCGAGGAACTCCCTCTTCTGGTAAAGAAAGGTAGTGAGCCTGATTGTCAAACACCTGAGGCTGATGATTGTGACTGGCTGAGTGGAGTCACGGACTGGATATAATGCTGCCGACGCCCTTCTGCCCTGCGGGTGATTTCTCTGTGGGATCCTTGGAGACCAGTCTGAATTCCTGCTCCTCCAAAGCTAAGTTTGCTGCTCGGCCTTTTGCTTTTGTGCTTTGACTTTGTTTTTGCTTTGTTTTTCTGGATTTCTGCCATTCCCTGCTGGGGTGTGCTGAATTCATTTAGCTCTGTCTTCTGAAAATACCTGAGTGCTGATTCAGTTTTTGAAGCCTAGCTGCTTCAGGGCCTTTTTCATATCAGCTGGTTGGCTTATGTCTTTGATAGGGTTTTGGCAGATTGCAGACAGCAGCCTTCCTGTCCTTTCCTTTCTAGGTAGTTTTGGGGCCCCGTCTTTGCTCAGTCTATCTTTCTGTCTGTGTTAGTATTTTCATCTTGCTTCACCGTCATTATATGTTGGGGGCTGCCCATTGCTTTGGGGTCTGCTCTGGGGCAGTTTAGATTTCCCCTTTCTTTCTTTAGGCCTATGTATTTCTCCGGCTGTGATCGAGGGGTCTAGGGCATCGTAGGAACCCCCCACAGCTACTGCTAGTTGTGTTGATAGGTTCAGGGGTCTGCAATCTGATAGTTGCCAACTTCTCTGGTTTTCTGGACTTAGCTTGTATTTCTGCTTTTGCCTCCTACGGTGACTCATTCATAACACCCAAGTCTTTTTCACATGTGCTGTTGCTTAGCCCTATTCCTCCCATTCTGTATATGCTTTTTTCATTTTTATTGCCCAGATGTAGTACTTTGCATTTTTCCCTGTTAAAAACCATTCTGTTAGTTGCTGCCCACTTCTCCAGTTTATTTATATCTTTTTGAATCCTCTATCTCTCTTCTCTAGTATGAGCTATCCCTCCTAGCTTTGTGTCATCAGCAAATTTAATATGTTGCTATGGGCACCAGAATCTCCAAATTTGTCTCCCATCAAACACATCTGGGATGTCATTGGTCGGCAATTACATGTTTATAACTTTGTGCCCAAGTGCATTCAGTTTGGCAGAACATTCCTCCGCCATTATTAACCTCACTAATAGCATTTTTTTGTAGACAATATGTCATTCCTGGAGGTTGGGTGCCACTCCATGTGACAATATATAACTAACTTGGCACTTCTTTTTAATTTTAAAATAAACAATTATTTTTATTGCTTAATATACAACAAGGGTAATATTTTGGTCCTACAATTATAGATTTTCGTCAGACGAATTACAATACTTTTTGATATCTCATATGACCATCAAAGTTACTTAATTTGAACTCTGCAAATTGTCCAAGAAATATAATTTCTCCTTGCGTAGATTGGCATGCTAAGCATGCCGAGATGAAGAGACTTAAAGCCGCAATGCTCCTCTGGGAAATATGCAAATTGTCTCTTCAGAGAGGAAGAGAACTAGAACTCTAGTGCCACCTATTGGAAATATGACACTTTGCACTGATGAGGGGCAGTACCCCAAAACACAGTGTCTGGAAATTGAGATTCTCGTTTGGCTTTTTATCCTAAGTCATGTGACAAGGCTCGGTAAAGGGTCAACATTGACTTTTATGATTGCTACTTCCAAGAGGTGGCACTAGAGTTCTAGTCCTCTTCCTCTCTGAAGAGACAATTTTCCCAGAGAAGCATTGCGGCTTTAAGTCTCCTCATCTCGGCATGCTTAGCATGTCAATCGCCGCAAGGAGAAATTATACTTCTTGGATATTTATTTGAACTCCAAATCTTCGATGGAATGTGAAGAGATTGGTTAAGATTCCTCAGGAATGTTGCCTAAAGCTGTGTTGTAGCTATGAATCCAGTTTGAAGCACGTTGTTACAGCCAAAAACTGATCTACTAAGCAATAAGGATGCTTGTCATGAAGGGGGTAAATAATTCTGAAACTACATTAGTAATTAAAAGGTATTTTTTGTATAATTTGGAGAAAAACACTTGTGTATATACACTGATACAATTGTTAGAAAGATAGATAGATAGATAGATAGATAGATAGATAGATAGATAGATAGATAGATAGATAGATAGAAGTATGGGCAATTGCTCTCCTCCCTACACAATAAAATTCTATCATATACTATGCATATATAAATATACTGTATATATAGACATATAAATATAGTTATAATCTATTTCTTCTAATATCTTACCAACAGATTAATGCCTTGGTGACACAATATCTTAGTTCTTCAAACAATACTTTTGATGGAACGACACTTACTGTCTTAGCTACTTATATCTGTGGCTTAAATGAGACACTACTCCAAGAAATTACTGATAATGAACTTAGGTAAGTATCTGCTGCTCTGTTACCTAAATTGATGTAAAGGAAATATTTTCGAATGTAATAAATCTTTAGAGAAGTACATACCATACATGCATTGGAAATACCATGGTCATATGGACATGGACATTAGAGGCACCAAAGTGCCAATTTCTTGCTAAAAAAAAATTGGTTCCTCAGAGGAGGAGCATGTTATAATTACTCATTGTTTCCCTAAAATCTGTGAAAAACAATCCCAGCAGATTTGTTTAATTAATCAACAGCCTTCACCAGAAAAGGCTCAGTTTTAATTTGCCTTTAAAAAAAACATCTAATAAGAGAGTTACTTTTTGATGACTTACCGTATATTAATATAGTGCTCGTATTTAATGTATGTAACTCACCTACTCCTATAACATGCAGCACATCTCTAAAAAAAAGATATCGTTAGTAGAATGTGATGGATTTATTTATTTATTCGTTTTAAGAACTTGCAGCAAACCACTGGATACATCCAATTGCACTCAAGGCCAAAAGGATCTTCTGTACAGCAAGATAAAAGCAGCTTACTCATCGTTTGACAATGCTTCTTATTCTTACTTCGAGATATTAAGTATGGCAATAGGTAAGGCCTCAGTACTGTGGAAACTTGCCAATTTTCTGACTGACTCTAGGAAACTGAATAAAATGATTGCAGGAATGATAGTGGTGAAAGAATTTGGGAATATAGTGCAGTCCTTCTCTTCCAATTTTTACAAAACAACTAATGGAAACTATTTTAAAGAGCATTTCACTACTTATTCTGCAGGGGGCTCATCATCTCAGGATCTCATCTCTTTGGCCAGTACTTTCCCAGAAATGGATCTCACTATGTTTATTGAATTGAATCCTGATGAAGTTAAGGTATACTTATTGGTGTAAAAAGAAAAAAAAGATGCAATCTGTTGGAAAAAATTATAAAAGTTGCACTTATTTTTATGAAATTCAATATTATAAATTCTACAGGGACTGGTAACATTCCCAGAATCACCAACATTTTCATTATCATATATCTAAAAAAACATAAATCAAGAAATGTATCTGCTGACATTAATTGGGAACATTTATTTTTTATACACAATACTCTCAACAAATTCTCTCAATTCTAGAACATGTTCTATGATATTTCGCTATAAAGTATTGGTAAACATTAGAGATCAGAAAATAAATTCAAACCTAATTGAATTCTACTCAAATTTTACAAAAATCTACATTTTTCATTTTTTGTTATAATTCGTTTATGCACGGATTCAGCAAAATGGTGTTTGTTGGTCATTTTTTGAACCACAGGAGAAAGTCAAATAATAAAAAAAAAAAATCGTTGTCGTCACCACACAGCTCACCTCTTCGGCCCCGACGCTATTCACTGAAAACCGTTTGGTCCGCACCACATCATCTGATCCCAAGCCGCTCGCAATGGAATTTTCAGGCCTCTTGCACTATGCTGGACTTTCGGGTGTCATAGCACCCACAAGAGTTCTGCAAATGTGAATGGAAATTCACGTAGAACATCATGATGTCATGAAACCATTGAATTCCCTTACAAGCCCCGTGACAAAAGGAAATCTGTCACAGTGCCAGAAGACCGAAGATTCCAACATGAGCAGTGGGGGATTAAAAGATGGACCAGACGGATGGTGGTGAATAGTGGAAGGGTAGGGGAGTGTAACTTTTTTTATCATTCACAGCTATCTTGCCAGTGGGGAGTACAGAAACAAAAAGTATTGATAAATAATTATAATCATTTACTATACAATATATCAACATTTTGAAAAATTGAGATATAGTTTTACGAAAAGTCTAAGACACTTCCTTAAAATTAAGATTTTGCATTTAAACATTGAAAGAAAAAAAACAATCATATTTATTTTTCAAAACAGCACCAATCCTGTTCACAGACTGTATCACAAAAAGAGTGCCACAGTTTCTTCTCTCCCTTTCAAATGCAAATGCAAACAGCCACTACAATTATTTTCAAAGATGTACAAAATCTTCAGTACGTAATGGAATAATCCATCGCCAATCTCAACAATGTGCAGTTAGTCAACAATGTGCAGTTAGGCCTTTGTAGCAGACGCCATTGTGGCCAAGTCAGCAGAATGATGTTTTATGCAAAAGTGGGAGAGGTCTTCGAAACATTGTAAAGCAGGTGCAGTTGGCCCTTAATGCCTGCTGATAATACCTCTCTTAACTTGCCAACAATGGAGCCTGCTACACCTCATCGAAGACAACTAACTTCACATTGGGGAGAATGGGGATAGAATAAGCCGCTGTGTACTAAAGATTTTGTATGTCATGGAAATGTATCTTTATAAAAAATCATTGAACATTCTGGCTGTTATATAGCATGCTGAGATCTATGACTTTTAGTAGGCCATAAAGTGAAACTTTAAAAGACAAGGCTATGTATTTATGTATGTTAAAGGTCATAACATTGAAAGTCCCTTATATACCGCATAAACAATCAAAAGCAGAAACAAGACAACTAGAAAACAGAGAAGAAACTTGTAGTATTGTTTTAATATAAGATAAATCTTTTAAAAATTGACATAACATTCCATTGTTATTTTATTGTTATGTTGGATAGAAATTAACAGCGCAAGATATTAAGGATCTTCTTGGAAACAGCGTAGCTGACATCAACACAATTTCCAACAGCGAAGTAATCAAAGCCTGGGTGTCGGTAAATACACCAACGGAGATCAGCAATCTGGGACTTAACATATCTCTTGTAATAAATGAAACTACAGAGGTAGGTGAAAGCCGAGTCTTGATTAAAATCTTCAGTAGTAACATATGCAAAATTTATAATGCATATCATAGGTCTTAATTTATTTTGGCCAATCTTTAGGTTGTTAGTTCGCTAGTAAAAAAATCTAACTTAGTTTTAAGATGCCAGAGATTTCTACAAAAAATGGCAGTAATTACAGGCCCAAATTATAGACAATAAAGAAGAATGTGCTTAGCCATCAATAAAATGGTTTACTTATTTCACAGTTTAGAATCATAGAATCATAATGTTCAACAGCATCTCCAATTAGAAATGTGTATGATCTGTTATGAGGAGGCATAGATATTTAAAGGGAACCTGTCAGCAGGAATGAGCACAGTAACCTAAAGACACTGTCAGGTCAGCATTGTCATACTGATTAAAATGATACCTGGTGATGAAATCCATCTTGTGGTTGTTAATCTTTAATTTCAGCTTTGAGCTATTGATATGCTCGTGCTCTGGGGCCTGTGGAGGGTCTTCATGTGGTGTTCTGATTAGGTATTCATAATGCAGACTGCTGACAGGTCTCTGATCCCTCACTGACCTGTCCCCTAGTTTACATAATGAATAGTGATGAGCGAGTATACTCGTTGCTTGGGTTTTTCGGGTGTCCTCCGAGTATTTTGTAGTGCTTGGAGATTTAGTATTCGTCGTCTCATCTGCATGATCTGCGACTTGTAGACAGCTTGAATACATGTGTGGAATGCCTGTTTGTTAGGGAATTCCCACATATATTCAGCTTGTCTACAAGTTGCAAATCATGCAGCTGAGACGACGAATACTAAATCTACGAGCATGCCAAAATACTCGGAGGACAACTGAGCATGCTCGGAAAAATCCAAGAAACGAGTATACTCGCTCATCACTAATAATGATTATATGAATATATGGTGATCCGATAGCTGCTACTGCACAGGCACAGGTGGCGCCATCTTGCTAAAGGAAAAAAACATTTCCCCCTCCAACATGGCGCTACTGGTGTCTGCGCAGTAGCAGCTATCAGCGATTACCGATAGCTGCTACTGCACAAATGCCGCCGGCGCCCTTAGAGGGATTTTTTTTGTTTTCTAGCAAGATGGCGCCGCCGGCACCTGCGCAATAGCAGCTATCGGCGATCACCGATAGCTGCTACTACACAGATGCCAGCGGCGCCATCTTGGAAGAGGAATTTTTTTCTTTTCTCTATCAAAATGGCATTGCGGATGCCTGCGCAATAGCAGCTATCAGTGATCGCTGATAGCTGCCACTGTGCAGGCGTCATCTTGGAGAATTTTTTTTTCCTCTACAAAGATGGTGCTACTGGCGCCTGCGCAGTAGCAGCTATCGGATCACTGATAGCTGATACTGTGCAAGCGCGGTTGGTGCCATTTTCAAACAGATTTTTTTTCTCATGAATTTCAGGATAACCTCAAACAAATGAATTACATACAGTGGGGAAAAAAGTATTTAGTCAGTCAGCAATAGTGCAAGTTCCACCACTTAAAAAGATGAGAGGCGTCTGTAATTTACATCATAGGTAGACCTCAACTATGGGAGACAAACTGAGAAAAAAAAATCCAGAAAATCACATTGTCTGTTTTTTTTTTCATTTTATTTGCATATTATGGTGGAAAATAAGTATTTGGTCAGAAACAAGCAATCAAGATTTCTGGCTCTCACAGACCTGTAACTTCTTCTTTAAGAGTCTCCTCTTTCCTCCACTCATTACCTGTAGTAATGGCACCTGTTTAAACTTGTTATCAGTATAAAAAGACACCTGTGCACACCCTCAAACAGTCTGACTCCAAACTCCACTATGGTGAAGACCAAAGAGCTGTCAAAGGACACCAGAAACAAAATTGTAGCCCTGCACCAGGCTGGGAAGACTGAATCTGCAATAGCCAACCAGCTTGGAGTGAAGAATTCAACTGTGGGAGCAATAATTAGAAAATGGAAGACATACAAGACCACTGATAATCTCCCTCGATCTGGTGCTCCACGCAAAATCCCACCCCGTGGGGTCAGAATGATCACAAGAACGGTGAGCAAAAATCCCAGAACCACGCGGGGGGACCTAGTGAATGAACTGCAGAGAGCTGGGACCAATGTAACAAGGCCTACCATAAGTAACACACTACGCCACCATGGACTCAGATCCTGCAGTGCCAGACGTGTCCTACTGCTTAAGCCTGTACATGTCCGGGCCCGTCTGAAGTTTGCTAGAGAGCATTTGGATGATCCAGAGGAGTTTTGGGAGAATGTCCTATGGTCTGATGAAACCAAACTGGAACTGTTTGGTAGAAACACAACTTGTCGTGTTTGGAGGAAAAAGAATACTGAGTTGCATCCATCAAACACCATACCTACTGTAAAGCATGGTGGTGGAAACATCATGCTTTGGGGCTGTTTCTCTGCAAAGGGGCCAGGACGACTGATCCGGGTACATGAAAGAATGAATGGGGCCATGTATCGTGAGATTTTGAGTGCAAACCTCCTTCCATCAGCAAGGGCATTGAAGATGAAACGTGGCTGGGTCTTTCAACATGACAATGATCCAAAGCACACCGCCAGGGCAACGAAGGAGTGGCTTCGTAAGAAGCATTTCAAGGTCCTGGAGTGGCCTAGCCAGTCTCCAGATATCAACCCTATAGAAAACCTTTGGAGGGAGTTGAAAGTCCGTGTTGCCAAGCGAAAAGCCAAAAACATCACTGCTCTAGAGGAGATCTGCATGAAGGAATGGGCCAACATACCAACAACAGTGTGTGGCAACCTTGTGAAGACTTACAGAAAACGTTTGACCTCTGTCATTGCCAACAAAGGATATATCACAAAGTATTGAGATGAAATTTTGTTTCTGACCAAATACTTATTTTCCACCATAATATGCAAATAAAATGAAAAAAAAAACAGACAATGTGATTTTCTGGATTTTTTTTTCTCAGTTTGTCTCCCATAGTTGAGGTCTACCTATGATGTAAATTACTGACGCCTCTCATCTTTTTAAGTGGTGGAACTTGCACTATTGCTGACTGGCTAAATACTTTTTTTCCCCACTGTACATATTACATATGTGTTCATGCTGCAGTGGAGGCGCCACCGCCGGCAACTGCCTGCAGAAGGGGAATTATTTTCCAAGATTTATATATATATACAATATTCATTATGTAAAAAAGGGGGCAGGTTACTGAGGGATCAGTGACCTGTCATAAGCCAGACTGATGAATACTTAAGCAGAGCACCACATAAAGACCTCCCCCGAAGCATCAGCATATCATTAATTTAAAAATGAAAATGAAAATTAAACAACCACAAGAGGGATTTCATTAACAGAGGTATCACTCTAATCAGTAAAATGGCACTGATCTAACACTGTCTGTAGGTTACTGTGCACAATCCTGCTGACAGGTTTCCCTTTAAGAATGCATCTAGTTTACTCTCTGGCCTCCCCTCTAGCACTCTGACTCCGCTCCAGACCATCCTACAATCTGCTGCCTGACTAATCCACCTGTCTCCCCGCTATTCCCCAGCCTCCCCCCCTATGCCAGGCCCCTCACTGGCTTCCTATCGCCCAGAGGCTCCAATTCAAAACCCTAACAATGACATACAAAGCCATCCACAACCTGTCTCCTCCATACATCTGTGACTTGGTCTCTAGGTACCTACCCACACGCAACCTTCAATCATCTCAAGATCTCCTTCTCTACTCCCCCCTTATCACAACCGCATACAAGACTTCTCCTGTGCTTCCCCCATACTCTGGAACTCCCTGCCGCAACACATCAGACTCTCACCATCAATGGAAAGCTTCAAGAAGAACCTGAAGACCCAACTGTTCCAACAAGCCTACAGCCTGCAATGATCCTCGGTCTACTGAACCACAGCACAACCTGCTCTACCCTCTCCTACTGTATCCTCACCCATCCCTGTAGACTGTGAGTCCTTGCGGGCAGGGTCCCCTCTCCTTATGTACTTGTGTGTCCCTTGTCTTACACATGTTTATTATACTTGTTTATATTTCCCCTTTTCACATGTAAAGCGCCATGGAATAAATGGCGCTATATAAATGCATAATAACAATAATAATAATAACTAGTTTTTCACCAAGGTTATTTTTATTTCCAAGAATACTTTTACACCAGAAGTGTTGGCTGACCTTGTGATCAAGACAGATGTTCTTCAGAATGAAACCTTGCTCATTTCATATTTAAGTAAGGTGGAATTAGAAAATATCACCATCTTTTTGACTTCCTTAACAACTGCTGCACTAAAGGTAAGCAGTTTTTCTCCTCAAACTGATATCTATTACCTTAAAAAATATCATATTTACAGCTGAATGATAACCTAAAAGATACACAAAAGACTGCTAGTCAGGTGTCAGTTAAAGCTGGGTCTATTGTCATAATATCTTAGTAAAATCATTGTTCTTTCTCAAGGCAAATCTGTCTCAAGGTGAGGTAGACAAAGTAAAACAAACTCTCTTGGCTGTGGAACTTCAGCAACTTCAGTCCAGCTTCTCTAGTTATACCACTGAGCAATGGCGGGTTTTATTTGAGATCCACTTGACACTCTTGATCCAATATTTCAATGCAACCATACTTCAGCTCCTGCCAACAAGCATTTCCTGCAGTTCCTATCAAGCAATGTAAGTACTAGGCACAGGCAGAATTAAAGGGAACCTGTCAATTGATTCATACTGCACAAACCGAGAGCAGTAAGAATCTGAGTCTCCCTACATGATTGCAGACAGGTATATTTCTTTCTGAAACACTATGATAATTCACAGAAAATATCTTTAAACAAATTTAACTTTAGTAACAAAAGACTTTTTGATCACCTTTAGCAATGCTGTGAGCAGGCCAGGGAATCACAGCCGAAGATGACACTAATCTAGCTAGTCTAGCTACCTAATTATCAAAGTGAAGGAAAAGATGTTGAAAGGTATCCCACTTGGGAAAGACCTGACAATCACCAGCTGTGACAATAGGAGATGGCCAAAGGCGGAGCCAGAGAAAAATTACTGTCTGCAAACATGCACCCAAGCAGCATTAAAAAGCTGTCAAATTTAAAATCATGGAGAAAAGAAAACTGATAAATCATTTACATCTTTCATTTGTCATGCAGAGTAAAAGAATTTAGCCTTAATTCATCCATGCTGAAAGATGACACAGGAAAAGATATCTATGATTTCTTTATCAAACGATACATGACTCAACAAGCACATACATCAGGTATGACTCCAAATGGGATAGCTAAACTATGAAACTGCACAGCAAATTTACTATAAATAATATAATTTACGACATTTATCGACTTCTAACATGACGTGTTTCTAACCTTTCTTCATTTACAGATATTGCTTGTGGAGATGCTGATTACGAAACCTGGATTCAGAGTAATTTTGCCTATTTTTTCAAATATTCGACAACAGAAGATCTGATCATTTACAACAAAAATCTTACACAGGTAGGCGTACTGTATATCCAAACAAGTTAAGATTAACCAGAAATATGGTCTGCTAAATACTCCTGCCTAAATTTTTTAAATGGTAACTTTAGTGTTCCAGATCCATACTTTTTTGCAGCAGGCGTCAATTAAAGATTAATGCTGTTTTTGAAAGTTTAACTAAGTTTTAATTTCACTGGAGTAAATTTAGCTCCACATCAAAATTATAAAAAGTAGCAAACAAACAGATGCAGTCATTTTAAAAAAGATTTTTAAGATAGTCCAAGGACAAAAAATAGTTAACCTGTTTCACAGTCCATTACAAAATACCATATTTAATTGAACCGCTAGAGAAATCTATCTATGTATTTTCTATATCATCTGTTATGTAGAGGCTTGGATTTTTAAGAATGCCAGGGCTGTTTTTTTTGCACAAAAACTTTATTTTTTTTCAGACTACTCTCACACCAAATGTGTTGGCTGACCTTGTGACCAGGACAGATGCTCTTCAGAATGAAACCTTGCTCATTTCATATCTAATTAAGGTGGAGTTAGAAAACGTCACCATCTTTTTGACTGCTCTGACATCGGCATCAGTAAAGGTAAGCAATTCTGATCCTCAATCTGATGTTTTTGAACTTAAAGATGATCATTACATTTGCAGTTCAAGGATAAATTAACATTCACACCAATGATTACTACTAGGCTAACAGTTAGAGTACAATTGTTTATTGAGAAGATAGTAAAACTTATTTTATTTCCATAGGCAAATCTGTCTCTGGAGCTGGTAGACAATGTCAAGGAAACTCTCCTGGCTGTGGAGCTTCAGCAACTTCAGTCCAGCTTCTCTAGTTATACCACTGAGCAATGGCAAGCTTTGTTTGAGATCCACATAACTCTCTTAATCCAATATTTCAATGCAACTTTACTTAAGCTCCTGCCAACAAGCATTTCCTGCGATTCCTATCAAGCCATGTAAGTACCAAGCAAATACAAAGAAACTAAAGGACACCTACAACCTCTTCTTTTGTAAAAGAGGACAAAGAAAACTTTCAAGATACCTATATATGATGAAATCCTGATATATCATTTATATGTTTAATCCTGACACAGAGTAAAGGGATTCAGCCTTGCTTCTTCGAACCTGGATGATGACACTGGCAGAGATATCTACAATTTCTTTATCAAAAGATATATGACTCAAAAAGCAACTTCTGCAGGTATGGATGCTCCTGGTGAGATTGATAGGCTATGAAAACAGATTTTCTATAAATATTACATTCCTTCATTTTATAAAGTATCTTTATTAACTTTGGACAATGCATGATTCTTCCCATTCTTCATTTACAGATATTGCTTGTGGCACTGTTGACTATGAAACGTGGATTCAGAGTAATTTTGATTATTTCTTCAAGTATGTCACAGCAGAAGATCTGATCATTTACAACAAAAACCTCACACAGGTAGGCAGACATCCAAATAAATTTAGATGAACCAGGAATAAGGCTGTGGTCTTTATTTTTAATTTCTTACTTTAGCATTTCCGATCCATGCTTCATTTTTCCGGTTGGTTTCAATGTCAGAAAAGCAACAGAATCTAGAATTTAAGATTAATATTCTTTTTGCTTATATTTTGAAGGTTTCCATTGCATTTCACTAAATATAGCTCCCCATGTATACTTTCAAATGTAGCCAATGAATGCAATACCATGAGTTTGGAAATACAAAGTAATTTTAATAGAAATTTCATGGACCAAGGACGAAGAATGCCTGAGCTGTTCCATAGTCCACCAACAAAAACCAAGTTTAATTTCGCCTCCAAAGGGAAATCTATTGATATTTTTCTGTTTATAATCTGTTAAGTGGAGGCTATTTTTAAGAATGCCACGGCTGCTTTTCCACCAAGACTATCTTTTTTCCAGATTGCTCTCACACCAAATGAGTTGGCTGGCCTTGTGACGAGGACAGATGTTCTTCAGAACGAAACCTTGCTCATTTCATATCTAAGTAAGGTGGAGCTAGAAAATGTCACCATCTTTTTGACTGCTCTGACATCGGCATCAGTAAAGGTAAGAAATTCTGATCCTCAATCTGATGTTTTTGAAATTAAAGATTATCATTACAGTTGCAGTTCGAGGAAAAATTAACAATTACATCAAAGAATACTTCTAGGGTACAGTTAGAGTACAATTGCTTTATTGAGAAGTTAGTAAAACTTATTTTATTTCCATAGGCAAATCTGTCTCTGGAGCTGGTAGACAATGTCAAGGAAACTCTCCTGGCTGTGGAGCTTCAGCAACTTCAGTCCAGCTTCTCTAATTATAGCACTGAGCAATGGCAGGCTTTGTTTGACGTCCACATAACTCTCTTAATCCAATATTTCAATGCAACCTTACTTGAGCTTCTGCCAACAAGCATTTCCTGTGGCTCCTATCAAGCCATGTAAGTACCAAGTAAATACACAGAAACTAAAGGACATCTACAACCTCTTTTTTTGTAAAACAGGACAAAGAAAAAATTTAAGATACCCATATATGATGAAATCCTGATATATCATTTATATCTTTATTCCTGACACAGAGTAAAGGGATTCAGCCTTGCTTCTTCTAACCTGGATGATGCCACCGGCAGAGATATCTACAATTTCTTTATCAAAAGATATTTGACTCAACAAGCAACTTCTGCAGGTATGGATGCTTGTGGTGAGATTGATAGGCTATGAAAACAGATATTCAATAAATATTACATTTCTTCATTTTATACAGTAACTTTATTAACTTTGGACAATGCATGATTCTTCCCATTCTTAATTCACAGATGTTGCTTGTGGCACTGTTGACTATGAAACCTGGATTCAGAGTAATTTTGACTATTTCTTCAAGTATGTCACAACAGAAGATCTGGTCATTTACATTAAAAACTTCACACAGGTAGGCAGACATCCAAATAAATTTAGATGAACCAGGAATAAGGCTGTGGTCTTTAATTTTTAAGTCCTTACTTAGCGTTTCCGATCCATACTTCATTTTTCCAGTAGGTTTCAATGTCAGAAAAGCAACAGAATCTAGACTTTAAGGTTAATACTGTTTTTGCTTAGATTCTGAAGGCTTTCATTGCATTTCACTAAATTTACTTACCCATGTATACTTTCAAATGTAGCCAATAAATGCAATACCATGAGTTTGGGAATACAAAGTCATTTTAATAGAAATATCAAGGACCAAGAATGCCTAAGCTGTTCCACAGTCCATCAACAAATACCATGTTTAACTCCATCTACAAGAGGAAATCTATTGATATTTTTCTGTGTATGATCTGCTAAGTGGAGGCTATTTTAAGAATTCCAGGGCTGCTTTTTCAACAAGAATATTTTTTTTCCAGATTGCTCTCACACCAAATGAATTGGCTGACCTTGTGACCAGGACAGATGTTCTTCAGAACGAGACCTTGCTCATTTCATATCTAAGGAAGGTGGAGTTAGAAAATGTCACCATCTTTTTGACTGCTCTGACATCGGCATTGGTAAAGGTAAGCAATTCTGATCCTCAATCTGATGTTTTTGAACATAAAGATGATCATTACATTTGCAGTTCGAGGATAAATTAACATTCACACCGACGATTACTACTAGGGTACCAGTTAGAGTACAATTGTTTTATTGACAAATTAGTAAAACTTATTTTATTTCCATAGGCAAATCTGTCTCTGGAGCTGGTAGACAATGTCAAGGAAACTCTCCTGGCTGTGGAGCTTCAGCAACTTCAGTCCAGCTTCTCTAATTATAGCACTGAGCAATGGCAGGCTTTGTTTGACGTCCACATAACTCTCTTAATCCAATATTTCAATGCAACCTTACTTGAGCTTCTGCCAACAAGCATTTCCTGCAGTTCCTATCAAGCCATGTAAGTACCAACCAAATACACAGAAACGAAAGGACACCTACAACCTCTTCTTTTGTAAAAGAGGACAAAGAAAACTTTCAAGATACCTATATATGATGAAATCCTGATATATCATTTATATCTTTATTATGACACAGAGTAAAGGGATTCAGCCTTGCTTCTTCCAAACTGGATGCTGACACCTGCAGAGATATCTACAATTTCTTTATCAAAAGATATATGACTCAAAAAGCAACTTCTGCAGGTATGGATGCTCCTGGTGAGATTGATAGGCTATGAAAACAAATTTTCTATAAATATTACGTTCCTTCTTTTTATTCAGTATGTTTATTAACTTTGGACAATGCATGATTCTTCCCATTCTTCATTTACAGGTATTGCTTGTGGCACTGTGAACTATGAAACCTGGATTCAGAGTAATTTTGACTATTTCTTCAAGTATGTCACAGCAGAAGATCTGGTCATTTACAACAAAAACCTGACACAGGTAGGCAGACATCTAAATAAATTTAGATGAACAGGAATAAAGCTATGGTCTTTATTTTTTAAGTCCTTACTTTAGCGATTCCGATCCCTACTTCGTCTCTCCGATGGGTTTCAATGTCAGAAAAACAACAGAATCTAGAATTTAAGGATATTATTCTTTTTGCTTAGATTTTGAGGGTTTTCATTGCATTTCACTAAATTTAGCTCCCGATGTATACTTTCAAATGTAGCCAATAAATGCAATACCTTGAGTTTGGAAATACAAAGTCATTTTAATAGAAATTTTATGGAACAAGGACAAAAAGTGCCTGAGCTGTTCTATAGTCCATCAACAAATACCATGTTTAACTCCAGCTACAAGAGGAAATCTATTGATATTTTTCTGTGTGTGATCTGTAAGTGGAGGCTATTTTTAAGAATGCCACGGCTGCTTTTCCACCAAGATTATGTTTTTTCCAGGTTGCTCTCACACCAAATGAGTTGGCTGACCTTGTGACCAGGACAGATGTTCTTCAGAATGAAACCTTGCTCATTTCGTATCTAAGTAAAGTTGAGTTAGAAAATGTCACCATCTTTTTGACTGCTCTGACATCGGCATCAGTAAAGGTAAGCAATTCTGATCCTCATTCTGATGTTTTTGAACCTAAAGATGATCATTACATTTGCAGTTCAAGGATAAACTAGCATTCACACAAATGATTACTACTAGGGTACCAGTTAGAGTAGAATTGTTTTATTGAGAAGTTAGTAAAACTTATTTTATTTCCATAGGCAAATCTGTCTCTGGAGCTGGTAGACAATGTCAAGGAAACTCTCCTGGCTATGGAGCTTCAGCAACTTCAGTCCAGCTTCTCTAATTATAGCACTGAGCAATGGCAGGCTTTGTTTGACGTCCACATAACTCTCTTAATCCAATATTTCAATGCAACCTTACTTGAGCTTCTGCCAACAAGCATTTCCTGTGGCTCCTATCAAGCCATGTAAGTACCAAGTAAATACACAGAAACTAAAGGACATCTACAACCTCTTTTTTTGTAAAAGAGGACAAAGAAAAAATTTAAGATACCCATATCTGATGAAATCCTGATATATCATTTATATCTTTATTCCTGACACAGAGTAAAGGGATTCAGCCTTGCTTCTTCTAACCTGGATGATGCCACCGGCAGAGATATCTACAATTTCTTTATCAAAAGATATTTGACTCAACAAGCAACTTCTGCAGGTATGGATGCTTGTGGTGAGATTGATGGGCTATGAAAACAGATATTCAATAAATATTACATTCCTTCATTTTATACAGTAACTTTATTAACTTTGGACAATGCATGATTCTTCCCATTCTTAATTCACAGATGTTGCTTGTGGCACTGTTGACTATGAAACCTGGATTCAGAGTAATTTTGACTATTTCTTCAAGTATGTCACAACAGAAGATCTGGTCATTTACATTAAAAACTTCACACAGGTAAGCAGACATCCAAATAAATTTAGATGAACCAGGAATAAGGCTGTGGTCTTTAATTTTTAAGTCCTTACTTAGCGTTTCCGATCCATACTTCATTTTTCCAGTAGGTTTCAATGTCAGAAAAGCAACAGAATCTAGACTTTAAGGTTAATACTGTTTTTGCTTAGATTCTGAAGGCTTTCATTGCATTTCACTAAATTTACTTACCCATGTATACTTTCAAATGTAGCCAATAAATGCAATACCATGAGTTTGGGAATACAAAGTCATTTTAATAGAAATATCAAGGACCAAGAATGCCTAAGCTGTTCCACAGTCCATCAACAAATACCATGTTTAACTCCATCTACAAGAGGAAATCTATTGATATTTTTCTGTGTATGATCTGCTAAGTGGAGGCTATTTTAAGAATTCCAGGGCTGCTTTTTCAACAAGAATATTTTTTTTCCAGATTGCTCTCACACCAAATGAATTGGCTGACCTTGTGACCAGGACAGATGTTCTTCAGAACGAGACCTTGCTCATTTCATATCTAAGGAAGGTGGAGTTAGAAAATGTCACCATCTTTTTGACTGCTCTGACATCGGCATTGGTAAAGGTAAGCAATTCTGATCCTCAATCTGATGTTTTTGAACATAAAGATGATCATTACATTTGCAGTTCGAGGATAAATTAACATTCACACCGACGATTACTACTAGGGTACCAGTTAGAGTACAATTGTTTTATTGACAAATTAGTAAAACTTATTTTATTTCCATAGGCAAATCTGTCTCTGGAGCTGGTAGACAATGTCAAGGAAACTCTCCTGGCTGTGGAGCTTCAGCAACTTCAGTCCAGCTTCTCTAATTATAGCACTGAGCAATGGCAGGCTTTGTTTGACGTCCACATAACTCTCTTAATCCAATATTTCAATGCAACCTTACTTGAGCTTCTGCCAACAAGCATTTCCTGCAGTTCCTATCAAGCCATGTAAGTACCAACCAAATACACAGAAACGAAAGGACACCTACAACCTCTTCTTTTGTAAAAGAGGACAAAGAAAACTTTCAAGATACCTATATATGATGAAATCCTGATATATCATTTATATCTTTATTATGACACAGAGTAAAGGGATTCAGCCTTGCTTCTTCCAAACTGGATGCTGACACCTGCAGAGATATCTACAATTTCTTTATCAAAAGATATATGACTCAAAAAGCAACTTCTGCAGGTATGGATGCTCCTGGTGAGATTGATAGGCTATGAAAACAAATTTTCTATAAATATTACGTTCCTTCTTTTTATTCAGTATGTTTATTAACTTTGGACAATGCATGATTCTTCCCATTCTTCATTTACAGGTATTGCTTGTGGCACTGTGAACTATGAAACCTGGATTCAGAGTAATTTTGACTATTTCTTCAAGTATGTCACAGCAGAAGATCTGGTCATTTACAACAAAAACCTGACACAGGTAGGCAGACATCTAAATAAATTTAGATGAACAGGAATAAAGCTATGGTCTTTATTTTTTAAGTCCTTACTTTAGCGATTCCGATCCCTACTTCGTCTCTCCGATGGGTTTCAATGTCAGAAAAACAACAGAATCTAGAATTTAAGGATATTATTCTTTTTGCTTAGATTTTGAGGGATTTCATTGCATTTCACTAAATTTAGCTCCCGATGTATACTTTCAAATGTAGCCAATAAATGCAATACCTTGAGTTTGGAAATACAAAGTCATTTTAATAGAAATTTTATGGAACAAGGACAAAAAGTGCCTGAGCTGTTCTATAGTCCATCAACAAATACCATGTTTAACTCCAGCTACAAGAGGAAATCTATTGATATTTTTCTGTGTGTGATCTGTAAGTGGAGGCTATTTTTAAGAATGCCACGGCTGCTTTTCCACCAAGATTATGTTTTTTCCAGGTTGCTCTCACACCAAATGAGTTGGCTGACCTTGTGACCAGGACAGATGTTCTTCAGAATGAAACCTTGCTCATTTCGTATCTAAGTAAAGTTGAGTTAGAAAATGTCACCATCTTTTTGACTGCTCTGACATCGGCATCAGTAAAGGTAAGCAATTCTGATCCTCATTCTGATGTTTTTGAACCTAAAGATGATCATTACATTTGCAGTTCAAGGATAAACTAGCATTCACACAAATGATTACTACTAGGGTACCAGTTAGAGTAGAATTGTTTTATTGAGAAGTTAGTAAAACTTATTTTATTTCCATAGGCAAATCTGTCTCTGGAGCTGGTAGACAATGTCAAGGAAACTCTCCTGGCTATGGAGCTTCAGCAACTTCAGTCCAGCTTCTCTAATTATAGCACTGAGCAATGGCAGGCTTTGTTTGACGTCCACATAACTCTCTTAATCCAATATTTCAATGCAACCTTACTTGAGCTTCTGCCAACAAGCATTTCCTGTGGCTCCTATCAAGCCATGTAAGTACCAAGTAAATACACAGAAACTAAAGGACATCTACAACCTCTTTTTTTGTAAAACAGGACAAAGAAAAAATTTAAGATACCCATATATGATGAAATCCTGATATATCATTTATATCTTTATTCCTGACACAGAGTAAAGGGATTCAGCCTTGCTTCTTCTAACCTGGATGATGCCACCGGCAGAGATATCTACAATTTCTTTATCAAAAGATATTTGACTCAACAAGCAACTTCTGCAGGTATGGATGCTTGTGGTGAGATTGATGGGCTATGAAAACAGATATTCAATAAATATTACATTCCTTCATTTTATACAGTAACTTTATTAACTTTGGACAATGCATGATTCTTCCCATTCTTAATTCACAGATGTTGCTTGTGGCACTGTTGACTATGAAACCTGGATTCAGAGTAATTTTGACTATTTCTTCAAGTATGTCACAACAGAAGATCTGGTCATTTACATTAAAAACTTCACACAGGTAAGCAGACATCCAAATAAATTTAGATGAACCAGGAATAAGGCTGTGGTCTTTAATGTTTAAGTCCTTACTTAGCGTTTCCGATCCATACTTCATTTTTCCAGTAGGTTTCAATGTCAGAAAAGCAACAGAATCTAGAATTTAAGGTTAATACTGTTTTTGCTTAGATTCTGAAGGCTTTCATTGCATTTCACTAAATTTACTTACCCATGTATACTTTCAAATGTAGCCAATAAATGCAATACCATGAGTTTGGAAATACAAAGTCATTTTAATAGAAATATCAAGGACCAAGAATGCCTAAGCTGTTCCACAGTCCATCAACAAATACCATGTTTAACTCCATCTACAAGAGGAAATCTATTGATATTTTTCTGTGTATGATCTGCTAAGTGGAGGTTATTTTTAAGAATTCCAGGGCTGCTTTTTCACCAAGACTATTTTTTTTCCAGATTGCTCTCACACCAAATGAATTGGCTGACCTTGTGACCAGGACAGATGTTCTTCAGAACGAGACCTTGCTCATTTCATATCTAAGGAAGGTGGAGTTAGAAAATGTCACCATCTTTTTGACTGCTCTGACATCGGCATCAGTAAAGGTAAGCAATTCTGATCCTCAATCTGATGTTTTTGAACATAAAGATGATCATTACATTTGCAGTTCGAGGATAAATTAACATTCACACCAACGATTACTACTAGGGTACCAGTTAGAGTACAATTGTTTTATTGACAAGTTAGTAAAACTTATTTTATTTCCATAGGCAAATCTGTCTCTGGAGCTGGTAGACAATGTCAAGGAAACTCTCCTGGCTGTGGAGCTTCAGCAACTTCAGTCCAGCTTCTCTAATTATAGCACTGAGCAATGGCAGGTTTTATTTGAGATCCACATAACTCTCTTAATCCAATATTTCAATGCAACCTTACTTGAGCTTCTGCCAACAAGCATTTCCTGCGATTCCTATCAAGCAATGTAAGTACCAACCAAATACACAGAAACTAAAGGACACCTACAACCTCTTCTTTTGTAAAAGAGGACAAAGAAAACTTTCAAGATACCTATATATGATGAAATCCTGATATATCATTTATATCTTTATTCCTGACACAGAGTAAAGGGATTCAGCCTTGCTTCTTCCAAACTGGATGATGACACCTGCAGAGATATCTACAATTTCTTTATCAAAAGATATATGACTCAAAAAGCAACTTCTGCAGGTATGGATGCTCCTGGTGAGATTGATTGGCTATGAAAACAAATTTTCTATAAATATTACGTTCCTTCTTTTTATACAGTATGTTTATTAACTTTGTTTTCAAATGATCTTTATTGGTATTTTAAATTTTTAAAAGGTATGGGTAAAGGGTAGGGAAAAGAGGTAGGAAAGTAAGGTGATAAGGAGGAAAGGGCAATGGAACAAGAGAAAGAAGGGATGGGGAAAGTAGTAAAAAAAAAAAACCCCTATAAAGATAGGGGAAAGACAGGCATACATATATACACTATCATGGGTTATATACAGTTGAACACGTAAAGCTTAATAAAGTATCCAGTAAATGATTGTGTGCATATCATACAGTAAATCTGCACAAGGTTTAAGTTGCTTATTACAAACACCAACACCTGTAAATAAAAAAGCAATACAATAATATACCTCAATGAATCCTAAGTTACTCCTAGCAAAACACATACAGTTTAATACAGAAGCTGAGAAAGTTGCTTATTATAAACGCCAACACTTGTTAAAAAACAAAAAGACAGTACACAAAGTATATAGTTTTACAATACTTGAGACTACAGATCACTGCAAGTAATCGCTTAATAAATATATATAGACCTGTCGCGTCCGGGTACACATATAAGTGACCCTAAGACCTTGGGGAGGTAAAGTCCGGTTCATTCAAGAGCCATAAAGTGGAAAATACTTCTTTGCCAATCAAAATACTTATAAACCTCAAGACACTCAGTTTGGACACGGATCTGAATTGGGCGGCGAGGAGGATCCAATTGAGGCCCCAGAAGAGATTATTCCAGCAGATATTAAAAAGTCGATTCCCTCTTCTGGTGAGGAAACAGGAATTATTCTGGATGCAAACTTCACTTGCAAAGTAGAAAATTGAGTCCAGTTATAAGAGATTCCGCTACACAGGAGCTTATGGGTGGTAAATTGAAACAGCTTGCGTTTTTGTAGGGTTGATCTAGACAGGTCCTTAAAGATCAGGTGTTTATATGGAGACTGTAGTAGTAGCGGGTCTTTTGATATCCCTAAAAGTGTATTCCTTACCCAGTTGGGGTAAAATGAGACAATAACGTCTCTGCTTACACTTGAGGGCAGGGAAGGCGGTCTACGTATTCTGAAAGCTTTTTCAATCAAATTGGTTTCTTTAAGATTCGGGATCAAATGGGAGGTCATCATGGAAATGTATTCTTTCAGTTGTGAGGACTGCACTGATTCAGGGATTCCTCTAATCTTTATGTTATTTCTCCGCTTATAATCCTCAAAACTAGCCAAGGAATCCCTAAAGGAGATATTGTCTTTTCGTAATTTATCCATTGATTCCGTGAATGTAGGGAGGATCTGAGGTAGTTTTGAATCTATAGTGTCATGATTTTTAAGAGAATCCGGTATTTTTTGATTTTTTGTAAATTTATCAAAATCCTTAGTGGAATTTGGATAGGAATCATCAGTTAAACGCAGCAAGGTGTCTTTAAAGAAATTTTTTACAAAAACCTCAGATGCCTTAGATTCTGTATGTTGCTTAAGTGGGTTTCCCTGGACAACGTGATTTCCAACGGAAACATCCAAAGATTCCAAAAAAGCTCTAAACATCCTGGCTACAAAGCCTTCTGTGGGATAGTCATCTGAGGCAGGTATGTCATCTAATAATGAGGTAATTTTCTCGAGCCTGTCCTTTACCTCTAAAGATGAACGTGAGGAAGAAGTCTCATTAGACACCCTGTCCATAGAGGAATCGCTCCCATGATCATTATATGAATCAGCCTCCACCACAAACTCCTCTGAATACAGACTATCAAGATCTTCCAAAGGACTTGAGGAATTTAAAGAATTTCCGCCTTGATCCAAATGGAGATTCATGTCACAATAGTCCCCCAAGGATGACTGAGTAAGATCAGAACTTTTACCATCATGTGTGTTAGCAGCTCCATTCTGCTGCACTCCCTCAGTAAATTGATACACTTCCCCTTTAAGCATAGGAATACTAACAAATGGGTTAGGGGATATCTCTCCATTATTAACCCCTGGAACAGATCTATATTCCTCTGACCTGTCAGCTTGTATTTTGTCATCAGGGGGAGATTTTAGCTCTGTGGGTGTATGAAAGAATCGCTGTGTGTTGCTTCCCATCTCCTGTATTAAATTAGCAGTCTCTCTAATTAAAGTAAAAAGCTCATCTTTATTTGTGGTATACACAGGGGGTTCATTGCCTAAAATCTGTCTCTTCCCAGCCTCACAGTGATCCCCCTCCCCAGAGTGGCAGTCTCGTTTCTCCCTGGTGTGCAGCAGCTGACAGGCACCCTCCTCTGGTTTTACCTGCGGTTCCAATGCCCGACTCTCTTCACTACGAGCTGATCTTGGCACAAACACTGGGGCATCTAAACTGAGGGTCCCTGCTGTGTCTCGCAGTGCTGTTGAAGTCTCTGTAATCAGCTGTGACTGCAGAGCTGAAGTTGCTGAGTCACTGCTCTCTCTACCTGGCCTCATCAGCTGTTCCCCTGCTTCTGAACATGCTGCGGCTCCTGGGCACTTCCTCACATTGCTGCCAGCAGGCAGCAGAGCAGATACAGACATCAGTTCCTCTGAGGGCAACCTGTGGGCTGGTGAGTCTCCTGGGGCATCCAGATGGTGGGTCTCTCCTGGGTCTCCCTGCGCTATGGAAGTCTCTACAATCAGCTGTGGCCCCAGGGCTGAAGCTGCTGAGTCACCATTGTCTCTTCCCTGCCACATCAGCTGTTTCCTGACGCCTGAGCGCTTCCTCACATTACCGTCAGCTGGTAGTGGAGCCGTAACATGCGTCGGCTTCTCCGAGGGCGACCCATGGGCCTGTAAGTCTCTTGGGAGTCCCGATTTTACTGCTGGTGAGCTGGAGGCTTTTGCTTGTAGCATCGGTCTGTGTTGTCCTCCAGCTGGGAGTGGGTCCCTGCCAGGTTCTCCCCGACCATTTACATGTCTTGTTAGGGGATTTTTCTTTGTAGATCCAAGTCCATGCATCCTGTAGTCAGTTCCAGGCATATTTCTTCAGCTTTAATCCAAAAAATTCCACTTTTAGTAAGCTTTTAGTAGATTAAATAGGGGATTTTTCAGGAGCTCCTGAAGCACAGGTCTGCTCCCTTCCCCTGCAAACCACGCCTCCTGTTTATTAACTTTGGACAATGCATGATTCTTCCCATTCTTCATTTACAGGTATTGCTTGTGGCACTGTGAACTACGAAACCTGGATTCAGAGTAATTTTGACTATTTCTTCAAGTATGTCACAGCAGAAGATCTGGTCATTTACAACAAAAACCTGACACAGGTAGGCAGACATCTAAATAAATTTAGATGAACAGGAATAAAGCTATGGTCTTTATTTTTTAAGTCCTTACTTTAGCGATTCTGATCCCTACTTCGTCTCGCCAATAGGTTTCAATGTCAGAAAAACAACAGAATCTAGAATTTAAGGATATTATTCTTTTTGCTTAGATTTTGAGGGATTTCATTGCATTTCACTAAATTTAGCTCCCGATGTATACTTTCAAATGTAGGCAATAAATGCAATACCTTGAGTTTGGAAATACAAAGTCATTTTAATAGAAATTTTATGGAACAAGGACAAAAAGTGCCTGAGCTGTTCCATAGTCCATCAACAAATACCATGTTTAACTCCATCTACAAGAGGAAATCTATTGATATTTTTCTGTGTGTGATCTGTTAAGTGGAGGCTATTTTTAAGAATGCCACGGCTGCTTTTCCACCAAGATTATGTTTTTTCCAGGTTGCTCTCACACCAAATGAGTTGGCTGACCTTGTGACCAGGACAGATGTTCTTCAGAATGAAACCTTGCTCATTTCGTATCTAAGTAAAGTTGAGTTAGAAAATGTCACCATCTTTTTGACTGCTCTGACATCGGCATCAGTAAAGGTAAGCAATTCTGATCCTCAATCTGATGTTTTTGAACATAAAGATGATCATTACATTTGCAGTTCAAGGATAAACTAGCATTCACACAAATGATTACTACTAGGGTACCAGTTAGAGTACAATTGTTTTATTGAGAAGTTAGTAAAACTTATTTTATTTCCATAGGCAAATCTGTCTCTGGAGCTGGTAGACAATGTCAAGGAAACTCTCCTGGCTGTGGAGCTTCAGCAACTTCAGTCCAGCTTCTCTAATTATAGCACTGAGCAATGGCAGGCTTTATTTGACGTCCACATAACTCTCTTAATCCAATATTTCAATGCAACCTTACTTGAGCTTCTGCCAACAAGCATTTCCTGTGGCTCCTATCAAGCCATGTAAGTACCAAGTAAATACACAGAAACTAAAGGACATCTACAACCTCTTTTTTGTAAAACAGGACAAAGAAAAAGTTTAAGATACCCATATATGATGAAATCCTGATATATCATTTATATCTTTATTCCTGACACAGAGTAAAGGGATTCAACCTTGCTTCTTCTAACCTGGATGATGCCACCAGCAGAGATATCTACAATTTCTTTATCAAAAGATATTTGACTCAACAAGCAACTTCTGCAGGTATGGATGCTTGTGGTGAGATTGATGGGCTATGAAAACAGATATTCAATAAATATTACATTCCTTCATTTTATACAGTAACTTTATTAACTTTGGACAATGCATGATTCTTCCCATTCTTAATTCACAGATGTTGCTTGTGGCACTGTTGACTATGAAACCTGGATTCAGAGTAATTTTGACTATTTCTTCAAGTATGTCACAACAGAAGATCTGGTCATTTACATTAAAAACTTCACACAGGTAAGCAGACATCCAAATAAATTTAGATGAACCAGGAATAAGGCTGTGGTCTTTAATGTTTAAGTCCTTACTTAGCGTTTCCGATCCATACTTCATTTTTCCAGTAGGTTTCAATGTCAGAAAAGCAACAGAATCTAGAATTTAAGGTTAATACTGTTTTTGCTTAGATTCTGAAGGCTTTCATTGCATTTCACTAAATTTACTTACCCATGTATACTTTCAAATGTAGCCAATAAATGCAATACCATGAGTTTGGAAATACAAAGTCATTTTAATAGAAATATCAAGGACCAAGAATGCCTAAGCTGTTCCACAGTCCATCAACAAATACCATGTTTAACTCCATCTACAAGAGGAAATCTATTGATATTTTTCTGTGTATGATCTGTTAAGTGGAGGTTATTTTTAAGAATTCCAGGGCTGCTTTTTCACCAAGACTATTTTTTTTCCAGATTGCTCTCACACCAAATGAATTGGCTGACCTTGTGACCAGGACAGATGTTCTTCAGAACGAGACCTTGCTCATTTCATATCTAAGGAAGGTGGAGTTAGAAAATGTCACCATCTTTTTGACTGCTCTGACATCGGCATCAGTAAAGGTAAGCAATTCTGATCCTCAATCTGATGTTTTTGAACATAAAGATGATCATTACATTTGCAGTTCGAGGATAAATTAACATTCACACCAACGATTACTACTAGGGTACCAGTTAGAGTACAATTGTTTTATTGACAAGTTAGTAAAACTTATTTTATTTCCATAGGCAAATCTGTCTCTGGAGCTGGTAGACAATGTCAAGGAAACTCTCCTGGCTGTGGAGCTTCAGCAACTTCAGTCCAGCTTCTCTAATTATAGCACTGAGCAATGGCAGGTTTTATTTGAGATCCACATAACTCTCTTAATCCAATATTTCAATGCAACCTTACTTGAGCTTCTGCCAACAAGCATTTCCTGCGATTCCTATCAAGTAATGTAAGTACCAACCAAATACACAGAAACTAAAGGACACCTACAACCTCTTCTTTTGTAAAAGAGGACAAAGAAAACTTTCAAGATACCTATATATGATGAAATCCTGATATATCATTTATATCTTTATTATGACACAGAGTAAAGGGATTCAGCCTTGCTTCTTCCAAACTGGATGATGACACCTGCAGAGATATCTACAATTTCTTTATCAAAAGATATATGACTCAAAAAGCAACTTCTGCAGGTATGGATGCTCCTGGTGAGATTGATTGGCTATGAAAACAAATTTTCTATAAATATTACGTTCCTTCTTTTTATACAGTATGTTTATTAACTTTGTTTTCAAATGATCTTTATTGGTATTTTAAATTTTTAAAAGGTATGGGTAAAGGGTAGGGAAAAGAGGTAGGAAAGTAAGGTGATAAGGAGGAAAGGGCAATGGAACAAGGGAAAGAAGGGATGGGGAAAGTAGTAAAAAAAAAACCCCTATAAAGATAGGGGAAAGACAGGCATACATATATACACTATCATGGGTTATATACAGTTGAACACGTAAAGCTTAATAAAGTATCCAGTAAATGATTGTGTGCATATCATACAGTAAATCTGCACAAGGTTTAAGTTGCTTATTACAAACACCAACACCTGTAAATAAAAAAGCAATACAATAATATACCTCAATGAATCCTAAGTTACTCCTAGCAAAACACATACAGTTTAATACAGAAGCTGAGAAAGTTGCTTATTATAAACGCCAACACTTGTTAAAAAACAAAAAGACAGTACACAAAGTATATAGTTTTACAATACTTGAGACTACAGATCACTGCAAGTAATCGCTTAATAAATATATATAGACCTGTCGCGTCCGGGTACACATATAAGTGACCCTAAGACCTTGGGGAGGTAAAGTCCGGTTCATTCAAGAGCCATAAAGTGGAAAATACTTCTTTGCCAATCAAAATACTTATAAACCTCAAGACACTCAGTTTGGACACGGATCTGAATTGGGCGGCGAGGAGGATCCAATTGAGGCCCCAGAAGAGATTATTCCAGCAGATATTAAAAAGTCGATTCCCTCTTCTGGTGAGGAAACAGGAATTATTCTGGATGCAAACTTCACTTGCAAAGTAGAAAATTGAGTCCAGTTATAAGAGATTCCGCTACACAGGAGCTTATGGGTGGTAAATTGAAACAGCTTGCGTTTTTGTAGGGTTGATGTAGACAGGTCCTTAAAGAACATCAGGTGTTTATATGGAGACTGTAGTAGTAGCGGGTCTTTTGATATCCCTAAAAGTGTATTCCTTACCCAGTTGGGGTAAAATGAGACAATAACGTCTCTGCTTACACTTGAGGGCAGTGAAGGCGGTCTACGTATTCTGAAAGCTTTTTCAATCAAATTGGTTTCTTTAAGATTCGGGATCAAATGGGAGGTCATCATGGAAATGTATTCTTTCAGTTGTGAGGACTGCACTGATTCAGGGATTCCTCTAATCTTTATGTTATTTCTCCGCTTATAATCCTCAAAACTAGCCAAGGAATCCCTAAAGGAGATATTGTCTTTTCGTAATTTATCCATTGATTCCGTGAATGTAGGGAGGATCTGAGGTAGTTTTGAATCTATAGTGTCATGATTTTTAAGAGAATCCGGTATTTTTTGATTTTTTGTAAATTTATCAAAATCCTTAGTGGAATTTGGATAGGAATCATCAGTTAAACGCAGCAAGGTGTCTTTAAAGAAATTTTTTACAAAAACCTCAGATGCCTTAGATTCTGTATGTTGCTTAAGTGGGTTTCCCTGGACAACGTGATTTCCAACGGAAACATCCAAAGATTCCAAAAAAGCTCTAAACATCCTGGCTACAAAGCCTTCTGTGGGATAGTCATCTGAGGCAGGTATGTCATCTAATAATGAGGTAATTTTCTCGAGCCTGTCCTTTACCTCTAAAGATGAACGTGAGGAAGAAGTCTCATTAGACACCCTGTCCATAGAGGAATCGCTCCCATGATCATTATATGAATCAGCCTCCACCACAAACTCCTCTGAATACAGACTATCAAGATCTTCCAAAGGACTTGAGGAATTTAAAGAATTTCCGCCTTGATCCAAATGGAGATTCATGTCACAATAGTCCCCCAAGGATGACTGAGTAAGATCAGAACTTTTACCATCATGTGTGTTAGCAGCTCCATTCTGCTGCACTCCCTCAGTAAATTGATACACTTCCCCTTTAAGCATAGGAATACTAACAAATGGTTTAGGGGATATCTCTCCATTATTAACCCCTGGAACAGATCTATATTCCTCTGACCTGTCAGCTTGTATTTTGTCATCAGGGGGAGATTTTAGCTCTGTGGGTGTATGAAAGAATCGCTGTGTGTTGCTTCCCATCTCCTGTATTAAATTAGCAGTCTCTCTAATTAAAGTAAAAAGCTCATCTTTATTTGTGGTATACACAGGGGGTTCATTGCCTAAAATCTGTCTCTTCCCAGCCTCACAGTGATCCCCCTCCCCAGAGTGGCAGTCTCGTTTCTCCCTGGTGTGCAGCAGCTGACAGGCACCCTCCTCTGGTTTTACCTGCGGTTCCAATGCCCGACTCTCTTCACTACGAGCTGATCTTGGCACAAACACTGGGGCATCTAAACTGAGGGTCCCTGCTGTGTCTCGCAGTGCTGTTGAAGTCTCTGTAATCAGCTGTGACTGCAGCGCTGAAGTTGCTGAGTCACTGCTCTCTCTACCTGGCCTAATCAGCTGTACCCCTGCTTCTGAACACGCTGCGGCTCCTGGGCATTTCCTCACATTGCTGCCAGCAGGCAGCAGAGCAGATACAGACATCAGTTCCTCTGAGGGCAACCTGTGGGCTGGTGAGTCTCCTGGGGCATCCAGATGGTGGGTCTCTCCTGGGTCTCCCTGCGCTATGGAAGTCTCTACAATCAGCTGTGGCCCCAGGGCTGAAGCTGCTGAGTCACCATTGTCTCTTCCCTGCCACATCAGCTGTTTCCTGATGCCTGAGCGCTTCCTCACATTACCGTCAGCTGGTAGTGGAGCCGTAACATGCGTCGGCTTCTCCGAGGGCGACCCATGGGCCTGTAAGTCTCTTGGGAGTCCCGATTTTACTGCTGGTGAGCTGGAGGCTTTTGCTTGTAGCATCGGTCTGTGTTGTCCTCCAGCTGGGAGTGGGCCCCTGCCAGGTTCTCCCCGACCATTTACATGTCTTGTTAGGGGATTTTTCTTTGTAGATCCAAGTCCATGCATCCTGTAGTCAGTTCCAGGCATATTTCTTCAGCTTTAATCCAAAAAATTCCACTTTTAGTAAGCTTTTAGTAGATTAAATAGGGGATTTTTCAGGAGTTCCTGAAGCACAGGTCTGCTCCCTTCCCCTGCAAACCACGCCTCCTGTTTATTAACTTTGGACAATGCATGATTCTTCCCATTCTTCATTTACAGGTATTGCTTGTGGCACTGTGAACTATGAAACCTGGATTCAGAGTAATTTTGACTATTTCTTCAAGTATGTCACAGCAGAAGATCTGGCCATTTACAACAAAAACCTGACACAGGTAGGCAGACATCTAAATAAATTTAGATGAACAGGAATAAAGCTATGGTCTTTATTTTTTAAGTCCTTACTTTAGCGATTCCGATCCCTACTTCGTCTCGCCAATAGGTTTCAATGTCAGAAAAACAACAGAATCTAGAATTTAAGGATATTATTCTTTTTGCTTAGATTTTGAGGGATTTCATTGCATTTCACTAAATTTAGCTCCCGATGTATACTTTCAAAAGTAGGCAATAAATGCAATACCTTGAGTTTGGAAATACAAAGTCATTTTAATAGAAATTTTATGGAACAAGGACAAAAAGTGCCTGAGCTGTTCCATAGTCCATCAACAAATACCATGTTTAACTCCATCTACAAGAGGAAATCTATTGATATTTTTCTGTGTGTGATCTGTTAAGTGGAGGCTATTTTTAAGAATGCCACGGCTGCTTTTCCACCAAGATTATGTTTTTTCCAGGTTGCTCTCACACCAAATGAATTGGCTGACCTTGTGACCAGGACAGATGTTCTTCAGAATGAAACCTTGCTCATTTCGTATCTAAGTGAAGTTGAGTTAGAAAATGTCACCATCTTTTTGACTGCTCTGACATCGGCATCAGTAAAGGTAAGCAATTCTGATCCTCAATCTGATGTTTTTGAACATAAAGATGATCATTACATTTGCAGTTCAAGGATAAACTAGCATTCACACAAATGATTACTACTAGAGTACCAGTTAGAGTACAATTGTTTTATTGAGAAGTTAGTAAAACTTATTTTATTTCCATAGGCAAATCTGTCTCTGGAGCTGGTAGACAATGTCAAGGAAACTCTCCTGGCTGTGGAGCTTCAGCAACTTCAGTCCAGCTTCTCTAATTATAGCACTGAGCAATGGCAGGCTTTGTTTGACGTCCACATAACTCTCTTAATCCAATATTTCAATGCAACCTTACTTGAGCTTCTGCCAACAAGCATTTCCTGTGGCTCCTATCAAGCCATGTAAGTACCAAGTAAATACACAGAAACTAAAGGACATCTACAACCTCTTTTTTTGTAAAACAGGACAAAGAAAAAATTTAAGATACCCATATATGATGAAATCCTGATATATCATTTATATCTTTATTCCTGACACAGAGTAAAGGGATTCAGCCTTGCTTCTTCTAACCTGGATGATGCCTCCGGCAGAGATATCTACAATTTCTTTATCAAAAGATATTTGACTCAACAAGCAACTTCTGCAGGTATGGATGCTTGTGGTGAGATTGATGGGCTATGAAAACAGATATTCAATAAATATTACATTCCTTCATTTTATACAGTAACTTTATTAACTTTGGACAATGCATGATTCTTCCCATTCTTAATTCACAGATGTTGCTTGTGGCACTGTTGACTATGAAACCTGGATTCAGAGTAATTTTGACTATTTCTTCAAGTATGTCACAACAGAAGATCTGGTCATTTACATTAAAAACTTCACACAGGTAAGCAGACATCCAAATAAATTTAGATGAACCAGGAATAAGGCTGTGGTCTTTAATTTTTAAGTCCTTACTTAGCGTTTCCGATCCATACTTCATTTTTCCAGTAGGTTTCAATGTCAGAAAAGCAACAGAATCTAGAATTTAAGGTTAATACTGTTTTTGCTTAGATTCTGAAGGCTTTCATTGCATTTCACTAAATTTACTTACCCATGTATACTTTCAAATGTAGCCAATAAATGCAATACCATGAGTTTGGAAATACAAAGTCATTTTAATAGAAATATCAAGGACCAAGAATGCCTAAGCTGTTCCACAGTCCATCAACAAATACCATGTTTAACTCCATCTACAAGAGGAAATCTATTGATATTTTTCTGTGTATGATCTGTTAAGTGGAGGCTATTTTAAGAATTCCAGGGCTGCATTTTCACCAAGACTATTTTTTTTCCAGATTGCTCTCACACCAAATGAATTGGCTGACCTTGTGACCAGGACAGATGTTCTTCAGAACGAGACCTTGCTCATTTCATATCTAAGGAAGGTTGAGTTAGAAAATGTCACCATCTTTTTGACTGCTCTGACATCGGCATCAGTAAAGGTAAGCAATTCTGATCCTCAAGCTGATGTTTTTGAACATAAAGATGATCATTACATTTGCCGTTCGAGGATAAATTAACATTCACACCAACGATTACTACTAGGGTACCAGTTAGAGTACAATTGTTTTATTGACAAGTTAGTAAAACTTATTTTATTTCCATAGGCAAATCTGTCTCTGGAGCTGGTAGACAATGTCAAGGAAACTCTCCTGGCTGTGGAGCTTCAGCAACTTCAGTCCAATTTCTCTAGTTATACCACTGAGCAATGGCAGGCTTTGTTTGACGTCCACATAACTCTCTTAATCCAATATTTCAATGCAACCTTGCTTGAGCTTCTGCCAACAAGCATTTCCTGCGATTCCTATCAAGCAATGTAAGTACCAACCAAATACACAGAAACTAAAGGACACCTACAACCTCTTCTTTTGTAAAAGAGGACAAAGAAAACTTTCAAGATACCTATATATGATGAAATCCTGATATATCATTTATATCTTTACTATGACACAGAGTAAAGGGATTCAGCCTTGCTTCTTCCAAACTGGATGATGACACCTGCAGAGATATCTACAATTTCTTTATCAAAAGATATATGACTCAAAAAGCAACTTCTGCAGGTATGGATGCTCCTGGTGAGATTGATAGGCTATGAAAACAAATTTTCTATAAATATTACGTTCCTTCTTTTTATACAGTATGTTTATTAACTTTGTTTTCAAATGATCTTTATTGGTATTTTAAATTTTTAAAAGGTATGGGTAAAGGGTAGGGAAAAGAGGTAGGAAAGTAAGGTGATAAGGAGGAAAGGGCAATGGAACAAGGGAAAGAAGGGATGGGGAAAGTAGTAAAAAAAAACCCCTATAAAGATAGGGGAAAGACAGGCATACATATATACACTATCATGGGTTATATACAGTTGAACATGTAAAGCTTAATAAAGTATCCAGTAAATGATTGTGTGCATATCATACAGTAAATCTGCACAAGGTTTAAGTTGCTTATTACAAACACCAACACCTGTAAATAAAAAAGCAATACAATAATATACCTCAATGAATCCTAAGTTACTCCTAGCAAAACACATACAGTTTAATACAGAAGCTGAGAAAGTTGCTAATTATAAACGCCAACACTTGTTAAAAAACAAAAAGACAGTATACAAAGTATATAGTTTTACAATACTTGAGACTACAGATCACTGCAAGTAATCGCTTAATAAATATATATAGACCTGTCGCGTCCGGGTACACATATAAGTGACCCTAAGACCTTGGGGAGGTAAAGTCCGGTTCATTCAAGAGCCATAAAGTGGAAAATACTTCTTTGCCAATCAAAATACTTATAAACCTCAAGACACTCAGTTTGGACACGGATCTGAATTGGGCGGCGAGGAGGATCCAATTGAGGCCCCAGAAGAGATTATTCCAGCAGATATTAAAAAGTCGATTCCCTCTTCTGGTGAGGAAACAGGAATTATTCTGGATGCAAACTTCACTTGCAAAGTAGAAAATTGAGTCCAGTTATAAGAGATTCCGCTACATAGGAGCTTATGGGTGGTAAATTGAAACAGCTTGCGTTTTTGTAGGGTTGATCTAGACAGGTCCTTAAAGAACATCAGGTGTTTATATGGAGACTGTAGTAGTAGCGGGTCTTTTGATATCCCTAAAAGTGTATTCCTTACCCAATTGGGGTAAAATGAGACAATAACGTCTCTGCTTACACTTGAGGGCAGTGAAGGCGGCCTACGTATTCTGAAAGCTTTTTCAATCAAATTGGTTTCTTTAAGATTCGGGATCAAATGGGAGGTCATCATGGAAATGTATTCTTTCAGTTGTGAGGACTGCACTGATTCAGGGATTCCTCTAATCTTTATGTTATTTCTCCGCTTATAATCCTCAAAACTAGCCAAGGAATCCCTAAAGGAGATATTGTCTTTTCGTAATTTATCCATTGATTCCGTGAATGTAGGGAGGATCTGAGGTAGTTTTGAATCTATAGTGTCATGATTTTTAAGAGAATCCGGTATTTTTTGATTTTTTGTAAATTTATCAAAATCCTTAGTGGAATTTGGATAGGAATCATCAGTTAAACGCAGCAAGGTGTCTTTAAAGAAATTTTTTACAAAAACCTCAGATGCCTTAGATTCTGTATGTTGCTTAAGTGGGTTTCCCTGGACAACGTGATTTCCAACGGAAACATCCAAAGATTCCAAAAAAGCTCTAAACATCCTGGCTACAAAGCCTTCTGTGGGATAGTCATCTGAGGCAGGTATGTCATCTAATAATGAGGTAATTTTCTCGAGCCTGTCCTTTACCTCTAAAGATGAACGTGAGGAAGAAGTCTCATTAGACACCCTGTCCATAGAGGAATCGCTCCCATGATCATTATATGAATCAGCCTCCACCACAAACTCCTCTGAATACAGACTATCAAGATCTTCCAAAGGACTTGAGGAATTTAAAGAATTTCCGCCTTGATCCAAATGGAGATTCATGTCACAATAGTCCCCCAAGGATGACTGAGTAAGATCAGAACTTTTACCATCATGTGTGTTAGCAGCTCCATTCTGCTGCACTCCCTCAGTAAATTGATACACTTCCCCTTTAAGCATAGGAATACTAACAAATGGGTTAGGGGATATCTCTCCATTATTAACCCCTGGAACAGATCTATATTCCTCTGACCTGTCAGCTTGTATTTTGTCATCAGGGGGAGATTTTAGCTCTGTGGGTGTATGAAAGAATCGCTGTGTGTTGCTTCCCATCTCCTGTATTAAATTAGCAGTCTCTCTAATTAAAGTAAAAAGCTCATCTTTATTTGTGGTATACACAGGGGGTTCATTGCCTAAAATCTGTCTCTTCCCAGCCTCACAGTGATCCCCCTCCCCAGAGTGGCAGTCTCGTTTCTCCCTGGTGTGCAGCAGCTGACAGGCACCCTCCTCTGGTTTTACCTGCGGTTCCAATGCCCGACTCTCTTCACTACGAGCTGATCTTGGCACAAACACTGGGGCATCTAAACTGAGGGTCCCTGCTGTGTCTCGCAGTGCTGTTGAAGTCTCTGTAATCAGCTGTGACTGCAGAGCTGAAGTTGCTGAGTCACTGCTCTCTCTACCTGGCCTCATCAGCTGTTCCCCTGCTTCTGAACACGCTGCGGCTCCTGGGCACTTCCTCACATTGCTGCCAGCAGGCAGCAGAGCAGATACAGACATCAGTTCCTCTGAGGGCAACTTGTGGGCTGGTGAGTCTCCTGGGGCATCCAGATGGTGGGTCTCTCCTGGGTCTCCCTGCGCTATGGAAGTCTCTACAATCAGCTGTGGCCCCAGGGCTGAAGCTGCTGAGTCACCATTGTCTCTTCCCTGCCACATCAGCTGTTTCCTGACGCCTGAGCGCTTCCTCACATTACCGTCAGCTGGTAGTGGAGCCGTAACATGCGTCGGCTTCTCCGAGGGCGACCCATGGGCCTGTAAGTCTCTTGGGAGTCCCGATTTTACTGCTGGTGAGCTGGAGGCTTTTGCTTGTAGCATCGGTCTGTGTTGTCCTCCAGCTGGGAGTGGGTCCCTGCCAGGTTCTCCCCGACCATTCACATGTCTTGTTAGGGGATTTTTCTTTGTAGATCCAAGTCCATGCATCCTGTAGTCAGTTCCAGGCATATTTCTTCAACTTTAATCCAAAAAATTCCACTTTTAGTAAGCTTTTAGTAGATTAAATAGGGGATTTTTCAGGAGCTCCTGAAGCACAGGTCTGCTCCCTTCCCCTGCAAACCACGCCTCCTGTTTATTAACTTTGGACAATGCATGATTCTTCCCATTCTTCATTTACAGGTATTGCTTGTGGCACTGTGAACTATGAAACCTGGATTCAGAGTAATTTTGACTATTTCTTCAAGTATGTCACAGCAGAAGATCTGGTCATTTACAACAAAAACCTGACACAGGTAGGCAGACATCTAAATAAATTTAGATGAACAGGAATAAAGCTATGGTCTTTATTTTTTAAGTCCTTACTTTAGCGATTCCGATCCCTACTTCGTCTCGCCAATAGGTTTCAATGTCAGAAAAACAACAGAATCTAGAATTTAAGGATATTATTCTTTTTGCTTAGATTTTGAGGGATTTCATTGCATTTCACTAAATTTAGCTCCCGATGTATACTTTCAAATGTAGGCAATAAATGCAATACCTTGAGTTTGGAAATACAAAGTCATTTTAATAGAAATTTTATGGAACAAGGACAAAAAGTGCCTGAGCTGTTCCATAGTCCATCAACAAATACCATGTTTAACTCCAGCTACAAGAGGAAATCTATTGATATTTTTCTGTGTGTGATCTGTTAAGTGGAGGCTATTTTTAAGAATGCCACGGCTGCTTTTCCACCAAGATTATGTTTTTTCCAGGTTGCTCTCACACCAAATGAGTTGGCTGACCTTGTGACCAGGACAGATGTTCTTCAGAATGAAACCTTGCTCATTTCGTATCTAAGTAAAGTTGAGTTAGAAAATGTCACCATCTTTTTGACTGCTCTGACATCGGCATCAGTAAAGGTAAGCAATTCTGATCCTCAATCTGATGTTTTTGAACATAAAGATGATCATTACATTTGCAGTTCAAGGATAAACTAGCATTCACACAAATGATTACTACTAGAGTACCAGTTAGAGTACAATTGTTTTATTGAGAAGTTAGTAAAACTTATTTTATTTCCATAGGCAAATCTGTCTCTGGAGCTGGTAGACAATGTCAAGGAAACTCTCCTGGCTGTGGAGCTTCAGCAACTTCAGTCCAGCTTCTCTAATTATAGCACTGAGCAATGGCAGGCTTTATTTGACATCCACATAACTCTCTTAATCCAATATTTCAATGCAACCTTACTTGAGCTTCTGCCAACAAGCATTTCCTGTGGCTCCTATCAAGCCATGTAAGTACCAAGTAAATACACAGAAACTAAAGGACATCTACAACCTCTTTTTTGTAAAACAGGACAAAGAAAAAGTTTAAGATACCCATATATGATGAAATCCTGATATATCATTTATATCTTTATTCCTGACACAGAGTAAAGGGATTCAGCCTTGCTTCTTCTAACCTGGATGATGCCACCGGCAGAGATATCTACAATTTCTTTATCAAAAGATATTTGACTCAACAAGCAACTTCTGCAGGTATGGATGCTTGTGGTGAGATTGATGGGCTATGAAAACAGATATTCAATAAATATTACATTCCTTCATTTTATACAGTAACTTTATTAACTTTGGACAATGCATGATTCTTCCCATTCTTAATTCACAGATGTTGCTTGTGGCACTGTTGACTATGAAACCTGGATTCAGAGTAATTTTGACTATTTCTTCAAGTATGTCACAACAGAAGATCTGGTCATTTACATTAAAAACTTCACACAGGTAAGCAGACATCCAAATAAATTTAGATGAACCAGGAATAAGGCTGTGGTCTTTAATTTTTAAGTCCTTACTTAGCGTTTCCGATCCATACTTCATTTTTCCAGTAGGTTTCAATGTCAGAAAAGCAACAGAATCTAGAATTTAAGGTTAATACTGTTTTTGCTTAGATTCTGAAGGCTTTCATTGCATTTCACTAAATTTACTTACCTATGTATACTTTCAAATGTAGCCAATAAATGCAATACCATGAGTTTGGAAATACAAAGTCATTTTAATAGAAATATCAAGGACCAAGAATGCCTAAGCTGTTCCACAGTCCATCAACAAATACCATGTTTAACTCCATCTACAAGAGAAAATCTATTGATATTTTTTCTGTGTATGATCTGTTAAGTGGAGGCTATTTTAAGAATTCCAGGGCTGCTTTTTCACCAAGACTATTTTTTTTCCAGATTGCTCTCACACCAAATGAATTGGCTGACCTTGTGACCAGGACAGATGTTCTTCAGAACGAGACCTTGCTCATTTCATATCTAAGGAAGGTTGAGTTAGAAAATGTCACCATCTTTTTGACTGCTCTGACATCGGCATCAGTAAAGGTAAGCAATTCTGATCCTCAAGCTGATGTTTTTGAACATAAAGATGATCATTACATTTGCAGTTCGAGGATAAATTAACATTCACACCAACGATTACTACTAGGGTACCAGTTAGAGTACAATTGTTTTATTGACAAGTTAGTAAAACTTATTTTATTTCCATAGGCAAATCTGTCTCTGGAGCTGCTAGACAATGTCAAGGAAACTCTCCTGGCTGTGGAGCTTCAGCAACTTCAGTCCAATTTCTCTAGTTATACCACTGAGCAATGGCAGGCTTTGTTTGACGTCCACATAACTCTCTTAATCCAATATTTCAATGCAACCTTGCTTGAGCTTCTGCCAACAAGCATTTCCTGCGATTCCTATCAAGCAATGTAAGTACCAACCAAATACACAGAAACTAAAGGACACCTACAACCTCTTCTTTTGTAAAAGAGGACAAAGAAAACTTTCAAGATACCTATATATGATGAAATCCTGATATATCATTTATATCTTTATTATGACACAGAGTAAAGGGATTCAGCCTTGCTTCTTCCAAACTGGATGATGACACCTGCAGAGATATCTACAATTTCTTTATCAAAAGATATATGACTCAAAAAGCAACTTCTGCAGGTATGGATGCTCCTGGTGAGATTGATAGGCTATGAAAACAAATTTTCTATAAATATTACGTTCCTTCTTTTTATACAGTATGTTTATTAACTTTGTTTTCAAATGATCTTTATTGGTATTTTAAATTTTTAAAAGGTATGGGTAAAGGGTAGGGAAAAGAGGTAGGAAAGTAAGGTGATAAGGAGGAAAGGGCAATGGAACAAGGGAAAGAAGGGATGGGGAAAGTAGTAAAAAAAAAAACCCCTATAAAGATAGGGGAAAGACAGGCATACATATATACACTATCATGGGTTATATACAGTTGAACACGTAAAGCTTAATAAAGTATCCAGTAAATGATTGTGTGCATATCATACAGTAAATCTGCACAAGGTTTAAGTTGCTTATTACAAACACCAACACCTGTAAATAAAAAAGCAATACAATAATATACCTCAATGAATCCTAAGTTACTCCTAGCAAAACACATACAGTTTAATACAGAAGCTGAGAAAGTTGCTTATTATAAACGCCAACACTTGTTAAAAAACAAAAAGACAGTACACAAAGTATATAGTTTTACAATACTTGAGACTACAGATCACTGCAAGTAATCGTTTAATAAATATATATAGACCTGTCGCGTCCGGGTACACATATAAGTGACCCTAAGACCTTGGGGAGGTAAAGTCCGGTTCATTCAAGAGCCATAAAGTGGAAAATACTTCTTTGCCAATCAAAATACTTATAAACCTCAAGACACTCAGTTTGGACACGGATCTGAATTGGGCGGCGAGGAGGATCCAATTGAGGCCCCAGAAGAGATTATTCCAGCAGATATTAAAAAGTCGATTCCCTCTTCTGGTGAGGAAACAGGAATTATTCTGGATGCAAACTTCACTTGCAAAGTAGAAAATTGAGTCCAGTTATAAGAGATTCCGCTACACAGGAGCTTATGGGTGGTAAATTGAAACAGCTTGCGTTTTTGTAGGGTTGATCTAGACAGGTCCTTAAAGAACATCAGGTGTTTATATGGAGACTGTAGTAGTAGCGGGTCTTTTGATATCCCTAAAAGTGTATTCCTTACCCAATTGGGGTAAAATGAGACAATAACGTCTCTGCTTACACTTGAGGGCAGTGAAGGCGGTCTACGTATTCTGAAAGCTTTTTCAATCAAATTGGTTTCTTTAAGATTCGGGATCAAATGGGAGGTCATCATGGAAATGTATTCTTTCAGTTGTGAGGACTGCACTGATTCAGGGATTCCTCTAATCTTTATGTTATTTCTCCGCTTATAATCCTCAAAACTAGCCAAGGAATCCCTAAAGGAGATATTGTCTTTTCGTAATTTATCCATTGATTCCGTGAATGTAGGGAGGATCTGAGGTAGTTTTGAATCTATAGTGTCATGATTTTTAAGAGAATCCGGTATTTTTTGATTTTTTGTAAATTTATCAAAATCCTTAGTGGAATTTGGATAGGAATCATCAGTTAAACGCAGCAAGGTGTCTTTAAAGAAATTTTTTACAAAAACCTCAGATGCCTTAGATTCTGTATGTTGCTTAAGTGGGTTTCCCTGGACAACGTGATTTCCAACGGAAACATCCAAAGATTCCAAAAAAGCTCTAAACATCCTGGCTACAAAGCCTTCTGTGGGATAGTCATCTGAGGCAGGTATGTCATCTAATAATGAGGTAATTTTCTCGAGCCTGTCCTTTACCTCTAAAGATGAACGTGAGGAAGAAGTCTCATTAGACACCCTGTCCATAGAGGAATCGCTCCCATGATCATTATATGAATCAGCCTCCACCACAAACTCCTCTGAATACAGACTATCAAGATCTTCCAAAGGACTTGAGGAATTTAAAGAATTTCCGCCTTGATCCAAATGGAGATTCATGTCACAATAGTCCCCCAAGGATGACTGAGTAAGATCAGAACTTTTACCATCATGTGTGTTAGCAGCTCCATTCTGCTGCACTCCCTCAGTAAATTGATACACTTCCCCTTTAAGCATAGGAATACTAACAAATGGGTTAGGGGATATCTCTCCATTATTAACCCCTGGAACAGATCTATATTCCTCTGACCTGTCAGCTTGTATTTTGTCATCAGGGGGAGATTTTAGCTCTGTGGGTGTATGAAAGAATCGCTGTGTGTTGCTTCCCATCTCCTGTATTAAATTAGCAGTCTCTCTAATTAAAGTAAAAAGCTCATCTTTATTTGTGGTATACACAGGGGGTTCATTGCCTAAAATCTGTCTCTTCCCAGCCTCACAGTGATCCCCCTCCCCAGAGTGGCAGTCTCGTTTCTCCCTGGTGTGCAGCAGCTGACAGGCACCCTCCTCTGGTTTTACCTGCGGTTCCAATGCCCGACTCTCTTCACTACGAGCTGATCTTGGCACAAACACTGGGGCATCTAAACTGAGGGTCCCTGCTGTGTCTCGCAGTGCTGTTGAAGTCTCTGTAATCAGCTGTGACTGCAGAGCTGAAGTTGCTGAGTCACTGCTCTCTCTACCTGGCCTCATCAGCTGTTCCCCTGCTTCTGAACATGCTGCGGCTCCTGGGCACTTCCTCACATTGCTGCCAGCAGGCAGCAGAGCAGATACAGACATCAGTTCCTCTGAGGGCAACCTGTGGGCTGGTGAGTCTCCTGGGGCATCCAGATGGTGGGTCTCTCCTGGGTCTCCCTGCGCTATGGAAGTCTCTACAATCAGCTGTGGCCCCAGGGCTGAAGCTGCTGAGTCACCATTGTCTCTTCCCTGCCACATCAGCTGTTTCCTGACGCCTGAGCGCTTCCTCACATTACCGTCAGCTGGTAGTGGAGCCGTAACATGCGTCGGCTTCTCCGAGGGCGACCCATGGGCCTGTAAGTCTCTTGGGAGTCCCGATTTTACTGCTGGTGAGCTGGAGGCTTTTGCTTGTAGCATCGGTCTGTGTTGTCCTCCAGCTGGGAGTGGGTCCCTGCCAGGTTCTCCCCGACCATTTACATGTCTTGTTAGGGGATTTTTCTTTGTAGATCCAAGTCCATGCATCCTGTAGTCAGTTCCAGGCATATTTCTTCAGCTTTAATCCAAAAAATTCCACTTTTAGTAAGCTTTTAGTAGATTAAATAGGGGATTTTTCAGGAGCTCCTGAAGCACAGGTCTGCTCTCTTCCCCTGCAAACCACGCCTCCTGTTTATTAACTTTGGACAATGCATGATTCTTCCCATTCTTCATTTACAGGTATTGCTTGTGGCACTGTGAACTATGAAACCTGGATTCAGAGTAATTTTGACTATTTCTTCAAGTATGTCACAGCAGAAGATCTGGTCATTTACAACAAAAACCTGACACAGGTAGGCAGACATCTAAATAAATTTAGATGAACAGGAATAAAGCTATGGTCTTTATTTTTTAAGTCCTTACTTTAGCGATTCTGATCCCTACTTCGTCTCGCCAATAGGTTTCAATGTCAGAAAAACAACAGAATCTAGAATTTAAGGATATTATTCTTTTTGCTTAGATTTTGAGGGATTTCATTGCATTTCACTAAATTTAGCTCCCGATGTATACTTTCAAATGTAGGCAATAAATGCAATACATTGAGTTTGGAAATACAAAGTCATTTTAACAGAAATTTTATGGAACAAGGACAAAAAGTGCCTGAGCTGTTCCATAGTCCATCAACAAATACCATGTTTAACTCCATCTACAAGAGGAAATCTATTGATATTTTTCTGTGTGTGATCTGTTAAGTGGAGGCTATTTTTAAGAATGCCACGGCTGCTTTTCCACCAAGATTATGTTTTTTCCAGGTTGCTCTCACACCAAATGAGTTGGCTGACCTTGTGACCAGGACAGATGTTCTTCAGAATGAAACCTTGCTCATTTCGTATCTAAGTAAAGTTGAGTTAGAAAATGTCACCATCTTTTTGACTGCTCTGACATCGGCATCAGTAAAGGTAAGCAATTCTGATCCTCAATCTGATGTTTTTGAACATAAAGATGATCATTACATTTGCAGTTCAAGGATAAACTAGCATTCACACAAATGATTACTACTAGGGTACCAGTTAGAGTACAATTGTTTTATTGAGAAGTTAGTAAAACTTATTTTATTTCCATAGGCAAATCTATCTCTGGAGCTGGTAGACAATGTCAAGGAAACTCTCCTGGCTGTGGAGCTTCAGCAACTTCAGTCCAGCTTCTCTAATTATAGCACTGAGCAATGGCAGGCTTTATTTGACGTCCACATAACTCTCTTAATCCAATATTTCAATGCAACCTTACTTGAGCTTCTGCCAACAAGCATTTCCTGTGGCTCCTATCAAGCCATGTAAGTACCAAGTAAATACACAGAAACTAAAGGACATCTACAACCTCTTTTTTGTAAAACAGGACAAAGAAAAAGTTTAAGATACCCATATATGATGAAATCCTGATATATCATTTATATCTTTATTCCTGACACAGAGTAAAGGGATTCAGCCTTGCTTCTTCTAACCTTGATGATGCCACCGGCAGAGATATCTACAATTTCTTTATCAAAAGATATTTGACTCAACAAGCAACTTCTGCAGGTATGGATGCTTGTGGTGAGATTGATGGGCTATGAAAACAGATATTCAATAAATATTACATTCCTTCATTTTATACAGTAACTTTATTAACTTTGGACAATGCATGATTCTTCCCATTCTTAATTCACAGATGTTGCTTGTGGCACTGTTGACTATGAAACCTGGATTCAGAGTAATTTTGACTATTTCTTCAAGTATGTCACAACAGAAGATCTGGTCATTTACATTAAAAACTTCACACAGGTAAGCAGACATCCAAATAAATTTAGATGAACCAGGAATAAGGCTGTGGTCTTTAATTTTTAAGTCCTTACTTAGCGTTTCCGATCCATACTTCATTTTTCCAGTAGGTTTCAATGTCAGAAAAGCATCAGAATCTCGAATTTAAGGTTAATACTGTTTTTGCTTAGATTCTGAAGGCTTTCATTGCATTTCACTAAATTTACTTACCCATGTATACTTTCAAATGTAGCCAATAAATGCAATACCATGAGTTTGGAAATACAAAGTCATTTTAATAGAAATATCAAGGACCAAGAATGCCTAAGCTGTTCCACAGTCCATCAACAAATACCATGTTTAACTCCATCTACAAGAGGAAATCTATTGATATTTTTCTGTGTATGATCTGTTAAGTGGAGGCTATTTTAAGAATTCCAGGGCTGCTTTTTCACCAAGACTATTTTTTTTCCAGATTGCTCTCACACCAAATGAATTGGCTGACCTTGTGACCAGGACAGATGTTCTTCAGAACGAGACCTTGCTCATTTCATATCTAAGGAAGGTTGAGTTAGAAAATGTCACCATCTTTTTGACTGCTCTGACATCGGCATCAGTAAAGGTAAGCAATTCTGATCCTCAAGCTGATGTTTTTGAACATAAAGATGATCATTACATTTGCAGTTCGAGGATAAATTAACATTCACACCAACGATTACTACTAGGGTACCAGTTAGAGTACAATTGTTTTATTGACAAGTTAGTAAAACTTATTTTATTTCCATAGGCAAATCTGTCTCTGGAGCTGGTAGACAATGTCAAGGAAACTCTCCTGGCTGTGGAGCTTCAGCAACTTCAGTCCAATTTCTCTAGTTATACCACTGAGCAATGGCAGGCTTTGTTTGACGTCCACATAACTCTCTTAATCCAATATTTCAATGCAACCTTACTTGAGCTTCTGCCAACAAGCATTTCCTGCGATTCCTATCAAGCAATGTAAGTACCAACCAAATACACAGAAACTAAAGGACACCTACAACCTCTTCTTTTGTAAAAGAGGACAAAGAAAACTTTCAAGATACCTATATATGATGAAATCCTGATATATCATTTATATCTTTATTATGACACAGAGTAAAGGGATTCAGCCTTGCTTCTTCCAAACTGGATGATGACACCTGCAGAGATATCTACAATTTCTTTATCAAAAGATATATGACTCAAAAAGCAACTTCTGCAGGTATGGATGCTCCTGGTGAGATTGATAGGCTATGAAAACAAATTTTCTATAAATATTACGTTCCTTCTTTTTATACAGTATGTTTATTAACTTTGTTTTCAAATGATCTTTATTGGTATTTTAAATTTTTAAAAGGTATGGGTAAAGGGTAGGGAAAAGAGGTAGGAAAGTAAGGTGATAAGGAGGAAAGGGCAATGGAACAAGGGAAAGAAGGGATGGGGAAAGTAGTAAATAAAAAACCCCTATAAAGATAGGGGAAAGACAGGCATACATATATACACTATCATGGGTTATATACAGTTGAACACGTAAAGCTTAATAAAGTATCCAGTAAATGATTGTGTGCATATCATACAGTAAATCTGCACAAGGTTTAAGTTGCTTATTACAAACACCAACACCTGTAAATAAAAAAGCAATACAATAATATACCTCAATGAATCCTAAGTTACTCCTAGCAAAACACATACAGTTTAATACAGAAGCTGAGAAAGTTGCTTATTATAAACGCCAACACTTGTTAAAAAACAAAAAGACAGTACACAAAGTATATAGTTTTACAATACTTGAGACTACAGATCACTGCAAGTAATCGCTTAATAAATATATATAGACCTGTCGCGTCCGGGTACACATATAAGTGACCCTAAGACCTTGGGGAGGTAAAGTCCGGTTCATTCAAGAGCCATAAAGTGGAAAATACTTCTTTGCCAATCAAAATACTTATAAACCTCAAGACACTCAGTTTGGACACGGATCTGAATTGGGCGGCGAGGAGGATCCAATTGAGGCCCCAGAAGAGATTATTCCAGCAGATATTAAAAAGTCGATTCCCTCTTCTGGTGAGGAAACAGGAATTATTCTGGATGCAAACTTCACTTGCAAAGTAGAAAATTGAGTCCAGTTATAAGAGATTCCGCTACACAGGAGCTTATGGGTGGTAAATTGAAACAGCTTGCGTTTTTGTAGGGTTGATCTAGACAGGTCCTTAAAGAACATCAGGTGTTTATATGGAGACTGTAGTAGTAGCGGGTCTTTTGATATCCCTAAAAGTGTATTCCTTACCCAATTGGGGTAAAATGAGACAATAACGTCTCTGCTTACACTTGAGGGCAGTGAAGGCGGTCTACGTATTCTGAAAGCTTTTTCAATCAAATTGGTTTCTTTAAGATTCGGGATCAAATGGGAGGTCATCATGGAAATGTATTCTTTCAGTTGTGAGGACTGCACTGATTCAGGGATTCCTCTAATCTTTATGTTATTTCTCCGCTTATAATCCTCAAAACTAGCCAAGGAATCCCTAAAGGAGATATTGTCTTTTCGTAATTTATCCATTGATTCCGTGAATGTAGGGAGGATCTGAGGTAGTTTTGAATCTATAGTGTCATGATTTTTAAGAGAATCCGGTATTTTTTGATTTTTTGTAAATTTATCAAAATCCTTAGTGGAATTTGGATAGGAATCATCAGTTAAACGCAGCAAGGTGTCTTTAAAGAAATTTTTTACAAAAACCTCAGATGCCTTAGATTCTGTATGTTGCTTAAGTGGGTTTCCCTGGACAACGTGATTTCCAACGGAAACATCCAAAGATTCCAAAAAAGCTCTAAACATCCTGGCTACAAAGCCTTCTGTGGGATAGTCATCTGAGGCAGGTATGTCATCTAATAATGAGGTAATTTTCTCGAGCCTGTCCTTTACCTCTAAAGATGAACGTGAGGAAGAAGTCTCATTAGACACCCTGTCCATAGAGGAATCGCTCCCATGATCATTATATGAATCAGCCTCCACCACAAACTCCTCTGAATACAGACTATCAAGATCTTCCAAAGGACTTGAGGAATTTAAAGAATTTCCGCCTTGATCCAAATGGAGATTCATGTCACAATAGTCCCCCAAGGATGACTGAGTAAGATCAGAACTTTTACCATCATGTGTGTTAGCAGCTCCATTCTGCTGCACTCCCTCAGTAAATTGATACACTTCCCCTTTAAGCATAGGAATACTAACAAATGGGTTAGGGGATATCTCTCCATTATTAACCCCTGGAACAGATCTATATTCCTCTGACCTGTCAGCTTGTATTTTGTCATCAGGGGGAGATTTTAGCTCTGTGGGTGTATGAAAGAATCGCTGTGTGTTGCTTCCCATCTCCTGTATTAAATTAGCAGTCTCTCTAATTAAAGTAAAAAGCTCATCTTTATTTGTGGTATACACAGGGGGTTCATTGCCTAAAATCTGTCTCTTCCCAGCCTCACAGTGATCCCCCTCCCCAGAGTGGCAGTCTCGTTTCTCCCTGGTGTGCAGCAGCTGACAGGCACCCTCCTCTGGTTTTACCTGCGGTTCCAATGCCCGACTCTCTTCACTACGAGCTGATCTTGGCACAAACACTGGGGCATCTAAACTGAGGGTCCCTGCTGTGTCTCGCAGTGCTGTTGAAGTCTCTGTAATCAGCTGTGACTGCAGAGCTGAAGTTGCTGAGTCACTGCTCTCTCTACCTGGCCTCATCAGCTGTTCCCCTGCTTCTGAACATGCTGCGGCTCCTGGGCACTTCCTCACATTGCTGCCAGCAGGCAGCAGAGCAGATACAGACATCAGTTCCTCTGAGGGCAACCTGTGGGCTGGTGAGTCTCCTGGGGCATCCAGATGGTGGGTCTCTCCTGGGTCTCCCTGCGCTATGGAAGTCTCTACAATCAGCTGTGGCCCCAGGGCTGAAGCTGCTGAGTCACCATTGTCTCTTCCCTGCCACATCAGCTGTTTCCTGACGCCTGAGCGCTTCCTCACATTACCGTCAGCTGGTAGTGGAGCCGTAACATGCGTCGGCTTCTCCGAGGGCGACCCATGGGCCTGTAAGTCTCTTGGGAGTCCCGATTTTACTGCTGGTGAGCTGGAGGCTTTTGCTTGTAGCATCGGTCTGTGTTGTCCTCCAGCTGGGAGTGGATCCCTGCCAGGTTCTCCCCGACCATTTACATGTCTTGTTAGGGGATTTTTCTTTGTAGATCCAAGTCCATGCATCCTGTAGTCAGTTCCAGGCATATTTCTTCAGCTTTAATCCAAAAAATTCCACTTTTAGTAAGCTTTTAGTAGATTAAATAGGGGATTTTTCAGGAGCTCCTGAAGCACAGGTCTGCTCCCTTCCCCTGCAAACCACGCCTCCTGTTTATTAACTTTGGACAATGCATGATTCTTCCCATTCTTCATTTACAGGTATTGCTTGTGGCACTGTGAACTATGAAACCTGGATTCAGAGTAATTTTGACTATTTCTTCAAGTATGTCACAGCAGAAGATCTGGTCATTTACAACAAAAACCTGACACAGGTAGGCAGACATCTAAATAAATTTAGATGAACAGGAATAAAGCTATGGTCTTTATTTTTTAAGTCCTTACTTTAGCGATTCTGATCCCTACTTCGTCTCGCCAATAGGTTTCAATGTCAGAAAAACAACAGAATCTAGAATTTAAGGATATTATTCTTTTTGCTTAGATTTTGAGGGATTTCATTGCATTTCACTAAATTTAGCTCCCGATGTATACTTTCAAATGTAGGCAATAAATGCAATACCTTGAGTTTGGAAATACAAAGTCATTTTAATAGAAATTTTATGGAACAAGGACAAAAAGTGCCTGAGCTGTTCCATAGTCCATCAACAAATACCATGTTTAACTCCATCTACAAGAGGAAATCTATTGATATTTTTCTGTGTGTGATCTGTTAAGTGGAGGCTATTTTTAAGAATGCCACGGCTGCTTTTCCACCAAGATTATGTTTTTTCCAGGTTGCTCTCACACCAAATGAGTTGGCTGACCTTGTGACCAGGACAGATGTTCTTCAGAATGAAACCTTGCTCATTTCGTATCTAAGTAAAGTTGAGTTAGAAAATGTCACCATCTTTTTGACTGCTCTGACATCGGCATCAGTAAAGGTAAGCAATTCTGATCCTCAATCTGATGTTTTTGAACATAAAGATGATCATTACATTTGCAGTTCAAGGATAAACTAGCATTCACACAAATGATTACTACTAGGGTACCAGTTAGAGTACAATTGTTTTATTGAGAAGTTAGTAAAACTTATTTTATTTCCATAGGCAAATCTATCTCTGGAGCTGGTAGACAATGTCAAGGAAACTCTCCTGGCTGTGGAGCTTCAGCAACTTCAGTCCAGCTTCTCTAATTATAGCACTGAGCAATGGCAGGCTTTATTTGACGTCCACATAACTCTCTTAATCCAATATTTCAATGCAACCTTACTTGAGCTTCTGCCAACAAGCATTTCCTGTGGCTCCTATCAAGCCATGTAAGTACCAAGTAAATACACAGAAACTAAAGGACATCTACAACCTCTTTTTTGTAAAACAGGACAAAGAAAAAGTTTAAGATACCCATATATGATGAAATCCTGATATATCATTTATATCTTTATTCCTGACACAGAGTAAAGGGATTCAGCCTTGCTTCTTCTAACCTTGATGATGCCACCGGCAGAGATATCTACAATTTCTTTATCAAAAGATATTTGACTCAACAAGCAACTTCTGCAGGTATGGATGCTTGTGGTGAGATTGATGGGCTATGAAAACAGATATTCAATAAATATTACATTCCTTCATTTTATACAGTAACTTTATTAACTTTGGACAATGCATGATTCTTCCCATTCTTAATTCACAGATGTTGCTTGTGGCACTGTTGACTATGAAACCTGGATTCAGAGTAATTTTGACTATTTCTTCAAGTATGTCACAACAGAAGATCTGGTCATTTACATTAAAAACTTCACACAGGTAAGCAGACATCCAAATAAATTTAGATGAACCAGGAATAAGGCTGTGGTCTTTAATTTTTAAGTCCTTACTTAGCGTTTCCGATCCATACTTCATTTTTCCAGTAGGTTTCAATGTCAGAAAAGCAACAGAATCTAGAATTTAAGGTTAATACTGTTTTTGCTTAGATTCTGAAGGCTTTCATTGCATTTCACTAAATTTACTTACCCATGTATACTTTCAAATGTAGCCAATAAATGCAATACCATGAGTTTGGAAATACAAAGTCATTTTAATAGAAATATCAAGGACCAAGAATGCCTAAGCTGTTCCACAGTCCATCAACAAATACCATGTTTAACTCCATCTACAAGAGGAAATCTATTGATATTTTTCTGTGTATGATCTGTTAAGTGGAGGCTATTTTAAGAATTCCAGGGCTGCTTTTTCACCAAGACTATTTTTTTTCCAGATTGCTCTCACACCAAATGAATTGGCTGACCTTGTGACCAGGACAGATGTTCTTCAGAACGAGACCTTGCTCATTTCATATCTAAGGAAGGTTGAGTTAGAAAATGTCACCATCTTTTTGACTGCTCTGACATCGGCATCAGTAAAGGTAAGCAATTCTGATCCTCAAGCTGATGTTTTTGAACATAAAGATGATCATTACATTTGCAGTTCGAGGATAAATTAACATTCACACCAACGATTACTACTAGGGTACCAGTTAGAGTACAATTGTTTTATTGACAAGTTAGTAAAACTTATTTTATTTCCATAGGCAAATCTGTCTCTGGAGCTGGTAGACAATGTCAAGGAAACTCTCCTGGCTGTGGAGCTTCAGCAACTTCAGTCCAATTTCTCTAGTTATACCACTGAGCAATGGCAGGCTTTGTTTGACGTCCACATAACTCTCTTAATCCAATATTTCAATGCAACCTTACTTGAGCTTCTGCCAACAAGCATTTCCTGCGATTCCTATCAAGCAATGTAAGTACCAACCAAATACACAGAAACTAAAGGACACCTACAACCTCTTCTTTTGTAAAAGAGGACAAAGAAAACTTTCAAGATACCTATATATGATGAAATCCTGATATATCATTTATATCTTTATTATGACACAGAGTAAAGGGATTCAGCCTTGCTTCTTCCAAACTGGATGATGACACCTGCAGAGATATCTACAATTTCTTTATCAAAAGATATATGACTCAAAAAGCAACTTCTGCAGGTATGGATGCTCCTGGTGAGATTGATAGGCTATGAAAACAAATTTTCTATAAATATTACGTTCCTTCTTTTTATACAGTATGTTTATTAACTTTGTTTTCAAATGATCTTTATTGGTATTTTAAATTTTTAAAAGGTATGGGTAAAGGGTAGGGAAAAGAGGTAGGAAAGTAAGGTGATAAGGAGGAAAGGGCAATGGAACAAGGGAAAGAAGGGATGGGGAAAGTAGTAAATAAAAAACCCCTATAAAGATAGGGGAAAGACAGGCATACATATATACACTATCATGGGTTATATACAGTTGAACACGTAAAGCTTAATAAAGTATCCAGTAAATGATTGTGTGCATATCATACAGTAAATCTGCACAAGGTTTAAGTTGCTTATTACAAACACCAACACCTGTAAATAAAAAAGCAATACAATAATATACCTCAATGAATCCTAAGTTACTCCTAGCAAAACACATACAGTTTAATACAGAAGCTGAGAAAGTTGCTTATTATAAACGCCAACACTTGTTAAAAAACAAAAAGACAGTACACAAAGTATATAGTTTTACAATACTTGAGACTACAGATCACTGCAAGTAATCGCTTAATAAATATATATAGACCTGTCGCGTCCGGGTACACATATAAGTGACCCTAAGACCTTGGGGAGGTAAAGTCCGGTTCATTCAAGAGCCATAAAGTGGAAAATACTTCTTTGCCAATCAAAATACTTATAAACCTCAAGACACTCAGTTTGGACACGGATCTGAATTGGGCGGCGAGGAGGATCCAATTGAGGCCCCAGAAGAGATTATTCCAGCAGATATTAAAAAGTCGATTCCCTCTTCTGGTGAGGAAACAGGAATTATTCTGGATGCAAACTTCACTTGCAAAGTAGAAAATTGAGTCCAGTTATAAGAGATTCCGCTACACAGGAGCTTATGGGTGGTAAATTGAAACAGCTTGCGTTTTTGTAGGGTTGATCTAGACAGGTCCTTAAAGAACATCAGGTGTTTATATGGAGACTGTAGTAGTAGCGGGTCTTTTGATATCCCTAAAAGTGTATTCCTTACCCAATTGGGGTAAAATGAGACAATAACGTCTCTGCTTACACTTGAGGGCAGTGAAGGCGGTCTACGTATTCTGAAAGCTTTTTCAATCAAATTGGTTTCTTTAAGATTCGGGATCAAATGGGAGGTCATCATGGAAATGTATTCTTTCAGTTGTGAGGACTGCACTGATTCAGGGATTCCTCTAATCTTTATGTTATTTCTCCGCTTATAATCCTCAAAACTAGCCAAGGAATCCCTAAAGGAGATATTGTCTTTTCGTAATTTATCCATTGATTCCGTGAATGTAGGGAGGATCTGAGGTAGTTTTGAATCTATAGTGTCATGATTTTTAAGAGAATCCGGTATTTTTTGATTTTTTGTAAATTTATCAAAATCCTTAGTGGAATTTGGATAGGAATCATCAGTTAAACGCAGCAAGGTGTCTTTAAAGAAATTTTTTACAAAAACCTCAGATGCCTTAGATTCTGTATGTTGCTTAAGTGGGTTTCCCTGGACAACGTGATTTCCAACGGAAACATCCAAAGATTCCAAAAAAGCTCTAAACATCCTGGCTACAAAGCCTTCTGTGGGATAGTCATCTGAGGCAGGTATGTCATCTAATAATGAGGTAATTTTCTCGAGCCTGTCCTTTACCTCTAAAGATGAACGTGAGGAAGAAGTCTCATTAGACACCCTGTCCATAGAGGAATCGCTCCCATGATCATTATATGAATCAGCCTCCACCACAAACTCCTCTGAATACAGACTATCAAGATCTTCCAAAGGACTTGAGGAATTTAAAGAATTTCCGCCTTGATCCAAATGGAGATTCATGTCACAATAGTCCCCCAAGGATGACTGAGTAAGATCAGAACTTTTACCATCATGTGTGTTAGCAGCTCCATTCTGCTGCACTCCCTCAGTAAATTGATACACTTCCCCTTTAAGCATAGGAATACTAACAAATGGGTTAGGGGATATCTCTCCATTATTAACCCCTGGAACAGATCTATATTCCTCTGACCTGTCAGCTTGTATTTTGTCATCAGGGGGAGATTTTAGCTCTGTGGGTGTATGAAAGAATCGCTGTGTGTTGCTTCCCATCTCCTGTATTAAATTAGCAGTCTCTCTAATTAAAGTAAAAAGCTCATCTTTATTTGTGGTATACACAGGGGGTTCATTGCCTAAAATCTGTCTCTTCCCAGCCTCACAGTGATCCCACTCCCCAGAGTGGCAGTCTCGTTTCTCCCTGGTGTGCAGCAGCTGACAGGCACCCTCCTCTGGTTTTACCTGCGGTTCCAATGCCCGACTCTCTTCACTACGAGCTGATCTTGGCACAAACACTGGGGCATCTAAACTGAGGGTCCCTGCTGTGTCTCGCAGTGCTGTTGAAGTCTCTGTAATCAGCTGTGACTGCAGAGCTGAAGTTGCTGAGTCACTGCTCTCTCTACCTGGCCTCATCAGCTGTTCCCCTGCTTCTGAACATGCTGCGGCTCCTGGGCACTTCCTCACATTGCTGCCAGCAGGCAGCAGAGCAGATACAGACATCAGTTCCTCTGAGGGCAACCTGTGGGCTGGTGAGTCTCCTGGGGCATCCAGATGGTGGGTCTCTCCTGGGTCTCCCTGCGCTATGGAAGTCTCTACAATCAGCTGTGGCCCCAGGGCTGAAGCTGCTGAGTCACCATTGTCTCTTCCCTGCCACATCAGCTGTTTCCTGACGCCTGAGCGCTTCCTCACATTACCGTCAGCTGGTAGTGGAGCCGTAACATGCGTCGGCTTCTCCGAGGGCGACCCATGGGCCTGTAAGTCTCTTGGGAGTCCCGATTTTACTGCTGGTGAGCTGGAGGCTTTTGCTTGTAGCATCGGTCTGTGTTGTCCTCCAGCTGGGAGTGGGCCCCTGCCAGGTTCTCCCCGACCATTTACATGTCTTGTTAGGGGATTTTTCTTTGTAGATCCAAGTCCATGCATCCTGTAGTCAGTTCCAGGCATATTTCTTCAGCTTTAATCCAAAAAATTCCACTTTTAGTAAGCTTTTAGTAGATTAAATAGGGGATTTTTCAGGAGCTCCTGAAGCACAGGTCTGCTCCCTTCCCCTGCAAACCACGCCTCCTGTTTATTAACTTTGGACAATGCATGATTCTTCCCATTCTTCATTTACAGGTATTGCTTGTGGCACTGTGAACTATGAAACCTGGATTCAGAGTAATTTTGACTATTTCTTCAAGTATGTCACAGCAGAAGGTCTGGTCATTTACAACAAAAACCTGACACAGGTAGGCAGACATCTAAATAAATTTAGATGAACAGGAATAAAGCTATGGTCTTTATTTTTTAAGTCCTTACTTTAGCGATTCTGATCCCTACTTCGTCTCGCCAATAGGTTTCAATGTCAGAAAAACAACAGAATCTAGAATTTAAGGATATTATTCTTTTTGCTTAGATTTTGAGGGATTTCATTGCATTTCACTAAATTTAGCTCCCGATGTATACTTTCAAATGTAGGCAATAAATGCAATACCTTGAGTTTGGAAATACAAAGTCATTTTAATAGAAATTTTATGGAACAAGGACAAAAAGTGCCTGAGCTGTTCCATAGTCCATCAACAAATACCATGTTTAACTCCATCTACAAGAGGAAATCTATTGATATTTTTCTGTGTGTGATCTGTTAAGTGGAGGCTATTTTTAAGAATGCCACGGCTGCTTTTCCACCAAGATTATGTTTTTTCCAGGTTGCTCTCACACCAAATGAGTTGGCTGACCTTGTGACCAGGACAGATGTTCTTCAGAATGAAACCTTGCTCATTTCGTATCTAAGTAAAGTTGAGTTAGAAAATGTCACCATCTTTTTGACTGCTCTGACATCGGCATCAGTAAAGGTAAGCAATTCTGATCCTCAATCTGTTTTTGAACATAAAGATGATCATTACATTTGCAGTTCAAGGATAAACTAGCATTCACACAAATGATTACTACTAGAGTACCAGTTAGAGTACAATTGTTTTATTGAGAAGTTAGTAAAACTTATTTTATTTCCATAGGCAAATCTGTCTCTGGAGCTGGTAGACAATGTCAAGGAAACTCTCCTGGCTGTGGAGCTTCAGCAACTTCAGTCCAGCTTCTCTAATTATAGCACTGAGCAATGGCAGGCTTTGTTTGACGTCCACATAACTCTCTTAATCCAATATTTCAATGCAACCTTACTTGAGCTTCTGCCAACAAGCATTTCCTGTGGCTCCTATCAAGCCATGTAAGTACCAAGTAAATACACAGAAACTAAAGGACATCTACAACCTCTTTTTTTGTAAAACCTGCCAAAGAAAAAATTTAAGATACCCATATATGATGAAATCCTGATATATCATTTATATCTTTATTCCTGACACAGAGTAAAGGGATTCAGCCTTGCTTCTTCTAACCTGGATGATGCCACCGGCAGAGATATCTACAATTTCTTTATCAAAAGATATTTGACTCAACAAGCAACTTCTGCAGGTATGGATGCTTGTGGTGAGATTGATGGGCTATGAAAACAGATATTCAATAAATATTACATTCCTTCATTTTATACAGTAACTTTATTAACTTTGGACAATGCATGATTCTTCCCATTCTTAATTCACAGATGTTGCTTGTGGCACTGTTGACTATGAAACCTGGATTCAGAGTAATTTTGACTATTTCTTCAAGTATGTCACAACAGAAGATCTGGTCATTTACATTAAAAACTTCACACAGGTAAGCAGACATCCAAATAAATTTAGATGAACCAGGAATAAGGCTGTGGTCTTTAATTTTTAAGTCCTTACTTAGCGTTTCCGATCCATACTTCATTTTTCCAGTAGGTTTCAATGTCAGAAAAGCAACAGAATCTAGAATTTAAGGTTAATACTGTTTTTGCTTAGATTCTGAAGGCTTTCATTGCATTTCACTAAATTTACTTACCCATGTATACTTTCAAATGTAGCCAATAAATGCAATACCATGAGTTTGGAAATACAAAGTCATTTTAATAGAAATATCAAGGACCAAGAATGCCTAAGCTGTTCCACAGTCCATCAACAAATACCATGTTTAAATCCATCTACAAGAGGAAATCTATTGATATTTTTCTGTGTATGATCTGTTAAGTGGAGGCTATTTTAAGAATTCCAGGGCTGCTTTTTCACCAAGACTATTTTTTTTCCAGATTGCTCTCACACCAAATGAATTGGCTGACCTTGTGACCAGGACAGATGTTCTTCAGAACGAGACCTTGCTCATTTCATATCTAAGGAAGGTTGAGTTAGAAAATGTCACCATCTTTTTGACTGCTCTGACATCGGCATCAGTAAAGGTAAGCAATTCTGATCCTCAATCTGATGTTTTTGAACATAAAGATGATCATTACATTTGCAGTTCGAGGATAAATTAACATTCACACCAACGATTACTACTAGGGTACCAGTTAGAGTACAATTGTTTTATTGACAAGTTAGTAAAACTTATTTTATTTCCATAGGCAAATCTGTCTCTGGAGCTGGTAGAGAATGTCAAGGAAACTCTCCTGGCTGTGGAGCTTCAGCAACTTCTGTCCAATTTCTCTAGTTATACCACTGAGCAATGGCAGGCTTTGTTTGACGTCCACATAACTCTCTTAATCCAATATTTCAATGCAACCTTGCTTGAGCTTCTGCCAACAAGCATTTCCTGCGATTCCTATCAAGCAATGTAAGTACCAACCAAATACACAGAAACTAAAGGACACCTACAACCTCTTCTTTTGTAAAAGAGGACAAAGAAAACTTTCAAGATACCTATATATGATGAAATCCTGATATATCATTTATATCTTTACTATGACACAGAGTAAAGGGATTCAGCCTTGCTTCTTCCAAACTGGATGATGACACCTGCAGAGATATCTACAATTTCTTTATCAAAAGATATATGACTCAAAAAGCAACTTCTGCAGGTATGGATGCTCCTGGTGAGATTGATAGGCTATGAAAACAAATTTTCTATAAATATTACGTTCCTTCTTTTTATACAGTATGTTTATTAACTTTGTTTTCAAATGATCTTTATTGGTATTTTAAATTTTTAAAAGGTATGGGTAAAGGGTAGGGAAAAGAGGTAGGAAAGTAAGGTGATAAGGAGGAAAGGGCAATGGAACAAGGGAAAGAAGGGATGGGGAAAGTAGTAAAAAAAAAACCCCTATAAAGATAGGGGAAAGACAGGCATACATATATACACTATCATGGGTTATATACAGTTGAACACGTAAAGCTTAATAAAGTATCCAGTAAATGATTGTGTGCATATCATACAGTAAATCTGCACAAGGTTTAAGTTGCTTATTACAAACACCAACACCTGTAAATAAAAAAGCAATACAATAATATACCTCAATGAATCCTAAGTTACTCCTAGCAAAACACATACAGTTTAATACAGAAGCTGAGAAAGTTGCTAATTATAAACGCCAACACTTGTTAAAAAACAAAAAGACAGTACACAAAGTATATAGTTTTACAATACTTGAGACTACAGATCACTGCAAGTAATCGCTTAATAAATATATATAGACCTGTCGCGTCCGGGTACACATATAAGTGACCCTAAGACCTTGGGGAGGTAAAGTCCGGTTCATTCAAGAGCCATAAAGTGGAAAATACTTCTTTGCCAATCAAAATACTTATAAACCTCAAGACACTCAGTTTGGACACGGATCTGAATTGGGCGGCGAGGAGGATCCAATTGAGGCCCCAGAAGAGATTATTCCAGCAGATATTAAAAAGTCGATTCCCTCTTCTGGTGAGGAAACAGGAATTATTCTGGATGCAAACTTCACTTGCAAAGTAGAAAATTGAGTCCAGTTATAAGAGATTCCGCTACACAGGAGCTTATGGGTGGTAAATTGAAACAGCTTGCGTTTTTGTAGGGTTGATCTAGACAGGTCCTTAAAGAACATCAGGTGTTTATATGGAGACTGTAGTAGTAGCGGGTCTTTTGATATCCCTAAAAGTGTATTCCTTACCCAATTGGGGTAAAATGAGACAATAACGTCTCTGCTTGCACTTGAGGGCAGTGAAGGCGGTCTACGTATTCTGAAAGCTTTTTCAATCAAATTGGTTTCTTTAAGATTCGGGATCAAATGGGAGGTCATCATGGAAATGTATTCTTTCAGTTGTGAGGACTGCACTGATTCAGGGATTCCTCTAATCTTTATGTTATTTCTCCGCTTATAATCCTCAAAACTAGCCAAGGAATCCCTAAAGGAGATATTGTCTTTTCGTAATTTATCCATTGATTCCGTGAATGTAGGGAGGATCTGAGGTAGTTTTGAATCTATAGTGTCATGATTTTTAAGAGAATCCGGTATTTTTTGATTTTTTGTAAATTTATCAAAATCCTTAGTGGAATTTGGATAGGAATCATCAGTTAAACGCAGCAAGGTGTCTTTAAAGAAATTTTTTACAAAAACCTCAGATGCCTTAGATTCTGTATGTTGCTTAAGTGGGTTTCCCTGGACAACGTGATTTCCAACGGAAACATCCAAAGATTCCAAAAAAGCTCTAAACATCCTGGCTACAAAGCCTTCTGTGGGATAGTCATCTGAGGCAGGTATGTCATCTAATAATGAGGTAATTTTCTCGAGCCTGTCCTTTACCTCTAAAGATGAACGTGAGGAAGAAGTCTCATTAGACACCCTGTCCATAGAGGAATCGCTCCCATGATCATTATATGAATCAGCCTCCACCACAAACTCCTCTGAATACAGACTATCAAGATCTTCCAAAGGACTTGAGGAATTTAAAGAATTTCCGCCTTGATCCAAATGGAGATTCATGTCACAATAGTCCCCCAAGGATGACTGAGTAAGATCAGAACTTTTACCATCATGTGTGTTAGCAGCTCCATTCTGCTGCACTCCCTCAGTAAATTGATACACTTCCCCTTTAAGCATAGGAATACTAACAAATGGGTTAGGGGATATCTCTCCATTATTAACCCCTGGAATAGATCTATATTCCTCTGACCTGTCAGCTTGTATTTTGTCATCAGGGGGAGATTTTAGCTCTGTGGGTGTATGAAAGAATCGCTGTGTGTTGCTTCCCATCTCCTGTATTAAATTAGCAGTCTCTCTAATTAAAGTAAAAAGCTCATCTTTATTTGTGGTATACACAGGGGGTTCATTGCCTAAAATCTGTCTCTTCCCAGCCTCACAGTGATCCCCCTCCCCAGAGTGGCAGTCTCGTTTCTCCCTGGTGTGCAGCAGCTGACAGGCACCCTCCTCTGGTTTTACCTGCGGTTCCAATGCCCGACTCTCTTCACTACGAGCTGATCTTGGCACAAACACTGGGGCATCTAAACTGAGGGTCCCTGCTGTGTCTCGCAGTGCTGTTGAAGTCTCTGTAATCAGCTGTGACTGCAGAGCTGAAGTTGCTGAGTCACTGCTCTCTCTACCTGGCCTCATCAGCTGTTCCCCTGCTTCTGAACATGCTGCGGCTCCTGGGCACTTCCTCACATTGCTGCCAGCAGGCAGCAGAGCAGATACAGACATCAGTTCCTCTGAGGGCAACCTGTGGGCTGGTGAGTCTCCTGGGGCATCCAGATGGTGGGTCTCTCCTGGGTCTCCCTGCGCTATGGAAGTCTCTACAATCAGCTGTGGCCCCAGGGCTGAAGCTGCTGAGTCACCATTGTCTCTTCCCTGCCACATCAGCTGTTTCCTGACGCCTGAGCGCTTCCTCACATTACCGTCAGCTGGTAGTGGAGCCGTAACATGCGTCGGCTTCTCCGAGGGCGACCCATGGGCCTGTAAGTCTCTTGGGAGTCCCGATTTTACTGCTGGTGAGCTGGAGGCTTTTGCTTGTAGCATCGGTCTGTGTTGTCCTCCAGCTGGGAGTGGGCCCCTGCCAGGTTCTCCCCGACCATTTACATGTCTTGTTAGGGGATTTTTCTTTGTAGATCCAAGTCCATGCATCCTGTAGTCAGTTCCAGGCATATTTCTTCAGCTTTAATCCAAAAAATTCCACTTTTAGTAAGCTTTTAGTAGATTAAATAGGGGATTTTTCAGGAGCTCCTGAAGCACAGGTCTGCTCCCTTCCCCTGCAAACCACGCCTCCTGTTTATTAACTTTGGACAATGCATGATTCTTCCCATTCTTCATTTACAGGTATTGCTTGTGGCACTGTGAACTATGAAACCTGGATTCAGAGTAATTTTGACTATTTCTTCAAGTATGTCACAGCAGAAGATCTGGTCATTTACAACAAAAACCTGACACAGGTAGGCAGACATCTAAATAAATTTAGATGAACAGGAATAAAGCTATGGTCTTTATTTTTTAAGTCCTTACTTTAGCGATTCTGATCCCTACTTCGTCTCGCCAATAGGTTTCAATGTCAGAAAAACAACAGAATCTAGAATTTAAGGATATTATTCTTTTTGCTTAGATTTTGAGGGATTTCATTGCATTTCACTAAATTTAGCTCCCGATGTATACTTTCAAATGTAGGCAATAAATGCAATACCTTGAGTTTGGAAATACAAAGTCATTTTAATAGAAATTTTATGGAACAAGGACAAAAAGTGCCTGAGCTGTTCCATAGTCCATCAACAAATACCATGTTTAACTCCATCTACAAGAGGAAATCTATTGATATTTTTCTGTGTGTGATCTGTTAAGTGGAGGCTATATTTAAGAATGCCACGGCTGCTTTTCCACCAAGATTATGTTTTTTCCAGGTTGCTCTCACACCAAATGAGTTGGCTGACCTTGTGACCAGGACAGATGTTCTTCAGAATGAAACCTTGCTCATTTCGTATCTAAGTAAAGTTGAGTTAGAAAATGTCACCATCTTTTTGACTGCTCTGACATCGGCATCAGTAAAGGTAAGCAATTCTGATCCTCAATCTGATGTTTTTGAACATAAAGATGATCATTACATTTGCAGTTCAAGGATAAACTAGCATTCACACAAATGATTACTACTAGAGTACCAGTTAGAGTACAATTGTTTTATTGAGAAGTTAGTAAAACTTATTTTATTTCCATAGGCAAATCTGTCTCTGGAGCTGGTAGACAATGTCAAGGAAACTCTCCTGGCTGTGGAGCTTCAGCAACTTCAGTCCAGCTTCTCTAATTATAGCACTGAGCAATGGCAGGCTTTATTTGACGACCACATAACTCTCTTAATCCAATATTTCAATGCAACCTTACTTGAGCTTCTGCCAACAAGCATTTCCTGTGGCTCCTATCAAGCCATGTAAGTACCAAGTAAATACACAGAAACTAAAGGACATCTACAACCTCTTTTTTGTAAAACAGGACAAAGAAAAAGTTTAAGATACCCATATATGATGAAATCCTGATATATCATTTATATCTTTATTCCTGACACAGAGTAAAGGGATTCAGCCTTGCTTCTTCTAACCTGGATGATGCCACCGGCAGAGATATCTACAATTTCTTTATCAAAAGATATTTGACTCAACAAGCAACTTCTGCAGGTATGGATGCTTGTGGTGAGATTGATGGGCTATGAAAACAGATATTCAATAAATATTACATTCCTTCATTTTATACAGTAACTTTATTAACTTTGGACAATGCATGATTCTTCCCATTCTTAATTCACAGATGTTGCTTGTGGCACTGTTGACTATGAAACCTGGATTCAGAGTAATTTTGACTATTTCTTCAAGTATGTCACAACAGAAGATCTGGTCATTTACATTAAAAACTTCACACAGGTAAGCAGACATCCAAATAAATTTAGATGAACCAGGAATAAGGCTGTGGTCTTTAATTTTTAAGTCCTTACTTAGCGTTTCCGATCCATACTTCATTTTTCCAGTAGGTTTCAATGTCAGAAAAGCAACAGAATCTAGAATTTAAGGTTAATACTGTTTTTGCTTAGATTCTGAAGGCTTTCATTGCATTTCACTAAATTTACTTACCCATGTATACTTTCAAATCATAGAATCATAGAATCGTAGAGTTGGAAGGGACCTCCTGGGCCATCTGGTCCAACCCCCTGCTCAAAGCAGGATTCGCTAAATCATCCCAGTCAGATGTCTGTCCAGCCTCTGTTTGAAGACTTCCATTGAAGGAGAACTCACCACTTCTCGTGGCAGCCTGTTCCACTCATTGATCACTCTAACTGTCAAAAAGTTTTTTCTAATATCTAATCTGTGTCTCCTCCCATTCAGTTTCATCCCATTGCTTCTAGTCTTTCCTTGTGCAAATGAGAATAAAGTTGATCCTTCTACAATGTGACAGCCCTTTAGATATTTGTAGACAGCTATTAAGTCTCCTCTCAGTCTTCTCTTTTTCAAACTAAACATTCCCAAATCCTGCAACCTTTCCTCATAAGACAGGGTTTGCAGACCGGTCACCATTCTGGTCGCTCTTTTCTGAACTTGCTCCAGTTTGTTGATGTCTTTTTTAAAATGTGGTGCCCAAAACTGGACACAATATTCCAGATGAGGTCTGACCAAAGAGGAGTAGAGGGAAATAATGACTTCACGTGATCTAGACTGTATGCTTCTGTTAATACATCCTAGAATTGCATTTGCCTTTTTTGCTGCTGCATCACACTGTTGACTCATATTCAGTCTGTGATCTATTAGTATACCCAAGTCTTTTTCATATGTGCTGTCACTTAGCCCTATTCCTCCCATTCTATATATGCTTTCTATATAGCATTCTATATATGCTTTTTCCATGTAGCCAATAAATGCAATACCATGAGTTTGGAAATACAAAGTCATTTTAATAGAAATATCAAGGACCAAGAATGCCTAAGCTGTTCCACAGTCCATCAACAAATACCATGTTTAACTCCATCTACAAGAGGAAATCTATTGATATTTTTCTGTGTATGATCTGTTAAGTGGAGGCTATTTTAAGAATTCCAGGGCTGCTTTTTCACCAAGACTATTTTTTTTCCAGATTGCTCTCACACCAAATGAATTGGCTGACCTTGTGACCAGGACAGATGTTCTTCAGAACGAGACCTTGCTCATTTCATATCTAAGGAAGGTTGAGTTAGAAAATGTCACCATCTTTTTGACTGCTCTGACATCGGCATCAGTAAAGGTAAGCAATTCTGATCCTCAAGCTGATGTTTTTGAACATAAAGATGATCATTACATTTGCAGTTCGAGGATAAATTAACATTCACACCAACGATTACTACTAGGGTACCAGTTAGAGTACAATTGTTTTATTGACAAGTTAGTAAAACTTATTTTATTTCCATAGGCAAATCTGTCTCTGGAGCTGGTAGACAATGTCAAGGAAACTCTCCTGGCTGTGGAGCTTCAGCAACTTCAGTCCAATTTCTCTAGTTATACCACTGAGCAATGGCAGGCTTTGTTTGACGTCCACATAACTCTCTTAATCCAATATTTCAATGCAACCTTGCTTGAGCTTCTGCCAACAAGCATTTCCTGCGATTCCTATCAAGCAATGTAAGTACCAACCAAATACACAGAAACTAAAGGACACCTACAACCTCTTCTTTTGTAAAAGAGGACAAAGAAAACTTTCAAGATACCTATATATGATGAAATCCTGATATATCATTTATATCTTTATTATGACACAGAGTAAAGGGATTCAGCCTTGCTTCTTCCAAACTGGATGATGACACCTGCAGAGATATCTACAATTTCTTTATCAAAAGATATATGACTCAAAAAGCAACTTCTGCAGGTATGGATGCTCCTGGTGAGATTGATAGGCTATGAAAACAAATTTTCTATAAATATTACGTTCCTTCTTTTTATACAGTATGTTTATTAACTTTGTTTTCAAATGATCTTTATTGGTATTTTAAATTTTAAAAGGTATGGGTAAAGGGTAGGGAAAAGAGGTAGGAAAGTAAGGTGATAAGGAGGAAAGGGCAATGGAACAAGGGAAAGAAGGGATGGGGAAAGTAGTAAATAAAAAACCCCTATAAAGATAGGGGAAAGACAGGCATACATATATACACTATCATGGGTTATATACAGTTGAACACGTAAAGCTTAATAAAGTATCCAGTAAATGATTGTGTGCATATCATACAGTAAATCTGCACAAGGTTTAAGTTGCTTATTACAAACACCAACACCTGTAAATAAAAAAGCAATACAATAATATACCTCAATGAATCCTAAGTTACTCCTAGCAAAACACATACAGTTTAATACAGAAGCTGAGAAAGTTGCTTATTATAAACGCCAACACTTGTTAAAAAACAAAAAGACAGTACACAAAGTATATAGTTTTACAATACTTGAGACTACAGATCACTGCAAGTAATCGCTTAATAAATATATATAGACCTGTCGCGTCCGGGTACACATATAAGTGACCCTAAGACCTTGGGGAGGTAAAGTCCGGTTCATTCAAGAGCCATAAAGTGGAAAATACTTCTTTGCCAATCAAAATACTTATAAACCTCAAGACACTCAGTTTGGACACGGATCTGAATTGGGCGGCGAGGAGGATCCAATTGAGGCCCCAGAAGAGATTATTCCAGCAGATATTAAAAAGTCGATTCCCTCTTCTGGTGAGGAAACAGGAATTATTCTGGATGCAAACTTCACTTGCAAAGTAGAAAATTGAGTCCAGTTATAAGAGATTCCGCTACACAGGAGCTTATGGGTGGTAAATTGAAACAGCTTGCGTTTTTGTAGGGTTGATCTAGACAGGTCCTTAAAGAACATCAGGTGTTTATATGGAGACTGTAGTAGTAGCGGGTCTTTTGATATCCCTAAAAGTGTATTCCTTACCCAATTGGGGTAAAATGAGACAATAACGTCTCTGCTTACACTTGAGGGCAGTGAAGGCAGTCTACGTATTCTGAAAGCTTTTTCAATCAAATTGGTTTCTTTAAGATTCGGGATCAAATGGGAGGTCATCATGGAAATGTATTCTTTCAGTTGTGAGGACTGCACTGATTCAGGGATTCCTCTAATCTTTATGTTATTTCTCCACTTATAATCCTCAAAACTAGCCAAGGAATCCCTAAAGGAGATATTGTCTTTTCGTAATTTATCCATTGATTCCGTGAATGTAGGGAGGATCTGAGGTAGTTTTGAATCTATAGTGTCATGATTTTTAAGAGAATCCGGTATTTTTTGATTTTTTGTAAATTTATCAAAATCCTTAGTGGAATTTGGATAGGAATCATCAGTTAAACGCAGCAAGGTGTCTTTAAAGAAATTTTTTACAAAAACCTCAGATGCCTTAGATTCTGTATGTTGCTTAAGTGGGTTTCCCTGGACAACGTGATTTCCAACGGAAACATCCAAAGATTCCAAAAAAGCTCTAAACATCCTGGCTACAAAGCCTTCTGTGGGATAGTCATCTGAGGCAGGTATGTCATCTAATAATGAGGTAATTTTCTCGAGCCTGTCCTTTACCTCTAAAGATGAACGTGAGGAAGAAGTCTCATTAGACACCCTGTCCATAGAGGAATCGCTCCCATGATCATTATATGAATCAGCCTCCACCACAAACTCCTCTGAATACAGACTATCAAGATCTTCCAAAGGACTTGAGGAATTTAAAGAATTTCCGCCTTGATCCAAATGGAGATTCATGTCACAATAGTCCCCCAAGGATGACTGAGTAAGATCAGAACTTTTACCATCATGTGTGTTAGCAGCTCCATTCTGCTGCACTCCCTCAGTAAATTGATACACTTCCCCTTTAAGCATAGGAATACTAACAAATGGGTTAGGGGATATCTCTCCATTATTAACCCCTGGAACAGATCTATATTCCTCTGACCTGTCAGCTTGTATTTTGTCATCAGGGGGAGATTTTAGCTCTGTGGGTGTATGAAAGAATCGCTGTGTGTTGCTTCCCATGTCCTGTATTAAATTAGCAGTCTCTCTAATTAAAGTAAAAAGCTCATCTTTATTTGTGGTATACACAGGGGGTTCATTGCCTAAAATCTGTCTCTTCCCAGCCTCACAGTGATCCCCCTCCCCAGAGTGGCAGTCTCGTTTCTCCCTGGTGTGCAGCAGCTGACAGGCACCCTCCTCTGGTTTTACCTGCGGTTCCAATGCCCGACTCTCTTCACTACGAGCTGATCTTGGCACAAACACTGGGGCATCTAAACTGAGGGTCCCTGCTGTGTCTCGCAGTGCTGTTGAAGTCTCTGTAATCAGCTGTGACTGCAGAGCTGAAGTTGCTGAGTCACTGCTCTCTCTACCTGGCCTCATCAGCTGTTCCCCTGCTTCTGAACATGCTGCGGCTCCTGGGCACTTCCTCACATTGCTGCCAGCAGGCAGCAGGGCAGATACAGACATCAGTTCCTCTGAGGGCAACCTGTGGGCTGGTGAGTCTCCTGGGGCATCCAGATGGTGGGTCTCTCCTGGGTCTCCCTGCGCTATGGAAGTCTCTACAATCAGCTGTGGCCCCAGGGCTGAAGCTGCTGAGTCACCATTGTCTCTTCCCTGCCACATCAGCTGTTTCCTGACGCCTGAGCGCTTCCTCACATTACCGTCAGCTGGTAGTGGAGCCGTAACATGCGTCGGCTTCTCCGAGGGCGACCCATGGGCCTGTAAGTCTCTTGGGAGTCCCGATTTTACTGCTGGTGAGCTGGAGGCTTTTGCTTGTAGCATCGGTCTGTGTTGTCCTCCAGCTGGGAGTGGGCCCCTGCCAGGTTCTCCCCGACCATTTACATGTCTTGTTAGGGGATTTTTCTTTGTAGATCCAAGTCCATGCATCCTGTAGTGTTCCAGGCATATTTCTTCAGCTTTTATCCAAAAAATTCAACTTTTAGTAAGCTTTTAGTAGATTAAATAGGGGATTTTTCAGGAGCTCCTGAAGCACAGGTCTGCTCCCTTCCCCTGCAAACCACGCCTCCTGTTTATTAACTTTGGACAATGCATGATTCTTCCCATTCTTCATTTACAGGTATTGCTTGTGGCACTGTGAACTATGAAACCTGGATTCAGAGTAATTTTGACTATTTCTTCAAGTATGTCACAGCAGAAGATCTGGTCATTTACAAGAAAAACCTGACACAGGTAGGCAGACATCTAAATAAATTTAGATGAACAGGAATAAAGCTATGGTCTTTATTTTTTAAGTCCTTACTTTAGCGATTCCGATCCCTACTTCGTCTCGCCAATAGGTTTCAATGTCAGAAAAACAACAGAATCTAGAATTTAAGGATATTATTCTTTTTGCTTAGATTTTGAGGGATTTCATTGCATTTCACTAAATTTAGCTCCCGATGTATACTTTCAAATGTAGGCAATAAATGCAATACCTTGAGTTTGGAAATACAAAGTCATTTTAATAGAAATTTTATGGAACAAGGACAAAAAGTGCCTGAGCTGTTCCATAGTCCATCAACAAATACCATGTTTAACTCCATCTACAAGAGGAAATCTATTGATATTTTTCTGTGTGTGATCTGTTAAGTGGAGGCTATTTTTAAGAATGCCACGGCTGCTTTTCCACCAAGATTATGTTTTTTCCAGGTTGCTCTCACACCAAATGAGTTGGCTGACCTTGTGACCAGGACAGATGTTCTTCAGAATGAAACCTTGCTCATTTCGTATCTAAGTAAAGTTGAGTTAGAAAATGTCACCATCTTTTTGACTGCTCTGACATCGGCATCAGTAAAGGTAAGCAATTCTGATCCTCAATCTGATGTTTTTGAACATAAAGATGATCATTACATTTGCAGTTCAAGGATAAACTAGCATTCACACAAATGATTACTACTAGAGTACCAGTTAGAGTACAATTGTTTTATTGAGAAGTTAGTAAAACTTATTTTATTTCCATAGGCAAATCTGTCTCTGGAGCTGGTAGACAATGTCAAGGAAACTCTCCTGGCTGTGGAGCTTCAGCAACTTCAGTCCAGCTTCTCTAATTATAGCACTGAGCAATGGCAGGCTTTATTTGACGTCCACATAACTCTCTTAATCCAATATTTCAATGCAACCTTACTTGAGCTTCTGCCAACAAGCATTTCCTGTGGCTCCTATCAAGCCATGTAAGTACCAAGTAAATACACAGAAACTAAAGGACATCTACAACCTCTTTTTTGTAAAACAGGACAAAGAAAAAGTTTAAGATACCCATATATGATGAAATCCTGATATATCATTTATATCTTTATTCCTGACACAGAGTAAAGGGATTCAGCCTTGCTTCTTCTAACCTGGATGATGCCACCGGCAGAGATATCTACAATTTCTTTATCAAAAGATATTTGACTCAACAAGCAACTTCTGCAGGTATGGATGCTTGTGGTGAGATTGATGGGCTATGAAAACAGATATTCAATAAATATTACATTCCTTCATTTTATACAGTAACTTTATTAACTTTGGACAATGCATGATTCTTCCCATTCTTAATTCACAGATGTTGCTTGTGGCACTGTTGACTATGAAACCTGGATTCAGAGTAATTTTGACTATTTCTTCAAGTATGTCACAACAGAAGATCTGGTCATTTACATTAAAAACTTCACACAGGTAAGCAGACATCCAAATAAATTTAGATGAACCAGGAATAAGGCTGTGGTCTTTAATTTTTAAGTCCTTACTTAGCGTTTCCGATCCATACTTCATTTTTCCAGTAGGTTTCAATGTCAGAAAAGCAACAGAATCTAGAATTTAAGGTTAATACTGTTTTTGCTTAGATTCTGAAGGCTTTCATTGCATTTCACTAAATTTACTTACCCATGTATACTTTCAAATGTAGCCAATAAATGCAATACCATGAGTTTGGAAATACAAAGTCATTTTAATAGAAATATCAAGGACCAAGAATGCCTAAGCTGTTCCACAGTCCATCAACAAATACCATGTTTAACTCCATCTACAAGAGGAAATCTATTGATATTTTTCTGTGTATGATCTGTTAAGTGGAGGCTATTTTAAGAATTCCAGGGCTGCTTTTTCACCAAGACTATTTTTTTTCCAGATTGCTCTCACACCAAATGAATTGGCTGACCTTGTGACCAGGACAGATGTTCTTCAGAACGAGACCTTGCTCATTTCATATCTAAGGAAGGTGGAGTTAGAAAATGTCACCATCTTTTTGACTGCTCTGACATCGGCATCAGTAAAGGTAAGCAATTCTGATCCTCAAGCTGATGTTTTTGAACATAAAGATGATCATTACATTTGCAGTTCGAGGATAAATTAACATTCACACCAACGATTACTACTAGGGTACCAGTTAGAGTACAATTGTTTTATTGACAAGTTAGTAAAACTTATTTTATTTCCATAGGCAAATCTGTCTCTGGAGCTGGTAGACAATGTCAAGGAAACTCTCCTGGCTGTGGAGCTTCAGCAACTTCAGTCCAATTTCTCTAGTTATACCACTGAGCAATGGCAGGCTTTGTTTGACGTCCACATAACTCTCTTAATCCAATATTTCAATGCAACCTTGCTTGAGCTTCTGCCAACAAGCATTTCCTGCGATTCCTATCAAGCAATGTAAGTACCAACCAAATACACAGAAACTAAAGGACACCTACAACCTCTTCTTTTGTAAAAGAGGACAAAGAAAACTTTCAAGATACCTATATATGATGAAATCCTGATATATCATTTATATCTTTATTATGACACAGAGTAAAGGGATTCAGCCTTGCTTCTTCCAAACTGGATGATGACACCTGCAGAGATATCTACAATTTCTTTATCAAAAGATATATGACTCAAAAAGCAACTTCTGCAGGTATGGATGCTCCTGGTGAGATTGATAGGCTATGAAAACAAATTTTCTATAAATATTACGTTCCTTCTTTTTATACAGTATGTTTATTAACTTTGTTTTCAAATGATCTTTATTGGTATTTTAAATTTTTAAAAGGTATGGGTAAAGGGTAGGGAAAAGAGGTAGGAAAGTAAGGTGATAAGGAGGAAAGGGCAATGGAACAAGGGAAAGAACGGATGGGGAAAGTAGTAAAAAAAAAACCCCTATAAAGATAGGGGAAAGACAGGCATACATATATACACTATCATGGGTTATATACAGTTGAACACGTAAAGCTTAATAAAGTATCCAGTAAATGATTGTGTGCATATCATACAGTAAATCTGCACAAGGTTTAAGTTGCTTATTACAAACGCCAACACCTGTAAATAAAAAAGCAATACAATAATATACCTCAATGAATCCTAAGTTACTCCTAGCAAAACACATACAGTTTAATACAGAAGCTGAGAAAGTTGCTTATTATAAACGCCAACACTTGTTAAAATACAAAAAGACAGTACACAAAGTATATAGTTTTACAATACTTGAGACTACAGATCACTGCAAGTAATCGCTTAATAAATATATATAGACCTGTCGCGTCCGGGTACACATATAAGTGACCCTAAGACCTTGGGGAGGTAAAGTCCGGTTCATTCAAGAGCCATAAAGTGGAAAATACTTCTTTGCCAATCAAAATACTTATAAACCTCAAGACACTCAGTTTGGACACGGATCTGAATTGGGCGGCGAGGAGGATCCAATTGAGGCCCCAGAAGAGATTATTCCAGCAGATATTAAAAAGTTGATTCCCTCTTCTGGTGAGGAAACAGGAATTATTCTGGATGCAAACTTCACTTGCAAAGTAGAAAATTGAGTCCAGTTATAAGAGATTCCGCTACACAGGAGCTTATGGGTGGTAAATTGAAACAGCTTGCGTTTTTGTAGGGTTGATCTAGACAGGTCCTTAAAGAACATCAGGTGTTTATATGGAGACTGTAGTAGTAGCGGGTCTTTTGATATCCCTAAAAGTGTATTCCTTACCCAATTGGGGTAAAATGAGACAATAACGTCTCTGCTTACACTTGAGGGCAGTGAAGGCGGTCTACGTATTCTGAAAGCTTTTTCAATCAAATTGGTTTCTTTAAGATTCGGGATCAAATGGGAGGTCATCATGGAAATGTATTCTTTCAGTTGTGAGGACTGCACTGATTCAGGGATTCCTCTAATCTTTATGTTATTTCTCCGCTTATAATCCTCAAAACTAGCCAAGGAATCCCTAAAGGAGATATTGTCTTTTCGTAATTTATCCATTGATTCCGTGAATGTAGGGAGGATCTGAGGTAGTTTTGAATCTACAGTGTCATGATTTTTAAGAGAATCCGGTATTTTTTGATTTTTTGTAAATTTATCAAAATCCTTAGTGGAATTTGGATAGCAATCATCAGTTAAACGCAGCAAGGTGTCTTTAAAGAAATTTTTTACAAAAACCTCAGATGCCTTAGATTCTGTATGTTGCTTAAGTGGGTTTCCCTGGACAACGTGATTTCCAACGGAAACATCCAAAGATTCCAAAAAAGCTCTAAACATCCTGGCTACAAAGCCTTCTGTGGGATAGTCATCTGAGGCAGGTATGTCATCTAATAATGAGGTAATTTTCTCGAGCCTGTCCTTTACCTCTAAAGATGAACGTGAGGAAGAAGTCTCATTAGACACCCTGTCCATAGAGGAATCGCTCCCATGATCATTATATGAATCAGCCTCCACCACAAACTCCTCTGAATACAGACTATCAAGATCTTCCAAAGGACTTGAGGAATTTAAAGAATTTCCGCCTTGATCCAAATGGAGATTCATGTCACAATAGTCCCCCAAGGATGACTGAGTAAGATCAGAACTTTTACCATCATGTGTGTTAGCAGCTCCATTCTGCTGCACTCCCTCAGTAAATTGATACACTTCCCCTTTAAGCATAGGAATACTAACAAATGGGTTAGGGGATATCTCTCCATTATTAACCCCTGGAACAGATCTATATTCCTCTGACCTGTCAGCTTGTATTTTGTCATCAGGGGGAGATTTTAGCTCTGTGGGTGTATGAAAGAATCGCTGTGTGTTGCTTCCCATCTCCTGTATTAAATTAGCAGTCTCTCTAATTAAAGTAAAAAGCTCATCTTTATTTGTGGTATACACAGGGGGTTCATTGCCTAAAATCTGTCTCTTCCCAGCCTCACAGTGATCCCCCTCCCCAGAGTGGCAGTCTCGTTTCTCCCTGGTGTGCAGCAGCTGACAGGCACCCTCCTCTGGTTTTACCTGCGGTTCCAATGCCCGACTCTCTTCACTACGAGCTGATCTTGGCACAAACACTGGGGCATCTAAACTGAGGGTCCCTGCTGTGTCTCGCAGTGCTGTTGAAGTCTCTGTAATCAGCTGTGACTGCAGAGCTGAAGTTGCTGAGTCACTGCTCTCTCTACCTGGCCTCATCAGCTGTTCCCCTGCTTCTGAACACGCTGCGGCTCCTGGGCACTTCCTCACATTGCTGCCAGCAGGCAGCAGAGCAGATACAGACATCAGTTCCTCTGAGGGCAACCTGTGGGCTGGTGAGTCTCCTGGGGCATCCAGATGGTGGGTCTCTCCTGGGTCTCCCTGCGCTATGGAAGTCTCTACAATCAGCTGTGGCCCCAGGGCTGAAGCTGCTGAGTCACCATTGTCTCTTCCCTGCCACATCAGCTGTTTCCTGACGCCTGAGCGCTTCCTCACATTACCGTCAGCTGGTAGTGGAGCCGTAACATGCGTCGGCTTCTCCGAGGGCGACCCATGGGCCTGTAAGTCTCTTGGGAGTCCCGATTTTACTGCTGGTGAGCTGGAGGCTTTTGCTTGTAGCATCGGTCTGTGTTGTCCTCCAGCTGGGAGTGGGCCCCTGCCAGGTTCTCCCCGACCATTCACATGTCTGCTTAGGGGATTTTTCTTTGTAGATCCAAGTCCATGCATCCGGTAGTCAGTTCCAGGCATATTTCTTCAGCTTTAATCCAAAAAATTCCACTTTTAGTAAGCTTTTAGTAGCTTAAATAGGGGATTTTTCAGGAGCTCCTGAAGCACAGGTCTGCTCCCTTCCCCTGCAAACCACGCCTCCTGTTTATTAACTTTGGACAATGCATGATTCTTCCCATTCTTCATTTACAGGTATTGCTTGTGGCACTGTGAACTATGAAACCTGGATTCAGAGTAATTTTGACTATTTCTTCAAGTATGTCACAGCAGAAGATCTGGTCATTTACAACAAAAACCTGACACAGGTAGGCAGACATCTAAATAAATTTAGATGAACAGGAATAAAGCTATGGTCTTTATTTTTTAAGTCCTTACTTTAGCGATTCCGATCCCTACTTTGTCTCGCCAATAGGTTTCAATGTCAGAAAAACAACAGAATCTAGAATTTAAGGATATTATTCTTTTTGCTTAGATTTTGAGGGATTTCATTGCATTTCACTAAATTTAGCTCCCGATGTATACTTTCAAATGTAGGCAATAAATGCAATACCTTGAGTTTGGAAATACAAAGTCATTTTAATAGAAATTTTATGGAACAAGGACAAAAAGTGCCTGAGCTGTTCCATAGTCCATCAACAAATACCATGTTTAACTCCATCTACAAGAGGAAATCTATTGATATTTTTCTGTGTGTGATCTGTTAAGTGGAGGCTATTTTTAAGAATGCCACGGCTGCTTTTCCACCAAGATTATGTTTTTTCCAGGTTGCTCTCACACCAAATGAGTTGGCTGACCTTGTGACCAGGACAGATGTTCTTCAGAATGAAACCTTGCTCATTTTGTTTCTAAGTAAAGTTGAGTTAGAAAACGTCACCATCTTTTTGACTGCTCTGACATCGGCATCAGTAAAGGTAAGCAATTCTGATCCTCAATCTGATGTTTTTGAACATAAAGATGATCATTACATTTGCAGTTCAAGGATAAACTAGCATTCACACAAATGATTACTACTAGGGTACCAGTTAGAGTACAATTGTTTTATTGAGAAGTTAGTAAAACTTATTTTATTTCCATAGGCAAATCTGTCTCTGGAGCTGGTAGACAATGTCAAGGAAACTCTCCTGGCTGTGGAGCTTCAGCAACTTCAGTCCAGCTTCTCTAATTATAGCACTGAGCAATGGCAGGCTTTGTTTGAGATCCACATAACTCTCTTAATCCAATATTTCAATGCAACCTTACTTGAGCTTCTGCCAACAAGCATTTCCTGCGATTCCTATCAAGCCATGTAAGTATCAACCAAATACACAGAAACTAAAGGACACCTACAACCTCTTCTTTTGTAAAAGAGGACAAAGAAAACTTTCAAGATACCTATATATGATGAAATCCTGATATATCATTTATATCTTTATTATGACACAGAGTAAAGGGATTCAGCCTTGCTTCTTCCAAACTGGATGATGACACCTGCAGAGATATCTACAATTTCTTTATCAAAAGATATATGACTCAAAAAGCAACTTCTGCAGGTATGGATGCTCCTGGTGAGATTGATAGGCTATGAAAACAAATTTTCTATAAATATTACGTTCCTTCTTTTTATACAGTATGTTTATTAACTTTGGACAATGCATGATTCTTCCCATTCTTCATTTACAGGTATTGTTTGTGGCACTGTGAACTATGAAACCTGGATTCAGAGTAATTTTGACTATTTCTTCAAGTATGTCACAGCAGAAGATCTGGTCATTTACAACAAAAACCTGACACAGGTAGGCAGACATCTAAATAAATTTAGATGAACAGGAATAAAGCTATGGTCTTTATTTTTTAAGTCCTTACTTTAGCGATTCCGATCCCTACTTCGTCTCTCCGATAGGTTTCAATGTCAGAAAAACAACAGAATCTAGAATTTAAGGATATTATTCTTTTTCCTTAGATTTTGAGGGTTTTCATTGCATTTCACTAAATTTAGCTCCCGATGTATACTTTCAAATGTAGCCAATAAATGCAATACCTTGAGTTTGGAAATACAAAGTCATTTTAATAGAAATTTTATGGAACAAGGACAAAAAGTGCCTGAGCTGTTCCATAGTCCATCAACAAATACCATGTTTAACTCCAGCTACAAGAGGAAATCTATTGATATTTTTCTGTGTGTGATCTGTAAGTGGAGGCTATTTTTAAGAATGCCACGGCTGCTTTTCCACCAAGATTATGTTTTTTCCAGGTTGCTCTCACACCAAATGAGTTGGCTGACCTTGTGACCAGGACAGATGTTCTTCAGAATGAAACCTTGCTCATTTCGTATCTAAGTAAAGTTGAGTTAGAAAATGTCACCATCTTTTTGACTGCTCTGACATCGGCATCAGTAAAGGTAAGCAATTCTGATCCTCAATCTGATGTTTTTGAACATAAAGATGATCATTACATTTGCAGTTCAAGGATAAACTAGCATTCACACAAATGATTACTACTAGGGTACCAGTTAGAGTACAATTGTTTTATTGAGAAGTTAGTAAAACTTATTTTATTTCCATAGGCAAATCTGTCTCTGGAGCTGGTAGACAATGTAAAGGAAACTCTCCTGGCTGTGGAGCTTCAGCAACTTCAGTCCAGCTTCTCTAATTATAGCACTGAGCAATGGCAGGCTTTGTTTGATGTCCACATAACTCTCTTAATCCAATATTTCAATGCAACTTTACTTGAGCTTCTGCCAACAAGCATTTCCTGCGGCTCCTATCAAGCCATGTAAGTACCAATTAAATACACAGAAACTAAAGGACACTTACAACCTCTTCTTTTGTAAATCAGGACGAAGAAAAAATGTAAGATACCCATATATGATGAAATCCTGATATATCATTTATATCTTTATTCCTGACAAAGTGTAAAGGGATTCAGCCTTGCTTCTTCTAACCTGGACGATGCCACCAGCAGAGATATCTACAATTTCTTTATCAAAAGATATTTGACTCAACAAGCAACTTCTGCAGGTATGGATGCTCCTGGTGAGATTGATGGGCTATGAAAACAGATATTCAGTAAATATTGCATTCCTTCATTTTATACAGTAACTTTATTAACTTTGGACAATGCATGATTCTTCCCATTCTTAATTCACAGATATTGCTTGTGGCACTGTTGACTATGAAACCTGGATCCAGAGTAATTTTGACTATTTCTTCAAGTATGTCACAGCAGAAGATCTGGTCATTTACATTAAAAACCTCACACAGGTAGGCAGACATCCAAATAAATTTAGATGAACCAGGAATAAGGCTACGGTCTTTATTTTTTTAAGTCCTTACTTAGCGTTTCCAATCCATACTTCATTTTTCCAGTAGGTTTCAATGTCAGAAAAGCAACAGAATCTAGAATTTAAGGTTAATACTGTTTTTGCTTAGATTCTGAAGGCTTTCATTGCATTTCACTAAATTTACTTACCCATGTATACTTTCAAATGTAGCCAATAAATGCAATACCATGAGTTTGGAAATACAAAGTCATTTTAATAGAAATATCAAGGACCAAGAATGCCTAAGCTGTTCCACAGTCCATCAACAAATACCATGTTTAACTCCATCTACAAGAGGAAATCTATTGATATTTTTCTGTGTATGATCTGTTAAGTGGAGCCTATTTTAAGATTTCCAGGGCTGCTTTTTCACCAAGACTATTTTTTTTCCAGATTGCTCTCACACCAAATGAATTGGCTGACCTTGTGACCAGGACAGATGTTCTTCAGAACGAGACCTTGCTCATTTCATATCTAAGGAAGGTGGAGATAGAAAATGTCACCATCTTTTTGACTGCTCTGACATCGGCATCAGTAAAGGTAAGCAATTCTGATCCTCAATCTGATGTATTTGAACATAAAGATGATCATTACATCTGCAGTTCGAGGATAAATTAGCATTAACACCAAAGATTGCTACTAGAGTACCAGTTAGAGTACAATTGTTTTATTGAGAAGTTAGTAAAACTTATTTTATTTCCATAGGCAAATCTGTCTCTGGAGCTGGTAGACAATGTCAAGGAAACTCTCCTGGCTGTGGAGCTTCAGCAACTTCAGTCCAATTTCTCTAGTTATACCACTGAGCAATGGCAGGCTTTGTTTGACGTCCACATAACTCTCTTAATCCAATATTTCAATGCAACCTTACTTGAGCTTCTGCCAACAAGCATTTCCTGCGATTCCTATCAAGCCATGTAAGTACCAAACAAATACACAGAAACTAAAGGACACCTACAACCTCTTCTTTTGTAAAAGAGGACAAAGAAAACTTTCAAGATACCTATATATGATGGAACCCTGATATATCATTTATATCTTTATTATGACACAGAATAAAGGGATTCAGCCTTGCTTCTTCCAAACTGGATGATGACACCAGCAGAGATATCTACAATTTCTTTATCAAAAGATATATGACTCAACAAGCAACTTCTGGAGGTATGGATGCCCCTGCTGAGATTGATAAGCTATGAAAATAAACAGATTTTCTATAAATATTGCTTTCCTTCATTTTATGCCGTATCTTTATTAACTTCGGACAAGGCATCATTGTTCCCATTCTTCATTTACAGATGTTGCTTGTGGCACTGTTGACTATGACACCTGGATTAAGAGTAATTTTGACTATTTCTTCAAATATGCCACAACAGAAGATCTGATCATTTACAACAAAAATCTTACACAGGTAGGCAGACATCTAAATAAGTTTAGATAAACCATAAATTAAGGCTATGGTCTTTATTTTTTTAAATGCTTACTTTAGCGTTTCATATCCATATTTTGTTTTTCCTGTAGGTTTCAATGTCAGAAAAGCAACAGAATCTAGAATTTAGGGTTAATATTGTTTTTCTTTAGAATTTGAAGGTTTTCATTGTGTTTCACTAAATTTACCTCCCCATGTATGCTTTCAAATGTAGCCATTGAATTCAATGGCATGAGTTTGGAAATACAAATTTTAATAGAAATTTCATGGACCAAGGACAAAGAATGCCTAAGCTGTTCAACAATCCATCAACAAATACCATGTTTAACTCCGTCTCTAAAGAGAAATCTATTGATATTTTTCTGTATATGATCTGTTATGTGGAGGCTATTTTTTAAGAATGCCAGGGCTGCTTTTTCACAAAAATGATGTTTTTTTCAGATTGCTCTCACACCAAATGAGTTGGCTGGCCTTGTGACCAGGACAGATGTACTTCAGAATGAAACCTTGCTCATTTCATATCTAAGTAAGGTGGAGTTAGAAAATGTCACCATCTTTTTGACTGCTCTGACATCTGCAGCAGAAAACGTAAGCAAATCTGATCCTCAAACTGATGTCTTTGAACTTAAAGATGATCATAACATTTGCAGTTTGAGGCTATCTTATCATTCACGCCAAAGTTTATTAGTAGGGAACCAGCTAGATTATAGCTGTTTTTTCGAGATGTTAGTAAAACCTATTTTATTTCCATAGGCAAATCTGTCTCAGGAGCTAGTAGACAATGTAAAAGAAACTCTCCTGGCTGTGGAGCTTCAGCAACTTCAGTCCAACTTCTCTAGTTATACCACTTTGCAATGGCAGGATTTGTTTGAGATCCGCTTAACACTCTTGATCCAATATTTCAACGCAACTTTACTTGAGCTCCTGCCAACAAGCATTTCCTGCAGTTCTTATCAAGCTATGTAAGTACCAAATATATACAGAGAATTACAAAAATATCCTCAACCTATTGTCATTTAAGAGAAAAAGAACTTTCAAAACAACAATATTACGATGAAATCCTGATACATCTTTTTCGTCTTTATTTCATGACACAGAGTGAAAGGATTTAGTCTTGATTCTTCTGCGCTAAGCGATGACACTGCGAGAGACATCTACAATTACTTTATCAAAAGATATATGACTCAACAAGTAACTTCTGCAGGTAAGACTCCAGAATAATAGCTAAGCTTTGAAAACACACAATTTCTGTAAATATATTTCTTTATTTCTTGCTGTATATAAACTTTTGACAAATCATGGATTTGTCTGATTCTTCATCACAGATATTGCTTGTGGCGCTGTAGACTACGAAACCTGGATTCAGATTAATTTTGACTATTTTTTCAAGTATGCCACAACAGAGGAATTGATAATTTACAACAAAAACCTTACACAGGTAGGTGGATATCCAAATAGGTTAACAAGAAATAAGGCTATAGCCTTTATTCAAATGGTTACTTTCATGGTTCCAATGTATACACTAACTGCAGTAAGTGCCATAGTCAAAAGGGCAACAAAACGTAGAATTAGAACCTACTAGTGTTTTTGCAGTTTTATAAATTATAACTGAATTTAGGAAAATTTACCTCAAGTTAGACATTGTTGTATGGAGGAAACAAATACAACACCATAAGTTTAGAGGTGCACGGTTATTTTTAAAGAATATCATGGCTCAAAGAATGCTTTAGCTCTTCAGTAGTTCATCACAAAGTACCATGTTCAACTGTATCTAAAGTAGAAATATATTGATATTTTTATGTAAAGGATCTGGAATGTGGAAACTTAGATTTTAAGAATGCCAGTACTGCTTTTTTTTAACCAAGAGTATGCGTTTTTCAGAACGCTCTCACACCAAATGTTGTGGCTGAACTTGTGACCAAGACAGATGTTCTCCAGAACGAAACCTTGCTCATTTCATATTTAAGTAAGGTGGAATTAGAAAATGTCACCGTCTTCTTGACAGCTCTGACATCCGCAGCAGAAAAGGTAAGCAACTAAGATCCTTAAACTGAGGGTTGTGAAATTCAAGATGATCACAATATTTTCAGTTTGAGAATAATTTAACAGTCACACCAAAGACTAATAGTAGAGTGCCAGCTAGGTTGGACCTGTTTAACTAAAGATTTAGTAAAACCTTCTTTTGTTTCCGTAGGCAAATCTGTCTCTGGAGCTGGTAGACAATGTAAAAGAAACTCTCCTGACTGTGGAGCTTCAGCAACTTCAGTCCAGCTTCTCTAGTTATACCACTGAGCAATGGCAGGCTTTGTTTGAGATCCACATAACTCTCTTAGTCCAATATTTCAATGCAACCTTACTTGAGCTTCTGCCAACAAGCATTTCCTGCAATTCCTATCAAGCCATGTAAGTCCCAACAAATACACAGAAACTAAATGACACCTACAACCTCTTCTTTTATAAAATACAAAAAACTTTCAAGATACCTATACATGATGAAATCTTGATATATAATATTTATGTTTATTCCTGACACAGAGTAAAGGGATTCAGCCTTGCTTCTTCCAACCTGGACGAGGACACCGGCAGAGATATCTACAATTTCTTTATCAAAAGATATATGACGCAACAAGCAACTTCTGGAGGTATGGATGCCCCTGCTGAGATTGATAAGCTATGAAAATAAACAGATTTTCTATAAATATTGCTTTCCTTCATTTTATGCCGTATCTTTATGAACTTCGGACAAGGCATCATTCTTCCCATTCTTCATTTACAGATATTGCTTGTGGCACTGTTGACTATGACACCTGGATTAAGAGTAATTTTGACTATTTCTTCAAATATGCCACAACAGAAGATCTGATCATTTACAACAAAAATCTTACACAGGTAGGTAGACTCCAAATAAGTTTAGATAAACCATAAATTAAGGCTATGGTCGTTATTTTTTTAAATGCTTACTTTAGCGTTTCATATCCATATTTTGTTTTTCCTGTAGGTTTCAATGTCAGAAAAGCAACAGAATCTAGAATTTAGGGTTAATATTGTTTTTCTTTAGAATTTGAAGGTTTTCATTGCGTTTCACTAATTTTACCTCCCCATGTATACTTTCAAATGTAGCCATTGAATTCAATGCCATGAGTTTGGAAATACAAAGTAATTTTAATAGAAATTTCATGGACCAAGGACAAAGAATGCCTAAGCTGTTCAACAGTCCATCAACAAATACCATGTTTAACTGTGTCTCCAAAAATAAATCTATTGATATTTTTCTGTATGTGATCTTTTACGTGGAGGCTATTTTTTAAGAATGCCAGGGCTGCTTTTTGACAAAAATTATGTTTTTTACAGATTGCTCTCACACCAAATGAGTTGGCTGGCCTTGTGACCAGGACAGATGTTCTTCAGAATGAAACCTTGCTCATTTCATATCTAAGTAAGGTGGAGATAGAAAATGTCACCATCTTTTTGACTGCTCTGACATCTGCAGCAGAAAACGTAAGCAATTCTGATCCTCAAACTGATGTCTTTGAACTTAAAGATGATCATAACATTTGCAGTTCGAGGCTAATTTATCATTCACGCCAAAGTTTACTAGTAGAGTACCAGTTAGATTACAGCTGTTTTTTCGAGATGTTAGTAAAAACTATTTTATTTCCATAGGCAAATCTGTCTCAGGAGCTGGTAGACAATGTAAAAGAAACTCTCCTGGCTGTGGAGCTTCAGCAACTTCAGTCCAGCCTCTCTAGTTATACCACTTTGCAATGGAAGGATTTGTTTGAGATCCGCTTAACACTCTTGATCCAATATTTCAACGCAACTTTACTTGAGCTCCTGCCAACAAGCATTTCCTGCAGTTCTTATCAAGCTATGTAAGTACCATATAAATATGGAGAAATGCAAAAACATCCTCAACCTATCATTTAAGAGAAAAAGAACTTTCAAAACAATATTATGATGAAATCCTGATACATCATTTTCATCTTTATTTCTTGACACAGAGTAAAAGTATTTAGTCTTGAATCTTCAGAGCTAAGTGATGACACTGGGAGAGACATCTACAATTCCTTTATCAAAAGATATATGACTCAACAAGCAACTTCTGCAGGTAAGACTCCAGAATAATAGCTAAGCTTTGAAAACTCACAATTTCTGTAAATATGTTTCTTTATTTCCTGCTGTACATAAACTTTTAACAAATCGTGGATTTTTCTGATTCTTTTTCATAGATATTGCTTGTGGCGCTGTAGACTACGAAACCTGGATTCAGATTAATTTTGACTATTTTTTCAAGTATGCCACAACAGAGGAATTGATAATTTACAACAAAAACCTTACACAGGTAGGTGGATATCCAAATAGGTTAACAAGCAATAAGGCTATAGCCTTTATTCAAATGGTTACTTTCATGGTTCCAATTTATACACTAACTGCAGTAAGTGCCATAGTCAAAAGGGCAACAAAACGTAGAATTAGAGCCAACTAGTGTTTTTGCAGTTTTATAAATTATTACTCTATTTAAGTATATTTACCTCAAGTTAGACATTGCTGTATGGAGGAAACAAATACAACACCATAAGTTTAGAGGTGCACGGTTATTTTTAAAGAATATCATGGCTCAAAGAATGCTTTAGCTCTTCAGTAGTTCATCACAAAGTACCATGTTCAACTGTATCTAAAGTAGAAATATATTGATATTTTTATGTAAAGGATCTGGAATGTGGAAACTTAGTTTTTAAGAATGCCAGGAATGCTTTTTTTTAACCAAGACTATGTTTTTTCCAGATTGCTCTCACACCAAATGAGTTGGCTGGCCTTGTGACCAGGACAGATGTTCTTCAGAATGAAACCTTGCTCATTTCATATCTAAGTAAGGTGGAGTTAGAAAATGTCACCATCTTTTTGACTGCTCTGACATCTGCAGCAGAAAAGGTAGGCAATGCTGATCCTCAATCTGATGTCTTTGAACTTAAAGATGATCATAACTTTTGCAGTTCGAGGCTAATTTATCATTCACGCCAAAGTTTACTAGTAGGGTACCAGTTAGATTCCAAATGTTTTTTCGAGATGTTAGTAAAACGTATTTTATTTCCATAGGCAAATCTGTCTCAGGAGCTGGTAGACAATGTAAAAGAAACTCTCCTGGCTGTGGAGCTTCAGCAACTTCAGTCTAGCTTCTCTAGTTATACCACTGAGCAATGGCAGGATTTGTTTGAGATCCGCTTAACACTCTTGATCCAATATTTCAATGCAACTTTACTTGAGCTCCTGCCAACAAGCATTTCCTGCAGTTCTTATCAAGCTATGTAAGTACCAAATATATACAGAGAAATGCAAAAATATCCTCAACCTATCGTCATTTAAAAGAGAAAAAGGGCTTTCAAAACAACAATATTTTGATGAAATCCCGATACATCAATTTCATCTTTATTTCTTGACACAGAGTAAAAGGATTTAGTCTTGATTCTTCTGCACTAAGCGATGACACTGGGAGAGACATCTATAATTACTTTATCAAAAGATATATGACTCAACAAGCAACTTCTGCAGGTAAGACTCCCCACAGGATAATTATACTATAAAAATACACATACATGTCTAGTATTTCTCTTGACTTTATGCCATATTTTTAGAATCTTTTGACAAGGCAAGTTTGTCCCTTTTGTTCATATACAGATTTCGCTTGTGGCGCTGTTAACTATGAAATATGGATTCAGAATAATTTTGCTTATTTTTTCAAATACTGTACAGCAGAGGAATCTATCTTTTACAACAAAACTTTTACAGAGGTAAGTTAATGTCCATAGTTTCTGGTTTTTATATACATATGTGTCAGTAATTTCTTAATCACACAAATTCACAATATCACAGGCCGGGAAGGTCATGAGTACCACCCGCTGTGATCTTTGGAGTGAACAGCTCTCTGCTGCCCCCTATTGTCCAGACAATTACACGATTGTTCGACGATCAACAGAGAAGACCGCAAGCTGTTCTCACTACTATGCCGATTATCGTAAAACTAAGAGAGCGTATGGCATATACACCCACAGATTCCAACATACGGAATATGTGTACATACCCCCGTACATTCACCGCTAACTCCACGATACTCCAAGACTACTCGCTGCCACCACCAATCCGTTTTTGGCTGATTGCACGCCGTTAAAAGTAGTATATGGCTTCAAGGTGTGTGTATAGAACAAAAGGAACAGAACTATTAAATTTTAAATTTAATCTAAAGACAGGCAGTGTTTATGAAATATATACAAAAGATTTTACAAGCGGGACAAAACAATACAGCATATACAGTTACAGAAAATAAAAGGGATTAACAAGAGAATTGGCTACGCAGAACACAGAGATGATTTAGTTTAGTCACAGGAAAGCACTTCGATTGGCAGTTGCATAAACGGGGTCCCTGCATACACGATATGTATCTCTCGACACAAACCCAGATCATAATTCAGCTGGATCTTTTATCAGATCCTGAGTGCCACCCACACAACCTACCATGATGACCTCACATGGTCTGGTTTTGTGGGCTGGTTTTATGATTTTATGAAATCCAAACTTATGCAATAACTCCTTACCGGACGACCACAAAACTTTCAGACTGATGTCACATTTTTTATAGGGATTTTATCTTTACTGAGAGACTAAAATTAGCATAGCGGTTGACAGTTATATGGCCTCTATGGCTTTGGGGCCTTTGGGCGGGGGTTAAAGTTATGAGAAAATATATTTTTCCTTGGTTAGCCCCGGTGCTAAATTTATGTTTCATTAATAAGAGATGTATAGAAATTACAATATTCTAGGTTTTCTTTCGAAGTCATATTTCTTTCGCAGGTGGAACACATCCCTTGCAGAGATGGCGGTGGGGGCAAAGGTGTCTAGTGTACATGTAAAATTTTTCCCTTGAGTGGACAATGTATTTCCTGTGGACAAAAGGTTTCCTCCACTTTGTTGTTCAACTCTCTGAAAAGTACTTCTCCTGCCTCAATTGTTAGGCGCTGGGATTCTCCCTCTGCACAGGAGGAATCCCAAGCCATGTCTTCTCCTGTGGTCTCCCATTCAGTCTCAGCCGCAGCAGATCCTCCTCAGCAGAGACATCGGTCACGTATTCCTCAAACCCGTGCTGTGCGATTGATTGCTGCTGCCTCTCCAGGTTCAGCTATAGCAATCAACAGCAAACAGCAGCGAGCAGTCGCTCCTGAGACTAAGTCCAGGTTTCACCCTACTGAGCATGCACGTGAGGTGGGAACCTCTCATTGGTGGTCGGCAGTCAGCTGCTCAGGTCTTCAAGAGAGCACAGATTGGTCCACTAGCAAGGTCCTGCGAGATTGGGATCTTTAAAAGGATCTCACAGCCGCACAGCCGTGTGCTAGTATAGACCATGTGGTGTGTGTTGTATGCCCGTATGATTGTCTCTGGTCACTGACTCATTATGAAACCCCTACCCTTGGTATGCATAAGTTGCTCAGCCCTGCCAGCTAGTGCCTAGGCTGATAGTGCAGGTAGGAAGCAGAGTCAGTGCCCAGCGTCAAGTAGTGCGACGCCATGCGCATTGTGGGTCTGGTCAGACTTGAGTCCCCGCGTTATAGGGCTTGAGCCTAGAGACCTCACTCGCACCATATCAGCTGAGTCATGTGACATTTAACAGGGAACAGCGTTCTATTTTCATAGTTGCTGCGGCTCTGTGAAGTAACAGAGTTTGCGCTGTTCACACCGGGTGACATCTAACCTGTGTGTTTTTGGTGTTCAACTGCCATTTTGTTCCGCCATTGCTTAGCAGCAGGTTCCATCGCTGCACGGTGGACCCCGGGTTGCGAACGCACATTATTATTATTATATTTCATTTGGTGCGTTCCGCCAACCCTAACAAGTGACCTATCTATTGTATAGCTTATTTGTCTATACACAATATACATCCTCATGGCCTTTGTCCTGCAAGAGGCTCTTGCATGTTAATCTGGTTCACTATTCAATTTCCCACTTGTAGTCTATACCAAGAGTGTCAACTAGATTGCCAGCTCTTTTTCCATTATGGCAAATGAGAGAGGGAAGAAAAAGAGAGTGGGGATATGAGTGACTTGATAGATTTTTTAAAAATATTTTCTATGACATCTCACCCTTTTTGAGATAGCGTAGGGGCTGATTTACAGATTGCCCCTTAAGCCTACCTTATGGCTCACCCTTCCTGGATCCCACAATGCCCTGTTTTGAAGATAGACTTCTCTGGGGGGTTACTCATCTCACGCGACAGGTCTGAGAATCCTGGCTAGAGGTAGCCAGAAGTGGCATTAAGGCCCCTATCTCACAGGAACCTTCTGGGTCCAGTTCTGGGTCAGTCAGTGATCTTGTTATCCCACTGGATGATGAGGGTCCAGAAGGAAGGACATTACCTGCGTTCTGGGCTCTCGGGCCACGGGTGACAGAGCCTAGACTGGCTGTCTCCCCGAGGGATTACATTTTCCTATTTATCTGACAGGCTGTGGGACACACCTATCCACACCCTGACCGACTATAAATCCTGCTTTTCGATTACCCTGACTGACTCAGGGAACAATTTTCCCACCCCTCTGACAGGCTATGGGTATCTTTTTCCGATCCTCCTTACAGGCAGTGAGACACAAATTTCTCTCACTCTGCCCGGTTGTGGGACATACTTTCCCAATCCCCATATGGGCTGGGTATAAGACCTTCTCTGCCGTCCTTGTTACCTTAGAAACTGTGTTAACTGTAGGGCAACTACCACTGACCACGTCACAATCCATCGTGCCACTGGTCAGATGCATGGGACTACCTTCCTTATGATCCCTGTGCTTCTGCCCATCCTTTCTCATTACCTCATGAGCTGTGCCAATCATGGGGCAGCTACTACTGGCCATACACCGTACATCGTGACACTGGTCAGCTGCACAGGATCACTTGCTTCATGGTCTCTGTGGCTATTCCCATCGCCCTTAGCACTTATGCTTGCTTCTTTTAGGGGATCCTCAGCAACATCACCCTGCAGCATGATATGACTGAGTTCTCCCTTACCACAACACACATTGTTATTAGGCATGACATTGACAGTATTGACACTTGAATCACATGACATATCAGATCTGGGAGGGTTGTCAGAGGTGCATTGGGCAACCAACCGTCCCAGGTCAGTTCTCAATAATTAACATTTGTGGGGAGATTGTCAGACACCACCACTTCCCTGGACCCCAATCCAATAAAAACCAGGGCCATTGGTAACAGAGGGTGACCAGCCCCAAACCCGGTGACAGTAAGGGTCTTCCCAGGAATGTGTTCCTCCGGTAACAACCATGACATACAAAGCCATCCACAAGCTGAGTCCTCCGTACATCTGTGACCTAGTCTCCCGGTACTTACCTGCACGAAACCTCCAATCCTCACAAGATCTCCTTCTGTACTCCCCTCTTATCTCCTCTTCCCACAATCGCATACAAGATTTCTCCGGCGCATCCCCTCTACTCTGGAACTCTCTACCACAACATATCAGACTCTCATGGAAATCTTTAAAAAGAACTTGAAGACCTACCTCTTCCGACAAGCCTACAACCTGCAGTAACCACCGATCCACCAAACCGCTGCACGACCAGCTCTACCCTCGCCTACTGTACCCTCACCCGTCCCGTTGTAGATTGTGAGCCCTCGCGGGCAGGGTCCTCTCTCATCCTGTACCAGTCGTGACTTGTATTGTTTAAGATTACTGTACTTGTATGTATTATGTATACCCCTCCTCACATGTAATGCGCCATGGAATAAATGGCGCTATAATAATAAATAATAACAAAACTTAGGATGGACGAGCGTATGTTCTGCGGCAGTGTCATTAAGTCCAACAGTAATGGTGCTGCCCGCAGTAACCGGTTGCAAATTCTCATGGGCTCTCCTATCCGCCCCATCCACAAAAAGAATGTCTGCATTAGGCCCCGGGGACTCAGGTGTGGAGTTCATCTGCCTCTCCAGACAAATGAGGCTAAAATGACAACTCCAGTCACAGGTATATCACCGCTGGGAATCATATGTAGGCCAGGTGCTGGAAAATGGGACAGGCCCCCCTGAGGGCTGGCTGGTAGAGTCACCTAGAGTGGCTGTTGGCTTACCCTTTCCAGCGGGTGACTGCTGTCTTCCACACCTCCGGTGTATGATTGGCATCATACGCATTGGTGATCTGTGCCGCTTTGGCGACCTCCTTTGGCTCCTGGTCAAGCACAAACTTTCGTACCTCCACTGAGCAAAAATTAAGAAATTGGTCTTTTACCATCAGATCCTTTAAGTCCTCGAAGGTGGTGTCTGACAGTCCTTGGACCCACTGTTCAAAGTTGGTTCTGAGCCCATCCACCGTATCACTATAGTTGTCATGTGGTCCACGCTGTAGGGCTCGGAACTTTTTATGGTAAACCTCAGGAGTCAGCTGGTACTTTTTTATCAGGGCCTGCTTGATGGCCTCATAGTCTCCTTCTTGATCTTGAGGGAGAGAAGCAAACACCTCCAAAGCTTTTCCTAGTAGCCCTGGGGTTAAATATCAGGCAAATTGGTCCTGAGGCAGCTGGCACAGCATGCAGGTTTTTTAAATCCACACACAAATATGTGCAAGTCCTTGTCCATTACAGGAACATGCTCGGGAAGAGGTTTAAAGCAGTTGGCGTTGCTAGACTCACTGCCGGATCGGGAAAATCTCTGGAGCTGGATTCAGGCTAACTTCAGCTGGTAGTGTCTCTCCTCCCGCTCAGCTGGGGCCTGTCAGTGTTGCTGAATCAGGTTCAGACATCCCTTGCGATCGTCTGCATCGAGATGCACCAAGGCCATCTGCAGGAGGGACTCCACACTACTCTTGTTGCGCGCATGACTGACATTCACCGGTTGGACCTCTGCAGCAGTGCTATCAGCGATTGGGCTGGCTTCTCCGTCATCAGGGCTCTGCTGACGGACTAGCTCTGGGGCACCTTGCAACAGTTCAGCAATCATTCGGTGCCTGGTTTTGCCCATGGAGTTAATCCATTTCTGCGCACAGAGGGCAAAAAGGGGGTGTCCTTGGATTACTAGTTATAATAGGGCTCTTCAAATGAGCCTAACATTGCCAAATAAAAGATAGGACAAGAGAAGGGGAGGGATGTAACTGCTACACATACAGTAATGTCCCAGATAAAAGAAAATGCTAAAAATACTGTGTCTCATTCCTCAAAACTCTGCACAGAATTCTCGCAAGAACCGTGCAAGTATTCAGTGACAGGATCAATTTCCTACTTGTAGTAGTCTATTCCAAGTGTATCATCTAGATTGCCAGTTCTTGTTTCGTTATGGAAAATGAGAAAGGGACGAAATATGGAGTGAAAGTGGATATGAGTGACTTCAAAGATTTTTTTTATATATTTTCTATGACGATAGATAGATAGATAGATAGATAGATAGATAGATAGATAGATAGATAAATCAAAAAAAGGGCAGCACTACCAAAATTAAATAGTTGGTGCAAAACCTATTCAGCAGTGTCCCAACAGCCAAATTAACAATTTATCTTGGCTTGATAAAGACGGGTCACCGTTGAAACGTTGCCACTTGAGGATCAGTAAAGTATCCACTTTTTTTTCACATTTAATTTGAGTGCTGCCTATTTTTTTTACTTTTTTTAGATAGATAGATAGATAGATAAGATATCTATCTATCTACCATATGTTTATTTTTATTCTTTTCAGTACTTTTCAATGGTCAAAAAAATAGACCTGGGATCTCAGATGACAAATCCTCCACATAAAGATCATATACAGTGCCTTGCGAAAGTATTCGGCCCCCTGGATCTTTTCAACCTTTTCCCACATATCATGCTTCAAACATAAAGATACCAAATGTAAATTTTTGGTGAAAAATCAACAACAAGTGGGACACAATTGTGAAGTTGAATGAAATTTATTGGTTATTTTAAATTTTTGTGGAAATGCAAAAACTGAAAATTGGGGCGTGCAATATTATTCAGCCCCTTTACTTTCAGTGCAGCAAACTCACTTCAGAAGTTCATTGTGGATCTCTGAATGATCCAATGTTGTCCTAAATGACTAATGATGATAAATATAATCCACCTGTGTGTAATCCAGTCTCCATATAAATGCACCTGCTGTGATAGTCTCAGGGTTCTGTTTGATGCACAGAGAGCATCATGAAGACCAAGGAACACAACAGGCAGGTCCGTGATACTGTTGTGGAGAAGTTTAAAGCCGGATTTGGATACAAAATGATTTCCAAAACTTTAAACATCCCAAGGAACACTGTGCAAGCGATCATATTGAAATGGAAGGAGTATCATACCACTGCAAATCTACCAAGACTCGGCCGTCCCACTAAACTTTCATCTCAAACAAGGAGAAGACTGATCAGAGATGCAGCCATGATCACTCTGGAAGAACTGCAGAGATCTACAGCTGAGGTGGGACAGTCTCTCCACAGGACAACAATCAGTCGTACACTGCACAAATCTGGCCTTTGTGGAAGAGTGGCAAGAAGAAAGCCATTTCTCAAAGATATCCATAAAAAGTGTCATTTAATGTTTGCAACAAGCCACCTGGGAGACACACCAAACGTGTGGAGGAAGGTGCTCTGGTCAGATGAAATCAAAATCGAACTTTTTGGCAACAATGCCAAACGATATGTTTGGCATAAAGGCAACACAGCTCATCACCCTGAACACACCATCCCCACTGTCAAACATGGTGGTGGCAGCATCATGGTTTGGGGCTACTTTTCTTCAGCAGGGACAGGGAAGATGGTTAAAATTGGTGGGAAGATGGATGGAGCCAAATACAGGACCATTCTTGAAGAAAACCTGCTGGAGTCTGCAAAAGACCTGAGACTGGGACGGAGATTTGTCTTCCAACAAGACAATGATCCCAAACATAAAGCAAAATCTACAATGGAATGGTTCACAAATAAACGTTTCCAGGTGTTAGAATGGCCAAGTCAAAGTCCAGACCTGAATCCAATTGAGAATCTGTGGAAAGAGCTGAAAACTGCGGTTCACAAACGATCTCCATCAAACCTCACTGAGCTCGAGCTGTTTGCCAAGGAAGAATGGGCAAGAATCTCAGTCTCTTGATGTACAAAACTGATAGAGACATACCACAAGCGACTTGCAGCTGTTATCGCAGCAAAAGGTGGCGCAACAAAGTATTAAGTTAAAGGGCCCGAATAATATTGCACGCCCCACTTTTCAGTTTTTGAATTTCCACAAAAATGTAAAATAACCAATAAATTTCGTTCAACTTCACAATTGTGTCCCACTTGTTCTTGATTCTTCACCAAAAATTTACATTTGGAATCTTTATGTTTGAAGCATGATATGTGGGAAAAGGTTGTAAAGTTCCAGGGGGCCGAATAATTTCGCAAGGCGCTGTACTTGAATCGATAAATACATTTCACTTTAGATTTATAGTTGAAAATGGCATTAACAGATGGACTTTGGAACAAAAATGAAAACTTTTGCTGTACATGGACCGTATAATTCGTTCAATGGGAATGTGCATTTTTGAGAACATATTATTGTACATGCTATTGTACTAATATGCTATTGTTTCACAATATCTATGCAGAGATGCATTTATTAAAAATACAGAAACACCAGTTAGAACGTTTGTTGCTAATCAGGAGTTGATGAGTTTAAATAGGCAGCAGATACATCCTATTGGCTCAGACTTTCCTTTGGTATGTCATCTATACTACACAATATTAGTTGAAGTTACAGGCAATGGCTTTGTTTAACAATAGACGCAACTGAATCTTCTAATTCAACATACAACTTCAAGACAAACATGTTGAGAACATGATTTTGCGTTGTTTATTAATAAACTGTATAAAGTTGATAGGTTTCTCTCCTGCACTTTCTAGTCCAGCTTTTCTCATAGAGTGTTCAGGCAGGGCTTATGTTTTTAAAATTATAGTTTATGAAAAAGGAAATGATAAGAGCAGTCGTTTAGCGAGGCAATTGGAAAATAATTTTCATATGTGTAGTGTTTTTGAATTGGAAGTGGCTGACGGACAGGTCTTTTCACATGCCCGTCCATATGTGGCCATTTAGAAGCAGAAGCTTTGTGCAGTATGATAAAGGCTACACTAACAAGTGCAGGAGAAGAACCTCTAATTTAAGTAGGCACAAAAAAAAATCCTGTCCTCAACACATTTGTTAAAAGAAGGTGGACAACACCTTTAAGAATAAAGGAAATTTAATAGGGGTTTAAAAACAATTAAGAAGAGAATGATGAATATTCTGGACATAGTCCATAACTATATGACAGAGAATATGCTACAAGTCATTGATTATGAACACTGAATGTATTTATTGTAGGGTGCTGTATTTTTGGCCTCCATGGCTATCTCAGTAACCAGCCCTGAGGTTCTGGCTAATGAAACACTGCTTATTTCATATCTAAGCAAGATAAACCTGGAAAATATTACAGCTTTTGTAAATGCATTGGCATCTTCATCAGAAAAGGTATGTGTCAACGGGCATTTGCTTTAAAGCAATGTAACCATGTATTATATATTCCAAATTGTATTAACATTTTGCAAGCAATAGCAGCTCTCTTTTAACAAAACTTTTTAAAAATATTTGTGTCCCTAAAAAGGCAAATCTAACTGTGGATCAAGTGGCAACCATAGGAAGAACTCTTCTGACAGTGCAGCTTCAGCAACTTCAGTCCAACTTTTCTTCCTATAGCACTCAACAATGGACAGAGTTGTTTGAGGTGCAAATGGCCATCTTGATTCCATATTTTAACCAAACAACTCTTCAAATGCTACCTATAAGCATTCCCTGCTCTTCCTTCCAAGCCATGTGAGTACCATAAAGACAGCAGCATAAGGAGTAGTGTAGAGCGAGTATACTCGTTGCTCTGGTGTCCTCCGAGTATTTTGGCGTGCTTGGAGATTTAGTTTTCGTCGTCTCAGCTGCATGATTTGCGACTGCTAGACAGCTTGAATACATGTGAGGAATGCCTGTTAGGGAATTCCCTCATGTATTCAGCCTGTCTACAAGTCGCAAATCATGCAGCTGAGACGACGAAAACTACATCTCCGAGCATGCCAAAATACTCGGAGGACACCAGAGCATGCTCCGGAAAACCCGAGGAACGAGTATACTCGCTCATCACTAACAAGGAGTATTGAAGGATTGAAAAGATGAAATGTAAAATAAAGTGCCCTAAAAAGTAACAATACTTTGATGTACTATGGTATTGTTTATTTTTGTTATATTATTTCACATAAATTTATATTATTTTTTGTTATATTTGTAATTATGTTATTTCTTTTTAACACAGAATGAAAGGATTCAGCTTAGTTTTTACAGCCCTGACAAAAGAGACTAAAGTGGACATTTATAATTCTTTTATTAAGAACTATATGGGTCATCAATCATTCCCTACAGGTAAATGTAAACTGCACGCTATGTTGCTTCTATGCTCAGTGGTTAAAGGTGTTGTCAAGTATTTTAATAATGATGACCTATCCTTAGGTCATCAATAACAGATCGTTGGAGATGGGACACCAGACAGAATCATGGCACTGATGAGAAAGCCTGTTTAACAGAATGGGATAATAAAATCAAGCTCTTGAAATGAGACACTTAGAATTGCAGCTATGATGCGACAGAATATCATTTACATTGTGCAATCTGTACCACCGCACAACTCAGATTTTGCTGATACAATCTTGTACTTGAATAAGATTGCATGTTATTACAGTTTAGCATTTTATTAAGAATTGTGTACTGATAAGTGGTATCCCGAGGAGGCATTGTTAGAGCTGGAATATTTCTAGCATTATCTTTTTTTAACCATTGCTAACATTTTCTTTTGCAGGTGTGGCTTGTGATACTGGAAATCAAGAAACTTGGCTTACGCTTAACTTTGGAAAGTTTGTTGCAGAATCAAGTTATGAGGACCTAAGTGCTTTCAATGCAAATCTGACAAAGGTGAGGACAGTCACATAATAAAATATGTGATAGTTACATGAGATTGGTGACAACTTATTGACTGATGGTGGTCGTCTCAATAATGGGACCTGCACCGATCTGCAAGACAGGTACTTTTATCCCCGTTATAGAATGGCGCAGCAGTGTGCATGCTTGGTCGCTGCTCTATTCAATCCTTATGGAGTTGTCAATCACTGTATTCATTTTTTTCTGTTAGTCCATATAGAAGAAGCAAATGGGAATCCGACCTGCCTCTCCTTGCTATAACAGAGGAAAAAGTTCCCTAACAAAGATATAAAGTCCCTTTTCTGCTGATCAGTTTAGGTTACCGTGGTCGGACCCCTCCAATCGATAAGTGATCACCTTTCCCGTAGATAGATGATAACCCCTTTAACTCCACTAAAAACTACAAATTCAGAAGTGACTGAAGTTAGCTAAAACAGCGTCTAACATTGGGCTCTGACTCTCAATATTCATTTTCCCACCACGTGATACATTCTGGACATTGGAACTGTTTGATAGGGTCCTCACAATGGTTTTGCTGCCTCAGTCTAGCTGGTAAAATCTATGACTGCAGCCAATGGAAATGTATTGATCTGAATATTTATCCACGATGTCAAAAATGTTTATTGTTCAGGTATGATATTTTCAACATACAGCAACAAACCATTTTCCATTGGAAAAAATGATTTTATTAAAGAAAAGGTGTTGTCACGATGTGACTAGCCCTGCATGACGCGACCTGACGATCGGTCGGTCACCAAACAACAAGACAAAACAAGGGGACACCGGGGACACAATTACAACGGTGGGCCCTGCAATAGGGAACGGGGAAGGGGACAGATGCAGGGCTAAAGCTAGGAGACAGGGCTAGGGCAGAGTACCCAGCATCCTCGCCATCTGAGGTATCCCGGGGAACAGGGCGAGTTAGGGTGCCCCCTAGTGTCAGGGCCATGAAAGCTGCCCCTGGTCCCAGTTTACTCGCCAGCCCAATCGTGACAGGTGTCTTGTGTATGTTCAGGCATAAGAAAGCCTATCCACACACAGCAAATAAACAGCAAATGTAATTGTTCTACCTAAGAGCTTGGAGGAACAGAGCCACAATAAAAGCAGTGAAAAGGGTTTAGCATGCTGTATAACAGAGCCACAATAATAGCAGTGAAAAGGGTTTAGCATACTGTATATGCTGATGCAACTGACATTTGGACTGTATTATCGCCCACTGCATCCTATAAACCAAAGGTTTTTTCCCATACTTACTGATTGATATCCCTCTATCCAGCTGGAATCTATTGCAACCATCACACCCACCAACCTTGCTGATATGACGATAACAGTGGACGCCATCCAAAACATTACTCTAAATGGAATCGTAATAACCAATATCAAGCAATTGAAGTCAATGACGCAGTTAAATGAATACATTGTCCAACTGCAAAGCTATGTGTGTGCAGTAAGTATTGCCTTGCACTATAGGGTATAAATACCAATTATAGAGTAGATTAAAAAACAAAAACCTTGTGTACTCCTTAAGCAGATCTCCTCGCCATCATCCGGGACATCTTTGTGTGCAAATTCAGCGGTTCTTCAGAACAGCACAAAGTCTGCCATTTTCTCAGCTGTGTGGGATGTTCTTGAGAAATCCTGGAGTCCCAGCATCGAACAACAATGGCTGGAGAATTTCAAAATAATGGCCAAAATGTTTTCCCTGGAAATCACAGAGCCAACCATCTCTCAGTTCCCTAAAGACATTAAATGTGAAACTGCCCAGGGAATGTAAGTTGCAAATATAATAGATGAGTATTGGGCTGAAACCAGGGTGTTTTTTTTTTAAATGTGAGTGAGGGGAAAATATACTATGCGACTAATGACAGCATCACACAACCATGAAATACGGTCCATGTTCAGATTACAATAACTGGTCCAACAGGAAAATCTCCTGATCTGTACTAATTGTCAAGCAGTATGTTCCAGTGAAAAGATCCAGCAGTATTGCAATCCGAAAGTGGACCATAGATCACAAATCTATAAAATCAGACTAATGAGTTAATGAAAATAGTTGTAGTAGCATAACTCTTCATTCATAAAGTGCAGTTAGGAAAGTCCCGGTCAAATAATGTAAATGTTGACAGCAGCAGAAGAGTATGTTGATCTTTTAGTAGGCAGTGACCTATAAAGTCATATGATTATATTGGTGAGGACAGGGCCTAACAAGGGCAAATCAGTCACAGGAAACACAAAACTAATACTCTGAAACCAACAATATATCATCTTATGTTCTTTCACTCAGAATCGCATCCATCAATTCCTCCTTTGGCCTGTTGGCGTCTAATATACAGAAAGCAGTATATCAGTACTTGTTGGATTACCATAAAGGTATGTTCATTTACTTTATAAATCTACGGTAAACTGTAATATAAGTATTATAAACATGTTGCTTTTTTGTGCTCTATAAAGGATGCACAAAGGCTAGAAAAAATCTGTAATAAACCTAGTATTAAAAATTACGTAATGATTGATACAAAAGCAACAGTCTCCTAAATATCAATAACTCTCATGTTTACATTCTCGTGATAGGATCTGCCTTGTTATGTGACACATCTTCTGACCTTCAGCTTTTCTTTGACGAGTATTTTGAGGCATCCTCAGCTCTGTTAAACCCTGAGGACTTAGTGTCTCTTCTTCAAAATGAGCAGCTCCTTGCGGTAAGTATGTTAAAAGGTGTAGACAATTAATTTTTGTTTCTAAAACTGTAGACAGATACAGCACAGGGATGACCTGGGGCAGGGTGATGGACCTAACAGGTCACCATGGGTTGGCATAGCATTTGATCATGCTATGGGGTTCTCTACATTTCCTTATCTACTGCCTCGCTAAACGTGGACGCACTATAACTAACACTGAACACTGAAAGCCGAAAACTTCCAAACTATTGCTGATATAGGAATCCAATTCCAGAATCCGTACCTTCGCGTTGAACACCTGTTCTGTTATTTTTACTTGCAGAAACTCAACTCTTTGACGCCACAGGATCTGGTCTTCTATCTGCAGCCTGACACTAACACAAATAGTACTCTATGGTCAATAATTCTTTCGCATTACACAGACATTAGCCAGTTGGGAGAAGTCATAGACCGGCTCAATATTAAAACGGTAAGAATGCAAACTCGTAGAAATTCGCAATAAGAACCCAAATATGATGAAGGTTATTAATGGAGGAAGTATCATGTTGTGATTCGGTTTATGACTCCAATTTACAGTCAGACATCTGAAAAGTTAGCATTAATAGTCCCATCTCTTACAAGCTATATGATTTTGTATCATGTAATTTATATGGAAAGATTGGCAAAAAAATACACATATTGTTTAAGGAAACATTTTTGTGACGTCGTAAAAGGTCTTGTGACCAAAGCAGATGTTGGGAACTAAGTGCTAAGAAGATAAATATGTTGAGGTTGCATCTAGTGATGAGCGAGTAGCATTGTTGCTCGGATGTCCCCGAGCATGCTCGTGTGTCCTCCGAGTATTTTGGCGTGCTCGGAGATTTAGTTTTCGTCGTCTCAGCTGCATGATTTGCGACTTGTAGACAGGCTAAATACATGTGGAAATTCCCTAACAAACAGGCATTCCTCACATGTATTCAAGCGTTGAAAACTAAATCTCCAAGCACACCAAAATACTCGGAGGACACCCGAGCATGCTCGGGGAGATCTGAGCAACGAGTACACTCACTCATCACAGTTGCATCTCAACACTTTTTTCCTTGCTGCATTTGTGACCTTTAGAGGTTTCATAGCCCAACAATATATCTAGCATAGAGAGTGTTTACTAAGCTTCTATTGGGCCTGTAAGAAGAGGACTCTAAATCACTTTAGCCACTTCTTCTGCCATAGGAATCTCTACCCTTGAAAACATTCATAATAATGGCAAATAAGAGGGTGCAGACTAAAGGTCAGGTCTTTGTAATATTCTACCAAGGCATGGCAACAAGGGATTGTCCCTCTTTAGCCATCATGAGCGGAGAACACTCTCAGCTCATGATAGCTAAAGAGGGACAATCCCTTGTTGCCATGCCTTGGTAGATCCTGCACCATAAGAGGTTTTCCACTTAGATTAATAATTCATTAATACCCACAGAATAATATGTTTCTTATGCTTTATTTGTTTTGTAGGATGATATCAATCTGGCTGTCTTCAAGTCCGTATGGCCAATTTTTGTGTCAAATTCTAACCTTCTCAATGACTCTGATATGCAAAAATGGTTCAGTGATCGATTCAACAACTCTATAAAACTGATAACATTGGAGCAGCTAAACGTCACGGGAGTTATCAACGCAAACTGCCTCTTTTACGAAAATCTGTAAGAATATACTTTTTTTTTGTACAGTAATGTCTTTACAGCCAGCTTCGAATGGAGAGTGAAGAAGGCTGACTACTATAGCGACTCTACATCAGATATACTGTAGCACTGCTCATGAACAATTGTCAATATATATACTATATATTGGCAAAATGTCAGGCACATCCACTAATGTGGAACATTGTAAATCAAGCTCTAAGATTTTATGACACGTTGAAAAATCTTTCTAGAATTTTACGATAAAAATAAGGGAAAAAACTAAACAATGTACATCACAATAATATGTTATGCCTATAAGCACAAGATAAAATCAAAATACCTAATAAAAAAAAAACGTAGTAAGGCCAATAAGTAATGAAAAAAAGTCACATTTTATTGTAAAAAACATTAAAAATTTACATGATTAAAAAAGATATAAAGTACACCAGAAAATAAGCGGGCGAACCAAAAACAAATATTCTATAGAAGGAGATAGTCCAAATAAATACTTTTGAACAAGGAAATACTATTAATGAGGTGAAAATGACGGTTTAAGAGCAATACTGTAGGAATCATTGTTGACAATTCCTTTAATACCAATAGGTGAAAGGAAGCACATCAGTAAATGTATAAGTAAATATATATAAGTATCCTAGGACCTGTATGAAATCCAATTAATTCACAGAGGTGGTTCACCCACTGGATCTTACAAGCTACTCACTCGTAGCTTCATCATGGGTCGTCACCCCTGACAAAGCAAAGTGTGAAACATGAGTCGGGTCAGGTGGGTGATCCATACGAGACCTAGTATACTTGTATATATTTACTTATATGTATATTGTATGGTGATGTGCCTCCTTTTTCCTATTGGTGTTGGAGGGATTGTGGACAACAATGCCTACAGTACAGACATTAAACCATGATTTTCCCCTAATAGTATTTAGTAGTTTCTTGCTCAAGGATATTTATTTGCACTTTCTATTTCTATATAATATTGAATTGTCCTTGGTTCACCCACTTATTTTTCTGATGTACTTACTGTATATTCTTTTTTAACCAAGTATTAATCGTTAATGTTGCAATAAAACATATTTTTAATTACCACTTATTAGCCTTTGCACACTTTTGTTTAGATATATCATAAAAATAAGGGGAAAAATAATCAGCATTGATATCCAGGTGCCTATCCAACTCGGACTATTGAATGCAGACATTTTATTCTGTGATCACTGACACTCCCAATGACCATCTGATATATTTGGGATTAGTCATTTTTTTCTCCTCAGGAGGGGCATAATATAGCTTGTGAAAAAATTGATGTGGTCAAGTGAAAAAATGGACGATGTTTACGCATATTGGGATTAAATTTAGCTCCCATAAGCTTAAGTTTTTTTCAAAATCCTAGTCAAATTCTACATTAAACAACTACACAATGATTTTAAGCATGATCTATCAATCAAAGTTCAGTGAACAAGTCATTTATTTAACTATTGACTGTTCATTTATTTTACCATCAGAGTGAAAACTCTATCTAAACATTATGGAGAATACAATGACAATACACGTCAAGACATTTACAATGTCCTCAAGGAGTACCTCCAGACAGGTCTGTATATATGAAAACAAACATCGCTCTATCTACAGATTTATCTATCTGCCTTTATTGATCTCCTTTACTCCCCTCTATATTTTTCAAATCTGCCAACCATTAAAAGCAATTCTGCTATTCTAGAGTCTTGGAACGTTGGGTCACAACTCATTTAGGACCCATAATGAGGGTTTATTACCAAATTTGTAAGTGATCCATTATCTGTAATTAGAGTTTTTACCAAACTCGTAAGTTATTTACTATTTATAGGATAGGGTAAATTTCACTTATTATTAAGTGTCCAACTGTTGGGCCCCATGGCGGTCCCAAAAATGGGGCTCAATATACCAAGATCCGGGATCAGAAATATGCCATTTTGAATGAAGGGGAAGGTGAGCACGTTTGACCCCTGTACCAGTGATGGTCTATATGACCGGTGGAAAAAGACAACTATAGCATTCTGCTATTTCCAGCAGTCCCCTAGAACATGTGCACCTCCACTCATTTTAAGACGAGCTAACAGAGCCCCATTCTTAGAATCGCTTCGGGTCCCTGCATATGAACGCTCAGCAATTAATGTGTATAGAAGATAACTTACTATTTTAGGAATATCCCTTTAAAAATGTCTGTCAATACAAATTGACTGTGAAATAAGACAATTGCACCAGGTAAAAAAACATACCTTTAGAGTCCAAATCCAATAGTGCATTTGCCAGAAATTTGTGCTTGGTGCACCTTTAGTGTGACTAGCCACTTCAGTGCACCTTCTCAGCAGCTTGTTTTGAATGTCTCTTCCCTCATATTTCATGATTGACAGCTCTGGCTTTACAGGAGCCAGAGGACAGAGATATATGGAAATCAAGTAAGTTTAAAGATGCACGGACCTACTAAGCCATGTCAAGAGTTTACCAAGCAACTCGATAACACATTTGAATGAGGAATGACTTGTGGTAAACAAAGCAATGGATCTAGACACAAGAGATATGATTTTTATTATTGCTATGGAACCTACAATGTGCCATGTTTGGTTTGAACAATCTTTTCCTGCTCTGACAGAAGATGACTGGTTATAGAATCATAGAACGTTAGAGTTGGAAGGGGCCTCAAGGGTCCTCGTGTCCAACCCCCTGCTCAGTGCAGGATTCATTAAATCATCCCAGACAGATGTCTGTCCAGCCTCTGTTTGAAGACTTCCATTGAAGGAGAACTCACCACCTCTCGTGGCCGCCTGATCCACTCATTGATCACCCTCACTGTCAAAAAGTTTTTCTAATATCTAATCTGTATCTTCTCCCTTTCAGTTTCATTCCATTGCTTATCGTGTTTCCATGTGCAAATGAGAATAAGGATGATCCCTCCACACTGTGACATCCCTTCAGATATTTGTAGACCGCTATTAAGTCTCCTCTTAGCCTTCTTTTCTGCAAGCTAAACATTCCCAGATCCTCTAACCGTTCCTCATAGGACATACTTTGCAGTCTGCTCACTATCCTAGTAGCTCCTCTCTGAACTTGCTCTAGTTTTTCAATATCTTTTTTAAAATGTGACGCCCAAAACTCGACACAGTATTCCAGATGAGGCCTGACCAAGGAGGAGTAGAGGGGGATAATTACTTCACGTGATCTAGACTCTACACTTCTTTTAATATGTCCTAGAACTGTGTTTGCCTTTTCCCAGTGTTGACCCATATGCTATCTGTGATCAATTAGTATACTCGTCTTTTTCACAAGTGCTCTTGCTTAGTTCTATTCCTCCCAATCTGTAGATGTAATTTTTGTTTTTCTTGACCAAATGTAGAAATACCATTCTATTAGTCGCTGCCCACTGTTCAATCTTATCTAGATCCTTCTGAATCCTTTCTGTCTTCTCTAGTGTTAGCTATCCCTCCTAGCTTTGCATTGTCTGCAAATTTGATCAATTTACCTTCAGTTCCCTTATCAAGATCATTTATAAAAATGTTGAACAACACTGGGGCCAGGACAGAGCCTTGTGGTCCCCACTTCAAACACTCTTCCAATTGGATGTGCAGCCATTTATTACTGCTCTTTGAGTACAATCACTGAGCCAGTTATGAATCCACCTAACCGCAGCCTTGTCAATCCCATACTTAGTAATTTTTTTTAATAAGGATAGTTTGAGATACTTTATCAAATGCTTTGCTGAAGTCCAAATATACTATACTGGAAGTTTTACTTATAAATCTTTCTCTGGTTTCTACTTTTTTTTTCCTTAGGTCCTAATCCAAGGTGCTATACAGAGGGGAACTACTCATGGATAGTTTACCACTTGGAAGATTATTTGAGCTTTTGCAGTGCTGATGATCTCAGATCCTTCAGTAGCGAAGCATTGGTAACTATGAATTAAGTCTCATCCATATTTGTTTTTTTACTTCTGAAGATCACCTCAGTGGGATCCATATTCAAGCTAGCATCTCATTAGTTCAATGAAAGCATGTTTGCCAGCCCAAATGTTTTTTGCAAAATAATTGTTGTCAGGGATCTATAAAGCATTGGTTGGATTGGGGGCTAAATTACCTGTATGTTAGCAGCTTCTTTAGGGCAAAATATCTGTTGTCTAGAGGCAGCTATTGTTAAAATCCTTTCTGAAAAGTTTAAAGGGGTTGCTTGCTTTAGACAATCCTTTTTTTCCCCTCAACAGTAGGCTGATAATAGGGTATTTCACTGTGTAGGCCTTCAGAGACTAGCTGGAGAACCAGGCAGCAAAACTTCAATTCCTCTACAGCAAGAATATAGGAGAAATGAAGCATTTTATTGTGTCTACTGAAATCAACGAGATGTCCATGTAATGCATGTATATGCCAAGTTCTCCAGAGTGACATGTGCTTGTTGTAACCTTAATAATAATCAATTAGGGTCCACAATGAAAAAAAAAAAACCATTGCATTAATTCAGCATTCATGAATTGGGCACTTGAATATATATATATATATATATTTTTAACAGACAACCCCTTCACGATAGGACAGACAAACCTTTAGCTATATACAATCTTCCAGTGCTGAGGTACTTTGCAAATAATGTGTTACTGAAGGTGCATTGATTCACCCCTTTTATTTTGTCTTCAACAGTTACAAATGTTTTCAGTGGACAACAAAACATTGGATTTGGTTGCAAGACTAACTCTCAATGAAGACCTTAAAGCGTACTATGCACAGTTACTGACCACAGAAAATTCCAACTTTCCATTAAATAAGTAAGCTGGTTTCCTTTTTAATAAGTTTGCTGTTAGAGGAATAGAATATATGTGGGGTGCTCTGTGTGTGTAGACTCTTCCTTATTATTCTCCCTCTCCATCAATAAGGAATCTGGAGTATTACATCAGTCGTTAAGCTGTCTACTTTCAGATAATACAATTACTTATCTAATCATGCATTAGAGCAGAGCAAAGATGTTATATTTTCTATGTTCCTAATTCATCAACCAAACTCCCTCAACAATTTGGCTTTTTTTTTTTTATTTGTAGCATTCCTCAAAATATTCTTTGCTACGCAATTGCTAACCTAAACATTGGAACTATCACTGGTGACCAAGCTAAAGTTACACTGAATCTCCTGAAGTCATGCAACTATGGCATCAACTCTACTGTGGATAAAGAAGTGAGTTATTCAATCACGTTGATTTTATTGATAATCGATATACTGCTCTGAAGGGTCGTCGGTGGCCAGCTCCAGGTTCCAGTTCGTTTGTAGCTACCTTTATTTACTAAGTCGACATGAAATTTGCTTTTGCAGGCATTGACTGGTCTCCTGTCTTCTACTACGATAACGTCATCTCTCCTTCAATCACTTGGCTCTCTAGCGGTTGGACTATCCACATCCACAATTGAAAACACAGACAGCATCACCTTAAGTGAAAGCTTATCCACCCTGTCTAACATCGACGGTTGGACAGTCACTCAGGCGTCCGCCATAGTTAACAAAATAATACAAACTGATTCTCCGGTAAGATGAAATTTGTAGACATTAGGTGAAGGAAAGCTACATAATGTATGCCTCAACTAATAAGAGGAATATGTTTTATTCTTGTAGATCACTGTGAACATGTTTCAAAATCTTGGCACCCTAATTATTGGAGTATCATCTTCTAAAATAAGCAGCTTGAGTTCTGAAAACGTCTTAGCTCTGGCTTCTAACTCGATATTTAGCGCCCACATGGAGCAAGCCCCAGTTGCACTCAAACAAAAATTTGTCCAAATGGTAAGTGTGTCCAGTCATCATGCTAATAAAAAGTTGGTAAGAGTATCCAAAAGAATTGCATTATCACTATGTTGCCATGAGACAGGACTTTTGATTGTGTATATATTCACAGTGGGATAACTTGAAGATTGTGGGCCCCAATACAAAATCTCCAATAGGGCCCAAACTATCACAGACCTTTAATTTTAAAGTTTTTTCATATGGTCCAAAAGGACCTTTTGGGCACCTTAGGCTCCAGGACCCGTCTGCGATTGCACCTTTTATAGTAAAGCCCTTGTATAGTCAAGTACTATGATCGAAAACAACACGAGTAAAACAAGCAGAACAATTAGTGACCATTCACGCACACCTACCCTCCTCCAGCTGTCAACTGAATATAAAAAGAAAGTGGCTGTCAAGATAACATAAACAGGAGTGTGCACTCATAGAGGCAGCTTTACAAGTTAGGAAATTCCAGTTTCACCATGGGTGGCTTCAACGCCTGCAAAATATCTTCATTCTTCACCTTCAAAGCAACGCAGCAGTCAATCCACTAATTCTTCCTCCAAAGAGGATCTGATTTTAAATAGATCTTTGACGTGTACATCAAAGGTCGTGTTCCCAGCACTTGATGCTCCACCTACGGCTGTTAACTTGTTAAATCCAGTTGTTAATCACTGACAGCGGGACTTAATACCTATCAGTCGGAAGTGTGTTAATAATCCCGGCCATCGGCGCCCCTGTCATGTGATCAGGGGCGCCAATGGGTTGTCATTACAGCTGAGGGTCTGTTGGTGACCCCCATGCCTGTCATTATCAGCATGCTGTGAACGCTGGACCGTGGCTGCCGTTCATAGATCGTGTATTCTGCTATACATAGTATGCTACGTATCCGATCAGGTGATCATAGCTTCAAGCCTCCCAAGGGGACTATTGAAGACAGCAAAAAAAAAAAATTTAAAAAAATATGAAAAAAAAGTTCAAATCACCCCACTTTTTTCCCATTAAAAATAAAACAATTTAAAAAATGCACATATTTCGTATCTCTGCATTCAGAAATGTCCGCTCTATCAAAATATATAATAATCTAATACGATCTGTACAGAGCGTGACAAGAAAATAAATCAGAAAGATAAACTTACGTTTTATTATCCGCCACAACTTTGCATTAAAATGCAATAAGTGGCGATCAAAACATTGTATCTACCCCAAAATGGTATCAATAAAAACATCAGCTCAGGGTACAAAAACTAAGAACTCACTCAGCACCAGATGTAAAAAAATTAAAACATTACAGGCCTCGTAAAAAGGCACAAAAAATAATATTATTTTTACAAATTTATGACTTTTATTTTTACCCCATAAATAACAAAAAAAACTTATACTGATCTTGGGAACTATATTGTTAGTTTTACCATACAATGAACATGGTAAATAAAAAATAAAGAAAATTGTGAAATTGCATTGTTTTTGCAATTTCAATGCCCTTGGAATTTTTTTCCCGTTTTCCAATACACTATACAGTATGTTAAAATGAATGGTGTCATTTGAAAGTACAACTCATCCTGCAAAAAATAAGCGTGCATCTGGCTATATGGTCAGAAAAATAAAAATATATGGTTTTAGGAAGCAGTGAAGGAAAAAAACTGAAAATCGCCGGGTACATGCGACCACTAGACGACATTCCCAACTGGCCACATGCAAGTTAGTTGGAGGCCATTTAATGGCCTATTAGGGAAGGCCAATAGGCATTCTATGCAGACAGAATAATTGTTAATATGATTATGGGGTGGAACATCATCATTTTTTATGTCACTGTGCCTCGACACTGTTCCTTTGTTATAGAGATGATGGTCCATATTTTAATATTCTTTACAAAAATGACACAGCTCTCACATAACAAACTATGTTTTCTACAGATTATTCAGGCCAGCTCAAGTAAGAACATCTTCCAGTCTGTACCACCTAATCTAGCTAGTGAGATCCCTGCCTCAAACTTACTATCGTCCAGCCTTAATTTCAGTGATATATCGGGAATGAAATGGAGAACCAGCCAGGTACATCAACCGCTCTTTCATTCTTTTTTCGGACTTAGTAAATTCATAAACAATATACATTATTCTATTGTTTTTATCCATTTCATTCTGCAGGCTCGAGTATTTTTCCGGACTGTGCTTATCCAAGTTACGGACTATTCCAAGTAAGTGACTTGTTTGCAAACTGTAAAGTGGCACACTGTGCTACTGTGTACTTAAAGAAAAAAAATACCGCATTTTTCGGATTATACGACGCTCCGGATTATAAGACGTACCCCAAATTTTGAGGAGAAAAATAGGAAAAAAAATATTTTTTTTTTAATAAAATGGTGGTGCTTCTTATAATCCATGCGTCTTATTGCTTACCGGGGGTGGTGGCCAAGGTGAAGCGGGGTCCCAGGGTCGCTGCTGGAGAAGGCAGGAGTGGGGTGATGCTGCAGACCGCAGGCTGGGTGTTCCGATGTGCGGCGCTCCGCTGCAGATGTCTGGTGCTAGTGCGGGCGTCCGGTGCTGCTGCCCGGTGCTGCTGCCCGGTGCTGCTGTGTGTCTCCGGTGTCTTCGCTGCTGCCGGAGCTCTGTTGACATTTTGTGAAAGACCAGAGCCCCGACAGTTCCATGGTTTCCTGTGCGGTGAACTCCAGGAAAATGGCCGCCTGGGGCGACGCATACGTAGATGGAGATCTCAGCACCAAGATCTCAGGAGATGACATTTCAGCGCTGAGATCTCAACTCCCGAGAACTTGGTGCCGAGATATCCATCTGCGCATGCACCGCCCCTGGCGGCCATTTTTCTGGAGTCCACCGCACAGGAAACCATGGAACTGCTGGGGTTCTGGCCTTTCACAAAATGTTGGCAGAGCCTCGCCAGCAGCGGAGACAGCGAAGACACCGGAGACACCCGCAGCAGCACTGCCGGACACCCCCGTAACACCCCCTCATCCAAGCCTACGGCCTGCAGCAAAGGTATATATGCATTATAAGACGTACCCCATTTTCCCCCAAAATTTTGGGGAAAAAGGGCGTCTTATGATCCGAAAAACACGGTATACTGTCTATGAGAATATATAAACTATAAGAAGCTCCTGCTTCTTGGTCCTGGTCGCTCTATCTATTATGTTTGTATAAGATTTCCTATGTCGCAGCCCAGTCAGCACTTGCCGAGGTGATATCCTCTGGTTGCAATTTCAGAGGTTATGTTTTGCAATCTATTTGCAGGCCCAACTTACATTAAGAAAGCATTTTGTAATAAAACCCTTTAATACTTCTAATACATTAGAAAACTATAAAAAATGTACTAGTTCTTCCACACAAATGTGAACCATATTCCATCAGTTTTGGTCAGTATATATACGCAATTGTTAAGGGTTAAGGTAGTGTCACACTTAGCGATGCACCAGCGGTCTCGACCAGCGATATGACGCGATCAGGATCGCTGGTGCATCGCTAAGTGGTCGCTAGTGAGCTGCCACACAGGCAGATCTCACCAGCGACATAGCAGGGGTCGGGGGTCGCTACTTACCTGTCAGACGAGGCGATCCTGACGTCCTCCCGCCTGCGTCCACGCATCGCTTGTCGGCGCCACAGGAAGCCCAGCAGGAAGCTGACGACGAGAAACGGCCCAGGACGTTCTCGCGCGATCAGCGATAACCAGCGGGGAGCTGGTCGGAGGTAAGTATCAGACAAAAACTGTCACAAAAACCAGTGACGTTATAGCGATATTGCTAGCGATATCGCTTAGTGTAACAGGCCCTTAATTCTATTCTTCTCCATTACAAAACGGACAAAGAAAATCATGTCCTTCTATCATAGGATAGAGAGATAACTTCAGAAGACAGGTTCTAAAAACAGTTTTAATTTTATTACATTTCTCTTTTAGATTATCTTCTAATATCCTGCAAGGTTTTACATGTGGAGCTGCCAATAACCTAAACAATAATCAATTTGTCAATCTTATTAAATCAATGAATGGCAAATCAGTGAACTTAGATAGTAGTCAGGTAAGAAATTCCAGACAAAGAGTTGCACATAATGCGGCCAAGACGGCATCGTGTTAGTGGTATGCTATATTTTTTTTCTTTTTTTTTTCTTGCAGCTAAACTGCTTGGCCAAGAGACTCACAATCAGTGGAGCAACAGCAGATTTCAGCAGCTATTCCAGTGATGTTCTTCTATACTTAGGGTAAACGCTTTTTGATTTATAGCACAGAGTGTAAAGTGTGAGAGGAGATACATTTTTTTCTGGGGCAATTCATAACCATTATGTACTGGAGAATTTGGAAGTTTATCAAAACTCTGGAACGTAACAGGAACAGGGTTCTACAAAATGAGACTTCACCACTGGATGTGGTGAAGATTAGGAAGTCAACGTTGTGTGCCCACTGGCTTCGGAATCCATGCCCGAAATTACTTAAATATAAAGCTTTTGTGTTTATGTATAAGAACACATTAAAAACCTAAGATTAACCCAATGTTTATTTCCTTTTTAGACCCTATACCAAACCATCAGAATGTGAGAATTATTTCACAAGTGTAGGAAAGGCTAATATAGATCTGCTGGCCCAGGGATCTGCAAGGAGAGTATCTCTAATGAGCAGTGCAAGAACCTGTCTGGTAAGGCTATGGAGGGACAGTGGTTTCTAAAAAGCGACAATTAACCATGCTATACATAAATAATGCTGTGTAATGTCCGTTTTTTCTGTCTAATGCAGAATATAGGCAGTGCGAGCGTTATTACTAAGGAGACCATTCAGAAGTTGGGAAGCCTTGCTTGTGACCTGTCGGACAATGAAATTAAAAATTCAGATCCCTACATATTACAAGCTCTTAAATCCTGCACGTCTTTCACTGACTCCCAGAAGTCGGCTATTTTACTGAAGTTGAAGGCCACATATGGGTACGTATGTGAAACCATGCCAATGAATTTTCATTGGCGGGATTCTGTGAGATGGGACTTTCATCGATTTAAGGAATGACGAGATCTTCTGAAGATCATGCTCCTCAGATTTATTGCTTGGAAATATCTGTGTCTCTCTACAGCCAAAATTTCAGAATACACTCATATCTGTGAATGGGGTCCATAATGTTGTATTCCTCTATTCCCTATATAGGGAAAGGTATCCGCCAGTTTATCATACTGATTGAAGCTGACGACTGGAAACCTCTAGTCAGTTATCTCACAAAGTGTGCTTCTTTTCTTCAGAGATCCTTCTCTCTGGACAGTCTCAACCATGGGACAGATTGGAAGCCTCTCCAGCGCTATTGATGGTGCCACCCTTAAATTGATCAACACGGTAATACAAACTTCAAATACTCCACCATATCAACGATAATCTAAAGAGCACACTAAAAACTATTTTTTACATTGCAGGCTGTAAAGCGGCAGTTCTTCCCCGGATTTCTGACAACAATGAAGACGCAGTATAAGACAGTCTTCCATCTTGTGATGAGTCAACTGAAGGTCTCATCAAGAATCGCCACTCGAGCAGCACGTAAGTTTTATAGAATACATTTCATATGATATTTGACTAAAGGGACCTTTTGCACACAAACTTATACAAAAAGCTGCCAGTTGCTCTGTGTTGGTAGCGCAAGAAGAAATAAATAGGTTTCTGGTAGATCAACTATGCATATGCAAAATCTTAGCCTCCTGAACAGCACCTTCCTGGGACAATTGTGAAGCCTCATTACACCTGATCCTGGAAATGGAAAACAATGGATTAAGCCACACATATAGCTAACTAATTTACAGTTTTAGGTGTAGTATAGAGTTAACGTGTACCTGCTGCTGACATATCTTAAAACATTACATATTAGGCTGGGTTCATACTGCGTTTGGCAGGTCCGTTTAACGGATTGCGTTACACAGCGGCATAACGCGATGTAATGCATCAGTTAATGCTGCCATTCACAACCTTTACGGAGCGTATAGCTAACGCATGCCTTAATCAGCATGCGCTACCGATGTGCCGTCATTCTGTGACGGACCCTCGGACGCGGTCTGCAGCGTCCGAGGGTCCATCACTGCTAGCGCAGATGAATCATTTGCCCTAGCGGTATAGCATAATGTGATCGTGTTATGCCTTAGCGTCAATGCAGTCCGTCAATGCTATGCGTTGAACGGACTGTTTTAACGCTATGTGAGCCTGGCCTTAGGGTTTTAATTATGTTTATCTTGTACTAATTATTGGTATTAATAGTTGCAAAGTACTTATTGACTAGGCTATGGAAACTCCATGAGACTTCCAGCCTAGCTTGCCAAAATGACTAACCAATCATGATTTTAAGCAATACAGTTTGTTAAATTCATTACACAAAAACAAAGATGTGATACCATTATAAAGGAGCACAAATATTCCAAGAGGTCATCTAATGTAGAACCTGTCTTAGTAGAAACTTTGGTGGTCCACATATGTCCATGTATAATGTTTCTGATATTTCCCTATGTCTCTGCACAGCTGATTGTGAAGAGCTTACTACAGATTTGATTGCCAAGCAGAAGGAATATATTGTTATCAGCTACACAGCCGGACAGCTGGATGCCTGTCTCAGTAACATAACCTTAAAAGATAACCTGGAGATCCTTGGAAGCCTGGCCTTTGAAAATGACCAGCTCCAAGTCCTCAAAAGTAAACTGGATACGGTAAGTTGTCTACTATATATGTTTTCTTTTTAGTAGAAATTGCTTAACACAGACAGACCTCCAAAAGCCAATAAGCTTGATATAGTGTTCCAATTCCACTGCTTCTAAAACTCAGGTAGCCTGCAAACCACACTGGGTAAAGAGATTTATACAGTCTTTAGTACATTTGAACCTCCTCCAAGTGGTGGGTGCCTGCTGCTAAACTTTTATGAAACATTAATTACTGACATCAGTTGATTTCATTTTATGTTTTTCACCCCTCACAGATCTTTCCTACTACTGTACCAAATGAGTATCTCATCCAGATAGGGAATATTGCCAGGATGTATAGCACAGACGAAATGAGTCTGTGGAACATAACAACAGTGGACACTTTAGCAGATATTCTAGAAGGTGCATCTTGGCAAACTAATGACTCGAAGGTAAGACTCCTGGAGCATAATAATGTAATCTTTCAAGCATTCACTATATGGAGAAAAGTATAGGGATGGACTTCATAATAATTTAATTCAGGTGTTTTTTTTATTAAGTCCTATTGTTGCAGATGTTTATCCACCGACCCTTCTCCATGCCATCTGCCTTTATTAACATGTGTGAAAGAGCACCTTGTTCTAAAAAGATCACGAATACTAACACGGTCCTCTAATAAGATGTCAAAATTTTAAGAGGATGTGCAGACATTTAGTATTGGTAGCACATTTTTTTTCATGGCTGGGCAGCTGAACGCAGCCGTACATCACAATTCTCAATGCTGAGTGTCGGAGGGAGTGGTGTAGAGCAGCCATCACTGGGCTCTGGAGGAGTGATGGATCACACATCTCCATCTGCATTTGATGAATATTAGGAGAACGTTACCCCCTGAATGCTCTATGCCTACTGTAAAATTTGGCGGAGATGGGAAAGTGCTTTGAGCTTGTTTTTCAGGGGTCAGTAAAGAAAGGCACAGCTACACCAGATAATGAAGCCATTGTGTCCCTCCCCCCACACTAAAAACTGCTGAGCCTTTCCACTGAAGACACTGATGACTAAGGGGCCCGTCACACATAGCGAGATCGCTGATTTTATGACGCATCAGCTATCTCGCTAGCGATCTCGCTGTGTGTGTGGTACGCATCAGCGACTGCCCCCCCGCCAGGTATCGCTGATCGTGCAGGAATATCCTGGGCCATTTTTGATCATTGGTCTCCCGCTGGCCAGCACGCATCGTGTGGCAGCGGGAGACCAACGATCAGCAAGCTCCGAGCGCTGTAAGCAGACGCTGGGAGCTAGTATCCAAGGTGAATATCGGGTAACTAAGCGAGCGGCGTGCACGCTTAGTTACCCGATATTTACCTTGGATACCAGCGTCCTCGCTGGTCCTGATCGCTGGTGTGTCTGCCTGTTTGGCAGCTCACCTGCGATCATGTAGCGATGCACCAGCGATCCTGACCAGGTCGTATCATTGTCGGGATCGCTGGTGCATCATTTGGTGTGACGGGACCCTAAAATTAGTTACCTTTTTTTTAGACATTTCTGTCTACTAGATGTACAGTACATATAACAGTATATATGTATACATATATAAACACATACACACCCCATAGACTACCAGCATTTTGTTGCAATCTTCTAATTATTTGGCTATATTATTGACAGATTAATGCCTTGGTGACACAATATCTAAGTTCTTCAACTGAAGGTTTGGATGGGACTGCACTCACTGTCTTGGCCCCTTACATCTGCGGGTTAAACGAAGCCACAATTCAAAAAATTCCTGATAATGAACTTAAGTAAGTATCCTCTGTGCTATTAACTTTTTAGTGGAATTAATGTACAATAAATAATTTCTAAGATAATCCAATATTAGGACACAGTAGCTGCATGATTTCAGCCAGGTATGTTTAACTGTGAAAAACCTAAAAACATACGTAAAATGAACCTTAATAGCTAGGCGGGAATCGAGCTGCATAGTAGACTAGTCGAAAAGGCTGGTCTCCAGTGGCTTCTCCCCGCCTACTGCCCTGGAGTGCAGGTCTCTCCCTGTACATGCACACGGGAGAGACCTGTCGCACAAGGGGAGCGGGAGGTGTGAAGCCGTTGGGGACCCGCTTGGTTGACAACTCTGCCATGCGGCTCAGTCCCAGACGGCTTTAAAGGTGTGTTTTTTTCTGAAATGTTACTGCATTTTAGAGTCAAACATATGCGGCTGAAATCATGCAGCCAATGCCTTATGCATGCTGTCTGTGGCTTGGACAGCATGTATCAACTGTCAGGTCCCCTTTAATGTGGAATTTGATGCATGCAAAATTATTTGTTTTGATTTTAGAATTTCTAGCCAACCTCTGGATACATCAACTTGTACTCAGGGCCAGAAGGATCTCCTCTTCAGCAAGATGAAGTCAGCTTACTCAACCTCTGAGAACTCTTCCAACGCTTATTACGAAATTATGTCGTCGGTGATAGGTAAGAGATTACGTTGTGGAACTTTGCAAATGTTTTGTCAATATCAAAGAAACTTTTGAGAGAGGGGTACTTTACGATCTTATTGTAATTTGTTTCCAATATTTCCCCAAATTGAAACTGAAAATGTTTACTTAACTATTTCTCCTGCAGGAGGCTCAAAATCTGAGGATCTGGTCCTTTTTGCAAAAAGTAACCCAGAAATGGATATTACTACATTTACATCATTGAATCCATCTGAAGTTAAGGTAAAAATGTATAAAATTAAGAATATCTGTCCCTACCTCCATCACAGTATTGAAAACCATTCCGCATGATGAACTCCTGTTCATAAAAAAAGTATATTAATTTCTATAGAAACGAGGGACATCATCGAAATTCTCAACATTTTTCAAGATATCTGCTGATTGTAGGGAATAGGAACATTCTTAATTTCATACCAGTACTCCAGACTACTTAGTCATTTTTGCTTCAAAAACCTAATGATTTAGGAACCAAATATATTAATGTTGCATTCAGATGTGTATTAATTAATGGGTTGACCTACAATGACAACATATCAACTATTCACTTATCACGCTTATTAACTTATTAGATGTCTATTATCGTCAGTCCCACTGACAATGAATTGGGCAGCAGTGATATCTTATTTAAATGGAAGACCCTGTTCTTGTAATTTATGAGACCCCCTGCCATCAGGAACTTATCACCTATCCTGTAGATACAGCAGGTGAAAACTGTAATAGTGGGACGGTATCATTAAAAAGACTTGCCAAAAGTAGTGTTGTGCCCTGCTTCTCTCTCCCCTTTCTGATTCTTCCTTTTCAGCTTCTTACAGTAAACTATGAACCATAAAATAGACCCATGTTCGATCCTGACATGTTTGCTTTAGTAATAATAATTGTATTCCCCACTATGTAAAAAACAATCTGAATCTCTTATCTCTTGGAATGGTGCTGTTCCTCTACTATTTGTGTATTAATAAAGTAACAACAGGGTGTAAAGATTTAAGTCTGCGTCTTCACAGCCCCGCACAGGTACAGAGTATATGGAGGAGTAATTCTAAACAGCAAAATAAATACATGGTGATGTCGAGAAGGGATTACCGTAAATTGTATATTAGCTAATCCAGAATTTTTGCTGTGGCTATAACAGGCAGATTTGTGATGATTTCTTCTAAAATTCTTTGAGGTCTCCATTTTGTAGTAGTTACAAGAAAAATACATAGTAGTTACATATTGTAGTAGCCAGCGCCCAAGTCTGCCTGCCCTGGAGGAGTCCTATTTAAGTTCCTGTGTCTCCCTTCTGTCACTTCCTGGTCACTTTTCCCCTGATGCTTGCCTCTGTCTGTCATTATATACTAAAGTTATAGGAACGTTTTATACATTTAAAGGGATAGCCCACTACTGGACAACCCCTTCTTTATTGCCTAACAGAAGATTTTAAAAAATAAATATCATTCCAGGACCGGCACTGCTACTCTGATGTTGGCAACGAGTATATTACAGAATTTCAGAACTTTCATGATATAATGATATGTCCACATTTTCATTTTAAAGTCAAGGCGTTTCGAAATATCAAACTTCTTCATCAGGACAAACCTTAGCAAAACCACTGGGGTTTGTCCTGATGAAGAAATCTGATACTTCGAAACGCGTTGACCAATAAACCGCAGTCTTGGATTCCTGACTCCTCGTCATCCTTCTGATGGCAACTCCGTTTTAATTCATTCTATTCCAGTCTTTTATAGTTAATTTTACCAAATGTTACTTCACTATATTTGGAGCTTTTATCTATAAATAGATTTTTTATTTTTTTCCTCCCCAAACAATGTCCTTCTGGTCAGCAGCAGCTGAATTATCACAATCCCAGGCATAACCATTGCACTACAAATGTTTTTTTTTTTTTTTACTTTCTGTAAACAGCATCCCGTTCGCCACAGGCTTTATCATGGCATTGCATCTCAGTTCCTTACGAGGATATTCTGAGAAACTAAATGCAGCCCATGAACAAGAGTGCCATTGTTTCTGGATAAAAAGCAGACCCCCGCGTCTCATATCATACAACTACTTAGGGGTACTTCACACTAAGTGAGATTGCTAGCGAGATCACTGATGCGTCCCCGATTTTATGACGCATCAGCGATCTTGCCAGTGATCTCGCTGTGTGATATGCATCAGCGACCGCCCCCCCCTGCCAGGTATCGCTGATCGTGTAGGAATGTCCTGGGCCATTTTTTGATCGTTGGTCTCCCGCTGGCCAGCATGCATCGCTGCGTGTGGCAGTGGGAGACCAACGATCATCGAGCTCCCAGCGCTGTAATCAGACGCTGGGACCTGGTATCCAGGGTAAATAGAGGGTACCTAAGCGCGCGCATGGCTTAGTTACCCGCTATGTACCCTGGATACCAGCGTCCTCGCTGGTTCTGATCGCTTGTGAGTCTGCCTGTTTGAGAGCTCACCAGCGATCATGTAGCGACGCACCAGTGATCCTGACCAGGTCGTATCGTTGTCGGGATCGCTGGTGCGTCGTTTAGTGTAACGGGACTCTTACACAGTCCATCGCCTGTTCAAAGCAAAAACTATTATCATGGTGAACAACCTATGGTGTTTTTCTATTATTCACAGGATATATTCTGAAAAAATAAGAGTTTAATCTGACTTTTTCATAGTTTTTTTCTTATCATTGTCTAATAGAAATTGAGTGCAGAAAATATTAAGGCTCTCCTTGGAAATAGCATCTCCGACATCGACACGATAAACAACAGCTCTGTACTCCAAGCCTGGGTGTCGGTAAACACACAGACAGAGATCAACAAACTGGGACTTGGCGTAACGGGAGGAGTCAACGAGACATTGCCTGACGATTTCATAGCCATTAGCCTAGGTAACAAGATGATTCTTTTATTACACTCCATAGCTACACTACAAGCATACGTGGAAATATAAGAGTGTGTGTGTACGAAGATAAACAGTTCTTTTGCAAAGTCTACCATTTTTTTTCTCTTTAGTATACTCTTTAGTATTGGTTTAAGTCAGACAGTGTTGAAGCATAGAAAATCCCATAACAAAAATATTGAGGAAAGGAAGACTACACAGAGACAGGGTTACCTTTTAGATGTCTTGGCCGGGTTTTCCTTCACGGATATTTCATCAATGTATAATGGTGGCCACCGCTCTTTAGGAGTGACAACAGGTTAGAGGGTACGTTCTGTCTTCAACATCTCATAACTATGGTATAAAGAAGGTAACGTGTTTTGATCCTTGGCTTTTCAGCTAACATTGATAACATGTGAGCCAAAAAATAGCGTAGACAACAACATAAATTTCCACTTCCCAAGAATAAAGGAAAGTTTCACTTTAAAACATTTTTAATATTTTTGAATGGGAGATATCAAGGCTTAAAAGGAGTTGTCCCACTTACAAAGTATATTTTAATTAATAGATCTTGGAATAATAATAAGTTCCACAATTGGATGAGTTAAAAAAAAGTTCCTGGGCTGAGATAAATATTATGAATGTGCACCTACTATGTACTGTCTTATTTTATCTGTCCAGTCATGTCGAGCTGCTCCAGATTATGGTCGGCACTTACCACAGCTCCTGGCCAGTGGAGAGGAAGAATAAGTAATTTATGATACAGCAGGGGCTTGCAGCTGCTGCTTTCTGAGATAACACATTTCCCTACCTGTTTTATCACAGGAGCGATTGTTTTTGTCACATCTCTGGGCTTCTGAGTTCCTCATAACTCAAGTGAGTGATGTAGGCACTCAAATGTCATAGGAAGATCCTACACCACTGACTTGATTTATGATGATCTCACAGACCTGTAGACACCGCAGCAAACACTCGCTCCTGTGATACAACAGCCAGGAAAATTAGTTACCTCACAAAGCAAGCAACTCCTTGCTGTTGCATCTGTATACTCTCTTATCATAAGTGACCTGTGCTTCAATCCCCGGCCAGGAGCTGTGGTATGTGCTAATCATGAGCTGGAGCAGCTCTACAAGGTCGGACACCGCAAATAAAAAAAACTACAAAGCATGGCCACAGTTATATAATTATCTCAGAACAGGAACATTTTTTACATATCCAATTGTATAACTTATTATTCCAAGATCTATTCATTAAAATGTACTTTGTTCGCGGTACAACCTCTTTGAAGGGAACAAAACAAAAGGTTGAATTGCACTGAAATACGTACACTGTATATAAAATAAGTGTACAATCTAATTAAGAATCAGTTGGGGGTGCTGTTATAGAAGGGTAAAAAACTGGGACTGCTTCTTTAATGATCTGACTCTCTCAGGGTGTGTGCACACATTGCGGATTTTTCCGCGCAGATTTTGCTAAATTCGCAGGTAAATTCGCATGTCAAATGACCTGCGGTTTATCTGCGGATTTGCCTGCGGTTTGACACCTGTCATGGAGCAGGTGCCAAACCGCTGCGGAATCCGCACAAAGAAGTGACATGCTGCGGATTTAAAACCGCAGCAAATCCGCGCACAAAAATCTGCAATGTGTGCACTGCGTTTTTCATTTTGCATAGACTTATATGGTACTGTACAACGCAGCAGAAACTGTTGCGGATCCGCAGGGCCAAATCCGCTGCAGATCCGCAGCAGAATCCGCAACGTGTGCACATACCCTCATAGTCAGACAATGAAGGATTACAGAGGGTTTCGACTATGGTTGGAAATGGTCACTGAAACCCAACAGAGACATCTTCTGATGTGATGTCAGAAGATGTTTGATGTCAATCTTCCCATCAAATGTGTCTTATTGTAACTGCATTCTTTAGAGGGGTTCTCCACCTAGATTAACTTTCACCAAAATCTGATTATATGGAAGTAAGAGATAAGCAGTGGTATGCCAAGTCTCCTTGCCTATTCTCTACCTTCACCTCATTGACAATACAACCTTGAATTGAAGACCTAGGTGAGCCAACACAGACTGGTCGCTACAGATATACTACTCATCAATAAGTAAACATGGTTGTTAGCCAGTGAATCTGTAGCAATCAATGTGAGAAATCTTGATATTATGCTACCAAAAGCTACTGGTCACATACGGCACAGCTCCGGTCAAAGTCTATGGGACAGGTCGAAACAACCAAAAACAGCGTTCCCCTTTCTTCATCAGTCTCATAGACTTTGAAGTAAACGCACTACCGGTTCATCCCGACTGGCAAACAGGACCACTGTTCTCAAGATCGGTGAGGGTCTCAGTGGCAGGTGCACAGATAATGAAAGACCTATGATAAATTCTGTTGAATAGGTAATGGGGGTTAGTTTTAGGATTGCACTGCTTTCAAATAACAGGAATCCAACAGAATCCCGAATTATGCATTCACCTAACCACCTACCTTTTTTTTTCTTTTACAGTAACCCCCACTTCCGGAGCATCATCATTCAGCTTTATCTACCTCTTGAATGCTTGCACATTAGTAGTCATATTTTACATAAATAACCTCTTTCTATAACCAGCCTACATTTCCAATGTTTCACATCCACCTTTCATAACCTAAGGTGGGAGGTATTTGGATAAGCAGTATTCACACTTGCTCAGGGCACAAGCTGCTTTTTTATATTCTACTGATACCTCAATAGTGATGTTTACACAGTCCATGAATTACATTTACAATTCATCATACGCATCATGGTGACCGAGACAACAACAGTCTATGAGGTAACCAATGCTGTTTATGATACTCTTGTATCACTCAACATTAGGGGGTATATCCAGGATACAAGTCTATAACTGATCTGTCAAGATCAAAACCAATTATTCCAAATAACCGGCTTACTAGTAGTGTCACTGCCAAAAATAGTTCCAGTCAATCATGAGCCTCAAGACTGAGGAGATCATAGAAAGTATGAAATCTTGTGGGAAGCATTTAAATTGGCCCAAAATTTCTGTAAAGGGCTGAGACCTTGTAAAATGAAGCCAACTTGCTGAGCTAGGAGCCCATGTTGTCAGCATGTCCCACTATCTAATCCACAATAATAAAAAAAAATATTAAAATCAAGACACCAAGCTGAAGTATCAGTATTCTGCAAAATAATACACATCACCTCAACATGTTGACCAAATATTCAATATAGGCTTACCTACGTATGGGCCAAATTTGCATTTGCAAGACCTCACTATATAGACCAAATGTCTGACGAGGACCCCACATCCAAAAACAGATAATTCTGGAAGAGCTTTTTCCTCCCAACATGCAATATTAGGCCGGGATCACACACAGCGAGATACGGCCGAGTCTCGCAGGTTAAAACCAAGCTCTGGCGCCGGCACTCCGGAGCGGAGCGTGCAGCCGCACAGCAATACATGGAGCTGCACGCTCCGCTCCGGAGTGCCGGTGCCAGAGCTTGATTTTAACCTGTGAGACTCAGCGGTATCTCGCTGTAGTGTGACTCCGGCCTTATAGGAGAAAAGGGAGATAAGTCCCTGCACCGTATCTCCACCCAGAGGAAGCCAGTTCTCAAAAGTATTCACCTTCTCCCGTCACAGGACCAGCTTCAATTAAACTTAATTTTTTTAAGTAATTTACACTTTACAAACTATACCCCCTTTGGAACTGAATAAACCTGAGCTGCATTGTGTCTGTGTGTATATCTACTGTGTTGTCTGTCCATATGTCGCAAAATAAAAATCTTAGGCTGGTTTCACACTTGCGTTTTTTTGCGCTGTGTTTTAGCGCTAAAAAAAGCATGCGTTTTTTTCCCTATACCTTAACATGGGTGCGCATACACATGCGTTTGAACACGTTTGTATGCGCATGAGTTTTTTTGCAGTGTGCCCTCGGGCGCACAAAATGCATCCTGTTGCATGTATGCGCAAAAAACGCAAAAAAACGCACACAAACGCATGATGCGTTTTTTTATGCGTTTGTGTGCGCAAAAAACGTGCAGCAAAAAAACGCAAGTGTGAAAGTAGCCATATACATCACTGGATGATATTTTTATACAAGATCAAAATTTATCACAAATGTCTCTAATATATTCTTAAATTAATTAAAAGCATATTTTAATCTAAACTCCAGTTTGTTGACTGGTTTATTCAATCAGCATTAACCCCTTCACCCCCAAGGGTGGTTTGCACGTTCATGACCGGGCCAATTTTTACAATTCTGACCACTGTACCTTTATGAGGTCATAACTCTGGAACGCTTCCATTGATCCCGGTGATTCTGACATTGTTTTCTCGTGACATATTGTACTTCATGTTAGTGGTAAAATTTCATTCAAATAACTTGCGTTTATTTGTGAAAAAAATGGAAATTTGGCAAAAATTTTGAAAATTTCGCAATTTTCCAACTTTGAATTTTTATGCCCTTAAATCACAGAGATACGGCACACAAAAAACTTGATAACTAACATTTCCCACATGTTTACTTTACATCAGCACAATTTTGGAACCAAAATTTTTTTTTGTTAGGAAGTTATAAGGGTTAAAAGTTGACCAGCGATTTCTCATTTTTACAACACCATTTTATTTTTAGGACCACATCACATTTGAAGCCACTTTGAGGGGTCTATATGATAGAAAATACCCAAAATTGACACCATTCTAAAAACTGAACCCCTTAAGGTGCTCAAAACCACATTCAAGAAGTTTATTAACCCATTAGGTGCGTCACAGGAATTTTTTTGAATATTTAAAAAGAAATGAACATCTAACTTTTTTTCACAAAAAAAATACTTCAGGTTCAATTTTTTTTATTTTACCAAGGGTAACAGGAGAAATTGGACTGCAAAAGTTATTGTGCAATTTGTCCTGAGTACGCTGATACCCGATTTGTGGGGGGGAACGACTGTTTCGGCGCATGGCAGAGCTCAGAATGGAAGGAGCGCCGTTTGACATTTTCAATGCAAAATTGGCTGGAATTCAGATCGGACGCCATGTCACGTTTGGAGAGTCCCTGATGTACCTAAACAGTGGAAACCCCCTACAAATGACCCCATTTTGGAAACTAGACCCCCCCAAGGAACTTATCTAGATATGTGGTGAGAACTTTGAACCCACAAGGGCTTTACAGAAGTTTATAACGTACAGCGGTACAATTAAAAAATCATATTTTTTCCACAAAAATGATCTTTTCACCCCAATTTTTATTTTCCCAAGGGTAACAGGACCCTAAAAGTTATTGTGCAATTTGTCCTGAGTACGCTGATACCCCACATGTGGGGGTAAACAACTATTTGGGCGCATGGCAGAGCTCGGAAGGGAAGCAGTGCCATTTGACGTTTTTGGCTGGAATTGAGATTGGACACCATGTCGCGTTTGGAAAACCCCTGATGTACCAAAACAGTGGAAACCCCCCACAAATGACACCATTTTGGAAACTAGACCCCCTAAGGAACTTATCTAGATGTGTGGTGAGAACTTTGAACCCCCATGTGCTTCACAGAAGTTTATAACATAAAGCCATACAATTAAAAAATCATATTTTTTCCACAAAAATGATCTTTTCACCCTCAATTCTTATTTTTCCAAGGGTAACAGGACCGTAAAAGTTATTGTGCAATTTGTTCTGAGTACGCTGATACCCCACATGTGGGGGTAAACCACTATTTGGGCGCATGGCAGAGCTCGGAAGGGAAGCAGCGCCATTTGACGTTTTTGGCTGGAATTGAGATCGGACACCATGTCGCGTTTGGAAAACTCCTGATGTACCAAAACAGTGGAAACCCCCCACAAATGACACCATTTTGGAAACTAGACCCCCTAAGGAACTTATCTAGATGTGTGGTGAGCACTTTGACCCCCCCAGTGCTTCACAGAAGTTTATAATGCCCGGGCGTGAAAATAAATAATTCGTATTTTTTCCACAAACATGATCTTTTAGTCACCATTTTTTTATTTTCCCAAGGGTACCAGGAGAAATTGGACCCCAAAAGTTGTTGTCCAATTTGTCCTGAGTATGCTGATACCCCATATGTGGGAGAAAACTACTGTATGGGCACACGTCGGGGCTCGGAAGGGAAGTAGTGACGTTTTGGAATGCAGACTTTGATGGAATGGTCTGCAGGTGTCATGTTGCTTTTGGAGAGCCCCTAATGTACCTAAACAGTGGAAACCCCCCACAAATGACCCCATTTTGAAAACTAGACCCACTAAGGAACTTATCTAGATGTGAGGTGAGCACTTTGAACCCCCAAGGGCTTCACTGAAGTTAATAATGCCCGGGCATGAAAATAAAAAAATCGTATTTTTTCCAGAAACATGATCAATTAGTCCCCAATTTTTTCATTTTCCCAAGGGTAACAGGAGAAATTAGACCCCCAAAAGTTGTCCAATTTGGCCTGAGTACGCTGACACCCCATATGTGGGAGAAAACTACTGTATGGACACACGTCGGGGCTCGGAAGGGAAGCAGTGACGTTTTGGAATGCAGACTTTGATGGAATGGTCTGCGGGTGTCATGAGCCCCTGATGTACCTAAACTATTGAAACTCCCCACAAGTGACCCCATTTTGGACACTAGACCCCCCACGGAACTTATCTAGATGTGTGGTGAGCACTTTGAACCCCCAAGTGCTTCACAGAAGTTTATAACACTCGGACGTGAAAATAAAAAAATAATTTTTTTCCACAAAAATGATATTTTTGCCCCCAATTTTTTATTTTCCTAAGGGTAACAGGAGAAATTGGACCCTAAAAATTGTTTTGCAATTTGTCCTGAGTAGGCTGATACCCTACATGTGGGGGTAAAACACTGTTTGGGCGCATGGCAGAGCTTGGAAGGGAAGGAGCACCATTTGACTTTTTCAACTCAGAATTGGCTGGAATTGAGATCAGACGCCATGTTGCATTTGGAGAGCCCCTGATGTGCCCAAACAGTGGAAACCCCCAATTATAACTCCAACCCTAACCCCAACACACCCCTAACCCTAATCTGAGCCCTAACCCTAGCCCTAACCCTAAGGCTGTGTGCACACGCTGCGGATTTTGCTGCGGTTCCGCAGCGGTTTTGGCTGCTGCGGACTCGCAGCAGTTTCTGCTGCGGTGTACAGTACCATGATTCCCTATGGGAATCAAAAACCGCAGTGCAGACGGTGCGGAATTTTCCGTGCGGATTATCTGCGGTTTTCAATCCGCAGAAAGAATTGACATGTCAATTCTTTCTGCGGATTCTCCTGCGGTTTGCCATCTCCTCTATTGAGGAGATGAAAAACCGCAGGACAAAACCGCAGAGCAATCCGCAGGACAAAATTACAAAATTACAGCTGTGATAATCAGCTGACACCCGGCCGCGATGAGCGGCGCTCACCACGTGGGCGCCGCTGATCGCGGTAGACGTACTATCCCGTCCACGGTCATACGGGCCCGGGTACCGTGGACGGGATAGTACGTCGGATGTCAGGAAGGGGTTAATAGTAGGAGGAGCTAAAAACCAAGGAAAGTCATGTAATCAAAAAAGTGCAGAACCCAGAAAAAAGGATAGTAACGTGTGTGAAGCTGCCATCCAAGGGAACTAGTTCTCTTATCCATTTAGAAATATAGTGTGTTAGCAGGTAGTATTACAGTATATACATTTTTGTACATGAGAAGATATTTATGGTACATTCTTGTACATAGGAGCAGTATAAGGCTCTGTGCACACGGTGCGGTTTCTACTGCGGATCCACAGCGGATTTGCCGCAGCGGATCTGCAGCAGAACTGCAGGTGATGTACAGTACCATTATAGCCTATGTAAAAAAAAAAAAAAACGCTGTGCACATGCTGCGGATTTTTCCGCTCGGTTTTTGTGCGGGGGGAAAAAAAGCAGCATGTCACTTCTTTTGTGCGGTTTTGCTGCAGTTTTCCACCTGCTCCATTCTACAAATCCGCAGGTGGAAAACCGCACAAAAACGGCAGTAAAACCGCAAAAAAAAGGAAGAAATCCGCAGGAAAAATGCAGGTCATTTGACCTGCAGATTTAGTAAAGTCCGCGGGAGGATCTGCACATAGCCTTATAGTAGTTATATTCTTGTACATAGGGGCAGAATTATAGTAGTTATATTCTTGTACATAGGAGCAGTATTATAGTAGTTATATTCTTGTACATAGGAGCAGTATTATAGTAGTTATATTTTTGTACATAGGGGCAGTATTATAGTAGTTATATTCTTGTACATAAGGGCAGTATTATAGTAGTTATATTCTTGTACAAAGGGACAGTATTATAGTAGTTATATTCTTGTACATAGGAGCAGTATTATAGTAGTTATATTCTTGTACATAGGGACAGTATTATAGTAGTTATATTCTTGTACATAGGAGCAGTATTATAGTAGTTATATTCTTGTACATAGGGACAGTATTATAGTAGTTATATTCTTGTACATAGGGGCAGAATTATAGTAGTTATATTCTTGTACATAAGGGCAGTATTATAGTAGTTATATTCTTGTACATAGGAGCAGTATTATAGTAGTTATATTCTTGTACATAGGGGCAGTATTATAGTAGTTATATTCTTGTACATAGGAGCAGTATTATAGTAGTTATATTCTTGTACATAGGGGCAGTATTATAGTAGTTATATTCTTGTACATAGGGGCAGTATTATAGTAGTTATATTCTTGTACATAAGGGCAGTATTATAGTAGTTATATTCTTGTACAAAGGGACAGTATTATAGTAGTTATATTCTTGTACATAGGAGCAGTATTATAGTAGTTATATTCTTGTACATAGGGACAGTATTATAGTAGTTATATTCTTGTACATAGGGGCAGTATTATAGTAGTTATATTCTTGTACATAGGAGCAGTATTATAGTAGTTATATTCTTGTACATAGGGGCAGTATTATAGTAGTTATATTCTTGTACATAGGGGCAGTATTATAGTAGTTATATTCTTGTACATAAGGGCAGTATTATAGTAGTTATATTCTTGTACAAAGGGACAGTATTATAGTAGTTATATTCTTGTACATAGGAGCAGTATTATAGTAGTTATATTCTTGTACATAGGGACAGTATTATAGTAGTTATATTCTTGTACATAGGAGCAGTATTATAGTAGTTATATTCTTGTACATAGGGACAGTATTATAGTAGTTATATTCTTGTACATAGGGGCAGAATTATAGTAGTTATATTCTTGTACATAAGGGCAGTATTATAGTAGTTATATTCTTGTACATAGGAGCAGTATTATAGTAGTTATATTCTTGTACATAGGGGCAGTATTATAGTAGTTATATTCTTGTACATAGGAGCAGTATTATAGTAGTTATATTCTTGTACATAGGGGCAGTATTATAGTAGTTATATTCTTGTACATAGGGGCAGTATTATAGTAGTTATATTCTTGTACATAAGGGCAGTATTATAGTAGTTATATTCTTGTACATAGGGGCAGTATTATAGTAGTTATATTCTTGTACATAGGAGCAGTATTATAGTAGTTATATTCTTGTACATAGGGGCAGTATTATAGTAGTTATATTCTTGTACATAAGGGCAGTATTATAGTAGTTATATTCTTGTACATAGGGGGCAGTATTATAGTAGTTATATTCTTGTACATAGAAGCAATATTATAGTAGTTATATTCTTGTACATAGGGGGCAGTATTATAGTAGTTATATTCTTGTACATAGGGGGCAGTATTATAGTAGTTATATTCTTGTACAGAGGGGGCAGTATTATAGTAGTTATATTCTTGTACATAGGGGGCAGTATTATAGTAGTTATATTCTTGTACATAGAAGCAGTATTATAGTAGTTATATTCTTGTACATAGGGGGCAGTATTATAGTAGTTATATTCTTGTACATAGGGGCAGTATTATAGTAGTTATATTCTTGTACATAGGGTGCAGTATTATAGTAGTTATATTCTTGTACATAGGGACAGTATTATAGTAGTTATATTCTTGTACATAGGGAGCAGTATTATAGTAGTTATATTCTTGTATATAGGGGGCAGTATTATAGTAGTTATATTCTTGTACATAGGGGCAGTATTATAGTAGTTATATTCTTGTACATAGTGGGCAGTATTATAGAAGTTATATTCTTGTACATAGGGGGCAGTATTATAGTAGTTATATTCTTGTACATAGAAGCAGTATTATAGTAGTTATATTCTTGTACATAGGGTGCAGTATTATAGTAGTTATATTCTTGTACATAGGGACAGTATTATAGTAGTTATATTCTTGTACATAGGGGGCAGTATTATAGAAGTTATATTCTTGTACATAGGGACAGTATTATAGTAGTTATATTCTTGTATATAGGGGCAGTATTATAGTAGATATATTCTTGTATATAGGGGACAGTATTATAGTAGTTATATTCTTGTATATGGGGCAGTATTATAGTAGATATATTCTTGTATATAGGGGCAGTATTATAGTAGTTATATTCTTGTACATAGGAGCAGTATTATAGTAGTTATATTCTTGTACATAAGGGCAGTATAATAGCATTTATCTAATTGTACACGGGACAGTAATACTGAAGTTATACTCATGTGACTATGAGGCAATTCAACTTAGTTATATTCAAGTACCGTATATAAGAGCATACAGTGAGTACGGAAAGTATTCAGACCCCTTTAAATTTTTCAGTTTCATTGCAGCCGTTTCGTAAATTCAAAAAAGTTCTTTTTTTTCTCATTAATGTACCCCATCTTGATTGTAAAATCACATGGTTATCAGTATTTAGACCCTTTGCTTAGACACTCATATTTAAGTTACATGCTGTCCATTTCCTTGTGATCCTCCTTGATATAGTTCTACTCCTTCATTGGAGTCCAGCTCTGCTTAATTAAACTGATAGGACTTGATTTGTAAAGGCACACACCTGTCTATATAAGACCTCACAGCTCACAGTGCATGTCAGACCAAATGAGAATCATGAGGTCAAAGGAACTGGCCAAGGAGCTCAGGGACAGAATTGTGGCAAGGCACACATTTGGCCAAGGTTACAAAAGAATTTCTGCAGAGCACAGTGACCTCCATAATTTTTAAATGGAAGAAGTTTGGGACCACCTGAAGTCTTCCTAGACCTGGCCGTCCAGCCAAACTGAGCAATCGTGGGAGAAGAGCGATGGTGAGAGAGGTAAAGAAGAACCTCAAGATCAGTGGCTGAGCTCCACAGATGCGTTAGGGAGATAGGAGAAAGTTCCACAAAGTCAACTATCACTGCAGCCCTCCACCAGTCGGACCTTTATGGCAGAGTGGCCCGATGGAAGCCTCTCCTCAGTGCAAGACTGAGGAGAGCCCGCATAGAGTTTGCTAAACAACACATGAAGGACTCCCAGACTATGAGAAATAAGATTCTCTGGTCTGATGAGATGAACTTTTTGGTGATAATTCTAAGCGGCATGTGTGGAGAAAACGAGGCTCTGCTCATCCCCTGACCAATACAATCGCAACAGTGAAACATGGTGGTGGCAGCATCATGCTATGGGGGTATTTTTCAACTGCAGGGACAGGACAACTGGTTGCAATTGAAGGAAACATGAATGTGGCCAAGTACAGAGATAGCCTGGATGAAAACCTTTTCCAGAGTGCTCTGTACCTCAGACTTGGCCGAAGGTTCACCTTCCAACAAGAAAATGACCCTAAGCACACAGCTAAAATAGGAGCGGCTTCAGAAAAACTCTGTGACCATTCTTGACTGGCCCAGCCAGAGCCCTGACCTAAACCAAATTGAGCATCTCTGGAGAGACCTGAAAATGGCTGTCCACCAACGTTGACCATCCAACCTGACAGGACAGGGTAGGATCTGCAAGGAAGAATGGCAGATGAAAAACTTGTTGCATCATTCCCAAGAAGACTCGTGGCTGTACAAGCTCAAAAGGGTGCTTCTACTCAATACTGAGCAAAGGGTCTGAAAACTTATGACCATGTGATATTTCAGTTTTTCTTTATTAATAAATTTGCAAAAACTTCTACATTTCTGTTTTTTTCAGTCAAGATGGGGTGCAGAGTGCACATTAATGAGAAAAAATGAAGTTTTTTGAATTTACCACATGGCTGCAATTAAACAAAGAATAAAAAATGTAAAGGGGTCTGAATACTTTCCGCACCCACTGTAAATCCAAGGCTTATACAGTACATCCCGCTTCAATAATTATTTTACAATCTAAAACTTTTATTTAATATGTAAGTATTTAAAAATACTGTTGACAGTAGCTGCAATTTAAAGGCATTTTAAGCAATCATGCTCTTAGCCATGAGACAGCAATTACATTTTTATCCACAGGTAGCAGTGTTTGTTTTTTCTAAGCAGAGCAATTTCAGAGACATGACAACTCCTAGGAGCCAGGTAGTCAAAGCATCTCAAACCTTGCTACTGGACAAGCTACATCATCAAAAATATCTGTTATGACTGTATAGCAACTCACTCTGGAAAATGGGTAACATAGCAAACTGTAACTGACCCTGCCGATTCCTGTACAGACTAGAGATCCTGACCCCTCAGTCCCTAGTGGCTCTTGCGGGAGCTGAGACAGCCCTAACCACAGACTAGACAATGGCAACTCGGACCTATGCTGCCTGAAAGGCCGTCAAGTGCTTTACATTCCTCCTAAACAAAAGGAGGGCAGAGCAGAATGCAAATTACCTTCAGAAGGGAAAGTGAGCTGAAATAGAAAAAGATTCCAGAGTGAGTAAAACAAACCACAAAATATAAAATAAAGGAATAAGTATGTACTGTTAGAAAATATGCCGCCTAGTTCCTAAAAAAAGATAGGTGCAGCGTAAAGATCATAAACCGCAAAGAGATAGACCTTAACTGGTCTTTTCCCTAGCTGACTTAAACTAGAGCAGTATGGCTGGAAAATCCATCACCAGCAGGAAATACCAGCATGGGGAATTTATATAACGTCACACCCAAAAGGTGACAGGGAAGACAAATGAGTAAATGAAAACACCTGTTATCCTATAAAGACTACAGAAAGGATAACAGATACTAAACAACCAGTGAAAAGGTGAATCTGCTGTGGCTTAGCAGACACAGAAGCTGACCACAAAGCACAGGCTCAAGGGTTCAAAGCCAGAGCATGACAATATCCATATTTTTCTGTGAAATACTGTGACATACTTTATCAGAAACTAAGTAACTTGAATGACTAGTCTCACAGGCAAGCCCTTGCAAGCTTCTCCCTGCCCTGCTTGACTGACAGGTCTTTATCTAAGTGTGTGTAATTGGAATTAATCTGAATATTGTAATCTGTAATTGGAATTGATCTGTCAGTCAAGCAGAGCTGGGCAGGAAGGAGCCTGTAGGGTCCATCTCAGACATTAGTAATATCAGTAACCTTGCCCTGGTCTGTTAAATTGACATGCTGCAGTCTGGAGAGACGTGCCAAATGTCTATCTCTGCCGGCGAGCAGTGGGAGTGTGTGGACACATAGTGGGCATGGAATTTCTTGAAATCCCATCCACTATGCTGTATCATCTTGTTGCTTTGCTGATGCGGGTTGGACGTTGCATAAGCACGCAGCACTTACTGATCGTGTGCACATCCCCTAATAGGGACAGGAAACACAACAGAGGTCAAATAGCCCTTCCCACATTCTCACTCCAATGTTATTATCAAGCATGCTTCAAATTATATTTATTCTCATTCGATTCAAAATAATGTAAGAAACAATTTGAGAAAAGGGAGGGATTTACCTGTGCTGTTGTGGTGGGTCATTAGAAACCAAACTAGTCTAATTCTATTTTCTCCAATAAGCCTCCACACAGCACCATAGGAGGAATACCAGAGACTAATGCTCACGGATGAATGTTAGCCTGGAGAATTTTTCTACCAAAGTACAGATTTTTAACAGACGTCAAGGCACGTCTGTAATATTTGGAAAAGTTGTTGTGAACTGAACACCAGGTAGCAGCTCTGCAAATATGTTCGATGGAAACTCTGGTTTCCTGAGGCCAGGAGACCGATACCACTCTAGTGGAATGAGTCGTTAGTTTCTCTGCAGGCGAGAGGTTCTGAATTTGATACGCTTCGATAATTGCTCTTTTGATCCAGTTGGCAACTGTGCTTTGTGAAGTCTTCACTTTATTCTGGCCATAAAGTGATTAGTACTGCAGCCTTGCACTGTTGAGGTCCTGAGTTCAAATGCCACCAAGGACAACATTTGCAAGGAGTTTGTATGCTCTCCCGTGTTTGTGTGCGTTGCCTCCGGGTTCTCCAGTTTCCTCCCACATTCCAAAGACATACTGATAGGGAATTTAGATTGTGAGTCCCATTGGGGACAGTGCCAATAATGTCTGTAAAGCCCTGTGGAATTAATGGCGCTGTATAAATGAGTAAAATAAATAAATAAAATAAATAAACATGTCTCTTGGAGATAATGAAGGACCACTCTTCGTACATCCAGAGTATGGAATTCTTCTTCCCTTTTGTTGGCTAGGATTTTTGCAGAAGGATGAAAGAATTATCTCTTGAGATCTGTGGAAATGAGAAATGAGGGGTCAAGGCAAAGAATGAGAATGAATTAGCCGATCTTCTAGAATTCTCAAGTTCGTTAACTGAGAGGGCCTGTAGCTCACCCACTCTTCTGGATGAAGTGGTCGCTACCAGAAAGGCTGTTTTCCAGGACAGTCTGTCCAACTTTATTGACGATAAAGGCAAAAATGGTGGAAGCGTCAGCCCTTTAAGGACAATATTCAGGTCCTGGGAGGGAACTAGGTTGGTCATTCTAGGACAAAAGCTTCCCGCTGCTGTTATGAATCTATGAATCTTTTCATCCAGCTATGATCGGCCAAGTTCTAGTCAAAATAGGAACTCAGTGCTGCTGCTTGCCTTTTCCAGGCCTTCTTGCAGAAAATCAAGGATCTGAGGTTTCGGGAGGCTATAGAATCCTTTTTCGCTGGTGTCTAATTTTATGGTTACCAGAGAGTCCTGGATCTACGGGAGTCCTCTCTTTAGGTTCATTTTGCTGAGCCACCAGGATAGAGGCTTTTTCCTGTTCCGGTACTGTGATTTTCCTGTCCAGGGATTCTGGGGACCCATCACAATTTGCCAGAACATAAGTCTGTAAGGGTTTGGTGTGTGCTTGGGCCCAAGTTACTGTTTGAATGTAAGATGTGATGAAGCCGAGGATCGACATAGCGAACCTCACCAACATCAATTTTTTCATTCTTAGGATGCCTATATTTGATCTTAACTGGATCTGTTTTTCTTTGGTTGAGAAGAATGTTTGACTGTGAGAATCCAGTAGAACTCCTAGGCATGTTTTTGCCATGGAGGGAACCATGTCTGATTTCTGCTGTTTCACCAGCAATCCCAGGGATGTTAGGATCTGGGTTGTTGTTTGTATATGATCCTGAAGCAATGGTATAGAAGGGAATACCAGTAGGATGTCGTTAAGGTATTATATTATGCAAATCTGTCTTTTGATGTAAGTCATGACTTCTGCCATAATCGTTGTGAAGATTCACGGTGCCGATGATATCCTAAATGGAAGAACATTGAATTGATAATGAACTATTTGTGTTCCTTTGGCAACGGCAAACCTCAAGAACTTCCGATATGTCGTGTAAATGGGGACGTGATAATACGAGTCCTGGCGATCGATTGTTGCTATGGCAAAGTGTCTGTCCTATCAGTAAACAGCAGATCTAATGGATTCCATCATGAATATCTTGTATACAATGTACCAGTTTAGGGGTTTCAAGTTTATTATAATCTGGTGGACCCCACTTGGGTTTTTTTTTATAACAAAATGTCAGGAGTATTGTCCCCTGCTTTTCCTACCTCTGGAACTAGGGAGATTACCTCCAAGGACAGAAGGCTTTTCAGGACGAATATCAAGGTATCTTGAAGCTTTGGAGAGGAGAGTTTGGATACTTTCACCCTTTGTGGAGGGTAGGAAGAGAACTCTATTTTTACCCCTTCTTGGCCTGCTTTTAGGGTCCATGTGTTTGCACATATTTTGCACCATTGGGGAAGGAATGCTGAGATGTGACCACCTACTCTCTTGATGTCGTGGTTTGTTTTGACATTGGCCATGATAGAGAAATTAAATTTCTGCCCCGCTCACCTTTTGGATAACTCCACCTGCCCAACTTCCCCTTTATTCTGTACTGAGGAGATTGTTCCTGAGAAGGTCAAAAGAATCTTTTCCTAGAGCTTCTAGGCTCAGGCAGGGATTTTTTCTTGTCTGAGACTTTCTCCAGCAGGTCTTCAAGGACTGGTCCACCAAACATGCACTTCCCTTTAATGGGAATAGAACAAAGCTTCATTTTTGAAATCACATTACCACTCCATGACTTTAACCAAATTGCATGTCTCACAGAATTGGATAAGACTGATGATCTTGCTGCCACCCTTAGGCCGGATTCACATTAGCGCTTTTTCAGAGCGCGCACGGCCGGGGGTAGCTCCGCCCCCGAGCCGGCTCTCTGCCCGGCGTGCCCGCCCCTTCCTTGTAGCTCCGCCTCCTAGCGGACAGCGGCGCCTGCGATCGGCGCACCCTATCTTTAGCATAGGGTGCGCCGATCGTGCGCAGGCCGTGCGCTAGTTGCGCTTTGACCTGCGCTGCGCACTTTTGACGGTGCGCCGTGCGCGCCAAAATCGAACTTTTCTGATTTTGGCGCGCACGGCGCACCGTCATAAGTGCGCAGCGCAGGTCAAAGCGCAACTAGCGCACGACCTGCGCACGATCGGCGCACCCTATGCTAAAGATAGGGTGCGCCGATCGCAGGCGCCGCCGTCCGCTAGGAGGCGGCGCTACAGGCAAGGGGCGGGCACGCCGGGCAGAGAGCCGGATCGGGGGCGGAGCTACCCCCGGCCGTGCGTGCGCATAAAATGCGCTAATGTGAAACCAGCCTTACCGATTCCACAGACGCGTCTGCTAGAAATCCCGTGGCTTTCTGGAGGAGAGATAAAGATGCTAGAATCACTTCTCTGGGAGTACCCACAGAGAGAAGTTCTTCTACTTGAAAAAGCCAGTGGGACATTGATCACGCTACACTTATGGAGACAAAAAGAGAGATAAACGGGCACCATCCACAGGATCAGTTTAGGTGGGATCACCCTGTGCATATAACTAAATTTACATAGAAGCACATGGAGAAAAAAGTATATGCACACAAATAGGGATCACCACAAAATAATGTAGTAAAAAATATCAATTTTATTATTATGAACACAACAAGCAGACACTTTGTTTAAAAACAGTTAAAAAGTCTGAACAAACAGACACACATGGCAAAACAAAGACAATGGGTCATATTAATGAAGAGTTAAATATTCTGGGCCCCAAAATCAACCGTTCAATCAAGTAACAGATATCTGCTGGTTTTCAAAACCTAGGGTCTATCACAACAATTGTAGTCACAATCAATCATAATCATGATATCATAATGCTGTTTGCAACTATACCAGGATATTTGGATATCAAATCCTATGGATAAATGCTATGGTTACATAAAAAATACAGACACATAATATGCCATAAGTAAACACCATATTATCAGCATGTTGCCAACAAACCAGATTCAGAAGGTATGAACAGCATAAACCCTTTCCCTAGCATGACATCACCTGGTTTCTGAGGATAAACGGGCCAACGGCTAAATTACATGGGACCCCCAAACCCACGCGTATCGACACAGTGATGTGTCTTTCTCAAGGTCACTGTAGTGCTCTGTTGAAGTCCTTAATATATACACACATGAAGTTAATAATAACTCTTACCAGATTAGCTTTTTGTGAGGAGGATACAAATCAGTCCTGGGCTTAATGAGACGGCGTCCTGTCTCTGCCAATGCGCATGCGCCTGTATGTACCGGCGGAAGTTACATGAGTATGCCCTCACTAGGCGTCAGTTCCCAATGCGCAAGTGCCTGACTGTATCGCCAGGAGTTCAATGCTTACCCCATCAGAAGGCGCCAGACCGGTGCAAGTACGCAAGCGCAGTGATCTCCAATGCGCAGGCGCCTAAATGTAGCTCCAGATGTCGTCAGACATCAATTGGCAATGCGCAGGTGCCTGGGTACTCCGGTAAAAGATCCACGCCTCTCCCCTCAGGAGACAGCAGACCTATTTAAGTGCGCATGCGCCAGAAGTCCCTAATCACTCAAGAGCTACACTTATGGAGACGGCGTTGGTGTTCAGCAGAGCTGTTGAAGTCTCCCAGGATTTTCTTAAAAAGCCCTCCATTTTGAGCTGCAGAGGATCACTCGGCTGGAAGGAATGCTCAAATGGTAAGGATGTTTTCTTAGTTACCCATGCAACTTGAATGTCTATTTTCGGCACTTCGGACCAGATTTCACAGTTTCCTCATCCACTGGAAATCTGTGTTTTAGTTCTGGAGTGTTCAACATCTTCTCTGGAGATTCCCATGTCCAAGACTAAGTCCCTGATGTTCTTGTGTATGGGGAAATACCATCTTTCTCCTTGTTTGGAGACCACCGAACATTTCTTCTTGTACCTTATGGGTAGTCCTTTCCTCTTCTAACTCCATGGTTCTCCTCACTGCCATCTGGAGTTCTATCATGTTCTCAGAAGAAAAATAGTATTTTCTATCTTGGGGAGCTTCTGGGCACGTGCTTAGTTCGCCTTCCTCCAGAAGTTCTAAGAGAGTCTCCTCTAGAGAGTCTAAGTTGAGAAGCACAACCCAGAGCGCTCTTCTACACACATGTGAGCAGCTCACATGGAGTGTGAATTAATTCTTACCGTCACATTTGCTTTCCGACTGCACTAAGATCAGTGAGTGACATACTGTATGTGTTGACAATGTAGGGGCAGGCAGAAAAAAATGTCCATGCAGTGTGCACACGGTCCGAAGGGCGGTGTTTCTTTTTTTCTCCACCCCATCCGTGGCCCCCGTCCTCGATCTTTTCCCGAATTCTAGTAGTTCTACTACATAGTTCGCGCGTGGGCAAAGCAATCTTTCTTTGCGCATGCTCAGTATGCTTTGCCCAACTGCGGGCAAAGCCGAAAATCATTACTGAGCATGCGCCGGTACACTATGTCCCGAAACACAGCTAAATACTTCCGGGACATAATGTACCGGCACATGCAAACACTTGTTTTTTACCTTCACTCAAGTTGAGAACTGCAGACAGCATTTTTGAAGTCTGCAGCATGTCAATTCTTTCAGCATATTTTCAGCATAAACTGAAAAAAAAAAAAAGACACAAGCGTTTTTACAAAATAAAACTAAATTTTATTAAAAATGTACTATAAACAAAGCACACATGTAATCTGCTCCTACAAAAACAATGCAAAGAGAGCAGATTTTGGCTGCAACAAAAAACGTAGTAATAACACTGCTTGTAAACATAGCCTTAGACTGATTCACAAAACACTGGGTAATACCGCTGACAGGCAATTTACTGAGTCAGGGAACACTCGGCTACGAACATCAGACCCACGTAAGGGTAGAATAACCTATAGAGTTAAAACAAATGGAAGTGCACATGCTCAACCATTGCTATTGGAACTACAAGAGGATGGTTCCTATGTCAACAGGGAGGTAACTAGAGCCAAGAATGGGGAGGACTATCTACTACGGTAAGTGATAATAAACATACCTTCTATTGGCACATTTGTTTAAAGGGGTTGTCCACTGCTCAGACAACCTCTTCTCACGGTTTCCTACAAGTAAATAATTACACATGTGCTTACCGATGCCGGGGTTGGCAGTCTCTCCATAAGGATCGCATGACATTATGTCATGAGTTCCCTGTGGCAAATCAGTGGTCTCTTCACTGTCACTTCCTTCGGCCAAATCAGACATCTGAAGGAAGTGAGGCCTGTGGCTACTTTCTCACTTATGTCACATGAGAGTAAGTGATGCCACCGCTGTAACGGTGCCAGCACCGAAGATGTGCATAGGGGTTAATATTTTACTGGGGGGGGGGGGGAAGTGATTGAGAAGGGGGTTGTAAAAGTAGTGGACAATAGTGATGCCTCTTTTGCGACTCATCTAAGACAAAGAGCCGGCTGAGTGCTGGGAACAACTTGAGTCGGAGTCCCAGTGAGAGACACTAAATTCTCGGTATGATTCTCACTGAGCGTAAAATAACACCGAAACCCAGGCCACCAGAACCAAACCCTGCCTATCCATCGATTTCATTAGATGGCTACATGTACGCAGGTTTTCGGCTTTAGGTGGGCGGGCCTTCAGCTCCATTAATTTAACTTTAAATGTGTGTTCACCTGGGATGAACAACTATTTAATAGGGATCCATTTAAATTCCAAAGAGTTGACTGTTTTTTGGTGAGCGAAGCCAAGTTATCCAGAACACCAAGAAGAGCTGGAAGTCACTTCTCATGGACAAGCCGTGAGGTGGGGCAGTCAAGGAGTCTGAGGTAAAAAGCCACAAGGGTATGTCAAAGACAAACAGAAAGTCAGAGGCGAAGTAGAAGGTCAAGTAGCAGGTCAAAGTGTGCCAAGACAAAAGGACACACAGCAAAGCTACAACTGGCAATGTTCTGATCATTACCAGCCAGCTAAATAGCCAGGTAATCACCATGAATAGGAGAGATTGGACAGCTAGGCTGTCATAAACAATACTGAGTCCAGCAAGTCACTGCCTCAGATTGAACAATTGGACTGCCACTCACAATACTGACAGCCCATCACACCCTTGATCCTATAGGGCGGTGGAGCTCTCATTCACAGCGTCCTTAGGACACCTTGAGTGGTGGAATTGTGACAGCTGGACTGCCTATTACTAACATGAGCGAAATCCACTTTCTTTTATGCCTTTTGAACTCCAAATTAATAAGATTTGCTTTAAGAGCACTCGAGAAAACAAAACGGCACAGCCTTGTATGGTGTACTCAGGATTACCGGTTTATTACTACAGAACCCAAAGTTAAGTTAGTGTCACTGACAAAGGAAGCCTTGATGACAGATGGAGCCAATGGGAATTTAGGGGCATGAACAGAAATGTGAAAGTCTTCTTCTTCTCACCATTGTTAACTATTTGGTTATCATTCAACAAGAGTATAAGACAAGATGGATAATTCAAAATGGTGTCTTCTCTCGCACTAGAGGCCACCCCCTTTAATTACACATAATAATAATAATAATAATCTTTATTTATATAGCGCCAACATATTCCGCAGCGCTTTACAGTTTAACAGTTTCAAAACACAAGTCATCAGTAACAACATTAACAATACAATAATTAAAGCAAAATAAGACGAAATAAATGACCCTGCTGGTGAGAGCTTACAATCTACAATGAGGTGGGGGAGAAACAGAGTACAAGGGTGTATTTACAATGGTGTATTTATAATGATGGTCCAGCCATCTAGAGGGAGTGAAAGATGGATGGAGATAGTGAATGGGCTACACACGCACCCTTACACATAGAATGACTTTGATTAGTGAACGTGATAAGCCGCTCTGAACAAATGTTTTGAGGGAGCGCCTAAAACTGTGCAAATTGTGGTTAGTCCTAATTTCTTGGGGTAGAGCATTCCAGAGGATAGGAGCAGCACGGGAGAAGTCTTGGAGTCGGGAGTGGGAGGCATGGATTAGTGCAGAGGTTAGTCGAAAGTCATTTGCAGAGCGCAGCGATCGTCTAGGCCGATAGACAGAAATGAGGGAGGAGATGTAGGGGGGTGCCGCACCGTGGAGAGCTTTGTGGGTGAGAACAAGTACTTTGAATTGGATCCTATAATGAATGGGCAGCCAGTGTAATGACTGACGAAGGGCGGACACGTCCGAGTACCGATTAGCCAGATGGACAACCCTGGCTGCTGCATTAAGTATGGACTGGAGAGGGGATAGTCGAGTGACGGGGAGGCCAATTAATAGAGCGTTGCTGTAATCCAGCCGGGAGTGGATCAATGCTACAGTGAGGGTTTTTGTCGTTTCCATGGTGAGAAAAGGGCGGATTCTAGAGATGTTCTTTAGGTGTAAGCGGCAAGAGTGGGCAAGAGATTGTATATGGGATGTGAAGGAGAGATTGGTTTCAAACATAACACCCAGACAGCACACCTGCTGCCGGGGTGTTAGGTGCCACTCACGGAGAGGGAAATGTCATATTTAGGGAGGTTAGTAGATGGCAGGAGCAGAAGAAGTTCAGTTTTGGAGAGGTTGAGTTTCAGATAGAGAGTGAACATGATATTGGAGACTGCGGACAGACAGTCACTGGCTTTCTGTAGTACAGAGGGGGTAAAGTCGGGGAATGATGTGCATAGTTGTGTGTCATAAGCATAAAGATGGTACTGAAAACCAAATCTGCTGATGGTCTGTCCAATTGGGGCTGTGTAGAGAGAGAAGAGAAGGGGGCCAAGGACTGAGCCCTGAGGTACCCCGACAGCAAGAGGAAGAGGAGATGAAGTGGAGCCAGAGAACAAAACACTGAAGGAGCGGTCAGAGAGATAGGAAGAGAACCAGGAGAGAGCAGTGTCCTTAATGCCTAGTGACTGGAGCCTAGAGAGTAGGAGACGATGGTCAACAGTATCGAAAGCTGCAGATAGGTCAAGAAGAATGAGCAGAGAGTGGTGACCATTACGTTTTGCTGTCAGAAGGTCATTGGTCACTTTGATGAGTGCAGTTTCAGTCGAATGTAGGGGGCGGAAGCCGGACTGTGTAGGGTCTAGAAGGGAGTGAGTGGAGAGGTAACGGGTAAGGCAGGAGTAGACAAGGCGCTCCAAAAGTTTAAAGATGAAGGGGAGATTGGAGACTGGTCTGTAGTTGTCTGTGCAGGATGGGTCGAGAGCGGGTTTCTTTAGTAATGGAGTAAAGATGGCGTGTTTGAAGGAGGATGGGAAAATGCCCGAGGAGAGGGAGAGATTAAAGATTGTATTTAGATGGGTTGGGACGACTGGAGAGAGACTGGAGGAGATGTGAGGGAATGGGATCGGTAGTGCATGTAGTCGGACGAGAAGAAGAGAGGAGTCTGGAGACTTCTTCTGTGATGGGATCAAATGTGGAAAGTGAGCCAGGGGAGATGCAGGAAGGGATGGGAGTCACAGCACTTGGTGGTTGGGAGCAGATTTCCTGACGTATATTACCTATTTTTTCTGTAAAGTGGGAGGCCAGGTCATCAGCACAAATGTCTGTGATAGGGGCTTGTGCTTTTGGCCTGAGGAGGGAGTGAAAAGGGTCAAAAAGTTTCTTGGGGTTGTTGGCTAGTGAGGAGATCAGGGTGGTGAAGTAGGTCTGTTTGGCGAGGTGAAGGGCAGCGTTATAGGTTCTTAACATAAATTTAAAGTGGATGAAGTCTTCTGGTGTGCGGGTTTTTCTCCATAGGCGTTCAGCACTCCTAGAGCATCGCTGGAGAAGTTTAGTTTGCGATGTGAGCCAAGGCTGTTTTACTCTGTGCTTGGAGGTTCTGAGGGTGAGGGCAGCTACTTGGTCAAGGGTGCTTCTAAGAGTGTCATTGTAGTGATGAACAGCCAGATTAGGACAGGAAAAAGAGGAGATTGGGGACAGTGATGAGTGTAGGAGTCTAAAAGTGTGAGGGTTAATGGCTTGTAGACTTCTGATTGTGTGGTAGGTAGGAGTGAGCTGGGGTGAGCGAGGATTTGTGAGCATGACGGAGAGAATGTTGTGGTCAGAGAGTGGAAGCGGTGAGTTATTTAGGTGGGAGATTGAGCAGAGCCGGACAAAGACCAGATCAAGGGTGTTACCGTCCTTGTGTGTCTCAGAGGTTGAAAGCTGCGAGAGGCCTAGAGAGGTGGTTAGTGATAGAAGCTGGGATGCAGATGTGGAAGTAGGGCTGTTAATGGGGATGTTGAAGTCTCCCAGGATAAGGGTTGGAAGTTCTGAGGACATGAAGTGTGGCAGCCAGGCTGAAAAGTGGTCAAGGAAGTGGGTGGGTGAGCCTGGGGGCCAGTATATGAGCGCTACCCTGAGGGAGAGGAGACGAAAGAGCCTGATGGTGTGGACCTCAAAAGAAGGGAATAAGAGTGATGGAACTGGGGGAGATGACCTGGAAAGTGCATTGTGGGGACAGGAGTATGCCGACTCCACCACCAGGTCTGTTTGTGGGTCTCGGGGAGTGAGAGAATTGTAAGCCACCATAGGAAATGGCAGCAGGGGAGACAGTGTCAGAATCCTGAATCCAGGTTTCAGTGAGGGCCAACAGATTAAGAGAGTTGTTCAGAAAGTAGTTGTGTAGGAAAGGAAGCTTGTTACAAGCAGACCGTGGATCCCAGAGGGCACAATTTGAAGATGAGGGAGTGCAAGTAATATTAATAATATTATGGTTTCGATATGAGGTAGGGTAGGGGTTGAGGTTGGGGGAGATGTCATTAAAAACGATAATACATTCAAATATAGGGAATAATCTATAAGGATTAATTGACACCTCCATATAACAACCATATGATGTCACCCAGAATGCCCTCTGTGTTTTTTTGTAACTCCAGTATTAGCGCAACAACGTCCGCCGAAAATTCAGAATTTACCTCACAAAAGTAGCAATAAATTAAGAAACCAATGGCAGCCGGCCTGAGCGGTGTTATCATTCCCGAAGCAGGATTGCGACGAGTTAAAAATTCATTAAAATGAACGCACGTTCCTAATAAATTTGGGGGCGTCTTCCACCATCATGGTCTTCGCGTGAGGAAAAAATTACCTCAGAAAAAACGCAAAAGTGAGACTCAAAGCTGAGAGGCTGTGTAAAAATCACAAAACATGAAAGGGCGTCACATACTTTACTGTTTTACAATTTTATGGCCACACAATACATCTGGCTCATTAATTGGGCAGAGACACTCGGTCCCGTCAGACTCTGAGCTGACTGCGCTCCTACTCACCACACGGGGCTCACTGCTCTGTGTGAGACTGCGCTTATAACACTCAGTGCGCGCGCAAATGTACTGAGCCGCTTTACGGCAGTACAGCACTGCCGCTGCTGCGTCCGTCCGGACGGTTGGTCGCTTTACGGCGGTGTGGCGGAAATGGCGTCTCACTTCAGCGGAGTGCTGCAGCTGACAGACTTGGATGATTATATCGGCCCCTCGCAGGTATAACACGTGTGACTACGCTGTAAGAACCGATTATCAGGCTGGTGTGAGTGTGTGAAGATGGATGTAACACCGTGATAACTGGAGGGACCGTGTGTAAAATCCATGTGGTGACAGACAGGGGTCACATCATATCCAAGGAGGGACAGCTTGCTTCTTCTATACTGCAGTGTCTTTGTGGTGAAACTACAGCTCCCAGCATGCCCTGGCTGCTGCAGAATGGCAGGGAATGCTGGGAATTGTAGTTTTATTTACCACTGATGTTAAATTGTATTTTTCCATCAATGTAAATGAAAGTTTTCTTGATATGTGTGACACAAACGTGTTTATTGTTTTATTTAGGAGGGAGGGGCGGCGATCAAAAAATGACAATTCTGTCTTTTATAATGTTTGGTTTGTTTTTACACGTTTTTGTGGGTTAATTTTTATATTTGAAATTTTGTGGATGCGACTACTATATATATATATATATATATATATATATATATATATATATATATTATTACTATTTTTTTTTTTCTTTTTATTTTACCTTGGCTTATTTTTGTATCATGAATTTTTTTTTTTTTTTTTTACTCTTTATATTTAAAGGCTTTATTAATTATTTTAAACTTTTTGTAGTTTAAAAACTTAATTCTTCTTATTTACAAACCTTTTATTTTTAGAAAATTTAAATTCTCGATAATTTAAAAAAAATTGTAGCTTTCTCCTTCGTCTCACTGGGGGACACAGGTACTGTGGGTGTATGCTACTGCCGCCTGGAGGCTGACACTAAGTGGGAAAGAAGAGGTTAGCTCCTCCGCCGTATACACCCTCGCCCCGGCTGCAGGCGGAATCAGTTTTTGCTTAGTGTCCATTGGAGGCACACGTCTGGTAATTTTTTTCCATGAAGATAAGACGGGGGCAACGGATCCTATTGAAAGGGTCCGATTTCCCCAAACCAACAACGGGCGAGCACGTGCGAGTGTCGCCTCCATGTACACTTTCCCGCTACGTGGGACATGATGCCGGACTGAGCCCTGACCACCCTAAGGTAGTGAAACCCTAGGCTGTACAGAGGGCTGCGAATAGTCTGTGCGGCCCCCACTGCATCACCAATGCCAGACAGCGGTGATGGAAAGTGGCGGACGGTCCCTCTCCTCATCCCCTCTAAGGGAAGGTGGAGCTAGGGTGCCTGCACCGTCCTTAAACTTTTTTTTAGCACCCCCCTTCCCCCCCCCCACCTAAGGATCAAGATGGACGTCGAGGGGTGAGGCATGGAAGGAGGTGGACTGGGAGGGCTCCTGTGGACCCCCGTGGTCAGCACTCCTGGCGCCGTTCTTAGGCATCCCCGGGCTCCTTGGGTGCGCCACATAGCTTGGCAGCCGGCGGCGCAGGCTCCAGGCCCGGTGTCCGGCGGTCCCGCCCCGAGTCCGGGACACGCCGGAAATTTAGTCCCAGGCCTCCATCGGGGCCTCGGGCGGACGGCAGAAATTTAGTCCCCAGATTCTGCCAGGGACTAGGTCGTGGACGGAAGTTCCGCCCCAGGGCCACCTTTTCGTCCGGAGGCCCGCCCACATGCCTGAGCGTGCTGTTTTTTAAAGAAGGGACAGCTGGTCGGCGGGCTGGACGTCTGACAGGTCCAGGACGGGGGACACAGGACTGGGGTAAGTGCTACCCCTGGAGGAAGGCCACTCTCTGTGTGTTTTCCAGAGGCTAAGCAGCTTTTTGGTCCTTGGCATATCACTTAGCAGCCACTGTCATGCCCGCCATGTCCGTTATGCCGCATGACTCCTGGAGCGGTGTGCACGTGTACTGAATTCTCATGCCCGTTATGTCTCATGCTGCAAGATGCCTGGAGCGGTGTGCACACGCGCCTTACCTCATGGCTGCATGCCGTTGCTAGGTAACCATCCGTCTCTGCTCTGATTCTGCAATCCTCTGTATTCCTGGAACCCCTGATCATGTGACCTTTCCCATGTTCTAGCACTGTCTGACTGATTCTGCAATCCTCTAGGTATTCCTGGAACTCCTGATCATGTGACCTTCTCTATGGTTCAGCCCAGTCTGATCTAGCAATGCTCTCTCTAATCCTGGAGGATCTGAACCGGAAGTCCTTACCTGATCCTCACCCGGAAGTGCAGGTGCTATGGTGCTATATCAGACCGCCCCTTCCTATGGTCGGGGCCTGAGTATCGTGTTGCTTCCCTGCATGGCTGCATGGTCTGCTCGGGCGCTCCCTGTATTCTCTGCCCCTGCACTCTGCTCTGTAGTGCGTCTCTGCTCTGTAGTGCGTCTCTGCACACGCTCTGTGCTTGTACTGTCTTTTGTCTCGTGCCATGTCTTGTGTTGTCTCTCGTGCCATGTTTGTCCTTGCCTTGCTTTGCCTTGTAGTACTTCCGCTGTTCTCTGCCTTAGCCTGTTTTGCTATGTCTCGCCTTAGCTATTCTTTGACTTGTAGTCCTTCCTCTGTTCTCTGCCTTGCCTGTTTCGCCATGTCTGGCCTTTGCTATTCTGAACCTTGTAGTACTTCCGCGGTTCTCTGCCTTAGCCTGTTTCACTATGTCTTGCCTAAGTTCTTCCTTTCTCTTACCTATGGTGCTCTGTTGTGCCTCCTGGCACACGCACCATTCCGCCTCTCTTACCTATGGTGCTCTGTTGTGCCTCCTGGCACACGCACCATTCCGCCTCTCTTACCTATGGTGCTCTGTAGTGCCTCCTGGCACACGCACCATTCCTCCCCTCTGACCTCTGGTGCTCTCTTGCACATTTCCACGCTAGTCTCAAGGTTCTTCCTTGACCCGTCTCTGGGCTTCGGCCTACGCTCCTCTGCTATCTCTGGTCCGTTCTGACCTGACTCTGTGTTTCTGCTTATGTTCCGCTCCATGTTCCGTACTCTGTCTAGCCTTGCCTTGTTGAACTCGCTTTGCCTCGCCTTGTTTCTTCGTGTGCCCTTTGCATGCACCTGGCCTTCTTAGCCTCCTGCTTGTGCCTCAGCGGTGCCCGCCCTAACCGTGCCCGCCTGCTTGTGCCTCAGCCGTACTCGTCGGTCAGTGACAGCTGTGTCGCCTGCTATGCCCCAGTCGGGTTCGCTGGAGTCTTACCTGCCTGTTTGTGCTGCAACCCGTCCAGCTAGCCAGTGCCCCAGCCGTACTCTCTGTGCTTCCTTGCACTCACGCTGTCTCTGCACTGTGCTCTCCGTGCTTCTCTTAGCACGCGCAGGCTCGCCTGCCCCATGGGATACCTCCCCGTGCTTCTGTAAAAGTACACGCAGGTCTTGCCATGTACCCTGTCGTGCCCTCTCACAGGCACAGGTCCTAGCCTGTACTCTGTCCCTGGCGTGCCCTCTGCACGCGCAGGACTCTGCTTTGAACCCTCACCCTGGCGTGTCTCTCTGCACGCGCAGGACTCTGTCTTGAACCCTGACCCTGGCGTGTCTCTCTGCACGCGCAGGACTCTGCCTTGAACCCTGACCCTGGTGTGCCCCTCTGCACGAGCAGGACTCTGCCTTGAACCCTGACCCTGGTGTGCCCCTCTGCACGCACAAGACTCTGCCTTGAACCCTGGCGTGTCTCTCTGCACGCGCAGGACTCTGCCTTGAACCCTGGCGTGTCTCTCTGCACGCGCAGGACTCTGCCTTGAACCCTGGGGTGTCTCTCTGCACGCGCAAGACTCTGCCTTGAACCCTGGCATGCCCCTCTGCACGCGCAGGACTCTGCCTTGAACCCTGACCCTGGCGTGCCCCTCTGCACACGCAGGACTCTGCCTTGAACTATGACCCTGGCGTGCCCTCTGCACGCGCTGGACTCTGCCTTGTCCCTTGTGCTTTGGCGTGTCTCTACAAACGCATCCTGTCTTGTTTGTTGAACTTTGAACCCTGGCGTGTCCCCTACACACGCACCTTGCCCTGGACCCTGGTTTGAAGGATGCCCGGATCCTGCCGATCGCCATCAGAGCTCCGGAACCTGATGACCTTGTTGATTGTTGCCTGCTGTCCGGAGTCCGATGCCATTGAGACCCAAGCGTGCCACCTGGCAGGTATCATGCCATGGACCTTGGTGTGCCCTCGCACGTACCTTGCCGTGTTTGCTTGTTCTCACGTTTTTGCACTGAATGTTTTCCTGAAGTTGTCTTAATGAAGATGCCTTGAACTTACGTCTTGTCTTGCTTCCTGCTCGTACTTGTCGTCAGACACTCGTACCTAGTGTCTACCTGAGCCGGTCGTCTTGTGCCAGCAGTCGTGGTGGCTCACCCCCTTGGTCTTGCCCCTGACACTCCCTGTGTAGGGGGTGGTTCCTCACAAGGTCAGCTCGCCCTAGGTGGGTGAGTGCCACGACCCAAAGGGTCCACGCTAAAGAAAAGGCGACTCAGCGTAAGCTGACCTCATCACAGCCATCATGTCCAGTAAAGTAAAGGCACACACATTCTTATATGTTGCGTGCACCTCCTGTCAGTCCGCCTTCCCACAGGCGCAAACCAAGCAGATTTGCGAAGCCTGTTATTCCGAACGTGCCCAGGAGCCCTCCCTTGCGACCGAGCCAAGTGTACCGAGCCCTCCGGATTGGGCTCTGTCTCTGTCGCAGTCCATGGCATCGCTTACGAGAGCAATCGAGTCCCTTTGGGCCCCAGATAGGGGCAGGGATAGCGACTCGCCTGTGTTAGAGGGGTCCTCCACCTCACAGGAGCCTCCGGCCTGCAGGGGCCGCTCTCACTCCAGGCAGACGCGGGGGAAACGAACCCACACAGCGTCTCCTGGTCCATCTGGTGCTTCGGCATCCATAAGTTCGGCCTCTCGCTCACCTTCACCAAGGGTCGTTAACGGGAGCTCAGATTACGACTCGGATGAGCCGCTTGATTCAGGTACTCCAGAATACTGGGAAACAATTGACAATCTCATTGAGGCCGTCAACCAGACCCTTGGGATCGAAGATGATTCCACCTTGGCCTCAGGTCACAAGGTCTCATTTAAGCGAGCAAAGCAGCCACATAGAGTATTTAGTTCTCACCCAGAGTTTGAGGACATAGTACAACAACACAGAGAGCGGCCCGACAAACGGTTCTCAGGGCAAAAGGCGCTCGAGGCGAGGTATCCGTTCGCCCCTGATCTCCGTAAGAAATGGGCAGCGTCCCCAACGGTAGATCCACCCGTGTCACGCTTGGCCTCTAGGACCCTGTTATCCATACCTAAAGCTCCTAAACAAGTTTATCAGGATCAGACATTTCCGGATGGAGTCCCTCCATTCAGTCATATCTGCCATGGGGCGGGGAGAATACTTGGCCTCTATCGACATCCAAGACGCCTACCTACACATCCCCATTTTTCCCTCGCACCAAAGGTTCCTGCGCTTCGCCATCAACGGCCTACACTTTCAGTTCGCAGCACTGCCCTTCGGGTTGGCCACCGCTCTCAGGGTATTCACAAAGGTCATGGCAGTCGTCATGGCCACCCTGCACTCCCGGGGCATAGTTGTCTTTCCTTATTTAGACCTCTTGGTCAAAGGCCCTTCCATTCTGGCATGCAAGGAGAGTGTCAGCATCATGCTGGATACTCTTTCCCGCTTAGGATGGTTGGGCAATCTGAAAAGGTCATCCCCTGTGCCAGCTCAGAGGATTGCCTTCTTAAAATTGATCTTCGACACTTCCCGAGGGTTGATAATTCTCCCTCGGGACAAGACCTTAGCTCTCCGGCAGGGAGTCCGGAAGCTGCGCCAACCGGTCCCTCATACCATCTGCTTCTGCATGAGGATCCTAGGAAGGATGGTGGCAGCAATGGAGGCAATTCCGTTTGCCCAGTTCCATCTTCGCCCCCAGCAGCACACCGTTATCAGTCTGGGACAAAAACCCATTCTCTCTCGATCGCCGGTGACGGTTGCCCACACGGGTCACACAGGCACTCGGGTGGTGGACAGCCAGTGCCTCACTTCTCCAGGGCAAGCCCTTTCCCCCAGACCATTGGTTGGTGGTGACAACTGACGCCACCCTCCTCTGCTGGGGAGCGGTTTTTCGCCACCACACGACCCAGGGACGGTGGTCTCCGCAGGAGGCACGCCTCGCAATCAACTTGTTGGAAATACGGGCAATCCGGCTAGCTCTGCGACAGTTTCATCCCCTTCTAGCAAGCCGGCCCGTTCGGGTTCAGTCAGACAACGCCACGGCTGTGGCTTACATAAATCATCAGGGGGGCACCCGCAGCAGGGCAGCCATGCGCGAGTTAGGGCATGTGCTTCTTTGGGCCGAGAGAAACCACTCGGCGATATCGGCAGTCCACATCCCGGGCGTGGGGAACTGGGGGGCAGACTTCCTCAGCCGCCAGGGTCTCGCATACAGGGAATGGTCACTTCACCCCGAGATCTTCCAGCAGATTTGCTAACGATGGGGGATGCCGGATGTGGACCTAATGGCCTCCAGAGTGAACGCCAAGGTACCAGCGTTTGTCGCTCAATCCCGGGATCTGCAGGCAATTGCCGTGGATGCGCTGGTTCTGCCATGGAACCAGTTTAGCCTCCCATACCTATTTCCCCCGTTGCCACTACTTCCGAGCGTCATCAAGGCAGAACGGGTGCCAGTGATTCTGCTGGCCCCAGATTGGCCTCGTTGAGTTATGGTACGCAGACCTGGTACAGCTGCTCACCGACGTTCCTTGGCGCCTGCCAGAGCGCCCAAACCTACTGTCCCAGGGCCCGATCTACCACCCGAACTCAGGGGCCCTGTGTTTGACGGCTTGGCCGTTGAATCCTGGATTCTGACCCAGGCTGGGTTTGGCCTCAATGTGGTCACTACAATGGTTAGCGCCTGGGAGCCGGCCTCAGCACGTATCTATCACTACACCTGGAAGGTTTTCTTCACATGATGTCGGAACCAGGGTTGTTTCAAAGAGATTTTCTATTCCCAACATCTTGGCCTTTCTCCAGTCTGGCCTAGACTCAGGCTTGGCCCCAAGTTCCCTCAGGAGACAAATATCGGCCTTATCCGTTCTGTTCCAGCGCAGGATTGCTACCAATCTGCAGGTGAAGACTTTCATTCAGGGAGTCTCCCACTTGGTACCTCCTTATAGGGCGCCCCTGGACGCTTGGGACCTTAACCTGGTCCTAAGTGTTCTACAGGAGGCTCCATTTGAGCCGTTACAGGTCATCTCTTTAACCTACCTTTCTTGGAAGGTAGTATTTCTTGTGGCAATAACGTCAATCAGACGGGTCTCGGAGCTGGCAGCTCTATCCTGCCGAGCTCCGTTTCTGGTCTTCCACAAGGGTAAGGTGGTTCTCAGACCAGCCTCTCCCTTTCTGCCGAAGGTCGTTTCTTCGTTTCACATTAATGAGGATATTGTCTTGCCCTTTTTTTGTCCAGCATCGGTACACCGTGTGGAAAAGGCTCTTCATACGTTGGACCTGGTGAGAGCACTCAGGAGGTACGTGTCGCGGACGGCACCCTTTCGTCAGACGGAGACGTTGTTTGTGCTTCCCAAGGGGCGCAGGAAAGGACTCGCTGCCTCAAAACTGACTATAGCCAGATGGATCCATTTGACTATTCAGGAGTCTTACCGCATCAGAGGCACACCAGTTCCAGCAGGGATCAGAGCACACTCTACTCGGGCAGTGGGTGCCTCTTGGCGCTTCGGCACCAGGCATCGGCAGAACAGGTTTGCAAGGCTGCAACCTGGTCCAGCTTGCCCAGATTCGCAAAGCACTACAATATCCATACTCAGGCATCGTCAGATGCGAGTCTGGGTAGAAGGATTCTCCAAGCAGCGGTGGCGCACTTTTAGACAGGAGGTGCATGCAGCTTGGATCGGTGAGTCAACTTCCCACCCAGGGACTGCTTTAGGACGTTCCACAGTACCTGTGTCCCCCAATGAGACGAAGGAGAAACATGGAGTTTTGTGATAAACTCACTGTAAAATCCTTTTCTCCGAGACGCTCATTGGGGGACACAGCACCCACCCTGTTAGCCAAGTTGGCTTCTGTTTTAATTTTACTTTTTTTGAATATTAGGGTGGTGTCTTTTCTAGACATGTTGTTACCTGCATTAAGGTTGATGTCTGATTTTTGTTTGATCTCCTACTGCTTTTGCACCAAACTGTTTCTGCCTGCAACCGGGACGAGGGTGTATACAGCGGAGGAGGAGCTAACCTCTTTTTTTTCCCACTTGGTGTCAGCCTCCAGGCAGCAGTAGCATACACCACAATACCTGTGTCCCCTAATGAGCGTCTCGGAGAAAAGGATTTTACGGTGAGTTTATCACAAAAATCCATGCTTTTAAAAACTGTGTTATGCACAAATGTAATTCTTTATTTTTAAAAACTTAAATTGATTTAAAAAAAACCTTTTTTTTTTTTTTTTTTTTTTTTTGATTTTTAAAAACAATTCTTCATTTCATTTACAAACCATTTTTTTAACAATTTAATTTTTATTTATTTATCGGTCGTCCATGACAGCACCACCTGAGAGAGGGGATCCGCCGTTTAGGAACAGGAAACCTACAGATACAAAAGGGTGGCACCTCTCCCACGCATCAGTTGGTTTCCTGTTCCTAGAGGACAGGACTCCCTACAGATCGTCCGTCATGGAGTCGTCATGGATTCCCAGGCCGGCTGACCGACCCAGGTAGCGGGGGGGTCTCCTACCTCGGTCAGTGCGGGGTCCCTGGAAGCGCCACGGTGGGGCCGGGTAGGTCACCACGGCAGTGGACGGAGCAGGTGGAGCAGAGGGTCCGGTGGACACCGCCTCCAGAGCGCCAGCACCGGGTAAGTATGCCCTGGGCCCTCCTGGTGCGCTCCCCCGGGTCCGGTCCTCCCGGTCGACGTCGGCGCCTGGTCGGCGGTCATGGCGGCGCGCACGGGGCTGGGAGGCATTCCGGGCGGGGGGCGCCGTGCCGGCTCCTTCGCGCGCGCTCCCACAAAGCTCCGGTGAGCGGCGGAAGGGGCGGAGCCGGGAACGCCGAAACCGGAAGTCGGGTGCCGGCCGGCTTCCGATGCACGCCGCGGGTGCACGCCTGTCCGGGGGTCGCGGGCTCGGCTTCGGGAAGGTGGGGGGGGGGCCGGAGCATGGGGGGGAGGTCACGGGAGGATCCCGGGTGGGTGGTGCCATGGCCAGATCCCTGCTGACCCGGACACCAAGAGGCCATATAAGGCAGGTGGGGACGCTGTGGGGGTGCTTCCGAAGGGCCCAGCGATGGATACGACGGAAGCCCCCATAGACCAGCAGGACGAGGCGCAGGAGCGCCCGCAGAAACAGGCCACAACAAAACCACATACGAGTGGCCAGCAAAAGAAACAGAGACGAACAAGCGACCAAAGCCGCGGAAGTTCCTCCAGACTAAAGGATCCCCCTGCCTCCCTCCGTGATCCGGTACCTGCTTCAACTGCATGGGTAAGAGAACTCCGTGAATGTACCCTGATGCAGTGTTCCCTTATGTTTTTTCGCAGGGGAAGAAAGCTACGGGAAAACAGAAGCACAGGGAATGTGCCCTCTGTAGTTGCCCCCTACCAGATGGCCACCCTAAAAAGTTATGTCAGCCATGCATACGACAGACGGTAGGGGTTGATAGAGACAGGGAGTCCAGGGGTAGATTGTCAGGCCCTTATACTCTCCCCCGTTTACGCAGGTAGCGGAAGAGACACCTGACTTCAATTCAAGCCTGAGGGAGATAATCAGGTCGGAGATGAAAGTCTTATCTCAAGGGGAACCGTCTAGAAGAAGAGAGACTAGTGTTTCAGGCTCGGAGGCCTCAGTCACCCCTAGGAAAGGCGATAACTCCTCGGCCTCCTCGTCGTCTTCCTCGGATGAAGACTCTAGCCGGTTCTGCTTCCCCTTAGATCAAATGGACAGACTAGTGAAGGCAATAAGGTCCACCATGGGGGTAGCGGACACAAAACGGGAACTCTCAGCACAGGACATAATGTTCGGGGGTCTAGACCCCAGAAAACGCAGGGCTTTTCCATTAAATGATAAAGTCCAGAGAAGACGGAGCCTCAAGAGCATCCATTCGAAAAAATCTGCCTATCATCCAGAATGCCGCTGCGTTTTTAGCCGATGCTTCAGCAGACTCTGCAAGGATGGCGGCTAGAGCCGCAGGTCTATCTAATGCAGCGCGGAGAGCGCTCTGGTTAAAATGCTGGCCGTGAGATATTCAGGCCCGATCCCGTCTCTGTTCCATTCCTTGCGAGGGGGAGTATCTATTCGGCCCCGTCCTGGACGAATTATTAGAAAAAGCTGGGGATGACAAAAAGAAATTTCCCAGTCTGCCGAATCCTTCTTATAGACGTCCCTTTACCAGGAAAGGATATTTCCGTAGAAAGCCGTCCAGAGATCAGGGCAGATGGGATGAGAAAAGAAGGAAAGGTACAGGATTCATGTTTGGAGGAGGGGGGCGCCAGGAAGGTCCAGCTCGTGACACAAAAAAGCCACCCCAATGACTAGTTGCCCCGGTAGGAGGGAGACTAGCTGCCTTCTACCCAACCTGGTCGTTGATCTCTAATAGCATCTGGATACTGGGGGTAATAGCTGTGGGACTGCGACTAGAATTCTCTAGGATCCCCCATGAACGATTTAAAATCACCCCACCCAGGTCTTCTACTTCAGAACAAGCTGCCCTGGAGGCCGAGGTTCATGACCTGTGCGGCAAGAAAGTCCTAACAGAGGTCCCAGAAGGAGAATGGGGGAAGGGTTTCTACTCCCCTCTGTTCCTGGTCCGCAAGCCAGACAGATCCTTTAGGACTATAATAAACCTTAAGGCCCTCAACAAGTTTCTGGTCATACGTCCGTTTAAAATGGAAACAATTAAATCCACAATAAAATTGCTGTTCCAAAACTGCTTTATGGTGGTGTTAGATTTAAAAGACGCCTACTACCATATACCCATCCATGCCAGCTCATCAGCGTTTTCTCAGAGTGGCGGTTCAGTTAGATGGGTCAGTTCGACATTTCCAATATGCGGCCCTTCCCTTTGGGGTGGCAGTCGCCCCCCGAGTATTTACTAAAGTGATAGTGGAGGTCATGGCCCATCTACGTGAGTCAGACATTCTGGTGGTCCCCTACCTGGACGATTTTCTTATCGTAGGCAAAACGGCGATTCATTGTTTGGAACAGCTACAAAGGGCAATGTCTGCCCTAGAGCGGTTAGGATGGTTGCTGAACATAAAAAAATCTCGGTTGCAACCGATGAGGGTCCAACAATTCTTGGGCCTAATCCTAGATTCTGAGAAACAGGAATGCCGTCTGCCTCCGGAGAAGCTTGTTCACCTCCACTAACAGGTCCTGAACGCCTCCAATAACCCCACTATGTCCCTCAGGAAAGCCATGTCCCTTCTAGGCTCTCTTTCGGCCTGTATCCCGGCAGTCCAGTGGGCCCAGTTTCATGCAAGGAAACTACAGAGCGAGGTTTTATTACATCAAAAAATCCTTGGGGGTTACTTGGAGGGCCAGCTAACCTTGTCCCGTAACACAAGAGAGTCCCTAGAGTGGTGGCTAGACAAGGATAATTTATCTAAAGGGGTACCCTGGGAGTATAACATAACCCGCATAGTCACCACGGATGCTAGCCCTTCCGGTTGGGGGGCTCATATGGGTGAAATGCTAGTCCAGGACCAATTGGAACATCATCAGTTAGGAATGTCGTCTAACCTAAAAGAATTGACAGCAGTAGAACAGGCGGCTAAAAAGCTCCTTGTGTATCTACAGGGCCATCACGTGCGAGTGTTCTCCCGACAATCAGGTCACCGTGGCGTATATCAATCACCAAGGCGGGACCCGTTCCAGACCCCTGATGATTGTAGCAGAGCGGTTGTTCCAACTAGCAGAACAGCATTTTCTATCTTTAACAGCTCTACATATAAAGGGGAAGGACAACGTCACGGCAGACTTTTTAAGCCGCAATCAGCTAAAGCAAGGAGAATGGTCCCTAAACACCTCCATATTCAACCTGATTGTACAAAAGTGGGGACATCCAGAGGTAGATCTCTTCGCCACCAAGGAGAACAAAAAATTGAGACAATTCTGCTCCCTAAATCCCAGAGAGAATCCTCTGGCGGTAGATGCCTTTCTGATAAAGTGGGACTTCAGGCTAGCCTACGCCTTCCCTCCTCTGTCTCTACTACCCCTGGTGATGAGGAAAATCAGAAAAGACAGAGCGAGGGTTATAGTTATCGCTCCATTTTGGCCCAGGAGGGCATGGTTCTCTTGTCTCAGGACCATGTCGGTATCCGATCCTTGGGTTCTTCCGGACATCCCGGATCTCCTATCCCAGGGCCCAGTCTTCCATCCTCAGGTGGCTGGCCTACATCTGACGGCGTGGAGTTTGAACGGTCACTGCTAGAAGAGAAAGGCTTCTCCCCAGACCTAATTAACACCCTACTTAAAAGTAGAAAAATCATTACCACGAAAATTTATGTTAGAACTTGGAAAAAATTCCTTCAAAACTCAGGAGTAGTCGCTGGGGATTCAGCACCTATAATTCAAATATTAGAGTTTCTACAGAAAGGTCTGGACATGGGGCTTTCCACGAGTACCCTCAAAGTACAAGTATCAGCCTTGGGGGCCCTTTTTAGCTGCAACATCGCTGGTATTTACTGGGTCAGCAGGTTCATTAAGGCGGCAGGCAGAACCAGACCAATAGTGAAGGATAGATTCATGCCATGGGACTTGAACCTAGTCCTCACTGCTATGACAGAAACCCCATTCGAACCTATCTCATCGGCTTCCATAAAAAACCTGTCCCTCAAAATAGCCTTCCTGGTAGCTCTAACATCAGCTCGCAGAGTAAGCGATATCCAGGCATTATCTAGGCGTCCTCCTTATTTACAGTTCAAAGAGGATAGGGTAATACTTAGACCTGATCCAGCGTACTTACCTAAGGTAGTTTCTAGCTTTCATAGGACACAGGAAATAGTCCTCCCATCCTTCCTCCCTAATCCAGCTAACGAGAAGGAAGAGAAACTACACACCCTGGATGTTAGGAGATGCCTCATAGAATATCTGGCAGTCACCGACCCTTGGAAGAAAGATAATGCCCTGTTTATCTCCCATCAAGGCCCTAGGAAAGGTTGTAGAGCGTCAAAAAATAGACTAGCCAGATGGATTAGAGCGATTTCAATAGCATACACCTCAAAGGGCAGGTTGCCACCCGGGAAGCTGAGGGCGCATTCCACCAGGGCCATGGCGACCTCGTGGGCCGAAAGATCAGAAGTCTCCATTGACCAGATATGTAAGGCGGCTACTTGGTCCTCTCCGAGCACCTTTTATAGTCATTATAGGCTAGACTTGGGTGCTTCCACAGACCTCTTTTGGTATAAGGGTACTGCAGGCTGTAGTCCCTCCCTAAATAGTTATTACTCTCTGTAAATCTCTCAGGTGGTGCTTTCATGGACGACCGATAAAGTCTTAGTTACTCACCGGTTAACGGTATTTTTCGGAGTCCATGACAGCACCCGTATATTCTCTCTCTTTAGTTTAGTTTGGGTGTGCACTTCTTCCTCTTGTATATGCCCACTGGTGACAAACGTTTATAATAAGAATACTGTACATAAATCATGCATTAACCTTGGAAGTCCTCTTGTGCTCTGTAATCCAACTGATGCGTGGGAGAGGTGCCACCCTTTTGTATCTGTAGGTTTCCTGAACCTAAAGGGCGGATCCCCTCTCTCAGGTGGTGCTGTCATGGACTCCGAAAAATACCGTTAACCGGTGAGTAACTAAGACTTTTTGAGTCCTCATGTATTTAATGTATCTAATGGCTGGGGCTCCACGGGGGGGTACAAAGATGGTGGCAATAGAAGCGATCGGTACCACCCCGGCTGTTATAGCTGCCCACGATTACGTCACATGATCAGCACCAATTGCAGTCACCGGTTGACAGCTGCTGTTGACTATTGATGGCGGCATCTAAATAGTTAAACAGCGGCGATTGGAGGGTCCACACATAAGTTTTTGCCATTATCTTATGACATGAGATAGCGAGACCCCCACACGTCTCCCCCTAATCTTCATGTCTAACATTGGAATATAGTTAGGATTTGCTCTGAGTATTTTTTTTTTTTTTCTCTAGGATTGTATAAAACCAATCAAAGTAGAGAAGAAACCTGGAAAAGGGGCGGCCAAGATCCGTATTGAAGATGATGGGAGTTATTTCCAAATCACTCAGGTGATGATGAGTAAAGTTGTGTTCGCCATCGTGAACATTTAAGCGTAATTCACACGCTGCAGTTCTTTCATTTATTTTTGCTGTAGTTTTCCAAAATTGTGCCAAAAGCACTTGGGGTTTTACCAGGATTAAAGAAAATTATGCTAAAAAATACATCACACTAACGGGGTACCTCTACTGAGTCGCCCACGATGTCTTTACCCAAGCTTCCATCACAGCAGTCTATACATTTAATGGGCTGTTTGTGTAACGTATGGATGAACCGGAGGGTGGGGATTGGAACCCAAGACCCCCCCCCCCCCATACGCCATCCTTTTGCCTCGGCAGCTGGTTATCTAAAAGTGAAGCCCCTTTAACCCCTTAGCGACAGAGCCAGTTTGCAGCTTAATGACCAGGCCAATTTTTACAATTCTGACCACTGTCCCTTTATGAGGTTATAACTCTGGAACGCTTTAATGGATCCTGCTGATTCTGAGATTGTTTTTTCGTGACATATTGTACTTCATGTTAGTGGTAAAATTTCTTCGATAAGTCTTGTGGTTATTTATGAAAAAAACAGAAATATGGCAAAAAATTTTAAAATTTTGCAATTTTAAAACTTTAAATTTTTATGCCCTTAAATCAGAGAGATGTGTCACATTAATTTCTTAATAAATAACATTTCCCACATGTCTACTTTACATCAGCACAATTTTGGAAGCAAAATTTTTTTTTGTTAGGAAGTTATAAGGGTTAAAAGTTGACCAGCGATTTCTCATTTTTACAACAAAACTTACAAAGCCATTTTTTTTAGGGACCACATCATATTTAAAGTCATTTTGAGGGGTGTACATGACAGAAAATACCCAAAAGTGGCACCATTCTAAAAACTAGACCCCTCAAGGTGCTCAAAACCACATTCAAGAAGTTTATTAACCCTTTAAGTGCTTCACAGGAACGAAAGCAATGTGGATGGAAAAAATTAACATTTAACTTTTTTTTGGAAAAAAATTACTTCAGAACCAATTTTTTTTATTTTCACAAGTGTTAAGAGAGAAAATCAACCACAAAATTTGTTGTACAATTTCTCCTGAATACGCCGATATCCCATATGTGGGGGTAAACCCCTTTTTCAGCACACGGCAGAGCTCGCAAGGGATGGAGCACCGTTTGACTTTTTCAACGCAGAATTGGCTAGAATTAAGATCGGATGCCATGTTGCGTTCGGAGAGCCCTTAATGTGCCTAAACAGTGGAAAACTCCAACAAGTGACCCCATTTTGGAAACTAGACCCATTAAGGAACTTATCTAGATGTGTGGTGAGCACTTTGAACCTTCAAGTGCTTCACAGAAGTTTATAACGTAGAGCCGTGAAAATAAGAAATCCATTTTTTTTTCCACAAAAATGATATTTCACCCCCAAATTTTTATTTTTACAAGGGTAACAAGAGAAATCATACCCCCACAGTTATTATGCGATTTGTCCTGAGTACACTGATACCCCATATGTGGGGGGGAACCACTGTTTGGGCGCATGGGAGAGCTCGGAAGGGAAGGAGTGCCATTTTGGAATGCAGACTTTGATGGAATGGTCTGCGGGCATCATGTTGCGTTTGCAGAGCCCCTGATGGGCCTAAACAGTGGAAACCCCCCACAAGTGACCCCATTTTGGAAATTAGACCCCCTAAGGAACTTATCTAGATATGTGGTGAGCACTTTGAACCCCCAAGCGCGTCACAGAAGTTTATAAACGCAGAGCCGTGAAAATAAAAAGTCTTTTTTATTTCCACAAAAGTGATTTTTTTAGACCCCAATTTTTAGACCCCCAAAGTTGGTAAATAGTGGAAACCCCTCAATTCTTACTCCAACCCTAATCCTAATCCTAATTCTAACCCTAATCCTAGTTCGCCCTAACCCTGGCCCTTAACCCTAGCCCTAACCCTAGCCTAACCCTAGCCTAACCCTAGCCTAACCCTAGCCTAGCCCTAACCCTAGCCTAGCCCTAACCCTAGCCTAGCCTAGCCCTAACCCTAACCCTAGCCTAACCCTAGCCTAACTCTAACCCTAGCCTAACCCTAACCCTAGCCTAACCCTAACCCTTATGGAAAACTGAAAAAAAAAATATTTTTTTTATTTCATTATGTGTGCCTATATAAGGGGGTGATAAACGGGGGGGGTTATGTACTATTTTTATTATTTTGATCACTATGATCGTTTATCATAGTGATCAAAATAATGAATGGAATCTGGCAGCCGGAGCCAGCAGATTCCCGGCGGGCGCACTGCGCATGCGCCCGCCATTTTCAAGATGGCGGCGCCCATCGGATGACGCCGGCGGGCGCGGGACCACCGGGAGGGGACGGAGGACAAGGGAGAGGTACCGGGAGGGGACCGGGGGGATCGGGGACCCTATTTCTCTATCCTCTGATGTGCGATCACATCAGAGGAAAGAGAAATTAAATGTAAAATCGCGGCTTTTTTTTTTTTTTTTGCGGTCGCCGTTATAGGGTTAATAACGGCGATCGCAAAAGCGGGGGTCGGTAAAAACCGACCGATTCATGTTCTCTGGGGTCTCGGCTACCCCTGGCAGCCGAGACCCCAGAGAAAATCCAACACTGGGGGGCGCTATTCACTTAAATTACAGCGCCGTGAATTAACGGCGCTGTGGTTTAAGTACCCTTAATTACCGCCGTTAAAAGGCGTATCGGCGGTTGTTAAGGGGTTAAACTGAGATCATTAATCTGGAGTGAGATTTAAACCCCAGGATTTTAGCAACTAGTGACAGTCCCACCATTAAGCAGAAACATCTGCATGGTTTCGTGCTGGGAACCAGTGCCGGATTATCGGACTTTCTGAATGCTAATATTAAAGGAGGCTTTCTGATTTCAGAAAACCCCTGTTCCCCGGCTGCAGTCCTTTTACTCACCCTCCCCAGATCCAGCGCTGAGTCTCCACAGCTGTGTGTGTGTGTATATATATATATATATATATATATATATATATATATATATATATATTATATATATATATATATATATATCTTTTCAGTCATCTAAAACTGGAAAATCCCTTTTAGGGTATGTGCACACGGAGTTTTTTTTAGTGGTGCGGATTTTATAGTAAAATCCGCAGTACTAAAGTCCTGCGGTTTTGTCCTGCGGTTTTACACCTCATAATGGATGAGGTGTGAAACCGCAGCGTTTCTGCCCAAAAGAATTGACATGCTGCGGATTATAAACCGCAGCAAAACCGCGCGGAAAAATTTGCAGCATGTGCACAGCGTTTTCCAGTTTACCATTGAAAACAATGGTACTGTACAACGCACCTAAATCTGCTGCGGATCCGCAGCAGAATCCGCACCGTGTGCACATACCCTTAAAGTCAATAAAGAAACTGTCACACAAATGTAAAGGAAAGGGGCATTTAATGGAGCAGAACCTAATATACTGACGGAGACGCCTGTCTGACCTGCAGGATGGAGCTTCCCAAAAGCTGGAGAAGGCAAAGATCACCCTGAACGACTGTCTGGCCTGCAGTGGATGCGTGACGTCTGCAGAGACCGTCCTGATCACACAGCAAAGTCACGAGGAGCTGTACAAGATACTGGAGCTGAACAAGGTAATGTCAGTCACTGGGGTCCTGGAAGCTGAGATACGGGTCTGCAGCACAAGCGGCTGCGCAGTGTGAGGATTCCACCATACAGCACCTTATATCTCAGCTTCATGGACCCCTGAGCTTGTAACATTGGAGCAGAGGAATAGTAGGATTGTTTCACACCCCAGAGCCGGTGAACTCCTGACTTGTGACGTTACAGAGTGATAGGTCCCGGGAGGGCTGTAGAGAAGCATCCCAATGTCTTACCTCTTCCTTAGGCAGAGGACGCCTCACAGCACAGGTTGGTCGTGATTTCCATCTCTCCACAGTCTCGAGCTTCTCTGGCCACAAAGTTTAACCTCAATATCCAGGAAACTGCTCAGAAATTGACTGCCTTCTTTAAACAGTTGGGTAAGAAGCAAATAAAAAAAAAATAAAAAATGTTCTAAAGGGAATTGAGGAATTGTTAATGAGAAGATGACCTGAGAAAGCGGAGTGGCAACCAGTGTGAAAACCATCACAGCAGAGGTTGTCATTCAGCTTTCCCAGTCTCCTGAATGGTTTTGTCTTCCTGATGAGGATTTCCTGCTCCCTGCTTTGTCTGACTAGGTGGAATTTTTTCTTTAATGCTCTATAGGGGTCCACTATGTGTTTGACACCAGTTTTTCCAGGAACTTCAGCCTATTGGAGAGTCAGCGAGAGTTTATACAGCGCTACAAGAGACGGCAGGACGAGACGACGGCCCTGCCCATGTTATCCTCCGCCTGCCCAGGTACATATGTATGCCATGTTGCGCCCTGTTTCCTACTCCTGACTCTAGGGGTAGCGCATCCTGTGTTTTTAATTTATTTATCTTTATAAATCCTCTGGAGTTAGGGAGCTACCCCTAGAACCGGGGCACTATTTGTATTCCTTCTGGTTGTGGTGGGAGTACCCTATTAGTCCGTGACTCTAGGGGGGATGTACTGTTCCTGGCTCTGGAGGGAGCTCCCTGTTATTACTCTTCTGGCTCTGGAGGGGAGCTCCCTGTTATTACTCTTCTGGCTCTGGAGGGGAGCTCCCTGTTATTACTCTTCTGGCTCTGGAGGGGAGCTCCCTGTTTTTTACTTTTCCTTGCTCTGGGGGAGAGCCCTGTTATTACTCTTCTGGCTTTTGGGAGGTGGAGCACCCTGTTATTACTTTTCTGGCTTTTGGGGGGGACGCCCTGGGAGTAGGGCCATATGTTTACTCCTCCTGTCTCTGGTGGGAGTGCACCCTGTTATTACTCTTATGACTCTGGGAGGAGCACCCTTTTGTTACTCCTCTGGCTTTGGTGGGTTCGCTATGTTTCCTTACTCCTTTTAGCTCCCTGTTTTTCTCCTACGACTCATTGGGGGACACAGAGACAGTGGGTGTTATGCTGCTTGCCACTAGGAGGTCACTAAGTAAACACACAAAGTTAACTCCTCCCCTGCAGTATACACCCTTTGCTGGCTGGGAATTCCCCAATTCTTGCTTAGTGTCTGCAGGAGGCACTTGGGTCTGGCTTCAGACCCCACTGTTTTTATTTTATTTTTGAATTTTCTGTAAATTTTTATTTTTTAATTAACGGAGTGAAGGGGGCGACGGTTCCTTTTTACGGCCCGCTCTCCCCCGAATCAACAACAGGCAAGCACGCGGAATATACCTCCCCGTACACTTTCCTGCGACGACTGGGGCTGATTCCTCTGGCGATTGGTTCCTTTACGGTTCTGGTACCCCACACGGATACAAGGGCGAGCGCACGGAGAAGACTTGACCAGCGCTTTCGGATACCCTGAATCAGCCCCATAGCTCTCCGTCCCCCTGCCCATAGGGTGGACTGATTGAGCAATACCCCTGTAACAACCTCTCCGGCTCTGCTACATCGCCCGGGAACTTTTTTACCCCAGAATCTGATGGGATGAAGGCTCCTGGACAGCGAAGACGGCGTGAACACCGGATTGGAGGTATGGGGTCGAGTCCTGGTCCCTGGGAGAAGCGCTGACCGAGTCTCAGCGGCTGCACACCGGCGCCCCGTCGCGGCACCCCGCTTCCCCTTCACCCGGCGCTCGCCGCGGGCAGGCCCAAAAATTTAGTCCTCGGCTTTTCGGCCTACTAGGCCGCTATTTACATAGCGCCGCCCACCGATAGCGCTGTCGCCCATGTCTTTGGTGCCTCTCCCTCTGTAGGAGACGCGCCCTGCTAGTCTCGGAGGCCATATCCTTAACCCCTTCTCTGCCCCTCGTGCTCTGGGACGGCTGCAGGGGGTGCACGTACGGATGACAACACCTGGGGACGCTACAGGGCCACCGATATTTCATCCAGGGACACAGCATCAGGACCGCAGTTAAGCTGCATCTGCCTCAGAGCAAAGCTTAACCCCTTTGCTGCACATTACCTGCAGCCCAGGCACTGCTTGTAACCCTTTCACGGGCACTATGTCTCAGACTAAGGAAGCAAAAAGGGGGCTAATGAGAAGCACACTGTGTTCTTTGCCGCTGGTACCTCTTGCAAGACTGCCTTGCCTAGTACCCAGACTAATCTGCTATGCACGGATTGGCTAAAACGCCATCCGCCGCCGCTCCCTGCGTTTAGTCCCTCTGTGTGGGCCGCGTCCTTGTCACGGTCTGTGGAGTCACTGACCAAGGCTATAGACTCCTCCGGGAATCCTCTTTAAGTCAGAACGCGTCTTAACCGCCCGAGGAGGACTTTGGCGACAGCCGGGAACCGTCCACCTGCAGGGACTGTTCTCGTTCAAGGGATCCTCAGGTGTCTAGAAAGCGGACCAATGACGCGTCCCCTAGTCATGCTCGCGATTCAGCATCTGCGAGTTCTGTCTCTTGCTTTCCCTCTCCTAATGTTCGCAGAGAACATATCTCAATTTGAGTCTGGCACGTCAGTCCCTCAGAATTCCCCAAATGTCCATGAATCGCTTGATTCTCTGACAGTCAGTCAACAAGCTTCTGACGTTGGACAAAGAGAATATTCCCGCTCCGGAACACGTTATCTACTTTAAGAGGACTAAATGTGAACGCAGGGTATTTGCCAGCCATCCGGAGTTGATGGACATTGTCTAGAAACATAGGAACCAACCACATAAGCGGTTCACAGGGCACAAGCCTATCGAGGCTGAATACCCCCTTTACTCCATATCTGCTGAAAAATTGGTTACAGTCCCCCTCGGTGGATGCTCCTGTATTGTGCCTTGCTCCTAAAACGCTTCGATCCGTTTCTGAGGGCTCTTCAGTCAGAAACCCCTCCGATCGTCAAATTGGCTACCTCGCCAGTTCAGTTTTTTGGAGCTTCAGGAGCGGCTTTTTTCCCATCTTTCGCGGCGACTTGAGTGGCTAAGGCATGACCACTTGGGCAGAAGTCTTAATTACTGCCTTCCAAGCAGATAATTCACTCAGGGGATTTTGCAGTAGACGCCTCTTTAGATGCCGTTAATTGCGCTGCTAAGGCAACCACTAATACAGTCTTCATCAGAGAGCCCTATGGCTCCGCGACTGGCGGGCAGATTCCACCTCCAAGAGATTAAAGACTTCTCTGCCGTATCAAACTTGGTCACCTGTTTGTTCAAGAAACTTGAACAGCTCATTTCTGACACTTCCGGGGTGGTAAGAGTAGGTTTCTTCCCCAACAAGGGGCTGCCCGGTGGTTTTCGGAATCAACAGCCGACTAGTTTTTCGACCTTTATTCGCAACAGCTCCAGCTGGTCCTCCACAACCTTATCTTCCGGATCAGTCCCCACACGGAGACAGAGGTTCCCAGGTCTCTCACAAACCTAACCGCTCTTGGAAACCCAGGCCGACAGCATGTGGATCTAAGGAAGCAGATCTCATAGATCCTCTACTCAATGACTTGTTGTGGTATCCGGCCGACACCGACAAAGTAGGCGGCCGTTTACTGTCATGCAGAATGGTTCAGCGGTTTTTATTCAAACCTTTCCTTGTGGTTCCAAAGAAAGAAGGAATGATGCGGTCTTGTCAAAGTACGGCGATTCCGAATGGTATTCCTCCGGTCGGTGTCGCTTCCATGCAAAAAGGGAGAGCCCCTATCATCCAGCAGTTCCTGCATTTTGCAATTCGAGAAGAACACTTCTAGTTTGTTGTCTTGCCCTTTGGTCTCGCCACCGCCCCCAGTGCCTATACCAAGGATATGGCGGATGTCAGGGCCATTCTCAACACTCGAGGAGTGGTGGTACTGCCGTATCTGGACAACCTGTTAATCAAGGGTCCATCCCTTCCAGCCTGCGAGAAATCCGTGGATATCACAGTAAATACACTTTCTCGCCTGGGTCTGACTTCCCCCAACACCGGTCCAGCAGATTTCCCTTTTGGGAATGGTCTTGGACACTTCCCACGGGTTGGTCATTCTCCCTCCAGAGAAGGCCCAAGCTATGCAACAGGCAGCGCGGACTCTTTCCCGTCCGGTCTCTCATTCTATTCGTTTCAGCATGAGAGTTCTCGGAAAGGTGGTGGCAGCAATGGAAGCGGTGCCATTCGCACAATTCCATCTCCGCCTTTTGCAACAAGCCTTCCTGTTGACTTGGGACAAGAACCCGTCTTCCCTGGACCGTCGGTGACTTCTGTCCCTGCAGATCAGACAAGCCCTCAAGTGGTGGACATTGAAATCCTCCCTGAGTCAAGGGAGGTCTTTTTTCCAAGTACGATGGTTGGTGGTGACCACCGACGCAAGTCTTCTGGGGTGCGGTGTTCTGTCATCACACGGCACAGGGTCATTGGTCAATGCGGGAGTTACGTCTCCCCATCTACGTCTTGAAGATACGAGCGATCAAAGTAGCCCTATTGAGTTACTACTTTCTCTTCGCAGGTCTCCCCATCAGGATCCAATCCGACAATGCCACAGCTGTAGCGTATATCAACAGTCAAGGAGGTACTCAGAGCAGGGTGGCCATGCACAAAGTGAGTCACATCCTCCATTTGGACTAGACCATCCGTTCACCCATATCAGCGATCCTCATCCCAGACATAGAGAATTGGACGGCAGACTTTCTCAGTCACCAAGCCCTTGCCTCGGGAGAGTGGTCTCTTCATCCGGAAGGTTTTCAGCAGATTTGCCGTTGTTGGGGCGCTCCGGATGTGGGTCTCATGGCTTCAAGCCTAAACAACAAGATTTCTCTATTCGTTGCCCGATCGCCATCGGAGCGGACGCCCTAGTTCTGCCGTGGCACAAGTTCCGGCTCCCATACATCTTTCCCCCTCTCCCCTTGCTCCCGAGGGTCATCAAGAAGATCAGAGCAGAGGACGTATCAGTGATCCTAGTCGCGTCAGATTGGCCGGGCATGGTACGCAGAACTAGTACAACTGGTCGCCGACGTCCCTTGGCAACTTCCAGATCGCATGGATCTACTCTCTCAGGGTCCGATTTACCACCGAAACTCCGGGGCCCTGTCTTTGACGGCGTGGCCGTTGAATCCTGGATTTTAGCACAGGCTGGTTTTTCTCATGACGTGATTTCCACCATGATTGGTGCTAGGAAGTTCGTTTCCATGCGCATTTATCACCGCATCTGGAAAACCTCATTTTCGTGATGCAAGGATCATGGTCGATCCCCTCTAGTGTTTTCCATTCCTGCCATATTAGAATTCCTTCAGTCAGGATTAAGGTCAGGCCTCGCGCTTAGCGCGCTCAAGGGCCAAATTTCAGCCTTGTCAGTCCTATTCCAACGCAAAATTGCCACAAAACTTCAGGTCAAGACGTTCATTCAGGGAGTTTCTCATGTAGCGCCTCCCTATAAAGGGCCATTCGAATCATGGGACCTTAACTTTGTTCTCGGGGACTACACGAGGCACCTTTCGAACCGTTGCAGGACGTACCACTACCTATTCTCTCTTGGAAAGTGGTCTTTCTAGTGGCAAGTACGTCAATCAGACGCTTTTCGGGATTGGCTGCCCTGTCCTGCCGTCATCAGTTCCTGAATTTTCATCAGCACAAGGCAGTTCTCAAGACGTCCCCGTCCGTCCTGCCCAAAGTCGTATCCTCTTGCCATCTCTATCTGGAAATTGTTTTGCCCTGCTTTTTGTCCGGCACCGGTCCATCGCATTGAGAAGGCCCTCCACACTCTCGGTGTGGTTAGGGCTCTGAGACGGTACAACTCGCGGACAGCTCCCTTCCGCAAGTCAGATGCCCTGTTCATACTTTCAGAGGGGCATAGGAAGGGTCTAGCCGCTTCAGAAAAAAAAAAAAAAAACCTCGCTAGCCAGGTGATTTTGCTTGGCTATTCAGGAATTCTACCGTGTCCGGTACACACCTGTCCCAGCAAGGATTAAGGCACATTCTATCCGCTCAGTGGGCGCCTCTAGGCCATTAGGCTCCAGGCGTCGGCAGAACAGGTCTTCAACGCTGCGACTTAGTCCAGCCTACATACCTTTTACAAAACATTTCCAAATTCATTCTCAGGCCTGTCCTCAAGGCTGCAATTTGATCCAGCCTGCATGCCTTTACAAACATTGTCTAATTTCATTCTCAGGCCTCTGCGGATGCAGCTCTTGGCAAACGCATTCTGCAATCGGCAGTACCACAGTGTTGACTCAGTGGTACATGGGGTATTAGCAGATGTATGCTCCCCACCCAGGGACTGCTTTAGGACGTTCCACTGTCTGTGTCCCCCAATGAGGCGTAGGAGAAATAGGGATTTTTGTGTACTCACCGTAAAATCCTTTTCTCTGAGCCAATCATTAGGGGACACAGCACCCACCCTGTTTGGCCTGTTGGCTCACTGTAGCATTATTAGGTTTTGACAGAGTTATGATTGTCATTCGTTTAATGCTCCTACTGCTTTTTTCACCGAACTGGGGAATTCCCAACCAGCGAGAGGGTGTTTACTGCAGGGGAGGAGTTATCTTTTTTCTGTGTTTACTTAGTGTCCTCCTAGTGGCAAGCAGCATAACACCCCACTGTCTCTGTGTCCCCCAATGATTGGCTCGGAGAAAAGGATTTTACGGTGAGTACACAAAAATCCCTATTTTCCACCTTTTGGCTCTGGGGGAGGCGCCTTGTTTTTTACTCCCTCTGGCTCTGGGGAGTGCGCTTTGGGCATACTGCTGTGCACTCAGCACTTACATGTTATTGCTGCTGATGGTATGTTGCAGTCAGACAATATAAAACCTGCCTAGAATAGAAAACGCCATGTTGTTGACCTTTCTTCTCTTCTAGGGTGGATTTGTTATGCTGAGAAAACTCACGGCTCCTTTATTATCCCGCACATCAGTGTCACCAAATCTCCACAGCAAGTGATGGGATCCCTGGTGAAGAACTACTTCGCAAAGGAAAAGGTGAAAAAATGAAATCTATATCCGGTTTTTATTCATCTATCTGATATCTATGTATCTGACCTCTGTCTCCCGTCCCAGAACCTGCCGCCTCACCGCATCTACCATGTCACAGTGATGCCGTGCTACGACAAGAAGCTGGAGGCCTCCAGGCCGGACTTCTTCAATCAGGAGTACGAGACCCGAGATGTAGACTGTGTCATCACTACTGGTGAGAGCTGCGGGCACTGATCGCGGGGGTCATTACTGTACTGTGTATGAAGGACGCTGCTGATTACAGGATACCTATTATAGGGGAAGTGCTGCGGATGCTGGAACAGGAGGGGATCGCTCTGCCAGATGTGAATCTCTGTCCCCTTGATGCACAGTGAGTGTTCAGCATCTATATAGCTATTTATGAGAAATCGTCATACAAAACTTCACATGTGAGCGCTCTCTGGTCGGTTCCATGATCCCTCAATCCCGGGGTCCTGAGTGATATCTGACCACAGCGGCATTCAATATTCGTCAGGATACAGGATGTATGTATACAGTGACTGCACCAGCAGAATAGTGAGTGCAGCTCTGGGGTATAATACTGGATGTAACTCAGGATCAGTAATGTAATGCATGTACACAGTGACTGCACCAGCAGAATAGTGAGTGCAGCTCTGGAGTATAATACAGGAGGTAACTCAGGATCAGTAATGTAATGTATGTGCACAGTGACTACACCAGCAGAATGGTGAGTGCAGCTCTGGAGTATAATACAGGAGGTAACTCAGGATCAGTAATGTAATGTATGTACACAGTGACTGCACCAGCAGAATAGTGAGTGCAGCTCTGGAGTATAATACAGGAGGTAACTCAGGATCAGTAATGTAATGTATGTGCACAGTGACTACACCAGCAGAATGGTGAGTGCAGCTCTGGAGTATAATACAGGAGGTAACTCAGGATCAGTAATGTAATGTATGTACACAGTGACTGCACCAGCAGAATAGTGAGTGCAGCTCTGGAGTATAATACAGGAGGTAACTCAGGATCAGTAATGTAATGTATGTGCACAGTGACTACACCAGCAGAATGGTGAGTGCAGCTCTGGAGTATAATACAGGAGGTAACTCAGAGTAAGTGCAGGATAATGTATGTATGCAGTAACACTATATGTCACCATAGTTGTATACAGAAGTGAAGCATTGTGGGTGTTCTGTCTCTGCAGGTTCAGCAGTGCGGTGGATAATGAGCCATTAGGACATAATGGCGGAGGATCTGGCGGATACCTGGAGCATATCTTTAAATCCGCAGCACAGGAGCTCTTCGGCCTCCATGTAGATGAGATTACATACAAGCCTCTGAAGTAAGGTCACGTCTGTCATTGTGTCGCTGTCTGGCTTCTCCGTGTTATTAGAGGTGACCCCTCCTGTCGCTGATGAATGGCGCGTATCATCTGTTCACCCTGCACAGGAACAAAGACTTCCAGGAAGTGACGCTGGAGAAGGACGGGGAGGTGCTGCTGCAGTTTGCACTGGCGTACGGCTTCCGGAACATTCAGAATCTGGTGCAGAAGCTAAAAAGAGGCCGCTGCGCCTATCACTACGTGGAGGTGATGGCCTGTCCTGCAGGTAACGCTGCTCACAGGGCCCGGCCTCAAAGAAGTGTCCATAGCAAAATCCCTACCATATCGCACTCTGTCAGAGGGCGCTAAATGTTCTTGGAGTTTATTATCGAGATATAATCCATGGAGAAAACTTGTCACGTCTGATAACGCGATAATTCTGCATAAATGGCGTTAATCTATAGGGCAGTACGATGGCTCAGTGGTTTGCACTGTACGGTGGCTCAGTGGTTAGCACTGCAGCCTTGCAACGCTGGGGTCCTGAGTTCAAATCCCACCAAGGACAACATCTGCATCTTGTATGTTCTCCCAGTGTTCTCCTCCGGCTAATTCTTCTACCCGGCTGTCTTGATGCCGCGGCCGGTTCCCATATTGAACACTGGTTATACGCCTGTACTGACATCTTGTCCCCGTCTCCTCTATTTCAGGCTGTTTGAATGGCGGTGGTCAGATCCGGGTAGAAGGAGAGGGCGGTAAGGACTTACTACAGAGGGTGGAGCAGTTGTACACGTCTGTGAGGACGGAGGCGCCGGAGCAGAATGACAGAGTGAAGGAGCTTTACGAGCAGTGGCTGGGAGGACAGGATGGTGCCGGGGTGAAGGAGGCGCTGCACACACAGTACCATGCCGTGGAGAAGAGCACATCTGGACTGAGCATTAAGTGGTGACTCCAAGACTCAACCCACATTTGTACATTACAAAGCCGGACAATATCTGTCTCGGTGTTGTCCTGAGTAACGACCTCAAGGTAGGACTGTCAAAGTAGAGTGGTGGGTATATACATGGTTCCTCCTGCTGCAGCTTGTTTAGCGACTTGTGCTCTGTCTGATCCACACGGAGTTAAATCTGCCTTAAACACAGCCTTACTTTGTATCTTTTTACTTCTTTACTCAATCCTATATTTAATATGTTGTTCCCTGTTATCAGCCATTTCAGGTATAGGGATAGACGAATACTACTGTCAGCCTAAGTCCAGAAGACTCTGCCCCCCCCCCCCCCATGACCAATGCTGAGTATCCGATTTACGCTCCTCTTAAATGGTCACTGTCATCTCAGAAAAGTTTGCATAAGCGCATATAAGTAAGTTTTGTAATACATCTCAGAGAAATCCGCATTTTTTTTTTTCCCCACTTATGAGCCATTTCTTGTCTCCTGCCTTCTGAGCTGATTAGTCTCTCGTCCAAATTTGCCCTGGTCAAATAATAACATATTTGAGAGCTTTATGGATAAATATTGAGAATATAGTGGACACGTACAGATCTCTGCTGCTTCTTTTCAATAAGTGTTTTTATGTCACGCTCAGCTCTGAATTCACAGCTACGCTGCTTAGTACCAATATATAATGTCCTTCATACTTCTGTTCATGTGCTACATAAAGACAGGAATCCCTCATGTCTGTATGTGTTGTGTATGGGAGACATTATAGCAGCTACTCTCCACCCAACAGCTCAGAGACAACCTGCAGGGGAGAAAACTGCAGTATACGATAGTGTGTACTCATCTTCTGGCCATTTTATGACTTGTATCCTCCAATCTTCCCCTCTACAGGCTCTCTAATTTTCAGTTTTCTCTGAGCTGGTGGGTGGAGAGGAGTTGCTCTGATGTCTCCCCTACACAGAGATGAGGGATTCCTGCTCTCCTGTAATGACAGGTACACTTTCAGTGATTTTTTTTTTTTTTGGGGGGGGGGGGATTTTCTGTAGAACTTGCAGAAAAAAAAAGCCTCAGAGTTATTTTATATTATACCCATCTGTGTATAAGATGCGGGTATTTCACAAGGTTGTCGCGCTCATCTCAGTCTTGGAGAAACGCTGCTGTGTAACACACGAGTCTTATTCCACTTATTACACCTGTTGGTGGTCGGCCGGTGCCCCCAAACCTGCCGCAGCGTCTCCATGGCCAATGTCAAGCAGAAGAGAGAAGGACTCGATAGCATTTTTATTAACTAGTAGCAAAATTTACTTCCACCATTCTCCAGGTTCTAATTTTAGAGCGTAGTCAGACGGCCATATAACGCAGACGACGATTGCATTGCAATGCTGTGACTGGCTGTTGGCTCTTCTGACCCGGGCTTGACAGTGTGTTTCTTTGTAGCAGTCACCCTCAAATCAGGATTGCCGATGGCCAGTCCGAGCATTGCGATTCTTGCGTGAGTAGTGCGTCCGTCTGACTGCGCCTTCATGCATCGAGTGATCTGTGTCTGCGATATTGTTTCCTTCGCTAATAACACGTTTCAGAGACTCCTGGGATTAAATTGTAAATTCAAGCATGATTATTTCAGTGTTATTTCTGCCATTTTTGGGGGAGTCGGGGTTGTCCTAACAGTGTTCATTGTGCAGTAAAAGTGACCTGGTATTGTAAGTCTCTGCGTTAATCTGATTACAGCGATAATTAAAAATGTTATTTTAGTGGTTTAAATCAAATTTGTTAGTGTCACAGTTTTCACTGATCCATAACTTTTTTATAACTCTTCGGTGAGTCACTGTGCGGTAGTATTATAATGAAGTCAGGAGGCTGAGATTTCTTTTAGGCACCACACGCATCGGCAGGGCTACGGAGTCGGTAAGCCAAATCTCTGACTCCGACTCCTCAATTTCCATGACTCCGACTCCGCCAAAATGGGCTCAGACTCCGACTCCATGGCTCCAACTCCACTGCCCTGCGCACCGGAGTCTAGAATAAATTATTAACATTAAATTTATAAATGAATAGATCTACACCACAACTATGAGGCATACAGATAAGACTGGCCTATCCATTCTCTTACCTGTATGCCCATAATAATAAAATAAAATCGTTCAGGGGCTGCCGGATTCCCTTTACCCTCAAGGGTGGTTTACATGCTAATGACCGGGCCAATTTTTACCATTCTGACCACTGTCTCTTTATGAAGTCATAACTCTGGAACGCTTCCATGCATCCTGGTGATTCTGACATTGTTTTCTCGTGACATATTGAACTTCATGTTAGTGGTAACATTTCTTTATCGCCTTATTGGGGGACACAGATGACCATGGGTGTATGCTGCTGCTGCTAGGAGGCTGACACTATGCAAAACAAGAAACTTAGCTCCTCCCCGGCAGTATACACCCACCGACAGGCACCAAGCACCTCAGTTTGTGCTTAGTGTCTGTAGGAGGCGGACCGGGATCTCCCCAGATCCGCATTTAATCCTATTCTTTTCAGGTTTTTGTTGTGTTTTTTTTAATGATTTCCCCTTTCTTTTTCAGATACAGCTCAGGAAACGGGATGTGAGTTCATCCTGCTTTTCCTATTAATGCGGCTGAGCGAGCAATGTGGTATCGCCCACATCGCAACTCTCAGGCCCGCAGGCAGGACCTTCCCCTATCACCCTCGGGTACTAGGGGCCATGGATGGACGGTCCTAGCCGATTCCCCTCCTCACCCCTCTCCCAGGACAGGGCTGAGAGGAAGACGGCGGTCGCCAGCGGTGACGTTTCCCCTGACACGGGGATTGGCGCCGTCTTCTGCACCATACGGCGGTGCGGGTACTGAGGATCACCTCTCCCAGCGACCTGTGTTCTATCGCGGTCCCCTGTGGTCAGCCTCTTCAGGGACATCAGGTATGTTTTTCTGAATGTTCCCTGCAGCCCTGCGCTCACAGGCCAGTCTAGGACAGCAGAGTACCTCTCCTCCTTTTGAATTTCCCGCCCCTTGAACCAGCGCTCTGACAGGCGCGCGTCCCTCTTGTCGCGGGGGGGGCGCGCTTCCTCCGTCAGCGCTCCCTCCATCAGCGCTCCCCGTCCTCATCAGCTACAGGGAGGGAGCGCTTTCAAGCCTGGGCGCGCCGTCGCTAGTGAAAGTGAGGGAGCACTTTCACTTTCATTTTCAAAAGTTCCTCCCTCTCCCTGCGCGCGCTTTCCCCGTGCGCTTTTTCAGCCTATCTCAGGGCTGCTTTCACTTCAGCCCTGTCACTGTCTTTGGCCGTCCCCCTCCCCTCTGGGGTCTCAGCCAATCGCGCCGTGCGGTGGCTTAGCCCCGCCCACCGCCAGCGTTTCTTCCTGGATTGCCGATCTTCTTCCTCCTTCTCTCCGGACTTCGTCTGGGGGACACATCGCTTATGTTCCTCGGTAGGCTAGACGCTGACTATCCCTGGCACCTAACTTAGCTCCCCCCCCCCCCCCCTGCAGTTTCCTCAGGCTGTGTTTTTTCTGCCACTGAGACTTATGCACAACCCCGCAAGGGCCTTCTGCTCCAGACCCACCGCTACTCACTACGCCTGCGCGCGCTGTAAAAAGAAGTGGGCTTCGGGTCAGTCGTCTCCCCTCTGCCTCTCCCGCAGCCCTTCCACCATGTCGGCCCCTCAGGAGCACTCCGAACCCCGGGCGGAGACCACCCCACCCCCGGAGTGGGCCGTGGCGATGTCTCAGTCAGTTTCTGAGCTGACAAAGGTGTCTCAATCGCTGGTCAAGGTCTTAGAGCGGTTACCTCAGTTATCTGCTGTCACCTGTGCACCGACCGCCTCGCATGGTGAGTCGCCAGCACCGGACCGTGTCCCTCAGACGGACAGACCAAGTCGGGGCTCTAGGAAGCGGGACCTGTCTGGCTCTTCCTCCGGTTCGCAGGGTCCCTCTGCTTCTCTCAGGCTACGCTCCTCGTCCCCCTCATCGGCAGACGATCCGGGGTCAGACGAGGATTCACTATCTGGATCAGACTCAGAGGCGGACGACATAGCTAGAACTCGGGAGATGGTAGATAGTCTCATATTGGCTATATGCCAAACACTCAAGATTAAGGAGGATAAGGCCCCCCCCCTCAGGAATGCTCTGTTTCCCTTAAGAAGGCAAGGCCTCCATCTCGAACCTTCCCTAATAAGGATTTCGACACTTCCTTAGCCAACCACTGGCAACATCCTGAGAAACGTTTCTCAGGCCGCAAGTACTTAGATGTACTTTATCCCTTTGATGCGGAGCTAGTCACGAAATGGACCAAAGCTCCCGAGGTAGATCCACCAGTTTCTCGTATTTCCTCTAAGACGGTCCTTTCCCTTCCGGACGGAGCTTCTCTCAAGGACCCATCAGACAGGCAAATAGACTTAGCCAACGACTCTATCTTTGAGGCATCCGGTGCATCCCTATGCCCTATCTTCGCTTCCGCTTGGGTGGCGAAAGCCATTTCGGCTTGGGCAAAAATTCTGCGCAGGGGCGTTTCAGCGGCAGCTCCTCAAGACGAGCTGGCAGATTTAGCAGACCAAATTAATCACGCAGGCAAGTACCTTCTGGCCGCCTCCTTGGACGCGGCAGGGTGCGTTGCTAGAGCTAACAGCAACATTGTGGCAATACGCCGCATTCTTTGGTTGAAGTCTTGGAATGCGGATACTACCTCAAAGAAGTCACTCACCAACCTGGCATTTCACGGCACTAGGCTCTTTGGCGCCAAGCTGGATCAGTTAATCTCGGATGCCACGGGTGGAAAGAGCACTTCCCTTCCTCAGTCCCGTCCTAAGAGGTTCTTTAACAAGAGGGCTTCTCGGCCTTTTAGGTCCTTTCGCCCCTTCTCTCCCACAGACGGTTCATCCCAGCAGGACCCTAACACTGCTTCCAATGACCGGAGAAAGCCATCGTATAAGCCAGCCCCTCGCTGGAGATCCAGGGGTCAGCCTTCCAGGTCCTCAGGCGCTCGATCCGGAAGGTTTTCATCTAAGTGACGGGTCACCCCCACCTGGAAAGCTTTCCAGGGTGGGAGGCAGACTTTCCTTTTTCAAGGACGCGTGGCTATCCGTTGTCGACGACTCTTGGGTCAGGGAAATCATCACGTCCGGATACAGAATCGAGTTTTCTTCCCTCCCAAACAGTCGTTTCTGTCTGTCCCGATCCCCAAAACAGCGATCACAGGTTCCAGGGTTCCTTCAGGCCGTCTCCTCTCTCCTTTCCGCCGGGGTCATCGTTCCCGTTCCTACAAACGAGCGGTTTTTAGGGTTCTACTCGAATCTCTTTGTAGTCCCAAAAAAGGACGGCTCACTTCGCCCAATTTTGGACCTCAAACGGCTCAATCGCCACGTGAAGATCCGCCATTTCAAGATGGAGTCTCTGCGTTCGGTAATAGCCTCAATGGAGCCCGGAGAGTTTCTCTGCTCGGTCGATATACAGGATGCCTACCTCCACATCCCCATTTCTCGCCAGCATCAGAGATACCTCCGCTTTGCGATTCAGAACAACCATTATCAGTTCGCGGCCCTTCCCTTCGGCCTAGCCTCCGCCCCTCGTGTCTTCACGAAGGTGATGGCAACAGTCATGGCCATCCTTCGATCCAGAGGGATCCTTATCATCCCTTACCTGGACTATCTTCTGATCAAGGGCTCGTCCCGACAAGACTGTCTTCACAGCCTTCACATAACCTTGGATGCCCTCGGACGCCTGGGATGGATAGTCAACAAGGACAAGTCCACTCTGTGCCCTACCCAGCGACTGACCTTTCTGGGCATGGAGTTCGATACGAATCTGGCCCGAGTGTTCTTACCGAGGGACAAGTTTTCAACCCTTCGCAAGGGGATCCAGTCCCTTCGGCGCTCGAGGGTCATGTCCCTTCGGTCCTGCATGAGAGTCCTGGGGAGGATGGTGGCCTCTATGGAAGCAGTGCCATTTGCACAATTCCACTCTCGCCCTCTCCAGCTGTTCCTCCTGTCAGTCTGGGACAAGACCTCGTTTTCTCTGGATTGCCCCATTCTTCTTCCGCTCAGAGTCAAACAATCGCTAACTTGGTGGACGTTGTCGATGTCATTTCTCCGCGGAAGATCCTTTCTCCCGCCTCGGTGGCAGGTCATCACCACCGATGCCAGTCTCCTAGGATGGGGGGTGGTCTTCTGTCAGAGAACGGCCCAAGGGCGTTGGAACGCCCAGGAGACTCTTCTGCCCATCAACCTTCTGGAGATCAGGGCAATCTTCCTCGCTCTCCTTCGTTGGCAGCATCTTCTAGTAGGCGAGCCGGTCCGCATTCAGTCAGACAACGCCACGGCCGTGGCGTACATAAACCACCAGGGCGGTACTCGCAGCAGGCAGGTGATGTCGGAAGTGGCAAGGATACTTCATTGGACAGAGCGTCACGTGCCGGCGATTTCCGCCGTTCACATTCCAGGGGTGGAAAACTGGGCAGCCGACTTCTTGAGTCGCCAAGGGCTAGCGTCAGGCGAATGGTCCCTTCATCCCACAGTCTTCAGTCAGATATGCCAGCGCTGGGGCACCCCGGACGTCGATCTCATGGCCTCTCGGATGAACAACAAGGTTCCTCACTTTGTAGCCAGGTCCAGGGATCCATTAGCCGTCGGTTACGACGCCCTAGTAATCCCGTGGTCCCAGTTCCACCTACCTTACCTGTTTTCTCCGCTTGCCCTAATCCCAAGAGTGGTCAAAAAGATAAAGTCAGAGGGCATCCCGGTCATCTTAGTGGCTCCAGACTAGCCGAGACGACCTTGGTACGCGGAGCTGGTGAACATGCTCACGGACGTCCCCTGGAGGCTTCCAGACCGTCCAGATCTTCTCTCGCAAGGCCCCCTTTACCACCAGAGTTCTCAATCTCTGAGTTTAATGGCATGGCCGTTGAGGCCGCGATTCTGAAGGAATCAGGGTTTTCCAACCGGGTCATTCAGACCTTGATTAAGGCTCGGAAGCCTGCTTCTTCCCGCATTTACCATAGGTACTGGAAGGCCTTTTTTCGCTGGTGTGACGAAAACGATGTTTTTCCACTATCGTTCTCAATTCCTTCCATTCTTGGTTTCCTCCAATCCGGCTTGGATGCGGGACTATCCCTCAGTACTCTCAAAGGCCAGGTATCTGCCCTAGCAATCCTCTTCCAGATGGATCTGGCTTCCTTACCGCAAGTGAAGACCTTTCTCCAAGGAGTCGCCCATGTGGCTCCTCCTCATCGTTCTCCGATAGATCCATGGGATCTCAATCTTGTTCTTGGCGCTCTCCAGAAGGCGCCGTTCGAGCCGATTCAGGACATCCCTCTGTCTTTTCTTTCATGGAAGGTGGCTTTTCTGATCGCCATTACTTCCATCAGGAGAGTTTCTGAGCTGGCGGCCTTATCCTGTCGTTCTCCTTACCTTATCCTCCACCAAGATAAGGTTGTTCTCAGGCCAGTTCCTTCTTTCCTTCCAAAAGTGGTATCCCCCTTTCACATTAACGAAGATATCGTCCTTCCATCATTTTGTCCTGCGCCTGCTCATCCTCTGGAAAAGTCGCTCCACAAACTGGATGTAGTGAGAGCCTTGCGTGTTTACCTTGCCAGGACCGCTTCCTTTCGCCAATCTGATTCCTTGTTGGTCATTTCTGAGGGTCGCCGGAAAGGTCTTCCGGCCTCCAAGTCCACAATTGCTCGTTGGATTCGGTCTACCATCCTGGAAGCCTATCGTCTTCAGGAGAAACGGCCTCCTCCGGGGGTGAAAGCCCACTCCACCCGAGCTGTAGGGGCTTCTTGGGCTGTGCGACACCAGGCTTCAGCCTTACAACTTTGCAGAGCCGCGACCTGGTCATCTTTGCACACCTTCGCGAGTTTCTACAGGGTTCATACCCAGGCCTCGTCTGATGCAGCTCTTGGTAGGAAGGTGCTGCAGGCGGCGGTGGCGCATCGACCGACTTAAGCCCTTCCTTATTTCGTTCCTTTATTGCTGTTCCCACCCTCGGGACTGCTTTGGAACGTCCCATGGTCATCTGTGTCCCCCAATAAGGCGATAAAGAGGGATTTTGGGTTCTTACCGTAAAATCTCTTTCTTGGAGTCTTCATTGGGGGACACAGCACCCGCCCTGTTTAATCAGTACCGTGTTGGGTCTGAGAGTCCCTTGTTGAGTTGGTACATATGTTTATGGTTTTGGTTGCTTCTCCTACTGCTTTTTTCACCAACTGAGGTGCTTGGTGCCTGTCGGTGGTTGTATACTGCCGGGGAGGAGCTAAGTTTCTTGTTTTGCATAGTATCAGCCTCCTAGCAGCAGCAGCATACCCCATGGTCATCTGTGTCCCCCAATGAAGGCTCCAAGAAAGATTTTACGGTAAGAACCCAAAATCCCTCTTTCTTTGATATGACTTGTGTTTATTTGTGAAAAAAAGGAAATTTGGTGAAAATTTTGCAATTTTCCATCTTTGAATTTTCATGCCCTTAAATCACAGAGATACGGCACACAAAATACATAGTAAGTAACATTTCCCATATGTTTACTTTACATCAGCACAATTTTGGAACCACATTTTTTTGTTTGTTAGGAAGTTATAAGGGTTAAAAGTTGACCAGTGATTTCTCATTTTTGCAACATCATTTTATTTTTACGGACCACATCACATTTGAAGTCACTTTGAGTGGTCTATATGATAGAAAATACCCAAAAGTGACACCATTCTACAAACTGCACCCCTCAAGGTACTCAAAACCACATTCAAGAAGTTTATTAACCCTTCAGGTCCTTCACAGGAATTTTTGGAATGTTTAAAAAAAAAAATGAACGGAATTTTTTTGTGAAAAAAGTTAAATATCAGATCCAATTTTTTTTTATTTTCCCAAGGGTAACAGGAGAAATTGGACCCCAAAAGTTGTTGTCCAATTTGTCCTGAGTACGCTGATACCCCATATGTGGGAGAAAACTACTGTATGGGTGAAACTCCTCTTGCAGTCTCCGGCTAATTAAAAAACTCCTACATTTTTTTACCTAAATTTGTGAGTCACTTTGTACACAGCGTGCTCCTCGCGCTGGATATCTTTGATCCATGAAGCATGGCCCCTGCTCACACCCTGTAACATATGTCTAAATTGGAAGTAACAACTCTGTTCACTCAGTGTCTTCACTTAGGAATGACAGGTGTTTTTCTTTGGCCGGCGATCAACATCTGACTTTTAGAGCTTGACCTACAAAGTCTGTCTTCGGTGCTTGAACTAGGTAGTCGAGGCGTCCCCAGGATCAGACCGCTCTGAGGTACAATGAGCACAATGTTGTACAGGAGCCCGTTTTTTTGCCCACATATCCTCTTTCTTTCACATCCTGGCGTCAACTGACTTGTGCTTCGCCGTCCCGGTCTTTTATAGTTAGCAACCGTGCCACAGCTGTCACCTGACCCGCTGTTCCCCCCCAAAATTATTCCCTCCAGGGAACACACTCTCTGTCCTTTAGTTCCTGCCAATCCAGTGCAACCAGCAGATGGCGGCATTTACTTGCAGGTGCTGTGCAATGTTGACTGAATGCATCTTCCATTTACCACCCCATTACAACTGAATACAGGTTTGGTAGAATTTTGATTAAATTGAGATTGAAAGATCAGTCCAGGGGGAAGAAGTAAATTTCTTTGATAAGATATATTGCAAAGTTCATGATTTTCATTTGCACTATTAACAAAATAAAAATTAAAATGATGGTTATGCAACACCCGCAAGGGCTGGGATACTCGGTACCGGGCCGGTCATTTCTTAAATGGGATGTCACGTCAGCTGTAACCCAGTCCGTAGCCCTGGGCGTGCAATGAAAAGAATAAGGGGATGATTAAGTTTATGAAAGTTTGTGACGCCTCCTGTGGTATTCAGCAAGTAAAGGTGTTAGCCGACGCTGCAGATTCAGTCCACAGAGGTAGATGTTAATGCAGCAGAGCTATTCCCCAGGGCAGATTATGGTGTAGAATGATGGTGGTTGTAGTGCAGGGCTAGTAATGCAGCAATAAATTGGAGGACACAGCAAAGTGCAGTTTTCATAAGTATTACAGTTCAGATGGTACAAACCCCAGCTGGTGGTGATATGTCCTCAGGGATAGTGGTCCAGACAACTCTCGGGTAGCTTGGGGTGCACGTTGCCAGGGCTTCCTTAGATGTTCCTTTCCTGGCCGTCTCAGTATGCTGGCTACCACCTCTCCTGCCCTGCGTCTTCATACACAGTGTCCCGAGCCAGCAGACTGATCTTGTCGGGCGACGATCAGGCCCCTGGATCCTATATGTGTGCCTTTTTAGTGAATATGTATGGATGTGGCTGCAGCACCTGCAAATACTGCAGCCTCCTGTTTCCTAGCTGAGTCCTTAGTTTCTCCACTAATTTTGGGGCTGGTCCCCTTAGTGCCACCTGGTCCCTCTACCTGGTGAGGGGCAGGTGGATATGGGCCCCACGGATGGATTCTCACTATCCGTGCCCCTGAGACCTCTTCTTCCTCTCCACTACTGGAGCCTTTTCTTCCCTCTTGCTTCTCTTCCAGTAGTCTGGGACCAAGCTGCACTCATCTTCCCTTCTAGACTGTTCCTCTAGATTAATAACTCTCTGCTTACCACACTCTAACTTCCTCCACCCACACCCTCTACTTAACTCCACCTGGCCAGATGAGGACTAGTGTTGGATGCTGGGTGTGTGAGTCCTGGCAGTGCCCCTTCCTTACTTGAGGGCATAGTACCACACCTCTGAATGAAGTGCAGTACACTGTGGTGACTGAGATCGCAAGGGCGCCACAGTTACTCTTTGGATACTGTGCAATTTATGTTATAGCAACATCAAAGTATATAATGCCACCTAGACTGATCTACAACCAGTTCTATATTTAAATCTTTATTTTTAAGCACAACACGAATGTACCCCAATTTACTTCTTAGTAAGAAAATATGCTTATAAGCAGCCATGTGTGCAATGAGTATACAAAATAATCCCTCCTCACAATGCTATGTATATACTGCTGTGGTATAAAGATCCATAGAGGCTCAGATACACTTCTACATATTATTCACTGACTTCTTTATTAACTTAATTCAAGGTGTTTGATGTAAAAGTTCTCATAGAAGCCATATAATATACTTAAAATGTGGCCATGATGATAAGGGGCCCTTGACTCACGAAGAGTCAACCTTCAGCACTCAGGAAAGGAAAAACCACCAATGGTGGAAACCTCTAGGGAACCATGGCTGAAGGACTGCCTTTCCCTTAGGCTTTGGTTGTTCATTGATGAGAACAGAGGCCGAGCCTGGAATCTGCCTTATTGTGCAGTAGGAAACTCACTGGTTTCATCTAGCTGCAGAAATGTCCAGTAATGTCGAATTTAGTGGTGGAGACCAGAAACCGAGCCCGGAATCTGCCTCGTTGTGCAGTAGGAAACTCACTCGTTCAGTGAGTGGGTCTAGCTGCAGCAGTGTCCTGTAATGCCATATTCAGTGGTGGAGAACAGAAACCGAACCCGGAATCTGCCTTGTTGTGCAGTAGGAAACTCACTGGTTGCGTCTATCTGCAGAAATGTCCAGTAATGTCGAACTTAGTGGTGGAGAACAGAAACCGAGCCCGGAATCTGCCTCTTTTGCAGTCGGAAACTCACTCATTCAGTGAGTGGGTCTAGCTGCAGAAATGTCCAGTAATGCCATATTCAGTGGTAGAGAGCAGAGACCGAGCCTGGAATCTGCCTCGTGCAGTAGGAAACTCACTCATTCAGTGAGTGGGTCTAGCTGCAGAAATGTCCAGTAATGCCATATTCAGTGGTGGAGAACAGAAACCGAACCCGGAATCTGCCTCGTTGTGCAGTAGGAAACTCACTGGTTGCGTCTATCTGCAGAATTGTCCAGTAATGTCAAATTCAGTGGTGGAGAACAGAAACCGAGCCTGGAATCTGCCTCGTTGTGCAGTAGGAAACTCACTCGTTCAGTGAGTGGGTCTAGCTGCAGAAATGTCCAGTAATGCCATATTCAGTGGTGGAGAACAGAAACCAAACCCGGAATCTGCCTCGTTGTGCAATAGGAAACTCACTGGTTGCATCTATCTGCAGAAATGTCCAGTAATGTCGAATTCAGTGGTGGAGAACAGAAACCGAGCCCGGAATCTGCCTCGTTGTGCAGTAGGAAACTCACTGGTTTTGTGAGTGGGTCTAGCTGCAGAATGTCCAGTAATGCCACATCCAGTGGGGGAGAACAGAAACCGAGCCCGGAATCTGCCTCTTTTTGCTGATGTAAAGTCGTCTCTAGCTGGATCCCATGTCAATTGTGGGTTCACAGCGAGACCCCGCTCTGCCTCACCTACAATAGAAATGTCACAACATTAAAGATGACTATACGGATATGGAGACAGATTATATTGAGCAAGGCAGCTGGAAAAGTTTATATGTCATTGATTATTTCCAGATAATATTGTTTGTGGAGAACAACAAGCATAGGGAGACTTAAAGGCCATGCAATGCGTCCCGTGGAATTTGAATAAGTAAATAGCCTATTCAGAGAGGAAAAGGACAAGAACTCTCTCAAATTTCTAGGGAAGATTTGTCCACAAGGAAAAACCTAAACCCTTAAACCCCATCTCAGAGGTCTCTCATTCAGGAAAATCAGATCTCCTGCTTTGCACAGAAGAGAAGCAAACACCCTGAAACACATCTGCAAAGGGAATTTCTGCTTTGGCTTCTTATCCTATGTTATGTGCCAAGGTTTTTTTAAAGAGTCGTCTTTGCCTTTTAAGATTGCTACTTTGAATAGGTGACACTAGTGTTCATGTCCACAGACTCTCTGAAGAGACTTCTTACATTATATTACAGCTCTAGTCTTTACACTCAGTGAAGTGATCCTAGCCTTACAGGCCATCCTCTGACAGATTGACTACTAGATTATTCATTAGTCTCTTATTAAAAGGAAATGGATTTTAGAAACTAACAGAACCAGTATGGAAACCATATATTTCTGGTACCAGCTAGACTCCTTACAAAGACCTGTTTTGGCTCCCAGTCTGAAGCTTTAGCTTGCACAAATAAAAATATTCTTATGAATATTTAGCTCTTCAGTGATAAATTTCTAATTAGTTATCCCACTGCCTGTTAATGCTAGAACATAACATACTGTATATCATTAAACATATATTTAAGTCTTAAGAACTTACTGTTGGATTTGGCTGAGACGGGCTTTAAGTTCCACCCAGATATCAGAAACTTGAGGTGTAATTCGTGAAACAGGCGGAGGAGGTGGAATATGTTCTTCGTCCTCTTCTTGTTCTGTAAAATACACTGTTAGTGAGACTAGTTGATCATGAAAAGGACATTGATTCTTCTCTACAGTCAGCCTGGGGTTGGAGACCCCTAGCATACTAGGAAATGACTTTAAAGGCATATTGTCACCATGAAAACACAGTCCAATCTCCAAACATCATATAATAGATCAGGGGATGAGTAGATTGATGTAGTTCTGTGATAAAACATTTAGTATTACCTGTGTTTTATTCATTGATTCCATTGCTTTTTCTTGGATTTTTGGGCCAATCGGCGGTACTATCAGTGACTGACATATGTCTTTGCACAAGTGTCTATACAAAGGTCTGTCAATCACGGATAGGACTGCCCACTGGACCGCAAATCCCAGAAAGAGCAGAAGTTTAAATATCATAGGTCATGTCCCTGCATTACATGCAGGCTACTATTCTGAGGCCTCATGTTTTCAGGCACATGAGCTGATCTGATCAGCCGACATGTGCCCCTAACAGCCGTGGGTGTAATCACAATCCACCCGTGGCTGTTAACCTGTTAAATGCTACTGTGAATCTCCAGCGGCGGCATTTATCATGGCCATGTCGGAAGCACGTCATTAATCTCGCCCATCGGCGCGCCCATCCCATGAATACAAGGTGCCAATGGGATAGCATGACAACCCGGGGTCTGCAAGAGACCCCTGTGGTTGTCATTGCTGATCTACTATGAACGCCGCCCTATGGCCAGCGCTTGTAGCAAATAATCAATTCTGCTACAGATAGTAAGGTTGAAGAGAACAGATGATTCCAGCTTCAAGTCTCCTAAACAGACTATTGAAGCAAATAAAAAATTTTAAAAAAGAAAGTTTGTAAAAATATTAAAAGTACTAAAAAAAAGTCTAAATCACCCCCTTTTGCCCCATTCAAAATTAAGCAATAACAGAAAAACAATATACACATATTTGGTATTGATGCGTTCATAAATGCCCGATCTATCAAAATATTAACATCTATAACCTTCTGCATGAGTCGGTGTGGAGGTAGAGGCAGCACAACTGAGGTTATCTGTGTCACATTACAAACCCTTCCATCAGCTATCATCCTTCTTTGATAGCACAGTCACCCCATCTCTGCCAACCTGCCTTTTCCCCACACTGTCTGTCCAGAGATGCATCAGTCATCATCACACTAATGTCTGATGCAAAAATAAAAAAAATAACAAAATAGTTTTATTTCACTCTGCAGTCACTATTACATCATGTGACCAGTTCAACCATAAAACTTTGGTGAAAAGTCCTCTTTAAACTGCAAATCGATATCATACTGCTATAAAGTGTTTATGCAAACAAAGAAAGTTAAAATAACAGCTGTTTTGTAGGTTTTTGAGCGGGTGAAGTCAGCAATCTTTTCTATCAGGGACAAGACAAAATTAACTTACTGTCAGAGGTGGTGACCACGTCCTCATCTGGGCCCATATTGATTACTTCATCATCGGCATCAGGCATAGGGATCATGGTGCTTTCGAGAATCTCTCTCTTTTCCAACATAGGTGCATGATTGGCGTCATCAGTCACAATTTTTGTTTTGTCCTCATGTTTTCCTTTAATGTACAATATTGAAATTAGTATTAAAACCTTCCCCAAACAAAAGCTTCCATATGTTTATTGAAAAAAAACATTGAAACATTGGCTCAGTGGTTAGCACTACAGCCTTGCAGCACTGAGGTCCTGGGTTAAAATCCCACGAAGGACAACATTTGCAAGGAGTTTGTGTGGGTTTCCTCCGGGTTCCTCACACATTCTAAAGATGTACTGATTCGGAATCTTGATTGTAAGCCCCAATGGGGACAGTGATAGCAATGTAAAAAAAAGCGTTAATACTGCTTTTATTAAGCTCTTTTGTAAATTAGAAATATGTCATAAAAGCCCTGAGAACTTACTGTCAGAGGAGATGGCCACATCCTTATCTGTTTCAATATTGATGACCACATGATCTGGATCGGGAGTAGAGATGTCGGTGTTCTCAAGGACTCCTCTCTTTTTGACCATTGGTGCTGTTAAAGAGATCAAAGAAATCATAATTTTTTAAATTAAAATATTCTCCATGTTTCTTATAGATTATTACATCTACTGCTCCTTTACTGACAAGATACTTTAACAGCTTCACGACCGTCCACTGTAGATAAACGTTGACTCTTGCCGGGCTCTGTGCAGCACCGATGTTCGTCATGACATGGTCGGTGGTCCCGCAGCGCTCATGACCCCCAGGGTACTGCAAGCACTGCTATTCCAGTGCAGAGTGATAGGTCTGACAGGTGTCATCATCGTGACCTGATTGGATCAGGTCCCCATGATGTTAACCCTTAGTTACCGTCTAGATGCCGCAATCAATGGCGATAGCGGCATTTAGGAGACTCAGAGGGAGAGCGTTCCTTCACTTATCTCTACGGCGCTCCCGCGATGTCATCATGGGGGAGCCGAGAATTGTCATAGCATCATGTGACCGCCGGGTCTGCCAGCTCCGGGGGCCTGCTGAATTCAGTCACCAGCTGAGTCTAATAGGCGATCTGCCAGTGTAAAGCTAGCAGGTCTTATGCTTTACAATACATGTATATTGCAATGCACAAGACAAATGATCAAAAAAATAACAATTTAAATCCCATTTATATTTTAGACTAAGTCAAAAGGTAAATTTAAAAAATTTTAAACCAATAAATACGTATATTTATGTAAAAATTTAAAAAGTACACATATTTGGCATCGCCATGTCCAAAACGACCTGACCTATAAAACAGTCACACTAGTTAACCCCTTCAGTGCACACCGTAAAAAAACCACACAGGGCCAAAAAACTGTTCTATTTCTTAATACCACCAAAGAAAAAGTGGAATAAAATAGCAGCCAAACATAAAAGCCGGCTATAAATCTGGTATCACCGTAATCACACCAAACTGCAGAATAAAGTCTTCTTGTGGTCACTTTTGTGGAATTCCCACCATTTAGGCACCTCAGGGGATCTCCAAACGCGACATGGAGTCCACTATCGATTCCAGACAACTTTGCATCCCAAAAGTCAAACGGTGCTCCTTCCCTTCTGATCTCTGACGTGAACCCAAACAGTAGTTCTCTACCACATATGGGTTGTCGGAGTACTAAGGAGAAAGGGCACAACCAATTTTACGGTGCATTTTCTCCTGTTCGCCTTTGAAATGAAAAAATTGGGGCTGAAGTAACATTTTTGTGGGGAAAAAAGTAAAGTTTTCTTTTTTTTTTTCTTCCTCATTGGTTTAGTTCTTGTGAAGCACCTGAAGGGTTGATAAACTTTTTAAATTTGGTTTTGAGCACTTTGAGGGGGGCAGTTTTTAGAATGGTGTCACTGTTGGGTATTTTCTGTATTAAATGCTCCTCAAAGTAACTTCAAATGTGATGTGGTTTCAAAGATTCTGCTGATCATAGACCATTTTTGAAGGATGTTCTTCTATTAATTACATATCAAATGTCCCCAGAGTAAGTCACTACGTCATAAAGCGGACTGTTGCCAAGTTATAAAAAAGCAAAAAAATAACTATGTGCATATAGATTTTATAGTCTTGTCCAGGGTTAGAAAAAAAATATAACTGGTTTGTTGAAAAACAAGACCACCCCTGTCTACAGGTTGTGCCTGGTATTGCAGCTCCGCTGCGGTGAAGGGAATGGTATAGAGCTGCAATACCATGAACAAGCTGCAGATTTTGAAAGCACAGTTGTTTTTCTTATCCTGGAGAACTGCTTTAGGCCGGGGTCACACTAACCAACGCAAAATAACCTGGACCCATAGAAGCGAGTAATCGCGAAACGGCCGTTGTCCGGCACCTCCCTCCCCTAGCATTCCTCTAACGTCCTGCATGTCCACACATTTGATGGAATTTATGCGAAATAAAGACGCACAGTTTTTCAGCTTTATCGGTGAGTGCTGCATATTTCTTCTTTTTTCGATTCTATGTGTATATATCTATTCTTTCGTTTCTTTATTAAACCTGTCAGTGTGAGTTTACTGTATCGCGCACTGAATTGCCGGCTTTGCTAAAAGACACCGGGTGCGTATTTCTCGCAAGTCACACGTGTGGTCCGTGTGTAATCCGTATTTTTTGCGCACCCATAGACTTGCATTGGCGTACTACGGGCGTAGAACGCTGACAATCGCAGCATGCTGCGAGTGGCACGGAGCGTAGGATACGGAGGAGAAATATACGGCTGGTGCGAGGGACCTCATAGAGAATCATTGGTCCGTGTCTAATGCGGGCTTTTAGCGCCTCTCACTCGGCCGTATTCCTCGCCAGTGTGACCCCGGCCTTAGTGTCAGACAGGTTAGGCTGTACTTACCATAATAGAAACTAGATATAAAGCTATCTTCATCAGTATAACATTGAGGTTCACCATTTCTTCTGGCTTTTTCCTCTTTCCAGAAGCTTTAAAATAGTAAAATATAAGGTGTATTGTGAATTACAAGGTAACATATCTTTATTCTGCAGAATGAAATATAGACTCATATGTTTCCTCATTCATTCTGTCTCTTACATTCTGTAGAAACATTGGCAATAAGTAAAATGTTGGTATTTATCAACAATTTTTCATGTACATGAAAGTTCAATATGTGTGGATCACAAGGTCATATAAAGATTAGACATGAGTGGATTTATTTGAGTGGAATTGAATTCTGCTCATATTTTAAAAACACAGAATTTTGGAGAACACAGATTTTTTTTTTAATTCACTCCACGCGAATAAAGTAAAGTAGAAGCTAGCTGCAGCCGCCAGCTTGCGAGAACAGTAGAGGGCTGGCAAAAAGTTGAGCTCGCCTCTCTGACCGACTTCCGCTGCTTTATGCCCGATGGCCAGTTTTCCACTCTATCATCGGGCCTCACCTCTGGCCAAGTGTTCCCTTTGGGCTGGAACTTTGGCTACAAGCGGACACCAAAAGGTTTCTACTCATGCAAGTCCCAACCAAGAGTCAACACTGGGCCGGAGTTGCGGCCAGAGAGCAGTGGGGACTTCCGGAGAGGGGCTAGGTAATGTATGAACTTTATTTTCTTCTTATATCCTACATTTATTATGATCTGGGACTGGGGAGACCCCAGACCATAATAGGGAACAATCAATTTGTGAAGAATAATTTTGCTGTGAATCGAATCTCTAAATAAAATCTGCATGATTTGGCAGAATTTTGTCGGAGCCTCTCGTCTTTAATAAAGATCTAATTTATTTTTACAGACTCCCATGTACAATATAAATAATCCTTTACAATACTTACCTATGTGCGCTGACACAGCAGACAGCAAAGAGTGCTCCAATGATTAATATGAAGAAGGCGTAAACTGTCAAATATAGGACGAAATCCCAAGAATACGTGCGAGGAACAGTACCGTCCACTGAAAAAAATGAAAAAGAAGAAAGAATATATATTATATATATCCAATATCTTGTCTGGAATTCACTATGCCATCATTATCGAGGCAGTCCTATAAAGGGAATCTGTCACCAGGCTTTTGCCATCTTATCGGAGAGAACCATAATGTAGAAGCACAGACCTTTATTATAGCGATGTGTCAATTACTGGACGGCTTCAATACAATCAGTATTTTACCAGCAAATGATTATCACTACAGGACAACTGGTCTTGTGCCTCCTAGTCCAACCCGGCCTCCCGCAATATACAATGTGAGCATAAAGCTGTGGCGGGGTTATACACAGCTCAAAAACTGAGCTCTGCTCAATCTGCAGCAAAGAAAACTGTGAATCTATTATATATTCTATTGGACTGTAGACGATTAATAATATGGGACTTTAGTTTTCGAAAATTATGTCTCAGGGATGATGTGATATGAATAAATCTATAATAATAGATGCCCTAAGCAGCTTCCGGTTGTAACAACTTCCGTCCAGTTGTAACTGGTGACGTCACCGCACACCTCTTTCCATGTTAACCCTCAACACACACACTCAACACACACACTCAACACACACTCCTCTCACCTTTCACCATCTCCACTCACTCTTTCACTCCACATACGACCCTTTCTCTCACTCCGTCTCTCATACTCACGCCGTCATCGCCGCTGATCCACGATCCCCGACATCTTCTTCCGCCGGCGCCATCCTGGATCCAGACGTCCTCCACACCGGCGACATGTTCTTGCGGCGACGCCATCTTGAGTATCGTGAAATCCCGGGATACTCAAGATGGCATCGCCGCAAGAGCATGTCGCCAGCGTGGATGCCGTCGGGATCCAAGATGGCGTCGGCGAAATCTCGCGAGATGACGGCGTGAGTATGAGAGACGGAGTGAGAGAAGGGGTCGTATGTGGAGTGAAAGGTGAGAGGAGTGTGTGTGTTGAGGGTTAACATGGCAAGAGGTGTGATGCTATTGCATCCTCCCGATGCGATAGCATTGGGCCATAATCTAGTCTATTATATAAAGCTCAAGTGTGTGTATGTATGTCCGGGATTGGCATCCGCACCGTCGCAGCTACAGCCACAAAATTTTGCACAGTCACACGTCTGGACCCCGAGAGCGTCCTAAGCTATGTTGTGAGGCGAAATTTTAACCCCGGGCGTTCCAATTCACCAAACAATTTTGCCCCTATCTACATAATGGGGAAAAAGTGTGTATCAAGCCCCGCCCCTCATTATGATGTCATAATGGTTGACTATGGGATGGAGGATGTGTGATGGGTATATGGGCACTGGACTATGGGATGGAAGATGTGTGATGGGTATATGGGCACTGGACTATGGGATGGAGGATATGTATGACGGGTATATGGGCACAGGACTATGGGATGGAGGATGTGTATGATGGGTATATGGGCATGGGACTATGGGATGGCGAATATGTATGATGGGTATATGGGCACGGGACTATGGGATGGAGGATGTATGATGGGTATATGGGCATGGGACTATGGGATGGCGAATATGTATGATGGGTATATGGGCACGGGACTATGGGATGGAGGATGTGTATGATGGGTATATGGGCATGGGACTATGGGATGGCGAATATGTATGATGGGTATATGGGCACGGGACTATGGGATGGAGGATGTATGATGGGTATATGTGCATGGGACTATGGGATGGAGGATGTATGATGGGTATATGGGCACAGGACAATGGGATGGAGGATGTGTATGATGGGTATATGGGCATGGGACTATGGGATGGCGAATATGTATGATGGGTATATGGGCACAGGACTATGGGATGGAGGATGTGTATGATGGGTATATGGGCATGGGACTATGGGATGGCGAATATGTATGATGGGTATATGGGCACGGGACTATGGGATGGAGGATGTATGATGGGTATATGTGCATGGGACTATGGGATGGAGGATGTATGATGGGTATATGGGCACAGGACAATGGGATGGAGGATGTGTATGATGGGTATATGGGCATGGGACTATGGGATGGCGAATATGTGTGATGGGTATATGGGCACTGGACTATGGGATGGAGGATGTGGGATGGGTATATGGGCACTGGACTATGGGATGGAGGATATGTATGACGGGTATATGGGTACAGGACTATGGGATGGAGGATGTGTATGATGGGTATATGGGCATGGGACTATGGGATGGCGAATATGTATGATGGGTATATGGGCACGGGACTATGGGATGGAGAATATGTATGATGGGTATATGGGCATGGGACTATGGGATGGAGGATATGTATGATGGGTATATGGGCATGGGGCTATGGGATGGAGGATGTATGATGGGTATATGGGCATGGGACTATGGGATTGTGGTTATGTATGATGGGTATATGGGTACGGGACTATGTAATGGAGGATAATTATAGTTTGCTATAACTAACCACAGTTAGTTTCTATGCCCGTGCAGCGCCAGGATCTTCAGCTAGTAATAGATATAATGGACAATATAGAGATCTACCCAGTGGCTTAAGTAGAGGCCGATGTGTCCCAGTGAGAAAAAGTTAACCTGGGCCCCCACCTGCATATTTGTCAGATGTATGGTCCCTTACAGCATTCTAGATCCTGTGAAGACCTCATATGTGTTTCCCCTCTCATGTAAAATGTCCCCATCCTGTAATAAAGTCCCCGATTGTGGCCCTTAATGCAATAATATCACCCATCCTGGCCCCTTCCTGTAATAATGTCCCCCATCCTGGACCTCATTCAGTAATAATATCCACCATCGTGATATAAAGTCTTCATCCTTGGCCCCTTCCTGGTATAATTTTTCCCTTTCCTGGTATAATGATCTCAATCCCGGGCGTCTCCCTGGTGTAATGTCTCCCATCCTGGTCCACTTGCAGTAATATATGTCCCCCATCCTGGTACATTTTTCCAGTAATAATGTCCCTGATCTGCAGCATGACGTCACTACCATGCGCCGCTCGGCTGATATTTGTGCCGCAGTGCATTTCCGCTCAGTGTGTGTCTGCAGGCCCACTCGGGCGCTGCTGCATTCACTGTGACCTTGATCTGTAATGCCCCTGGATCTATCTTTTTATATCCAGGCATGGAAGGATCTCAAAAGGGCCTGTGTGTCCAGAGGAGAAAAAGTTTAAAGGCATCTGGAGGCTTTTCCATGAATAGATAATATGACTAGATATCTGCACTAGATTACTGGAGAAGAGGGAGTGATCCAGGAGTGTACTCTAACTGCAGGATTTATTAGGAAGGAACATTGGCTGCAGAATATAGGGCTTACTTCAGATTAATACTAGCAGATAATAGATAGCCTATCCACATAACTCTGTGACTTACAGTTACAATCACGTATTTTGCACTGTTCCGTGCGGAGGACACACTTGTCCTGTCCCTGTTTGCAGCCTCTGGTGACATAGATCTCCCTGGTACCAATGCCTGACAAAAAGAGACATCAATTAGTTGGAGGAAGACGCTGTAGAAACTTTTCTCAAGGTATCAGGGCAATTCTCGGTAGTCTTCTAGTGGAGGAGAACATCATATATTTACAGCTACTAATATATACATTATTCATTGCACAGGGGGTGTTTGGTGTTCCGGCGAGGATATGTCCCAGACTGGTGCGCAGGTTTGGCGGTGCTCAGCAGTGCCAGGGGCTACGGCAAAATTTTGTGAAAGCCCCGGAGCTCCCCCACATCCATTGCTCCGAAGTGCTTATCTCCGAGAAATTCCATCGCAGTCTGGCGTTGCAATTTGGGCAGGGGGCTACATTTTGTGAGCGCCCCAAGCCCCCCGCACTTTTATTGCCTCGATACTGTGGCCTCCAGGATAACGGCCGCTTGAGGTGGCGCATGCGCAGATTGAGATCTCAGCATCTCGGAGCAGAGATCTCAATCTGTGCATGCGCCGCCTCCGGCGGTCATTTTCCCAGAGACCAGATTGATTACCCAGGCGCACATTGAGATCCTGGCAACAATATCTCGTCCCGAGATCTCAGAGCCAAGATCTCAACCTGTGTATGCGCTGCCTCTGGCGGCCATTTTCCCAGAGGCCACAGCATCGAGGCAATAGAAGTGCGGGGGGCTCCGGGCTTCCACAAAATGTTGCCGGAGCCCCCTACACCACCAAGCACCGCCGCACCAGGCTGGGATGGGAGCGAGATCATCGCCCTGCAGCGTTGGACCACCGGAAGAATCGGCCGACTCCTGCTGCCACCACGCTAACTATAAGTTTATTCTGACTATAAGACGCACCCCCATTTTCCCAAAAAACATTTTGGGAAAAAGTGCGTCTTATAGTCCGAAAAATACGGTATCATGTGACTTATTAATAATCTTAGCCACTCAATAACAGTTACATAAGAGCGAATATTCGATATCTCTAATGAAGCAGAGTCTGACACCAATCATATTAGGCTGGGTCCTATTAGTGATTTTCAGTAGGTTCTGGTGCCAGATGTGAAATGTTGTATGTGAAGGTTATATCTTAATTGTGAGTTACTTACCGCAAGTTTTTGAGCATGGACCATAGATTGGGTGATTAATGTTGCCTAGAAAATAAAAGTAGACATTAGAGAAGATCTCTGCTGACAAAACGAGAAGCGACATGTATTTCCTATACCTCCGTTCTGTTATATATAGGAGTTATTGTGTCCAGCCCAAGGTATTACATCTCTATGTCTTATCTATATATTATTTGACTAAATGCTTGTATCAGTCCTCGCCATGTATTTAACATTCGATCCTTCATGACCTATACCGTACATGTACGTCAGAGGTCGTGTCCTTGTCTTTAACGCCGTTCACACGCCGAGCCTGCATGTTTCCCGGCAGTTAAAGGCTGATTCATGTGATTTTAACAGTCGTGGATGGAGCTCCACCCGTGGGTGTTAACCTGTTTAATGCCCCTATGATTCTCTGACAGCGGCATTTAACACTTGTCGGTAGGGGGGTGTCATATCACAAAGCTGATCGGCGTGCCCGTGACATGTGGGGTGATGATGTGTTGCCGTGACAGCTGAGGGTCTGCTGAAGACTCAGTGTTTGTTGTGAGGATCCTCCTGTGAAAGTCAGCCTGTAGCTGGCGTTCATAGGAGAACGTGGTTTTAGCTATACAGAGCAGTGTTTATCCACAGCTATGTACAGAGCACAATCAACCAGACAGTCGCAGCTTCAAGTCCCTAAAGAGGACTATTGAGTGCAGTAAAAATACAGTAAAAAATGAAAAAAGGTCATTAAAAATTAAACACTTAACAAATGTGTATTTAGAATTATTTTTTTTATTGCTTCATTTGTAAAAGATCGATCTATCAAAATCTAGAATAAATTTATCTGATCAGTAAACGGCATAATGTGAAAAAAAGATAAAAATCACCAGAATAAAAAATTTTGGCAGCCGCTACATTGCAATAAAAGGAGATCAAAACATTGAATCTACTCCAAAATGGTGTTAGTAAAAATGTCATCTCAGGGCGCAAAAAATAAGCTAAGCCTTCACCCAGCCTCATGGGGTTAACCCCATATTGGGTGAATATTTGGAAAAGTTCTTACCTGCTGGGATTCTAAGCTTGGGCCCGGAATCATGGCGGCCGGTGCTGATAGGCGCGCCTTCCACAGCTGTTAATAGCAAAATCACGATTAAAAGAAATCGAAAAAGCATTTCAGCCTGGAGAAATATCGCTAATGTGTAACACACAGTGAGTCTCTTCAGACAAAGCCTCTTCCTGCAGTGTCACTCCCTATAACCACACATTCCGTGATGTCACAATGGAGATCTCAGTGTGACATCACGGAACACGAGTGATGTCACAATGGGTCAGATAACTGCAACTACTAAACATGGAGCAGCGTCATCAATCTGAATATGATTAATATAATATTAATGTATAAGGGCCAAGCCACATTAGAGGATATTATGAATGTATAGGGGCCTTATAAAGAGACATTATTCATGTGTTGGGCCACAAGGAGACATCACTACTACTGGGCCACATAGGGTGGCAATATTAACTCATGGTGAACACATACGGCAGGGGTGGGGAACCTTTTTTCTGCCGAGGGCCATTTGGAATTTTATAATAGCGTTCGGGGGCTGCATAAAATTATTAATAATGATGAGCGAGTATACTTGTTGCTCGGGCTTTTCCAAGCATGCTCTGGTGTCCTCTGAGTATTTTTGCCTGCTTGGAGATTTAGTTTCTGTCGACGCATTTGCATGCTTTGCAGCTGCTGGACAGCCTGAAAACGTGGGGATTCCTTAACAAACAGGCATTCCTCACATGTATTCAGGCTGTCCAGCAGCCACAAATCATGCAGCTGAGGCGACGAAAACTAAATCTCTGAGGTCCCAAATAGGCAGGCAAATGTCACTATTAGGCAGCACAGGTCCCCAATAGGCAGCACAGGTCCCCCAATAGGCAGGTAACTGGCCCCAATAGGCAGGTAAATGTCACTATTAGGCAGTATAGGTCCCCAATAGGCAGCACAGGTCCCCAATAGGCAGGAAAATGTCCCCAATAGGAAGCACAGGTCCCCATTAGGCAGCATAGGTCCCCAATAGGCAGGCAAATGTCACCATTAGGCAGCACATGTTCCCATTAGGCAGGCAAATGTCCCCATTAGGCAGCATAGGTCCCCATTAGGCAGCACAGATCCCCATTAGGCAGCATAGGTCCCCAATAGGCAGGCAAATGTCCCCATTAGGCAGCATAGGTCCCCAATAGGCAGGCAAATGTCCCCATTAGGCAGCACATGTCCCCATTAAGCAGCACATGTCCCCATTAGGCAGCACAGAATGACCTGGTGTTGAACACAGTGACTCCTGGATGGCCCCCAGGCCCCGCACACACAGCAGCACACGGTCACCACCACACCGGTGATCGGGGTGATGAAGATGGCAGGGCGCAGACCAGTCCAGCGCAGCTCACACTCTGGCGCGCAGTTACTCGTCCTCTTCATTAGTATCAGTGCACGGGGGCCGCTGGGGTCCAGCGGGGTGTGCTCAGTCCCCGTCAGTGCGTGCACGTATCAGTGCGTGGTATCCAGCGGGCGGGGCTAGGAAGCAGAGCAAGAGTCCTCTGCTCTCTGACTCCTGCAACAAGGTACCCGATCGCGGCTCTGGAGCGGCTGCGGGCCTGATCAAATGATATGGCGGGCCGTATACGACCCGCGGGCCGGGCGTTCCCCACCCCTGACATAGGGGGACAGTTTTACCAGAGGAGTGCCACATAGGGGCCAATATTAATGTATGGGGGCAGCATATGGGGACATTATTCCATATAAGTATGGAATGGATAAGGCAACTGTTAGGTGGATTCAGAATAGCGACCAGAATGGTGACCGGTCTGCAAACCCTGTCTTATGAGGAAAGGTTGCAGGATTTGGGAATGTTTAGCTTACAGAAGAGAAGACTGAGAGGAGACTTAATAGCTGTCTACAAATATCTAAAGGGCTGTCACATTGTAGAAGGATCAACTTTATTCTCATTTGCACAAGGAAAGACTAGAAGCAATGGGATGAAACTGAATGGGAGGAGACACAGATTAGATATTAGAAAAACTTTTTGACAGTTAGAGTGATCAATGAGTGGAACAGGCTGCCATGAGAAGTGAGTTCTCCTTCAATGGAAGTCTTCAAGCAGAGGCTGGACAGACATCTGACTGGGATGATTTAGCGAATCCTGCTTTGAGCAGGGGGTTGGACCAGATGGCCCAGGAGGTCCCTTCCAACTCTACCATTCTAGGATGCTATTACTATATGGGGTCCAGGTAAGGGGACAATATTACTGTATATGGGACACATAGGAGGAAATGATTAATATATTAGGAGCACATAGGGGGACTTAATTAATTTTTTAATTAATTTGTTTCTTGTATGTGGTAGTATTGGTACACTGTGTGCAACACTATTGAAGGGCTGATCCGGGACTTTAACGCTGATGGGATGTCCTTAGGCTGAGTCAATAAATGTCTGATCATTGGGGTGCTTCACCTGGTACCCCCACCAATCAGCTGTTCCTCGTGTCAGATAAGGAGCCAAGGGGTAACATTTCTCCTTGTGGAGAGTGACATAATCAGCATGCTGAGATGAGGAGACTTTTAAGCCTCAATACTCCTCTGGGAAATATGCAAATGGTCTGTTCAGAGAGGAAGAGAACTAGAACTCTCGTGCCATTTATAGAAAGCAGCAATCCTAAAAGTCAATGTCAACCCTTTGGGAGCTGCACATCTCCATCAACTGTACAGTGGCTGCGGCAGAGTCCTGCACATCCACCAGCAATTGAAGGACAGATGTGCAGTATCCGAGGCTGTGACCACTTTTCCCATCAACAGAGCTGTGCAACTCTGAAATGAGTGCCGTAGTTCCAGTCACCGAGCTGTAATGTGACTAAAATTAGGCGACATGCATACATCCGGCCACATTCCAACTAGACGCGCAGAGCCGCGCTCCATTTACTGGTATTGAGCATCAAAACAAGATGGAGGGCACCATCATACACAAGAATCGACCTGTAGCATGTCAAAACATTACTAAATTATACAAAGGAACAGAACCAGGTAAACCATCAGGGATCAGCCTAATAAATGTAATTACTTTATTGGTATGCATAGAACCATACAGAATAATTAAAAAAATATTTTAAAGTCAAAAAGACACAAATGCTCGCATTGCGCCTGTGACTTGCCTTTCCTTCTACCACAAAAAATAAAGATGAAAAACACTAGAGCCTCTTGTCCAGAGATTTGTGAAAACGACTCTGTGATCAGCACCAAGCATACAGAATGTATGCACTCTATAAGGGCAACAAAGTAGTACACCCGTCATATGCTAAAATATAGATATAGGTGTGACATGTAATCATGCAGGTTACATGGGGAATAGCCAGCAGTGCTGTGCACTCTGTTATTGTAGGCCCACATTAATTCGGGGAGATACTCAGGCCAGCGACCGGCTTCAGGTAAGCGTCCCGTGTCTGCCGCCGGCACAGAGCGCTAGGAACGACCTCTTCATCCCTATAGGGAGAGGAAAAACACTGAGGAATGGAGGTAGGAGGGACTATTTGACCTCTTTCGCATTTTCTGTCCCTATGAGGGTGAGGACGTCCTCCTGTGTGCTGTCGCGAGGGGTTACTGGAGAAATGGTCATGTCAGTGGAGCAGGAGGCTTCCCCTACATGGACTGTGGGACCAGACAGAAAGTGCGGTCAGACTGCAACGCTTCGCTTCTAACGCCATATTGGGTGGGGCAGCGAGGCATTTTGTGACTCGGCCTTTAGGTTATGTTTGCTTATAAAGTGCTAACCAAAATGGCCGCCACAACATGCTCCACGCCGCTGAATAATTAGTCAGATTTGACATTTGGGAGTCGTATTTATGAAGCCCACCGTTTTTAATCAATGGGGCGTCCCCCAGTTTTGCATGCTGGACTTCCGCTATAATATGTACCCCGGTTTTCTAAAGAAAATCTGATAGATGCAATATGGCGCGGTTCAGCAGGAACAGAAGCCCTTTGTTGCCCATAGTACCCAGAGCTCACCCCTCAGTAAGTAACAGAAAAGTAAAATATGGCCTCTAATTGGCCCAATTACCTCTCATACGGCCTCGAGTATTTTATGTTTCTGTTTTACCTAAAGATGCGTCAGCCACAATGGCGTCACTTGTATCATCCAAAATGGGCATGACCTTCACCCTCGTGGTCCTAGCTGTGCGGGCGGAGGAATAAAACACACATCAGCATGTACGCTACTCGCCTGTCACAGCACAATAAACTCTTCTTACCGTCAAGGTGACACATGAAAACTGTTGAAGATGTCATCAGTGGGATCTGATCAATGGGGCCAAAATGGGCCGGGCACAGAGTTACACAGAAGTGTTCCTACGGTCCATCCATTTATCCAAAAGCAGCAGTATTGGGATCACAAATACATGGGCCCACCCGAAATAAAGACAGACTGAACACTAGACCCCCTAAATATTTATTTTATATATACAGTATATATTATTATTTATTATTATAGCGCTATTTATTACATGTGAGGAGGGGTACACATAATACATACAAGTACAGTAATCTTAAACAATACAAGTCACGACTGGTACAAGAGAGAGGACCCTGCCCGCGAGGGCTCACAATCTACAAGGGATGGGTGAGGATACAGTAGGCGAGGGTAGAGCTGGTCGTGCAGCGGTTTGGTGGATCGGTGGTTACTGCAGGTTGTAGGCTTGTCGGAAGAGGTCGGTCTTCAGGTTCTTTTTGAAGTATATATAATATCTAATCAAACACACACACAAGCCAGGGTACACCCAACTGTATACATATCCAAGACCACAAGGCCAGTATCTCCTGTATACAGACCTCACTCGACACCAACCCCTCATATATAGACCCCCATGACGGAACCTAAACAGACCTGTACACCAGCAAAAGCCAGGCAGAACCCAACTGTATACACACAGACAACAGAGGAAAAATCCCCAGTACACAGGCAGAGACCAGACCAGGCCCTTTTATACAGACCCCCTGCATACAGACAGAACCCAAAAGCAGAACCCCAGCATGCAGACAGACCCGACTAGAACCCCTAGATGCAGACAGACCCCAGACTAGAACCCCTGCATGCAGACAGACCCCAGACTAGAACCCCTGCATGCAGACAGACCCCAGACTAGAACCCCTGCATGCAGACAGAACCCCAGACTAGAACCCCAGCATGCAGACAGACCCCAGACTAGAACCCCAGCATGCAGACAGACCCCAGACTAGAACCCCTAGATGCAGACAGACCCCAGACTAGAACCCCTAGATGCAGACAGACCCCAGACTAGAACCCCTGCATGCAGACAGAACCCCAGACTAGAACCCCTGCATGCAGACAGACCCCAGACTAGAACCCCTGCATGCAGACAGACCCCAGACTAGAACCCCTGCATGCAGACAGACCCCAGACTAGAACCCCTGCATGCAGACAGAACCCCAGACTAGAACCCCTGCATGCAGACAGAACCCCAGACTAGAACCCCTGCATGCAGACAGAACCCAGACTAGAACCCCAGCATGCAGACAGACCCCAGACTAGAACCCCTACATGCAGACAGAACCCCAAACCAGAACCCCTGCATGCAGACAGACCCCAGACTAGAACCCCTGCATGCAGACAGACCCCAGACTAGAACCCCTGCATGCAGACAGACCCCAGACTAGAACCCCTGCATGCAGACAGACCCCAGACTAGAACCCCTGCATGCAGACAGACCCCATACTAGAACCCCTGCATGCAGACAGACCCCATACTAGAACCCCTGCATGCAGACAGACCCCATACTAGAACCCCTGCATGCAGACAGACCCCATACTAGAGCCCCTGCATGCAGACAGAACCCAAAACCAGAACCCCTTCATGCAGACAGACCCGACTAGATCCCCTGCATGCAGACAGAACCAGAACCCCTGCATGCAGACCCCAGACTAGAACCCCTGCATGCAGACAGACCTGACTAGAACTGCTGCATGCAGACAGACCTGACTAGAACCGCTGCATGCAGATAGACCTGACTAGAACCCCTGCATGCAAACCCCAGACTAGAACCCCTGCATGCAGACAGAACCCAAAAGCAGAACCCCTGCATGCAGACAGACAGAACCCAAAAGCAGAACCCCTGCATGCAGACAGACCCCAGACTAGAACCCCTGCATGCACAGAACCCAAAAGCAGAACCCCTGCATGCAGACAGAACACAAAACCAGCACCCCTGCATGCAGACAGAACCCAGACTAGAACCCCTGCATGCAGACAGACCCCAGACTAGAGCCCCGGCATGCAGACAGACCCCAGACTAGAGCCCCTGCATGCAGACAGACCCCAGACTAGAGCCCCTGCATGCAGACAGACCCCAGACTAGAGCCCCGGCATGCAGACAGACCCCAGACTAGAGCCCCGGCATGCAGACAGACTCCAGACTAGAGCCCCTGCATGCAGACAGACTCCAGACTAGAGCCCCTGCATGCAGACAGACTCCAGACTAGAACCCCTGCATGCAGACAGACTCCAGACTAGAACCCCTGCATGCAGACAGACCCCAGACTAGAACCCCTGCATGCAGACAGACCTGACTAGAACCCCTGCATGCAGACAGAACCCCTGCATGCAGACAGACCCCAGACTAGAACCCCTGCATGCAGACAGAACCCCTGCATGCAGACAGACCCCAGACTAGAACCCCTGCATGCAGACAGACCCCAGACTAGAACCCCAGCATGCAGACAGACCCGACTAGAACCCCTAGATGCAGACAGACCCTAGACTAGAACCCCTGCATGCAGACAGAACCCCAAACCAGAACCCCTGCATGCAGACAGACCCCAGACTAGAACCCCTGCATGCAGACAGACCCCAGACTAGAACCCCTGCATGCAGACAGACCCCAGACTAGAACCCCTGCATGCAGACAGACCCCAGACTAGAACCCCTGCATGCAGACAGACCCCATGCTAGAACCCCTGCATGCAGACAGACCCCATACTAGAGCCCCTGCATGCAGACAGAACCCAAAACCAGAACCCCTTCATGCAGACAGACTCGACTAGATCCCCTGCATGCAGACAGAACCAGAACCCCTGCATGCAGACAGACCCCAGACTAGAACCCCTGCATGCAGACAGACCTGACTAGAATCCCTGCATGCAGACCCCAGACTAGAACCCCTGCATGCAGACAGAACCCAAAAGCAGAACCCCTGCATGCAGACAGACAGAACCCAAAAGCAGAACCCCTGCATGCAGACAGACCCCAGACTAGAACCCCTGCATGCACAGAACCCAAAAGCAGAACCCCTGCATGCAGACAGAACACAAAACCAGCACCCCTGCATGCAGACAGAACCCAAAAGCAGAACCCCTGCATGCAGACAGACCCCAGACTAGAACCCCTGCATGCAGACAGACCCCAGACTAGATCCCCGGCATGCAGACAGACCCCAGACTAGAGCCCCGGCATGCAGACAGACCCCAGACTAGAACCCCTGCATGCAGACAGACCCCAGACTAGAACCCCTGCATGCAGACAGACCCCATGCTAGAACCCCTGCATGCAGACAGACCCCATGCTAGAACCCCTGCATGCAGACAGACCCCATACTAGAGCCCCTGCATGCAGACAGAACCCAAAACCAGAACCCCTTCATGCAGACAGACCCGACTAGATCCCCTGCATGCAGACAGAACCAGAACCCCTGCATGCAGACAGACCCCAGACTAGAATCCCTGCATGCAGACCCCAGACTAGAACCCCTGCATGCAGACAGAACCCAAAAGCAGAACCCCTGCATGCAGACAGACAGAACCCAAAAGCAGAACCCCTGCATGCAGACAGACCCCAGACTAGAACCCCTGCATGCACAGAACCCAAAAGCAGAACCCCTGCATGCAGACAGAACACAAAACCAGCACCCCTGCATGCAGACAGAACCCAAAAGCAGAACCCCTGCATGCAGACAGACCCCAGACTAGAACCCCTGCATGCAGACAGACCCCAGACTAGATCCCCGGCATGCAGACAGACCCCAGACTAGAGCCCCGGCATGCAGACAGACCCCAGACTAGAACCCCTGCATGCAGACAGACCCCATGCTAGAACCCCTGCATGCAGACAGACCCCATGCTAGAACCCCTGCATGCAGACAGACCCCATACTAGAGCCCCTGCATGCAGACAGAACCCAAAACCAGAACCCCTTCATGCAGACAGACCCGACTAGATCCCCTGCATGCAGACAGAACCAGAACCCCTGCATGCAGACAGACCCCAGACTAGAACCCCTGCATGCAGACAGACCTGACTAGAACCCCTGCATGCAGACCCCAGACTAGAACCCCTGCATGCAGACAGAACCCAAAAGTAGAACCCCTGCATGCAGACAGACAGAACCCAAAAGCAGAACCCCTGCATGCAGACAGACCCCAGACTAGAACCCCTGCATGCACAGAACCCAAAAGCAGAACCCCTGCATGCAGACAGAACACAAAACCAGCACCCCTGCATGCAGACAGAACCCAAAAGCAGAACCCCTGCATGCAGACAGACCCCAGACTAGAACCCCTGCATGCAGACAGACCCCAGACTAGATCCCCGGCATGCAGACAGACCCCAGACTAGAGCCCCGGCATGCAGACAGACCCCAGACTAGAGCCCCGGCATGCAGACAGACCCCAGACTAGAGCCCCGGCATGCAGACAGACCCCAGACTAGAGCCCCTGCATGCAGACTCCAGACTAGAGCCCCTGCATGCAGACAGACCCCAGACTAGAACCCCTGCATGCAGACAGACCTGACTAGAACCGCTGCATGCAGATAGACCTGGCTAGAACCCCTGCATGCAGACCCCAGACTAGAACCCCTGCATGCAGACAGAACCCAAAAGCAGAACCCCTGCATGCAGACAGAACCCAAAAGCAGAACCCCTGCATGCAGACAGACCCCAGACTAGAACCCCTGCATGCACAGAACCCAAAAGCAGAACCCCTGCATGCAGACAGAACACAAAACCAGCACCCCTGCATGCAGACAGAACCCAAAAGCAGAACCCCTGCATGCAGACAGACCCCAGACTAGAACCCCTGCATGCAGACAGACCCCAGACTAGAACCCCTGCATGCAGACAGACCCCAGACTAGAACCCCTACATGCAGACAGACCCCAGACTAGAACCCCTGCATGCAGACAGACCCCAGACTAGAGCCCCTGCATGCAGACAGACCCCAGACTAGAACCCCTGCATGCAGACAGACTCCAGACTAGAGCCCCGGCATGCAGACAGACCCCAGACTAGAGCCCCTGCATGCAGACAGACTCCAGACTAGAACCCCTGCATGCAGACAGACCCCAGACTAGAACCCCTGCATGCAGACAGACCCCAGACTAGAACCCCTGCATGCAGACAGACCCCAGACTAGAATCCCTACATGCAGACAGACCCCATACTAGAGCCCCTGCATGCAGACAGACCCCATACTAGAGCCCCTGCATGCAGACAGACCCCATACTAGAGCCCCTGCATGCAGACAGACTCCAGACTAGAACCCCTGCATGCAAACAGACCCCAGACTAGAACCCCTGCATGCAGACAGAACACAAAACCAGCACCCCTGCATGCAGACAGAACCCAAAAGCAGAACCCCTGCATGCAGACAGACCCCAGACTAGAACCCCTGCATGCAGACAGACCCCAGACTAGAGCCCCGGCATGCAGACAGACCCCAGACTAGAGCCCCGGCATGCAGACAGACCCCAGACTAGAGCCCCGGCATGCAGACCCCAGACTAGAGCCCCGGCATGCAGACAGACCCCAGACTAGAGCCCCGGCATGCAGACAGACCCCAGACTAGAGCCCCGGCATGCAGACAGAACCCCAAACCAGAACCCCTGCATGCAGACAGACCCCAGACTAGAACCCCTGCATGCAGACAGACCCCAGACTAGAACCCCTGCATGCAGACAGACCCCAGACTAGAACCCCTGCATGCAGACAGACCCCATGCTAGAACCCCTGCATGCAGACAGACCCCATGCTAGAACCCCTGCATGCAGACAGACTCCAGACTAGAACCCCTGCATGCAAACAGACCCCAGACTAGAACCCCTGCATGCAGACAGAACACAAAACCAGCACCCCTGCATGCAGACAGAACCCAAAAGCAGAACCCCTGCATGCAGACAGACCCCAGACTAGAACCCCTGCATGCAGACAGACCCCAGACTAGAGCCCCTGCATGCAGACAGAACCCCAAACCAGAACCCCTGCATGCAGACAGACCCCAGACTAGAACCCCTGCATGCAGACAGACCCCAGACTAGATCCCCGGCATGCAGACAGACCCCAGACTAGAGCCCCTGCATGCAGACAGAACCCCAAACCAGAACCCCTGCATGCAGACAGACCCCAGACTAGAACCCCTGCATGCAGACAGACCCCAGACTAGAACCCCTGCATGCAGACAGACCCCAGACTAGAACCCCTGCATGCAGACAGACCCCAGACTAGAACCCCTGCATGCAGACAGACCCCAGACTAGAACCCCTGCATGCAGACAGACCCCATGCTAGAACCCCTGCATGCAGACAGACCCCATGCTAGAACCCCTGCATGCAGACAGACTCCAGACTAGAACCCCTGCATGCAAACAGACCCCAGACTAGAACCCCTGCATGCAGACAGAACACAAAACCAGCACCCCTGCATGCAGACAGAACCCAAAAGCAGAACCCCTGCATGCAGACAGAACCCAGACTAGAACCCCTGCATGCAGACAGACCCCAGACTAGAGCCCCTGCATGCAGACAGACCCCAGACTAGAGCCCCTGCATGCAGACAGACCCCAGACTAGAACCCCTGCATGCAGACAGACCCCAGACTAGAGCCCCGGCATGCAGACAGACCCCAGACTAGAGCCCCTGCATGCAGACAGACCCCAGACTAGAGCCCCTGCATGCAGACAGACCCCAGACTAGAGCCCCTGCATGCAGACAGACCCCAGACTAGAGCCCCTGCATGCAGACAGACCCCAGACCAAGCCCTCTATATACAGACAGAGCACAGACCCTTCTTTATACAGATTTAGCCACTCATTTCTGTGCTCCGCTGTTTTCGGTGCTCAGGAGCAGAGGGTGGGTTGCATTTTGGCATCCGGGAGATTTGCCACCTCCTCCAGGAGTCGGGGCGATCACTCCATCATGCAGTGCACCCATTAGTGGCAGCACCATACCTCTCGTCTATCAGTCCAGCCATAAGGAGGGTGGTTGTGGATCTGGTGTCAGCAGAGGGCGCTGCTTATCCCTCCTCCCTGCCACACTACTGAAATACTCAGCATGTCTCAGTAGTGCAGCCTCAGGCTCTGGGCCTGTAACTTCAACGGCTTATAGCTCAGCCTAGAAGAAAATTACTCATAAACCGTTTTCATATTCTTAAAGCGCCTGTACCAGAGAATGCTGGGAGTTGTAGTTTCGCAAAACTTACAGAAGTTCGGTTGTTATATTCTAACCATATACCACACAGACCACTCCTTCCAGCAGTCTGGTAGCTGACATTTAATTGAGTGAAGGGGGGTAAAAAAATAAAATAGCAGCCACAGACTAAGTCCCAGAATGCTTTGCAGTTGTGCCTGGTCTACGTAAAGTGTAATTCCCAATAGGTCCACTAGAGGAAGCTCATTGACACCCCATAAACATTCTATAGCATCTACAACCAATCATGTGACATCACCAACGACCCTTCCCACCACTGCCCAATAATAGGACGCCCAAAATACTGGTCAGAGTGCAAATATGGTGGTGCCCGCGGGTCTCTCCTCCCCCTTTGCCTTTCCCAGACGTGGCCTCTGGACTTTGGTCGCTCTATCCTGGGTAACACACAGGTATACTGCCACTTTGACAGCTGAAAAGGCAAAGAGAACGCTGATTGGTTCCCACAGGATCGACCCCCTCGACTTTTATTGGTTCGTTGTGCCCAACCCGTAACGAACCATCCGTCATCTTTACTAAGGGCAGTTCCCCCTTTTCCCACTATAACAAGTATTCGTTGTTGTGATGTGGCCCTCGCTCACGTGCCAGTCCAGCGTTATAATGGCGCCTCTTATGTACAGAAAATAACGCTACTACTTTTGAGGGCATTTTCCATCAACATCAATGGCTGCCGGCTCATCCTTGACTACTGTTTTTCAATTGGTCAGTGATTTGTCAGTATCCGTTCACGATTGGCTGCTCTGTTTTGGACGTGCTTGCGTCACACGTTGGTTGGCGGCGTCGGCTGGTTGGCGTCGCGCCGTGCTGAGCGCTGATTGGCTGGCTGTCAGCAGGTAATGGTGCGCGGCCCTGCCCTGCAGTGGGTGAGCTGTGCGGCCAGCCAGCCCCCTCAGCAGGATGGTGTTTGGGTGCAGGAGGAGGCTGTGGTGCGCACTGTCCTTCCTGGGAGCTGCGGCTGGCTGCAGAGTGGGTATGTGGGCACAGAGAGGGCAGCACGCCCAGCCTGTGCTTAGAATCTATGGAGAGAATTGTGGTGTGAGTTGTGGTCCTGTCCTGTGCCTGGGGGGATGTGTCTACTCACTGACAGCAAGCAGTGGTATTGCACATAGTGAGAGGTTGATAACTTTAGATAGTTGTCACATGACCATAACGAATAAAGGGGGTATAAAGTGGCCGAAAAGGAGGTCGGGATAGTCGGCCATATTACTGCCGCTCTGCTGCGCGCCTGCGGTACATAATGGTCCCTGTATGGGTGTATCCAAGACCTCCGGGCAGTGCGACGGGGTCACAGGCTCCGTCCTACCCAAGACCTCCGGGCAGTGCGACGGGATCACAGGCTCCGTCCTACCCAAGACCTCCGGGCAGTGCGACGGGGTCACAGGCTCCGTCCTACCCAAGACCTCCGGGCAGTGCGACGGGATCACAGGCTCCGTCCTACCCAAGACCTCCGGGCAGTGCGACGGGGTCACAGGCTCCGTCCTACCCAAGACCTCCGGGCAGTGCGACGGGGTCACAGGCTCCGTCCTACCCAAGACCTCCGGGCAGTGCGACGGGGTCACAGGCTCCGTCCTACCCAAGACCTCCGGGCAGTGCGACGGGATCACAGGCTCCGTCCTACCCAAGACCTCCGAGCAGAGCGACGGGGTCACAGGCTCCGTCCTACCCAAGACCTCCGGGCAGTGCGACGGGGTCACAGGCTCCGTCCTACCCAAGACCTCCGGGCAGTGCGACGGGGTCACAGGCTCCGTCCTACCCAAGACCTCCGGGCAGTGCGACGGGGTCACAGGCTCCGTCCTACCCAAGACCTCCGGGCAGTGCGACGGGGTCACAGGCTCCGTCCTACCCAAGACCTCCGGGCAGTGCGACGGGGTCACAGGCTCCGTCCTACCCAAGACCTCCGGGCAGTGCGACGGGGTCACAGGCTCCGTCCTACCCAAGACCTCCGGGCAGTGCGACGGGGTCACAGGCTCCGTCCTACCCAAGACCTCCGGGCAGTGCGACGGGGTCACAGGCTCCGTCCTACCCAAGACCTCCGGGCAGTGCGACGGGGTCACAGGCTCCGTCCTACCCAAGACCTCCGGGCAGTGCGACGGGGTCACAGGCTCCGTCCTACCCAAGACCTCCGGGCAGTGCGACGGGGTCACAGGCTCCGTCCTACATAGCTGACAAGTTAATTTCCCCTTTAAAAGTAGAAAACATAAATTCGGGCCTGTATGCGCTTAAAATCGGTGGAAAACTCCCCTTTCTGCCCCCCCCTCCCCCCTCCCCCCTCACCCCTCCCCCCTCACCCCTCACCCCTCCCCCCTCACGCGGATCCAGTGTGGCTCAGGAAGTGATGCCTGCTCCATTCTCAAATCAAAGGAGTGCTGCTGGGAAACAAAAGTCCCACCTGCCCGCAATCTGCAAGAACCACTTAGAGCTGAGCAGTGAGGGCGCAACCTATGCAGAGTGCAGCACCAGAGACAAGGTTATCATTGGCTACAGCACTCTGCATAGGCAGTAACAGATATGCCAGAAGCCGAGCAGCTAATGAATGGAAGCTGTATTGAACAACGAGCCCTGCAGTGCCCTATATGTGTCCATTTTCCTGTGTCGCTATATATGTGCCCTTATATCCATGTTGCCCTATATGTGCCCATTTTTCTGTTTAGCAATATATGTTCCCATATTTCCGTGTCTCCCTATGTATGCCATTTTTTCAGTGTCTTCCTATATGTGCCCATTTTCACTTGTTGCCCTGTATGTGCCCATTTTCTGGTGTTGCCCTGTATGTGCCCATTATCTCTTTTTCATAATTTTCCCTCTTTTATCACCATATTTGTGCCTATTTTTCTATGTTGCCTTGCAAGTGCGCATTTCCCACGTCCATTGGTTCCCAGCTTTGGAGGCTGCACTTCTGTGAATGTGTGTCGCTGCTGATATGACACGCGGGGACCTGCGGCTGCTGACATCACCACGAGCACCGTGTGCGGCACATTCATCAAACTGATTTCGCCCGAACTCTGAACTAAAAATGTTTGAACTATTGCAGAATTTTTGTGAAACTTGTTGAAAGTTGCATGAAAAGTTTGCTACTTATGGAGTTTATAAAAGGTCTCAGCCAGGTTCACCAACTTTTTGAAAAGTGAGTAAGGATTAGCCAAGATGGACTCGCTGAGAGCGGAAAACAGACTCCTCATCTTTGCCACTAAAGAAACAGTCTTACCTGCAGTCCTATGTAAAATAGGAGCAGTGTAGTAATATCATAGCATTCATTTACTGCGGGACCTGATAGGTGCCAGATTACCGGGCAGCCGTCGAAAAAATATGTAAAAATAAAAAATAAAAATTTAATGGTAGAAAACGTTCGAAAAACAACAGAAATAATGCAAGTGTAAGAAAAATGTGCTGGTTTATGTTATCTCATGTTGGTTCCTTTTACATTGTGAATTTCCTGCTGTAATGCAAGTGTAAGAAAAATGTGCTGGTTTATGTTATCTCATGTTGGTTCCTTTTACATTGTGAATTTCCTGCTGGGATAATATTTCTGTGCTGGTAAAAGTGCCGGACTATCAAATACTGGTTTCAAATGCCAGATTAAAAGATTGCCATAGCACATCTCCATAGTAAACAGCAAACTCGGCACTGCTACATCTGTGCATGTTTGTGTGTGTTTGGGCACAGAATCCAGTGAAGCCGAGCTGTCATCATGACATGGCATTTTCTTCTACAAACAGCCACGCAACCTTTGAGCCGGCGCCGTCACCCTATAAACGTTCTAGTTTTACAACTCGGTTTTTCAGTTTGTCAATAGTTTTGGGAAAGAAGAAAATTATTTACATTCCAAGGCTAAAAAATCTGCCATAACCTAAAACTTCTCGTAGCTGAGGTTTCGTTACAATTGAATCCTGTCTAGCCACCTAAACAGTCAGGGATCCAGCTGATACATCGTCCCTTACTATGATAGGAAAATTATCCATTTTCCTGTGTTCCTATATACAGTCATATGTAAAAGTTTGGGCACCCCTATTAATGTTAACCTTTTTTCTTTATAACAATTTTGGTTTTTGCAACAGCTATTTCAGTCTCATATCTAATAACTGATGGACTCAGTTATATTTCTGGATTCAAATGAGGTTTATTCTACTAACAGAAAATGTGCAATCTGCATTTAAACAAAATTTGACCAGTGCAAAAGTATGGGCACCCTTATCATTTTCTTGATTTGAACACTCCCAACTATTTTTTACGGACTTCCTGAAGCACTAAATTGGTTTTGTAACCTCATTGAGCTTTGAACTTCATAGCCAGGTGTATCAAATCATGAGAAAAGGTATTTAAAGTGGCCACTTGCAAGTAGTTCTCCTATTTGATTCTCCTATGAAGAGTTTCATCATGGGCTCCTCAAAACAACTCTCAAATGATCTGAAAACAAAGATTATTCAACATAGCTTTTCAGGGGAAGGATACAAAAAGTTTTCTCAGAGATTTAACCTGTCAGTTTCCACTGTGAGGAACATAGTAAGGAAATGGAAGAACACAGGTACAGTTCTTGTTAAGCCCAGAAGTGGCAGGCCAAGAAAAATATCAGAAAGGCAGAGAAGAAGAATGGTGAGAACAGTCAAGGACAATCCACAGACCACCTCCAAAGACCTGCAGCCTCATCTTGCTGCAGATGGTGTCACTGTGCATCGGTCAACAATACAGCGCATGCATAACGCCTTTTTGTATGACCAAACAACTCAATCTTTGTTTCATCAGTCCACAGGACCTTCTTCCAAAATGTAACTGGCTTGTCCAAATGTGCTTTTGCATACCTCAGGCGACTCTGTTTGTGGCGTGCTTGCAGAAACAGCTTCTTTCGCATCACTCTCCCATACAGCTTCTCCTTGTGCAAAGTGCGCTGTATTGTTGACCGATGCACAGTGACACCATCTGCAGCAAGATGATGCTGCAGGTCTTTGGAGGTGGTCTGTGGATTGTCCTTGACTGTTCTCACCATTCTTCTTCTCTGCCTTTCTGATATTTTTCTTGGCCTGCCACTTCTGGGCTTAACAAGAACTGTACCTGTGTTCTTCCATTTCCTTACTATGTTCCTCACAGTGGAAACTGACAGGTTAAATCTCTGAGACAACTTTTTGTATCCTTCCCCTGAAAAGCTATGTTGAATAATCTTTGTTTTCAGATCATTTGAGTTGTTTTGAGGAGCCCATGATGCCACTCTTCATAGGAGAATCTAATAGGAGAACTACTTGCAAGTGGCCACCTTAAATACCTTTTCTCATGATTTGATACACCTGGCTATGAAGTTCAAAGCTCAATGAGGTTACAAAACCAATTTAGTGCTTCAGGAAGTCAGTAAAAAGTAGTTAGGAGTGTTCAAATCAAGAAAATGATAAGGGTGCCCATACTTTTGCACCGGTCAAATTTTGTTTAAATGCAGATTGCACATTTTCTGTTAGTAGAATAAACCTCATTTGAATCCAGAAATATAACTGAGTCCATCAGTTATTAGATATATGAAACTGAAATAGCTGTTGCAAAAACCAAAATTGTTATAAAGAAAAAAGGTTAACATTAACAGGGGTGCCCAAACTTTTACATATGACTGTATGTGCCCATTTTCTATATTGCTATATTTGTTCCCATTTTCCTGTGTTGCCATATACGTGCTCATCTTCATCTTCCTATTTCTCATATATGTGCCCATTTTCCTATTTCCAATATGTGTCACCATATATGGGCTCATTTTCCTTTGTCACATGTGTGTGCTCATTTTCCTCTGTCACCATGTGTCCATTTTCTTATTTCCCATATATGTGTCCATTTTCTTATTTCCCATATATGTGCCCATTTTTCTATTTCCCATATATGTGCCCATTTTCCTGTTATGTATCTGCCAATTTTCCTATTTTCCATATATGTGCCCATCTTGCTTTGTCTCCATGTATGTCACCCTGTCACACACAGCTCCTCTCGAGGTCTCTGCTCTATTGGCCATTCAGACGTGATCTGGTACCAGCGACCCAGCGTATATTTCTTATTGGCAACCTATGTGCACTGTACAACCGCTCCAATTTGTAACGGGTGGAATAAAAATTCCCCGATCTGCCTATCGCAGCGTGTCCCACTGGTTGGATGCCCACCAATAACTAAGTTATCACTTGTTCCATGGATAGGTGATAACTTGTTTTAACGGGACAACCCCCTTTAAGTGGGAGAAGTAAGCTACTTCCTGCTTCATTATGATCCTCATTATAAGGAGGAGCCGCTGTGTGTCCGGATGACCGAAAAAGCAGCTCTGTGAGAGCTACCAGGGCCGACAATAACAAGGGGGAAAGCAGTCAGCTGAGCATTTCAGTGACTATTGGGGTCTCAGCACCTGGCCCCTCTCAGATCAAAACCTTTGACTTATTACTACGACACAAAAAGGTTTTCTAATTTTGGCTAGTAATATGTGTACAGACCCTTGAACACCTGGATATACACCTGTCTATGGTGGACATCATCACTGACCCCGATGTAAACTCGTTCCATCAGCCAAAGCAGAGAAAAGGAAAAATGTGCTGACATCATGGATGAAATCCACTGGTCACTGCCCCATCTGTGCGGAGGGCTCACACGTGGGCGCGCTGGATTATTCCATTAAGTCTCTGTTTCTGCTGAATTAGGATTATAATCACAGGTCCTTCTCTTCTTCTCCTCACCATCCAGGCTTTGCTCGGTTGGGAACCAGCAGCATCAACAAGGCACAGGAGTCTGATTTCCGAAAAACCAAACTGGTTGATCAGAAAATCATGAAGATTGAGCTCCTTCCAGCCCTCACGGACAACTATATGTACCTCCTGATTGACGAGGAGACCAAGGAGGCTGCCATTGTGGACCCTGTGCAGCCACAAAAGGTAAGGAGTGGGGTTTACCCATAGACAGACCAGAGCCGTCACCCTCAGATGCTGTATATACTGCAGTGATCAGTAAAGAAGGAAGTAGCTAACTTCTCCTTCTTCGGACATTATACAGCAGTACTGAGCAGTGCACCTGTAAATCCAGCTTTTGGAGTGAGAGAACACTTACTAAAAAGGAGCAGCACAGGTCTGTGTGTCCCTTTGTTCGTTCCTCTCCTCACACCACCAAAGATGTCAATAGGCAGGTGTAATCTGACTCCTCAGTGAGCTGTCAGTCTGTCTTGTCTTGACCAAGATTGATTTGAGCTTTTTTTCAAACTGAATGATGAGTTCAGGAGGCAAGGGAAGGAGGAGAAGTGTCTGATAAGTGGAGACAGAATCATTATAATCAATATTAAAATCCATCCTGCAAATCAAAGCGATTTTGGCCTCTTTGCTTGCGCACCATGGCTATGGTTGTTTTTGTAAGTCAAAGACATGCAAATCTAATTAAGATTTCTTTGTTCCTTTTATAGGTCGTTGACGCAGTGAAGAAACACGGCGTGAACCTCACATCGGTCCTCACTACGCACCATCACTGGTAGAGTGTTGCTCAGTGTACTGGTCTGATTACCTCAGCACAGGGCTGTATCTTTAAGGGGTGCATACACCACCGGCCGACATATGAAGAACATGAGAGATTGTTGTCTCATGCAGTACACAACCAGAACTTGCCACAAATTCCTGCAGCTCCTTTAATGTTGTTGTAGGGCTCTTGGCAGTCTCCTCTTTTTCTTGTCTTTTTAGCCATTTAGTTCTTGGTAATGTCACTGTTATGCCAAATTTCAGCCACTTTTTGATGATGTCTTCACAGTGATCCATGGTAGATCTGATGCGTTGGACATTTGTTGTGCCCATCTCCTGATTTGAAAACTTTCAAAAATGAAATCCCTTTGCTGTGTTGTCAGCTGTTGACATACCAGGGAGTTTGATGAAAAATGCAACTAAATCCTAGATGAGCTAAACTTTCTATTGGTTTAATCACAGTTACTGTAAATGATGGCGGCCGATCACTGACTACTATCTAACATGAGTGTAAATGTGATTGGCCATTTCTGAGCACTGCCACTTCCACAATTATAAGAGGGTGTTTGCATTTTATTTTCCCCCTCAAAATGATTTCAGTTCTTTTCTCACCGGATTTCTTCAGATTTTTGGAGACATTTAAAGGTGGAAAAAAGTTTTGAAATGATTCTTCTTAGTATGATTTTTTTTTTTTTTATATATATATGTATGTATATATATATATATATATATATATATACACACATGATAAAAACCTGCCTTTTTAACAGGGGCGTGTAGACTTTTTAGATTCACTGTATGGAGCAGGGTGGAAATACAGAGTTCATCTAATATACAGTAATAATTCTAGAAGATCTTAACACACATTTGTCATATATTGTATGTCCACAGGGACCATGCCGGAGGAAATGAGAAACTTGTCAAAATGGTTTCTGGGTTAAAAGTCTACGGAGGAGACAGCAGGGTTGGAGCGTTGACCCAGACGGTGTCCCATCTCTCGACGTTTCAGGTGAGGTCGTTCTTGACCAAGTTCTCCATACTCTGCCCCGTGCACTCTTGTCTGTATACTCTGCTCCGTCCTCTGCTCTATGTAATTATTCCTTCTTGTATGTCATCAGGTGGGGTCTCTTCACGTAAAGTGTCTTTACACCCCGTGTCACACTTCTGGGCATATCTGCTACTACGTGACGAAGCCTAACAGCTCCGAGCCTCCTGCTGTATTTACAGGTGGGCATTTAGGAAGAGGGGCTCGGTGGGCCTGCGCTTAATATACCGTCCATAGGTCCTGTGTCCATATCTCTGACTTCTCTAATTTTCACTTCCCCATCACTCTTCTCCTAGGAGACACTCTCTTTGTGGCTGGTTGTGGGAAATTCTTTGAAGGGACGGCAGAGGAGATGTACCAGGCGCTGATCGAAATATTGGGGCGTCTTCCTCCAGAAACCGTAATGACTCATTTGATGTTATTTTTCTAGAACTGGTAGAACTTTCTTCCATGATGGATATATTATCTCCCCCTTTTCTAGAGAGTCTACTGTGGACACGAATATACAATCAACAACCTGAAGTTTGCGCGTCACGTGGAGCCCAACAATGAGTGCATCAAGCAGAAGCTCGCCTGGGCCAAAGTAAGGAGGACGGAGATTTCTAGCCCTTACTGACCACTGGAGTGTTATGGCCTCCTTATTTGTAGTAAACTTAGCATGCGTCCGTTCTTTCACGTAAAACCTATATAATCTTCTTATTCCCACACAACAAGATAAAACTGCTTTGGGTGCATAAACCAGCTAGTATGTCCAGGAACTGTCCCAATTATCACCCTGTAAGTTGCCATCCACTCCTTTTTAAGTGGGTGGTTCCTCTTCAGCAAAATTCTGCCAGCACTATAGGAGCTGGAATGTCCTTTCACTTCCCAGCATGCGTTACTTCTGCCACTATCCAATAACTTGCCTGTCCTTAACTGAAAGCCCACCTTCCTGTTATGCCTATTTGACAGAGGAGAGTAGGAGCAGAGAGAAAAGACCCTCTCCAACTTCTTATAAAGTGACAAAGGCCAGCCCCACCTTCTTGTAGACAAAACCACCCTTGCTTCCTGTGTAGCGACCAAGACCCGCCCGCGCTGGCTGTGTAGCGACCAAGACCCGCCCGCGCTGGCTGTGTAGCGACCAGTATTCCCCTTGTTGGCTGTAGAGCGACCAAGACCCGCCCGCACTGGCTGTAGAGCGACGAGTCTTCCCCTTGTTGGCTGTAGAGTGACCAAGACCAGCCCCCGCTGGCTGTGTAGCGACCAAGACCCGCCTGCGCTGGCTGTGTAGCGACCAAGACCCGCCCGTGCTGGCTGTGTAGCGACCAGTATTCCCCTTGTTGGCTGTAGAGCGACCAAGACCCGCCCGCACTGGCTGTAGAGCGACGAGTATTCCCCTTGTTGGCTGTAGAGTGACCAAGACCAGCCCCCCGCTGGCTTTAGAGCAACCAAGTCCCGCTCCCACTAGCTGTAGGGCGACCAAGACCCCCCCCTTGCTGGCTGTAGAGCGACCAAGACCCCCCCCCCATGCTGGCCATAGCAAAGGGGAACACACGTCACTCTATGGCCAGCATGGGGGGGGGGGTCTTGGTCGCTCTACAGCCAGCAAGGGGGGGGTCTTGGTCGCCCTACAGCCAGCAAGGGGAGTCTTGGTCCCTCTACAGCCAGCAAGGGGAGTCTTGGTCCCTCTACAGCCAGCAAGGGGAGTCTTGGTCCCTCTACAGCCAGCAAGGGGAGTCTTGGTCCCTCTACAGCCAGCAAGGGGAGTCTTGGTCCCTCTACAGCCAGCAAGGGGAGTCTTGGTCCCTCTACAGATAGCAAAGGGGAACACACGTCACTCTATCTGTAGAGGGACCAAGACTCCCCTTGCTATCTGTAGAGGGACCAAGACTCCCCTTGCTGGCTGTAGAGGGACCAAGACTCCCCTTGCTGGCTGTAGAGGGACCAAGACTCCCCTTGCTGGCTGTAGAGGGACCAAGACTCCCCTTGCTGGCTGTAGAGGGACCAAGACTCCCCTTGCTGGCTGTAGAGGGACCAAGACTCCCCTTGCTGGCTGTAGAGGGACCAAGACTCCCCTTGCTGGCTGTAGAGGGACCAAGACTCCCCTTGCTGGCTGTAGAGGGACCAAGACTCCCCTTGCTGGCTGTAGAGGGACCAAGACTCCCCTTGCTGGCTGTAGAGGGACCAAGACTCCCCTTGCTGGCTGTAGAGGGACCAAGACTCCCCTTGCTGGCTGTAGAGGGACCAAGACTCCCCTTGCTATCTGTAGAGGGACCAAGACTCCCCTTGCTGGCTGTAGAGGGACCAAGACTCCCCTTGCTGGCTGTAGAGGGACCAAGACTCCCCTTGCTGGCTGTAGAGGGACCAAGACTCCCCTTGCTGGCTGTAGAGGGACCAAGACTCCCCTTGCTGGCTGTAGAGGGACCAAGACTCCCCTTGCTGGCTGTAGAGGGACCAAGACTCCCCTTGCTGGCTGTAGAGGGACCAAGACTCCCCTAGCTGGCTGTAGAGGGACCAAGACTCCCCTAGCTGGCTGTAGAGCTACCAAGACCTTCCCCCGCTGGTTGTAGAGTGACCCACCCCTGCTTTATTTAATTTGTTTCTATGTCTCTGATTCTATGATTGGATTACACTTCATTGACAACATGCAGTGGACAGAAACTTTTAAGGAAGGCAGAACCCTAATGTGGTCACATAGTGACCTCAACACAATAATCCTCAAATGTCTAAACCTGCTGGGACCTCATGTGTGACCATGAGATGTTAATTGGGCTTCCAGCCCTTAGACATACATGGTAGGAAGTAGTAATGTAAGGGATGGTAGGTACCGAGTCTCCCTCATTGCTCCCACCCTGCCTAAAGGTAAACTTAAGACAGACTGGTTACTACAGGCTCATAACCTGACAACCCTGAAAAAAAATATATAGAGAGGGCGAGTATGAGCTCAGTGATGGTTACGCCCTGTGCTACACATTCTGGAAATGATCTGTCATATGTAGCAGCAGGTTGTCAGAATAGTTGTCAGGATGACTACTCCTCTCTATAAGAACCTGGGTTATTTTACCTTTCAGGAGACTTACAATAATGGAGAACCCACCATCCCCTCCACTCTGTCTGAAGAGTTCACATTTAACCCTTTCATGAGGGTCAGGTAAGCGAAAATGGATATTGCAGCAGAACTAAAACGCTGTGTTTCAAAACTCCAAACCCTCTGCACTGGCATAGATATGATAGAATTCTGCCTACCTGCGGTCACCACTAGAGGGAGCTCACTGCATAATTTGCAGACATCTAACTCCATAAGCTCCCTCTAGTGGTGGATGCAGGAAGCATGAGTTTTACGATTCCAGTTTTTGTCTATTTGCAGAGGATTTGGAGCTAGTCCAAATTTTTTTTTTTTTTTTTTTACTATACACTGGTCTCCTGATTGGATTTTCTGTCCCCCCCCTCACAGGGAGAAGTCAGTGCAGCAGCACGCAGGGGCAGACAACCCCGTCTCTGCAATGGCCGCCATCCGCAAAGAGAAAGACAATTTTAAGGTGCCAAAAGACTGAATCCCTCTCGGCAGCTCAATCTTCCAGATCGCTTTTTTTTTGTTTTGTTTTGTTTGATTATCACAGGTCTGACACCCAATTACTTCACTTTGTCCTGTCCGACCATCTCCCATAATTTTGCTTTCTCCAAAAAAAATGAACTTTCCGAGTACAAGTGAAAGTGCAAAAAGGATGTTGTGTGAGCGTGCAGGGTCCGGGCAGCGAGAGCAACTGACTTATAGATCTCCAAAAGCCAGCGAAGAATATGACCCTGTTCACACTGGCATCACAAAAGGCGCTGGATTCAATCTGCAGGGGTTTTACTGTGTTTTGCGTTGCCCCCCCCCCCCGTGAGAACAGTCTAAAAAAAATTTGTCAAGGCGTTTTATTTATTTAGGTCATGATATGGGATTGCTGTGTCAGACATTTAGAAGTCCCAGGTTCTTAGAATCGCCTGAATTGAGTCCGGTTTCATGGCCGCGGTCAGACTAGTACGTGTAATGGCCCCCCAAAAGATTCTCCTGTAAGAAAGAGGGGTCACGGAGGGGGTCACTCCAGGCTGCTTCTATAAAGTACATTCTACCTTAAAGGGGTTGTCCTACAATATTATCACCTATCCTCCATATAGGAGAGAAATGTGTATATATAATCATTTGGGGTCCGAGTGCTGGAAACTTAACCAATCGACTTGGGGGGTCCTAGAATGCCTTGTGTGAATGGAGCAGTAGTGAGCTTGTGATTATTGATCAGTGGGGGTTACTGCTGCTGTAACCCGCACCAGTCATCAGAACATACTCCAACCACGCTCCATTCATTCCCTATGGGGCTCCACTCAATTTTTTCCAGCAGCTCCATAGAGAATTATCGGAGGGGCACTCAGACTTGCGCACTGCCGCTAGTGCCGCTTCAGAGATACAAAATTCCCCATTCTGCCAATTAGACTCCCATTGATCTCTAAACAATCACCTATTCTGCGATAAGTAATAACTGGTTTTCTCCGGACAACCCCTTTAAGGTCTTGGTCCACTTTGGATATCCCTGTTCTTAGAAGGGTATATAATGATAACCACACCAGTAATGCGAGAATCTAACAAGTCTAATTTCACCACAGCTCCCCCGCAGGGGAAAAAAAAGTATTACAGGATTCCCAGTGATATCAGTTGACTGTCCGTGTAATATGTGGAAATGTCGGGTCCAACAGATCAACAGACGTTCGGCTCTCCACCATAATAAACACAGATTTTCCTAATAGGGTACTCGATTTGTAGGTTTACTAAAATGGACAACCCCTTTACATGGGTGATTTAGTGCGTGCTGTTTCTTCCACTTGGCATCGTTATAAGGGCGTATGAGGGTAATGATGGTGCAGTGGCGGCATGTGTCATTCACTGGTCTGACTCACACGGCCCGGGCTATAAGACGTCTTAAAGTCACACAACATAGGATTGCAGCCATTGATAATAATGGTGGTCGCAATTCCTGCAGAGCTGGATCCGACAACTTTGCCGTTCCTAGTTTTTGATTCCTCGTTCTCACCAGCAGCGGCTTCCATGTATGATTTGCTTCTTTCCTAGAATATACAGATGTCCCAAGGGGAGGGTGCTATGAATTGGACCCCCACCTCCAAGCCTGGATAATCACTACCGGCCCACGTTGCACTTTTGTTGCCCGTTTTTATGGAACGTGCGCTCTTCAGAAATGCAGAATGTGTTCCATTTGTTGCAATAATCACTTGTGTATATAACGTGATAAAGACAGAATATATATATATATTTATCTCTATTAATGTACCAGACTGCACCAAGGAGGGAAGCGCATCACTACATAAGCAAATATTGAGGGTGTGCAGACTTTTGCAACAATTGGCGTTATCTAAAAAGAAGCTTCTTTGCTAAAAAGCCTTAAAAACCTCCTACGATTTTGTGCCTTCAGATCCTGTGCAGACTAATGTCTCCATGGTTACAGACTATAAACAAATCCCGTGTAGTCTGATCCTGCAGTCACCTGTCACTGCCGCCCGATTGCGGTTACCAGCGACAACAGGGTCTGTTTGTAGTCTGTTAGTGTGGCAACATAGAGGTCTGCATAGGGGCTGCAGACCGAAAACGGAAGGAGATTGTAAATCAAGACTGGTTGGCTATTACTTTTCATTCTGGATTCACTGGACTGAAGGAATCCGTTTGCCACCTGTTCTCGAAGAGATTGTTTGTTTCATAGCTAAAACCACTGGACGAACGCTGTAGTAGGGGGTGTAGACTTCATAATGGGGGTCTCTCACTAAAGCGTTGAAAGAAATAGAGTATCGCTCTCTCTGCATCTATTACCTGGTCGCTCATTTATGTTATTGGGCACATGTAATACCACATTCCACCAGCAGTGGTCACTGTGGCACTGAGAGGCTGCACGGAGGATTGTCAGCGATCACTGCTGATCGAGTTTGATTGGGAGACCCCTGGCATCAACTTGAGTCCAGGTTGCTGCTATATGTAATGATCTGCTTTCCAGCATAATAAGGGTTAATTCAGTCGTGGTCTGTTTTAGACGATGCTGTGTAATAACATTGTAAAGTACCTTCTGCAATAAATCACACATCAGTGACTCATGGAGTATCTAAGTGTATCCTGTGTGATACTATCTGCTGAGCCGTGTATCTATCCCTATCCTGTGTGATACTGACTGCTGAGCCGTGTATCTAATCCTATCCTGTGTGATACTGTCTGCTCAGCCGTGTATCTAATCCTATCCTGTGTGATACTGACTGCTGATCTGTGTATCTAATCCTATCCTGTGTGATACTGACTGCTGAGCAGTGTATCTAATCCTGTCCTGTGTGATACTGACTGCTGAGCTGTGTATCTAATCCTATCCTGTGTGATACTGACTGCTGATCTGTGTATCTAATCCTATCCTGTGTGATACTAACTGCTGAGCAGTGTATCTAATCCTCTCCTGTGTGATACTGTCTGCTGAGCTGTGTATCTAATCCTATCCTGTGTGATACTGTCTGCTGAGCAGTGTATCTAATCCTATCCTGTGTGATACTGTCTGCTGAGCAGTGTATCTAATCCTGTCCTGTGTGATACTGACTGCTGAGCTGTGTATCTAATCCTGTCCTGTGTGATACTGACTGCTGATCTGTGTATCTAATCCTATCCTGTGTGATACTAACTGCTGAGCAGTGTATCTAATCCTCTCCTGTGTGATACTGTCTGCTGAGCTGTGTATCTAATCCTATCCTGTGTGATACTGTCTGCTGAGCAGTGTATCTAATCCTATCCTGTGTGATACTGTCTGCTGAGCAGTGTATCTAATCCTGTCCTGTGTGATACTGACTGCTGAGCAGTGTATCTAATCCTCTCCTGTGTGATACTGACTGCTGAGCAGTGTATCTAATCCTCTCCTGTGTGATACTGTCTGCTGAGCCGTGTATCTAATCCTATCCTGTGTGATACGAACTGCTGATCTGTGTATCTAATCCTATCCTGTGTGATACTGTCTGCTGAGCAGTGTATCTAATCCTGTCCTGTGATACTGACTGCTGAGCCGTGTATCTAATCCTATTCTCTGTGATAATGACTGTTGAGCCGTGTATCTAATCCCATCATGTGTGGTACTGTCTGCTGAGCCGTGTATCTATTCCTGTTCTGAGTGATACTGTCTGCTGAGCCGTGTATCTAATCCTATCCTGTGATACAGTTTATTGCTGGTGTATCTAAGCCTGCCTTCTACGATGCAGTCTGCTGAGTCGATGTATCTAAGCCTGTGTGTAATTCTTCCAGTAGAATGAGTTGTAAAGCTTTCTGTGTATCTAAGCCCAACATGTGGGTTTCCCTCTTTCCACAGTATCTACATTCACTGTAAACTTCCAGTCTCTCCTCAAGTCTGACATGGCTGATAACAGCGAGCAATAGATTACTGTCAGCTCCACAACAAATGGGGAGCTGGAAGGGATCAGGTTTGGGGTGACATGTGATCATTTTGGTGTCTGACTTCCACTTCCGCCCTCATTTCGGTAATGGCTCTCCAATCAGCAAATCTTTTCTTCCTTTTTAATGGTGCGGCCTCTTTAACAATGAACCACGTTTTACAGAGCTCTTCATCCCGGCTGTAGCTGAAGGACACCGAGGGTACTGGAAAAAACCAAAATCTTCCCGAAGAAACCCAAATCCGTGCACTATGAGGACAAAGAAAGGGAAGAGAGAGAGCCGCTGTGACACGAGGGTGCAGATATAGAGACCCCTGAAGGAGAAATGAAGCGTTTTTAGACAAGACCCCTCATCCAGAGCTCCACATCCTCTTCCTGGAGACATCGCTGCGACTCTACATATATAATAAATATGTTGTAATTACAAAAAGCTTTTTTTAAAGAAGGATCATATTTTTGAAATTGCTCTTTCAGCATTTCACCACTAGGTGGCAGGCTATGATCAGCATTGCACTGAACGTGGGGAGAAAGAATAAATCAAGATAATAATACAGGCGGTAACTCAGGATCAGCAATGTAATGTATGTACACAGTGACTGTACCAGCAGAATAGTGAGTGCAGCTCTGGAGTATAATACAGGATGTAACTCAGGATCAGTAATGTATGTACACAGTGACTGCACCAGCAGAATAGTGAGTGCAGCTCTGGGGAATAATACAGGATGTAACTCAGGATCAGTAATGTAATGTATGTACACAGTGACTGCACCAGCAGAATAGTGAGTGCAGCTCTGGAGTATAATACAGGATGTAACTCAGGATCAGTAATGTATGTACACAGTGACTGCACCAGCAGAATAGTGAGTGCAGCTCTGGAGTATAATACAGGATGTAACTCAGGATCAGTAATGTAATGTATGTACACAGTGACTGCACCAGCAGACTAGTGAGTGCAGCTCTGGGATATAATACAGGATGTAACTCAGGATCAGTAATGTAATGTATGTACACAGTGACTGCACCAGCAGACTAGTGAGTGCAGCTCTGGGATATAATACAGGATGTAACTCAGGATCAGTAATGTATGTACACAGTGACTGCACCAGCAGACTAGTGAGTGCAGCTCTGGGGTATAATACAGGATGTAACTCAGGATCAGTAATGTATGTACACAGTGACTGCACCAGCAGAATAGTGAGTGCAGCTCTGGGGTATAATACAGGATGTAACTCAGGATCAGTAATGTAATGTATGTACACAGTGACTGCACCAGCAGAATAGTGAGAGCAGCTCTGGAGTATAATACAGGATGTAACTCAGGATCAGTAATGTAATGTATGTACACAGTGACTGCACCAGCAGAATAGTGAGTGCAGCTCTGGGGTATAATACAGGATGTAACTCAGGATCAGTAATGTAATGTATGTACACAGTGACTGCACCAGCAGAATAGTGAGAGCAGCTCTGGAGTATAATACAGGATGTAACTCAGGATCAGTAATGTAATGTATGTACACAGTGACTGCATCAGCAGAATAGTGAGTGCAGCTCTGGAGTATAATACAGGACGTAACTCAGGATCAGTAATGTAATGTATGCACACAGTGACTGCACCAGCAGAATAGTGAGTGCAGCTCTGGAGTATAATACAGGATGTAACTCAGGATCAGTAATGTATGTACACAGTGACTGCACCAGCAGAATAGTGAGTGCCGCTCTGGAGTATAATACAGGATGTAACTCAGGATATGTAATGTATGTACACAGTGACTGGACCAGCAGAATAGGGAGTGCAGCTCTGGGGTATAATACAGGATGTAACTCAGGATCAGTAATGTATGTACACAGTGACTGCACCAGCAGAATAGTGAGTGCAGCTCTGGGGTATAATACATTACTGATCCTGAGTTACATCCTGTATTATACCCCAGAGCTGCACTCACTATTCTGCTGGTCCAGTCACTGTGTACATACATTACATATCCTGAGTTACATCCTGTATTATACTCCAGAGCGGCACTCACTATTCTGCTGGTGCAGTCACTGTGTACATACATTACTGATCCTGAGTTACATCCTGTATTATACTCCTGAGCGGCACTCACTATTCTGCTGGTCCAGTCACTGTGTACATACATTACTGATCCTGAGTTACATCCTGTATGTACACAGTGACTGCACCAGCAGAATAGTGAGTGCCGCTCTGGAGTATAATACAGGATGTAACTCAGGATATGTAATGTATGTACACAGTGACTGGACCAGCAGAATAGGGAGTGCAGCTCTGGGGTATAATACAGGATGTAACTCAGGATCAGTAATGTATGTACACAGTGACTGCACCAGCGGAATAGTGAGTGCAGCTCTGGAGTATAATACAGGATGTAACTCAGGATATGTAATGTATGTACACAGTGACTGGACCAGCAGAATAGGGAGTGCAGCTCTGGGGTATAATACAGGATGTAACTCAGGATCAGTAATGTATGTACACAGTGACTGCACCAGCAGAATAGTGAGTGCAGCTCTGGAGTATAATACAGGATGTAACTCAGGATATGTAATGTATGTACACAGTGACTGGACCAGCAGAATAGGGAGAGCAGCTCTGGGGTATAATACAGGATGTAACTCAGGATCAGTAATGTATGTACACAGTGACTGCACCAGCAGAATAGTGAGTGCAGCTCTGGGGTATAATACAGGATGTAACTCAGGATATGTAATGTATGTACACAGTGACTGGACCAGCAGAATAGGGAGTGCAGCTCTGGAGTATAATACAGGATGTAACTCAGGATCAGTAATGTATGTACACAGTGACTGCACCAGCAGAATAGTGAGTGCAGCTCTGGGGTATAATACAGGATGTAACTCAGGATCAGTAATGTATGAACACAGTGACTGCACCAGCAGAATAGTGAGTGCCGCTCTGGAGTATAATACAGGATGTAACTCAGGATATGTAATGTATGTACACAGTGACTGCACCAGCAGAATAGTGAGTGCAGCTCTGGGGTATAATACAGGATGTAACTCTGGATCAGTAATGTAATATATGTACACAGTGACTGCACCAGCAGAATAGTGAGTGCAGCTCTGGGGTATAATACAGGATGTAACTCAGGATCAGAAATGTAATATATGCACACAGTGACTGCACCAGCAGAATAGTGAGTGCAGCTCTGGAGTATAATACAGGATGTAACTCAGGATCAGTAATGTATGTACACAGTGACTGCACCAGCAGAATAGTGAGTGCAGCTCTGGAGTATAATACAGGATGTAACTCAGGATCAGTATTGTAATGTATGTACACAGTGACTGCCCCAGCAGAATAGTGAGTGCAGCTCTGGGGTATAATACAGGATGTAACTCAGGATCAGTAATGTAATGTATGTACACAGTGACTGTACCAGCAGAATAGGGAGTGCAGCTCTGGGGTATAATACAGGATGTAACTCAGGATCAGTAATGTATGTACACAGTGACTGCACCAGCAGAATAGTGAGTGCAGCTCTGGAGTATAATACAGGATGTAACTCAGGATCAGTAATGTAATGGATGTACACAGTGACTGCACCAGCAGAATAGTGAGTGCAGCTCTGGAGTATAATACAGGATGTAACTCAGGATCAGTAATGTAATGGATGTACACAGTGACTGGACCAGCAGAATAGTGAGTGCAGCTCTGGGGTATAATACAGGATGTAACTCAGGATCAGTAATGTATGTATACAGTGACTGCTCCAGCAGAATAGTGAGTGCAGCTCTGGAGTATAATACAGGATGCAACTCAGGATCAGTAATGTAATGTATCCACATAGTGACTGCACCAGCAGAATAGTGAGTGCAGCTCTGGGGTATAATACAGGATGCAACTCAGGATCAGTAATGTAATGTATCCACACAGTGACTGGACCAGCAGAATAGGGAGTGCAGCTCTGGGGTATAATACAGGATGTAACTCAGGATCAGTAATGTAATGTATGTACACAGTGACTGCACCAGCAGAATAGTGAGTGCAGCTCTGGAGTATAATACAGGATGTAACTCAGGATCAGTAATGTATGTACACAGTGACTGCACCAGCAGAATAGTGAGTGCCGCTCTGGAGTATAATACAGGATGTAACTCAGGATATGTAATGTATGTACACAGTGACTGGACCAGCAGAATAGGGAGTGCAGCTCTGGGGTATAATACAGGATGTAACTCAGGATCAGTAATGTAATGTATGTACACAGTGACTGCACCAGCAGAATAGTGAGTGCAGCTCTGGGGTATAATACAGGATGTAACTCAGGATCAGTAATGTATGTACACAGTGACTGCACCAGCAGAATAGTGAGTGCCGCTCTGGAGTATAATACAGGATGTAACTCAGGATATGTAATGTATGCACACAGTGACTGGACCAGCAGAATAGGGAGTGCAGCTCTGGGGTATAATACAGGATGTAACTCAGGATCAGTAATGTAATGTATGTACACAGTGACTGCACCAGCAGAATAGTGAGTGCAGCTCTGGGGTATAATACAGGATGTAACTCAGGATCAGTAATGTATAAACACAGTGACTGCACCAGCAGAATAGTGAGTGCCGCTCTGGAGTATAATACAGGATGTAACTCAGGATATGTAATGTATGTACACAGTGACTGCACCAGCAGAATAGTGAGTGCAGCTCTGGGGTATAATACAGGATGTAACTCTGGATCAGTAATGTAATATATGTACACAGTGACTGCACCAGCAGAATAGTGAGTGCAGATCTGGGGTATAATACAGGATGTAACTCAGGATCAGAAATATAATATATGCACACAGTGACTGCACCAGCAGAATAGTGAGTGCAGCTCTGGAGTATAATACAGGATGTAACTCAGGATCAGTAATGTATGTACACAGTGACTGCACCAGCAGAATAGTGAGTGCCGCTCTGGAGTATAATACAGGATGTAACTCAGGATATGTAATGTATGCACACAGTGACTGGACCAGCAGAATAGGGAGTGCAGCTCTGGGGTATAATACAGGATGTAACTCAGGATCAGTAATGTAATGTATGTACACAGTGACTGCACCAGCAGAATAGTGAGTGCAGCTCTGGGGTATAATACAGGATGTAACTCAGGATCAGTAATGTATAAACACAGTGACTGCACCAGCAGAATAGTGAGTGCCGCTCTGGAGTATAATACAGGATGTAACTCAGGATATGTAATGTATGTACACAGTGACTGCACCAGCAGAATAGTGAGTGCAGCTCTGGGGTATAATACAGGATGTAACTCTGGATCAGTAATGTAATATATGTACACAGTGACTGCACCAGCAGAATAGTGAGTGCAGCTCTGGAGTATAATTCAGAATGTAACTCAGGATCAGTAATGTAATGTATGTACACAGTGACTGCACCAGCAGAATAGTGAGTGCAGCTCTAGAGTATAATACAGGATGTAACTCAGGATCAGTAATGTAATGTATGTACACAGTGACTGCACCAGCAGAATAGTGAGTGCCGCTCTGGAGTATAATACAGGATGTAACTCAGGATATGTAATGTATGCACACAGTGACTGGACCAGCAGAATAGGGAGTGCAGCTCTGGGGTATAATACAGGATGTAACTCAGGATCAGTAATGTAATGTATGTACACAGTGACTGCACCAGCAGAATAGTGAGTGCAGCTCTGGGGTATAATACAGGATGTAACTCAGGATCAGTAATGTATAAACACAGTGACTGCACCAGCAGAATAGTGAGTGCCGCTCTGGAGTATAATACAGGATGTAACTCAGGATATGTAATGTATGTACACAGTGACTGCACCAGCAGAATAGTGAGTGCAGCTCTGGGGTATAATACAGGATGTAACTCTGGATCAGTAATGTAATATATGTACACAGTGACTGCACCAGCAGAATAGTGAGTGCAGATCTGGGGTATAATACAGGATGTAACTCAGGATCAGAAATATAATATATGCACACAGTGACTGCACCAGCAGAATAGTGAGTGCAGCTCTGGAGTATAATACAGGATGTAACTCAGGATCAGTAATGTATGTACACAGTGACTGCACCAGCAGAATAGTGAGTGCCGCTCTGGAGTATAATACAGGATGTAACTCAGGATATGTAATGTATGCACACAGTGACTGGACCAGCAGAATAGGGAGTGCAGCTCTGGGGTATAATACAGGATGTAACTCAGGATCAGTAATGTAATGTATGTACACAGTGACTGCACCAGCAGAATAGTGAGTGCAGCTCTGGGGTATAATACAGGATGTAACTCAGGATCAGTAATGTATAAACACAGTGACTGCACCAGCAGAATAGTGAGTGCAGCTCTGGGGTATAATACAGGATGTAACTCAGGATCAGTAATGTATAAACACAGTGACTGCACCAGCAGAATAGTGAGTGCCGCTCTGGAGTATAATACAGGATGTAACTCAGGATATGTAATGTATGTACACAGTGACTGCACCAGCAGAATAGTGAGTGCAGCTCTGGGGTATAATACAGGATGTAACTCTGGATCAGTAATGTAATATATGTACACAGTGACTGCACCAGCAGAATAGTGAGTGCAGCTCTGGGGTATAATACAGGATGTAACTCAGGATCAGAAATATAATATATGCACACAGTGACTGCACCAGCAGAATAGTGAGTGCAGCTCTGGAGTATAATACAGGATGTAACTCAGGATCAGTAATGTATGTACACAGTGACTGCACCAGCAGAATAGTGAGTGCAGCTCTGGAGTATAATACAGGATGTAACTCAGGATCAGTATTGTAATGTATGTACACAGTGACTGCCCCAGCAGAATAGTGAGTGCAGCTCTGGGGTATAATACAGGATGTAACTCAGGATCAGTAATGTAATGTATGTACACAGTGACTGCACCAGCAGAATAGTGAGTGCAGCTCTGGGGTATAATACAGGATGTAACTCAGGATCAGTAATGTAATGTATGTACACAGTGACTGCACCAGCAGAATAGTGAGTGCAGCTCTGGAGTATAATACAGGATGTAACTCAGGATCAGTAATGTAATGGATGTACACAGTGACTGCACCAGCAGAATAGTGAGTGCAGCTCTGGAGTATAATACAGGATGTAACTCAGGATCAGTAATGTAATGGATGTACACAGTGACTGGACCAGCAGAATAGTGAGTGCAGCTCTGGGGTATAATACAGGATGTAACTCAGGATTAGTAATGTATGTATACAGTGACTGCTCCAGCAGAATAGTGAGTGCAGCTCTGGCGTATAATACAGGATGCAACTCAGGATCAGTAATGTAATGTATCCACATAGTGACTGCACCAGCAGAATAGTGAATGCAGCTCTGGAGTATAATACAGGATGTAACTCAGGATCAGTATTGTAATGTATGTACACAGTGACTGCACTAGCAGAATAGTGAGTGCAGCTCTGGGTATAATACAGGATGTAACTCAGGATCAGTAATGTAATGCATGTACACAGTGACTGCACCAGCAGAATAGTGAGTGCAGCTCTGGGGTACAATACAGGATGTAACTCAGGATCAGTAATGTAATGTTTGTACACAGTGACTGCACTAGCAGAATAGTGAGTGCAGCTCTGGAGTGCAATACAGGATGTAACTCAGGATCAGTACTGTAATGTTTGTACACAGTGACTGCACCAGCAGAATAGTGAGTGTAGCTCTGGAGTACAATACAGGATGTAACTCAGGATCAGTAATGTATGTACACAGTGACTGCACTAGCAGAATAGTGAGTGCAGCTCTGGAGTACAATACAGGATGTAACTCAGGATTAGTAATGTATGTACACAGTGACTGCACCAGCAGAATAGTGAGTGCAGCTCTGGAGTATAATACGGGAGGTAACTCAGGATCAGTAATGTATGTACACAGTGACTGCACCAGCAGAATAGTGAGTGCCGCTCTGGAGTATAATACAGGATGTAACTCAGGATATGTAATGTATGTACACAGTGACTGGACCAGCAGAATAGGGAGTGCAGCTCTGGGGTATAATACAGGATGTAACTCAGGATCAGTAATGTAATGTATGTACACAGTGACTGCACCAGCAGAATAGTGAGTGCAGCTCAGGGGTATAATACAGGATGTAACTCAGGATCAGAAATGTATGAACACAGTGACTGCACCAGCAGAATAGTGAGTGCCGCTCTGGAGTATAATACAGGATGTAACTCAGGATATGTAATGTATGTACACAGTGACTACACCAGCAGAATAGTGAGTGCAGCTCTGGGGTATAATACAGGATGTAACTCTGGATCAGTAATGTAATATATGTACACAGTGACTGCACCAGCAGAATAGTGAGTGCAGCTCTGGGGTATAATACAGGATGTAACTCAGGATCAGAAATATAATATATGCACACAGTGACTGCACCAGCAGAATAGTGAGTGCAGCTCTGGAGTATAATACAGGATGTAACTCAGGATCAGTAATGTATGTACACAGTGACTGCACCAGCAGAATAGTGAGTGCAGCTCTGGAGTATAATACAGGATGTAACTCAGGATCAGTATTGTAATGTATGTACACAGTGACTGCCCCAGCAGAATAGTGAGTGCAGCTCTGGGGTATAATACAGGATGTAACTCAGGATCAGTAATGTAATGTATGTACACAGTGACTGCACCAGCAGAATAGTGAGTGCAGCTCTGGGGTATAATACAGGATGTAACTCAGGATCAGTAATGTAATGTATGTACACAGTGACTGCACCAGCAGAATAGTGAGTGCAGCTCTGGAGTATAATACAGGATGTAACTCAGGATCAGTAATGTAATGGATGTACACAGTGACTGCACCAGCAGAATAGTGAGTGCAGCTCTGGAGTATAATACAGGATGTAACTCAGGATCAGTAATGTAATGGATGTACACAGTGACTGGACCAGCAGAATAGTGAGTGCAGCTCTGGGGTATAATACAGGATGTACTGTAACTCAGGATCAGTAATGTATGTATACAGTGACTGCTCCAGCAGAATAGTGAGTGCAGCTCTGGAGTATAATACAGGATGCAACTCAGGATCAGTAATGTAATGTATCCACATAGTGACTGCACCAGCAGAATAGTGAATGCAGCTCTGGAGTATAATACAGGATGTAACTCAGGATCAGTATTGTAATGTATGTACACAGTGACTGCACTAGCAGAATAGTGAGTGCAGCTCTGGGTATAATACAGGATGTGACTCAGGATCAGTAATGTAATGTATGTACACAGTGACTGCACCAGCAGAATAGTGAGTGCAGCTCTGGGGTACAATACAGGATGTAACTCAGGATCAGTAATGTAATGTATGTACACAGTGACTGCACCAGCAGAATAGTGAGTGCAGCTCTGGAGTATAATACGGGAGGTAACTCAGGATCAGTAATGTATGTACACAGTGACTGCACCAGCAGAATAGTGAGTGCAGCTCTGGAGTATAATACAGGATGTAACTCAGGATCAGTAATGTAATGTATGTACACAGTGACTGCACCAGCAGAATAGTGAGTGCAGCTCTGGAGTATAATACAGGATGTAACTCAGGATCAGTAATGTAATGTATGTACACAGTGACTGCACCAGCAGAATAGTGAGTGCAGCTCTGGAGTATAATTCAGAATGTAACTCAGGATCAGTAATGTAATGTATGTACACAGTGACTGCACCAGCAGAATAGTGAGTGCAGCTCTAGAGTATAATACAGGATGTAACTCAGGATCAGTAATGTAATGTATGTACACAGTGACTGCCGCAGCTAAATAATGAGTTCAGCTCTGGATAAGATACTGTATAAAAGTGAACCTATGCTACAATAAGTAAGATATTATTTTTACTTGTCCCTTAATGACTAATGATCGTCTCATGAAAGAGTTCAAAGTTTAGCTCCATTATCCCTTTAATACATTTACAGATTGTGGCAAAATTATGTATAATGTGCACGTTTCTGACACTGGCGGGAATTAAGAAAATTTCCTTCTTTTTTAGCCTTTTCTTAAAAATCTTCTTTCAAATCTATACGGAAAATATAAACCCTGTATGCGTGTAGATATAATAACATAATATACATTTGCAGCAGATCTCTGCCCTGACTAAGAGGATTTATTTCACAACTGAAGACTACTTGTTTGATGCTGTAGTAAGGTTAGGGACTGGGAATATTACAAAGTGACAACCCCTATAAACGTATTGGAAGTATCCACCAGCCATGGCTGACAGGCAGGATATTAGTGTCTGTGTATGGACTGCACCATTCTGCAGCTTGTGCAGGGGGTGCTCTGTCTTCTTTGTACATTGCAGTTACATTCTGTTCAGCTGCCTTTGGTGAATAGTTTGGGGTCAGTGACATGCAGGGTTAATAATACACGGATTTATGGTGTGGCTAATCAGTACATCCCTCCCTTAACCTCCCCCTCAGACACTTCCTGTTCCTCCATGTGCACTGGAAGGTAAGAGCTGCTCTCTGGGCTGGGGGTCATTTACTTTAAATTGTATATTATGCTGCATTTTTAGAGAAGTGGACGGAACAGATCTGCTGAAAGGTCACAGGATAGTTACACTTCAAGGTCATCCTGAAAGCAGAGGCAAAGCATCATGGGACGTGTAGTTTTAAAGCCTGAGATCAGTCACTGCTGGATTTGAGTATTTAAAGGGACACTTCATAAAGAACTAATGTTCCCTGCAAGTCACCTCCTCTGCACGCTACTGCAAAAACACTTAAAGAATCCCCCAAAATGCTTATTGTGTCTCATCTGCAATATTCTGTTTTCTAGCAGCTGGGGGGGGGATATATGAATAGCCGCCTCCAGCCCTTATATCTAAAGGGTTAATCCCACCTTCATAAATGGGTATTGTCGGCTAGTTCTCGGAAATTCAAGCACTTTTGCAATTTACTGTTTATTAAAAATGTTAGCCGTTCTTGAGATATTAACACTTTTCGTTACAGCTCGTTGGCTTGGAGACCAACCACTGCTGCCAGACTGCAGGACGCGTGCACTGTTTTGTAGCAGGAGCGCGCTGCTACCGCCTGATTTCAGCCAACTTCAGCACAGTGCTTACTAGCTGGACAGCAAAGTGGTCGGTCTCCAAGGCAACGAGCTGTAAACAAAAAGTGTTCATAGCTCAAGAACGGAATCAGAGTTTAGTGAGCGGTGAAGTGTAAAGCAATGAACAACCTCCTTTTCCCATAAAAAAAAACAAATCTACAAGATAGATGACAAATGATTGCTGAGGGTCAGACTTCTAGGACCATCTCTGATCACAAGAGCAGGAGTCCTAAAGTCACCTGTGTGAATGAAGTGGTACTGAGCATGTGCTGCCGGCTATAGCAGAGGTGGTTGGTTGCACATGCTCAGTGCCACTTCATTCTTACAGGGAACTTTGGATCAGGATGTATGTCATGCTGCTTGAAGGTCAGGCGTTAGTTTAACACACCCGGTTCTCTTCAAGAAGGTCAGTCTTTAGGACCTCCCTCTATAGGACATTCATGTGTTTTAGGAAGTTCTCTATAAAAAAATTGCAGTTCCGAGGTTTCTAAGGTGTCTAAGGAAATCGAAAGTTGTAATCAGTTCCTGTGCATTTGCCATAACTGTACAAAATGGGAATACCCTTTTAAAGGGCTATTCCAGAACAATAAAATTAGGATAGGGGCTAATTGCTGAGGGTTCGATTGATAGGACCCCTTGCAATACTGAGATTGGGGCTCCCGTTTTGAATGGAGCATAGAGGCGTTTGCTCGACCTCCACTCAATTCATTGTCTATGGCTGTCCTATAGACGCGTGTTCTTGGGTCCCAAAGCCCCAATCTTGGGATCACAAGTTATCCGGATAGCTAGTTTTTTTGGGGGTTGAAAAACCCTTTAACATGACTACTTCATTACAAAAATTTAGTTAAGCAGGGCTGTGGCTAAAAGCTGAAGGAGCAAGCAGAGGTGTGACTAAATATGAAGTAGTTAAGCATGGGTGTGGCTAAAAGCTGAAGGGCTAAGCAGAGGTGTGACTAAATATGAAGTAGTTAAGCAGGGGTGTGTGTTATGATTGAGTCACCGTAGGAGGCAAAAACAGAAATGCTAGCCAAGTCCTGAAAACCAGAGAAGTTGGCAACTATCAGATTGCAGACCCCTGAACCTATCAACACAACTAGCAGTAGCCGTGGGGGGTTCCTACGATGACCTAGACCCCTCGATCACAGCCGGAGAGATACATAGGCCTAAAGAAGGAAAGGGGAAATCTAACTGCCCCAGAGCAGACCCCAAAGCAATAGGCAGCCCCCCACATATAATGACGGTGAAGCAAGATGAAAACACTTACACAGACAGAAAGACAGGCTGAGCAAAGACGGGGCCCAAAAACTACCTAGATAGGAACGGATAGGAAGGCTGCTGTCTGCAATCTGCCAAAACCCTATCAGAGACAAAAGCCAACAAGCTGATATAAAAATGGCCCTGAAGCAACTAAGCTTCAAAAACTAAATCAGCACTCAGGTACTTTCAGAAGACAGAACTCACGGAACACTGCACACTCCAGCAGGGAGTGGCAGAATCCAAAAAGCAAGAAAAACAAAAACAAATCTTAGATGCAAAAAGGCAAAACAGAAAACTTAGCTTTAGGAGAGCAGGAATCAGACTGGTGTCCAAGAGTCCACAGAGAAATCACCCGCAGGGCAAAAGGGCGTAGGCTGCCTTAAATCCAGTCAGTGACTCCACTCAGCCAATCGTCTTCATTAGTCCCAGGTGCCTGATAATCAGGCTCACTACCTTCCTTCACTAGAATAGGGAGTTCACCAGGCCTCAGTGACGGAGGGGAAAATGAACTCACAACAATACCCCCCCCTTGAGGAGGGGTCACCGAACCCTCAACAATGCTACCAGGGCGATCAGGGTGAGCCCGATGAAAGGCACGCACCAATCTTTTGGCATGAATATCAGAGGCAGAGACCCAGGAATTATCCTCCTGACCATAACCCTTCCACTTAACCAAATACTGGAGTCTCCGTCTAGCCAGACGGGAATCCAGAATTTTCTCTACCTCATATTCCAAGTTACCTTCAACCAATACAGGGTCCGAAGGTGCCACCTCAGGCACAACTGGCTCAACAAACCTCTTCAACAAGGACTTATGGAACACATTATGGATCTTAAATGTGACAGGAAGAGCCAAACGAAAAGAGACCGGATTAATAATCTCCAAAATCTTGTAAGGTCCAATAAATCTAGGCTTAAACTTAGGAGAAGCCACCTTCATAGCAATATTTTTTGATGATAACCACACCATATCACCAATCTTAAACTGGGGACCAATGGTCCTATGTCGATTGGAAAACCGCTGGGCCTTTTCCTGGGAGAGAGATAACTTATCCACCACTTGGTCCCAGATCTGGTGCATTCTCTCCACCACAGTGTCAACACCTGGGCAGGCAGAAGGCTCCACCTGCCCTGAAGAAAATCGAGGGTGAAAACCAAAGTTACAAAAAAAAGGTGACATCAAAGTGGCAGAACTAGCTCTATTATTTAAAGCAAATTCGGCCAAGGGCAAAAATGAAACCCAATCATCCTGATCAGCGGAAATAAAACATCTCAAATACGACTCCAAGGTCTGGTTTGTTCTCTCTGTCTGCCCATTGGTCTGAGGGTGAAAAGCAGAGGAGAAGGACAACTGAATTCCCAACTTGGAACAGAACGTCCTCCAAAATTTAGACACAAATTGAACTCCTCTGTCAGATACAATGTTCTCAGGAATCCCGTGCAAGCGAACCACCTGTTGCAAAAACAGAGGCACCAACTCAGAGGAAGATGGCAACTTAGGGAGTGGTACAAGATGAACCATCTTAGAGAACCTATCACAAATCACCCAAATAACAGTCATTCTTTGAGAGACCGGCATATCAGAGATGAAATCCATTGAAATATGGGTCCATGGCCTCCTGGGGACCGGCAAAGGCATCAACAACCCACTAGAGCGAGAACAAGATTTAGACCGGGAGCAAGTCCCACAGGACTGCACAAAATTCCTGACATCATGAGACAAGGTGGGCCACCAAAAAGAGCGACTCACCAGATCTCTAGTACCAAAAATACCTGGATGACCAGCCAATGCAGAGCAATGAACTTCAGACATCACTCTCTTCTTCCACTGGTCAGGAACATACAACTTTCCACTGGGGCAACGCTCAGGTTTGTCCTCCTGGAACTCTTGCAGAGCAAGTCTCAAATCGGGCGAGATGGCAGAAAGAACTACCCCTTCGCCTAAGATGGTGGCAAGCTTGGACACCACAGGAGAATCAGCAAAGAAACTCTTAGAGAGGGCGTCTGCCTTGACATTCTTAGTTCCAGGAAGGAAAGAGACCACAAAATCAAAACGTGTAAAAAACAAGGCCCACCTAGCCTGTCTAGGGTTCAAGCGTTTAGCCGACTCTAGGTAAATCAAATTTTTGTGGTCAGTGAGGACCACAACTTGATGTTTGGCTCCCTCCAACCAATGTCTCCACTCCTCAAATGCCCATTTCATGGCCAACAGTTCCCGATTCCCCACATCATAGTTACGTTCAGATGAGAGAACTTACGGGAAAAGAAAGCACAGGGATTAATTTTAGATGTTACCGGATCCTTTTGGGACAACACCGCTCCTGCACCAATCTCAGAAGCATCCACCTCTACCTGGAACGGGAGTGAGACATCAGGTTGCCGCAGAACCGGGGCGGAGGTAAATCTACGCTTCAGCTCCTGAAAGGAAGCAACCGCCTCCGGAGACCAATTCAACACATCCGCACCCTTCCTGGTCAGGTCAGTCAATGGTTTGGCAATACTAGAAAATTTTGCTATAAATTTCCGATAAAAATTAGCAAAACCCAAAAACTTCTGGAGGGCCTTCAAAGAAGTGGGCTGAACCCAATCATAAATGGCCTGTACCTTGGCCGGGTCCATTTCAATAGTTGTCGGAGACAAAATAAATCCCAAAAAAGAAATTCTCTGTACTCCAAAAAGGCATTTTGATCCTTTGACATACAGAGAATTCTCTCTCAAGATCCGGAACACAGTCCGAATATGTTCCACATGAGAATCCCAATCCTTGGAGAAGATCAAAAGATCATCCAGATAGATAATCAAAAATTTATCGACAAAGTCTCGGAAAATATCGTTCATGAAGCACTGGAAGACAGAAGGGGCATTAGTGAGCCCAAAAGGCATCACCAGGTACTCAAAATGTCCCTCCGGAGTATTAAACGCCGTCTTCCATTCATCCCCCTGCTTAATGCGGATAAGATTATACGCCCCCCTGAGGTCAAGCTTGGTAAACCAGCAAGCACCTCTGACTCTAGAGAATAGATCCGAAATCAGGGGTAACGGATACTGATATTTAATAGTAATTTTATTGAGGGCACGATAATCAATACAAGGCCTTAAAGAACCATCCTTCTTGGCCACAAAAAAAAAACCGGCACCTAAGGGTGAAGAGGATGGTCTAATATGACCCTTCTCGAACGCCTCCTTAATATAGGACCGCATAGCCTCGTGCTCGGGTACAGATAAATTGAAGAGCCGACCCTTAGGAAATTTACACCCCGGGTTTAGTTCAATTGCACAGTCATAACTCCTATGAGGAGGCAAGGACGCAGACTCATTCTCACTAAATACATCATAGTAGTCCGCCAAATAGTCAGGAACCTCATGCGACTGAGGAGAGGTGGAAAAAACCGGAGCCTCACTAAAGGTACACCGGCAACCCCAACTCACCACAGACACAGACTTCCAATTCAAAACTGGATTATGAATCTGCAACCAGGGAAACCCCAGAACAACGGCATCATGCAGACCATGCAACACCAAAAATCTGCAATTTTCTTGGTGGTCTGGGGCGACCCGCATGACCAACTGGGTCCAAAACTGAGGTTTATTTTTAGCCAGAAGGGTAGCATCAATCCCCCTCAAAGGGATAGGAGTCTGCAGAGGTGGCAACGGAAATCCACAACGTTTAGCAAAATCCAAGTCCATTAGGTTTAGCGCTGCTCCCGAATCCACAAAAGCCTTGGCCTCAAAATGTGGACAGGGAACAGATCAGAGTAATCGCCAAAAGAAACTTAGGCTGAACCCCACCAACAGAAAACGTGTGTGCAAAGCGTTTCTCACGTTTAGGACAAACAGAAGTAACATGTGAGGCATCTCCACAGAAAAACCACAGTTTATTACGCCTTCTGAATTCCTGACGTTGCGCCTTAGACAAAACTCTATCACATTGCATAGGTTCAGACGTCTGTTCAACCGGTGGCAACACCTCTCGTGTAATCCTGCGTTCACGTAAACGCCGATCAACCTGAATGGCTAAAGACATAGAATCGTCCAGACCAGAGGGAACAGGAAATCCCACCATAGTATCTTTTACGGCTTCTGACAAACCCTTCCGAAAGAGAGCAGCCAAGGCACTATCATTCCAGGTAGTAAGGACCACCCACTTTCGGAACTTTTGACAGTACAACTCTGCAGATTCTCGACCCTGGTTCAATGCTAACAGGGTCTTTTCAGCCTGATCAATAGCATTAGGTTCGTCGTACAGCAACCCCAATGCTTGAAAAAATGCGTTCACATTAGTCAGAATAGGGTCATCTGGTTTCAAAGAAAACGCCCAATCCTGGGGATCGCCGCGCAGCAAAGAGATGACAATTTTAACCTGCTGCGCGGGGCTCCCTGACGAGTTAGGCTTCAAAGCAAAAAATAATTTACAATTATTTTTGAAGCTCAAAAATTTAGATCGATCCCCAAAAAATACATCAGGTGTGGGGATCTTTGGTTCAACAGCATGTGAACGAGCAAGATAGGCGGAAATTCCTCTCACTTCAGCAGCGAGCTGCTCCATACGATCAGACACTTGCTTTATCTCCATTGAGAGAAAAAAAAAAAAATTCCCCTTACGGCCTCAGAGATATAGAGGAAAGAATATACACACACCTTTTTTTTTTTTTTTTTTTTTTTTTTTAACACAATTCTTTCCTGCTATTGAGTACCCCAGGATCTGCGGTTTGGGCGGGTGATTCTGTTATGATTGAGTCACCGTAGGAGGCAAAAACAGAAATGCAAGCCAAGTCCTGAAAACCAGAGAAGTTGGCAACTATCAGATTGCAGACCCCTGAACCTATCAACACAACTAGCAGTAGCCGTGGGGGGTTCCTACGATGACCTAGACCCCTCGATCACAGCCGGAGAGATACATAGGCCTAAAGAAGGAAAGGGGAAATCTAACTGCCCCAGAGCAGACCCCAAAGCAATAGGCAGCCCCCCACATATAATGACGGTGAAGCAAGATGAAAACACTTACACAGACAGAAAGACAGGCTGAGCAAAGACGGGGCCCAAAAACTACCTAGATAGGAACGGATAGGAAGGCTGCTGTCTACAATCTGCCAAAACCCTATCAAAGACAAAAGCCAACAAGCTGATATAAAAATGGCCCTGAAGCAACTAAGCTTCAGAAACTAAATCAGCACTCAGGTACTTTCAGAAGACAGAGCTCACGGAACACTGCACACTCCAGCAGGGAGTGGCAGAATCCAAAAAGCAAGAAAAACAAAAACAAATCTTAGATGCAAAAAGGCAAAACAGAAAACTTAGCTTTAGGAGAGCAGGAATCAGACTGGTGTCCTAGAGTCCACAGAGAAATCACCCGCAGGGCATAAAGGGCGTAGGCTGCCTTAAATCCAGTCAGTGACTCCACTCAGCCAATTGTCTTCATTAGTCCCAGGTGCCTGATAATCAGGCTCACTACCTTCCTTCACTAGAATAGGGAGTTCACCAGGCCTCAGTGACGGAGGGAAAAATGAACTCACAACAGGTGTGGCTAAATGCTGAAGGGATAAGCAGAGGTGTGTCTAAATATGAAGTAGTTATGCAGGGGTGTGGCTAAATGCTGAAGGGCTAAGCAGAGGTGTGTCTAAATATGAAGTAGTTATGCAGGGGTGTGGCTAAAAGCTGAAGGAGCAAGCAGAGGTGTGACTAAATATGAAGTAGTTAAGCATGGGTGTGGCTAAAAGCTGAAGGGCTAAGCAGAGGTGTGACTAAATATGTAGTTATTAAGCAGGGGTGTGGCTAAATGCTGACGGGATAAGCAAAGGTGTGTCTAAATATGAAGTAGTTATGCAGGGATGTGGCTAAATGCTGAAGGGATAAGCAGAGGTGTGTCTAAATATGAAGTAGTTATTCAGGGATGTGGCTAAAAGCTGAAGGAGTAAGCAGAGGTGTGGCTAAAAGATGATGTAGTAAAGCAGGGGTGGGGATCACGTAACTCTGAAGCCAAACCTAATTTGTTCAGTTTTATACAATTAATAAATTTATGTTTTTCTATTTGTAGTTTCATCTAAGTCCAAAAAAGGATTATGGCCTCCTCTAAAAATTTTACTCGGTTTTGGGAATGGGGCAGAAAAATTATTTGTGTTGGCAGGAATTATATTGAACACGCTAAAGAGCTGAAGAACGCGGTGCCCACAGAACCAGTTCTGTTCCTCAAAACCCCTTCGGCCTATGTGCGGGAAGGAGCTCCCATCCTTATGCCATACTACACCAATAATCTACATCATGAAGTTGAACTGGGAGTGGTGATTGGCAAAGGAGGCAGAGATATAGCCCAGTCGAGTGCGATGGACCACGTGGAGGGCTATGCCCTGTGCCTGGATATGACAGCTAGGGATGTACAGGACCAGTGCAAGCAGAGAGGACTTCCCTGGACTTTAGCAAAAGCCTTTGACACGTCATGCCCGGTCAGTGACCTGATCACCAAAGATACTATAAAGGACCCCCATAATGTAAAGATATGGCTGAAAGTCAATGATATCCTCAGACAAGAAGGAAGCACGTCGTCCATGATCTTTTCCATTCCTTTTCTCATAAGCTACATCAGCAGAGTCATCACCTTGGAAGAAGGCGACCTTATACTAACGGGGACCCCGGAAGGTGTAGCCGCTGTGCAGGAAAACGACGAGATGGTGGCAGGAATTGATGATATTATTAGCATGAAGTTCCACATTAAGAAACAGTCCTAGTAAAGTTTTACAATTGCTTAAAGTATAATTCTGGTCCCTAAAATTTTATTTTCATACATTCCATGAAGATTTATTATTAATAGAACGTAATTAATACTATGTAAATAACTTTAGCAAATGTTTTTTTTATTTTTGATTTACCAACATGGGAACCAAAAAAAAAAAATTCTAATATCTTGAACAGTTGCTTTGTTTTAGAAAGTGTGCATGCAAACATTGTGTGAAACAGAACTTGGATAGGTTAGGGTTAATATTAAAATGTGATTAACCCATAGAGGCTTTGGCGTGCTTTGCTGCTTCATTAGGATCTGCTGCTTTGCAGGACAAAATGGTGACGCGCAGTCCATTCCTCGAGTTGCTTGCGATAGCAGCCTGAAACGGTAGAAAAAAAATACAAGTATCTGCCTTATAAATATATCGGGGGGAAGTGTAATATGGGGGATGCTGATCTCATAGGAGCCCATGACCATCCCTATTGTTGCACCTGGTATAATAGAGGAGCTGTGAGCATAGCCAATGTAGGTGTAAACTACGGCACGTGGCAGACGTTTATGCTAAATTTCTTTTTCTTTACCCTCTTATTTATTTTATATTTATTTATAATAAAATTAATATTGTATTTATATATTTATTTCATAAATGTATTTTTTTATCTTTTATATATTTATTTTTTTTATATTTTATTTATATTTTTTATTTATTTTCTTTTATATTTTTATGTAGTTATAATAACATGTATATTTTATTTATATGTTTATGTTAAATGTATTTTTTTACTTTTTATATTTTTTTTATATATAGTTTTGTATATTTATATTTGTATGTATTTATTTATTTTTATTTTTTTCCATATTGCTATCTATATTTAAAAAAATGAAATTTATTTTATTGGTTATTAGGCCTAATTTTACCTTACTTCTTGCTCTTCAAATGGACATTAGGAGCAATGGATAGTCTCAGGACGCTATTTCTTTTTATAGAAATGTTATCTGAGCATGCTCTGATGTGGACAAAAGTCATGATAAAGATGGTAGGAGGGGGTGAGCTGTGACATCACCTATTGTGAGTGGTGGATCCTGTGTTTTCTACTGTATATAGAGGTGTTATTGATAATTGTAAAAGGAGAAGGAGGTTAGCTGTGACATCACCTATTGTGAATGGTGGATGCCATGTCTACTGTATATAGAGGTGTTAGCAGTCATTGTACAGGAGGAGGAGGAGAGCTGTGACCTCTGTTGTGAATTGTGAATCTTGTTTTGTCTGCTGTATATAGAGGTGTTATCGGTAATTGTAGAGGAGGAGGCGGTGAGCAGTGACATAATCTATTTTAAATGGTGAATCCTGTGTTGTGTTATCTTCATCATAATCCTATTTCTATAATAATAAATTTTATTTCTATAGCGCCGACATATTCCGCAGCACTTTACATTTCAGAGGGGACTTCTACAAACGATAGACATTACAGCATAACAATAATCACATAGATCATAACAGATACCAAGAGGAATGAGGGCCCTGCTCGCAAGCTTACAATCTATGAGGAAAAAGGGAGACACGAAAGGTGGGTGGTGACAGTTGCCCTGATTGTATGGACCAGCCATAATGTTAAGTGTGTAACAGTACAGACACAGAGGGCTAATGGATGCATAAAGCATGTGGGAACATGATGCGGAGAACCTGGTCATGGTAAAACTTTTGGCTGTGTCGCACAGGGATAGATTAGGTTAATGTGTTGAGGCGGTAGGCCAGTCTGAATAAATGCGTTTTCAGGGCACGCTTAAAATTGTAGGGATTGGGGACTAATCGTATTGACCTGGGAAGTGCATTCCAAAGAATTGGCGCAGCACGTGTAAAGTCTTGGAGACGGTAGTGGGAGGTTCTGATTATTGAGGATGCTAACCTCAGGTCATCAGCAGAACGGAGGGCGCGGGTAGGGTGGTATACTGAAACAAGGGAGGAGATGTAGGGTGGTGCTGAGCAATGGAGGGCTTTGTGGGTGAGGGTAATGTTTGTACTGGATTCTGGAGTGGATGGGTAGCCAGTGTAATGACTGGCACAAGGTAGAGGCATCGGTGTAACGATTGGCGAGGAATATGATCCTGGCTGCAGCATTCAAGACAGATTGGAGGGGGAGAGTTTGGTAAGAGGGAGACCGATTAGAAGAGAGTTACAATAGTCAATACGAGAATGAATAAGAGAAACAGTAAGAGTTTTTGCGGAGTCAAAAGAAAAGGTCAAATTCTAGAAATGTTTTTGAGATGCAGATAACAAGAGCGAGCCAGTGATCGGATGTGGAGGGGCAAAGGAAAGCTCGGAGTCAAGTATGACCCCAAGACAGCGGGATTGTTGCTGGGGAGTAAAAGTGGAACCACACACAGAAATGGTAATGTCGGGTATACAGTGCCTACAAGTAGTATTCAACCCCCTGCAGATTTAGCAGGTTTACACATTCGGAATTAACTTGGCATTGTGACATTTGGACTGTAGATCAGCCTGGAAGTGTGAAATGCACTGCAGCAAAAAAGAATGTTATTTCTTTGTTTAATTTTTTTTTAAATTGTGAAAAGTTTTTTCAGAGGGTCATTTATTATTCAACCCCTCAAACCACCAAAATTCTGTTTGGTTCCCCTAAAGTATTAAGAAGTATTTCAGGCACAAAGAACAATGAGCTTCACATGTTTGGATTAATTATCTCTTTTTCCAGCCTTTTCTGACTATTTAAGACCCTCCCCAAACTTGTGAACAGCACTCATACATGGTCAACATGGGAAAGACAAAGGAGCATTCCAAGGCCATCAGAGACAAGATCGTGGAGGGTCACAAGGCTGGCAAGGGGTACAAAACCCTTTCCAAGGAGTTGGTCCTACCTGTCTCCACTGTTGGGAGCATCATCTGGAAGTGGAAGGCTTATGGAACTACTGTTAGCCTTCCACGGCCTGGACAGCCTTTGAAAGTTTCCTCCCGTGCCGAGGCCAGGCTTGTCCGAAGAGTCAAGGCTAACCTAAAGAACATCTCTAGAATCCGCCCTTTTCTCACCATGGAAACAACAAAAACTCTCACTGTCGCCCTGATCCACTCCCGCCTAGACTACTGTAATGCTCTATTAATTGGCCTCCCTCTCACTCGACTCTCCCCTCTCCAGTCTATCCTTAATGCAGCAGCCAGGGTTGTCCATCTGGCTAATCGTTTCTCAGACGCGTCCGCTCTTCGCCAGTCGTTACACTGGCTACCAATTCATTACAGGGTACAATTCAAAGTACTTGTTCTCACCCACAAAGCTCTCCACAGTGCGGCACCCCCTTACATCTCCTCCCTCATTTCTGTCTATCGGCCTAACCGACCGCTGCGCTCTGCAAATGACTTTCGACTAACCTCTGCCCTAATCCGTACCTCCCACTCCCGACTCCAAGACTTCTCCCGTGCTGCGCCAATCCTCTGGAATGCTCTACCCCAAAATATTAGGACCATCCACAATTTGCATAGTTTTAGGCGCTCGCTCAAAACACATTTGTTCAGAGCGGCCTATCACATTCAGTAATCAAAGTCATGTTTGTGTGTGTGTAGCCCATTCACTATCTCCATCTAACCCCCACCCCCTGAAGATGGCTGGACCGTCATTGTAAATACATAATTGTAAATACAAACCTGTGCTTTGTATCCCCCCCACCTCATTGTAGATTGTAAGCTCCACGAGCAGGGTCGTCTTATTTCGCTTTAATTATTGTATTGTTAACGTTGTTACTTATGACTGTTGTGTTTGAAACTGTTCAACTGTAAAGCGCTGCGGAATATGTTGGCGCTATATAAATAAAGATTATTATTATTATTATTATTATTATTATTAACCCAAGGACAACAAGGAAGGAGCTCCGGGAAGATCTCATGGCAGTGGGGACATTGGTTTCAGTCAATACCATAAGTAACGTACTCCACCGCAATGGTCTCCGTTCCAGACGAGCCCGTAAGGTACCTTTACTTTCAAAGCGTCATGTCAAGGCTCATCTACAGTTTGCTCATGATCACTTGGAGGACTCTGAGACAGACTGGTTCAAGGTTCTCTGGTCTGATGAGACCAAGATCGAGATCTTTGGTGCCAACCACACACGTGACGTTTGAAGACTGGATGGCACTGCATATGACCCCAAGAATACCATCCCTACAGTCAAGCATGGTGGTGGCAGCATCATGCTGTGGGACTGTTTCTCAGCCAAGGGGCCTGGCCATCTGGTCCGCATCCATGGGAAGATGGATAGCACGGCCTACCTGGAGATTTTGGCCAAGAACCTCCGCTCCTCCATCAAGGATCTTAAGATGGGTCGTCATTTCATCTTCCAACAAGACAACGACCCAAAGCACACAGCCAAGAAAACCAAGGCCTGGTTCAAGAGGCAAAAAATCAAGGTGTTGGAGTGGCCTAGTCAGTCTCCTGACCTTAACCCAATTGAAAACTTGTGGAAGGAGCTCAAGATTAAAGTCCACATGAGACACCCAAAGAACCTAGATAACTTGGAGAAGATCTGCATGGAGGAGTGGGCTAAGATAACTCCAGAGACCTGTGCCGGCCTGATCAGGTCTTATAAAAGACGATTATTAGCTGTAATTGCAAACAAGGGTTATTCCACAAAATATTAAACCTAGGGGTTGAATAATAATTGACCCACACTTGTATGTTTAAAATTTATTAAAATTTAACTGAGCAACATAACTTTTTGGTTTGTAAGATTTATGCATCTGTTAATAAATCTTGCTCTTGTGTGAAGTTTGAAGGCTCTAACTTATTTGCATCGTATCAAACCTGCTAAATCTGCAGGGGGTTGAATACTACTTGTAGGCACTGTAGGTACATTAGTAACGGGAGGAAACACAAGGAGTTCAGCCTTTGACAGGTTCAGTTTCAGATATAGTGAGGACATGATGTTAGACACAGCGTTTAGACAATCGCCAGTGTTTTCTAGAAAGGCTGGCGTGATGTCAGGAGAAGAAGCGTATAATTAGGCGTCGTTAGCATAGAGATGGTACAGGAAACCAAATCTACTGATTGACCAATAGGGGCAGTGTACAAAGAGAAGAGGAGGGGGCCTAGAACCGATCCTTGAGGAACCCCAACAGTAAGGGGAAGATGAGAGGAGGAGGAACCAGCAAAAGATACAGTGAAGGAGCAGTCAGAGAGATAGGAGGAAAACCAGGAGAGAATGGTGTCCTTGAGGCCAATGGAGTGGAGCATAGTGAGGAGGAGCTGATGATCCACAGTGTCGAATGCTGCAGAGAGATCCAAGAGAATTAGCATGGAGTAATGACCATTTGATTTAGCTGTTAGTAGATCATTAGAGACTTTTAGTGAGGGCAGTTTCAGTAGAGTGTAAAGAGCGGAAACCGGATTGGAGAGGGTCGAGAAGAGAGTTATCAAAGAGATAGCGAATAAGACGGGAGTGGACCAGGCGTTCCAGGAGTTTAGAGATGAAGGGAAGATTAGAGACAGGTCTATAGTTTGCGGCACAGTTTTGGTTGAGGGATTTTTTTTTAAGTAGTGGATGTATGATGGCATGCTTAAATGAGGAGGGAAAGATACCAGAAGAGAGAGAGAGGTTATTTTAGTTAGGTGAGGGGTGACAGCAGGGGAAAGGGACTGGAGGAGATGTGACGGAAATGGGTCAGTGGTGCAAGAGGTTGGGCGAGATGATGCAAGGAGCCTGCTTACTTCTGTGACTGGTTCAAAATCAGAGAGTGAGCTAGATGCAGTGGGGGAGGGAGGACAGTGCATTTCTGTGAAAATAATGAGACTGCTGAAAAGTCTACTGTGCACAAGAAGTCTGAGTTTGATATATGGCCTAGTATCTTGATAATTTGTCCGTTTCATTAGCTATATTAAAAAACACTATCAGACATTTTTAAACTAAGTGTAATACTACAGGTGAATTTTATGGCCAGTCCTAAGTTCCTCATGGGATACCAGCTGTTCGCTGGGGTTTGTGATGGCAGCATCGTAGAGGATCATCAGGCTAACTTCATTTGCTATAAAGGGGATGCCTTGATGAGGACGCCATTAAAAAAAAAAAGAAAAAGTTTCATAAATAGAAGCCTTAACACGAATATAAACGGACTTTATAGAATCAAGGGACGGGGAAAAAATTACTGTTGTACTATTCAATCCAGTAAAAAGAGGGGGAAAAAACTGGCAGGCCCATTGTAAGTTGCAAAATCAAAGATAAATTCATGTCCATCATGGATGTGAACACATCCTAATGGCTAAGGGCAGCTACTGTGAGTTGTGCAAGAGCACAAAAGGTTCCAATTAGTGATTAATATATTGTCATTTGCAATTAAAGAGATCGTATATGAGATTAGTAAAGGAGATCGGCTATTTTTCCAGAAACCGCAAAAGGTATTAAGATGAATTGCAATACCAGATAAAGTCATCAAAATTGACTTGGCCAATATATTAATTGCGGTCAGTGCCAGGTCTGTGGTAATAAAGCTGGATGGAGCTAGAGAATCCTTTATGTGACACGATTTCTCACCTTCAGATAGATTTTGCAGCGTTCCAGTAGAAAATTCCATTTCAGCGACGTCTTCTGGTCTTCGGTTAAATTGAAAAATCCATCTACCTAAATCAAACATATGGAAATACGCCATGAGAAATCATTACTCGTACTCCGACGGCAGGGGGGGAAACGGCGGGCAATTATTCTTCCCCGGTATGGAAATTAGAAGTTGATGTATTATGCAGAGTCATTTTAAATGTAAAATAAGGACGGCAAAACTTACGGTGCATGATAATGTATCCTCTGCCGCCACGCCGGATAGGTTACCAGACAGCGTGCCGGTGTGATCGCTGATGTCTACTTGCAAATCCAGAGTTGTGAACACAGATTTAAGGTCTGCGGACGTCTCGTTGCAGAAGGTGTTGGTGCAGCCTTTTGATAGATCGGCCACTGGGTAATGGCATTGTGAGCTGCATGTAAAGCGATGGTAGATTAGGCGTCCGGAGATTAAAAAAAAAAGACTCAGTGTTGGTCCCTCCAGAAAAAAATACAACAATTTATGATGCAGGATTCAGGATGAAGTGCTGCCAGGGGTTCCAAGAGTGTGCATCTGAAAACAGTCTTGGAAAAAATAGGTCAAGCCATGGTCGATCCCAACCTAGGTAACACTCCCCACCATGGAAAAACGGCATCACTGGCAAACAAAGAGAATTGGCCGATGGAAAGGGAGTGGGGAACAAATATCAGGTAGCCATATTGGAGGAAGAATTGGAAATGAAATAATTATATGAAATTACAGGGCTTAAGCCTGAGGCTGCCACGTTTGTGTACAACCTGGTGTTTTCGGTATATCAATCATGTATTTAGTGATTGCATGATCGCTCAGTAGTGCAAGGTCCGGCTTTGGGCTATACTTCATATTTTTATACCATATTTTTTGGTTCACATATTTTAATGGTTTTTTGGGAAGGTCTTCTTCAAAATGTTGAAGATGACTGGCTAATATAAGGCAACTTTTACACATGCCGTTTTTTTGCAGCCCATTTTTGCTGGCCGTATTGCCGTGGTTTTTGCGGTCTCCCAAAAAAACATTTTGATCCGCAAATACGGTGTATTGCAAAAACAAGCTAACGTTTTTGCAGTACCGTTGATTTAAATGCAGGCCATAGCAAGCTCGATATTTTTTCACGGCCGTATATACGGCCCTCACGGCAATACGGGACACGGTGCTCCGATGTATTTTTGCGGACCGTTTTTGCGGCCCCATAAAAATTTATTGGGGTCGCAAAAACGGCCCGCAAAAACACGGCAAGTGTAAAAGTAGCCTTAAGGTGTAAAAAAAAATCTCCAGCTGTACATTACTCACCATCTATTTCTCACTATCTTATCAATGGTGGAATCAATATTCATCTTGGTAATAAAGGCAAAAGCAATTCCATAGACGGGATTATTCTTATCAGTAGACTGGAGAGCTCTCTCTTTTATCTGCCGTACGGTATACACATCCTTTATAGTCTCCACTAAAAAATAAAGATTATTGGTAAAAGGCATTTTTCCATCAGATTGGGGTCATGTGGTCACCAGTGTGGGCTTATCGGGGGCTCTTGTGGCAAAACTGATTGGTGGAGAACAATTGACAGGTCTCTGCTTCTTTATTACCCAACTGTAGCTCTTAGCTAACGTGACATTAAGTATTTGCAGCCGTACAGATTAGATATTATCAGTCAATACCATCGATTTCCATGAGACTGAAAGCCATATAATGTGCAAGATTTAGGAGGTGTCTTTGAAAATTTGTTACCCTTCATCCAAATTAGCATTTGTGAAGTCAGACACTGATGCTGGGGAGAGGCCGGGCTCACAATCTCTGTTATAGCTGATGGATGAGGTCGAGGTGGACGGGATATGTTCTTCCACCAAGCTCCCCGTCCATGTCTGTATGCACCTTGTGCACTGGGCACAGTCATGGGGAACAGACAGGTGCCTTCCCCAATCTGTTCACAAAAAGCTGAAGCTACAATTGTCCACAATGTCTTGTACTGAAGAATTAAGATTTTCCATCTAAGGATCCAAGGCCGACCCCTGATAAGAGCCCATAACATTATCTTCCTCCACCATCTGTACAGGGGGCACAATGCAGTCAGGGGGTAACGTGCTCCTGGAATCACCAAACCCAATCTCCTCTATCAGACATCCGAAAGAGAAGTGCAATCTGTCACTGCACAGAACATGTTTCCTCCAGAGTGTAGTGGTGGCAGCTTTACATCACTCCATCCGACGCTCGGCACTGTGCTTGGTGATGTACGGCTGCATGCAACTGCTCGGCCATGAGGCTCCTAGCAGGGCCCAGTGTTTGTGCTGATGGACTCTGCAGTTATGTAGTCAGTAGAGCATTAGTGACTTTTCTGCCCTGGTATTATTGAGCTCTGCACCACTGGCCAATCTGTCACACATTAGTAAAAGCAGACTGCAGATGTTATATACCAGGGGGCGAGGGGCCGGAGACTAAATACGAAGGGGGTGAGGGGACAGAGGTTATACACTGGGGGGCGAAGAGCCGGAGGCTATACACCAGGGGACGAAAGGGCGGCTGCTATACACCGGGGGGATGTTATACACCAAGGTTGGATGGGGGCGAGAGGGCCAAATGTTGTATACCAAGGGCAATGAGCGAGGGGTGGATGTTATACACTGAGAGTAAGGTGCCAGATGTTATACACCAGGGGCAAGGGGGCTTGTTGTTATACACTGGGGGCAATGGAGCTGGATGTTGTACACCAAGGCACTGGTGCCATATGTTATATGCTGAGGGCAATAAGCCTGAATGAGAAACCCAAATTCAATTATTAGGACGTGCAGACCAATTTTACCTGCTTTTCGATTCTACGTACATTTTATGGGTTCTCCAAAAGGATCCTCATTTTCTTCCACAAAAAGTCTACTCTCTGCGCAATCTCTTGCATATCTCAGTAAGGCGAACGCCTCCGGCATGTCTGGTGAAAAATAAAATGTAAAGTTGAACACAGTCATAGAAAATGCTGGAAAATAAAGTTGTTATATGAAGCTGGTAATCTGACCATGGATAACTCTCGGCTTTCTTCTTGATATAGGAAGACAGACATTATGTATATGACATTTATTACTGGAGCTTGAGAAATTAGTCCTGACAGTGTCAGACTGTGTAGGGACGCACCCTATTAAATAGGGAATAACAACGCCCAATTGTCAATTTATGCATACATTTCCAGGAGGAATAACAAATGACGTAGTGCAGAGTTCTAATAAATGATTTTTTCTTTATATTTTTTGGGGGGCATGGGAAATACAAGTAATTACTAAAACAGACATGCCAGTGCGTTCCCTTTAATCCTCATATAATCCTTACCTGGATTCGTTGTAAATATAGTCTTGGACACGACAGTTGCGACCATCGAATTTCGGAAGGAGTCGTAATTTATGCGTATCTCTGATGCAAATAAAACTTAACCGAATGGAACAGACTCTGATTAGTATCTCACTAGCAATGGTTAAACATAAGATTAGCAGATTGTAGAATTCTGGCAACCTGGTATCAAGTGATGTGATCATGTACCGTAGGACCACCAATAGGGGTCGTGGAAGACAACCCTTCTGTGCCAAGATTGGTGATTTAAAAAGGTTTTCCTTTTTTTCTGTTTTATATACTTGTTTGTGGATAGGAAATGATTTTACTCACCATCCCGCCTCTCCAGTGCTGCTGCTTTGGTGCTTCCAAATGGTGCAGCATTTCATCTAGTGACTGCTACAGGCAAGCACTGACCACCAAGGACAGTGATTGTCCGCAGCTCTCAAGTGAATGATGGAAGTGATGTCTTTGTTATAGGATTGGCGTAACGGGGGTTTGAATTGGTGAGAAATGGTTTTTCTTTTTTTTTAATTAAATTTCTTGATCTTAATTAAATTTCTTGATCTTAACCCAGTTTTTAGAAAACCCAGGAAACCTGTTTTAATCACCGTATAATGAAAAATTCTGCTAATTTCTATTGTGTTTCAGTCTCTGACCATTTCCAAGTTCTCTGCTTTCTTTCAAGGAGTACAAGCATTCTTATTTAAGCCCTCATTTGGCAGGCAGCTGTATTAACTGACTTCCCCCATAGACAAGGTCAGCATCGGACTGGAACACCTTGGGCCCACCAGAGAAAATCATTCTTGGGGCCCACTATGTAGCTACATAGAAATAAATACAAGACCACCAATTGTGCGGTAAACCATGCTATTATCCAGGTATAATATAAGGTAGTACAAATCTTAGTTATGTAGCAGGAGTTGGGGTAGCCTCCCTCATAGAATATAAAGCAGCCCCCTCATAGAATATAATGTAGCCCTCCATAGAATATAATGCTGCCCCCCTCATAGAATATAATGTAGCCCTCCATAGAATATAATGCTGCCCCCCCTCATAGGGTATAATACACCCCCTCATAGGGTATAACGCTGCCCTCTCATAGGGTATAACGCTGCCTTCTCATAGGGTAAAATGCTGCCCCCCTCATAGGGTATAATGCTGCCCCCTCATAGGGTATAATGCTGCCCCCCCTAGTGTATAATGCTGCCCCCTCATAGGGTATAATGCTGCCCCCCCCCCCTCATAGGGTACAGTTCCTTGTGAAAGTATTCGGCCCCCTGGAACTTTTCAACCTTTTCCCACATATCATGCTTCAAACATAAAGATACCAAATGTAAATTTTTGGTGAAGAATCAACAACAAGTGGGACACAATTGTGAAGTTGAACAAAATTTATTGGTTATTTTAAATTTTTGTGGAAATTCAAAAACTGAAAAATAGTGCGTGCAATATTATTCAGCCCCTTTACTTTCAGTGCAGAAAACTCACTCCAGAAGTTCATTGTGGGTCTCTGAATGATCCAATGTTGTCCTATTTGACGAATGATGATAAATATAATCCACCTATGTGTAATCAAGTCTCCGTATAAATGCACCTGCTCTGTGATTGTCTCAGGGTTCTGTTTGAAGCACAGAGAGCATCATGAAGACTAAGGAACACAACAAGCAGGTCCGTGATACTGTTGTGGAGACGTTTAAAGCTGGATTTGGATACAAAATGATTTCCAAAACTTTAAAGGAATCTGTCACCCTTTTTTTGGCCTTGCAGCTTCCGGCATAGACATCGGGGGCTTATCTACAGCATTCTGTAATGCTGTAGATAAGTCCCCGATGTAACTTGAAAGAGAAGAAAACACGTTATATTATACTCACGGAGGTGGGCGGTCCGGTCCGATGGGTGTCGCCGTCCTGTCCGGTGCCTCCCTTCTTCATGCGATGACATCCTCTTCTCCCGTCCTGTAATGGCTACGGCGCAGGCGCATTGCTCTGCCCTGTTGAGGGCAGAGCAGAGTCCTGCAGTGCGTAGGCATTGGTAGAGGTCTGGCACCTGCACACTGCAGAATTCTGCCCTCAACAGGGCAGAGCAATGCGCCGGAGCCATTACAGGACGGGAGAAGAGGACGTCATCGCATGAAGAAGGGAGGCGCCACACGGGATGGCGACACCCAGCAGACCGGACCGCCCACCTCGGTGAGTATAATATAACGTGTTTTTCTTCTCTTTCAGGTTACATCGGGGGCTTATCTACAGCATTACAGCTGGTGACTGTGGAGGCCAGGTCATCTGGCGTAGCACCCCATCACTCCTCCTTGGTCAAATAGCCCTTACACAACCTGAAGGTGTGTTTAGGGTCATTGTTCTGTTGAAAAATAAATGATGGTCCAACTAAACGCAAACCTGATGGAATAGCATGCCGCTGCAAGATGCTGTGGTAGCCATGCTGGTTAAGTATGCCTTCAATTTTGAATAAATCCCCAACAGTATCACCAGCAAAGCACCCCCACACCATCACACCTCCTCCTCCATACTTCACGGTGGGAACCAGGCATGTAGAGTCGATCCGTTCAACTTTTCTGCGTCGCACAAAGACACGGTGGTTGGAACCAAAGATCTCAAATTTGGACTCATCAGACCAAAGCACAGATTTCCACTGGTCTAATGTCCATTCCTTGTGTTCTTTAGCCCAAACAAGTCTCTTCTGCTTGTTGCCTGTCCTTAGCAGTGGTTTCCTAGCAGCTATTATACCATGAAGGCCTGCTGCACAAAGTCTCCTCTTAACAGTTGTTGTATAGATTGTCTACTGCTAGAACTCTGTGTGGCATTGACCTGGTCTCTAATCTGAGCTGCTGTTAACCTGCGATTTCTGAGGCTGGTGACTCAGATGAACTTATCCTTCGCAGCAGAGGTGACTCTTGGTCTTCCTTTCCTGGGGCGGTCCTCATGTGAGCCAGTTTCTTTGTAGCACTTGATGGTTTTTGCCACTGCACTTGGGTACACTTTCAAAGTTTTCCCAATTTTTCGGACTGACTGACCTTCATTTCTTAACGTAATGATGGCCACTCGTTTTTTTTACTTCGTTTTTCTTTGCTTAGCTGCTTTTTTCTTGCCATAATACAAATTCTAACAGTCTATTCAGTAGGACTATCAGCTGTGTATTCACCAGACTTCTGCACAACACAACTGATGGTCCCAACCCCATATATAAGGCAAGAAATCCCACTTATCAAACCTGACAGGGCACACCTGTGAAGTGAAAACCATTTCCGGTGACTACCTCTTGAAGCTCATCAAGAGAATGCCAAGAGTGTGCAAAGCAGTAATCAAAGCAAAAGGTGGCTACTTTGAAGAACCTAGAATATAAGACATATTTTCAGTTGTTTCACACTTTTTTGTTAATTATATAATTCCACATGTGTAAATTCATAGTCTTGATGCCTTCAGAGTGAATCTACAATTTTCATAGTCATGAAAATAAAGAAAACTCTTTGAATGAGAAGGTGTGTCCAAACTTTTGGTCTGTACTGTATATAGAGAGATAGAGCTAGATAGATAGATAGATAGATAGATAGAAGATAGATAATGGATAAATAGAGACAGATAGAAGATAGATAATGGATACATAGATATAGAGGTAGATGGATAGAAGATAGATAATGGATAAATAGCTAGATATAGAGATAGCGGTAGATAGATATAGATAGACTATCTATATCTATCTCTATAGCTATCTCTATATCTATTTATCCATTATCTAGCTCTATATTTATCTCTATATCTATCTATCTCTATCTAAGATAGATAGATATAGAGATAGATAGTTATAGATCGATAGATATAGATAGAGGAGATAGATATAGATATAAAAAAACAAACCACAATACTCACCCCTCGTCCTCACTCCCACGCTGATTCCGATGGCGGCTCTGCTTCAGTGTCAGGAGCTGCCGTCGGCCAGACACACAGCGGGTGCGCGAAGAAGTGACGTCATCGCGCATCGGCTGTGAGTCAGGAGCAGAGGGGGCTGATGGGAGAGAGAGCGTCATCTGACGCTCTCCCATTACGATTGAGGGCGGCGCCGGCCCTGACTGCCGCATAGCGGCTGCCTGGCCTGGGGGAGCGGGGAGCCCTGGTCCCTCGGCCCTGATAGTGGGCAGTGTTAGGCGGCTGCTGCGGCTAACACTGTCACTGACCGGATACCGCCTAAAGTGAAATGACATTCACCCCTTTCCACGCTGGGCGTGGGAAGCAGTGAATATTCATTTCTCTTTAGCAGCGGGGACAGGGGCTCCTGCCTCCTGTCACCCGCTGCTGCTCCGCTGGCAGGGGCCCCCATAGCAGCTGCGTGGTGTGCCGCTATTAGCGACACGCCACTGGCTGGGGGCCCCTGGAGCAAAGGGGGCCCTAGCCAACTGCTGGCCCTTTATGCCAGCAGATGCCAGAGCCCACCGGAGAATCCTCCGGTTCTCCGGTGGGCCAGTCCGACGGTGGACAGGATCATTCATGTGTTTTCAAAGGGGAAAATGAAGAAAGCTGCTACCAATTGACATTGGTAGCTTCTTTTTGCTAAGTAACAAAAGGATTAGAATTGAAACCATTTTCTCCTTGGACATAATCTGTCTGTGTAGAGTTGAGGGTCGCTGATATCGATAGGTTCAGCCCACTTTTACCTAATGTGTATGGTGGCCCTAAGTCTTTTAATACAGAGACGTAAAGCTGTGAAATATAAATATATACCCACCGGTTTCTCTTGGTATCCAGCTCTGTGCCAGTTGGATGGATTCATTATCCCAACTGTAGATCAAGAAAAGGAAATAACACTTTTTTATGGCGCAAGGTTTAACATTTCTTGAGACTTTTTAGCGCAAATGTTCCCAGTAAATAGTCGCAAGATTTGTGCAAAACAAAATTTCAGACTTACATAAAATTGCTCCTGAAAGAAGGGAGGCCTGGAGTACATTAATGCTAAATTGTTGTAGAAAGTCTCCAGTATTCTCATAGACAATGAGCAGTGGCTTGCATGCATTTCAGAGCCTGTGACTATTGCTGCAGAAACACCACCATATACCCTAGTTCTTCTCGGCAGCTCATTCTTATGTAGCCCCCAACCTCAACCATTACTCCTTATTGCCTATAGGTTTCTGCTGCTATAAACACATTTATTCCTGTCACTATGAGAAATCATGCGCTTATTTGCAGTGTTTTAGAGATCAATAAAATACTGAAAACACCATTAAATAGAAATTTTTGTAACGTTCATTTATATGCAAATAAACACCGTTTTCGGGCTCCATTATTCATTTTACAGCCACACAATAAAGAGGAATGGACTCCATAAAATAACGCTTACTCTTGTGTTTTATGAGTCTTATTCCTTCTGATTTGACAAAAGTGTTACTGCTGAAACTTAAACTTTGTACTAGTTATGTTCATTGGCTGAAAATTTTCTAGCGGCATTCTCCATCTTGATGCTCTTGGTAATTACCGATTTGTTTTTGCTTTTTTGGAATAAAATAATTATGGTATACAGTTTTTCCATTGTTGTGTTACTTTCAGGGTTATGTGAAATATCCACACCGAAATCCTCAACAAGAAAAACGGATACAAATTTTGTTGCGGAAATGCTGTGGATTTGTTTGTAAAGATAAATCTAAGGTAGAAGCTCAGGTATTTGCCACGGATTTGTAAGTGAGGTCTGCTCTCATTAGGTGCACATAGTGTGGCTAATCTGTGGCGGACCCCCGTCAGGTCTAACTTTATATGGAACCCATTGTGATTTCCAGGCATAAAACAGTATAATCTTCTCTAAGGCTATGTGCACACGCTGCAGATTCACCTGCGGACTTTTCCGTGCGGATCCGCAGGTAAAGTGACCTGCGGTTTTCCTGCGGATTGGCCAGCGGTTTTCCCCTGCGGTTTGACACCTGGACAATGGAATAGGTGTCAAACCGCAGTGGAATCCGCAGAAAGAATTGATATGCTGCAGATTTAAAACCGCAGCTTTTCCGCACGGAAAAATCTGCAGCGTGTGCACTGCGGATTTGAAAACCCATAGGATAACATTATACTGTACACTGCCTGCAGAACTGCTGCAGTTCCGCAGGGCCGAATCCGCTGCGGATCCACAGCAGAATCCGCAGCGTATGCACATACCCTTATGTGGTTTTCAAAGCCAGGATGGAAAAATCCATGGGTGTTTGGCAATGCAAAACTCCCTCTTACAATGGTAGATGGTTTGTGATCACTGCAAAACTCCCTCTTACAATGGTAGATGGTTTGTGACCACTTTTTCTGCCGATTTTGATGTGGAATATGTAGCAAAATACATTTAAGCCATGTTCCGTGTGTGGGTGTGTGTATATATATATATATATATATATATATTCGTTTGGAAAGATGTCAAACTTTGTTTATTTTGGTGCATTTTTTCCTTAGAGACTTCTATTGGAGGGCTGGCAAAATGCATATAATAAACGCAGTTTCTTTTTTTTTTTAATGCAGAATTAAAGCTTTCCTGTACTAAAAAATGTATTTATCGATTGACATCATGGGTCAGAGTTTGCAGTCAGAGAGGTCAGATGTGTGTTATATCTCTAGTGTGCAATAAGCTGTACTCACCAGATCATTGCAAAAGAGTCAACGCTGTCATCAAACAGCTTCACCTCACATCTCTGGCCTTTTCTTTTGTCCGAAGTAGTAAAAGACTTAATTTCTCCCACCTGATGAAACCAAAGCACAACTGTACATCATTCCCATCAGAGATGGTGCAATTAACACATGTTGGGCTGCTCACAATCTTGGTATCCACAGGGTGATGTAAAAGACAACAAAATATATTCAAAAGTCCAGCATAGACTAATGGTCAAAAGTAGTTCAACTATGCTTACGTTTTATCACCTTTAATCCTGGTATAGTATTTTTCAAACATACAGAATAGCGTGGTACCGTTCTTGAGACTTTTCTTTTGTTTGCAGCTCGTTGCCTAGGAGACCGACCACTGCAGCTGCCTAGCACTTTGCATGTTCTGCTGTCTAGCAGTGGTGGTCAGTCTCAAAGGCAACAAACTGTAAATAAAAGAAAAAGAGAAAACAGTGTTAATAGCTCAAGAACGACTGAAAATTGTAATAAGCAGTAAATTACAAAAGTGATCGTTTTTACAAAAACTATCTGACAATATCCATTTATAAAGATGGGAATAAAACCCCAATTTTAGCATACATGACCCATGATCAAGACCCCTCCTTTCTACACATTACTTTATATTTCCGTACCCATCTTACTGCTGCGAGGACATTAATGATTTTTCCATTCAAGCTTTGGCCATTTGCTACAATATCTCCCAGTGAATAGTAATCGTTCGGATCCTTTGGAGGAATCAGCAATAAAGACAGCAGGGAATTATCGGTGTCATGTTTGGAGCGTATCTTGACCAAGGAATGGATTTCACTGATAAGCAATTTGTAATAACTAAAAAAGAAAAGAACATTCAGAACATTTTTGTTATTATAAAATGGAAAAATAATAAAATAATTAACAGTCTTATGGTAATTAAAAATCTCCTACAGCTTCTCTGCAGACCTACAACATGTGTCACTCTCCATGGTTACAGACACCAAGCAAATTTTCAGTAGAAAATGACCCTCGCTTCTTACCAAGCTAATGATAAGTGTGATAGAGGGGATGGATAGAAGGGGGTCGGACTGCAGGGCTCTTTCTAGTGTTTTTAACATGGAAAAAAATCAGGGTCTGGGATGGTTCGACCATAATATGGTCACATTTGTTACTTACCTGTCCTAGCTTTCGCGTGGGTCCACACATCTCCCTTTCCAGTGGTCAGATCGCTCTGCTCTGCTGTCGTCAGTTTCAGTTTACCATATTAACCTGGCGTGCAACTTTGATGTCACTCTCCTTGGCCTTTGAAGCTGACTCAGGCAGCTCCATGAGTATTCAGGTAGTTTGAGTATGCTGCCTACCAGATGTTTGGAATAAATGTCCTCCCTGACAAACTTTCTTCTGCTATACGTACACTTGGCACTGTTATACCAAAGTACCTTACTGTGTTATCTGCGCACTTAGCTCTGCCTGTCCGCATATCTAGCTCCTCTGTTCCACATGCTTTTCAGATTATCCAGCTCTTCTGCTATCCATGCCATCAAGCATATCCAGCTCCACTGTTCCAAGAGTCATCTGGCTTATCCAGCTCCACTTTTCCATATGTCGTCCAGCATATCCCATTCCACTGTTTCAATTGCCATCCAGCATATCCAGCTCCTCTATTCCTGATGCTGTCCAGCATATTCAGGTCTGCTGTTCCAAGTGCCGACCAGTAACTATTACACATGCTGGCCAATATATCCAGCTCCTCTATTCCACATGCCGTCCAGCATATCCAGCTCCACTGTCCCAAGTGCCACTCAACATATATCTAGCTCCACTGTCCCAAGTGCCACCCAACATATATCCAGCTCCACTGTTCCAAGTGCCACTCAACATATATCTAGCTCCACTGTTCCAAGTGCCACCCAACATATATCCAGCTCCTCTGTTCCAAGTGCCACCCAACATATATCCAGCTCCACTGTTCCAAGTGCCACTCAACATATATCTAGCTCCACTGTTCCAAGTGCCACCCAACATATATCCAGCTCCACTGTTCCAAGTGCCACTCAACATATATCCAGCTCCACTCTTCCAAGTGCCACTCAACATATATCTAGCTCCACTGTTCCAAGTGCCACCCAACATATCCAGCTCCACTGTTCCAAGTGCCACCCAACATATCCAGCTCCACTGTTCCAAGTGCCACCCAACATATATCCAGCTCCACTGTTCCAAGTGCCACTCAACATATATCTAGCTCCACTGTTCCATGTGCCACCCAACATATATCCAGCTCCACTGTTCCAAGTGCCACTCAACATATATCTAGCTCCACTGTTCCAAGTGCCACCCAACATATATCCAGCTCCACTGTTCCAAGTGCCACCCAACATATCCAGCTCCACTGTTCCAAGTGCCACTCAACATATATCTAGCTCCACTGTTCCAAGTGCCACCTAACATATATCCAGATCCACTGTTCCAAGTTCCACTCAACATTTTTCCAGCTCCACTGTTCCAAGTGCCACCCAACATACATCCAGCTCCACTTTTCTGCAGTTCGTCCTGTATATTCTGCTCCACTGTTTCACGGTCCATCCATCGTATTATGCTTCACTGTGTCCATCCATTATATCTAGTTCCCGTGTACCACATGCTGTCCAGTATATTCTGCTCCAATATTCCACGGTACATCCAGTATATTCAGCTCCATTGTTCAAAGCTGCTCCAGGCATCAGCTAGCTATTCTAGCCCTTCTCTTCCACGTGTCATCCGTATATCCTGCATCACTGTATCTGCATACCAACATAGCATGGTCCCAACTGCTTTACCTCACTACAACAAGTGCAATCCACTTCACATCCCTCTATATAAAATATGGTGCACATCCACTGCAAACTGATAGATTTAAGCTAGGTTCAATTTTGGTGTGTTTACAAAACGCATGATCCATGCTTTTGAAACTGAATTTTTACAAGTGAACACATATGCCATATGTTATGCTTTTTGTTCATTTTTTTTATATAAAATTTTATTGAAAAGAGCACTCATAGTCATACCTGGCAAATTAAATGAAATTGGAAGCCCTGCTAGAAAGCAGTTAGCACCAGTCACAAATGGGATGTAATAGTAGTTATGATGTATCCCTCCCTGGTGCATGTATTGATGAGAGACGCTTGTCATATGTTTTCAATCTCCGCCATTATATAAAAGGACGTTAGACCTTTACAGTCCCTGTGGGAGCGGCGAGCAGGAAGTTTACACATTACCTTGGTGTTGAAGGATTAAATTTTTCTTCCTTCTCTACGTCTTTTGTTTGCACGAGGGGATTTTCAATTATAACTAAAAGAAAAAAAATAGGAATATTGTTTAGAACTGCTTGTATTCCCCGAAATGATAAATATAGATAATTAAAGCGTGCGTCGTTCGGGTAAAACAGATGTCCTCATTACCATGTAAACATAGTAAAATTGTGCTAATCGGGGTGGCCGTGCACTCTTTGAACAGTTGTGACATCTTTGGATGATACATGTACTCGCAAACTCATTTTCTTGATGTATTTTACCCCGGGGTAGATTGCAAGTGTTCCCGAAAAAAAAAAAAAATTAGTCATAGTTGTAAAAATAAACATTTTGTGAATCTTTACCTCCATGAATCACGCATACATTGTATTCTGCATTTATTTATATTCCACATGCATCATTCGTTTTTTTGGAAAGAGCAGTTTGCTTTGATGAAGTATACGCTTTATTTTCTTTACTCTGGAAAAAATACGGCATGGGATTCCACCTGGGATAGCACACGAGATCTTGGTATCCTTTCAACTGTATTTTAATACTCTTAATACTAATAACAGGGAAAGAAGTTTCTTTACTGAGTCTGAACTCGGATCTGAATCATTTTTAGCTAAAACGATGGATTACAATATTTCCTCTTACTGGGGTGTGAATATTTTTTCATTTTAAGGCCTCCTTTTAAGGCTGGTTTCACATGGACCATTCTCGGATGGGAATGCGCGGCCCAAACTCCTTGGTCTCTTGAACTTAGCTAATTATTAGGTGGCTAGCTCAGGTTGGATCACATTTCACAGAAGTGTGAAACTGGCCTAAGAGACATCTTTAGGGGCTACTTTAAGAACCTTGGAGACAGGGCATGCTCCTGATTAGTCTTATTTGCTTGGCTGTTGGGTGGTAAGTGTGGCGCCCCTGAGGGTTCAGTCGCCACAGAGGTACTGCACCTCCTCCTGAGGTGTGGTACCCCACCATTCAGGTAAGGTGGAGACACCTGACCACATTCCAACACCTGCATCCCACACAACATAGTAGTGTAGCAAAGCACCTTTGGTGGCTCCCTGCTTGGAACACGAAGAGTGCTGGGAGGTGGGTGGAGCTTAGTGTGCACAAGGAGATCATTAGGACTAGGTCAGTCCGACTAGGGCAGTCTGACCAGGTCAGTCTGTGAGAAAAGATCCCCTGAGAGGGATGGATTGAAGGAAGTGCTGCAGCAGACCTCAGTGACCTGGGTCTGCTGGCACAGGAAAGAGATATTCAGAAAGCCAAATTCTCCATAAGAAAGATAGCTTTGTACGGAACGTAAGGAGAAGAAGAGAACTAAGGACTAGGGTTAGAGCAGAGCCCTTCCTCAAGTTCTAAGCGCAAGACCGGGGTCCGGTCCCCGAGGTTGTATGGATACTAATGGTCCTACAGCAGACACCAGAGGAATAGAAGTTGTCACCACTTTATTCCCACACAAGACTTGGGGGCACAACAGCAACGTGAGTGAGCCGGGACTTAGTAGCAAGGAGTCCCCAAAGCAGGCTACAGCTGTCTGCCCTGTCTGCCGTACAAGTAGAGTTCTAAGAACATCTGAAAGGAGGAACTCCAGTGTAACTCAGTACTGTGAGTACTTCAAATAGGCACTAGAAAGGAGACGTTCAGAGAAGGCACATGTTGGCGGAGTGTTGGAACAGAGTACTTCATCTTGCCTGGAAGTTGGCTGAGCTCCTGACCTGGAGGACACGGCACGGATGCGGGCACCTGTACCTGCAACAGACTGTGAGTAAAGCTTTGGAACTACATGCCCTGGTGTCCTCCACTTATTCCTGCACCAACACACTCAGCACTGCTACATCGCTGTGCCTGACCCTGCACCATCTACATCTCCTCCCTATCTCCTCACCTACACTGCCCTGGGACTACTGCCCTACCTGTGGAGGGCCACAACATCATTGCTGCACAACACCATCTGTCCCAGAGGATTTGTTTGCAGCGTCGGCTTAACATCTTCATTGCTAAATCACGAATCATTCACTCATAAACTTTAATCATCATCCACACGTTCAAACATCCTCCCTTTTACAATGGACACCCAGGGCCACGGACCAGGTCACAGCTGCCGTGACATCTCCCATTGAAACCAACGGGCCCGGCTCCGAGTACCGCGCCGCCCTGGGTGCGAGGGCGATCCATCTTGACTTGTGCCAAATTTACTTCTGCAGAAAGAGACTGAGGCTAGTCTAAAATTTAGATAAAAAGATGGCCTTGCATGTCTCCATTCATTTTCTATGTGGTTCCAGGAGACAGTCAAATACAGCGGTCCCATAGACAATGCAGGGAGAGGAGATGCTCAGCCATACCTCCATTCATAGGGGGTCTTCAGAGCCTTGGCATCAGTGAGGGTCCCAGTGCTTAAACAGGATAGATCATTGAGCAAAACTTGCACTCGGAGTATCTCTTGAAGCATTTGACCCATTCTCCATCAGAAGCTGCTTCAAAGAAGTAACATGCAATTTTTTTCCTTCTGACCATTTTTAAATTTTCAAATCCTGAAGCAGGAAAAAAAAACTGAAAAGACTGAACTTATGAACAGCAAGATAAATGAATAGGAAGAGTCTTTTGAGTTCTTATTTTTTAAGCTGACCTGCTCCAAAAAAACAAAACTGTTAATACATACCTATTTGCAGAGTTTTCCAAGTTTTTGAGAAGAAATTTGGGAAATTTTCCGCTCCAAAATCTCAGGGAAAAAATTCAGAGAACACAATTTTTTTTGCTCCTAATTTCTAATTTATGTTTTACATAAAGATATTTTGCTTTGGAAATTTCCTGTTACTGAGCTTTGATGAATGGTTATTGATAAATAAATAAAAATAAATAAATTGTTAAAGTAATTTAGTGGGTTTCTGCTATGGAAATGTAATAAAAACTTCTGTGCGGATCATTGTCATCTCATTCAAGTCTATGGGGAAAATCCAGAAATATAACGCATATTTACCACAAATGAAGTTTCCATGTTGCACATTTCAAAATCACTTTGCTTGTCTGTTTCCGTAGCGTAGAAAAGCACATTTTTGTAAAAAAACTATACATTTTGTTCGAAGAGTAATATGCTGTGGGGTTCTTTTTTCATTGAAAATATGTAATGTCAAAAATGCACCAAATAATCAGCCTTAGGACGCAGTCAGACGACCGCATAAATCGGACCAGGATAGAAAAGCAGTAAAAAGACTGGCCCGCGGCTCTCCAGACTCGAGCGTGACTGTTGCATAGAAATACATAAAGCTGCCATGCTAAGGTGTGGATAGCCACCTGCCAGTCTGTGCATTGCGTTTCGATCTAGGTACAATTTTTGTATCTTCAGGTGCTAAAACCTTGTAATTTATTACCTTTTGCTCAAAGCAACAAATCAGAGTCCAGGTCTTATTTCTGCAGTGTAGTACAAATATGGAGAGCTTATACATGATTGTCATGGACAATATGGACACAACCCCTTTAATCCCTGACATTTATCGCAGCTGTATTTTAACTTACCGCAGTCACCAATGCTGAAACTTTCAGACAGCGATTTAATATATTCTTCTCGACCCCAACACGAAGCGTTAATGAAAGCGGAAGGTGAATCTCTTACTGTAAAGCTGAAAGTGTACCTCTCCAATCCAATATCTGAGGAGGAGGAGAAGAAAAGCGTAACTCCTGTATGTGATGACATTATAATTAAATTCGCCATATCTCAATGTGATGCTTAGTGGAGTTTGTCATTTGTGTTACATCTTCCCTGGAAAGCTCCAAGGAGCTGTAAGGATTCAGAAATCTTAGTACATGAGCTGAGAGGGAGGAAAACAGAATGCTAGGTCTACACGGCGACTTGTGGCTTCACGACTGCAACTGTCGCATCACATCAACTAATCATGGCGAATGTGGTCAGGTTCCTGCTAACTCTCCTCGCACTGCATGTTTTACCTGAGTGTAACTTTAACCCCATCCCACTCAAAATTTTAATCTCTGTGCTTTAATTTCTTTCTTTTCATTCTTCCAAGAGCAATAACTTTTTCACTAAAAAAAAAATGTATTTTTTTGCTGGACAAGTCACAGTTTTGAATGACTTTGCCATACAATGAACTGATAACCGTGAAAAAAAAAAACACAATTATGACATACACACGCATTATATATATATATATATATATATCATAAAAATAAACAGTCCATTTAGTAGTACTGTCTCATCTGACCCATTCACTTCCACTACCCGGTTGGTCAGGTATTGACAAGATCTGACCAGTACCAACAGGTCTTTCCGCCTCACGCAAATACTGACAGTTTCTGAGGCAGTTCAGCTGCCTTTTAAATGAGCTGCAAAGCCTGGTTACGATATATGGGAACAAGCAGTACCACCCAGCTCATTTGGCCATTCCTAATACCCGGACCCAAAATTACTGGTTCATTAAAAAACCATCTTAGCAACTACTTTGCTGGAGCCTTCTCTCCGGGATCCACATCACTGAGGCTAACCACTTCAGTGACACAGATCTTCCATTCACGACCTGTCCAGCTGCATCCTTACATTATATGTATATATATATTTATATATTGTTATGACTGTGAAAGCACATTTACACAGGTAGCGTACAAACCCGGGGGGCAAATACCTGAACCTGACAGATTCCTGTTCAGACTAGGAAAAAGCCCAACTCTGATCCTGGTCTTTCCCTGCCTGAAAGCAGAGGTTGGCAACCTAAAATAAAGCAAGTGCGACCACCCTCAATGGGGGTTTACCCTGAATGTCTTTAGCAGCTCTTAGCAGCAATTCCCTAAGGAATAAATAATAAAGGAATAGCACACACAAAGCAAATGCAACCAACATAAACTACAGCAAAGTGAATGAATCCAACAAAGTCGAACACCAGCAGGAAACACCAGCAGGGGAAGGTATATAAAGCTGCACCTGAAAGGTGATAGGACAGAGTAAATGAAAAACACCTGTTACCCAAAACTGTCCAGCAACAAAGCTAACAGAACTAAACGCCCAATGAAAAGGTGTATCTGTTGTCAAGTATCAAGGATTCAAATCCAGAACTATGACATATACTGTGTGCATTTTTTTTTTCAACTTAAAAAAACTTCAAAAAAGATGGCTTCAGTCGCCATATTTTGAGACCCATAACATTTTTCTTTGTCAATAAACAGAGCTGTATGGGGCTGCATTTTTTTATATTCTATTTTTTAACTTACAACAGTTATGCATGTGGCGATGGATGTCAAATATGCTTTTTTTATTTTTTAGATGTTGCTATTTGCGATTTGGGAAAAGGGGTGATTTTTTACATTTTTTACTTTTTTATTTTTTTTTATTATTATTTTTTACAATACCTGCGATCACCTCATTGCTTAAATGAAACACTAAAAATTCTGTAAAATTTCAGTATGTTGTAAAATTAAAGGACTATGGAGGCTTATGCATCATGAGTGTTTTAACATGGAAAACAAAGAGACCCTCAGTAGACTCCCAGCTGCAAGGACAATTCATCAGCACCCAGCAGTCACATTGGTGATATTCGGGAAGAGGGAGGCTGGAGAGGGGTTGTCAAAAAATGCACTTCCCTGTTCATAGCCCTTTAAATGCTGCTGTCACAATTGCCATCTGGATCTATGAGATTAAACTGTGCTGCGATCCATTTGGTCCCTATTGACCCTTCCATGTGATCATGGGGTGCCAATGGGATAACATGGCAGCCAGAGGCCAAATTAGGCCCATGTCACTGTAAAACTAAATCAATGGCAGAATTTGCATATTTCCCCCGTCACTTGAACTGTTCCCCCAATTTTCAGTATGTTATATATTAAAATTAATGACATCATTCAAAACCTCACTGTGTCCCGCAAAAAAAACCCTCACACTACTACACTGAGAGAAAAGAAAAAATTGTTATGGCTCTTGGAAAAACGGGAGAAAACAAAACAAAAGCACAAAAATGAACATTTCTTTGGGATAGTGAAATAAAGGGTTTTTCCACGTTTGAGGAAAGTCTTTTTTTAAATGCATTTATTTTGGTGAAAACACCATTTGACTCTCACAGAGTCTGGGCTACATTGTCTATTGCTAGTGGCAGAATTCGTTAACTGAGAATCCTCCAGTGAGCTCATTATTCTGACAATACAATGGAAAATTTTCAAAAGGTATGTTCATAGTTTTTGGAGCAGAAAAACTCTCCAAAATCCATTAGTAGTTCATAAACCATGAGTTTTCATAGTAGAGTTTCTTCCCCGAAAACTCCTGTAAAAAAAAGTCTAGCTCTTTTTTCATCTGCCTATTTTATGACCAAAAAACAAATAGAAGTTGATGATGCATGATAAAGAGTCTGTAAAAGCAAAACGGTGCAAAATATAGTAAGGATGGGAGATATGTGTCCCCGTGGTGGCTAGCCTTGGTGATGTGAATCCCAGAGAGAAAGTTCCAACAAAGTAGTTGCTGAGAGGGTATTTTAATGGACCGGGATTTTTGGGTCCGGTTTTAGGAATGACTAGAAGAGATGAGTAGTGTTGGTTGTTCCCATATATCATAACCAGGCTTTGCAGCTCATTTAAAAGGCAGCTCAACTGCCTCAGAAATGGTCTGTGCATGTGAGAGGTGGAAACCAAGTTGTAAAAATGATTTTGAGGACCTCATACATTAGCTTAAGTTAAAACAAAATTGTCCGGAGAGAAGGACAATCCCTTTAATGTGCACAGAAGTTGGAAGCTACTAAGTATTAGGGCATGTTTCCACAGTCTGGAAACATTCAGTATTTGCTTCGGATTGAACGCTGCGTTCTGCCGCAGCGTTTAATCCGCAGCAGCCAGATGTTCCTGCATAGTGGAAATCCCGTCTTCACTATGCGTCCGATTACGCGGGTGACACACCCGCTAAATCGGACATGCGGTGTGTCTTTTTAGACTGCAGCATGTCTGTTTACCTTGCGGAGACCAGGGCTGCCACTAGGAATTTCGGGGCCCCATAATGGCAAAATTTTCGGGGCCCCTTTGAGACTCCACCCCTCAAACTGTCCACAGTCCCACTGCTCTCTCTTGGAAAAACTCCACTTCTCACCTACGACACACATTAACAGTTCCTATCACCAGATCACACATATAGCCGGCAGCTTTTGCTTTGGACAAAAGATTTTTTTAAGCCGCCACCATAACAGGGTAGACACTTTTGGCCGAGCTTTACTCTACTGTAACCTATTAAATATTTGTTAAAATATGCAATACAATTTAGGTATATTTTTATTTATTTTTCAATTTTTAAAATGACCAATAATATCACATACAAGGAACAAATACCGCTACACCATGTCCAGACCACATATTACCACCACATAGTGACCTGTTGTGAGTTCATTTTCCCCTTCACTACTGAGGCCCGAGGAACTCCCTCTTCTGGTAAAGAAAGGTAGTGAGCCTGATTATCAAACACCTGAGTCTGATGATGATGACTGGCTGAGTGGAGTTACTGATTGGATATAAGGCTGCCGACGCCCTTCTGCCCTGCGGGTGATTTCTCTGTGGGATCCTTGGAGACCAGTCTGAATTCCTGCTCCTCTAAAGCTAAGTTTTCTGCTTGGCTTTTTGCATTTGTGCTTAGACTTTGTTTTGCTTTGTTTTTCTGGATTTCTGCCATTCCCTGCTGGGGTGTGCTGAATTCCTTTAGCTCTGTCTTCTGAAAATACCTGAGTGCTGATTTAGTTTTTGAAGCCTAGCTGCTTCAGGGTCTTTTTCATATCAGCTTGTTGGCTTATGTCTTTGATAGGGTTTTGGCAGATTGCAGACAGCAACCTTCCTTTCCTGTTCTGTTTAGCTAGCTTGGGCCCCATCGTTTGCTCAGCCTATCTTTCTATCTGTGTGAGTGTTTTTTCATCTTGCTTCACCGTCATTATATGTTGGGGGCTGCCTTTTACTTTGGGGTCTGCTCTGGGGCAGTTTAGATTTCCTTTTCTGTCTTTAGGCTATTTAGCGCTCCGGCTGTGATCGAGGGGTCTAGGGCATTGTAGGAACCCCCCACGGCTACTGCTAGTTGTGTTGATAGGTTCAGGGGTCTGCAATCTGATAGTTGCCAACTTCTCTGGTTTTCTGGACGTAGCTTCTATTTTTGTGTCTGCCTCCTACAGTGACTCAATCATAACAGAATCACCCGCCATACCGCAGATCCTAGGGTACTCAATAGCAGGAAAGAATTGTATAAAAAAAAAAGTGTGTATATTTTTTCCTCTATATCTCTGAGGCCTTAGGGGGAATTTTTTTTTCTCTCAATGGAGATAAAGCAATTGTCTGATCGTGTGGAGCAGCTTGCTGCGGAAGTGCGGGGAATTTCCGCCTACTTTGCTCATTCACATGCTGCTGAACCAAAGATTCCTACACCTGATGTATTTTTTGGGGATCGGTCTAAATTTTTGAATTTCAAAAATAATTGTAAATTATTTTTTGCCTTGAAGCCTAACTCGTCAGGGAGCTCCGCGCAGCAGGTTAAAATTGTCATCTCTTTGCTGCGTGGCGATCCCCAGGATTGGGCGTTTTCTTTGAAACCAGATGATCCTATTCTGACTAATGTGAACGCATTTTTTCAGGCCTTGGGGTTGTTGTATGACGAACCTAATGCCATTGATCAGGCTGAAAAGACCCTGCTGGCATTGAACCAGGGTCGTGATTCTGCAGAATTGTACTGTCAAAAATTCCGAAAGTGGGCAGTACTTACTACCTGGAATGATAATGCCTTGGCTGTTCTCTTTCGGAAGGGGTTGTCAGAAACTGTAAAAGATACTATGGTGGGATTTCCTGTTCCCTCTGGTCTTGACGATTCTATGTCATTAGCCATTCAGGTTGATCGGCGTTTGCGCGAACGCAAAGCTGCACGAGAGGTGTTGCCACCTGTTGAACAAATGTCTGAACCTATGCAATGTGATAGAGTTTTTTCCAGAGAGCAGCGTCAGGAGTTCAGAAGGCGTAATAAGTTGTGTTTTTTCTGTGGAGATGCCTCGCATATTATTTCTGTCTGTCCTAAATGAGAGAAACGCTTTGCACACACGTTTTCTGTTGGTGGTGTTCAACCTAAGTTTCTTCTGGCTGTTACTCTGATCTGCTCCCTGTCCACATTTTCCGCCAAGGCTTTTGTGGATTCGGGAGCAGCCCTAAACCTAATGGACTTGGATTTTGCTAAACGTTGTGGATTTCCGATGACACCTCTGCAGACGCCTATCCCTTTGAGGGGGATTGATGCTACTCCTTTGGCTAAAAATAAACCTCAGTTTTGGACCCAGGTGGTAATGCGGGTCGCCCCAGACCATCAAGAAAATTGCAGATTTTTGGTGTTGCATAATCTGCATGATACTATTGTTCTGGGGTTTCCCTGGTTACAAATTCATAATCCAGTTTTGGATTGGAAATCTGTGTCTGTGGTGAGTTGGGGTTGTCGGTGTGCCTTTAGTGAGGCTCCGGTGTTTTCCACCTCTCCTCAGTCGCATGATGTTCCTGATTATTTGGCGGACTTTTATGATGTATTTAGTGAGAATGAGTCTGCGTCTCTGCCTCCTCATAGGAGTTATGACTGTGCAATTGAACTGAGCCCGGGGTGTAAATTTCCCAAGGGTTGGCTCTTCAATTTATCTGTACCCGAGCACGAGGCTATGCGATCCTATATTAAGGAGGCGTTGGAGAAGGGTCATATTAGACCATCCTCGTCACCCTTAGGTGCCGTTTTTTTTTTTGTAGCCAAAAAGGATGGATCATTAAGACCTTGTATTGATTATCGTGCCCTCAACAAAATTACTGTTAAATATCAGTATCCGTTACCCCTGATTTCTGATCTATTCTCCAGAGTTAAAGGTGCTTGCTGGTTTACCAAGCTTGACCTCAGGGGGGCGTATAATCTTATTCGCATTAAGCATGGGGATGAATGGAAGACGGCGTTTAATACTCCGGAGGGACATTTTGAGTACCTGGTGATGCCTTTTGGGCTCACTAATGCCCCTTCTGTCTTCCAGTGCTTCATGAACGATTTTTTCCGAGATTTTGTCGATAAATTTTTGATTATCTATCTGGATGATATTTTGATCTTCTCCAAGGATTGGGATTCTCATGTGGAACATATTCGGACTGTGTTCCGGATCTTGAGGGAGAATTCCCTGTATGTCAAAGGAACTAAATGCCTTTTTGGAGTACAGAGGATTTCTTTTTTGGGATTTATTTTGTCCCTGTCAACTATTGAAATGGACCCGGCCAAGGTACAGGCCATTTACGATTGGGTTCAGCCCACTTCTTTGAAGGCCCTCCAGAAGTTTTTGGGTTTTGCTAATTTTTATAGGAAATTTATAGCAAAATTTTCTAGTATTGCCAAGCCATTGACTGATTTGACTAAGAAGGGTGCTGATGTGTTGAATTGGTCTCCGGAGGCTGTTTCTTCCTTTCAGGAGCTGAAGCGAAGATTCACCTCCGCCCCGGTTTTGCGGCAACCTGATGTCTCACTTCCGTTCCAGGTGGAGGTGGATGCTTCTGAGATTGGTGCAGGAGCTGTTTTGTCCCAAAAGGATCCTGTAACATCTAAAATGAATCCCTGTGCTTTCTTTTCCCGAAAGTTCTCTCCATCTGAACGTAACTATGATGTGGGGAATCGGGAACTGTTGGCCATGAAATGGGCATTTGAGGAGTGGAGACATTGGTTGGAGGGAGCTAAGCATCAAGTCGTGGTCCTCACTGACCACAAGAATTTGATTTACCTAGAGTCGGCTAAGCGCTTGAACCCTAGACAGGCTAGGTGGGCCTTGTTTTTTACACGTTTTGATTTTGTGGTTTCTTTTCTTCCTGGAACTAAGAATGTCAAGGCAGACGCCCTCTCTAGGAGCTTCTTTGCTGATTCTCCTGTGGTGACCAAGCCTGCTACCATCTTAGGCGAAGGGGTAGTTCTTTCTGCCATCTCGCCCGATTTGAGACGTGCTCTGGAAGAGTTCCAGGAGGACAAACCTGAGCGTTGTCCCAGTGGAAAGTTGTATGTTCCAGACCAGTGGAAGAAGAGAGTGATGTCTGAAGTTCATTGCTCTGCTTTGGCTGGTCATCCAGGTATTTTTGGTACTAGGGATCTGGTGAGTCGGTCTTTTTGGTGGCCCTCCTTGTCTCGTGATGTCATGAATTTTGTGCAGTCCTGTGGGACGTGCTCCCGGTCTAAATCGTGTTCTCGCTCTAGTGGGTTGTTGATGCCTTTGCCTGTCCCCAAGAGGCCATGGACCCATATTTCAATGGATTTCATCTCTGATATGCCTGTCTCTCAAAGGATGACTGTTATTTGGGTGATTTGTGATAGGTTCTCTAAGATGGTTCATCTTGTACCACTCCCTAAGTTGCCGTCTTCCTCTGAGTTGGTGCCCCTGTTTTTACAACAGGTGGTTCGCTTGCACGGGATTCCTGAGAACATTGTATCTGACAGAGGAGTCCAGTTTGTGTCTAGATTTTGGAGAACTTTCTGTTCCAGGCTGGGAATTCAGTTGTCCTTCTCCTCTGCTTTTCACCCTCAGACCAATGGGCAGACAGAGAGAACAAACCAGACCTTGGAGTCATATTTGAGATGTTTTATTTCTGCTGATCAGGATGATTGGGTTTCATTTTTGCCCTTGGCCGAATTTACTTTAAATAATAGAGCTAGTTCTGCCACTTTGATGTCACCTTTTTTTTGTAACTTTGGGTTTCATCCTCGATTTTCTTCAGGGCAGGTGGAGCCCTCTGCCTGCCCAGGTGTTGACACTGTGGTGGAGAGAATGCACCAGATCTGGGACCAAGTGGTGGATAAGTTATCTCTCTCCCAGGAAAAGGTCCAGCAGTTTTCCAACCGACATAGGACCATTGGTCCCCAGTTTAAGGTTGGTGATATGGTGTGGTTATCATCAAAAAATATTGCTATGAAGGTGGCTTCTCCTAAGTTTAAGCCTAGATTTATTGGACCTTACAAGATTTTGGAGATTATTAATCCGGTCTCTTTTCGTTTGGCTCTTCCTGTCACATTTAAAATCCATAATGTGTTCCATAAATCTTTGTTGAAGAGGTTTGTTGAACCTGTTGTTCCGGGGGTGGCACCTCCAGACCCTGTATTGGTTGAAGGTAACATGGAATATGAGGTAGAGAAAGTACTGGATTCCTGTCTGGCTAGACGGAGACTCCAGTATTTGGTTAAGTGGAAGGGTTATGGTCAGGAGGATAATTCCTGGGTCTCTGCCTCTGATATTCATGCCAAAAGATTGGTGCGTGCCTTTCATCGGGCTCACCCTGATCGCCCTGGTGGTGTGGTTGAGGGTTCGGTGACCCCTCCTTAAGGGGGAGGTACTGTTGTGAGTTCATTTTCCCCTTCACTACTGAGGCCCGAGGAACTCCCTCTTCTGGTAAAGAAAGGTAGTGAGCCTGATTATCAAACACCTGAGTCTGATGATGATGACTGGCTGAGTGGAGTTACTGACTGGATATAAGGCTGCCGACGCCCTTCTGCCCTGCGGGTGATTTCTCTGTGGGATCCTTGGAGACCAGTCTGAATTCCTGCTCCTCTAAAGCTAAGTTTTCTGCTCGGCTTTTTGCATTTGTGCTTAGACTTTGTTTTTCTGGATTTCTGCCATTCCCTGCTGGGGTGTGCTGAATTCCTTTAGCTCTGTCTTCTGAAAATACCTGAGTGCTGATTTAGTTTTTGAAGCCTAGCTGCTTCAGGGTCTTTATCATATCAGCTTGTTGGCTTATGTCTTTGATAGGGTTTTGGCAGATTGCAGACAGCAACCTTCCTTTCCTGTTCTGTTTAGCTAGCTTGGGCCCCATCGTTTGCTCAGCCTATCTTTCTATCTGTGTGAGTGTTTTTTCATCTTGCTTCACCGTCATTATATGTTGGGGGCTGCCTTTTACTTTGGGGTCTGCTCTGGGGCAGTTTAGATTTCCTTTTCTGTCTTTAGGCTATTTAGCGCTCCGGCTGTGATCGAGGGGTCTAGGGCATCGTAGGAACCCCCCACGGCTACTGCTAGTTGTGTTGATAGGTTCAGGGGTCTGCAATCTGATAGTTGCCAACTTCTCTGGTTTTCTGGACGTAGCTTCTATTTTTGTGTCTGCCTCCTACGGTGACTCAATCATAACAGTGACCTATAATACCACATACAAGGAACAAATACCGCCACACCATGACCAGACCACATATTACTACCATAGTGATCGAATAATATCACATACAAGGAACAAATACCACCGCACCATGACCAGACCACATATTACCACCACAAAGTGACCAAATAATAACACATATAAGGGACAAATACCACCGCACCATGCCCAGACCACATATTACCACCACATGGTGACTGAATACTACAATACTGATCATTGATCAAAAAAAAACATACTATCACCATAAGTGGCATTATACACAGGAGATCTATATTTAGTATGCAGTGTCTGTGTACAGGTAATGTAGTGATCAATGACATTATACACAGGAGCTCTGTATATAATGTACAGGTAACACAGTGATCACTGGTGACATTATACACAGGACCTCTGTATATAGTATACAATGTATAGTGTCAGTGTACAGGTAACACACTAACTCACCAGTGATGTCTCTAGGTGAAGTCCTTCATCCTTGCTTTTCATTCATCCAGCACAGACTGCCATCACGTCTTCCAGCCAGGGCTCGTCTCTGCAGGAAATAACACGGTTATCTAGAGCTCCGCTTGCAGAACACATTACTTATTTTTTCCCTACTTCTACATTACACCACATGAAGAAAAAAAGGTGACATAGTGTCGCTCTGCACAGTAACAGGACCGCCCCCCATTTAAAACAGTATCCTCAAAAAATTAAATACATCACTGCAGTAATAATATCCCTTAATTAGCCCCTATGGTAATAATATCCCCCATCCTGACCCCCGTGTGTCTCATTCCTGGCTTCAGCCATATGTTCTCCCATCCATTCTTCCCCATATGATCTCCATCGTATCCATCCTGCCCCATGATCCTGTGCGATCTGTCTCCAACCCTGCCCCATCTGTCTCCAATCATGCCCCGTATCTCCATTCTGCCCAGTGACTCAAATCATGCCCTGTGTCCAGCATTCTGCCCCCAGCGTCCAGCATTCTGCCCCAGTCTCCAGCATTCTGCCCCAGTCTCCAGCATTCTGCCCCATATCCAGAATTCTGCCTCATGTCCGGCATTCTGCCCCATGTCCAGCATTATGCCCCAGTCTCCAGCATTCTGCCCCAGTCCAGCATTCTGCCCCATGTCCAGCATTCTGCCCCATGTCCAGCACTCTGCCCCCGGCCCCCTGGATCGCCGCGGTAAAAAAATCAAACAAAAAAAAACAAGTTCTCCTTACCCGGCCACCCTCCAGCGGCGGGTGAAGCTCCGTCTCTCCACGCTGCAGCGCGCTCTAGCCGGTGACTGACAGTAACGTCAGACGCCGGCGATGTGCGCGCTGCAGCTGACGTCAGCTGCCAGCCTCCGATTGGCTGGCGGCTGTTAACTATTGATGTGCGGGCCCGCATGTCAATAGCGTTTAGCTGCCACCTGCAGCGCCGTGCTAAGGGCCTGGTTTACCCGGTGAGCAGAGGAGACTGGGCCCGATGCGGGCCCCCTGTGCCCAACGGGCCCCATACGCCAGTCAGGGCAGTAATGTCCTGATGGCGGCCCTGGCGGAGACGCTCGGTCTCCGCAAGGTAAACTGCCTACGCTACGCTGCGGCGATTCCGGATGTGTTCAATGAGCACATGGGGAATCAACGCGTACAGAAGGGGGTGGGGCTTTGGGCGGAGCGGGCTATCTGCTCCTTCCAAAGCGCAGGGAATACGGTACATGGAAACGTACCCTTAAAAATGGTGATAAAAGTATCCACACGATTAATGATGGTGATCATTACCAGACATTGCATGTGCATGTTTCCCATCAATGGAAATTTGTTCCATAGCGTGCATTATATAAAGTGATTGCTATACATCGTTCTCTGCTAATATGGTGTAGTGCAGACCCTAAATATATAAAACAATAAACATCCTAATCAATTTATTTCATGCCGTTTCGACCTGAGCGCTGCACGGTATGTACAACAGCAACGCGGAGAAGAACCGATTTTCTCCGATGTATTAAATAATTTGTTCATCTTAATTAACATTAATCATTTTCAAAGGAAAGAAAAAAAATAAAAGAAATAAAAAAAAAAAAAACTTCTGAGTGACGCGTAACTCTTGCAGCTCTCAAGAAATAATAAAACAGGCTTAACTTTTTCGGTCTGGAAATCCTTTGACATCTGTTTTCCCAATTACGATGCCTATTATGCTCTGAAAAATAAAAATGGTATGCTGTACACAAATAAGACACAGATGTAGTTAACAAATTACATTTCACGCTCTTATGCTCCACCGTAATCTTTTTTTAATTTTTGCATTACCGTTTTTTTGGGGGGGGTTGGAAATGCCAATTACACAGCATTGTCTTTTCCCCCCACTACCCGGTAAATTGACGCAATGAGGTATTGGATTTTATGGAAAGTATGTGAGCACAAGAGCTGACATGTGCCGAATGTGAAACCCTCCTTACAACATTCCCTTCCCACTACGTTACATTTAATCATTAAATTGGACGATGGAACGATCATTGGTCGCTGTTTCCTTAAGTGTTTGAGTTTCCTGTAATCCCTCGTAATTTGGACTCTCACATGTAAAGTTTAAGTATGACATTCTAAAATATTCTACAGTACAAATTTCCTCACTCCCCCTGTGCCCCGCGCATCGGCCGGAGTGTATTTAAATGCTATTATCTTATTAGGTTTCACTTATAAAAGAACCAGCATGCTGAAAGCATTAGCCGCTCCGCTCGTCACACTGTAAACATTATCCGGAGCATTGATTATATCTGTCAGTGTTCAATTTAAAATACCATGTCCAAAACTAAGCGAGAAACGTATGGGATTTTCAACACCATGGGCAAAAGTATATTATCAAATGTGGCCTCATTCACCCGTTAGTTTTTTTCATGGATGAGAAAAATGCACCGATTTTAGTTGGTGATTTTCACCGAGTTTCACCTCAATTTGGTCCGAGTGTCATCAGTTTTTCTCATACATGAAATAAAAAAAAATTTCTCCACCTTCTCCCAAAAGTCTGTGAAAATCGAACTGCACTTGGATGTCATCAAGGACCCATAGACTTGCATTGTCGATTTTTATACGACACTCGAATCAAACTGGGACATGTCTCCTCAATATTGCGCAAACATGTCGATCCATGAAAAATTGCAGACATGCGAATGAACCCCATTCACTATTATAGGTATGAGTGCTGTCAGTCAAAAACATGGATAGCAGTCGTATGCAAAACGGACATCAGACTGATGTCTTAGGGCAGAGTCAGATGGCCATATTTCTCCTGCGAGAATCGCATCGTAAACCTCGTCCTGGCTGTCAGCACCCCTGACCTGAGCTTGACAGCTGCACAGTAATCCATCATGCTGTCTTGCTCAGGTCAGGAGAGGTGCCGGGTCAGTCCGTGCAGTGCGATGCGATTCTCGCACGAGTTATACAGCCGTCTGACTCTGCCCTTAGTATGATTTCCTTAGGGAAGAAGAAGGGCACATGATCGTTAAAGGGTAACACGGCCAAAGCGATCTTCAGTCCCAGAAGTTTTTCCAATCAGAATCAGTTGTTTTGAGGGAGATTTTCTTTTCCTGAAGCTATTTAGTAAGTTTTTGCCTATGAGCATACCGAGTCTTTTTCAGGTTAATTCCACTGTGGAAAATAAAAAAAAAAAAAACATTCAAAAGAATGAATATGTAATTTCTATGTATAAACTACAGGAAAGATGTATATCTTTGTACCGTGTTAGCCAGTAGATAGAAAAATATTTAGAATTGAGAGTCCTCAGTGGTTGGTACCTTTCAATGGCTAACTGAAAAGATGGTAACAAATTGCAAGCTTTCGAGACCACTCAGGTCTCTTCATCAGGCATTGACTAGTACAACATCTGAAGAATCACATATTTAAGCACAACACCGCACAGAAAAAATGCAATAGATAAGACAAGTGATGTGAAGCAGAACTATCATTATGGGGGCGTGATAGACAGTTATGGCCATAAATATTGGACCAGTTTATAGATAAGGAGTGAACATTTTATTGTCCTCTGGTTGGGGTCTGGTAATGTGTTGTGTGATTACCCCACAAGGTCTTAGGAGCAAATTCCTTAATTGATGTAAAAAGACATAAATCCATGCGACACATTCATTCCTGCAGTGAGCGTGTCAAATGTCGTCATGAGTTTGTACTCACAGACTCCTCTCTCTCTCTCCGAGATGTGAAGTTACCTTTCAATACCAGTAATTTCATGTCCATGGTGCTGTGATCAGGCATACAAAAATGTTTTGCCACAGGTAGATCCATTCTTTTTTCTCTTATTGTGTGGTGATGAGAATTCATCCTTGTTCTCAGTTTTTGCCCTGTCTCCCCCACATACAGACCCCCAGTTGGACATTTAGTACAAATAATTAAGTACACCACATTAGATGTGATGCAGCTGAAAGTACCTGGGATCTTGTAGTCCTGATGTGAGTTGGGGATCTTTATCTTGTCAGTGGTCATCATAAATGGACAGGTTTTACATTTTTTCTGGTTGCAAGGAATGGCTCCTGCAGCTGTTGGAGAGGGCAGGGAGCTTCTGACAATGATGCTTCTTAGATTTGGGGGCTGCCTAAAACACAGCAGTGGGGGGTCTGGAAAAATGGATTGTAATCGGGCATCTTTTTGTAGTAAAGGTTGTAATTTCCATGCAGCTCCCCTTAGCACTTCCAGATTTGGGTTGTAGGTGACCACTAGAGGCACCCGGTTATTTTCTTCTTTAGCTTTGTAATGTAGCAGGTGATTCCTTGACATTCTGGTGGCTCTTGTAATTTGGTTTTTGTATGCCTGATCATGGCACCATGGACATGAAATTACTGGTATTGAAAGGTAACTTCGCATCTCAGAGAGAGAGAGTCTGTGAGTACAAACTCATGACGACCTTTGACACTCTAACTGCAGGAATGAATGTGTCGCATGGATTTATGCCTTTTTACATCAATTAAGGAATTTGCTCCTAGGACTTTGTGGGGGCATCACAACATATTACCAGACCCCTATCAGAGGACAATAAAACTTTCACTCCTTATCTATGAACTGGTCCAATATTTATGGCCATAACTGTCTATCACTTCCCCATAATGATAGTTCTGCTTCACATCACTTGTCTTATCTATCGCATTATTTATGTGCTGTGTTGTGCATAAATATGTGATTCTTCAGATTTTGTATTAGTCAATGCCTGATGAAGAGACCTAAGTAGTCTCGAAAGCTTGCAATTTGTTACCATCTTTTCAGTTAGCCATTAAAAGGTACCAACCACTGAGGACTCTCAATTCTAAATATTTTTCTATGTAAAAACTACTCACTTTTCATATGTTCAGGCTTTTGAATGTCTTTTAACTGCTTCAAGTTTCTAAAATCGCCAAGCGGTTAAAAGAAGTGAAGTGTCCGTGATTCTGGCGTTTTTCATTTGGAAGATGCTTTGTACAACATAATGCTGGTCAAAGAAAAGCTGAAAAGATGACCAGAACCTCTTTTGGAGCATTGTTTTTGCTTAAAAAAAATACGCTACTGAATTCTTAATTATTCAAGGGAGTAAAAAAAAAAAGACTTCAGAAAAATAATGGGAAAACGCTTCCAAAAAGCTTTAGTGACAAAAAACTGTCAGAAAAACACTCAGGAAATGACTGAATAAACTAAACAAATGAAGCTTCAGAAAAAAATGAGTTTCCTGAAGCATCCCCTGGAAAAACTGTGGGATCTCCTGAGTTTAAAGGACATCATGTGTGAGTTTTTTTAGGAGGCTTTGAAGCAGAAACCAAAAGAAAACTCTTCTAGTCATCCTCCAAATCTCAAAACTATTCCGCCAAAACTGAGTTTTCACCCAATGGCTATGTGCATACAGAGTTTGAGGAGATGTTTTGGCGCAAGAAACTGAGAAAAAACTCTACAAATCTTACTTTAAAAGGCAAAACTCCTCAAAAATTTGAAGGCTCTTCTAAAAAAAAAAAAGAAAAATCAACAAGAAGACTGTGCACATTGCCAGCTTCCTCTTAGTTTCTACTTCAATTTCTTCTTAAAAAAATCTCTATGTGCACATGTCAACAGGTTATGTTCATGCTGAGAGTTTTTTTTAGAGGATTTTGGAGCAGAAACTGTGAAGAAACACTCCAAAAATACTCCTCAAAAAACGTAAAACTTCTCAAAAGCTTGGAGATTCTGCTCAGTTTCTACTCTAAAAACTCTGCAAAAAACTGTGCAAATTCCTGAAGTGTGTCTTTTGATGTCTTCTCTTACATGTTTTCTGGTGGTGTTTTTTTTTTGTATGTATGTAATAATAACGTATGAGTGCCTTCTATGCGATAGCTGCCAGAAGATTTGGCCTGTCACTTCTTTTAACCGATTCTCGGCATTGAAGGCCTGAACGTACATACAAGTAGTTTTTAGATTGCCATCCATATGTTTATTCTTTTTGGTGCTTTTTTAGCAGGTGGAATTTTCCTTAAAAAGACTTTGTGTGTACATACCCTAATGTACAAAAAAAAGCTGCTCAAAAGACTGATCATATGAACAGAGAAGTGGTTTTCCAAGGGAAATCAATTCGTGAAGTTTTTCAAGCATTTTTTGGCCAATTTTTCAGGCATTTTTTTTAAGCAGAATCACTTCAAAAGACTGCATAAAAAACTCACATGTGTCCACGTACCCTAAAGAGCTATCGCTAGGATATGCCTTCACTTTCTGATTATGGGGTTCTGACCTCTGAACAAAGAATGAAGCGGAAGCAAGGTCAATTCAGCGTTTTGGGGGGCAGCTACATAGCAACAGTGGTGGACAGCTTCATAGCAACAGTGGTGAACAGCTTCATAACTGAAGTGTACAGCTTCGTAGCAACAGTGGTATATTGTTTAGTAGCATCATAAGTGTACAGCTTCATAGCAACCATGGTGCAGCTTCATAGCAACAGCGGTGGACACTGGACAGCTTCATACCAACAAAGGTGAATAGCTTCACAACAACAGTGGTGGATAGCTTCATAGGAACTGTGGTGGAAAGATTCAAAACAAGCAAGGTGTACAGTTTCATAGCAACAGTGATATATAGCTTCATAGTAAACAGAAGTGTACAGTAACAACCATGATGCAAGCTTCATATGAACACTGGTGGACAGCTTCATGGGAACATTGATATACAGTTTTAGGGTGTGTGCACACGCTGCGGATTTTGCTGCGTATCCGCAGTGTTTCTGGCCCTGTGGGTTCACAGCAGAATCTGCTGCATTGTACAGTACGATTTTACTCTATGTAAAATGGAAACCGCAGTGCACATGCTGCGGAATTTTCCACGCGGTTTTGCTGCGGTTTCAAATCCGCAGAAAGAAATGACGTCACTTCTTTTCTGCGGATTCCGCTGCGGTTTACCATCTCCTCCATTATAGAGGTGATAAACCGCAGCCTAATCCGCAGGTCTTTTGACCTGAAATCCACAGCACCTAAAAACTACGTGCGCACATACCCTTAGAGCAACAGTGGCGTTTCCTTGTATACCTTGGTCACATACACTGGGAGTCGCTCTAAGCTTTCCTGCTTTTATTGTATCGAGACCTTTAGGACTGTGCTAAAATACCACACGCAACCTGTAGACAAAGGTTTTGCAGGTTTTGGACAAAAGCGGCCTTGTTTTTGTAATCCTGGCTCTTCCAGGTTGACTTCTCTGTGAATTCTCTTGGTAGCTATAATAATGGTTGCCCTGGTGTTCACCCATCTTTCCCCCAATACTAAAATAACCAAGAAACAACTGCACTTTTTGACGGGTGGCACCGGGACTTTCACAGGGCTTGGAAAATGTCTCTAAATGTAAAGAAAACATGAGTAACTTGCATTGGAATAAGAGCACTTACGACCGGCCTTGTTTATGACCAGCAATTTTCCTCCTTGAACCGTCTGACACAGTGGGACTAAGTCTATTTCCACATCCCGCAACCTTCGAATAAAATTAAAACAAGCCAAAGGGGAATTTAATGGGGCCGTATCGCACAACGGTTGAGGCAAATTGCTGGGGACAGCTAGAACGGCTCAAATTTTGCCGTCAAGAGAGGAGAAAATACCAGACGTTTCCTTGCTGCATTATGATTTTTTTTTTTGCTGAGTCCCAGCAATTATCTATTCAGCGGGCGATCAGGCAGATACAAAAGGGTCTCTCATACACGCTGACAAAGGCTTGGCCGGCGCGTAAGTGCAGGGTCGGGCACCGTGACACATCCCTGGACAACACCAGCAGCATCGGCTTACATCCCCTGCAGCGTAGGGGACAATTAGGGTATTGTGGATGCAGAAATATGGGCATCGCTGTTGTGAAACACTGTGACAAAGCGACAATGCGGTCGTTTGTAGTTGGAGGTCAAAGCGGATGGGACGTCGCTGGAGCGGAGCAAGATAACAGCGTTACTGATACTTACCGGGCGACACAGATTAGGGTGTAGGTCGGAAATGTTGACAAAACCTTGACGGAAGGTGCAAGACGCCATCCTCTAACCTACAAGGTCATGAGAGTACAGGGGTTCATTTCCTTATTTCTTTATTTTTAATCGCTTTAAATGTTAATTAATTTAATTTGAAGGCACATTCGGCTGAAATTTATTGCGACACAGAGACCCACAGAGGGAAAGAGGTGACTGCGACCCACTGAATCGCTGCACTTGGACACATACCGTCAGACAATCAGAGGGCAGCCGCTAATGTCAGCGTCGTGCCTGTCACGGGCAGCAAAAGGTAGTGACATCATGAGCCACCGATTGCTGCCATGCTGAGGTCAGCTGCTGGTCTCTACGCAAGGTATAGAAGAGGACGCCGTGCGGTCTGGTGGGGGGGAGGCCGGTAAGAATTGTTTGTTTCTTTTTTTGTCTTCGAAATGAGCAACATAACAAGGGTCATTATACCAGGAAGGGGCCCATGATGGGGGACATTATTACTAGAAGGAGCTCATGATGGGTGGACATTATTAGTGGAGGGGAACCAGACTCGGGGACATTATATCAAGATGGGGACATTATTACTGGCAGGGGCCCATGATGGGGGACATTATTACTGGCAGGGACCCATGATGGGGGACATTATTACTGGCAGGGACCCATGATGGGGGACATTATTAGTGGAAGGGAACCAGACTCGGGGACATTATATCAAGATGGGAACATTATTACTGGAAGGGGCCCATGATGGGACAGTATTACTGGAAGGGGCCCATGATGGGGGACATTATTACTGGTAGGGACCCATGATGGGGGACATTATTAGTGGAAGGGAACCAGACTCGGGGACATTATATCAAGATGGGAACATTATTACTGGAAGGGGCCCATGATGGGACAGTATTACTGGAAGGGGCCCATGATGGGGGACATTATTACTGGTAGGGACCCATGATGGGGGACATTATTAGTGGAAGGGAACCAGACTCGGGGACATTATATCAAGATGGGGACATTATTATTGGAAGGGGCCCATGATGGGGGACATTATTACTAGAAGGAGCTTAGGATGGGGGACATTATACTAGGAAAGGCGTCAGGATGGGGGACATTTTTCCAGGAAGGGGCCCAGGATGGGGAACAATATTACTGAAAAGGGACAAAGTTGAGGGACATCATATCAAGATTGGGGATATTATTGCTGGAAGGAGACCAAGAAAAGGGACATTATACCAGGAAGAGGCCCAGGATGGGGGACATTATCACTGGAAGGGGACAAAGATGGGAGACATTATTACAGGATTTGGGACATTATTACATCGTTTTACTATACAATTTCCTCAAAAACTGGAAAAAATATTCCAACTGCAGCAAAACAGTAAAAAAAAAAATACCATTCTGTCTATTTTTTTTTGGGAGATTCGTTTTTGACTGCGTTTATTGTGCAGTGGAAATTACCTGCCAACATGATTCACCAGATCGGTATGAGTATAGGAATGCAAACATTGTATAGCTTTTAGTTTTTTTTTGTCTAATTATTTTAGTGGTTTAAAAAAATTCTAAACTTTGTTAAAAAATAAAAATAAATTAGTTTGGGTCGTCAATTTTCCGTTGATAGTTAATACCATTTTGGGGGGTACATATGATGATTTGATTGCTTTTTATTGCCCTTTTTGGGGGCTGAAGTGCACTGACCAAAAAACAGCAATTTGGGTGCACAGGTTAAATTATGTTTAGTTTTATAGAGCAACGTTTATGGATGTGAAAATACCGAAAATTGCATAATTTAATTTTGCTGGAAGCAGCACCTGAACCCCTGCCATAAAAAAAAAAATTCAGGAATTTACTTTTTAGGGTGCACTTTTCCATAGTGAGTAGAGATGGCGGCAATAGTTTGTCATATATCTAGTGAGAGCGACTCGTCTTGAAGGATTTATCCAAGATTATGAAAAAAAAAGCATGGCTACCCACAGAGCTCCATTGAGGTGAATGGGCTGAGGGTGTCACACAAAGCCATGTTTTATCTAATCGTCAAGAGAGTTATTAGCTCAGTGATAAATAAAGCATTATGAACTTCGGGATTCACCTCATGTGACTTCATTCAAATAATGGCGCCATTTATTCAAGAGGCCAGCCATGCTCACCTATTCTGATAACGCCTTTATGAGGGGAATTTATGAGGTAAAATAATTGGAGAAGCGTCTGATTTATCAATTTGGACATTGTACATTATGAACGAGTGAATATAATTGCTGGAGAATTGGCAAAAATGTAAAAATGGACATAAAGCTACAGCGGCATAGACACTTTATGCGTGAGCTAAAACGATGACATTGTGAGGATGAAACCATGAATAAATATATATCAATGTAATGTAATCATTTTCTGTCATACCAAAGGAAACAATGTACTGAGAGTCCGCACTGCCAAAGGCCTGCAACACACACCTCACTGAGGCGGGGCAGAGAGTGCAACCTGTGTGTACAGAGAGGGGCGGAGTCACTGCTTACATTCCACTGCCCCCTGCTGGCAAGGAAGCAATCTGCAGCCTGTGTCCTGCTGAAACACCTACAAATAGCTATATTCTTGTACATAGGAGCAGTATAAGGCCGGGGTCCCACTAACCGGCGCAAAATACGGTCCGTAGTTTACAGGCGTAATACGGATGAATGACCCCTAAATAGTGCTCCGTATGTCATCCGTAAGCAAGGTGCGGTCGCGTATTTTGTGCGTGTCAGCATCCGTATGTATTCTGTATGGCCTCCGTATGGAATCCGTATGGCGAGATTTTCTCGCAGCCTTGCAAAATGGACATTTAACGGTTTTGAGGCCTGCTAACTATTTAAATCATTAGCCTGCACCCTATTTATTGGCTCAGGAACAGGTGGCTGCCTCCACTCTGTCCATTTGTGACCTTGCCTTCACTAGGTGTGTTGTTGTTCTTTGTGCAACATGGCAGACAGTCTGAGTTTCAACACAACTGAGCAGGTTCTCTTCAACTGGCTTTTGTCACGCCGCTTTGGCCAACCATACCCAGTGATAGTGGATCCGCGGAGGAGGAGACGCATGTGGGTCCATCCACTTTTGAGGCAACGACTCACAAGAGGTCATTTTCACCGCCTCTATTCTTCTATGCGTGAGCATCCTGCAAAATTCTACCAATACTATCGCATGAGCATTTCCACATTTGATCGACTCTTGGAGACAGTGCGCCCTGGGATAACCTTTCAGGACACAAGGATGCGCAAAGCCATATCTGCAGAGGAGCGACTTCTACTCACAATACGGTATGTGCTACACAACCACATTCTCTATGTTCATAATGTGAGGGCTAAAGTATGTTTTTTTGCCTTCTTGGACTAAGTTTAATGCCCTCATCTTACTCCAAATATGTTTCAACTTACAGACCCGAATGTTAGCTCTAATATGTCCTGCATATCACTTAGTCATTGTGCCACCAAATACAGTGGGGAAAAAAAGTATTTAGTCAGTCAGCAATAGTGCAAGTTCCACCACTTAAAAAGATGAGAGGCGTCTGTAATTTACATCATAGGTAGACCTCAACTATGGGAGACAAACGGAGAAAAAAAAATCCAGAAAATCACATTGTCTGTTTTTTTTTTCATTTTATTTGCATATTATGGTGGAAAATAAGTATTTGGTCAGAAACAAGCAATCAAGATTTCTGTCTCTCACAGACCTGTAACTTCTTCTTTAAGAGTCTCCTCTGTCCTCCACTCATTACCTGTAGTAATGGCACCTGTTTAAACTTGTTATCAGTATAAAAAGACACCTGTGCACACCCTCAAACAGTCTGACTCCAAACTCCACTATGGTGAAGACCAAAGAGCTGTCAAAGGACACCAGAAACAAAATTGTAGCCCTACACCAGGCTGGGAAGACTGAATCTGCAATAGCCAACCAGCTTGGAGTGAAGAAATCAACTGTGGGAGCAATAATTAGAAAATGGAAGACATACAAGACCACTGATAATCTCCCTCGATCTGGTGCTCCACGCAAAATCCCACCCCGTGGGGTCAGAATGATCACAAGAACGGTGAGCAAAAATCCCAGAACCACGCAGGGGGACCTAGTGAATGAACTGCAGAGAGCTGGGACCAATGTAACAAGGCCTACCATAAGTAACACACTACGCCACCATGGACTCAGATCCTGCAGTGCCAGACGTGTCCCACTGCTTAAGCCTGTACATGTCCGGGCCCGTCTGAAGTTTGCTAGAGAGCATTTGGATGATCCAGAGGAGTTTTGGGAGAATGTCCTATGGTCTGATGAAACCAAACTGGAACTGTTTGGTAGAAACACAACTTGTCGTGTTTGGAGGAAAAAGAATACTGAGTTGCATCCATCAAACACCATACCTACTGTAAAGCATGGTGGTGGAAACATCATGCTTTGGGGCTGTTTCTCTGCAAAGGGGCCAGGACGACTGATCCGGGTACATGAAAGAATGAATGGGGCCATGTATCGTGAGATTTTGAGTGCAAACCTCCTCCCATCAGCAAGGGCATTGAAGATGAAACGTGGCTGGGTCTTTCAACATGACAATGATCCAAGCACACCGCCAGGGCAACGAAGGAGTGGCTTCGTAAGAAGCATTTCAAGGTCCTGGAGTGGCCTAGCCAGTCTCCAGATCTCAACCCTATAGAAAACCTTTGGAGGGAGTTGAAAGTCTGTGTTGCCAAGCGAAAAGCCAAAAACATCACGGCTCTAGAGGAGATCTGCATGGAGGAATGGGCCAACATACCAACAACAGTGTGTGGCAACCTTGTGAAGACTTACAGAAAACGTTTGACCTCTGTCATTGCCAACAAAGGATATATCACAAAGTATTGAGATGAAATTTTGTTTCTGACCAAATACTTATTTTCCACCATAATATGCAAATAAAATGAAAAAAAAAACAGACAATGTGATTTTCTGGATTTTTTTTTCTCAGTTTGTCTCCCATAGTTGAGGTCTACCTATGATGTAAATTACAGACGCCTCTCATCTTTTTAAGTGGTGGAACTTGCACTATTGCTGACTGACTAAATACTTTTTTGCCCCACTGTATGTGTGTGTTATTCTAGCTCAATTCCTACCAAGTTTGGTCGGCATGTAACTGATTTTTTTGGACTTTCTGCATTCTAAACTGATCAATTTCTGTTGTTCTACAGCTTCCTGTCCACTGGCCTGTCTTATGCCGCCCTCCACCATGAGTTTCTCATTGGAAGATCAACCATTTCTGGCATAGTGAGGTCTACATGTACAGAAATCTGGACAAGACTCCATCAAGTGGTCATGCCCGAGCCCAGGATGAAAGACTGGTTGAGGATATCAAGGGACTTTGAGGAGGAATGCCAGTTTCCTAATTGTATTGGGGCCCTGGATGGCAAACATATCCGGGTGCGTAAGCCGCCGAACTCTGGCTCCCAATTCTTCAATTATAAACAATACTTTTCTGTTGTATTGTTGGCTCTGGCCGACCCTCAATACAAGTTTATAATTGTTGACATTGGGGCCTATGGAAGGACGGGAGACTCTAGAGTCTTCAATACTTCCATAATGGCGGCTACGCACCAACCAGTTGGATCTACCACCACCACACCAGCTACCAGGCTCCACTGAATAATCAGTCCCTTATGTCCTTGTGGCCGATGAGGCATTTCAGTTAACACGCAATGTCATGAGGCCATATCCCCGGCGCAACCTGGACCACAGGCGCAGAATTTTTAACTTGCGCCTATCACGTGCTCGGCGACTGGTGAAGTGTTCCTTTGGGATTCTTTGTGCCAAATGGCAGGTACTCCAGTCTGCCATTCAGTTGAGTGAACAGAATGTGAATGAAGTTGTGAAAGCCTGTGTTGTTCTGCATAACTTCACCAGGATACATGATTGTTCCTCCTCTGATGGTGTTGTGCGTAGGCCGGACAATGTGCGCAGGGTGAGACCACCTATCAACCCTCAACGTAGACCGCTCTCTGGGCTCAAAGTGCGTGATATTTTCACTAATTACTTTATCTCACCTGAGGGGGAAACTTCTTGGCAAGAGCATGCTGTGTCTATGTTATAATTTGTTTCTTTAAGTGTGTCTAAATATATATTACTCAACCCCTTATGATTCTATGACTGTTTCATTGCATTGGTTAGTGTATGTTAGTATTTTGACAGGGTTTTTGAGAAATCACACAGAGATGTTAACTGTAGTAGACTAATTTTTAGTTTTGCCTTTTTGCTTTTTTTTTTCTTAAAGGCAAACATAATATTGCCATAGGAAAAGTTTGGCAATGGGCCAAATTGCCCTTTTTGCATTATAAAACTTTTTTGAAAAGTAACATTATATAACATAACCCAAAAAAAATTAGGCAATAACAACATTGCTGCATGAGAACATTTAAATACAAAGGAAAAAAATAGGTGATCTCCATAACCAAAATTAATGGTAAAAGATAACACTCACATTTCTTCCGAATGTTTTCCAATCATAGAAATATTCCTCCATGATAGGCAAGGCTACCTCACGCCTTTCAGACAGATATTACATGTCTGTAGAACAGAGAATATTTAACCATGCTATACTGGTCAAGTTAAAGGATGAAAAAACAATACTCACTTGTTAAGCCATAGAGAAAGCGTGATATTCTGAAGGCTGGTCGCCTTGATTTGTTAATATAGATTGCTTGCAAAAAAGGTGACTACTTCACTAAGGACAGCACACCTTTCCTAGGCATTAGCAAGTGAGTAGTGTATTTTCATCCTTTGACTTTACAGTATAGGGCATTTAAATATTCTCTTTTGTACAGACATGTAATATCTGTCTGAAAGGCGTGAGGTAGCCTTGCCTGTCATGATGGATTCTTAATATGATTGGAAAACATTGGAAAAAAATGTGAATGTAAAATTTTTAAAGTTTGGTGATGGAGACCACCTGTTTTTTCCTTTGTATTTGGAGCACCAGTGAAACCGCACTGGACATCTACTGCCATCAGACTTAGAAATCCTCATAGGTTGGGGAAGGGGAACGTGGAAGAGCAGCCTGTGGGTGCTGCTGGACACTGTGGCCAACATCGCCCTGTGTGGGGCCATACTGATGCCCATGATGTGGGTAGTGTCCTGCCTCCTGGGAATGTTGGGGGTACTGGCCAGAGTAATAATGGGGAGGGGCATCTTGTTGGCTGTGGTAGGCCCGTGTCTCATACCCACCAAGATAGCCATATCGTCCCCAACCAGGTTGGGACCAGCCTCCAACACTGGGTGGGTACAAGTGGCCATATTGGTGGGGTTGGCTAGAGGCTGACATTTGTGGCTGCTGAATAGAAGGTTGGGTAGTGGGAGGAAGGGGGTGAGGTGTAGGCCCACGTATTTGAGGATCCTCAGATCCTGCTTGAGCTTGCATTTGTGGGGGGTGCCTAAGGCGCATGAGATTTCGTGGTGAAAGCTGCCACCTCTCAATGTATTCAAATAGTTCGTAGGGCGTATTGGGGTATGTGCAGGCATCAAGCAGGATCTGAAAGCATCCTCTAATACGGAGCCTGACCTCATGGGAAAGAGAACGGAGATAATTGGCCAGGCTGCGAGAGTATGCCTCCTCCCCATCATCAGTGTTAACTCTGGCTAAATAATTCAGGACCCCAGTGTCCACATTAGTGCGGGTATCAGGGGCAGGTATTTGGCGTCTTCGGCTTCTTCCTCGCCGGGATGTGGCAGCAGGCTGAGGGGAGCCCCGGATGTGGCCAGTTGGGCTGCTGCTGATATTGCCCTGATCCTCTGCTGGTGCTGATGCAGCAGCACCAGATGGTCCTGGTGGTGGGCTTTGGGGCGCAGACAATGGCACATCCTGACTTGATTCCTCACCCCTGCTCCTAGCAGGGGGAGAAGATGGGCCAGCCACCTCTTCCCCTGCAGACCCAGGATCAATGATGGGGTCGGTTTCCGAGCCAGTGCCTCTGTCCGTAAGGTTGGATTGAGTTCTGTGAAGAAATAGAACAGAGCCAAAAATAAATACCTATTTTTGGCCCTGTAAAGTATCTGTGTAATGTGGTGTGAGGTATCTACTTACGGTCTCAGATCCAGAATTGGGGAGAGGAAGGAGAGGCGGTCGTAATATATATATTTTCGTTTCACGTAGCCAGCATCCCCACTCCTGGACCGCTGCTGGCGTTCCCGGTGGTATTGGTCCCGGATGCTTCATCACATCTTCCACTGCAATGTGACAGGAAATATTGTCAAATTCACATATTTGATATGTCACATTTGCTACCAGTAGTCTAGGCATGGGGCCTTCTGGGGTGTGCGTTCTACCCATGGTGGCATATCTAATTGGGGCATACAGGCCAGATACACAGGGTCTCTTTAGTTGATGTATCAAGTAGCTACACTTAATAATTTGTTTGTCTAGGAGGATGAGGAGCTTGTGGCCTAACCCCAAATTATGGCTGTGTGAAGCCACGTGTCACATCCAAATCTAACGGCCTCATGAGGAAAAAAGTACAAGCATAGGAAGGGGGGGTGATGATTCTATATTCCTTTTTTGTTGTGTGCTAAGGTTTACTCATGTTTTAGCTTGTAGTTACGAATTTTATGCTGCTTCTCACGTGGCCGATCACCAAAGTCATGGTACATCTGGCGACAGATGCGCCTCCATGACGCCTCCTTTCTTGCCCAGTTGGAATAATGGGCATCACGTTGGTCCCATAGTTCGGGACGCTCCTGCGCCAGGACTATTAACATTTCCACATTTATGTAAGTGGAGGCCATGACGCTACTGTACTCCGTGGAGGCGTACTTCCTGGATGTCTGGAGCGGTTTTTGAGCTCATTTGCATGTCTAGGCTTCCTGATGATGGATTGGCCCATTTCCTGTCACCAGCCAAAAGACCTGCGTATTGCTCGCAGGTCACATGTGTGGTCCGTGTGTAATCCGTATTTTTTGCGCACCCATAGACTTGCATTGGCGTACTACGGCCGTAGTACGCTGACAATCGCAGCATGCTGCGAGTGGCACGGACCGTAGAATACGGATGAGAAATATACGGCTGGTGCGAGGGACCCCATAGAGAATCATTTGTCCGTGTCTAATGCGTGCTTTTAACGCCTCTCACTCGGCCGTATTCCTCACCAGTGTGACCCCGGCCTTATAGTAGTTATATTCCTGTACATAGGGGCAGTATTATAGTAGTTATATTCTTGTACATAGGGGGCAGTATTATAGTAATTATACTCTTGTACATAGGGGCACTATTATAGTAGTTATATTCTTGTACATAGGGGCACTATTATAGTAGTTATATTCTTGCACATAGGGGCAGTATAATAGTAGTTATATTCTTGTACATGGGGACAGTATTATAGTAGTTATATTCTTGTACATAGAGGGCAGTATTATAATAGATATATTCTTGTACATAGGGGGCAGTATTATAGTAGTTATATTCTTGTACATAGGGGCAGTATTATAGCAGTTATATTCTTGTACATAGGGGGCAGTATTATAGTAGTTATATTCTTGTACATAGGGGGCAGTTTTATAGTAGTTATATTCTTGTACATAGGGGGCAGTATTATAGTAGTTATATTGTTGTACATAGAGGGCAGTATTATAGTAGATATATTCTTGTACATAGGGGGCAGTATTATAGTAGTTATATTCTTGTACATAGGAGCAGTATTATAGCAGTTATATTCTTGTACATAGAGGGCAGTATTATAGTAGTTATATTCTTGTACATAGGAGCAGTATTATAGCAGTTATTTTCTTGCACATAGGGGGCAGTATTATAGTAGTTATATTCTTGCACATAGGGAGCAGTATTATAGTAGTTATATTCTTGTACATAGGGGGCAGTATTATAGTAGTTATATTCTTGTATATGGGGGCAGTATTATAGTAGCTATATTCTTGTGCATAGGGAGCAGTATTATAGTAGTTATATTCTTGTATATAGGGGCAGTATTATAGTAGTTATATTCTTGTACATAGGGGCAGTATTATAGTAGTTATATTCTTGTGCATAGGAGCAGTATTCTAGTAGTTATATACTTGTACATAGGGGCAGTATTATTGTAGTTATATTCTTGTATATAGGAGCAGTATTATAGTAGTTATATTCTTGTACATAGGGGGCAGTATTATAGTAGTTATATTCTTGTATATAGAGGCAGTATTATAGTAGTTATATTCTTGTATATAGGGGGCAGTATTATAGCAGTTATATTCTTGTATATAGGGGCAGTATTATAGTAGTTATATTCTTGTACATAGGGGCAGTATTATAGTAGTTATATTCTTGTACATGGGAGCAGTATTATAGTAGATATATTCTTGTACATAGGTGCAGTATTATAGTAGTTATATTCCTGTACATAGGGGGAAGTATTATAATAGTTATATTCTTGTATATAGGGGCAGTATTATAGTAGTTATAGTCTTGTACATATGGGCAGTATTATAGTAGTTATATTCTTGTACATGGGGCAGTATTATAGTAGTTATATTCTTGTACATGGGGCAGTATTATAGTAGTTATATTCTTGTACATAGGAACAGTATTATTGTAGTTATATTCTTGTACATAGGGGGGGCAGTATTATAGTAGTTATATTCTTGTACATAGGGGGCAATTTTTATTGTATAAAACCAACAAATACAATTAAAATAAACAGAATTCTTCCTTAATACAAAACATAAATTCTCATGAATGCATCAGACAATAATTATAGAACTAAATTAATACATTAGGAATAAAGGTAACATAGAGTTCACTCCTGTGGAAGGAAGAATATGAAATAAACACTTTTAGTAACACGATCATGTTATTATCCCACAGACACATTCCTCCATAGTTTCGCATTACTCTGACTTTTCTTTATCTCTATCGCTCTTATCCATCTGAGTTCGGACAGGCGGCAGTGACGGGATGGAAGGGCTCGCTGTCGAGGGACATTCGGGTTCTCATGTGCCAGTGGTAATATTTAATGGTGGTAATGATCAGGTACATTGTCCCCCTGTCGATGTTACCGTCAGTGGATGGGACTCCATAGATAATGTCAGGGTATTTCAGGGACAGCAGTCTGGGGATTTTCAGCTTGGTCGATACTTCCGTCCATATTTCCCTACCTCCCCAGCAATCACAAATAAAATGCTCCATGGTTTCCTCCTGATGACAACCAAGGGGACAGTTCCGATCCGAAACACTTAAATATTTTAAGTTCCCCTCACAAAGAGCTTCCCATGTAGCGACAGCCAAGCAATGTCAAAAAACTTTGCTGGAAGTCGCCTCCCGTTGAGGAATCGGAGACTGTCCTGAAGAGTCCTGGTGGCACAATCCCTTAGGGCCAGTGGTGAGTAGAAGAAAGTCCTACATATATGAGCACACAGACCTTTCCTCGTATTACTCTCAATGTAGGACCTCTCCAGTCCCCACTTCCTGACACACTTCAGACCATATTCCAGATACTGGGGGAGGTGGTCACCTGTCCATCTCCTCCTCTTGAGACTGCCGTCTCGCACCCAAGATTCCGCAAAAGGCATTATCCAATACCTGATACTCTTCGCCCACAGGGAGCTACTATTTGAATCCATGCTCCCAAAATTTACTTTCAGAAACAAGGAGTCAAAGAAAACCCTTGGATTTAACATATCTAGCCCGCCCTCACTCCGCTGTAGGTACGTTATTCCCCTCTTTATCAGGTTCATCCTGTTCCCCCACAAGAGCTGGAAGAACAGGCTGAAGAGCCTCGCTGAGAAAGATTCTGGCAAAGAAAAAACGACAGAGACATACAAGAAGACAGGGACCAGGTAAGTCTTCAACATAACAACCCTTTCTCTGTAGGTCAGCCTCCAGTTCTTCCATCGCTGAACCTTTGCATTTCCGGTCTCCAATTTTTCCTCCCAATTTAGGCTGGCATTATCTTCCCTCCCAAATTTAACCCCTAAGATCTTAATATGGGTGGAGGTCTTAAACTGCGGCAGATCAAAGTCTGGGTCAGATTGCAATGTCTACAGAGCTTGACTCTTCTCAAGGTTGACCAGAGACCCGGAGGCCCCTGAGTAACTTCTGATGGCCGCAGACAACATCTGCACCTCATGAGGATTAGATATCACCAGCGTCACATCATCCGCGTAGGCAACTGGGTTGCCCTCCCAGGGCTGTGGGGTACTCGGTACCGGGCCGGTGTCAGGGGGATGTGTCACAGCAGCGGTGACCCGGTCCGTGGCCCTGGGCGCCCAAGTAATGGGGAAATGTAGTTAATGATAGGATAGTTTGTGACGCCACCCGTGGTGTTTGGCAAATATGGTGTTAGGCCAATGCTGCATACAGATCCGCTGGGACTGATGGTAGGTGCAGCTTAGATGGTAAAGCTCCCCACAGGTGGAGCAGTAGTCCCAGGGCAGTGTAGATGTAGCTGGCACGGGGATGTAGCAGTGCCGAAAGCATAGGGAACAGACAAGACTCAGCGGTTGTAGTTTCTGTACCTTTACTGAGTATATGCAGTCCAGAGTCCTGATTACAGATGGTATTGGGGCAGGTTAGCCTGAAAGCAGATCAGGATTCTCTCTCAGCAGAAGGGCTGTGCAGTCTCCTTCCTAGTGCTTTGTGGTGTGAAGCACTCCAGTACTTAGTTACTCTGAAATGCCTCTCTTCAGATGTTCCTAGAACTTTAATTGTATGACAGACAGCTGTAGCCTCTCTCGGGGACTCCTCTCCTGAGTCCTGACTCACTAGTCAATTGCTGTTGTGTCCCAAGTCATTGCTGCGAGCAGGGCATTTACAGCCTCCTACTCCTCTGGTATCTGTGGTAGGACCGTCAGTATCCGTACCACCGTGGAGACCAGGCTCCAGTTCTGTGCGCTCTCAAGCTGAGGAAGCTCGCCTTCTGCAGCTCAACCTCTCAACTTCGCACCTCCTGTCCGCACACTTCACCCTCCGCAGACTATCTGACCCTTCTTCCTCCTGGCCCGCAGAGGACACTCCTCTCCAGAATCCTGGTTCAGAGTTCCCCCTGCTGGCCTGGAGTGGAACTGTGTTGCATGCATTAGGTTAACTGCTGGAGAGACCCATCACTGCTTCCAAGCCTGGCATTACCCTCCCCTGGAGGAAGGCAAAGCCAGTGTGGCGGCCATACCCCTGGGGGCGCCACACAACCACCTTCAGAGGCAAGCAGTGGGGGACCGGCACCCCCCCAAAAGTTACACTCCTGCAGTGACCTCAAAAACGGGTCTATGGCAAAAACATGCAGGAGTGGACTTAGCGGGCCGCCCTGTCTCACCTCCACCTCAACTCCAAAAGTGCCACCCTGCCAACAATTAATCAGAGGAAAGCTCACCGCCTCTCTGTACAACGTCTTCAGCCAATCCACAAATTGTCCTGGAATACCGTACTTTGACAAAGTGGCCCACAGATAATAATGATCAACTCTGTCAAAGGCTTTAGCCTGGTCCAGACTGACAACATATCTCCCACACCGCAGAGCTTTACATCTCTCAAACATCTCCCGTATCGAGATGACTGCTCCAGAGATGTTCTGCCCTTTTAACGTGCCAAACTGAAAGCCTACCAACAGTGCCGGGGGCCAAACAGACTAACCTAGAAAACAGGATATTGCCAGAATCTTCCTGTCAACATTCAAGAGGGCTATCGGCCTCCAGTTCTTGATGTCGCTCGGCTCCTTACCTTTAGACAGCAGAATTAATGAGGACACTCTCATGGATGGAGGCATCAGGTGATTTTCTAGACAATTTTTGTAAACATCCACAAGAATTGGAGCCAGGAGGTCTCTGAATTTCTTATAAAATTCTACTGTTATACCATCCGGACCTGGTGCCTTCTTCAGATGTAACTTATCAATGGCCTCCTTAACCTCCTCCACCGTTAATTCTGCTGTCAAAGGAGAAAAGTCCAGATCATTAGTATCAGGCGTTGGAGTTGCCTCCAAGAATTGAGTCATTTTATGTTTATCCAAAGCCTTGATCTGAAACAAGACAGTATAATAAAATTTCACAACCCCCAGGATACCCTCCCGAGATTCCTGCAATACACCCTGGGAGTCAATGAGACCTGTGACCAATTTATTGGCCACCCGCTCCCGGCAATTCTCAAAGGGAGCAGGTGCCCCTAAGACCCCATAATCCCGTTCAAGAACCAAGGAGGTATACCTGCTGTACTGATACTGCCTTATTTCAGATTTCAGCCGGTCGATCTTCTCTTTGTTACCCCCGCCCTCAGAATAGAGTGACTCCAATTCTTTGCACAGCCTTAGGTACTGGCTATACTTACTCCTGGCTTTCTTAACTGGAAGTCTCTTGAAGAGGTATCTGATATCATCCTTGACGTCCTCCCCCCAGTCGGTCATGTTGTCATAGAAGTCCACTCTCTGTAGATGACCCTACAAAAGGGAGTGGACACAACTCTGGACAGAGACATCATGGAGGAGGCTAGAATTGAGTCTCCAAACCCCCTACCAACATCAGCTCGCTTAGTGGCCCCCAGGCAGAAATATAGGGCAAGATGGTCTGAGTATGGGACGACTCTCTCACTCATGGCACCAATGACTTCCATGGGACTTACAAAAGCCAGATCTATTCTACTGCCTCTATTGGAGCAGGAATAGGTTAATTTTGGCTTTCGACCTTCCTGTTTAAAGACATCACCTAATCCGGCCTGCAGGACTATGTTATTCAACATCCTACCATCCCTCGTCACGGTTCTACCTGAGGAGCTGTCACCTGATGTCAGTATGGCATTAAAGTCCCCCGCCATTATCACTGGAAGAGAGGTGAACAGATAAGGCTTGACATCATTAAATAACTGTATCCTGTCAGTCACCGTCTGTGGCCCATAGATGTTAATAAGCCGGAGTCGCCTCCCATGGACAGTGACTTCCAGGACCAGACACCTTCCCATAACCACCTCCGTCATCCTATGTACTGTCACATCCCTGGTGTTAAACAGAATGGCGACCCCAGCGTACAGCTCCACAGCCAGTGACCAAAAAGAGGGACCAGACCGCCATTCCCTCTCAGCCTCCCACATAAGCCCCTGAGTCGTCAGCCGCGTCTCCTGCAGAAAGAGGACATCTGCGTCTAGGTATCGGAGATGGTCATAGACAGCGTGCCTCGTCCTCCTCACCTTAATGCTGTTCACATTACCGGATGTTATTTTTAATGAGAAATCCGCCATCACAATACCACAACAGAGGAGCAGAGACGTAAAAGCCGTCATCATAAGTCTGGATCACAGATGTTCTGACTACCACCGGTCTCCATGTCAGACTGTATCTCAGTGTCAGCAGGTACGGGCTTCCGTTTTGTAGGGGGATGGTCCGCTACGTCCCTGTCATGCTCAGTCTCTATTCTTTTTATCTCTTCCAAGTCCTCATCAGACTCAGACAAAACATCAAACTTATTGGACACGACCATCACACCTGCCAAACTCTGGACTTTTTTTCTGCCACCCTGGCTAGTGACATACTCCTCCTCAGGTTTACGGGAGGCCTTGTCCTTTTTTTTTTCCTTTTTATCTGATTACAGTCACTTTCTTCAGCTAGAGATGGTGATACTGAAGCAGTGGCTGTATGTGGCTGCTGGACCTGAGGGACGACCTCCATGCTCCCCTCTGTGCAAAGCTGCTCTGAAGTTACCTGAGCGGACCCCTGGTGGACCTCTGACCTGGTAAGTACTGTCCCTGACATTAAAGCCTCCTCCTCCTGAGCCTCTGTCCCTGTCACTAACTCCTCATCAGGAAGGAGCTTGCATATATTGTGCCAGGCATCTGGACAGTCCCTGTGAGGGTGGCTGATCTCCCCACAGAGGTTGCACTTGATGTTCTGGCAATCTGCCGCTAAGTGGCCGACTTCCCCGCACAGGCTGCTCTTTACCACGGTACAGGTGTTTGTCAGGTGACCCACTTTACAACACTTAAAACACTTTCGTGGCTGCCCAGGGTAGAAGCAAACCCCCTTCTCCCTCCCGATAAAGAAGGAGTTGGGTATGTGAGCCGTGATATTGTTGTGCTGGTGCAGTTTCACCAGCACCTTCCACCCACCGGTCCATAAACCGTCCTCATCCCTGTTTTTGGTGAGGTCGGAGACAAGATCGCAATGCCTCCGGAGCCACACCACAATGTCCTGCGGGGGAACAGCCTCATTCCAAAAGATGATATTAACCGTGGCGGTATCTGGCTTAGATATTGGAATGAAGCTGAACTTATTCCAGCCATCAGCGTCCCTGAACTTGGGGAAATTGGCCCAGAATCTGTCCAGATCAGACATGAGCTTAAAGCTGATATCATAGCCCTGTCTGTCTGGCAGATTGATGACCGCCAAGATATTAACCGGCGCAAACCCCATCTGGTGGCACAGGAGCTCCCTGACCACCAGCCTCCTGTCCGGCAGGTCCTCCTTGGCACCTCTGTGCCTGAACCGCACCACATTCCTCCTTTTGAATGCCTGCCCGGTGTAATTGGCGCCGGAGGTAAAAGACGGAGCGCCACGGCTCCAAACATTATTGGGAGGGACCTATGGGACCACACTGAGCTGACTGACAGGGCGAGGGTCTGCAGCGGAGGGGCCTGTTGCACCTTGTGTGCTGGAAACCAAAGGGGGGGAATCACAGACATTTTACACATTATTGTCATCATCATCAATCTCAATAGCGTCATCAGAATGCACAATGTCCACCACAGACTCTGTACCCCCTTTAGCCCCCAACCCCACATGAACAGTACCAATATCCCCAGAATTAGTGCTCTCCCAGACACCAACAGTAGATGCAGTCTCATGTCCACTGTCTTGCTGTTGTGCTGGGTATGCTGGGACTTGTGGTACCGCTTGGATCTGAGCCTCTTGCTCCTGCTTGGGGTCTGCCGCAGGTAGTTGCTGCTGCTGGTGCAGTATCTGACCCTCCTTGAAACAGAAACTAGCAGGCTGCAGCACCAGCCGTACCTGCTGCCGGGTCCCACCTGGGACAATGTCTGTGCGGGAGCCAGCAGAGTCCTGCATGTAGGACCTAAACCGCTCCTGGTTCCTATATGTCTCTGCCAGGGGCCCCATCCTCGCCAGCACACAGTCTATGTCCCGCACCACAGTCGCCAGCTCTACCCCCAGTGCGTTCAGTCTCTGGTCATAAACAGAGTGATCCCCAGGATTACCAGCCTTCAACTTGTAAATGCAGTCAATTTCCATTTGCAGAAGATTCCTCTGCTGCTCTCACCATACCTCCTGACCAGTCCTGGTATCTCCTCTGCCAGCTGTAGCTCTGGGGCACGCGGCAGCTCCTTCTGGGGTCTTGCTTTAGGGGATGACACCTTGGTTTTTAATATCACTGGTTTTGTGGCTCCAGCATCCGCAACACTTTTGCCGCTGCCCCCAGCCTGCAATCTCGTGCGTCCAGAGCTCGCCATGCTGGTCACCACATGTCCCAGCTGAAGGTTCTCCTGGAGTGTATGCTTCTCCAGAGATGTCCGTCTCTGTCTGCCTGGAGTGAGCTGCACACCTGAGGCTGATGATGGACTCTGCCTCACCTTCTGTGCAGCCACCTGCCCTCCAGCACTCAGGTTCTCAGCAGAAGATGCCTTCTGGGATTTCCTTCCAGGCTCTGGACACTGTTTGCCTTGACTGGCCGACTGTTTAACAGAAACATCCTTGCACACAGACAAAGCTTTCTCCTGTTTCTTCCCTGTACTGAGCTTCAACACATGATCTTTCTCCATGCTGCTGGGACTTCCATTCTAAGTTTTATTTTCCCCAGAGGCAACTCTGGGATTTCCATCCACATGAGAAGGTTGGGAGTTTCCTCCCAGTGTAGGCCTGGAAGCCTGGGCCTTGCTTGGTGAGCTTCCCCGCCCAGGGTGGCCCCTCCCTGGGCTTGCTCCAGACATGAGGAGAACCACAGACACACAACCTCACAGCTAGGAGGCAGTATTATAGTAGTTATATTCTTGTACATAGGGGCAGTATTATAGTAGTTATACTCTTGTACATAGGGGGCAGTATTATAGTAGTTATATTCTTGTACATAGGGGCAGTATTATAGTAGATATATTCTTGTACATAGGGGCAGTATTATAGTAGTTATATTCTTGTACATAGGGGCAGTATTATAGTAGTTATATTCCTGTACATAGGGGGCAGTATTATAGTAGTTATATTCTTGCATATAGGGGCAGTATTATAGTAGTTATATTCTTGTATATAGGGGCAGTATTATAGTGGTTATATTCTTGTACATAGGGAGCAGTATTATAGTAGTTATATTCTTGTATATAGGGGGGCAGTATTATAGTAGTTATATTCTTGTATATAGGGGCAGTATTATAGTGGTTATATTCTTGTACATAGGGGCAGTATTATAGTAGTTATACTCTTGTACATAGGGGGCAGTATTATAGTAGTTATATTCTTGTACATAGGGGCAGTATTATAGTAGATATATTCTTGTACATAGGAGCAGTATTATGGTAGTTATATTCTTGTACATAGGAGCAGTATTATAGTAGTTATATTCTTGTACATAGGGGGCAGTATTATAGTAGTTATATTCTTGCATATAGGGGCAGTATTATAGTAGTTATATTCTTGTATATAGGGGCAGTATTATAGTAGTTATATTCTTGTATATAGGGGGAGTATTATAGTAGTTATATTCTTGTATATAGGGGCAGTATTATAGTAGTTATATTCTTGTATATAGGAGCAGTATTATAGTAGTTATATTCTTGTATATTGGAGCAGTATTATAGTAGATATATTCTTGTACATAGGGAGCAGTATTATAGTAGTTATATTCTTGTACATAGGGGCAGTATTATAGTAGTTATACTCTTGTACATAGGGGACAGTATTATAGTAGTTATATTCTTGTACATAGGGGGCAGTATTATAGTAGTTATATTCATGTATATAGGAGCAGTATTACAGTAGTTATAATCTTGTACATAGGGGCAGTATTATAGTAGTTATATTCTTGTACATAGGGAACAGTATTATAGTAGTTATATTGTACATGGGGCAGTATTATAGTAGTTATATTCTTGTACATAGGGGGCAGTATTATACTAGTTATATTCTTGCACATAGGGGGCAGTATTATAGTAGTTATATTCTTGTACATAGGGGGCAGTATTATAGTAGTTATATTCTTGTACATAGGAGCAGTATTATAGTAGTTATATTCTTGTACATAGGAGCAGTATTATAGTGGTTATATTCTTGTACATAGGGGCAGTATTATAGTGGTTATATTCTTGTACATAGGGAGCAGTATTATAGTAGTTATATTCTTGCATATAGGGGCATTATTATAGTAGTTATACTCTTGTATATAGGGGCAGTATTATATTAGTTATATTCCTGTATATAGGGGCAGTATTATAGTAGTTATATTCTTGTATATAGGAGCAGTATTATAGTAGTTATATTCTTGTACATTGGAGCAGTATTATAGTAGATGTATTCTTGTACATGGGGAGCAGTATTATAGTAGTTATATTCTTGTACATAGGGGCAGTATTATAGTAGTTATACTCTTGTACATAGGGGACAGTATTATAGTAGTTATATTCTTGTACATAGGGGGCAGTATTATAGTAGTTATATTCATGTATATAGGAGCAGTATTATAGTAGTTATAATCTTGTACATAGGGGCAGTATTATAGTAGTTATATTCTTGTACATAGGGAGCAGTATTATAGTAGTTATATTCTTGTACATAGGAGCAGTATTATAGTAGTTATATTCTTGTACATAGGGGGCAATATTATAGTAGTTATATTGTACATAGGGGGCAGTATTATAGTAGTTATATTCATGTATATAGGAGCAGTATTATAGTAGTTATAATCTTGTACATAGGGGCAGTATTATAGTAGTTATATTCTTGTACATAGGGGACAGTATTATAGTAGTTATATTCTTGTACATAGGGGGCAGTATTATAGTAGTTATATTCTTGTACATAGGGGGCAGTATTATAGTAGTTATATTCTTGTACATAGGAGCAGTATTATAGTAGTTATATTCTTGTACATAGGAGCAGTATTATAGTAGATATATTCTTGTACATAGGAGCAGTATTATAGTAGTTATATTCTTGTACATAGGGGCAGTATTATAGTGGTTATATTCTTGTACATAGGAGGCAGTATTATAGTAGTTATATTCTTGTACATAGTAGGCAGTACTATAGTAGTTATACTCTTGTACATAGGGGACAGTATTATAGTAGTTATATTCTTGTACATAGGGGGCAGTATTATAGTAGTTATATTCTTGTACATAGGGGGCAGTATTATAGTAGTTATATTCTTGTATATAGGGGCAGTATTATAGTAGTTATATTCTTGTACATAGGGGCAGTATTATAGTGGTTATATTCTTGTACATAGGAGGCAGTATTATAGTAGTTATATTCTTGTACATAGTAGGCAGTACTATAGTAGTTATACTCTTGTACATAGGGGACAGTATTATAGTAGTTATATTCTTGTACATAGGGGGCAGTATAATAGTAGTTATATTCTTGTACATAGGGGGCAGTATTATAGTAGATATATTCTTGTACATAGGAGCAGTATTATGGTAGTTATATTCTTGTACATAGGGGCAGTATTATAGTGGTTATATTCTTGTACATAGGGAGCAGTATTATAGTAGTTATATTCTTGCATATAGGGGCATTATTATAGTAGTTATACTCTTGTATATAGGGGCAGTATTATATTAGTTATATTCCTGTATATAGGGGCAGTATTATAGTAGTTATATTCTTGTATATAGGAGCAGTATTATAGTAGTTATATTCTTGTACATTGGAGCAGTATTATAGTAGATGTATTCTTGTACATGGGGAGCAGTATTATAGTAGTTATATTCTTGTACATAGGGGCAGTATTATAGTAGTTATACTCTTGTACATAGGGGACAGTATTATAGTAGTTATATTCTTGTACATAGGGGGCAGTATTATAGTAGTTATATTCATGTATATAGGAGCAGTATTATAGTAGTTATAATCTTGTACATAGGGGCAGTATTATAGTAGTTATATTCTTGTACATAGGGAGCAGTATTATAGTAGTTATATTCTTGTACATAGGAGCAGTATTATAGTAGTTATATTCTTGTACATAGGGGCAATATTATAGTAGTTATATTGTACATAGGGGGCAGTATTATAGTAGTTATATTCATGTATATAGGAGCAGTATTATAGTAGTTATAATCTTGTACATAGGGGCAGTATTATAGTAGTTATATTCTTGTACATAGGGGGCAGTATTATAGTAGTTATATTCTTGTACATAGGGGGCAGTATTATAGTAGTTATATTCTTGTACATAGGGGGCAGTATTATAGTAGTTATATTCTTGTACATAGGAGCAGTATTATAGTAGTTATATTCTTGTACATAGGAGCAGTATTATAGTAGATATATTCTTGTACATAGGAGCAGTATTATAGTAGTTATATTCTTGTACATAGGGGCAGTATTATAGTGGTTATATTCTTGTACATAGGAGGCAGTATTATAGTAGTTATATTCTTGTACATAGTAGGCAGTACTATAGTAGTTATACTCTTGTACATAGGGGACAGTATTATAGTAGTTATATTCTTGTACATAGGGGGCAGTATTATAGTAGTTATATTCTTGTACATAGGGGGCAGTATTATAGTAGTTATATTCTTGTATATAGGGGCAGTATTATAGTAGTTATATTCTTGTATATAGGAGCAGTATTATAGTAGTTATATTCTTGTACATTGGAGCAGTATTATAGTAGATGTATTCTTGTACATGGGGAGCAGTATTATAGTAGTTATATTCTTGTACATAGGGGCAGTATTATAGTAGTTATACTCTTGTACATAGGGGACAGTATTATAGTAGTTATATTCTTGTACATAGGGGGCAGTATTATAGTAGTTATATTCATGTATATAGGAGCAGTATTATAGTAGTTATAATCTTGTACATAGGGGCAGTATTATAGTAGTTATATTCTTGTACATAGGGAGCAGTATTATAGTAGTTATATTCTTGTACATTGGAGCAGTATTATAGTAGTTATATTCTTGTACATAGGGGGCAGTATTATAGTAGTTATATTGTACATAGGGGGCAGTATTATAGTAGTTATATTCATGTATATAGGAGCAGTATTATAGTAGTTATAATCTTGTACATAGGGGCAGTATTATAGTAGTTATATTCTTGTACATAGGGGGCAGTATTATAGTAGTTATATTCTTGTACATAGGGGGCAGTATTATAGTAGTTATATTCTTGTACATAGGGGGCAGTATTATAGTAGTTATATTCTTGTACATAGGAGCAGTATTATAGTAGTTATATTCTTGTTCATAGGGGGCAATATTATAGTAGTTATATTGTACATAGGGGGCAGTATTATAGTAGTTATATTCATGTATATAGGAGCAGTATTATAGTAGTTATAATCTTGTACATAGGGGCAGTATTATAGTAGTTATATTCTTGTACATAGGGGGCAGTATTATAGTAGTTATATTCTTGTACATAGGGGGCAGTATTATAGTAGTTATATTCATGTACATAGGGGGCAGTATTATAGTAGTTATATTCTTGTACATAGGAGCAGTATTATAGTAGTTATATTCTTGTACATAGGAGCAGTATTATAGTAGATATATTCTTGTACATAGGAGCAGTATTATAGTAGTTATATTCTTGTACATAGGGGCAGTATTATAGTGGTTATATTCTTGTACATAGGAGGCAGTATTATAGTAGTTATATTCTTGTACATAGTAGGCAGTACTATAGTAGTTATACTCTTGTACATAGGGGACAGTATTATAGTAGTTATATTCTTGTACATAGGGGGCAGTATTATAGTAGTTATATTCTTGTACATAGGGGGCAGTATTATAGTAGTTATATTCTTGTATATAGGGGCAGTATTATAGTATTTATATTCTTGTATATAGGAGCAGTATTATAGTAGTTATATTCTTGTACATTGGAGCAGTATTATAGTAGATGTATTCTTGTACATGGGGAGCAGTATTATAGTAGTTATATTCTTGTACATAGGGGCAGTATTATAGTAGTTATACTCTTGTACATAGGGGACAGTATTATAGTAGTTATATTCTTGTACATAGGGGGCAGTATTATAGTAGTTATATTCATGTATATAGGAGCAGTATTATAGTAGTTATAATCTTGTACATAGGGGCAGTATTATAGTAGTTATATTCTTGTAGATAGGGAGCAGTATTATAGTAGTTATATTCTTGTACATAGGAGCAGTATTATAGTAGTTATATTCTTGTACATAGGGGGCAGTATTATAGTAGTTATATTGTACATAGGGGGCAGTATTATAGTAGTTATATTCATGTATATAGGAGCAGTATTATAGTAGTTATAATCTTGTACATAGGGGCAGTATTATAGTAGTTATATTCTTGTACATAGGGGGCAGTATTATAGTAGTTATATTCTTGTACATAGGGGGCAGTATTATAGTAGTTATATTCTTGTACATAGGGGGCAGTATTATAGTAGTTATATTCTTGTACATAGGAGCAGTATTATAGTAGTTATATTCTTGTACATAGGAGCAGTATTATAGTAGATATATTCTTGTACATAGGAGCAGTATTATAGTAGTTATATTCTTGTACATAGGGGCAGTATTATAGTGGTTATATTCTTGTACATAGGAGGCAGTATTATAGTAGTTATATTCTTGTACATAGTAGGCAGTATTATAGTAGTTATACTCTTGTACATAGGGGACAGTATTATAGTAGCTATATTCTTGTACATAGGGGGCAGTATTATAGTAGTTATATTCTTGTACATAGGGGGCAGTATTATAGTAGTTATATTCATGTATATAGGAGCAGTATTATAGTAGTTATATTCTTGTACATAGGAGCAGTATAATAGTAGTTATATTCTTGTACATAGGAGCAGTATTATAGTGGTTATATTCTTGTACATAGGGGGCAGTATTATAGTAGATATATTCATGTATACAGGGGGCAGTATTATAGTAGTTATATTCTTGTACATAGGAGCAGTATAATAGTAGTTATATTCTTGTACATAGGAGCAGTATTATAGTGGTTATATTCTTGTACATAGGCGGCAGTATTATAGTAGATATATTCTTGTACATAGGGAGCAGTATTATAGTAGTTATATTCTTGTACATAGGGAGCAGTATTATAGTAGTTATATTCTTGTACATAGGGGCAGTATTATAGCAGTTATATTCTTGTACATAGGGGCAGTATTATAGTAGTTATATCCTTGTACATAGGGGGCAGTATTATAGTGGTTAACTCTTGTAGTAGGGACAGGTTTATACTATTTTGTTGTTGTTTTTTGCACATCTTTCCACAATGTAACCTTTCATCCTGTGCGGGGACTGAGGTAATAATAAGCCATTATGTAAGGCCAATTTTGATTCTAAACCCTAATGAGTCGACCTCCAGACTTATGCGGTAAAGTTTTGGGAAATTCTGTATTTCATCGCCATATGATGCATTATTTATTACCGCACTTCAGGAGCTGAAATAGCTTCCACCTGAATTTTGTTGCACATGTTGCGTCCGTAAAAGCCGGCTGCAATTAATGCTCTGATGACAGGCGGACGGCCGTGACGCTGACAGGGGTTTTCATATCAAAGCTGTTTTAATATACTCATGCTCACAGCGATAATGCCTTTATGGACGTCTTACCACCAGAGACTTGTTTTCCTTGCACACATGTTACATTATACCGTCATTTTTCACATTGATCAAGATCTCTGCTTGCTGTCAGTGAATGAAAACCTTGATATCTACATCCAGTCGTTCTGGGTTGGGTCTGGGACTTCTGCCATTTTCATGGGTGCAGGAAGATTCCTAAACTTAATAGTGCGGGTTCACAGGAGGTCACACTCACATCCTGTAGGTTTTTTGGGTCCAGGAATAGATCTTCCCTTAAGTCGTCCATAACTGTTTCCTATCTCTTCCTAATTACAGCCAGATGGACGGTTCGCATTGACTGGAGCGGCGCTGTAATTTCGTTTCATTACCTTGACATGGGCCATTCAGATACTGGAGACGTATAATGGCGGCTGCTGACACACGAGCTCGGTGGGAAATCAGCGGCGATGACTGAGTAATGAAGATATTTTACACGCCGTCGTTACAGGTGCTGAGACACAGAAAGAACTCGCCATTGTGTCCGGGCGCTATTGCCTTTCACGTCTCCATTCATTGAGCTGCTGAGTGGGACATTGTGCAGATCTCTCATCTGCGGTTCAGCAAAAGCCACTGAATCCTGACAAATGAAAGAAGCCGGGCGATGTTAAAGGGGTTACTCCCAGCTTCATAGATGATTATTGTCGGCTAGATCTTGTAAATTCAAGCAATTTTTCAATTTACTGTTTCTTAAAATTTTCATCCGTTCTTGAGATATTAAGACTTTTCCTTTCTTGTTTACAGTTTGTTGTCTTGGAGACCGACCACTGCTGCTAGACAGCAGACCATGTGCAGCACTTACAAGCTCGATAGAATAGAGCCTGTAAGCGTTGTGCATGTTTTAGTGGTTGGGCTCAGTGTTTTGAAGCTGGCTCAGGATCCCTGGAGCTCGCTTTTACCTCCCTCCGTAGTGTTTACAAGCTAGACAGCAGCGGTGGTCGGTCTCCTAGGCAACGAGCTGTAAACAAAAAGAAAACTCTTAATATCTCAAGAACGGATGAAAATTTTAAGACGCAGTAAATAGCAAAAGTGCTTGTTTTTTCAAGCACCATCCAACAAAAATATCCATCTGTGATGATTGAAATAACACTTTAAGTGAAGCACTCTGGGGCCATTTATTGGGGAAGTGCATTGGAAGCAAATGTCTACCAAAGTAGGTACTAAAGGATTGCAATTCTTACAAGGGCTGGACAATAGAGATTTTTCGGGTCACTGATCATACACCGATGATCTCCCTAAATAATAGACTTTTAACACTTATGTCCAGGGAAAACCCTTTAATGATAACCCATTCACTGCCAGTACAATAGGCAGAGTACATTCACTAGAATGGACCATTCATGAAAGCTTTCAGCACATGCAAGGTTTGTGCCAAAACAGGGAAAAAGTTGGAGCCCATAGTGCACGGGGGCACAACTTTCAACCTGCCATATACACCGAACATGTATGGCAGATGTGACCATTACCTGTATGGATTGGGCTCATAAGCCTAATGGCTGCCATTACAGGGGGCTCTGATTGCAAAAGTTTAACCGCTTGGAAGTAATATCGGATCCTGAAAATTAAAGTGGATAAAATAATTCATACAAAAACTGAATGCAAACGTTGACATTTATGGTTGTAGTGATCAAACTAGACACAAGAGGGCACTGTAATTGTCAAAAATAGCAAAACTTCATAGTCAGCCCCTTTACAAGCCAGAGCTGTCTAAATATATCAGTTATAGAAACCTACAGTAGTTCCTGTACTAAACGTTTGCTACAGCGTATCAGTACAGGTCAAATGTATTCACCTGGAGCCCCCATAGAGGAGTATCTAGATCAGGAAACAATTGTGACAAAGTCTCAGCTGTGAGGAGTATTAGGTCTGTGCAAGATTTCATGCTCTGAGTGTAACTGAAGTTTACATTACAGGGGTTGCCCCTTTCATAAAATGTTATGCCAATTGCTAAGTTAGTTATTCAAACACAAACTTATTATTACTCCCCCCTCCCCAGGTCCAGCATCGGCTCTCTGCTGCTGCTTCAGTTTGTTGTTCCGTTGCAGTGGTGATTGCTTCAGCCAATCACTGAGATCAGCTGCTCATGCCGTCTACATAGATAGAGCTACTGAGCCAAGTGATTGGCTGCAGTGCTATCGACATGACTTCACCGCTGCAAAAGACCAACAGCATGATGTGGTGTCAGCCAGCACAGTAAGGTGCATATGAAATGTTGAAGATCTCCATGTCCGAACTCCAAAATGTCACATTCACTGACCCAAAAGTACAAGAAAAGTGGCCTCCAATATGCTCAAAGCCTAATAAATAAGTCACAGAAGTTCTGGAATTCGGTTCTGTGGATGGAATGATTAAACAAATCTGGAACTTTTTGGCCCTATGGATTAGCGGAATGTCTGAAGGACTAAGAATTAAGTATACACGAAAAAGACCACCCTGCCCACAGTGAAGAATGGAGGGGATTCTATGATGCCTACAGTGACTCTTGGTGGCTTGGTGATGATTTCAATGAAGCATGGTGGTGGCTCAGTGATGCCTACAGTGAAGCATGGAAATGGCTTGGTGATGCCTACAGAGAAGAATGGTAGTGGCTTAGTGATGCCTACAGTGAAGCATAGTGGTGACTTGGTTTTGTAAACAGTGACACATGTTGGTGGCTTGGGGATGCCTACATTGTAGTATGGCAGTGGCTTCATGATGCCAAGAGTGAAGAATGGCGATGGCTCGCTGAAGCCTACAGTGAAACATGGCATGGCTTGGTGATGACTACAGTGAAGAATGGTGGTGGCTCAGTGATGCCTACAGTGAAGGATAGTGATTGAAGGGTTTGAATACTTATGACCATGTGATAGTTCAGTTTTTCTTTTTTAATAAATTTGCAAAACTTTCTACATTTCTGTTTTTTTTCAGTCAGGATGGGGTGCAGAGTGCACATTAATGAGAAAAAATGAAGTTTTTTGAATTTACCAAATGGCTGCAATGAAACAAAGAGTGAAATATGTAAAGGGGTCTGAATACTTTCCGCACCCACTGTATGTGCAATATAGAGGTTTAGTGTAGTTTTGTTGCGAGCACTGAGATCTTAATCACTATTGGGCGTTTGGTAATGTTGCTGTGACATGTAATACTGATTTTCCAGATATAACTCCATGTGTTTCTGTATTCATCACTTTGAAGCTAAAGATTATAATAAATATACATTACGGCACACATCTGGAGATGGAGCAGACCAGGCATGTTTAACATTGTACCGCTAGTGACTTACCATCTCTTACAGGGCTGCTGAGTGATGGCAGCGGGTCCGTGAGGGACATCAGGACATCAGAGTAAAGAAAATAAATGGATGACGTAAGACTTTTTGTAGTTTTCCTCAGTATGCAGATTCTGGTCTAGATCCATATGTTTCTTAATTTAGAATGCGAAGTGAACCATAACCCATAGGTCAATGTATGCAATGTATATAGAAATAAAGCAAATAAAGCAATGTATCCACTGTAGAACTATAACATTACAAGATATATAAAGAATGCCCGCATTCTATACAGGATCTTACTTTGGGGTGTAACTAGCAATAAAAAAAATGTACAAATGACATTGTACTATTAAATTGTCTAGTTAGGGTCTCAGAGATAACAATTGAAGTTAATGAAGATATTTAGTACTGGCAGAAAAGAAATGGCAGGTCCCACCATCAACCTACCACCCTTCCATAAAATTCTAGGACCCCCCCAAAAAAAGACCAGAAGCCACATAAAAGTAGATTTACTGATAAAACTGTGTTTTTGATAGATAGGTAGATAGATAGATAGATAGATAGATAGATAGATAGATAGATAGATAGATAGATAGATTGATTCTTTATGGGTAAAAAATTGTACTTACTAACTTGCCCGCATCCTCCACCAATTGTATTGGGAGTCTTGAGTAATTATTGACATACATAAAATAAATTAACAGATAGAATAGCAAACTGACAAATTCTGATCCTGGACCCTAAATGCACTGGATTTAGATGACATCTGCACTGATGTCACCATCCCATGGAGCAATTAATCAATAGAGAATGGGCATTTTCATGAAGGACTCAGTAACTCGGCAAGGTTGCTGTGCCTCCCTGACACACAAGGAGACAAGTCTTTAATTCATAGCATTGGCAAAATGGCAAATTATACAGTTTAGCTACAAACCAAATTGTTATTGCCATGTATTTGCCTGCAGGTGCCTGGGGTCAGGTCAATAGCCAATTTGTTGATGTCAGGTTCCCTTTATTTGAAATTGTCACCATAAAAACTAAAGCAGTAAACTTTGTGAAAAATATCACTTGTGTCAGTTTTAAAACTTTTGACCATGACTGTAGATAGATAGACCCAGTCTTTTATGGGGAAAAAAAATTGCACCTAGCAACTTGCCCGCATTCTCCACCAATTGTGTTGGGGGTGTCGTATGATTATTGACCTTAATAAAAAAAAGATAGATGGATAGGTAATCATCTCAGACGTGGCTTTTGCACTAAGAGATATTTGACAGTCATAAAACAGAATGATTGTAATTTGCAGACAATACTGCCTGTGTTGGGGGGGGGGTTTCCAAGTATCTCTCCCGTTCATCACTTCTTCAGGAGGATAAAAGACAGTGACAATAGTGGTCATAGCTTGTATACGAGCGTGACATTGGAGTAGACAAACTAGAGAGTTCGTGCTGGGAGAGAAGCTTTGTCAGGATGGGGCGATGGAGTGCTCTGACTTTGTGAATAACACCCGGTGCCCCCAAACTCTCACTCACCCGAGCCAATCTTCAAAATTCCTTCCATCAATGAAACAATTAAAAAGAGACATTTCACTCGACTTGTCGTTACTATTGTGACTGCCCCGCCCAGCGCCCCAGTGTGACGGCTGTATAATATAGAGGTAAAAGTCACGTATTTCTACAGCTAGACATTTTTGCACATTTCAGAAAAAAAAGAAGCTACCGTTGTGACAAACTTGACGCTGATCCCGGTTTAAATCCTGTTGACGGCTCTTTGTAAAAGCAGTTGGTAAATTTGCATTTCATGGAATGTAGAAACTTTTTATTATTACTCACTGCCAAATATCAAAATAACTCACAGCTTTGAGAGTAACCATTGTTTCATTTTTTTTTTTTCATAAATCAACAGAACACGTGAAAATAAGAAATTTTGTCATATACAGTATGATATCAGAGAAATCCACTTCTTTCACCTCCTGAACTGATTATTCCATTTCAGTTCATGGGTAAAATCTGTATTTGATGAATACAGAATTTACCATTACTGAGATAGGCGATGACAGTTGGTGCTCATAAAGTTCCATGGAGAACTGTAACTGTCGTACCAGGAGAACAGGCAGTAGAATTTCTGTATCTGTACCTAGCTTCTCCTTCCTCCCCTCTCCATAGAATTTTAAAAGCACCAAGTATCATCTCCTATCTCAGTAATGGGAAGATCTGTCTTCACGGAATACAGATTTTTGCCCATAAATTTGAAGTTGGAAAGATAAATCAGAGAGGAGAAAATATCAACTTTCTCTGACCATTGAGAGAATGCTGGCAGCCAACACTAGGCGGAGCTCAGAAGCTTACTGCAGACATTATATACATTAGCCTCAATGCGAAAACAGTATGCAGTGAGCTCCCTCTAGTGGTGTCTGCAGGAAACTAGAATGTTATAATTTTACTTTGTTTCTATGTAAAATATTTGGAGTTGTGTATCAGATAAATGAAAGGGCCATTTCTATATTTTCAAGTCATTATCTATTCACAGGATAGTTAGTAACTTGCTGATCACTGTGGGTTCTGTCCTTTAAACCCCCATCAATCCTGAGAATGAAGCTCTGAAATGCACCACTATTACTCTTGTGGCCGTGCCTGGTACTGCAGGTCATTGTAGGTCAGGTTTATTGGGTCCCAGCTGCATCCACATGTATGGTGCTATGCATGGGTAGACGGAACTTAGTTGCTAGCTGATTATTGGGGTGCAGTGAGTCAGACCTCCAGATGCCATGCATTTATGACCTGTCCCAAAAATTACCTTTATTAGTAAAGTTGCATCGGTTTTTGCGGTCAGGACGCTCCTAGCTGCCCCCTTTATCAGCAGCTTTCCCACTTTAGTCTGACCATGGAGCACATGAATCTGATTTGTTCACACGAGCTATTCCCAGAGGGGGCAAAAACATTTACTAAAATATCAATGTGTAGAAATCACCTTAAAAAAAAAACGCATTAGCCGGCGCACAAGGCCCATTAAAGCCGCCATATGTCTTTACTGGTCAGTAAGCATCCTGACATTTGGAAATGAGGCAGTGACCTTTCATAAATCTACCGCCACGCCATACATTGTAACCTTTTTATTTTCTGAAAATGACCTTGTCCTGCGGATAATCGGAATAAATTGCCGCTGAATTGTTTAAATTCGCTTTTGTGTATTTCTTCAGAGCTGCGCGGCCAAGACGAGGGTGTGTAAAACAAGAGAAAAAAAAACAAAAAAAATACCAAAATAAAGATAAAAACTAAAAAAAAAACTGACAAAGAGTGTAGATATCTTTTTTTTTAAATGTATAATGTGATGATGTCCTATGTCCTCTCTGTATTCACTGTGGTTTCAACATTATAGCATTACGTGGATGTTTTTCCCCATTAAACACTTTTTTTTTAAAGGGGCTCCCAAAAAAGAAAATGGGCCTATAACGGTGCAAAATTTTAAAAAATAAATAAAACACAAAAGACTTCCCCAGACAGTCATCCAATCCCCCTGCTGCTCCTCTGCATCTTTGCTTGTGTCCCACGCTGGTCTCCCAGCTCTGTTCTCTGGCTTAGATTAAATTGCACCACTGCAGCCAATCAGTGGGTGATGATTGACTAGAGCATTCTTGAGATGTCACACTGCCGGAACAGGATGGGGGGTAAATTGGTGGAGGACATGAAGGATTCTTTTTTTTATTGTGGCCCAATTTTTAGTTTTCATTGGTAGAAGTTGGGGATAGATGAAATTTTTTTTTTATTCACAAAAAAACATAATTTTTTGAATTTTTTTATCCTTCCGATAATGGTATTTACAGTTAAGGGATCAATAATGTTTTCATTTTATTTTACAGGTTGTTGCTAGAGATAATGAGAAGCGATTGGCAGGTCGCAGTCCGTCAGCCACGTCAGTAATCTGTGACCGCTAGACGAGAACCCTCAGAACCACCTCCTACTTAACGACATCTGCGGCGCCTCTTTTGATGAAACGATGAGATGTTATTGTAGTGGACGTTAAGGTGCCATTAGTGGACCTAAATGTCCGCCTAGATATTACACCTCAATATTTCTGTATTTCAGTGTATTCTGCCGGTGTGTCGAGCTTATGAGGCCTAGCGTCATGGCAGGCCTGGAAACCACACTGAGGCATCTGGCCGCCATACCAACTAATCAACGCTGCAGTGCTGAAAACATGGGGCCTGTATGGTGGCACATGGTGTCTATATACGCACATATTAAGGAGCATGGCGCCATATGGTGCCCATGTTTTCTCCCTTATACTTCCATAATATGATATGTCACCTATAATTGGAGATTCATGAGTATACAGTACAATCCTACAGTAGGGAAGCTGAGTAACAAAGCATTTCCGCCATCTTGGTTTTCACCCTCTGTTCCTAGACACTCTTTAGTAAAGAATTTTACTGTTTCTTGTACGTTCCGCCATCCCGTTTAATCAAAGAGAAGAATAAAGTGAAGGGAGAGGAGATGTCCCCTATTCATCATCACAGAGCCATTCGTAAGGTTCCCTATAATTACCATGGAGGATCACCAAGCAATGACCTTTCCATAACCACTCAGTCGCTAATCATGGCTGATTGCCTGGAACAGATGGCAGAGGACACTTTGTTCCCGTTAGATGTTTGCATTAAGAACAGTAATGTAAATTCCCATAATTCATTGCACGGCGCCCATATTTATCATCATGTTTATTTTCCTTCTTCGGCGGCGGGGGGCAGATCGTGTATATAGGAGATACGATGTTTGGCTCTGGCTCTCGTCACCAGCTTTATGACCTGGTTTTAGTTATATTTTCACACATATATGTATATGGATTTTTTGCAAAAAAGTAAGCGCCCATGATTAGTTAACACTCAAGATGGCCGGGACTGGACTAGTAAAGATATCCCAGATGTGGCACTATGAGCAAATCAAAGACTTAGTTGTCGGCCAAAATTTATGATTACGACTGCTTGGTGCTTGACGATAAACGCCACAGTAACAATGTCCCAAAATGATAGCCATGTGGCACCTATAGCCACAGTGCCTCTATAACGGTGTGTGGAGGTAGCCCAGTGCCCCATGAAATCAGCTACCTAATACCAGTCCTCATAAGGCAGTTACAGGTCTCCAAGAAGACAGCGTCAATTCCCCCATTAAGGTGCTTGAATGGGATAACCACAATGTACCATTAGCAATGCTCCATGAAATCAAACACAATGTCCCTATACCAGTCTCCATAAGACAGCCACAATGCCCCTTACCATTACCCTATGATGAAAGCCACAATGCCCTTATAAATGCACTCCTGGAAGATAGCCATCAGGCCCCATTAACAGTGCCCAATGAAGTCAGCAAAAACCCCACTTTAATTGCCACCACCATATATGACAGCCCAAATACCCTTTTATCTGTGCCCCATGACGACTGCTACAGTGCCCCCATAAAAGTACTTATAGAGGATAGTCACCATTCCCCATTAACAGTGAACAATGAAATCAGCAACAACCCCACTTTAATTGCCCCCATAAGGCAACCACAATGCCCCTAAACAGTGCCATATGAAGATAGCCACAATGCCCCTTACCATTGTCCTATGAAGAAGGACACAGTGCACCCATAAATGTACTTATTGAAGATAGCCATCAGGCCCCACTTACAGTGACCGATGAAATCAGCAGCAATCCCCCTTTAATTGCCCCAATATGAAAGCCACAATTGCCCCTTATCAGTGCCCAATGAAAATTCCTACAGTGCTGCCATAAAAGTGCTTATGGAGGATAGCCATAATTCCCTATTAACAGTGCAAAATTAAATCAGCCAAAATGCCCAAGAGAGGTAACCATAAGACAAATACAGTGCCCCATAAAGGCCCCTTAAATCAGCCACAGTTCCCCAAGAACACAGCTGAAGTATCTAATAAAGATAGCCGCAATGGCACGCAACGTTGTCCCATGACATAACCCACAATTGTCCCATAAGGCCACTATAAGACAATCTCGGTACTTCAAGAGGATACCCATTGTATCTAATAAGGACAACATCAGTGCCCTATTAAAGTGCACAAATAAGATTGCCAAAATACCCCTATAAGGGCCCTCATACAACAGTCACAAAACACCTAGAAATAGCCTCGGTGACGGATAAGGCCTCTTTCACACATCCGGAGTTGGAAATCCGGCGTGGTGCGGCGAAAAGATGGAGAGCCGGATGCGGCTGGGAACGCAGGGTATGCAGCGCAACTTACGGCGCCGGATTAGCTGTAAAGAAGTCGGGGAAGAAAAGCGAGGCCGGTGAGGAGAGCGGGGAAGAAAAGCGAGGCCGGTGAGGAGAGCGGGGAAGAAAAGCGAGGCCGGTGAGGAGAGAGAGAGAGGAAGGAGAGAGAGAGCGCTCTGAGCATGCGCACAGGGTCAAATGATGCTTGCGGCGGCCGGATCAGGTGCAAGCCTGATCCGGCGGCCGGAATGTGCCATAAAGTAACATTGTCCCGCAGAGCCGGGAGGGCTGCATCCGGCCATGTCCGGCTTTTTGCGCCGGACAAAAAAAACGCTGCAGCATGCGTCCTGTCCGGCCGCCGGACGGGAAAATTCTGCTGGATCCGGTAAAAAACGGAACAAACGGAAGCACATGCGGCGCAATCCGGCGCATGTGCTTCTCAATGACAAAAAAACGCATCCGGCGTTAAAAAAAACGGATCCGTTTTTTTACACACATGCCGGATTGTGCCTGACGGCACAAACCGGATGTGTGAAAAAGGCCTAAGGATAGTTGGAGTGCCTCTTAACAGCACAACATGAAAACAGCTACAATACTCCCCAAAATGGCAAAGAATTACATCAAAGAGTTATAACACACCAGACAAGACAACAACAGTGCCAATAATGACTGCCACTGTACCTCCATAATAGTAGTAAATAATAGTGCCATTTGACATTGGAATAAAACACCGCCATATAGTGCCAAAAAAACTATTATTCAGTATCCAAAAATGCAGTTCTACACATGAAGCAATTTAATAACATTGCTATAGAAAACTACCACCACTACACAAAAGTACAAAACAGTGACAACTATCGCCATATGGTGTCGAAATACTGCAATACCGCAACCAAATAAAGGCAAAATAAGTCAAATCCTTCTGGAAAAAATGTATAAAATGCCTAAAAAATACTAAAATACAGTTAGTGCTAAGACTGGGGGTGGTGACAAGCCTTAGGTGGAAGTCCCTCTATGGCGCCCCAGTTGTGGCCGAACAGGACACGTACCCCATAGGCAATCCGTGTTATTGGATGTGACATCTGCATTGCTGCATTTTAATTTTCTAATTTTATCTGTACAACCGGTGACAGATGTGTAGCGTGCCCGAAGGCCGCAGTCAGCTGTGATTCCCGCAGATGTTCTGCACGTGTGGCGAAACGAAGACGTTAGCAGCACTATTTACACTGGGAGAACAATAATTAAGGAAGGCTGCGCAAGTCAAGCATGCGGGGCGTCCTCTGCCATCCTCTGCCATCCTCCTACCTTTGAAGTGACAAGAGTCTGTAAACAGGAAAGAGGGACACAGATTGGGGGGAGGAAGCACTTTCTTAATAAAGCTGTTTGTTTCAGTCCATCTACATCCAGACAACACACACATCAGACTCTGCCATCATCTAGTGTCGCACTTTTGTGATAGAAACTGGATCCAGCGCCAACTTCTAAAAAAGAGACATCTGTCAGAAACATTGAGAATCTACCATTCATATTAACTCTTTATGATATTTAGCCTCTTTAAATTTATCATGCTGTAATGGGTGACAACTCCTGCCAATAGATTTCCCATGGAGGTTCCCAAAACTCCATAATGACATATAAACATATGCAGAGTGATCACATCTATCCTCTCTGCATCTCCATTGGTGTAAAGGATAAATGGGTTACCTCCTGTATTATACTCCAGAGCTGCACTCATTATTCTGCTGGTGGAGTCACTGTGTACATACCGTACATTACTGATCCTATACTTATCCTGAGTTACCTCTTGTTTTATACTCCAGAGCTGCACTTACTATTCAGCTGGTGCAGTCACTGTATACATACATTATTGATCCTTTACTGATCCTGAGTTACATCCTGTATTATACTCCAGAGCTGCACTCACTATTCTGCTGGTGTAGTCACTGTGTACATACATTACATTACTGATCCTGTACTGATCCTTGTGATTATGAAGGATGAGCTCGTAATAAATGACCCTGTACTGCCCCTGATGATGACCAGTGGCCAATATTAGTTTTAATAAATGGCTCGTAATGGCTACTGTGGTGGTTAAGAGGTGCCGGGGGGATCATTGACTACCTGACCCCATCAATACTTTATTATACATGCTTATAGGTCAGTATTGATCTTCCTGCAGTGACTGCTCACCCTGTGTACGGCGTGTAAACATTACTCATAACATGTCCCCTAGAATTGTGCCCTATCAATCTCAATATGGTGTGAACATCATTAAAGTGAACCCACCAGGATGATTTTACTACTGAAACTACTGCTACGGCTGTAAAGGTCCTAGTACAACAAGAAAAATGATACCTGTCTTGTAGAAATCCGATGAGCCAGCACTGAGAAATCAAGCTTCAAAGCAACATGCAAATTAGCTTGGAAGTTCATTGGGGAGGGGCGTGCTGATGGAATCCCAGTGCACTGATGTGGCGCCACTGAGGCTCAGTCGCCACAGAGGTACTGCACTTTCTCCTAAGGTGTGGTGCCCCACCATTCAGGTAAGTTGGAGGCTCCTGACCACGCTCCAAAACTCGCACCCAACACAATAGAGTAGTTCAGCAAAACCACATTGCGGCTCCTTGCTTAGAGAGAGGCAGAGCACCTTTGGTGGCTCCCTGCTTGGAACAGTAGACGTGCTGGGAGGTGGGTGGAGTTCAGAATATAAATATGAGCGGGATGGTTTAGAATTACAGGTCAGTCTGACAGGAGGTCAGTGAGAGAGGAAGCTGTTGCGAGTTCATTTTTCCCTTCGTCACTGGGGTCTGGTGAACTCCCTATTCTGGTAAAGGAAGGTAATGAGCCTGATTATCAGGCACCTGAGTCTAATGAGGATGACTGGCTGAGTGGAGTCACGGACTGGATATAAGGCTGCCGACGCCCTTCTGCCCTGCGGATGATTTCTCTGTGGACTTCTAGGACACCAGTCTGATTCCTGCTCCTCTAAAGCTAAGTTTTCTGTTTTGCCTGTTAGCTTTTTTGTTTTGTTTTTTGTTTTCCTTGCTTTTCAGTATTCTGCCATTCCCTGCTGGGGTGAGCTGAATCTCCTTTTGCCTGTAGCTCTGTCTTCAGTATATTCCTGAGTACTGACATAGCTTTTTTGAAGCCTAGCGTCTTCAGGGCCTTTTTCACTGTCAGTCTGTTGGCTCGGTTCCATGACAATTGTGTACAAGATAATTGTGTACGGACAATTGTGTACAGAAAATTGTGTACAGGCCAATTGTGTCCAAGGACAATTGTGTACAAGGACAATTGTGTACAGGGCAATCGCCTTGTACACAATTGCCTTGTACACAATTGTCATTGTACACAATTGGCCTGTACACAATTGTCTGTACACAATTGTCCGTACACAATTATCTTGTACACAATTGTCCTGTCACCTGTTGGCTCTTATTTTCATAGGGTTTTTCACGGATTGCAGACAGCAGCCTTCCTGTCCTTTTCTATCTAGTTAGCTTGGGCCCCTCTTTGCTCAGTCTATCTTTCTGTCTGTGTTAGTATTTTCATCTTGCTTCACCGTCATTATATGTTGGGGGCTGCCTATTGCTTTGGGGTCTGCTCTGGGGCAGTTTAGATTTTTCCTTTCTTTCTTTAGGCCTATTTAATTCTCCGGCTGTGATCGAGGGGTCTAGGGCATCGTAGGAACCCCCCACGGCTACTGCTAGTTGTGTTGATAGGTTCAGGGGTCTGCAATCCGATAGCTGCCAACTTCTCTGGTTTTCTGGACTTAGCTAGCATTTCTGTTTTTGCCTCCTACGGTTACTCAATCATAACAGAATCACCCGCCTTAGCGCAGATCCTAGGGTACTCAATAGCAGGAAAGAATTGTGTTTTAAAAAAAAAAAAAAAGTGTGTGTATATTCTTTCCTCTATATCTCTGAGGCCGTAGGGGGGATTTTTTTTTTTCTCTCTAAATGGAGATAAAGTAATTGTCTGATCGTGTGGAGCAGCTCGCTGCAGAAGTGCGGGGAATTTCCGCCTACCTTGCTCGTTCGCATGCTATTGAACCAAAGATCCCTACACATGATGTATTTTTTGGGGATCGATCTAAATTTTTGAGTTTCAAAAATAATTGTAAATTATTTTTTGCCTTGAAGCCTAACTCGTCAGGGAGCTCCGCGCAGCAGGTTAAAATTGTCATCTCTTTGCTGCGTGGCGATCCCCAGGATTGGGCGTTTTCTTTGAAACCAGATGATCCTATTCTGACTAATGTGAACGCATTCTTTCAAGCTTTGGGGTTGTTGTATGACAAACCTAATGCTATTGATCAGGCTGAAAAGACCCTGTTGGCATTGAACCAGGGTCGAGATTCTGCAGAGTTTTACTGTCAAAAGTTCCAAAAGTGGGCGGTCCTTATTACCTGGAATGATAATGCCTTGGCTGCTCTCTTTCGGAAGGGTTTGTCAGAAGCCGTAAAAGATACTATGGTGGGATTTCCTGTTCCCTCTGGTCTGGACGATTCTATGTCATTAGCCATTCAGGTTGATCGGCGTTTACGTGAACGCAGGATTGCACGAGAGGTGTTGCCACCGGTTGAACAGACGTCTGAACCTATGCAATGTGATAGAGTTTTGTCTAAGGCGAAACGTCAGGAGTTCAGAAGGCGTAATAAGCTGTGTTTTTTCTGTGGAGATGCCTCGCATATTATTTCTGTTTGTCCTAAACGAGAGAAACGCTTTGCACACACATTTTCTGTTGGTGGTGTTCAACCTAAGTTTCTTCTGGCAATTACTCTGATCTGCTCCCTGTCCACATTTTCCACCAAGGCTTTTGTGGATTCGGGAGCAGCGCTAAACCTAATGGACTTGGATTTTGCTAAACGTTGTGGATTTCCGATGACACCTCTGCAGACGCCTATCCCTTTGAGGGGGATTGATGCTACTCCTTTGGCTAAAAATAAACCTCAGTTTTGGACCCAGGTGGTCATGCGGGTCGCCCCAGACCATGAAGAAAATTGCAGATTTTTGGCATTGCATGGTCTGCATGATGCCGTTGTTCTGGAGTTTCCCTGGTTGCAAATTCATAATCCAGTTTTGGATTGGAAATCTGTGTCTGTGGTGAGTTGGGGTTGTCGGTGTGCCTTTAGTGAGGCTCCGTTTTTTTCCACCTCTCCTCAGTCGCATGATGTTCCTGACTATTTGGCGGACTTTTATGATGTATTTAGTGAGAATGAGTCTGCGTCCTTGCCTCCTCATAGGAGTTATGACTGTGCAATTGAACTAAGCCCGGGGTGTAAATTTCCCAAGGGTCGGCTCTTCAATTTATCTGTACCCGAGCACGAGGCTATGCGATCCTATATTAAGGAGGCGTTGGAGCAGGGTCATATTAGACCATCCTCTTCACCCTTAGGTGCCGTTTTTTTTTGTGGCCAAAAAGGATGGTTCTTTAAGGCCTTGTATTGATTATCGTGCCCTCAATAAAATTACTATTAAATATCAGTATCCGTTACCCCTGATTTCTGATCTATTCTCTAGAGTTAGAGGTGCTTGCTGGTTTACCAAGCTTGACCTCAGGGGGCGTATAATCTTATCCGCATTAAGCAGGGGGATGAATGGAAGACGGCGTTTAATACTCCGGAGGGACGTTTTGAGTACCTGGTGATGCCTTTTGGGCTCACTAATGCCCCTTCTGTCTTCCAGTGCTTCATGAACGATATTTTCCGAGACTTTGTCGATAAATTTTTGATCATCTATCTGGATGATATTTTGATCTTCTCCAAGGATTGGGATTCTCATGTGGAACATATTCGGACTGTGTTCCGGATCTTGAGGGAGAATTCCCTGTATGTCAAAGGATCGAAATGCCTTTTTGGAGTACAGAGGATTTCATTTTTGGGATTTATTTTGTCTCCGTCAACTATTGAAATGGACCCGGCCAAGGTACAGGCCATTTATGATTGGGTTCAGCCCACTTCTTTGAAGGCCCTCCAGAAGTTTTTGGGTTTTGCTAATTTTTATCGGAAATTTATAGCAAAATTTTCTAGTATTGCCAAGCCATTGACTGATCTGACTAAGAAGGGTGCTGATGTGTTGAATTGGTCTCCTGAGGCTGTTGCTTCCTTTCAGGAGCTGAAGCGAAGATTTACCTCCGCCCCGGTTTTGCGGCAACCTGATGTCTCACTCCCGTTCCAGGTAGAGGTGGATGCTTCTGAGATTGGTGCAGGAGCTGTTTTGTCCCAAAAGGATCCTGTAACATCTAAAATGAATCCCTGTGCTTTCTTTTCCCGAAAGTTCTCTCCATCCGAACGTAACTATGATGTGGGGAATCGGGAACTGTTGGCCATGAAATGGGCATTTGAGGAGTGGAGACATTGGTTGGAGGGAGCTAAACATCAAGTTGTGGTCCTCACTGACCACAAGAATTTGATTTACCTAGAGTCGGCTAAACGCTTGAACCCTAGATAGGCTAGGTGGGCCTTGTTTTTTACACGTTTTGATTTTGTGGTCTCTTTTCTTCCTGGAACTAAGAATGTCAAGGCAGACTCCCTCTCTAGGAGTTTCTTTGCTGATTCTCCTGTGGTGACCAAGCCTGCTACCATCTTAGGCGAAGGGGTAGTTCTTTCTGCCATCTCGCCCGATTTGAGACTTGCTCTGCAAGAGTTCCAGGAGGACAAACCTGAGCGTTGTCCCAGTGGAAAGTTGTATGTTCCTGACCAGTGGAAGAAGAGAGTGATGTCTGAAGTTCATTGCTCTGCATTGGCTGGTCATCCAGGTATTTTTGGTACTAGAGATCTGGTGAGTCGCTCTTTTTGGTGGCCCACCTTGTCTCATGATGTCAGGAATTTTGTGCAGTCCTGTGGGACTTGCTCTCGGTCTAAATCTTGTTCTCGCTCTAGTGGGTTGTTGATGCCTTTGGCGGTCCCCAGGAGGCCATGGACCCATATTTCAATGGATTTCATCTCTGATATGCCGGTCTCTCAAAGAATGACTGTTATTTGGGTGATTTGTGATAGGTTCTCTAAGATGGTTCATCTTGTACCACTCCCTAAGTTGCCATCTTCCTCTGAGTTGGTGCGCCTGTTTTTGCAACAGGTGGTTCGCTTACACGGGATTCCTGAGAACATTGTATCTGACAGAGGAGTTCAGTTTGTGTCTAGATTTTGGAGGACTTTCTGTTCCAAGCTGGGAATTCAGTTGTCCTTCTCCTCTGCTTTTCACCCTCAGACCAATGGGCAGACAGAGAGAACAAACCAGACCTTGGAGTCGTATTTGAGATGTTTTATTTCCGCTCATCAGGATGATTGGGTTTCATTTTTGCCCTTGGCCGAATTTGCTTTAAATAATAGAGCTAGTTCTGCCACTTTGATGTCACCTTTTTTTTGTAACTTTGGGTTTCATCCTCGATTTTCTTCAGGGCAGGTGGAGCCTTCTGCCTGCCCAGGTGTTGACACTGTGGTGGAGAGAATGCACCAGATCTGGGACCAAGTGGTGGATAAGTTATCTCCCAGGAAAAGGCCCAGCGGTTTTCCAATCGACATAGGACCATTGGTCCCCAGTTTAAGATTGGTGATATGGTGTGGTTATCATCAAAAAATATTGCTATGAAGGTGGCTTCTCCTAAGTTTAAGCCTAGATTTATTGGACCTTACAAGATTTTGGAGATTATTAATCCGGTCTCTTTTCGTTTGGCTCTTCCTGTCACATTTAAAATCCATAATGTGTTCCATAAGTCCTTGTTGAAGAGGTTTGTTGAACCAGTTGTTCCTGGGGTGGCACCTCCAGTCCCTGTATTGATTGAAGGTAACATGGAATATGAGGTAGAGAAAATACTGGATTCCCGTCTGGCTAGACGGAGACTCCAGTATTTGGTTAAGTGGAAGGGTTATGGTCAGGAGGATAATTCCTGGGTCTCTGCCTCTGATATTCATGCCAAAGGATTGATGCGTGCATTTCATCGGGCTCACCCTGATCGCCCTGGTGGCGTGGTTGAGGGTTCGGTGACCCCTCCTCAAGGGGGAGGTACTGTTGTGAGTTCATTTTCCCCTTCGTCACTGGGGTCTGGTGAACTCCCTATTCTGGTAAAGGAAGGTAATGAGCCTGATTATCAGGCACCTGAGTCTAATGAGGATGACTGGCTGAGTGGAGTCACGGACTGGATATAAGGCTGCCGACGCCCTTCTGCCCTGCGGGTGATTTCTCTGTGGACTTCTAGGACACCAGTCTGATTCCTGCTCCTCTAAAGCTAAGTTTTCTGTTTTGCCTGTTAGCTTTTTTGTTTTGTTTTTTGTTTTCCTTGATTTTCAGTATTCTGCATTCCCTGCTGGGGTGAGCTAAATCTCCTTTTGCCTGTAGCTCTGTCTTCAGTATATTCCTGAGTACTGACATAGCTTTTTTGAAGCCTAGTGTCTTCAGGGCCTTTTTCACTGTCAGTCTGTTGGCTCTTATTTTCATAGGGTTTTTCACGGATTGCAGACAGCAGCCTTCCTGTCCTTTTCTATCTAGTTAGCTTAGGCCCCTCTTTGCTCAGTCTATCTTTCTGTCTGTGTTAGTATTTTCATCTTGCTTCACCGTCATTATATGTTGGGGGCTGCCTATTGCTTTGGGGTCTGCTCTGGGGCAGTTTAGATTTCCCCTTTCTTTCTTTAGGCCTATTTAATTCTCCGGCTGTGATCGAGGGGTCTAGGGCATCGTAGGAACCCCCCACGGCTACTGCTAGTTGTGTTGATAGGTTCAGGGGTCTGCAATCCGATAGCTGCCAACTTCTCTGGTTTTCTGGACTTAGCTAGCATTTCTGTTTTTGCCTCCAACGGTTACTCAATCATAACAGGAAGCCACTCCTCCAGAGTGGGGATCCCTGGAAGAGGGATGGAGGAAGGAGTGCTGCAGCTGCCTCAGTGATCTGAGCCAGCTGGCATGGGAAAGGAAAGAAGGAGAAAGACTTTGAACTGAAGCCTGAGCTTCCATAGGAGAGAAAGACAAGTACGGAACGTAGGAGTAAAAGGGAACACAGAGGACGTGGGTTAGAGGAAGAACCCTGCCTAGAAGTTCTAAGCGCAAGGCCGGGGCCCCTGGTCCCCGAGGTTGTATGGACACTAATGGTTCTGCAGCAGACACCGGTGGATTAGTGGGCTGTAAATGCACTACTCCCATCTAAGACTTGAGGGCACAACAGCAACACGGATAGAGAGCCGGGACTTAGGAGTAGAGAGTCCCTGAAGCAGGCTACAGCTGTCTGCCGTGCAAGTAGAGTTCTTGGGAACATCTGTCAGGCGGAACTCTAGAGTACCACGGTACTGGAGATCTTCATACTTAAAGGCGCTATAGAGGAGACGTTCAGGAAAGGCACATAAGTTGGCGGAGTGTGGAAGGAAGCATTCCATCTTGCCTGGAGGTTGACTGAGTCCCTGACCCGGAGGACACGGCACAGAAGCGGGCACTACAGACTATGAGTAAAGCTTTGGAACTACATGCCATGGTGTCCTCCATTCCTTCCTGCGTCCGTCTCCCTGGCACTGCTACATCCCACTACGCCATCTAAGTGTCTCCACATCTACACTGCCCTGGGACAACAGCCCTGCCTGTGGAGGGCTATACCATCCTTGCTGCACCACACCATCTGTCCCCAGCGTCGGCTTAACACCTCCCTTGCCAAACACCACAGGTGGTGTCACGAACTATACATTTGACAACATTCAACCCATTCACATCTTCCTATTACTTGGGCGCCCAGGGCCACGGTCCGGGTCACCGCCACCATGACACAACCCACTGATACCGGCCCGGTACCGAGTACCCCGCAGCCCTGGGAGGGTGACCCAACTTGGCGTCACGAACAGGATGACGAGACCCGATGCCATTGGGTTCTGTGCGCCTGAGATTTGTTGGACTTAAGACTTTTGAGAATGTGCAGAAGACCCAATTTAATAGACTGTGAAATGAACATTAAAAATGGCCGTTGATATTCATGCCGAAAGATTGGTGCGTGCCTTTCATCGGGCTCACCCGGATCGCCCTGGTGGCATGGATGAGGGTTCGGTGACCCCTCCTGAAGGGGGAGGTACTGTTGTGAGTTCATTTTTCCCTTCACCGTTGTGGTCTGATGAACTCCCTCCTCTGGTGAAGGAAGGTAATGAGGCTGATTACCAAACACCTGGGCAGCTAGATGATGACTGGGTGGCTGGAATTGAGGACTGGATATAAGGCAGTCGACGCCCTTCTGCCTTGCTGGTGATCCTGCTGGATTCTTGGAGACCAGTCTGATTCCTGCGTCTCTAAGCTAAGTTTTTCTGCTCTGCTTTGTACACTTCAGTTTTGTTTTTGTTTTGCCTTGTTTTTTGGGAGTTCTGCCATCCCCGGCCGGGGGTGAGCTGAATTCTATTTTTGTCTCTGATCTGTTGATCTTTTGCTCTGTCTTCAGGATATACCTGAGTGCTGATTTAGTCTTTTGAAGCCTAGCGACTTCAGGGCCTGTTTTTCCTATCAGTCGGTTGGCACATTTTGGATAGGGTTTTTGCGGATGGCAGACAGCAGCTTTCCTATCCTGTCCTATTTTAGTTAGCTTGGGCCCCATCATTTGCTCAACCTATCTTTCTATCTGTGTTAGTGTTTTCATCTTGCTTCACCATCATTATATGTTGGGGGCTGCCTATTGCTTTGGGGTCTGCTCTGGGGCAGTTTAGTTTTTCCCCTTTCTGTCTTTAGGCTATGTAGTTCTCCGGCTGTGATCGAGGGGTCTAGGGCACCGTAGGAACCCCCCACGGCTACTGCTAGTTGTTGTGGATAGGTTCAGGGGTCTGCAAACCGATAGCTGCCAACCTCTCTGGTTTTTCTGGACTTAGCTAGTATTTTGTTTTTTCCTCCTTCGGTGACTCATCATAACAGCCCACCCCCCGAGGGGTTCGTATACTGGCTTGGTATGGAGGCGCTGGAAGAAGACGCCGCCCCAAGAAGGAGGGGCAGAAGCCTGTGGCGGGAAAGGGGCCAAGAGAGGAGGGAGAAGAACGCCAGAACGCCATCTTGGAGAGAGAGGGAAGGAGGCCTTCGTAGCGCGGGGAAGTGGATCTCCCCGGCGCCATGGCTGAAGGCTCCAACCCCATAGCGGAGATGAACCATCAGCAGCTGGAGGACGAAATTGCCCAGCTGACGCACCGCCTGCAACTGAGGCAGGAAACGCTATGGACCTTGAATTTGCAGCGCGCCCAGGAGGGGCCTACACCTGCAGTACCCGCGACACCATTACCCGCCGCTGCTGCACCGGACCTCTTCCAGGCTGACCCTGTGGAGTCTAGAACCACTGCCATGCCACCGGCAGCGTACTTCGTTCCCTCCCTGCCGCTACTACCGGAGAAGTTGTACACCACACGGAGCTGAAGCGGAGGAGGAGAAGCCCCCGTCCGGACCTGACGTGGCTGCGCAGGTCCCTACAGAGACCCCCGCGGACCCGGAACCGCCGTTAGCTCCACCGCTGTCCCCGGTGTTCCACCAAGCAGCGTCCACTGCCACTATGCCTGCACCGGAGCAGGGACCGCACCGCCGGGAGGCACCAGGTATATACCCCGGCCCTCCTAATGGGTTGCCCTCCGACTTCACGTTGTCAGAGGCAGGCTTGCGGGAACTCGAAATGGGGCAGTTGGAAGAGTCAGGTGGGGGCACTGGACTGTCGGAAATGGGGAGGTGGAGGAGGTCCCTACTGAGAAGGGTACGGCTGGACAGGCGCGCACGATTCGGCATCTTCGGGGATTGGATGAGTCTGTGTCGCTTTGGGATAGTGACCTTGGGATCCCTTGGCTGCCGAGTCCCCGTTTAGTCGCCTATCGGCGCCAACAAGCTGCGGCATCCCTCGGTGCTAGGCCACGCACCAGAGCACTGGAATTAGCAAGCAACCAGCAGCAGGATGAAGACACCCAGGGTGTTACATCTGGTAGCAGTTCCCAATCAGCAGCTTCCAGAACCCCAGGAGGGGACTAGCACTAGTAACCTACACTAACTCTCATTACCCTGGAGGGTTTATTTGCACCGTTGTGCCTTTTGTTCTATTTTTGAGCATCATGGTTTAGTTTTGTTTTTCCAGAGTTGCCCTGTTTTGTTGGCAGCCTTTACATTTGAATTGAGCGATCATGAACTTGGAGTGATCCAAAAACTGTGTTTGTAAATAGTTGCACCTCTTTAGGTGCCCTCTCTTGGTTTTACATATAGACATTTTGCGAAGATTACGTCTACCTCATTTGGAGCATGACTCCAATCAAAGGACACTGCAAGATATCCCGGCTGGGAGCGGTGCCCAGCACTTACAAGAATTATTGAAAAGTTTTAATGTGAAGTATTTGATGATGTGTTTTATAAAAGAATTGGTAACTAAGAAATGGCTTTTATATAGAATTAGAAATGTTTTGATACAGAGTTGAGAGATTTGAATAAAGAATTGAAAATGTATATGGTGCATCACGGTTATCACTCAGAGTTGAGAGAAAGTAGAAAATGTGCACTAGAGAGAGAAAAGAAATGTGTTGATGAAGAATACTGAAGTGATAGAGAGTAACAGATAATAGCACTTTGAATTAAGTATTATATGGAAAAATTGCACTTAGAATTTTAGATGGTTAATTAATAACTGTTTGCAACGTTCAAGAATGAGTGCCTCTCACATTGGGAAGTTTAGTATAAGAAATGTTTATTCAGCATTGCAAAAATTTGTATGTTCCTGTACTGTCAACTTTGTTCACCTTGCAGCCCGCGGACGTGCTGTGTTTAACGGGGGGTATGTGGCGCCCCTGAGGCTCAGTCGCCACAGAGGTACTGCACCTTCTCCTAAGGTTTGGTGCCCCACCATCCAGGTAAGTTGGAGGCTCCTGACCATGCTCCAACACTCGCACCCCACACAATAGAGTAGTTCAGCAAAACCACATTGCGGCTCCTTGCTTAGAGAGAGGCAGAGCACCTTTGGTGGTTCCCTGCTTGGAACACTAGATGTGCTGGGAGGTGGGTGGAGTTCAGAATATATATATGAGCGGGATGGTTTAGGATTACAGGTCAGTCTGACAGGAGGTCAGTGAGAGAGGAAGCCACTCGGGAGGAGTGGGAATCGCTGGAAGAGGGATGGAGGAAGGAGTGCTGCAGCTGCCTCAGTGATCTGAGTCAGCTGGCACAGGAAAGGAAAGAAGGAGAAAGACTTTGAACTGAAGCCTGAGCTTCCATAGGAGAGAAAGACAAGTACGGAATGTAGGAGTGAAAGGGAACACAGAGGACATGGGTTAGAGGAAGAACCCTGCCTAGAAGTTCTAAGCGCAAGGCCAGGGCCCGGTCCCCGAGGTTGTATGGATTGGACACTAATGGTTCTGCAGCAGACACCGGTGGATTAGTGGGCTGTAAATGCACTACTCCCATCTAAGACTTGAGGGCACAACAGCAACACGGATAGAGAGCCGGGATTCAGGAGAAGGGAGTCCCCGAAGCAGGCTACAGCTGTCTGCCGTACAAGTAGAGTTCTTGGGAACATCTGTCAGGAGGAACTCCAACGTACCACGGTACTGGAGATCTTCACACTTAAAGGCGCTATAGAGGAGACGTTCAGGAAAGGCACATAAGTTGGCGGAGTGTGGAAGGAAGCATTCCATCTTGCCTGGAGGTTGACTGAGTCCCTGACCCGGAGGACACGGTACAGAAGCGGGCACTACATACTGTGAGTAAAGCTTTGGAACTACATGCCCTGGTGTCCTCCATTCCTTCCTGCGTCCGTCCCCCTGGCACTGCTACATCCCCTGTGCCGGACACCACACCATCTAAGTGTCTCCACATCTACACTGCCCTGGGACAACAGCCCTGCCTCATTGCTGCACCATACCATCTGTCCCAGAGGATCTGTCTGCAGCGTCGGCTTAACACCTCCCTTGCCGAACACCACAGGTGGCGTCACGAACTATGCATCTAACTACATTCCACCATTCACATCTTCCTATTACTTGGGCGCCCGGGGCCACGGTCCGGGTCACCGCCACGTGACACAACCCACTGATACCGGCCCGATACCGAGTACCCCACAGCCCTGGGAGCGCGACCAAATGACACACCCCCAATGCACTAGTAGACCAATTAGCATATGGTTTTAAAGCTTGATTTCTCAGCACTGGCACATCAGATGACTACAAGACAGGTATGACTTTTCTTGTTGTTTTAAGACCTATACAGCCATACCAGGAGTTTTAGTAACTAGTTTAAGTAGTAAAATCATCCGGAAGGGTTCTCTTTAAGCAAAATAAAGATGTTGATTAATTTTATTTCTTTTAGCTGAGTCAATAAATTGAAAGAAATGTAATCATATTACTCTCATGATTAATAGCGCCATATAGTCCACTATTAATAAACACTGTACATTCATGCAGTACCGCTTCCCGTCCTGAAGAATTATACAAAGCAGAGGCGGTATTTATGAAAGAATCCCTTTAATCCCTTTCTGTGACCCATGATCTACCTTAAAAAAATAATGGGAAGGAGCCCATTGACACAAATTAAAACAAAGGTACATCGAGGTGATCACATATGCACACGAGCGAATCCCTATCCCCCCCTTAACAAAAACATATGTTTAAAGGGGTTGTCCAGTAAATAACATCCTATTCACAGAATAGGTGCTATATGTATGATTGATGGGATCTGGCTACTAAGATTCCCACTGACCCAGAAAACAGGTAGACTAAACCACTCTGTGTGAATGAAGCTTTACAGAGCATGTGCAGTCAGGCCACCACTAATATAGACAGTTTACCGATCAGTGGTTGCACATGCTCAGTAGTGCTCCATTTACACAGGGAGCTGTGGGACCCTCAGTCTTAATATCAGTGAAGGTCCCAGGAATCAAACCTCCGGCAATCAGACATTTATACATAGAATAGGTTATATATGTTGTTAACCCCTTTAAAGAGGACCTGTCACTTACAATAAATGATTTTTTTGTTTTTTACCTGGTGTAAATGCTGCTGTTCTCCTGAATCCGACGCTCTTTTTCTTTCCCTCCTGCGCCTCTCCGCTCTTGAGCTATGGCCCCTTGATCCTTGTATATAAATCTATCCTTTTCAGCTAAGTGGGGGTGGGCCTCAACTTTTCTCTGTGGGCGTCTTCTTGAGGACCACACCCACTTGACTAACAAGAGTAGATTTACATATCGGGAAGAAGGGGCTATATCTCAGGAATGGAGAGGTGCAGGAACAAAAGAAAAATATCGCCGGATTCAGGAGAACAGTGGCATTTACACCAGGTAAAAAAGTACATATTCATGGCGAGTCACAGGTCCTCTTTAAGGGATAAATAGGGCTGAGCTGCAATACCAGATGAAACCTATGAACAGTGGTGGCGCCTTTATATGGATGGCAGCAATTCCCATCTATTGCCCATTTTTAGCCTATGTTGGTTACTATAATCGCTGCTCTCAGTCGCCCTCTGTTGGCTCGTAAGGGAAATGAGGGTATATAATGTACCAAGTCTAATGCTTCCCTCACCATTTTCTCTCCTTTCTATTATACTCTCCATGTAGTTGGACCTGTAAATTTACTTGTGAAACGCGTTAATGAGCGAGACCGCCGTTTCCTCTGGGAACTAGGACATGGCTTGCATTCTGTGTGACTGTATTCTTTTTTTTTTTCCTTTTCTTGAGTAATGAATTTGTGTTCTTCTATGTGAAATGCTGAGTTCTTGACCTTCGCCAGAAACATAAAAGAATGGACTGATTAAAACAGTCTGCGCTGAATGTGGGAATGGAACGCGCGGAGCAGCGCATGGAACCTGGAGAAAACCAGACTCCCTTAATCTACTTTTATTTTTTAATATCCTGGGTAATTTTAGCTACTTCCTAACATACTGTAAAAATAGAAGAAATGGGTGGTCGGTCATGTGGCCGACACGGCATCTGCTCGGCAGCGTTACTAGCTCCAGACAGCAGTAACAGGGGGGAACATAAGCATCTCCCCTCAGATTTCTCATTGTAGGAGCCCCCTGGCTATTTGCTCAGTGGTCAGGCTATAAAAAATTATATTAAAACTTCTACCAATAGGGGATTGCACAGTTATGGTGATATGCTTGATGGGATAGAAAAAGCATTATCCAGTCTTATCCAAATCATTTCTACAGGGGATGTCCATCTTTGAAAATTCTGAGCTGATTTTTTTTTCTGGTAGAGCTCCAAATTCCCTACCTAGTCCATAGGTCTTGTTTGGCAAAAATATCTAACACTAAGGTTGTCTTTGTTGCCTATAGCAACTAATCAGAGCTCAGCTTTAATTTTTAAACTGCTGTTTGGATGCTATGGAAAACAAAGCTCATTTTTTCTTTTCCTCCTGCTGCCTGACGACTTTCTCTGTTCTTCGACACATCGGGTTGCGCACTTCTCTGATATCATGCTCCCAGAGCTAACAAGCCTATTCAGGTGGGTTAGGGTACTGAGTTCCTGCACCAGCTCTACCTTGAACGCTCAAACAAGTCCAGCTCTGTCTCGGAATAAACTCAGCTATAATGCCATGCCAGCTCTGCACTGGACTGTCTGACAAACTCAGCTCTGCCACTGAGTCAACTTTGCTTTATCAGTAAGCCAGCTCTGCACTGGTCTCTCTGACAAACTCAGCTCTGCCACTGAGTCATCTTGGCTATATCATTAGGCCAGTTCTCCGTGGACTGTCTGACAAAATCAGCACTGCTGTTGAGTCAATTTTGCTATACTGCTGTGTTAGTTCTGCCTGGACTCTGTGACAAATTCAGCTGAAACCTCTGATACTACTTTGCTATACTTCTGTGCAAGTTCTGCCTGGACTCAAACTACTGCTGTGCCAGTCCTGTATTAGTCTCTCTAAGCTCTACCACTGAGTGAACTTTACTATGTTGTTGTGCCAGCTCTACCTGGACTCTTTGACAAATTTAGCTCTGCCACTTTGTAAATTCTGCTATAACACTGTAGAAGTTCTACATTGGACTCTCAGACAAACTCACCACTGCCACAGAGGCAATTGTGCACTGTCTAAGGCCATACTCACGCGTTCAGTATTTGGTCAGTATTTGACATCAGTATTTGTTAAGCCAAAACCATGAGTGTGTGAAAAATACAGAAGTGGTGACATGTTTCTATTATACTTTTCCTTTGATTGTTCCTCTCCTGGTTGTTGCTTACAATTTGTTTTTTGGTTTTTTTTTCTTTATAGCGGCATTCAGCTCGTTCGTGAGCCATGGTAACTTGATGGATGAACGATCTGTAGAAAGATCGATCTTGTACAAGCAAACATAGATCCACCAGGGTCTTCTCCACTGTCTTCTTGATAGTATCAAGCCATCGGGTCGCTGGTCTTCCTCTTCGCCTTGTTCCTTCTATTCTTCCGACCATGATGTCCTTCTCCAGTGATTGCTTTCTTTGTATACGGTAATTTGTTCAAAGTAGGAAAGCTGTAGCTTGGTGACCCTTGCTTCCAGTGACATATCTGGCTTGATTTGTTCCAAAATTCACTTGTTTGTTCTTCTTGCCATCCATGGTATTGATAACATTCTTCTCCAGCACCAAATTTCAAAGGCGTCAATTCTTCTAGCGTTGATTCATCTTCCGGCTTCACATTGAATACTGCTGTAAATTTAGATTAACTACATTATTAAGTCCACCATACTTCTGAAATACAACAATGATTCATCGGCTCCTGTGGTTCCAGTTCTGCTACTCCACTTGCCAGTCGAAACAACCTTTATTGATGTTGTCCTGCTGCACCATTGCAATCAGTTTGTGTTTTATGGAATATCCCCTCATCCAGACACAGGAGCTTTGAGGAGCCACTTCTCCAGCTGAAACATTACACAGTTCTGATAAATGAGGCCCATAGATCACACTTGCCAATTCTACCAGATTGTCCATGAGGCTCCAGGGAAAGGGGAAGAAGACTTTGGTACTTCATAAAGAGTTAACAGATCTTCAAGGCCCAGTCAAAAAAAGCCCCAAACCTAGACAGTTGTCAAGGTTTTAGGTTACCTGGACTTTGTTCCCACCCTTTTAGTGCTTGAGTGTGATGGTCATTGCTTTTTGGAAGGCTTCTGCAATATCCTGGTTATTTGCAACTCCTCTGGGAGGCCAGGAGAGTTCCATGATTTCCGAGACAGTTGACTGCAGATTTAGCATTTGGGCTTTGGAGCTGCATGTTAGGCCTCTGTGTCCATGTTCATATAGCCATTCCCTTCTGGTGAACGAAAATTAACACTCCCAAGCTTCCGAACTGTCCCGAATAGTCCTGCTGTCCTGAGAGGCATGTCCCACTTTCATCTGAATCTGCATCTTTAAGATACAAATATTAAGGGAAGTTTCATTTTTTTTAATTGTCAGTTGTTTGGAATGGAGGAGTACCATACTGGACAGGGGCACTTTGCCTGTTTTTGCCAGGGAACACTGTATTTATTTTTATTTTATTTATTTTTACTCATTTATATAGCTCCATTAATTCAAATACACTTTACAGACTTTATCGGCACTGTTTTCAATGGGGCTCACAATCTAAATTTCCAATCAGTATGTCTTTGGAATGTGGGAGGAAACCGGAGAACCCAGAGGAAACCCACGCAAACACGGGGAGAACATACAAATTTGAACCCAGGACCCCAGCCCTGCAAGGCTGCAGTGTTAACCACTGAGCCACCATGCTGCCCCTAAAATTGGATTGGCCACACATGTCAACACAGGTGGTCATCATACTGTGTGAGAGGGAATGGACTGAGGGGGGAATAATACTGTGTGTGAGGGAATGGACTGTGGGGGGAATCATATTGTATGTGAAGGAATGGACTGTGGAGGGAATCATACTGTGTGTGAGGGAATGGTCTGTGGGGGGAATCATACTGTGTGTGAGGGAATGTACTGTGGGGGTAATCATACTGTGTGTAAGGGAATGGACTGTGGGGGGAATCATACTGTGTGTGAGGTAATGGACTGTGGGGGAATCATACTGTGTGTGAGGGAATGGACTGTGGGGGAATCATACTGTGTGTGAGGGAATGGACTGTGGAGAGAATCATACTGTGTGTGAGGGAATGGACTGTGGGGGGAATCATACTGTGTGTGAGGTAATGGACTGTGGGGGGAATCATACTGTGTGTGAGGGAATGGACTGTGGGGGAATCATACTGTGTGAGGGAATGGACTGTGGAGAGAATCATACTGTGTGTGAGGGAATGGACTGTGGGGGAATGATACTGTGTGTGAGGGAATGGACTGTGGAGGGAATCATACTGTGTGTGAGGGAATGTACTGTGGGGGGAATCATACTGTGTGTGAGGGAATGTACTGTGGAGGGAATAATACTGTGTGTGAGGGAATGTACTGTGGAGGGAATCATACTGTGTGTGAGGGAATGTACTGTGGGTGGTATCAAACTGTGTGAGGGAATGTACTGTGGAGGGAATCATACTGTGTGTGAGGGAATGCACTGTGGAGGGAATCATACTGTGTGTGAGGGAATGTACTGTGGAGGGAATCATACTGTGTGTGAAGGAATGTATTGTGTGAGGAATCATACTGTGTGTGAGGGAATGGACTGTGGGGGAATCATACTGTGTGTGAAGGAATGTACTGTGTGAGGAATCATACTGTGTGTGAGGGAATGTACTGTGTGGGGTATCATACTGTGTGTGAGGGAATGTACTGTGGAGGGAATCATACTGTGTGAGGGAATGTACTGTGGAGGGAATCATACTGTATGTGTAGGAATGTACTGTGTGAGGAATCATACTGTGTGTGAGGGAATGTACTGTGGAGGGAATCATACTCATACTGTGTGTGAAGGAATGTACTGTGTGAGGAATCATACTGTGTGTGAAGGAATGTACTGTGTGAGGAATCATACTGTGTGTGAGGGAATGTACTATGTGGGTTGTATTGTAGGAGGAGCCGTCCCCGCTGTGTGCCCGGGCCGGAACCAAGAGGGCTGTCACCAAGGTTCCTAGGGAAACTGTTTCTGGGGGATAGAATTAGAGGACGGAACATAGAGAGTTCCAGAGAGGTTGGGGGAGGAGCCAGTATAAAAAGGTCTGAGGACGCCAGGAGGGGTGAGTCAGCAGAACAGGAGAGGTGGAGGAATGAAGCCAGGAAGCGCCAGAGAGCCAGAGCAAAAGCCAGAGCAGAGCGGGGATAGCAGCGACCAGAGAGACTGCAGGGAGACTCACCACAGGCAGAAGGGAGACAGCACCTAGCTATCCAGGAGTGAGACACCGACCGTTCAGCCGTGCTCCTAGTGGCCGCCACTGCCTGACTCCACCCCGCGGGTGTGGCCCGTCCGCTCCCGCCCGTGGCAGCCGCAGCCCGACTCCACCCCGCGGATGCGGCACGTCCGCTTCCACCCGCGGAAGCCACCGCCCGACTCAACCCTGCGGGTGCGGTACGCCCGCTCCTTCCTGCGGCAGCCTCCGCCCCGTGGGTGCGGCCCGTCCGCTCCCGTCCGCGGCAGCCGCCGCCCGACTCCGCCCTGCGGGTGCAGCCCGTCCGTGGCAGCCGCCGCCCGACTCCGCCCCGCGGGTGCGTCTCGTCCGCTCCCACCTGTGGCAGTCGCCACCCGACTCCGCCCAGCGGGTGCGGCCCGTCAGCTCCCACCCGCAGCAGACGACGCCCCGCTCCAGTTCGCAGCTACGGCCTACCTGCTGCCACCCGCGGCCAACGCCGCCTCACTCCAGTTCACGGCTGTGGCCTGTCCGTTGCCAGCCGCGGTCCCTGCAGCACCGTTTGGGGCTGCGGCCTCCATTCTCCAGCCCCCAAGCGGCACTGCACCGCCTCCGCCGTGGGGTGCCACCTTGCGGAACTCTTCCGGGGCCTGTTGTGCCACCACCTCGCCTGGGCACAGGAACGCCCAAAGTCTTTGTCAGATCCTGGTCAGCTGGGCCCAGCGGCTGCAATGCCGAAGCATCATCGTTCAGGACCCTGCCGGACGTCAGAGAGGATAAGTGACAATTTTATAACTAAGGACCCGTAGTCGGCCATACCACGGCTCTATAGTGACCAGCCTTCGCCGGGTTAGTTGTGTTTGCATTACTGTGTGTTTCTTGTATTGATCCTCTGTGTGGGAAGTTATTGTTAGCTTGTTCGGTTGCTCAAGACAGCCCCAAAGGCATCTATAGATATAAAAGTTACACCTTAAAGCTCAAACCGTCTCACGCCTCGTCACTGCATCCACCGTACATGCGAGTACTACATTTGGCGTAGTCGGCAGGATGCAGTCTCCGAGCGTGAGCGGGGATGCCACAGTCCAAAGGGGGGGGCAACACTGGCCCCCGGTCCAGCATTTCCTTGGGGGCTATGCTGAGCAACCTGCCTAGGTACTCCGGCGCCAATACCATGCTGTGGAGCTGGACGGAACGGATGCAAGGGTTGTTTAGAATGCATCCAATGACCCCCGACTTGGAAGCTGAGGTAGCCCTTATGGCGTTGGACGGGGAGGCCCGGGATTCTGTAATGTTGAGACCCCCAGGACAGCGTAACACCTTTGTTAGGGTCTTAAAGATATTGGAGGAGACACATGGGGATCTGACAAATGTGGGGGAACTGAGAACCCGGTTGTTCAGTCGTATGCAAGGGGAAGGGGAGACGGTCACCCAGTTCATGAATGCTCTTCAGGAATTATACACCGCCATAGAGCGGAAGGACGGCGTGGGGGTGGGACCCTTCAACCTCACCCTACGTGACCTTTTAGTGACCGGACTCCGAGACCCTCTGACTAAGCAGGCCGCGCGGGAGCAGGTCTGGGTAAACCCGCATATGGCTTTCTCCGAGGTGGGGAGTCAGGCGCGTGCGCGGGAGCAGGAACAGGGGTTGACAGTCCCCGTGGGAAAGGTCCGGAGCACGGAAGTCTTCATGAATGCCACTGAAGAGCCACAATGGGTGGAAGATATGAAACGGGAGCTGAAGGATATCAGAGGCGAACTGGCCGAGGTGAAGAGAAGGGCCGAGGCCATGAATGAACGGTCTGGGGCAGGCCCGGGACCCTGGGGCCCCCGCAATCCCAGGGTCAGTCGGCCCCTGCAGCCTCAGGAATGCTATGAGTACAGAGAACATCTGAGCGGGGGGGACGTCGCTCGGAGCCAGAAACCACGACGAGGGGTGGTGGAAGTCCCGGGGATCTGGTCGCGAGGTGTCCGATGGTGTGGGCAGAGCTTGAAGGCCGTGCCGTACGATGCCTAGTCGATACAGGGTCGCAAGTAACGACCATGCCAGAGACTTATTTTCAGCGGCATTTTCCTCAAGCACTAAGACCCCAGTGGGGGTCCGTGATAAAGCTGGTAGCCGCCAACCAACTGCCAGTTCCTGTTGTTGGAGTAGTCTGGATGCAGATTTCATTATGCGGCAAACCACTCGGCCGCCGAGGAGTGATCCTGACCCAGGGAGATGCCAACGATAAACACTCGGTGACCCTGGGTATGAATATATTGCAAGAGTTCGGCAGCATACTCCTGAACGAGCCCACTCAAGAGAGTCTGAGCCAGTGGGGCTCCCGCAGGCTCCAGGGGCAGGTCTTCCAACAGTTGGTGCGGGGAGCGCGAGTCCGACAGGACTGTCGGGAGGGCGAGGCGCTGGGGAAGGTGATTGCTCTGGCAGCCCCTCCACTCGTTCTGCCGCCAAGACAGATGGTGGTGGCCTTACCAATCCGGGCCCCTGTGTCCCTGGAAGGAGTGGAGATGCAGGTAGAGCCAAGCCTCTCGGAGCGCCTGCCCCCCGGAGTCCTGGTGGCCCGCACCCTGGTCACCGTGCGGAAAGGGACCGTCCTGGTGCGGTGCGCTAACCTAGAAGACCAAGACATCGTTCTGAAACCACGGGCCGAAATGGCAAAACTAGTGAGACCCCTGGAGGAGGTGCTCCCGGCTCCGGCGTTCCAGCTAAAAGTGCAGACAGGGAACCCATGGGCAGTATCCATCCGATCCCTTCAGACCCCTGGGTCCACGGCTGGAGAAAAGGGCCAAATTATCCTGGAAGAAATGCGAGCAGAACTCTCTGGCCTCACCCCGGCCCAGATACTCCAGGTGAAAACACTTCTGGGCCAATATCAGGAGGTATTCGCCAAACATGAGGACGATTTCGGATGTACCACAGCCATCACGCACGGTATTCCCACTGCAGGAACGGCTCCTATTAGAGAACGATATCGGCAGATTCCCCCACAGTTCTATCAAGAGGTAAAGACTCTATTGGGCCAAATGCTGCGAAAAGGAGTTATTCGAGAAAGCCAGAGCCCTTGGGCAGTCCCCATCGTGTTGGTCCGCAAGAAAGATGGCAGTTTGCAGTTCTGTGTGGATTATTGGAAGTTGAACGCTTGTACCATCAAAGACTCGTACCCGCTGCCCCGCATTGAAGAATCCCTATCCGCCTTGGGAAAAGCGAAATATTTCTCGACCTTAGATCTGGCCAGCGGGTACTGGCAGGAGCCAATGTCGGAAGAAGACCAAGCCAAGACTGCATTCATTCTTCCTATGGGCCTGTTCGAATTCAACCGTATGCCGTTTGGGCTGGCCAGCACCCCCAGGACTTTTCAACGGCTGATGGAGCGGCGTCTGGGAGATCTCAACTTCGAGATACCACGCTGATATACCTGGATGACATCATCATCTATGCCGCTACGTTTGAGGACCACCTGCAGCGGTTGGGGCAGGTGCTCGGCCGGCTACAGAAGTACGGATTGAAGGTAAAACCCCAGAAATGCCACCTATTCCGGACGCAGATCGAATATCTGGGGCATACCGTCTCTGCAGAAGGCGTAAGACCGTCCCGGGAAAAGGTCGCCACGATCCAGGGGTGGCCTACTTCTGAGACGGTAAAAGATGTACGAGCCTTCCTGGGGTTGGCCGGATATTACCGTTGTTTCGTAAAGAATTTTGCGCGTCGAGCCCGAGCCCTGCAAGACCTGCTAAAGAGGGCCCTTGCCGGAGTGAATGGATGGAAGATTCAGTGGCGAGAACCGCAGGAAGAGGCCATCCAAGATCTTAAGGCCGCACTCTCAGATGCCCCGGTGTTAGCTTATGCGGATTTCTCGCAGCCGTTCATACTGCACACCGACGGGAGTCTCCACGGGCTAGGAGCTGTATTGTCGCAAGTCCAAGACGGCCGGGAGAAAGTGATCGCTTATGGCAGCCGATCACTCCATGACTCCGAACGTAACCCTGACAATTACAGCTCCTTTAAGCTTGAGGTCCTCGCGGTAGTGTGGGCCATGACAGAGCGGTTCGCAGAGTACCTGGCAGGCTCCGAGGTGGTAGTACGGACCGACAACAACCCGCTGGCCCACCTCGAAAATGCCAAACTAGGGGCCCTGGAGCTACGATGGGTGGCCCAGATGGCCAAATTCAAATACAAGATCATTTACAAAAGAAAAGCGGAGAATGTACATGCTGACGCACTCTCCAGGATCCGACGTACAACTCCAGGGCGAAGTTGGGACGACGAACTAGAAGGAGAAGAGACGCCGTTCGCTCTGGCCCTCGCCGAACTCACCGCCCTCACCCAAGAACAATCTCACATAGGGCCCACTGGGGGCATGCTAGAACAGTCCCGGGATAAATGGATCCAGCAGCAGCAGGAAGATGAAGAAATTGGGCCCCTGCGTCAGTGGGTGGCCACGGGCCAACTACCTAATGACACTCAGCGGCAAACTTTAACCCAGGATACCTTATTAATGTTACGACATTAAATTGGGAAAAATTGGTGATCAAAGAAGGACTATTGTACCAGAAAACAGTATCACGGACAACATCAGCAATCACTTGGCAGGTCGTGGTACCGGGAGCCCAACTCAGCGGGCTTGCCCGCAAAGCCCATGAGAAGGGGGCACATTTTGGGGCGCCAAAGACATTTCAGTGGCTGCAGCAAAAGGCCTACCACCCTCGCTTGCAGACCGCCGTGGAAGAAGTTTGCCGTGCCTGTCGCCTATGTGAACTAGCTAAACCACCTGCGCAGCGGGCTCCAGTCCAGACAATTGTTACAGCAGCGCCCCTCGAACTCAATGGTGGACTACGTGACCATTGGCCCGGCATACCAAGGGTATGAACACTGTCTTGTCATGGTGGACCATTTCACCAAGTTCTCCGTGGTGACCCCTACCCGAGATCAAACCACAGAATCAGCCGCCTATGCGATTTGCAAGAATTTTATCCAAGTTTACGGCTTCCCCCAACGGATCCATTCAGATCAAGGCGCGTGCTTTCTGGGAAAAGTCATGGGAGAACTACATTGACTGTATGGCATCGACAAATCCCGTACCACTCCATATCACCCACAAGGGAATGGGGCCTGCAAGCGATTTAATCGGACATTGATTCAAATGTTGCGCACCCTGGAGAGTGACCGTAAGGCCCGATGGCCCGAATACATCCCTGAACTGGTATGGGTTTATAACAACCGGGTGCACCGAGTCACCGGGTACACTCCCTACTCGCTGCTATTCGGCTGGGAAGGCAAAGGAATTATGGAGGTAGAGTTGAATCCGGAAGAGAAACAACCATGGACAGGGGTCTCCTCGTGGGTCCGGAACCATCGGCATCGGTTGCAAACCTCGCACCAAATTGTACACACCAAACTTCAGGACCTGGAACACCCCGGAGGGGCGCTGCCTCAACTCATTGACTTCCGAACCGGAGATCGAGTACTCGTGCGTGATCAGCACCCTCAGCACAAGTTAGAACCCCGCTGGGAAGAGGATCCCTATCGGGTATTGCGCAGGGTAAGCCCCGATGGGCCAGTGTACGAGATACAATCAGAAAAAGACAAGGACCGCCCCACTCATACTGTACATCGCAATATGTTACAACCCTGTACGTCCGCAGACCCTACACGACCTGAGGCCCCTCCTCAGGTCCTGGAACCCCCACCAGCTGTCTGGGATGAAGACGACGAAGAAGAACCCCAGACTGTACAAACGGACACTTCAGGAGATGATACTCCGGCGGACCCAGTCGACCCACCAGGCCTGGTTAATCCGCCACTTTCTGCCACCCCAGAAGACTCCACCGCAGTCGGACCACGGCGCTCCGAGCGAACGACAGCTGGAAAGCCCCCCCGAACGCTTCGAACAGGACCAGTTCGTATGGCAAAAGAAACTTTCGCTGCAGAAAACCAGCCCGAGGACTGGCTACCAACACGATGGGGGAGTGTAGGAGGAGCCGTCCCCGCTGTGTGCCCGGGCCGGAACCAAGGGGGCTGTCACCAAGGTTCCTAGGGAAACTGTTTCCGGGGGACAGAATTAGAGGACGGGACATAAAGAGTTCCAGAGAGGTTGGGGGAGGAGCCAGTATAAAAAGGTCTGAGGTCGCCAGGAGGGGTGAGTCAGCAGAACAGGAGAGGTGGAGGAAGGAAGCCAGGAAGCGCCAGAGAGCCAGAGCAAAAGCCAGAGCAGAGCGGGGAGAGCAGCGACCAGAGAGACTGCAGGGAGACTCACCACAGGCAGAAGGGAGACGGCACCTAGCCGTCCAGGAAGGAGACGCCGACCGTTCAGCCGCGCTCCTAGTGGCTGCCACTGCCCGACTCCACCCCGTGGGTGTGGCCTGTCCGCTCCCGCCAGCGGCAGCCGCCACCCGACTCCACCCCGCGGGTGCGGTCCATCTGCTCCCTCCCGTGGCAGACGCCGCCCGACTCCGCCCCGTGGGTGCGGCCTGTCCGCTACCGCCCGTGGCAGCCGCCGCCCGACTCCACCCAGCGGGTGCAGCCCGTCAGCTCCCTCCCGCAGCAGACGACGCCCCGCTCCAGTTCACAGCTGCGGCCTACCTGCTGCCACCTGCGGCCGACGCCGCCTCACTCCAGTTCACGGCTGCGGCCTGTCCGCTGCCAGCCGCGGTCCCTGCAGCACCATTCGGGGCTGCGGCCTCCATTCTCCAGCCCCCAAGCAGCACTGCACCGCCTCCGCCGGGGGGTGCCACCTTGCGGAACTCTTCTGGGGCCTGTTGTGCCCCCACCTCGCCTGAGCACAGGAACGGCCGAAGTCTTCGTCAGATCCTCGTCGGCTGGGCCCAGCGGCTGCAACGCTGAAGCATCATCGTTCAGGACCCTGCCGGATGTCAGAGAGGATAGGTGACACTTTTATAACAAAGGACCCGTAGTCGGCCATACCGCGACCCTATAGTAACCGGCCTTCGCCGGGTTAGTCGTGTTCGCATTAACGTGTGTTTCTTGTATTGATCCCATGCGTGGGCAGTTATTGTTAGCTTGTTCGGTTGCTCAAGACAGCCCCAAAGGCATCTATAGATATAAAAGTTACACCTTAAAGCTCAAACCGTCTCACGCCTCGTCACTGCATCCCCCGTACCTGCGAGTACTGCAGTATCATACTGTGTGTGAGGGAATGTATTGTGGTGGGCATCATACTGTGTGAGGGAATGGACTGTGTGGTGTATCATACTGTGTGTGAGGGAATATACTGTGGTGGGCATTATACTGTGTGTGAGGGAATGGACTGTGGGGGAAATCATACTCTGTGTGAGGGAATGGACTGTGGCGGGAATCATACTGTGTGTGAGGGAATGGACTGGGGGGAATCATACTATGTGTGAGGGAATGGACTGTGGGGGGAATCATACTCTGTGTGAGGGAATGGACTGTGGGGGAATCATACTATGTGTGAGGGAATGGACTGTGGGGGAAATCATACTCTGTGTGAGGGAATGGACTGTGGCGGGAATCATACTGTGTGTGAGGGAATGGACTGGGGGGAATCATACTATGTGTGAGGGAATGGACTGTGGGGGGAATCATACTCTGTGTGAGGGAATGGACTGTGGGGGGAATCATACTATGTGTGAGGGAATGGACTGTGGGGGAAATCATACTCTGTGTGAGGGAATGGACTGTGGCGGGAATCATACTGTGTGTGAGGGAATGGACTGGGGGGAATCATACTATGTGTGATGGAATGGACTGTGGGGGGAATCATACTCTGTGTGAGGGAATGGACTGTGGGGGGAATCATACTATGTGTGAGGGAATGGGCTGTGGGGGGAATCATACTGTGTGTGAGGGAATGGACTGGGGGAATCATACTATGTGTGAGGGAATGGACTGTGGGGGGAATTATACTGTGTGTGAGGGAATGGACTGGGGGGAATCATACTGTGTGTGAGGGAATGTACTGGAGGAATCATACTGTGTGTGAGAGAATGTACTGTGTGGGAGGAATGTACTGTGGGTGGAATCATACTCTGTGGGGAGACTATGGGAGCATCATACTATGTGGGGTTCTGTGAGGACTTCAAACTTTGTGGGTGGACTGTTGATGTGTCATACAGTATGGGGTGAGCTGTAAGGGCAACATACAGTGTGGGGGGGACTGTGGATGCATCATACAGTGTGGGGAATCTGTGGAACATCATGTGTAGGATTGTATTGTGAGTGGGAGGCACTTTGGGTATCATACTGTGTGAGTAGATGTACTGTTGGGACATTATTCTGTGTGGGGGATACTATGGAGGTATCAAAATTGGGTGCCATACTGTGCGTGGGGGTATTCCATGGGCATCATAGTGTGTAATGGCAACTATAGGGGCATGATACTTTGTGGGGTGAATCACTGTCTAGGGGCATCACACTGTGTGGGGACACTGGAGTCATCATACTTTGTGTGTGGTGCATCACATGTGGACATCATAATGTTTTTGTGCAGCAATGAGGGGACATTATTGTGTGTCAGGGCAGTATGGGGGCTTCATAAGTATATGGGTAGCATTATACTGTGTGAGGGGCACTGTGGAGGCATCATACTGTATGTCAGGGGCACTACGGGGGCATCTTTGGGTTGTCATTAGTGGAGGGCATTGTGGATGGAGGGAGGGCATAAAATCATTAGTAATCTATGTGGGTTTCACTAGTGGTATTATTTCTGTGAACAGGTGCCTGCAGTCCACTTATTACAACCACACTCCAGAATGTGGAAAATTGAAAAAAAAACCACCATATTTGCAGAAAAGTGAGTAAAACAGATGAAACCCTCTCCATTTCTGATGAGGTGAAGAGAGCGACTTCTACTCTGTAATCTGCCCGCATCCTCCACCACAGCAGAGCCTGAGTGGTTTCCTGGAGGGCTGGAGGCCGCCGTTGTGTGCGTCCCGAAGGTGCACCGCCACTTCTGATGTCTATATAAAAGTTTGACAGAGTCAAATGTCCAGAAATTCAGAGGAAAGTAATGGGTTCTGAGGTGGACATGGCTGTATGACCCTGCAGCAAAGTGCGACTGTAATTGGCAGCTTCGAACGAAGTAATGCCCTCCCCTACCAGAGCTCTGCCGCTATGTCGTGTATAGGAGGTGGGGAGTAGTAGTGCTGGTAGTAGTGGTATAAATAAAAAAGATGGAAGTGTACTTTAATATAATACTAATATAAACTCCACAATCTAATGTCACAAGCTAAAGGAATGAGAAAGACCAGCGGTGATACCTGGCACTGCTTATCTCCCCCACAAATCACCAAATTATGGTTATAGGAGGTTCCTTGTGCTGTGTCAACTCCTGATTGGCTGATATACAGTGTCCATTCTCTTATTTAAAAAAAGAGGTTATTCAGCAGCTTCAGCATGTATTATACAGTACTGTGCACCTCAGCTGCTGGAGAACCTTATAATACACACCTCAGCTGCTGCAGAACCTCATCATACACACCTCAGCTGCTGCAGAACCTCATCATACACACCTCAGCTGCTGCAGAACATCATAATACACACCTCAGCTGCTGGAGAGCATCATAATACACACCTCAGCTGCTGCAGAACTTCATAATACAGACTTCAGCTGCTGGAGAACATCATAATACACACCTCAGCTGGTGCAGAACCTCATCATACACACCTCAGCTGGTGCAGAACCTCATCATACACACCTCAGCTGCTGCAGAACATCATAATACACACCTCAGCTGCTGCAGAACCTCATCATACACACCTCAGCTGCTGCAGAACCTCATCGTACACACCTCAGCTGCTGCAGAACATCATAATACACACCTCAGCTGATGCAGAACATCATCATACACAGCTCAGCTGCTGCAGAACTTTATAATACACACCTCAGCTGCTGCAGAACTTTATAATACACACCTCAGCTGCTGGAGAACCTTATAATACACACCTCAGCTGCTGCAGAACCTCATCATACACACCTCAGCTGCTGCAGAACCTCATCATACATACCTCAGCTGCTGCAGAACATCATAATACACACCTCAGCTGCTGGAGAGCATCATAATACACACCTCAGCTGCTGCAGAACATCATCATACACACCTCTGCTGCTGCAGAACATCATAATACACACCTCAGCTGCTGGAGAACATCATAATACACACCTCAGCTGCTGCAGAACATCATAATACACACCTCAGCTGCTGCAGAACATCATAATACACACCTCAGCTGCTGCAGAATATCATAATACACACCTCAGCTGCTGTAGAACATCATGATACACACTTCAGCTGCTGGTGAACCTCATAATAAACATCTCAGCTGCTATCAGAACATCGTAATACACACCTCAGCTGCTGCAGAACCTCATAATACACCTCTGCTGCTGCAGAGCCTCGTAATAGACATAGCTGCTGCAGAACATCGTAATACACCTCACTGCTACAGAACACCACGACATTTAACCAATCTGTTGATCAATAATAGACAGAAAAGGCCCTTTTAGTCTTTAAGAAGTTGTTTTACAGCAATGTGTGTGTTATGAGGTTCTGCAGGAGCTGAGCTGTGTATTATGAGGATCTGCAGCAGCTGAGATGTGTTATGATGTTCTGCAGCTTATGTGTGTATTATGAGGTTCTGCAGCAGCTGAGGTGTTTATTATGAGATTGTGCAGCAGCTGAAGTGTGTATTATGAGATTATGCCACACCTCAGGTGTGTCTTATGAGGTTCTGCAGCAGCTGATGTGTGTATTATGAGGTTCTGCAGCAGCTGATGTGTGTATTATGAGGTTCTGCAGCAGCTGAGGTGTGTATTATGAGGTTCTGCAGCAGCTGATGTGTGTATTATGAGGTTCTGCAGCAGCTGAGGTGTGTATTATGAGGTTCTGCAGCAGCTGAAGTGTGTATTATGAGATTATGCCACACCTGAGGTGTGTATTATGAGGTTCTGCAGCTGCTGAGGTGTGTATTATGAGGTTCTGCAGCAGCTGAAGTGTGTATTATGAGATTATGCCACACCTGAAGTGTGTATTATGAGGTTCTGCAGCAGCTGAGGTGTGTATTATGAGGTTCTGCAGCAGCTGAAGTGTGTATTATGAGATTATGCCACACCTGAGGTGTGTATTATGAGGTTCTGCAGCTGCTGAGGTGTGTATTATGAGGTTCTGCAGCAGCTGAATTGTGTATTATGAGATTATGCCACACCTGAGGTGTGTATTATGAGGTTCTGCAGCAGCTGAAGTGTGTATTATGAGATTATGCCACACCTGAGGTGTGTATTATGAGGTTCTGCAGCAGCTGAGGTGTGTATTATGAGGTTCTGCAGCAGCTGAAGTGTGTATTATGAGATTATGCCACACCTGAGGTGTGTATTATGAGGTTCTGCAGCATCTGAGGTGTGTATTATGAGGTTCTGCAGCTGCTGAGGTGTGTATTATGAGGTTCTGCAGCAGCTGAAGTGTGTATTATGAGATTATGCCACACCTGAGGTGTGTATTATGAGGTTCTGCAGCGGCTGAGGTGTGTATTATGAGGTTCTGCAGCGGCTGAGGTGTGTATTATATCCTATATATTACAATTATTTCCATTATTACTGCAGATTCTCCATCCCTCCTAGATGTGATGGCTGCAGTGATACCATATTTCTTAGAATAGCAGCTGCCTCCTTCCCCGGTCTCCTTCTTCCATCCATCAGTAGCGGGCTGTGAGCGCTGCAGCCTTTGTGCCCGGCTAATGAAGTGGGCATTTACCCCCGGACAATACAATAAGTGGCTTCTCACTCCTGTAATGAATAGAAATACTTGACCGTCCTGAATTGAGGGCAGCAATTAGTTTTGTTTCTTGTATTTCTTTGTAGGTGAAGGGTTTGTGTAACCCTTGAGAAGTCTTAATCCCCTCCGCCATACATCCCCCCGCTCCGGGCTGGATCCTATTGAGGCCTATTGATGGCATAGTAATGGGGCCCATTCTCTCGGCGCGGAGGCCGGTTCACATGGCATAGTCTACATAGAATGGTGTCGCTACAGACGGCTTCCCTGGTGGAATACTAGTGGAGCTCTCATTCACAAGCTGGATGGGACCTTGGCCCGGACGCTTTACATATGAATGGAGCTGTCTCTGAATGTGGCCGCTCAGCTGATAAATAGGATCTGTTTCACCATTTCCACAGTGATATGGACACTTGGGAAAGTCTGAAATAAAAAAAACTAAAAACCTCCGGCGGGAGGTGAGAATATTACGGTCGGATGTCTTACTAGAAGACAAAAGAGAGAGCAAGAGAGTGCAGTCCGTTACTTGGGGGAGAACAACAAATCCCTGTGAGCCTGTGACAGCGCACATCGAGGGGGTTGTCAGACATAGAGCTCAGTGACTTTACAGGGTTAATCAATGGGAACCCATAAGAGACCCTAACACGCTAAAGGGGAAATCGGCAATGGTGGTCCTTTTGAGTGCAAAATTCAATGTTGGTCATAGTTTGGTGCTCTGATTTTCTGATACTGAAATCTAAAGCGCCTGCATCTACAAACTTACATGATAAAGGTCAGTTGCCTGCAGTCACCACTAGAGGGAGCGCAATGCATACTGTGTATACGTAGAACTCTATGATACCACAATACACTGGAAGCTGGGCTTACACAAGGAATACTGAACTACTCAACACCAGTAACAAGGTCCCTCAAAGATTAGACACCAGTGACTAGGAATCATAACAACTGGGTGTCAGGGATTACGACACCAAACCAATAGACACCAACGACTAGGATATAGAGAACCTAGATTCCAGGGATCAGGACACCAAACTACTAGATACCAGTGACTAAGACTCCAAACTACTAGACACTAGTTACTAAGACCCCCAGACCACTAGAAACCCCAGAGTCTAGGACATCAAACCACTGGGCACCAGGAATTAGAACACAAAACCAATAGGCACCAAAGATTAGGACATGAAGAACCTAGAATCCAGGGATCAGGACACCAAACTACTAGATACCAGTGACTAAGTCCCTAAACTACTAAACACTAGTGACTAAGACCCCCAAACTACTAGAAACACAAACAGACTAGGATATCAAACCACTGGGCACCAGGAATTAGAACACAAAACCAATAGGCACCAAAGATTAGGACATGAAGAACCTAGAATCCAGGAATCAGGACACCAAACTACTAGATACCAGTGACTAAGTCCCTAAACTACTAAACACTAGTGACTAAGACCCCACACTACTAGAAACACAAACAGACTAGGATATCAAACCACTGGGCACCAGGAATTAGAACACAAATCCAATAGGCACCAAAGATTAGGACATGAAGAACCTAGAATCCAGGGATCAGGACACCAAACTACTAGATACCAGTGACTAAGTCCCTAAACTACTAAACACTAGTGACTAAGACCCCCAAACTACTAGAAACACAAACAGACTAGGATATCAAACCACTGGGCACCAGGAATTAGAACACAAATCCAATAGGCACCAAAGATTAGGACATGAAGAACCTAGAATCCAGGGATCAGGACACCAAACTACTAGATACCAGTGACTAAGTCCCTAAACTACTAAACACTAGTGACTAAGACCCCACACTACTAGAAACACAAACAGACTAGGATATCAAACCACTGGGCACCAGGAATTAGAACACAAAACCAATAGGCACCAAAGATTAGGACATGAAGAACCTAGAATCCAGGGATCAGGACACCAAACTACTAGATACCAGTGACTAAGTCCCTAAACTACTAAACACTAGTGACTAAGACCCCCAAACTACTAGAAACACAAACAGACTAGGATATCAAACCACTGGGCACCAGGAATTAGAACACAAATCCAATAGGCACCAAAGATTAGGACATGAAGAACCTAGAATCCAGGAATCAGGACACCAAACTACTAGATACCAGTGACTAAGTCTCTAAACTACTAAACACTAGTGACTAAGACCCCACACTACTAGAAACACAAAGAGACTAGGATATCAAACCACTGGGCACCAGGAATTAGAACACCAAACCAATAGACACGAACGACTAGGACATGAAGCTACTAGACTCCAGGGATCAGGATACCAAACTGCTACATACCAGTGACTAGGACATCAAACTTCTAGAGACACCAAGGACTAGGATATCAAACTACTAGACACCAGTGACTATGACCCCTAAACACTAGACACCAGTGATAAGGAATACTACCCTCAAATAGTAGACACCAGTAACTAAGACCTCTAACCACTGGACACCAGGGATAAGGAATACTAATCTACTAAACACCAGTAACACAATCCCTCAAATAGTAGACACTAGTAACTAGGACACCTAACCACTGGGTACCAGGGATTAGGACACCAAACCAATAGCCACCAGGGACTAGGACATGAAGCTACTAGACTCCATGGATCAGGAAACTAAACTACTAGACATCATAGTCAAGGATATCAAACCACTAGACACCAGGGATTGGGCAATCACTAGACACTGGATAATAAGGTTCCAAGTCACTAGATAACCAACATTTGGCACTGTACAGGGTCATTAACTACCTCATTTTTCACAACACAAATCGACTTGACCACAAGGATTGTAGTATAAATCACTATGCAAAATAACACCAAACCGCTAGACACCTGGGATGATGGACAGTAGGGACCGCAAGCTACTGACAGCAGGGACTGGGGCTCTAAACCACTACCTATCAGGGATCATGGACATTAAGTCACTAGACAACAGGGATTGGGGCAGCCATCAGTGGAGGCCACTCAACGCTTCCAGTGAGAAGTTAATGTGGATCACATAACACCATATAATGATATTATAAATACCCACATTCTCCGGTGAGGACCTAACACATCTGGGACATCCTCACTGCTCTTTTTCCCTCTCTTGGCAACGATTCTTCTCCGCTCCATCATCGGCCTTTCACCGGTGACCTTAATATAGCTCAGTACTGTTATCAGGACTCTTCTTCATGTGTGCAGCTCGGGACTACAATTGATTTCATGTCATTTGCGCCCTTTATGTTGCTGTAAACACACCGGCCCCCTCTGTCAAACCGAGATAGATTCTCAGGGATCATGCATGGTGCGCGCCCATTGTTAGAGAGCAGCTGCAGCAGATGTATATGTGGATGGAAATATAATACCCGTCCTGTAGTAAGAAGGCAAACTGCAGCTGTTGGAGAACTAGAGGTGTCAGCAAGTCTTTCTGATGTATACTTGAGGGTACTCTGCTAGGCGTTGTCACTTTAAGGATCACACAGCATAATAGGAGCATAGAGATAGCTGATACTTCTGGGACATGTGCACATAGGTGATAAGTTTTGGATCACTGGGTCCCCCACTGATCACAAGAATGTGGGTCCTGAATTCCCGTTTAAAAAAAGCATCATTCTTGTGATCGGTGGGGGTCCCAGCAGTAGGATCCCCCTCAATCAAAAACGTATCACATACACTATGGATAGGGGAAATGTCCAATACCCCCTTGCACATACACAGAGGTCTAGGATGCTGACATATGGGGAATTTTTTGGTTGGTCCATCCATGAAGAATACTGCCATCATTGTATATTTATGTGTCTTGTAAGAAAGAAACAGGGCAGTGACTGGCTCAAGAAGCTGAGATATGAGGAGCTGTTTGGCAAGGTCCTTGCATTGTTAAGCAATTAAGAAAGGTGATATGAGGAATCATTTTGTGGGGCCCTCCACCCACAATACAGCTGCTTCAACTCTTCTTCTTCAGAGTGGTCACCAGCTGAAGTAGCTGAGATATGATGAATTGTTTGGTGGGGTCCTCCACCCACTATACAGCTGCTTCAACTCGTATTCTTCAGAGTTGTCACCGGCTCAGGATGCTGAGATATGAGGAGCTGTTTGGCCAAGTCCTTGTACTATTGAGCTACTAAGGCAGCTGAAATATGAGTTGTTTGATGGGGTACTTCACCCACCATACATCTGCTTCAACTCTTCTACTTCAGCGTGGTCTCAAGCTCAAGAATCTGAGATATGAGGAATTGCTCGGTGGGGTTCTCCACCCACTATACAGCTTCTTCAACACTTCTTCTTCAGAGTGGTCACCAGCTTAAGAAGCTGAGAAATGAGAAATTGTTTGGTGAGGTTTAGAACCCACCATTCAGCTACTTCAACTCTTCTTTTTCCGAGTGGTCACTGGCTAAGAAAGTTGACATACAAGGAGGTGTTTGACCAGGTCTTTGCACTGAAGAGCTACTAAGGACGCTGATACTTGGAGTTGTTTGGTGGGGTACTCCTCCCCCTATACAGCTGATTCAACTCATCTTTTTTAGAGTGGTCATTGGCTCAAGAAGTTCAGATAAGAGGAGCTTTTTGGTGGGATCTTCATACATATGCTTCACTTGTCATTAGGTCTTCAATGGTCACTACTAGTCAATAAAGCTGAGCTATGAGGAGCTGTTTGGTGGGATCCTCATCCTTTAGAGTTGCTTTAGCTTGTGGTTTTCTTTCCTTGAGTAACTTGACCCAACAGGTGCAGACTTTTAGGACATAAATCCCCGGAGACTGTAGGAAAGCTCCAACACTGTCAACATTAAACAATTCCTCATATCTCAGCTTCCTAGATTGAAGGAAAGGAAAATTGGGCAGAAATGCAATTTCTCATAAATGTTTTAGGCTCTGAGAGTAGTTAGGGTTTAATGTATGTGTTATTCTGACATCTAGACTCACGCACAAAATACTTTGTTAGCGTTAATCCATAATGAGGGAAATTCAATAGGTCTGTCTTGTTCGAGAGATTTCCTGAGATGGATAATTGGCTAATGGAAATTTCCAAGGTGTTAATCATCTGCTGATCATTAGAGGTTAATGAGGTGTTCCTCCATTCATTACACAAATCAAGCTCATTAGAGGAGATCATCAGGGGCAGTGCTCTGAGCTCCTGACTCTACAGATCTATGGTAGCTCCGTGCAGGTGTAAAGGTGGCACATTGATAAGGAAAGTCAGCACTCCTTTAGAGACAGCTAAGAGCATTGGGACAACAAGTGGCTACATGAGACTGTAATTCACGAGTGGCTTTATTGGATGTATTTGCAATTTCCGAACTTTGGTGTTTAGCGTAGGGGCCATTAATCCCAATGTTTGTGCAGTATTCTCAGCGGAGCACATTTTTGTAATAAAAGAATAAAAAGTCATATCTAGTCGGCACCGTGGTTCATAGGAGGTTTAAAGATGGTCACTTGGTTTATGGTTTGTTGCACCCTTCAATGTCTGTAGCATTGTTCCCCGGTGGCACCCTTTTCTAACAGTAGCATCATTCTTCACTGACTTTATCAACCTTCCATGGTGGCACCCTTCAATATAAGAAGCACCCTTCCTTGGTGGCCATATTTTTTGAAAGTAGTACCTTTTTCTGACAGCAGAATGACAGAACCCCTCTCTTGTGGCACCTATATTTGGGATTACAACAATTCACTGATTGCAGTGCTCTTCCGTAGTGACACCCTTTTGTGACAGTAGCATTCTTCTAGACCAACTTTAGTACCCTTCACTGGTGGCACCTTTCATGTAAAGAAACATCCTTTCTGAAGTATCATGTTTCTCTGTAGCACCCTTCCCTAGTGGCACTTGACCCTGATATTAGCACTCTTCCTTAGGGGCACCATTCACTAACGGTAGCACCCATCCCGTGTGGCAACCTACACTGAAGATAGCAAGATTATCTGGCTCTAGAACCATTCCCTAGTGGCTCCCTTGCGTTACAATAGCACTCTTCTATGACTCTAGAACCCTTTCTTGGTAGTACCCATCATTAGCAGTAGCAGTTTTTCTTGGTGGTTTCCTTATCTGAAAGTAGATTTTTTTTCCCTGATTGTGCCCTCCTCTGACAATAGCACCCTTCTCACTCAGAAGCACTCTCTCTTGTTGGCTCCCTCCTCTAACAGCAGTGTCCTTCCCTTATACTCGGTTGCATTCCTCCCTGGTGGCACCTTTCCTGACAGTGTTTTTTTTCTGATGGCGCCTTTCACATTCTTCACTGGTGATACCCTTCCATGACAGTAGCACCCAGTGACAGCATTCCCAGAGAAGTAGTGCCTTACCTGAAAGTAGAACCATTTACTGGTGGAACCCATTCCTGACAATAGAATCACTTTTACGGTGGCACCCTTCCCAGACAATAGAATGCTTCAATGGTGGCTCTCTTCCCTGACACTAGCGTCATCTCCTGGTGGTACCCTTCCCTGACAGTAGAGCACTTTCCTGGTGGCACCTTACCTGAAAGTAGCACCTTTTTCTGGTGGTACCTTTCCCAGAGAGTAACATTCTTCCTTGGTGGCACCTTCCCTGAAACTAGCACCCTCTCCTAGTGGTACTCTTCCCTGAAAGTAGTACCTTCTCCTGGTGGTTACCTTCCATGAAAGTAGCACCCTTTCTTGGGGGTACCCTTCCCTGAGAGCAACACCCTCTCCTGGCAATTATTTTCCATGAAAGTAGAACTCTGTCCGTCCTGGTGGTACCCTTACCTGATAGTAGCATCATCTCCTGGTGGTACCCTTCCCTGAGAGTAGCACCCTCTCTTGGTGGTACCCTTCCCTGAAAGTTGCACCCGCTGCTGGTTTTTATGTTCCATGAAAGTAGCACCCTCTCCTGGTGGTACACTTCCCTGACAGTAGCTTCCTCTCCTGGTTGTACCCTTCCCTGGCAGTAGCACCCTGTCCTGATGGTTATCGTCCATGAAAGTAGCACCCTCTCCTGGTGGTATGCTTACCTGACAGTAACACCCTCTCCTGGTGGTACCCTTCCCTGACAGTAGCACCCTCTTTTGGTGGTACCCTTCCCAGATAGTAGCACCCTCTCCTTATGGTTATCTTACATGAAAGTAGTACCCTCTCCTAGTGGTACGCATCCCTGACAGTAGCACCCTCTCTTGGTGGTACCCTTCCCTGACAGTAGCACCCTCGCCTGGCTACACCCTTCCCTGACAGTAGCACCCTCTCCTGGTGGTACCCTTCCCTGACAGTAGCACCCTCTCCTGGCTACACCCTTCCCTGAGAGTAGCACCCTCTCTTGGTGGTACCCTTCCCTGACAGTAGCACCCTCTCCTGGTGGTACCCTTCCCTGACAGTAGCACCCTCTCCTGGCTACACCTTTCCCTGACAGTAGCACCCTCTCCTGGCTACACCCTTCCCTGACAGTAGCACCCTCTCCTGGCTACACCCGTCCCTGACAGTAGCACCCTCTCCTGGCTACACCCTTCCCTGAGAGTAGCACCCTCTCTCGGTGGTACCCTTCCCTGACAGTAGCACCCTCTCCTGGTGGTACCCTTCCCTGACAGTAGCACCCTCTCCTGGCTACACCCTTCCCTGACAGTAGCACCCTCTCCTGGCTACACCCTTCCCTGACAGTAGCACCCTCTCCTGGCTACACCCGTCCCTGACTGTAGCACCCTCTCCTGGTGGTACCCTTCCCTGACAGTAGCACCCTCTCCTGGTGGTACCCTTCCCTGACAGTAGCACCCTCTCCTGGCTACACATTTCCCTGACAGTAGCACCCTCTCCTGGCTACACCCTTCCCTGACAGTAGCACTGTCTCCTGGTGGTACCCTTCCCTGACAGTAGCACCCTCTCTTGGTACCTTTCCCTGACAGTAGCACCCTCTCCTGGCTACACCCTTCCCTGACAGTAGCGCCTTTTTCTGGTGGCACCTTTCCCTGACAGTAGCATTCTTCCTGGTGGCACCCTTCTCTGACTGTAGAAGGGGATCATTTTGACAGATATTTATTTACTCTACCCCTGAACTTTCCCATATCCAAGTTAGAGACGGGGTAGCACAAGTAAACATTTTTCTTCAGGCAACAAAAATCCCAAGAGTTTTTCTATTTTTGACGTCTTCAATGACAACTTCCAACTTGTCCTCCAAGTGATTTTCAATCCACAGATGAAATTCAAGCTGGAATGATGAATTTCTTTATCTTTTCATACTTTTCCGATCTAATCAACACTATAATTCCCAGCATGCCCTGGCAGCCTGAGCAATGCTGAGAGCTGTAGCTCCGCTATAGCTGGAGAGCGTCACACGGTGGGCTACCTCCCTACCCCTATAGCTACACCCCCGATGATGAACATGAGAGGGCATGTATCCTCCTGAATATATGTAATATTTTGCAGCTATCCCATTACCTTTCATGTGTCCTGTGTACAGTGCGGCCGCCCATCTCCGCTTTCACGGGCTCTCATCTGTGATAATATTTCAAAGTGTGGTGATTGAGCAGATGACAACCATTGTTTTCTGCTCTGGGCCCAGCACTAAATGGCAGCTGGTAATAGTATTGGCCCAGGGTGCAAGAATCGGGGTAAGGTAAGACGGCAGGAATGTGTTCACAGAAATACTGATGTGTTCTAGTGTCTGCAGGTCGCACAGAAGTGGAAATAGGTCAAAAACAGCTGCAGGAGCCTCCGACAATCAGCGGCGATGTCAAGGGTGACCAAATCAAGAAACATGGGAAGATCATTGCTAATGAGGACTCCGGTGACTTTATAACATTTTTTCAATCGTGCGATGGTTTCTCGCTGTAGTATTTTAACCATTGCTACCGTATTAGCAGAATCTCGATTCCCTTTCAGACATTATAGAAACAAACTCATAAAAAAAAAATCCACAGCATGGGTCATAGGGAAAATGCGCATTGGGGCAGTATTATATTCAAGACCCCATCACCCTTAACGTTTCTGGAGCATCTATCAAACTCTTCCAGGTGACATCAACCTTTGGCAGGAATTCATCATACTATTACTAAAGTACTTCCACCATAAAAAGGATCCACCACACTATCAACCAGTGTGCTTTAATATTTGGAGGGGATCCGCCACACTATCACTTTGGTTGGGTGTCCTCAAGTTTAAATTGAGGATCAATTACATTCACAAATCACCTAATATGATTTCAAATTGTTAAAAGAATCATCCATGTGACCTCACTTTTTGAGGATCAACCATAAACCTATGTGACCTCAACTTTTTAAGGTAATATACAATACAATCTACTAGGGTAATTTACATTTTTACAAGACTCATGACACCATCGTTTTGTGTGACTTTAACCTTTTAAGTGGGTGGGAGAATCTATGACACTATCCCCTTGTAAGATCTCAACCTTTTTGTGGGATCCACCACATTATACCACACGTGACCTCAACTTAAGGGTGAATTTATCACAATATCCACCCAGGTGACCACAACTTTTTGGGGATCTACCACCCTATCCCTCTGTGTGGCCACATATTTTTTCAGGATTTACCACATTAACCCACTCTATGACTTCACTTATTGAGGCGTGTACTACACAATCCCACTAGGTGGTCTCAATTCTTATGAGATCCTCTAAATTATGTGACCTCAACTTTTTGTGAGTCCACCACACTTCCCCATGCAACCTGAACGTTTAAACTTTTGGCAGGAAATCATTATACTATTACAATGATGACATTAAAGGTGATCCACCATGTTATAAGCCAATGTGGTCAAAAGTTTAGCAAAGATATACCACCACACTATCACATTGGCTAAGTGTCCTCACGTTTAAGGGGGGATCCACTACATTATCACATTCTATGATCTCAGATTGTTAGGGAATTCACCACACGTCCTACTAAACGGATCTACCCTAAACTTGCGGGATGTTATCTTTTCAAAGGAATCTATAATGTAATCCTCTTGAGTAACTTACATTTTTATGGAACCCATGGCATCTTCCTCTTGTGTGATGTCAGCGTTTTAGGGAGGGGTGAACTATCATACTATACCCTTGTGCAACCTCAACTTTTCTGTGGGATCCATCATGCTATTCCCCTATGAAACCTCAACTTGCAGGGGAATTTATCACACTATCCATCTAAGTGATTACAACACTATCCGTCTAAGTAACCTCAACATTTTAGGGGAATGTGCCATGCTATACAGTATCTCTGTGAGGCCTTAACTTTTTGGGGATCCACTACATTGTACCTCTAAGTAACCTTAATGTTTTAGTGGAACATTATCCCACTGTGTGACTTCAACTTTTGGAGGTTATCCAACGTGGGTAACCTCAAATTCTGTGGTATTTACCACACTATTTTTCCGAATGACCTCAATTTTCAGAAGGATTCATCACAGTATCACCTTCTGTGATCTTAAGTTATGAGGGGAACCACCGCTCTATCATTCTTTTAGACCTACATTTTGCAGAAGAGATCCATCACATTAGCCTGGTCTGTTACCTCTACTTTTAAGTTGATACATCACACTTGTCCAACCAATGTGACTTCAACTTTTTGAGCGGATCCACCACATTATCCAACCAATGTGACCTCAACTTCTTGAGGGTATTCACTATCGTATTGTATAAAATGACTAACGAAGGCATCGGAACCATGGATGCCAGGAAGAAGGCTCCATAGAGGCTACCCAAGAAAAGAGAAGGTCCAGCTAGAGAGGGCAAAGGCTCAAGAAGTGTGACATGTCATTATCAAACTCCTAATATGGGACCTTTTGGGTCATCTCATGTTCTGGAAAAACATAACACTCAGTTACCTCCAGTTTCTTTTTTTTTTTTATTACTTGTGCTTGAAATATTGGTCTCTACACCATAGTCATGTATAACGTTCACTCTTATATAAATACGGTACTTATTAAAATAGTAAAAAAAAAAAGGTTTTAACTGGAACCCAATAATATGTACAATGCTTCAAATGTGATTGTGATTTAAAAATTTCTAATGGGTATTTACCCTCCTGGGACTATTTGTGGCCCCGTTATGCATCAAATAACATAAGAAATGCCCCATTATTTCATATTAAAGATACTAGTCCAGTCAATGGCATAGAAAAACATCAGTCCCAACCAAAGTTGTGGCCAGTCATCTGGTAAAACTTCATGTTGTAAGGTCGGTAAAACTCCTGGAGACGTAACAAAAGTGTCTTATCTATTTCAGGGTGTGGACGCCCCTTGGATTTGCCTAGACATCTTGGCTTACCACTTCCCTCCGGCTTCTTCAGGCAAGGAAATCCCTTGGTTTTATTGAAGTAGAAATGTTTATCTATTATGACCCTCTTTAACCCCAAAAAATCCTGAACTCGGCCCATTTCCCCTGCAGGGTCACTGACCAGTCTCTCCCCGCTGACAAAAAGGAATTTTGAGAGTGGGAAGTATTGGAGCCAGTTCTCTAAATGCTTAGCATAGATGCCAATACGGATGGCACTCCAGGTAGTATCAATTGTCCCCACACTGGTGTTTTTGAAGGCCAACGTTTGGAAGGTGGGTAATGATGGAGTTTTTGACAGAGTCTGTGTATAGTCAGAGATGGCCCTGGTCACTGGATTTCTCACCACCACGATGAGCTTTGTGTCCTTAGACATGTTGTAAATTCGTCTTGGCGCCTCTGGGGTTACAAAATAACTTGGAGTCTTCTCCATTGTGATCTGTCCATCTAAAGTCCGAGGCATCAAGTTCCTAAGTAAAAAAAAGAATAGATATAATGTGTTAGCACTGATTGAAGTCATAACTTATGGAACTTCTATGAGTAAATCACTGGTAATCTGGTGGGAAAGGCTGGCACTAAGTGTTCGGTTCTTCTGCAGCACAACCGCAGGAAAAATGAAGTACTACATGTGCCCATTCACGTCAGGTCCTCCAGGGGATGAGAGACACTTGCCTTGACTTTATTAACTTAGCATTCCCTAATAGGGTGTATGAAGTTGTTTTTTTCTGAACTTGACAAGCCCTGTTAGGGGTATTTATTGATCCAGCTGTATGGTAGGAACCAAGTAAGAACCAGCAGAAGGCCTTATGTTCCCCTCCAGGAGTTTTTCATTAATGTTAATTACATAAATAATTCCACTCACCCTTAAAAAGTATATTTTACTGTCAAGATGTTGTAACTTTTATTAATTAGTTCCTCAGATCTATTCACAGGAAAAGTCAAGTGCCAGCCATATGGCCTCCATTACAATGCCAGAAATATAACCTCAACGGACATTGTCATCAAACGTTTTAATCTACCATTAGAAGAGATCTGTCCGGTATTTTGTCATCCCCTGGTGTCATCAGATTAAGTATAGAATAAGCTATAGTTATACAGGCTTTCCTAATTGGATGTAGAATTCTGCAGACACTAAGGCACAGGAGAGGCTGCAGACTGCGCCCCATGCAGCAGCGTGCAGCATGTCACAGGCACTGTGCAAACCAAAGTTCACAACAGCCGGGAATCAACTCAGAATACAAAGGACTAAGTAAATTTGCGGCACTGACATCACACATTATGATACCTGGTGATGTTATTTCCCATGAAAAACTATGATTTTTACAATGTTTCAAATAAATTGGGCAGGGTTTTCTTAAAAGTTCAAACTGTTTAAAAAACTATTTATACAAACAATGTTTTTTTTTTTCAATTTTAATGTGACCATTAAATTTTGTTATGAAGGTGTTAACCGTCTACAGATTTTTTTTTCTTTTAAAGCAAACCCAAATTGATCTGAAATTGCCATGTGCACCTAAATGATTATCCAATGACACATGGCCAAGGTCAATTCAGGAAAGACTCTGAATACAAAGAAGAATCATGTTTTGTGTTTATACAAATGATTAAACCAAAGTCCTGCATTCTCACTTTTCTGTTGCTCTTGGGAATGAAAGACGCCTGAACTATCTGCAGCCAACTAAAATATTGTGAAAATAATAACCTACACTGGGATTTCCTGCTCCAGGAGTGGAGGGTGCATGACAAGTCAATCGTTATTTTCCTGTCCTGCTCCTGGAATAAACCCTAGAACTGTCGTCATCCAATACAGGACCTGTCAATCAGAACGTAGATACAGTAATGATGTTTGCGTACCATACCCACTCCGCATTCATGTAGTCATCAACAACCACTTGTGCAATACACAAGGAAATATCTATTATATTACTGTAACTTTATGAACAAGAGCATAACTACTATAATACTGCTCCTATGTACAAGAATATAACTACTATAATGCTATCCCCTATGTACAAGAATATAACTACTATAATACTGCCCCATCTACAAGAATATAACTACTATAATACTGTCCCTATGTACAAGAATATAACTACTATAATACTGCTCCTATGTACAAGAATATAACTACTATAATACTGCTCCTATGTACAAGAATATAACTACTATAATACTGCCCCTATCTACAAGAATATAACTACTATAATACTGTCCCTATGTACAAGAATATAACTACTATAATACTGTCCCTATGTACAAGAATATAACTACTATAATACTGTCCCTATGTACAAGAATATAACTACTATAATACTGCCCCTATCTAGAAGAATATAACTACTATAATACTGCTCCTATATACAAGAATATAACTACTATAATACTGCTTCTATGTACAAGAATATAACTACTATAATACTGCTCCTATATACAAGAATATAACTACTATAATACTGCTCCTATGTACAAGAATATAACTACTATAATACTGCTCCCATATACAAGAATATAACTACTACAATACTGCCCCTATGTACAAGAATATTACTACTATAATACTGCTTCTATCTACAAGAATATAACTACTATAATACTGCTCCTATATACAAGAATAATTACTATAATACTGCTCCTATGTACAAGAATATAACTACTATAATACTGCCCCTATGTACAAGAATATAACTACTATAATACTGCTCCTATGTACAAGAATATAACTACTATAATACTTCTCCTATGTACAAGAATATAACTACTATAATACTGCCCCTATGTACAAGAATATAACTACTATAATACTGCCCCATGTACAAGAATATAACTACTATAATACTGTCCCTATGTACAAGAATATAACTACTATAATACTGCTCGTATGTACAAGAACATAACAACTATAATACTGCTCCCTATGTACAAGAATATTACTACTATAATACTGCCCCTATGTACAAGAATATAACTACTATAATACTGCTCCTATGTACAAGAATATAACTACTATAATACTGCCCCTATCTACAAGAATATAACTACTATAATACTGCTCCTATATACAAGAATATAACTACTATAATACTGTCCCTATGTACAAGAATATAACTGCTATAATACTGCCCCTATATACAAGAATATAACTACTATAATACTGTCCCTATGTACAAGAATATAACTACTATAATACTGTCCCTATGTACAAGAATATAACTACTATAATACTGCTCCCTATGTACAAGAATATTACTACTATAATACTGCCCCTATATACAAGAATATAACTACTATAATACTGCCCCTATCTAGAAGAATATAACTACTATAATACTGCTCCTATATACAAGAATATAACTACTATAATACTGCTTCTATGTACAAGAATATAACTACTATAATACTGCTCCTATATACAAGAATATAACTACTATAATACTGCTCCTATATACAAGAATATAACTACTATAATACTGCTCCTATGTACAAGAATATAACTACTATAATACTGCCCCTATCTACAAGAATATAACTACTATAATACTGCTCCTATATACAAGAATATAACTACTATAATACTGTCCCTATGTACAAGAATATAACTGCTATAATACTGCCCCTATATACAAGAATATAACTACTATAATACTGTCCCTATGTACAAGAATATAACTACTATAATACTGTCCCTATGTACAAGAATATAACTACTATAATACTGCTCCCTATGTACAAGAATATTACTACTATAATACTGCCCCTATATACAAGAATATAACTACTATAATACTGCCACTATCTAGAAGAATATAACTACTATAATACTGCTCCTATATACAAGAATATAACTACTATAATACTGCTTCTATGTACAAGAATATAACTACTATAATACTGCTCCTATATACAAGAATATAACTACTATAATACTGCTCCTATATACAAGAATATAACTACTATAATACTGCTCCTATGTACAAGAATATAACTACTATAATACTGCTCCCATATACAAGAATATAACTACTACAATACTGCCCCTATGTACAAGAATATTACTACTATAATACTGCCTCTATCTACAAGAATATAACTACTATAATACTGCTCCTATATACAAGAATAATTACTATAATACTGCTCCTATGTACAAGAATGTAACTACTATAATACTGCCCCTATGTACAAGAATATAACTACTATAATACTGCTCCTATGTACAAGAATATAACTACTATAATACTTCTCCTATGTACAAGAATATAACTACTATAATACTGCTCCTATATACAAGAATATAACTACTATGATACTGCTCCTATGTACCAGAATTTAACTACTATAATACTGCTCCTATCTACAAGAATATAACTACTATAATACTGCTCCTATATACAAGAATATAACTACTATAATACTGCTCCCTATGTACAAGAATATAACTACTATAATACTGCTCCTATATACAAGAATATAACTACTATAATACTGTCCCTATGTACAAGAATATAACTGCTATAATACTGCCCCTATATACAAGAATATAACTACTATAATACTGTCCCTATGTGCAAGAATATAACTACTATAATACTGTCCCTATGTACAAGAATATAACTACTATAATACTGCTCCCTATGTACTAGAATATTACTACTATAATACTGCCCCTATATACAAGAATATAACTACTATAATACTGCCCCTATCTAGAAGAATATAACTACTATCATACTGCTCCTATATACAAGAATATAACTACTATAATACTGCTTCTATGTACAAGAATATAACTACTATAATACTGCTCCTATATACAAGAATATAACAACTATAATACTGCTCCTATATACAAGAATATAACTACTACAATACTGCCCCTATGTACAAGAATATTACTACTATAATACTGCCTCTATCTACAAGAATATAAAAACTATAATACTGCTCCTATATACAAGAATAATTACTATAATACTGCTCCTATGTACAAGAATATAACTACTATAATACTGCTCCCTATGTACAAGAATATTACTACTATAATACTGCCCCTATGTACAAGAATATAACTACTATAATACTGCTCCTATGTACAAGAATATAATTACTATAATACTGCCCCTATCTACAAGAATATAACTACTATAATACTGCTCCTATATACAAGAATATAACTACTATAATACTGCTCCCTATGTACAAGAATATAACTACTATAATACTGCTCCTATATATAAGAATATAACTACTATAATACTGTCCCTATGTACAAGAATATAACTGCTATAATACTGCCCCTATATACAAGAATATAACTACTATAATACTTCCCCTATGTACAAGAATATAACTGCTATAATACTGCCCCTATATACAAGAATATAACTACTATAATACTGCTCCTATATACAAGAATATAACTACTATAATGCTGCCCCTATGTACAAGAATATAACTACTATAATACTGCCCCTATATACAAGAATATAACCACTATAATACTGCCCCTGTGTACAAGAATACAACTGCTATAATACTGCCCCTATATACAAGAATATAACCACTATAATACTGCCTCTGTGTACAAGAATATAACTAGTATAATACTGCCCCTATATACAAGAATATAACTACTATAATACTGCCCCTATGTACAAGAATATAACTACTATAATACTGCTCCTATATACAAGAATATGACTACTATAATACTGCCCCTATATACAAGAATATAACTAATATAATACTGCCCATATGTTCATAAACTTCCATCCCTTTGGCTGTCCCTAACCTCGGGGCGATCTGAGTCAGCCAAAGGGCTGAATGTGGACTGTGGGTTGCAGTATGCCCGGGCCTATTTTTGATGTATGGAATCTAGACTTTTTTTTAGGTCTTATTTATGTAGGATTCATATTTCTATAACATATGATTCAGCTAAAAAAAAAATTGTGCATGTAATCATCCAGTTTATAGACGGCTTCCCAAGCACTCGTGCACTTCTCCTGCATTTTGGGGAAAAGCAGAGGCCTTTCATGTTTAATAGCAGGAATTATAGTTTGTAAAGCGAAGTTTAGGAGCTTTGTACAATGGTAGACGACATCTGTAGAGCTCTTTCATGGGTAATAAACCAGACAAAGCACAGGTGTTCTGAAGGATCATAAAATACACTGTACTATAACGAAAGCCATGCCAACCTCAGTGAGCCTGTACCTGTATAGTGCCAAGGGAACTATACATTTTACCCAAGTTAAGTACATGATGCAACCATCTTCTATACTTGTTTACCTTTTATTAACTCCTATTTGAATTACAGGGGTAGAGGCTAAACACATGACTTGTATACAGCCTGCAACTGATATATGATCACGGTTTGTACCTGCAGTCACCACTAGGGGGAGCTCACTGTATACAGATTTATACAGCTCTTCAATAAAAGATGTAAAAAAAATCTATATTTAGTGACCTAAACCTAGTTGTTGCTGTATGAAACCACATGCAGTGAGTTCCTCCAAATGGTGGCTGTATACATCCATATGGTGTGAACTTTCTCTAGTGGTGGCTGTATAAATCTGTATGAAGTGAGCTTCTCCTAGTCGTGTTCGAATAAATTTACCTACTGTGAGCTCCCCCTAGTGGTGGCTGTATAAATCTGTATGCAGTGAGCTCCTCATAGTGGTGTCTATAAATGTACCTACAGTGAGCTCCCCCTAGTGGTGGCTGTATAAATCTGTATGCAGTGCACTCCACCTAGTGGTGTTTGTATAAATGTACCTACAGTGAGCTCCCTCCTAGTGGTGGATGTATAAATCTGTACGCAGAGAGCTCCTCCTAGTGGTGGATGTATAAATCTACCTACAATGAGCTCCCCCTAGAGGTGGCTGCACACAGGCAGAACACTAACGTTTGAAAAGTCAAAAGAGGCAGAGCTCACGGTATACATATATCAGTGCAAAATTGTAGACCTAAAAAGACCTATATTTTTGTAGAACAAGTAGTGGAGCTTTCAAAGGAAATGGGACCTAATGTCTTTAGTGAATACCCCCAATAGGGAGTTCCTGTAAATGCATTTTGTGCCAAGTCAATAACATATGTAAACAAAACTCCAGGGATTGGCTGATTTTTATTATTATAACCACGCCCCATCAACAACCCATCCACACCCCAAGAGTGTGCCTCTGACCGCTGGATTTGGCATCACAACATTTTTGCAGTCTGGGAGGTTTTCCCTTGCTCCTGGGGCCTCCCAGATGATCCTCGGAGGTTTGACTAGTATTCATGGTACGAAGTGAGATGTCCAAACCGTCTGCGAATCCCCAGACCTGAACTCAACAGTCTGATATGTGCTTATGAGACTGCTGAGTTGGGGGTCATGAGACCCATGGCTGGTCCAGACATTGCAGTCCGCTCATGGATTGTGAATGTTGGATGTCTGGAATGCGACATTACTCCTATGGACAGTCCATAATAAATAACCTCTGCAAGTGGTGGCTTCCCGAATAGGGTCCTGAAAAAGGATAGCACAGACGTTCTAGTAGAGCGTACCACTTAAGGAAAGAAAGTTGTGGGTAGGATCATTGGGGGTTGACTAGTGAGATAATGTCCCCCCTTGCCTGGAATATTTTCGCCAAATTTGAAGGTTATTTCTAAGTCAAGAAACAAAGGTACAATGTTTGTAACAAAGGTGAAGAGAAATATTTTTGCTCCCTACTTGAATTGATGGCCAATTTGGACTGTCAGATACAGAACCCAATGTTAAATACGGTTATAAGAACCAGCTGAAAAAATACGATGGAAATAATCGAGGTCTCAGTACTCCGTTCTTCAAGGGAGCAGATTCCATGTTTTCCCCCAACGTTCTACAAAGGTCCATTGACGCTCAGGGCCCCTCGGTGGACGCTCCGCTGGGTTTACGGGACTCTCCATTAGTGTTAGAAGCACTGGGGTCTGGATTTTACAGGCTTTTTCTACTTTTTCTATAATCCACCAACTTTTCTAAGTTTCCTCTTTATTCGTAACTTAATACTTAGAGAATTTTCGATCATGCCAACAAGGACAAAAGTCGTAATCGGATCAAAAATGCAGAAAAAAAACATTGTTACATTGAGGGCCAAGGACCAAAAATCGGTAAGCTGTAAAAGTTATTACTGCAGAAATCCTGGACGTGTCTGGATACCTGAACGTGTTCATTCAGAATTTAGTATCATCTTAAATAATAAAATAATATCAGTTTGAAAAAATAATAATTCAAAGGTCAGAATACGACCACCATTTGCCACGTCACGTCATCACCATGCCCGTGTTATCATCATCACAGGACTGGGCAGGTCACTGCCACCTACAACATCAACTCACTCCTTTTCTGCTGCTGCAATTATACCAGTGATCTGATTGGCTACAGAATATTTTATTCCTTGGCCAAGAAGAAAATTTGATACACAGGAACAAGCCCTGCAGCTAAGGATCAGTTTTAAAGGGCGTTGTTCCTTGTTCGGACATCTGAAAATCACATAGTGAATTCTTTAACTTGAGAGTGAGAGCTGGTAACAGAGGAGGTGGACCGGTCATTTATTACCATTTACTGATTGCCAGACCCTCAGCCATCAAGTGATCGCTGGGTCAATGTCACGATCCATTTTAGGATCTGTGTCAGAGTCTGGATTCTCTTTTATAAACCTTTTTACTTTCAGGCCCTCGGGGGTTAATATGGGTTTATACCCCCGGTGGCCGCTGGAGTTTCTACAAGTTTAGTGAGTCTGCTTCTGGGGTTTTCCCCCCCGGTGGCCACTGGCTGGTGTTACTACAAGTTTAGTGAGTCTGCTTCTGGGTTTCCCTCCCCAGTGGCCGCTGGTGTTACTACATGTCTTATTAGTAAAGCGGTGGGACCAGTGTCCGCACTTGCCAGTTCCCTAGTAAGTGATAGGTGCAGGGCAAGTGAGGGACCTAGGTATCCTGGTCGGCGACAGTTTGAAAGAACCTGTATAGGGAACGTGAGGAGAGTTCAGGGCTCTTCCTTAGGAGAGTGCAGGAGGTGTCCAATTCCCCGTTCCCTATTGAAGGGCCCACCGTTGTAATTGTGTCCCCGGTGTCCCCTTGTTTTGTGTTGTTGTTTAGTGACTGACCGATCGTCGGGTCGCGTCACGCAGGGCCAGTCGCCCCGTGACAGTCAGTCTGATCAAGCCAATGGGTGGTTTCTTTCATTGACAGCAAGCAGAGGTCTTAAAAATTGTCCTTAATGAAAGCAAAAATATATTAGGAGGCTACAATGGTTGATGGAGATATCCTTTCAGGAGCTAAGTCCACTCCACACAGGGTCGGTGACAGCTGTGTTATACAGACAGCATCTGCCTATAAGAGTAGCGACTGGTGAGAGCCCCATCACCGCTGGTGAACCCCCTAAATCCTGCAAAAGCGACACTATAAAATACTGTAAAATGTGAAAAAAAAATTAAATTCCCCAATGTAAAATAAAGAGATAAAAAATAAGCATCCATAAAAGTCCGATCTATTCAACTAGAAAATTATTTAACCCATTAGGCTAGTGTCATAAAGAAGAAAAAAAAAATCAGTTTAAAATAAAGAAATAGAAAAAAAAAGCATATTCGGAATTTGGATATTTGGCATGTGAAAATATGCCATGAAAATATAAAACATTTTAACCCATTAAGGCTAAAGAAAAAACAAACACCAGAATTTTGCCCAAATTTTTGGGCTCGCATAATTTTGCCAAAAAAAAATGCAATAAAAAAGTCATCAAAATTGTACTACTAATAACGACAGCTCGGCATGTAAAACAAACACGCCGTTAACAAGGAAAAAAACGATACAGGTTTGGTATCACCGTACTCGTAGTGAACTGTGGAATCATGGTGCCAGGTCGTTTATTCCCGAACAATTAAAAAAAAAAAGAGTAGAAACTCAAAAAAAAAATGGAGGAATTGAATTGTATATTTTTCTCCATTTCACCCCACTTGGAATTTTTTTTTCTTGCAGTTTTTCAAGACATTATATGGTAAAGTGAATAGTGTCATTCAAACCTTCAACTTGTCCAAAACCTAAGGCAATATTTAAAAAAAAAAAAATCAGAAAACATATGGCCTTTGGAAGAATAGAATTAAAGAAAAAAAAAACCGTAACTGCAGCGGAACGGGCCTAATATTTTTTATGTACTTTTAAAAATTCTATAAACTAGAGGGGGCACTTTGTTTCCCTGTCAATCAGCACACCATTCTAGATACGCTGTATGGCTAATATTGCGGCGATTGACGGTTGCGCATTTTTCCCGCATTCCATGTGCCAATCATCCTTTGTACCCTCTCCACACTTAGCATATGTTGTTATTTCTGGGTGAGAAAGCGATCTCCGTCACTCCACACTCAGTGATTGTGCTGAATCTTGCAGCCGGGGGATCGGGCATGACCGCACACTGGGATATAATGAGAAAATTAACCCCAGATAGGTCATCCAAGGTGTTGGCACTGCCAAGTGGCAGCTACTGACAGCCCATTAGCCTCACACTGTCTTCCTGTGGCCGGCTGCGTAGGCCTCTAAGCTCCTAATGGGGCTTCTGTAAGACCTCGGCCCTTGCCAGAATCCCTTCTCGCCCCTGGAGTGAGGTGGGAAAATGCATCTGTTACACATCTCCTTCCTCCGTTTCTGACTTCCATACAAAACAAAATAAGCCACAATGACCGCTGGCCAATTTTTTTTTTCTGTCTTTGGCAAGTGGAAATCAGCTCTTAAAGTTTTAATGACTTCAGTATTTTTTAATGGGACTTTTTTTTTTTTAAATCCTACTACTTGAAATGCGTCGGGTTTTTTAGGGTCATTTTTTGCAGAATTTTGTTAAAAACAAAAAAAAACATATATTTTTTTTCCTTTCGTTTGTAGACATTTTCAAAGCCTCCTTCTCACTTTCACCAGATTATAATTGCCTTAAAGCTCTGGATGCGTATGCTAATGACCTCCCTTAATTAGGAAATGATCCGTCTGGAATAAAAACTGCTCCCGCTGACTTCAAGGCGGTTCAATTAGCAATCGGGGAGGGTGTATGTGTGTGTGTGTGGGGGGGGGGATCATTTTCAAAAAATCTACCCTTTGCCCCAGTCTGCTAATTAACACCCGGATCAGAGGCGACTGGTGCCAGGTAAGCTGGAAGCGCTTCTACTAGTTTTACAAGTGGGACACAGGTAGACGGTTTATTCTTCCAGAGACATTGTAAAGTGGTCTCCCGGCTCAGAGGCACGCTGGGGATATTAAATAGCAAAATAAAATAAATAATGGCATTATCCAGAAATAGTGCCACTCTTGCCTACAGGTTGCATTTGGTATTGCAGCTAATGCAAAAATTAAACTTCCTCAGAAATATTACTTCTACATCACATCTTTATGCCTGTGACTAGCAAAATAGCAAGGGTGTCCTTGCTGTTCAAGGATTCATTTCCTAAAATCAATAGGTGGGTCCTAAAATCTAGTTAAGCCCCTTGATGTGGTATATATATATATATTTATAGTTTTTTCAATGCTAAGTTATCTCCTGGTATTGATTTTATATCCTCAAGTGGAGCCACTTCTTGTGCATCCTTCTCTACTTTCCCTCTGTCTGAGTGGGAGGAGCTTGAAACAAGTCTGTGAAGCATGGAGAGATAGTCTACTATATAGCAAATAGAATTTCTTGTCACCACTTCACCAGACAAAACGAGACAGCTAGACAAGTGGTTAAGTTACGCAGAGTAACTTGTCGGACATTTTGAAAAGTGCTATCCCAATTATTTGTGCGCAACCTTATTGTAGTCCCATAAATATTGGGAAATTTTTGCATAAAGTCCGCGTTTATGGGGGTCTATGTAGCAAACCCTCAACCATAACTAATATTAAAGGGATTAGGAAAACATGACAATGCTCTGCCAAAAAAAACCCCTTTAACATAGCTGAGCTACAGTACCAGGCATAGCCAATTTTCCTCTTTCTGGAAGAAAGTGGCCATATTTTTTTTCTAATTCTGTTTCTATGATACTCCAGTTTTAAGCCTATAGACGTCTGAGACGTAAATGCAGATATCCTAAAGCATGGCAAGGAAGGAAAAAATGACAACATAAAGGGAAAGATTAAAACCGTCTAAAAGAACTAAGAACATCTTTGTCACCCATAGCAACCAATCACAGCACAGCTTAAATTTTACCAGAGCTGTTTAAAAAACGAAAGCTGAGCTCTGATTGGTAGCTAGGGACAACAGATTTCCCTTTTATGTAAATGAGGCCTATGATCATTTTGAAAGTTGCACACCGTTTATATACTATGGACAGGCTTTACGGACACAACACTGGCGGGACTCTCAGAGCTCAGAATAATGATTCATGTAATGTCACAACACTGGCCTTGCAGTCCATATGGCATCACATGATCTAACGCGTCGCCTTCTGTTACTCATCCCCATGTTGGCTATAAATTTGGCACAAGGTCAAAAAACAGTCAATTTTCTCTTGACCGCCCCCATAGCAGGCTCCTATAATGTGTGTACTCAGCCGTAGTCAGGTAAATAGCCTACCTGAACCACAATATGGCCCCAATCATTAAGCCCAATAAACAAGTAGATTAGTATCAGCGTGGCCCGTCCTCCAGGTACTACGGCCCGTCCTCCCCAGGAGACCCGAGAATTAATCTCATTAACAGGCAAAATACATAAAAGCTAATTACCCTGGATACCGAGCGTCGCTCCGCTCGTTACTGATCGACTGTATAAACTATGGGAAAATCCTCGAAAGGGTGTAGAGACGACATTCATTAAAATATGATTTTTAAAGTGGGTTTGGTAAAATATGAATTTCATTAAGGACTCTGCACTGTCCTGGTAGTAGTAATCATCCGTCTGCGAGGCCATATGTCCATTTTTACTGCAGCCTTAGAAAACTAAATTGCTGTAATTTTAGATTTTTTTATTGGCTTTATTAACATCGATTTAATAATCTTTATACAGAGTATATAGACTGATGTCTGAGATGCTCAGCGCCTACTCATGTCCCCAATTAAGAGGTGTAAATAGAATAACCATGGGGTGGTATGGATGGTCATGTCGGATAGTACATGTAAGAACAAGCAGTTTTGCAATTTACTGCTTTTTAAAATTTCCAACCGTTCTTGAGATATTAACACTTTTCTTTTGTTTACAGCTCGTTGCCAAAGAGACCGACCACCGCTGTTGTCTAGCTTGTCAGCACGGCGCTGAAGCTGGCCAGGATTCGGAGGTGACAGCGGGCTCCAGAGATCCTGTCCACCTTCAAAATAGTGCTTAGAAGCTGAATAGAAAATAGATTGTAAGCACTGTACATGTTCTGCTGTCTAGCAGCGGTGGTCGGTCTCCAAGGCAACGAGCTGTAAAGTGTTAATATCTCAAGAACGGTTTAAAATTTTAACAAGAATTAAATTGCAAAATTGCATGTATTTGCAAGCTCTGTCTGACAATACCCATTTCTGAAGATGGGGAATAACCTTTTAAAGTAATGGAAATGCCAAATAAGGGAGCCACGCACTGGATATTGGGATGGGCATTATAGCTTGCAATAGTAGGGGTGAAGCATATAGGCTAATAATAGGGAGACATTGGGACTGACAATAATAGGGCATTGTGGATGACAATAGGGTGTGGCTGATGGTAGAAGGCATTGTGGTTAATAACAAGGGGGAAAATATGGCTGATAAGAGGGGCCATTGTGGCTTACAATAATAGAGATATGGTAGCTTGTATTCGGGGCATAATGGCTGATGGTAGAAGATCACTGTACTGAAAATATGGGGTTGTTGTGGCTTACAGAAGTAGTGTGTTGTGGCTGACATTTTACTTTGAAAAAAAAAAAAAACACCTTGTAATAAAATAAGGAATGTTAATACCCCGCTTTTGGCGTGGTGTAAACATTTAATAAATTATCTCATTATAATATATTATGGCTTCCTAATGATGGAGATCGTGTTCTGCCAGATCAGGGATTCATGTCAGCTTTTTCCCATGACAATAATTTCTTATATAATCAGCATCTTTGTACATTAAAAAAAATGAAAAAAATCCATCTGAGCCATCGCAGTAGCCATTTTGAGCAGCAATGGAGCTCTCATTTAGTCACAGGGTCACCCATTGCACAGCCCCTTTTTTCTCCTCTCCTTCCTGCACATGTCTCTGCCTCTTTACAGTGAGATCCTCATAGCGCCTGATCTATGGATGACTCAAAGGAGTAAAAAAAAGACCACAAAATTAGATTTTACCACAATTTCCAGAGGGACACCGCCACATAAAGTTTTATAGCAATGACTATAGATTCACTTAGAGCACCAATCCGTGTTACGAAGTGATATGTTAACAATAGGTGGATTGACAAATTTACATCTCGTCACTGGAAGTGTTCCCATTAAAGGCACAATCGTTACTTCAGGCCAAAGCTTATAATAGACCCTTTTATTAAAAGTGTAAACCCCCAGGAGTCTGAAATTTACATGTCTAAATGTTTAACAACACTTCATTAAGGAAAGGAGGCGGCTACCGGAGAGGAACTGAGGCATATAAAATGGAGAATTTATAGTGTAGTGTACAGCCGCCAAAAAGAGCAAAAACATAACATAGTCATAGGAACACCTAGAGATCCACAGGGCCGAGGACATCAAGAATTTTTACATACACTGACACAAGACACCATTGTAAGAGTGTGGCGCCCCCAGGAGTATGGTAGCCACAGTGGCATTACCTTCCTCCTAGGGAGTGTGATGTCATGCCTGGAAGCAATGAAGGGTTTCTCTAGCAGTTAATCAATACACACAACACAGTTCCCACTCCAGGCCAGCAGAGGGCGCTCTGAACCAAAACCGGGGGGAAGAGCTGCTCTCTGGGGGCCAGGAAGGGGAAAAAGTAGTCAGTTCTGTGAGGAGGGCGAAGTGTGTGGATGTAAGGTGAGGAGCGGGGAGATTGAGCAGGGAGTTGAGGCTCATTCCCAGCTAGAGCGCATGATCTGGAGCCTGGTCTCCAAGGTTGTATGGATACTGACGGTCCTGCAACAGATACCGGAGGAATAGGAAGCTGTAAATGCTCTATTCCCATCTAAGACTCGGAGGCACCACAGCGACGTGTGAGCCAAAGGAGATAGAAGGCTACAGCTGTCTGCCATACGAGGGACTTCTAAAGAGAATAAGCAAGTGGAACTTCAGTGTAACACCGTACTGCAAGTACCTAAAAATAAGCGCTAGAGAGGAGAACACACAACCCGTCTGACAGAGAGATTCCTAAGTTGCTTCCAGGCTAATCAGCTCCTGTGCCATCTGTAATCTGGACCCTGGACTGCACTTACAAAGTAAAGGTAAAGAAACTACATTCCACTGTGTCCTTGCCTTCTTTCTGCAACTTCTCCAGCACTGCTACAGTACATCTCTGTGCCAGACACTGCACCCTCTTCCTCAACCCCTATTCTCTTCATCTACTCTGCCCTGGGACTACAGCCCTACCTGTGGAGGGCTCTAACATCACTGCTGCATCCCACCATCTGTCCCAGAGGATCTGTCTGCAGCGTCGGCTTAACACCTCCCTTGCCGAACACCACAGGTGGCGTCACGAATCACTCATAAACTTTATTCCACCACTCAACCCCTTTTACATGGGTGCCCAGGGCCACGGACCGGGTCATCGCTGCTGTGACACCTCCCTCTGAGAGACCGGCCCGGTACTGAGTACCCCACAGCCCTGGGAGGGCGACCCAAGACAGATCACTGAAAAGCAGAGAGATCGTATAGGATGTCATCTGACATTCTCTGTCATATCATCGACAATGATCAGCCATGATATTAAAACAATCTGAGTCTAAGCATCTCCAAAATGGTAGATTTTCTGGGACGTTCCTGGCATACCGTAGATTTTTAGAGTATTACCAGTATACATCATGTCTTGTGGTTTGATTCCAGAATACGACAATTCTTTTGTGGTGTTCCCAGTATATGACAGGTCTTGTGGGGTGGTCCCAGTATACAACAGATCTTGTCAGGGTGTTCCCAGTATACAGCATGTTTTGTGTACTGTTCCCGGTATACGGCAGGCCTTGTGGGGTGTTCCCTATATGCGTCAGGTCTTGTGTAGTGTTCCCAGTATACGGCAGGTCTTATGGGGTGTTCCCTATATGCGTCAGGTCTTGTGTAGTGTTCCCAGTATACGGCAGGTCTTATTGGGTGTTCCCAGTATACGGCAGGTCTTGTAGGGTATTCCCGGTATACGGCAGGTCTTGTGGGGTGTTCCCGGTATACGGCAGGTCCTGTGTAGTGTTCCCAGTATACGGCAGCTCTTGTGAAGTGTTCCCAGTATACGGCAGGTGTTGTGGAGTACTCCTGGTACACTACAAGTCTTTTGTGGTGTTCCCTGTATGCATCAGGTCTTGTGGGGTGGTCCTGGTATACGATGGGTCTTGTGGGATGTTCCCTATATATGGCAGGTCTTGTGTGGTGTTATGGTGGCCTTTGTAGGATGTTCCCACTATACAAGTCTGTGGGGTGTTCCTGGTATAAAGTGGCATCTTATAGGGTGTTCCTGGTATACGGGTCTTGGCTGTTTCCTGTATACAGCAAGTTTTGTGGGTTGTCAGTAATATATGGTGTTGGGTTGTGTGGGGTATTCCTGGTATGCGACAGCTCTTTTGAGGTGTTCTTGATAGACAGCAGGACTTGTTGGGTGTTCCTGGTATATGGCAGGTCTTGTGGAGAGTTCCCGGTATGCAACAGGTCTTGTGGGGTGTTCCTAGTTTATGACGGGCCTTGTGGGGTGTTCCCTGTATACGTCAGGTCTTGTGGGGTGTTCCTGGTATACAGCAGATCTTGTGGGGTGTTTCTGGTATTAGACAGTACTTGTTGGTATTCCTCGGTATACGGCAAGTCTTGTAGGGTGTTCCCGGTATGTGGCAGGTCTTGTAGGATGTTCCCTATATAGCAGGTCTTGTGGGGTGTTACCAGGATGAGACAAATGTTGTTGGTTGTTCCTGGTATACGATGGCTTCTTATGGTGTGTTCCTGGTATATGGCTGATTTTGGATGTTTCACACAGAAGTTAAAGGACAGATATCCAGTGAACTGGCATCAGGGTCATGAGTGCCTAAGGCTCATTAATGTGTGTGGCCAGTGACAGCTAGTACATCACGTTCAATCCCACAAATTGTTGAACGTCAGATCATGCAGAGCATCGCAGCTTACTGTGTATGGGGCTTAGTAGCCACAAATCGGTCAGAGCGCCCATGCTGACCCCTATCAACCACTGAGAGCATCTAAATGGACATATGAACATCAGAACTAGACCGGGAGCAATGGTAGAAGGCGCTGGCTTTGGTGAACCCCCATCATGTGGACGCCCGATGCGCGTGCGTTACTTACCTGGGAGGAGATGGCGCCAGGATACACTGTGAGGAGAGGACAAGATGGCGGAGGCCACGTGATGGGCAATGATCTGCTTTGATCTGATGCCAGAAACCTCAGGAGTAGGAGGAGATACACAGTACATGGCATGTGGTACCACTGTTATCTATACATTTTCTACCATACATTTAATGGTCCTCTAATATTTTGGGGGATCTTTCAATAAGAGACTAATAAAGAAATGATATCGGATGGGATGTCACCTCTATGATATTTGCCACATATAACCAAACACTCACAATATCTATTGTACAAACTAAATATCCCCCTCTATAAAATCCCCTCACACATCAGGTCCAAAAGAATATGCAAATGTATACGTATATATATCTGTAAACCGTAGATTTTTATTTCTCTTATATGAAGGATTTGCTAATTCCTATCAACAGAAAAATTGTCCATTTGCTGAAAATGAGCCTCTGTGATTAGGTGCGAGGCTTAGGGGAGCCGCTCATTTCTAAAATGTTGATTATGACCCTCCGGGACTGCATCCATGGTGTTTTACAGCTGCAATACAAATTAATTCTATAATAACCCCCGATCTAGCTTCCGTAAGCTGCGAGCGAAAGCACCGGGAGCTTCTCTTTAAATACAGGTCCCCTCTGTTCAGCTCCGACACAATCAAACTGCTGACAGCCTCCATAATTCCTGTCTCTTCCTCAATCAGCACATGTTATGAAAACTCCATCATAAATCCCCCGGGAAATGAATAATTTCACTATATTTGTATATATTTGATCGGGACACAGATTGATACTCTCCACACGTGGCATTCACCGTGGGCAGAAAACACCGAGGATCTAAGAGCTTAAAAAAGTAATAAAAAAATAAATAAAAAATACAAACATTGAAAGCAGGTGATGCTTCAGCAAATTTCTAGGTAAGCAGAGCTTTTATGTTATATCAGTAGGGATATAGGGGATATTAGGGATATGTAACTCTCCCCACCCAAAAGGCAATGGTGTCCCATGTGTTGTAGATTTTTCCATTACAGACATGGACCTGGCAAATATCGGAGCCTTCATTATCACCCCACAAATGCACCTGTCAGACCACAGCCAACTTCTTCTATACATAAAATCAACAAAGAAATCATCCACACAAAAGCCTCTTCTACCTGCCTCCATCCTATAAATGGTCCAAGACGTCAGCAATAAAATATAAAAAAGGCTGCCAGCAGACCCGAAATACAGGAGATACTCCACCAGTTCTACGAGTACAAGCCCAACCCAGAAGGAGTGAGTCAAGCTGTAAAAGACCTCATTTATATACTCTACACCATAGCCAGACTGTCCGACCTTAAAAAGTTCCACTACAAGAGGCAAAAAGAAAAACAGATCAGTGGTTGGTTTGACAGAGAATGTAAAGACGTACGGAAGACCCTAATAACAGCCTCAAACAAGAAACACAGAGACCCCCAAAAACACGGGTCTGAGAGATGCCTATGACACCATGCAAAGGAAGTACAAAACCATCCTCAGGAAGAAGAAACACAGGTACATCTCTACCAAAATTTACCAACTCCAAGATGCCCTCAAAGACAACTCCTTCTGGGAACTATGGAACCACATGGGCACAAAAAGCAAGAAAAACAACATCCATATCCAAAAGAGCAACATCTGGCTCCAGGAGGGACAGGAGAGATACCATGTAGTGGAGTCTACAGAGAGACCACAGACTGGCTCCATATCTGGAGACACTCCCCAGATATAGAGACCGCCAGATCCTGAGCTGGTATGGACTCAGTGCCCACAGTCTGGGCATCGAATCTTGCCAGCACTGACCATCGAATCTATCTGGATTTCAGCTCCATGAAAGAGGAAGAGAAAACATTTATTCTGATGGGGAAAGAAGAAAGTACTTTGGAGAGAGCAGCGCAGTATGTGAGAGCGGGGGAGAGAGCAGCACAGTATGTCAGAGCGGGGGAGAGCAGCGCAGTATGTGAGAGCGGGGGAGAGAGCAGCACAGTATGTGAGCATGGGGGAGAGAACAGCGCAGTATGAGAGAGCAGCGCAGTACGAAAGAGCGGAGGAGAGCAGCGCAGTACGTGAGAGCGGGGGAGAGAGCAGCGCAGTATGTGAGAGCAGGGGAGAGAGCAGCGCAGTATGTGAGCATGGGGGAGAGAACAGCGCAGTATAAGAGAGCAGCGCAGTACGAAAGAGCGGAGGAGAGCAGCGCAGTACGTGAGAGCGGGGGAGAGAGCAGCGCAGTATGTGAGAGCAGGGGAGAGAGCAGCGCAGTATGTGAGCATGGGGGAGAGAACAGCGCAGTATGAGAGAGCAGCGCAGTACGAAAGAGCGGAGGAGAGCAGCGCAGTATGTGTGAGCGGGGGGGAGAGAGCAGCGCAAAATGTGAGAGCGGGGGAGAGAGCAGCACAGTATGTCAGAGCGGGGGAGAGCAGCGCAGTATGTGAGAGCGGGGGAGAGAGCAGCGCAGTATGTGAGCATGGGGGAGAGAACAGCGCAGTATGAGAGAGCAGCGCAGTACGTAAGAGCGGAGGAGAGCAGCGCAGTATGTGAGAGCGGGGGAGAGAGCAGCGCAGTATGTGAGCATGGGGGTGAGAGCAGCACAATATGTGAGGCGTGGGAGAGCAGCACAGTATGAGAGAGTGGGGGAGAGAGCAGCGCAGTATGTAAGAGCGGGGGGAGAGAGCAGTGCAGTATGTGAGAGCGGGGGAGAGAGCAGTGCAGTATGTGAGCATGGGGGAGAGAGCAGCACAATATGTGAGGCGGGGGAGAGAGCAGCACAGTATGTGAGAGCGGGGGAGACAGCAGCGCAATATGTGAGCATGGGGGAATGGGGGAGAGAGCAGTGCAGTATGTGAGAGCGGGGGAGAGAGCAGCGCAGTATGTGAGCATGGGGGAGAGCAGCACAGTATGTGAGAGTGGGGGAGAGAGCAGCGCAGTATGTAAGAGCGGAGGAGAGAGCAGTGCAGTATGTGAGAGCGGAGGAGAGAGCAGCGCAGTATGTAAGAGCGGAGGAGAGCAGCGCAGTATGTAAGAGCGGAGGAGAGCGGAATAGATAGATAACAGATAGATAATAGATAATAATTTTATTTCTTAAGCGCCAACATATTCCGCATAACTTTACATTATAGAGGGGACTTGTACAGACAATAGACATTACAGCATAGCAATAAACACATAAATCATAACAGATACCAAAAGGAATGAGGGCCCTCCTCACAAGCTTACAATCTATAAGGGAAAGGGGAGACACGAAAGGTGGATGGTAACAATTGCTTTTATTGTTTGGACCAGGCATAGTGTAAGAATCGGGTGTTCCTGTTGCTGCATGAACCAGTTAACAGTCTAAATATGTAACAGTACAGACACAGAGGGCTATTAGATGCATAAAGCATGTGAGAACATGATGCCAGGAACCTGGTTATGGTAAAAAAAATTTTGAATGAGCCACACAGGGATATTTAGGTTAATGCGTTGAGGCGATAGGCCTGTCTCAACAAATGCGTTTTTAGGGCACGCTTAAAGCTGTGAGGATTAATCGTATTAACCTGGGTAGTGCATTACAAAGAATTGGCGCAGCATGAGACGGGAGTGGGAGGTTCTGATTATTAAGGATGTTAACCTCAGGTCATCAGCAGAATGGAGGGCACGGCTAGGGTGGTAGGCTGACACAAGGGAGGAGATGTAGGGTGGTGCTGAGCCATGGAGTGCTGTGTGGGTGAGGGTAATAAGTTTATACTGAATTCTGGAGTGGATGGGTAGCCAGTGTAATGACTGGCACAAGGTAGAGGCATCGGTATAACGATTGGTGAGGAATATGATCCTGGCTGCAGCATTCATTGGAGGGGGGAGAGTTTGGTAAGAGGGAGACAGATTAGTAGAGAGTTTCAATAGTCCAGACGAGAATGAAAAAGAGAAACAGTAAGAGTTTTTGCAGAGTCGAAAGTAAGAAAAGGTCGAATTCTAGAAATGTTTTTGAGGTGCAGATAACAAAAGCGAGCCAGTGATCGGATCTGGGGGGCAAAGGAAAGCTCGGAGTCAAGTATGACCCCAAGACAGCGGGCATGTTGCTGGGAAGTAATGGTGGAACCACACAGATAATAGATAGATAATAGATAATGGATAGACGATAGATAGATAACAGATAGATAATAGAAAGATAAATAGATAGATCCCAAAAATTGAAGGCAGCACCCAGTAGGTAAAGATTCGCGTGCAGTTTAATGGCCCATGTGCCATTAAACTGCACGTGAATCTTTACCTACTGGGTGCTGCCTTCAATTTTTGGGATTTATTTACAAGGTTTGGTACATGGCTGGGAGGCTTTTACACCAAACAATCTTTTTTGTTCTGCTTTTTGTCTTTCTTTTTTAGATAGATAGATAGCTAGATAGGTCAAATTAAGGGGGACTTCAAGCAAAATATCATTTTCTCCAGTGGACAAACCCTATCACCGTTTTCAGTTGATATTTCTGATCACTTTAGCGGCCCCTACATACACACATTGCAGTATAATTATAACCTCACACCTCTCCATGCATTTGTTGTACAGTGTGAATGTGACTCGTTAGCCAAGAACAAGGTTCGGGGCTGTTCCGCACATTCCCCGAGCTCCAGATGTTCTATAAAGAATATCACATATCTCCACGCTTAGAAATGAAATCCAAGCATCACCCTGGAGAAAGGAGCGGTTCTGCTGAGGCGCATAGTCCAGGACGCGCACAAGATAGGATTTCCTAGTAAATTCCTCGTAAGGAAACCCTTCAGGTTTATACACAGTAAAGAACCCAGGAGGAGAGTCTGCCCCCGGCAAAAGGAGAAGTCTAAGTAACAAAACAACAAGTGTTCAGATATCTGACCTCACATACCTGAAATACTAGGAACATGCGGAGATATTCTTCTGGATAGATAGATAGATAGATAGATAGATAGATAGATTCACAAAAATGGAAGCAGCACACCATAATAGAGTTAATCCATGTGCAGCTTAATTGCCCCTCTAGATAGATAATAGATAAATAGATAGATAGATAATAGATAACAGATAGATAGATAGATAGATAGATGTAGATAATGGATAGGTAAATAGAGAGATAGATAATACAGTAGATAGATAATAGATAAATAGATATTAATAGATAGATAGCTAGATAATAGTTAGATAATAGACATAGATAATAGATAGATAGATAGATAGATAGATAGATAGATAGATAGATAGAAAATAGATAGTTAGATTGCTGGATTACTGCTTTGCACACTCTTGGCATTCTCTTGATGAGCTTCAAGAGGTAGTCACCGGAAATGGTTTTCACTTCACAGGTGTGCCCTGTCAGGTTTAATAAGTGGGATTTCTTGCCTTCTAAATGGGGTTGGGACCATCAGTTGTGTTGTGCAGAAGTCTGGTGGATGCACAGCTGATAGTCCTACTGAATAGACTGTTAGAATTTGTATTATGGCAAGAAAAAAGCAGCTGAGTAAAGAAAAACGAGTGGCCATCATTACTTTAAGAAATGAAGGTCAGTCAGTCCGAAAAATTGGGAAAACTTTGAAAGTGTCCCCAAGTGCAGTGGCAAAAACCATCAAGCGCTACAAAGAAACTGGCTCACATGAGGACCGCCCCAGGAAAGGAAGACCAAGAGTCACCTCTGCTGCGGAGGATAAGTTCATCCAGGTCACCAGCCTCAGAAATCGCAGGTTAACAGCAGCTCAGATTAGAGACCAGGTCAATGCCACACAGAGTTCTAGCAGCAGACACATCTCTACAACAACTGTTAAGAGGAGACTTTGTGCAGCAGGCCTTCATGGTAAAATAGCTGCTAGGAAACCACTGCTAAGGACAGGCAACAAGCAGGAGAGACTTGTTTGGGCTAAAGAACACAAGGAATGGACATTAGACCAGTGGAAATCTGTGCTTTGGTCTGATGAGTCCAAATTTGAGATCTTTGGTTCCAACCACCGTGTCTTTGTGTGACGCAGAAAAGGTGAACGAATGGACTCTACATGCCTGGTTCCCACCATGAAGCATGGAGGAGGAGGTGTGATGGTGTGGGGGTGCTTTGCTGGTGACACTGTTGGGGATTTATTCAAAACTGAAGGCATACTGAACCAGCATGGCTACCACAGCATCTTGCAGCGGCATGCTATTCCATCGGGTTTGCGTTTAGTTGGACCATCATTTATTATTCAACAGGAAAATGACCCCAAACACACCTCCAGGCTGTGTAAGGGCTATTTGACCAAGAACGAGAGTGATGGGTGCTACGCCAGATGACCTGGCCTCCACAGTCACCAGACCTGAACCCAATCGAGATGGTTTGGGGTGAGCTGGATCGCAGAGTGAAGGCAAAAGGGCCAACAAGTGCTAAGCATCTCTGGGAACTCCTTCAAGACTGTTGGAAGACCATTTCTGGTGACTACCTCTTGAAGCTCATCAAGAGAATGCCAAGAGTGTGCAAAGCAGTAATCAAAGCAAAAGGTGGCTACTTTGAAGAACCTAGAATATAAGACATATTTTCATTTGTTTCACACTTTTTTGTTAATTATATAATTCCACATGTGTTAATTCATTGTTTTGATGCCTTCAGAGTGAATCTACTATTTTCATAGTCATGAAAATAAAGAAAACTCTTTGAATGAGAAGGTGTGTCCAAACTTTTGGTCTGTACTGTAGATAATAGATAGTAGATAGATAGATAATAGATAGATAATAGATGATAGATATATAATAGATATATAGATAATAGATAGATACATAATAGATAATAGATAGATGATCGATAGATTATAGATAGATTATAGATAATAGATAGATGGATAATAGATAGATGATAGATAATAGATAGATAATAGATAGATAACAGATAGATAATAGATAGATAGATGATAGATAGAAAATAGACAGATACGATAGATATAGCTGCTATTGAACTGAACATTTGTATTGAAAAAGCTCCCCCTAGTGGTGGCAGCAGGAAGCCAGATATGTATGCTTTACCTCTTTGTCTGTACTGGAGTTTGGAGATGTCACCAGCAGGGGGCGTTTGTGTGTTACCATATATTTTTGGGTGGATCACCTTGGTAATGCATTCTGCCATAGAGGTGCAGTATGGGCCCCAGCAGTCTATGGGCATAATGTTATGGATTCAATGCTGATTAGATTTGCGCTCGGATACTTGGCGGTCCCGCCACCGCTGTCTTTGATTTGTTACAAGCCGTCTCAGCTCCGTTTATGTCAAATGCTGCGAGGCAGGACAAATCAATCCCATATGCCCTGATATTTGCCTTAAAAAATAGCAGACATGATCCGCAGCCATGCTGGAGGGAGGAGAACACTGGATGCTTTGAAGTTCAGCAGCGGATTAGACGCCCCGTCGAAAAGTGTCGTGTCCCATTATAATAATGCGGGACGTCCATAGACGCGGTTCCTCTAACCACAACCTGCTACGACAAGCAAATGGAGTCTGATCAGCGGCTTTTAGGAAACACAATCTCATCAATCATCCCACGGAAAAACAGAACTCCCATCCTGAAGAGGCTGATAACTGGGGACCATAGCTGAAACTCAACTCGAAGCTGCATTATACATTTACCGTCCCTTTAACTGCTACTACAGCAAACTAGAACTTCCCAATGATTCCTGCCATTATCGGTATCTTGTCTTGTTCCAATATCGTTCATTGCCCTATGATCTGTATAGATACAGGACTTCTTCAAACACGTAGCTATAAACTATCACAATTTTAAAAACTGCACAGAGTATATAAGCAACCCCTAAGGAAGGCAATATTGATTTTGAATCTGTCTTTACCATAGGGTGAGGGGTGATTTTTTTTTTTTTTTGGAGGGGGGGGGGTAGTTCCCCTTTAAATCTTTTCTTCTTTTTTTCACTCAATGTTTTTCACATTTTTTTTTTTTAACAGATCAGTTTTTTGTGTCTTTGTTTTCCGGGTTCCTTAGATACATACATAAACAAGGAAACAGCTCGATATAAAACGTTTAAATTATAAATATAAATTGTTTTTCTTTTTTTCTTTGTTTTTTAATTTTTGTTATTATTGGAGATAAACACGTTAACGCAAGTTAGACTTTGTATAAACCTGTCTGTTCTTTTCTTTTCTTTTTTTTTTTAAATCTTTTTTATTTATTTTTTTTTTTTTCATCATTTTTGGACTTTACTAGATATAGGATACAAACATGCAAACAACTTTACAAATGAAGACCTTGCATACATTAAAGAGGTTTTTTTTAATTTGTTAATTCCCCTTTAAAAGTTTTTAATAACTTTTGGACACTTTGGAAACTAGAGTTAGTTACTTTCTGATTTCTGCCTACTAGTTTCCTAGATACAACATGGAAACAAATTTACCAATGAAGACCTTGTATACAATCAGGAGTTGTTGTTTTTTTTGCCTGTTTGTTTTCATAGCGTCAGTTTTGTGCCACCCCTTATTATGGAAATGCTGATTGTTATCCAAGTTTCCTAGATAGTGATGTATGAATGCAACAGCTTGAGATTACAGGATAAAGACCTTGTATATACTGAAGGGTGTTTTTTGTTTTCTGTTAATTCCCCTTTAAATATTTTTTTCCTAATGTTTTCACCCATGTTTTTCATATTTTTTTTTTGCTATTTTGGGACATGGAGCACATTGCCAGTTACTCGTCACCTTGCGCTACTGTCTTGAAGGGCGCTGATGTAACTCAAGCAGATCCTGTCAATTTTCCACATCAGTTTACAAAAATGAAATCAAATGTCAGGCGGCCGTGCGCTCCTACTGTTTTCATCAACGTCCCCAAATGTCTGCACAAAAAAAAATACCCAGAAAGATCAGCCGAGCAGGAAAACCGTATGAAAATGTCATCTCAAACAAGATGCTCAATTCAGATTTACAGATGCAGCAGAGCTGCGATTGTTATATGTAGCGGAAGTTGTAGTGCTCATTGTGACAGGTGTAGCAGAGATAAGTTTTACAGAAATGACAAAGAAGTCGCTAAAATGTAGCAGAGCCAGTGGGGTTATTGCTTATAGAGTAGCAGAGGTGGAAAACTAGGAAAATGCTAAATGTAGCAGACCTGAGTTTGTCTCTGTGTTTGTTAAAGTGCCCAAATGATCTGTTGCAGAAGAACTGCACAGCTCCACTATATCTGCAGGAAACAATGGACACATGCAAACTAGGTTCAATTGGATGTGATAAGTAAGAATAAATGTTGGGCATCCATATTACTGCGACAGAACTCGTACCTAGATAGATAGATAGATAGATAATAGATAGATAGATAAAAGATAGATGATAGATAGATATATGATAGATAGATGATAGATAGATAGATATATGATAGATAGAGAATAGATAGATGACAGAGAATAGATAGATAGATAAAAGATAGATGATAGATAGATATATGATAGATAGATGATAGAGAATAGATAGATAAAAGATAATGATAGATAGAGAATAGATAGATGATAGATAGATAGATAGAAAGATAAAGAATAGATAGATGATAAATAGATAATAGATAGATAGATAATTAATAGATAGATAGACAGATAATAGATAGAGGATAGATAGATAATAGATAGATGATAGATAGATAGATAAATGGATAGATACAGTTGAAACCAGAAGTTTCCATACGCTATATAAAAAGACACATCTGCATGTTTTTCTCAATATGTGACTACCATAATTATTAATATTTGCCAAATGCGAGAGAGAGAATGTTTTACGGCATTTTTATTACTTACTGAAAAGTCAAAAGTTTACATACACTGAGATTACTTTGCCTTTAAACAATTCTGGACGGCCCATATGATGATGTCTTGTGTTTGGAAGCTTCCATTTTTTGGCAACATTTGAGTTAATTAGAGACACACCTGTGGATGTATTTTAATGCACACCTGAAACACACTGCTTCTTTGTGTAGCATCATGGGAAAGTCTCAAGAAATTAGCCAAGATATCAGGAAGAGAATTGTGGACTTGCACAAGTCTGGCTCATCCTTGGGTACAATTTCAAGATACCTGAAGGTGCCGCGTTCATCTGTGCAAACAATTATACGCAAGTAAAAACAAGAGGGGAATGTCCAGCCATCATACCGCTCAGGAAAGAGACGAGTTCTGTATCCCAGAGATGAACATGCTTTGGTCTGACATGTGCATATCAACCCAAGGACAAAAGTAAAAGACCTTGTGAAGGTGATTGTGAAAGCTGGTAAGACTGTGTCAATATCCACAGTGAAACGAGGACTGTTTCAATATGGGCTGAAAGGCCACTCTGCCAGGATGAAGCCATTACTCCAAAAGAAACATAAAAAAGCCAGATTAATGTTTGCAAATGCACACAGGAACAACAACCTTAATTTTTGGAGACATGTACTGCAGTCTGATGAAACTAAAATTGAACTTTTTGGGCATAATGACCATCGTTATGTTTGGAGAAAAAGGGAGAAGTCTGGAAGCCTAAGAACACCATCCCAACTGTGAAACATGGGGGAGGCAGCATCATGTTTTGGGGTTGTTTTGCTGTAGGAGGGACTGGTGCACTTCACAAAATAGATGGCATCATGAGAAAAGAAGATTATGCGGCAAAACTGAAGCAACATCTCAAGACATCAGCCGGGAAATTAAAGCTTGGAGGGAAATCGATCTCCCAAATGGACAATGACCAGAAGCATACTGCCAACACAATGGTAACAAAGTGGCTTCAGGATAACAAAGTCAATGATTTGGAGTGGCCATCACAAAGCCCTGAACTCAATCCTATTGAAAATTTATGGGCAAAGCTGAAAAGGCCGATGCAAGCAAGGCGACCTTATAAACCTGGACCAGTTACACCAGTGTTGTCAGGACGAATGCGCCCACATTCCAACCAACTATTGTGAGAAGCTTGTGGAAGGAGATCCCAAACGTCTAACCCAAGTCATTCAGTTTAAGGGCAATGGTAGCAAATACTAATGAAATAGATGGAAACTTTTGACTTTGCAGGACAGATACCCCATTAGGGTCCCAACTTTCCATTTACAAAGTGAACTATTTTGCTCCAAAAAGATAACGCTCTCACCTCTGCTACATCTGTAAAGTAATTAAGAAATGCGGAATGGATCTCTATACATCGACTACCTGATTATTACTGACTCTTTGACAAGGCAAAGATCACATTTATAAGAAGTGAACCAGTTCGGCTCTGCTACATCTGTAATGATATAATAGCTTTGCTGTGTGCTGCGTCTGTCGGGTCATCAGATAGGCCGCCCCCTTGGCAGATCTTATCGTGTCCGCACATTTGGGGAGCCTGGCAGGATGTATGGAACACGACACAATGGCGGTTTCTAATTAACACATGGTGGTAACCAGTATGGTGCTATTTCCCAGTGCCGCTTTAGTGCCCAGTAACCCCTCACGGCTGACTGGTCATACTTCCAAACAAGAACTGATACATCCAATGTCAAAGGCTCCTGACCGTCACCGCACAATTACCGAGAAGACGAAAACAGATGGGAAGCCATGAAATCTGATAGGGATACAGCAGTGCTGCTCCAGCGCTCCCACTGCCCATATGGCATCATTTATACTCATCCCTGGTGCTAACAAAACAGGATGCGGATCCCCTCTGCCCATTCACTTAAACCCTCAGTAAGACCCTGCCCTGGGGCTGAGGGGGGCGAATTTCCTATGTTAACCATGATTTAAAGGGACAAGAAGATCATACGATAGAGAAAGTGGAAGCATCCATGGCATAAATGTCTCCGACAACCAAAATAGAACAATACACAGACTGAAATGCTAAAAACTGCTTTTCCGGTGTCTTTGATCAGTATCTGTGGTAAATAATAAATTATAATACACCTGACATTTTATACTAGCTATGTTATTTAAGGGCTGGTATCTAATGAGTAGAAAAGAAGAGACTGGCTCGGAGGCAGCTTCCAGCAGCAGAAACCTTCCCTCTATGCTTTGCTTTCAATGAGAGAAAAGTCACACCTCCTTACTTAAACACTGCCCCTGAGGGAATGTGTACATAAGCCCTGCCCCTCAGGGAATGTGTACATAAGCCCTGCCCCTCAGGGAATGTGTACATAAGCCCTGCCTCTCAGGGAATGTGCACCTAAGTCCTGCTCCTGAGGGAATGTGCACCTAAGTCCTGCCCCTCAGGGATTGTGTACATCAGCCCTGCCCCTGAGGGAATGTGTATATAAACCCTGCCCCTGAGGGAATGTGTACATAAGCCCTGCCTCTCAGGGAATGCGTGTATAAACCCTGCCCCTGAGGGAATGTGTACATAAGCTCTGCCTCTCAGGGAATGCGTGTATAAACCCTGCCCCTGAGGGAATGTGTACTTAAGTCCTGCCCCTCAGGGAATGTGTACATAAGCCCTGCCCCTCAGGGAATGTGTACAGAAGCCCTGCCCCTGAGAGAATGTGTACATAAGCCCTGCCCCTCAGAAAATGTGTAAATAAGCCCTGCCCCTGAGGGAATGTGTACATAAGCCCTGCCCCTGAGGAAATGTGTACATAAGCCCTGCCCCTCAGAGAATGTGTACTGTTGTGAGTTCATTTTTCCCTTCACCATTGAGGTCTGATGAACTCCTTCCTCTGGTGAAGGAAGGTAGTGAGGCTGATTACCAAACACCTGGGCAGCTAGATGATGACTGGGTGGCTGGAATTGAGGACTGGATATAAGGCAGCCAACGCCCTTCTGCCTTGCTGGTGATCCTGCTGGATTCTTGGAGACCAGTCTGATTCCTGCGTCTCAAAGCTAAGTTTTTCTGCTCTGCTTTGTACTCTTCAGTTTTGTTTTTGTTTTGCCTTGTTTTTTGGGAGTTCTGCCGTCCCCGGCCGAGGGTGAGCTGAATTCCATTTTTGTCTCTGATCTGTTGATCTTTTGCTCTGTCTTCAGAATATACCTGAGTGCTGATATAGTCTTTTGAAGCCTAGCGACTTCAGGGCCTGTTTTTCCTATCAGTCGGTTGGCTCATTTTGATAGGGTTTTTGCGGATGGCAGACAGCAGCTTTCCTATCCTGTCCTATGTAGTTAGCTTGGGCCCCATCATTTGCTCAGCCTATCTTTCTATCTGTGTTAGTGTTTTCATCTTGCTTCACCGTCATTATATGTTGGGGGCTGCCTATTGCTTTGGGGTCTGCTCTGGGGCAGTTTAGTTTTTCCCCTTTCTGTCTTTAGGCTATATAGTTCTCCGGCTGTGATCGAGGGGTCTAGGGCACCGTAGGAACCCCCCACGGCTACTGCTAGTTGTTGTGGATAGGTTCAGGGGTCTGCAATCCGATAGCTGCCAACCTCTCTGGTTTTTCTGGACTTAGCTAGTATTTTGTTTTTTCCTCCTTCGGTGACTCATCATAACAGTGTACATAAGCCCTGCCTCTGAGGGATTGTCTAGATAAGCCCTGCCCCTGAGGGAATGTGTAAATAAGCCCTGCCTCTTTTTGAATGTGTACATAAGCCCTGCCTCTCTTTGAATGTGTACATAAGCCCAGTCCCTAAGGGAAGGTGTACATAAGCCCTGCCCCTCACAGAATGTGTACATAAGCCCTGCCCCTGAGGAGCAGTGGAGGAAGTGACCACTTGTTTTCTTTACCATACTTCCATAAAATCAATTTGTTCTACGACAATGAGAAAGAGACAGAAAACAACAAAGTGAGGCAAAGAGAGAAAGAAAATAAGAAAGAAAGAGAAAATAAAGACGAAAGCAAGAAAGAGAAAAGAAGGAAGGGAGGGATAGAGAGAGAAAGTATAAAGGAAAGTAAGTGAAGAGAATGGAGAGAGAAAAAGTGAAAGGAAGCAAGGAAGATTAAGAAAGGATGCAAAGAAGAAATAGAGAGAGGAAAGAAGCAAGGAAAGAAAGACAGAAAAAAGAAAGAGAGAAAAGAAGGAAAGGATAGAGAGAAAGTAATTAATAAAGCAAGATAGAGAGAAAAGAATGAAGGAAGACAGAGAGAGAACGGAAGCAATGAAGAAAGGAAGAGAGAAAAAAGAAAGGAAATAAAGAAGAGAAGAAAGCAAGAAACAAAGAAAGAGAGAGCAAGAGAAAATAAGGAAGTGAGAGAGTGGAAGCAAGTAAGAAAGTATAAAGAAAAGAAAGTGAAGAGAAGAGAGAGAGTGAAAGAAGAAAGGGAGAGAGAAAAGAGATAGAGATAGAGGAAGGAAGCAAGTTACAAAGAAATCAAGAGAGAAAAGGAAAGAAAGAAGAAATAAAGAGAAAAAGGAAGGAAAGAACAAAGAAAGAGAGAGAAAATAAGGAAAGGAAAGGGAGAGAGAAAGGAAGCAAGGAGCAAGGAAGAAAGAGAAAGGAATTAATAAAGAAAGAGACAAAAAAAGGAAGGCAAGGGAGAGAGAAAAAGATGAATGAGATGAAGATAGATAATAGTTAATAGATAGATAATAGATAGATATTAGATATATAGATACATATATATAGATATTAGATAGATAGGTATAGATAATAGATAGATATTAGATACATAGATACATATATAGATAGATATTAGATAGATAGATAGATAATAGATAGATAGATAATAGATAGATAGATAGATAGATAGATAGATAGATAGATAGATAGATAGATAGGCAGCCAAACGTTTTGAGACGGACACATATTTTGCTTTTTACAGTTTGCTGCTTCAGGTTTTATTGTGGCACTTTGCTTGAACACCATATTGTTATGACGAGATATCAGATGAATTGCTCAGTCGTTCCTTGTCATGAAAATTAACTTACCGTAATCACAAAAACCCCATTTCCAGTGATTTTCAGCCCGACCACAAAATGACCTGCCGACATCATCTAATGCAGCTCAGTAGAAAGTGTTAGAGGACACCTGACAGGCGATATATGCTCCGGCATTTCAGAGAATGCGTATGTACTGTAAAGATCCAGCACTGCTAGAGATGATTGACAGGTGTCACTCTATGTGCACACGAAATTGAGACCTGGCAATCACATGCAGGGTCTCGAGAAAGGATCTTCAAATTATATTTTATCAGAAACTCCAGAGCATTTCAGAGAATAACATCGTGCAGCCAGGGTGCGATTCATGCCGCCTGCTGTTTGGGCAGCATTAACCTCCCGACAGGTTTCCTTTAACTAGGACAAGGCAGCTGCTATCACTCTGCCATGCTGACTGAATTATAAGAGCAGCCTGGTTGCTGTTGTGAGGGAGCGCCAGGGCCATAGTCGTGGCTGAGATCATCAGGTCTTGCGCACCCTGGTCTCCCATCACATGCAAATAACGTCCTATTGTTAGGGTGCTTGCCTCTTTACTCTCTGCACCGTTAGGGCCTTCTCTCCATTGCTTTCGATCCCCTCCGGTCGCTTGTGTACAGAGACACAGTCCAGTTGAAACTTGAAACGTAAAACTTTACTTTCTTCTGTACACAGCACATCCTTTTCAGACACAGCATTTGTATAGGGTTTCAAACAGCTCACATACACCACTTTCCCTGCACTATTTCCTTAGTCCCTCGGTACGTGCCCGGGTCGTACCGGCTATTGCAGTAATGCAGCGTCCTCCCTGTTCAGACTCATTGTGCTTGGGGGGTTCCCTCGTCCGTTTAGCCCTGGATCTGAGGGCATCAGCCCATGCGATGATCTGCCACATGATGATCGACCTGCATCCCTGTACTGTTCAGGACCTCTTCTCTCACTTCTGCTCCACCACTGATGTAGCCTGTGCTGATTCAGCTGTACTTCTAACCACTGGGACCTGGATGGCTGGGTCCCCCGCTTATAACGTTGCGGAGCTACTGGGTAGCTCAGTCTCTAAGCCCACCCGAGCTGTTCGGGCTCCCTAGCCCTTTCTCCTGCTATCCAGGAACTGTTCCTGACTTACTCCCCAGCTAACTCCTCCTATGTTAACTACTTACTGGGCTACTGCTACAAACTACGCTGTGCCCCCTCTAGTGGCTAAACTGAGGCACTGCACTCTCCTTATGTTAACCATCTTATACATAGCAGAACACGTATATACATATATACAGCTATACACAAAGGAAGGTTTTACAATAAGGGGGTACTTACATTAAGGAAGGGAGTGGAGTATCACATGGTCCGGGTACACCCCTTACACGATAATAGGAGGGCTGGTGCTTGAACTCATTATCTACTTCTGTAAACATGGTTACCTCCCAGGAAATACATGCATTCATCATTATTTGGCATCAAAAAGGGCTTTACAGACAAAATCAACCATTTGTCAAATCAACAAGATGTCATGTCCGCCATGTCTGCCATGTCTGTTTTGTCTCAAGAACTCCTGGAGCGATGTGCATGCGCACATCTTGTCTGCTATCCTGCTTGTTCCCTAGAGCAGTGTGCACACTCACCTCATGTCTGCTGAGCTGCAAGATGCCTGTGTTTCTGCTTTGCCTTCTGTGATCTTCTCGTCATGTCTGAAACCTTGATCATGTGACGTTTCCTAAGATCCTGCACTATCTGGTTCTGCAATCATCTCTTCATATCTGAAACTCTGATCATGTGACCTTTCCTAGGATCCTGCACTGTCTGGTTCTGCAATCATCTTGTCATGTCTAGAATCCCTGATCATGTGTCCTTCCTAGGATCCTGCACTGTCTGGTTCTGCAATCATCTCATGTCTAGAATCCCTGATCATGTGTCCTTCCTAGGATCCTGCACTGTCTGGTTCGGTGATCATCTCGTCATGTCTGAAACCCTGATCATGTGACTGCGCTCTGTGATCCTGTAGTATCTGAACTAGGACGTTCTCCCCTGCTCCTGACCCGGAAGAGGAGGTGCTGTGCCCTATATCAGACCTCCCCTTCCTATGCTCAGGGCCTGAGTATTGTGTTGCTTCTCTGCATGGCTGCTTGGTCTGTGGGGCGCTCCCTCTATTCTGTGCCCTTGCACCTAGCTCTGTAGTGCGTCTCTGCACACGCTCCGTGCTCATATTCCGTCTCGTCTCGTGCCTTGTCTAGTGTTTGTCCTTCGTGCCATGTTTTGTGTTTGCCTTGTAGTCCTTGTTTGCTCTGATTCTGTTCCGTGTTTCTTTCCATGTTTCCTGTCTCGCTTTGCTTTGTGGCTTCAGGTACCCTGCCTCTGTGCCCAGTCCCTGACGTGTCTCCTTATACGTGCAGGCCCCCGTCTCTGTGCCCTGTCCCTGACGTGTCTCCTTACACGTGCAGGCCCCCATCTCTGTACCCTGTCCCTGATGTGTCTCCCTACATGTGCAGGCCCCCGTCTCTGTACCCTGTCCCTGATGTGTCTCCCTACACGTGCAGGCCTCAGTCTCTGTACCCTGTCCCTGATGTGTCTCCCTACGCGTGCAGGCCTCCGCTCTGAACCTCTCCTTGGCGTGTCTCTACACGTGCAGGCCTCCGCTCTGAACCTCTCCCTGGCGTGTCTCTACACGTGCAGGCCTTACTCTGTACCCTGTCTAGTCCCAAGGTTCTCCCTTGGTCCGGCTCTGGGCTTCGGCCTACGCTCCGCTGCTAGACTGTCCCTGTCCCTGGCATGCTCTCTGCATGCGCATGTCTCTGCCTCGTTCTTTGTCTTTTCCTGATGTTTCGTGCGCTCTTGCACTTTTCATACTAGGCTTTGCCGTGCGGTATCGCACGCGTCTCTGTCCTGTACCTTTGCCTAGCCCTGCCTTGTGGCTCCGTGCATGTGCCTGGTCGCCTGTGCCTGCCTGGTGTGCCTCAGCCGTGCCGCCTCTAGTCGTGCCCGCCTGCAACTGCCATCGTCGGTACCACCTGCCAGTGCCCCAGCTGTGGTCTCCGTGCTCTCTTGCACGCATGCTGGTTCTCGCACTGTGCCTTTTCGTGCTACTCTTGCACAAAGCCTTTTGCCTCTTTTGCTCTGCTCTTAACCCTAGTTTGCCTGCCGGATTCCATAACCTGCCGACCGCTGCCAGAGGTCCGGACCTAGATGACTGCGGCCTGATGTCCGGAGCAGATGTCCGTAGCCAGATACCTGGACCCTGTCGGTCGATGCCAGTACCTCGGTTTCCGATGCCATTGTACCTGTCCCTGGCGTGCCCTCGCACGCGCAGGCCACCGTCCTTGTGTCTCTCCCTGGCGTGCCCTCGCACGCGCAGGCCACCGTCCTTGTGTCTCTCCCTGGCGTGCCCCTTGGCATGCGCAGGCCTCGTCCTGTGAACCCGAACCTGGCGTGTCCGTCGACACGCATCATGTCGTTAACCCTGTCTTGTTTCCTTGCATGGAACCCTGGCTGACTCTCGGATGTCCGGATCCTGATGATTGCCTACAGAGCTTCAGAATCTGATGTCCCGGTTTATCTTCGCTTGCTGTCCGGAGTCTGATGTCATCGTGCCTCCGCCTTCCATCTGCACGTACCATGATTGGACCTTGGCGTGCCCTTGCACGCACTTTGCTATGTTGTCCCTGTTCTGGTTATGTTTTTACCTGATGTTATCCCTGAAGCCTTCCTTAAATGAAGTTTCTTTGAACTAACGTCTCGTCTCGCCTTGTCTTGTTTCCCTGAGCCGGCCGTCTGGTCCAGCTGCCGTGGTGGCTCACCTCCTTGGTCTTGCCCCTGACACTCCCTGTATAGGGGGTGGTTCTCACTAGGTTAGTTCGCCCTAGGTGGATGGGTGCCACGGCCCAGAGGGTCCACCCATTCAAAGAAGAAACGACTCAGTGTAAGCTGCCGCTCGTCACACAAGAACTTCAAAGAGAGAAGTTCAATTGCTGCAAAGAAGTCTTCAGGGTGAACAAGAAATGCCAGCAAGTGCCAGGACCGTCGTCTAAAGAAGATTCAGCTATGGGATCGGTACAACACCAGTGCAGAGCTTGTTCAGAAATAGCGGCAGGCAGGAGTCAGTGCATCTGCTCGCACAGTGAAAAGGCTTTTGAAGGCTGCCTGGTGTCAGAAAGGGCAGCAAAGAAGCTACTTATCTCTAATAAAAGCATGATCAAAGACTGACATTGTGCAGGAAGTACAGGTATTGGACTGCAGAGGACTGGGGGAAAGTGATTTTCTCAGATGAATTCCCCTTTGGACTGTTTGGGAATTCCGGAAGAATGATTGTCTCGAGAAGAAAAGGTGACGTTGACATGAGACCTGTGCCGTGCCAACAGTACTGGATCCTGAGACCATTCATGTGCTTCTCATACGTGAAGGAGGCCTACCCACAATAGATAGATAGATAAATAGATAAGATAAGATAGATAAATAGGTAGATAGATAGATAGATAGATAGATAGACAGAACACAAGTGTTACTGATTTATGTTAAGCACATTGGCTCCGGTGGGATCGGGGAATGCTCTTCAGTGATGTCTCCCAATAAGGGGAGCGGAGGTATTGACGAGGCGCAGGGGCGGCTGACAGTTATTCGCTGGGCACTTGGAGATGTTATTGGCAGGTGCAGGAATGACTGACAGGAATGAAGGGCGATCACTGACGACCGTAATTAATCACGACTCCCATCCTCCCCCGGGTCCTGGAGGGACAGTGTGACCGGTCAATGACTGTATTACCCATCAACTGTCCTCAGAAAATCTACAAATAATTCACACTTCATGAACACTGCAGCCTTCTGACATACTCTGGGTGTCAATTCCTCACTGGGTTAGCGATAGATAGATAGATAGACAGACAGACAGATAGATAACAGAGAGATAATAGACAGATAACAGATAGATAGATAGATAGATAGACAGACAGACAGATAGATAATAGATAGATAGACAGACAGATAGATAATAGAGAGATAACAGATAGACAGACAGATAGATAATAGGCGGATAGATAGATAGATAATAGACGTATAAATAGAGAATAGACGGATAGATAAATAGATAGATAATAGATAGATAGATAGATAGATAAATAGATAGATAGTTAGATAATAGACGGATATATGGATAGATAGATAGATAGATAGATAGATAGACTTTCCTTCCAGGACAATCATGGTGGACCTGTAGGACAAGGCTTGCTGTAGAGGACAGGCCTCCTTACTGCCGGCTTCTCACCGCTCGGTGGAGATTTCTGTTTTCCGCCATGGATATTCTCTGTGGATTATCTGCAATGTAAACTCCTATTAAACTTTATGGATCGGATTTCAGCTCTTGTCAGATAACCCTAAACCTAATGTCACCGGGGTCCGGGGGGCATTTACTGAGCTGCCACCATCAGATATTGACGAGGCGGAGGCCTCAATACCTCGCGCCCCTCTCAAGAGCCTAATTCCATTCATAGACAGTCTGACAGTAACCTCAGCTCCCCCCGTCCCTTCTTTTCGGTGGTATATAATGACACAGACAGCACTGCGTGGAGCGGCTAATCTCCGGATTATAGGGGGGATCATGGACACGCAGCCTCTTAAACACATTAGCAAATTCTCAGAGATAATGGTCGTCCAGACAGAAAATGACAGAAATTATCAGTACTCATGTTACGGCGAGACACTCGGGTTCCATTTTCCACAAAAGTGGCATACTATCATGTAAAAATGATTACACATGATCTGCCGTTTTGTGTATGCAGCTCACATGCAGACACACCCCGTGTAGCCTCATTTTACGCTTTGTTATTGTCCCTCTGCCCCTTTTCCTTCTTCTAGTCGTCAGTAAATATTGAGACACATTGCTCTGCAGCAGAGCTGCGGACACAAAACGGCATGAGATGAAAATGCGATTTTTCTTTCCGGAGTTGTGGATACTTTGTACAATGTTGACCTCTCGTCAGGTTCCTGTGATCTCAAGTGTCTCCATCTGTCATTACTACTAATCCTCTTATGAGCCACTTATGTATGTGCGCACACTGAGTATCAGGATACAGAGATTTCTGCATCTCATGGCAGGAAACAAACGCAACATGTGCACACAGCTCAACAGCTGCTCCTGGCCGGACACATACTGAATGTAGGGGGTCTGTGGGAAAGCTGCCCTCTATGGAGCGGCCATAAAGAACGGACCCTATAACTGTCAGGACACATCAATATTTAGGAGCTGCCATATCTCAGATTACAAAGGTTACGACCTTCATGTTAGGACTAATGGGGAACTCTATCCAAAATACCAACTGTCCCAGGAATTGGTCAGAGGTCATCCTGCCCCTTACATAACCACGTCTAATACCACCGCACTATGGAGCAAAGGCTCAAAACAAACAAATCTTCCTGTTGACTGATCCAATTATCGGGCAATTAATATGGTAACTATCAGCAGCACACAGCCCTCAAGACTTTCACTGTGCAAGTACACCTTATTTATGACCGCATTCTAATACACAGGAGCAGTATTATAGTAGTTATATTCTTGTATATAGGGGCAGTATTATAGTAGTTATATTCTTGTACATAGGAGCAGTATTATAGTAGTTATATTCTTGTACATAGGAGCAGTATTATAGTAGTTATATTCTTGTACATAGGAGCAGTATTATAGTAGTTATATTCTTGTACATAGGGGGCAGTATTATAGTAGTTATATTCTTGTACATAGGGGGCAGTATTATAGTAGTTATATTCTTGTACATAGGGGGCAGTATTATAGTAGTTATATTCTTGTACATAGGGGCAGTATTATAGTAGTTATATTCTTGTACATAGGAGCAGTATTATAGTAGTTATATTCTTGTACATAGGGGCAGTATTATAGTAGTTATATTCTTGTACATAGGGGCAGTATTATAGTAGTTATATTCTTGTACATAGGGGGCAGTATTATAGTAGTCATATTCTTGTACATAGGGGCAGTATTATAGTAGTTATATTCTTGTATATAGGAGCAGTATTATAGTAGTTATATTCTTGTACATAGGGGCAGTATTATAGTAGTTATATTCTTGTACATAGGGGGCAGTATTATAGTAGTTATATTCTTGTACATAGGGGCAGTATTATAGTAGTTATATTCTTGTACATAGGGGCAGTATTATAGTAGTTATATTCTTGTACATAGGGGCAGTATTATAGTAGTTATATTCTTGTACATAGGAGCAGTATTATAGTAGTTATATTCTTGTACATAGGGGCAGTATTATAGTAGTTATATTCTTGTACATAGGGGCAGTATTATAGTAGTTATATTCTTGTACATAGGGGGCAGTATTATAGTAGTCATATTCTTGTACATAGGGGCAGTATTATAGTAGTTATATTCTTGTATATAGGAGCAGTATTATAGTAGTTATATTCTTGTACATAGGAGCAGTATTATAGTAGTTATATTCTTGTACATAGGGGCAGTATTATAGTAGTTATATTCTTGTACATAGGGGCAGTATTATAGTAGTTATATTCTTGTATATAGGAGCAGTATTATAGTAGTTATATTCTTGTACATAGGAGCAGTATTATAGTAGTTATATTCTTGTACATAGGGGGCAGTATTATAGTAGTTATATTCTTGTACATAGGGGCAGTATTATAGTAGTTATATTCTTGTATATAGGAGCAGTATTATAGTAGTTATATTCTTGTACATAGGAGCAGTATTATAGTAGTTATATTCTTGTACATAGGGGGCAGTATTATAGTAGTTATATTCTTGTACATAGGGGCAGTATTATAGTAGTTATATTCTTGTACATAGGGGCAGTATTATAGTAGCTATATTCTTGTACATAGGGGCAGTATTATAGTAGTTATATTCTTGTACATAGGAGCAGTATTATAGTAGTTATATTCTTGTACATAGGGGGCAGTATTATAGTAGTCATATTCTTGTACATAGGGGCAGTATTATAGTAGTTATATTCTTGTACATAGGAGCAGTATTATAGTAGTTATATTCTTGTACATAGGGGCAGTATTATAGTAGTTACATTCTTGTACATAGGGGCAGTATTATAGTAGTTATATTCTTGTACATAGGGGCAGTATTATAGTAGTTATATTCTTGTACATAAATATTCTTGTACATAAGGGGCAGTATTATAGTAGTTATATTCTTGTACATAGGGGGCAGTATTATAGTAGTTATATTCTTGTACATAGAAGCAGTATTATAGTAGTTATATTCTTTTACATAAGAGCAGTATTATAGTAGTTATATTCTTGTACATAGGGGGCAGTATTATAGTAGTTATATTCTTGTACATAGGGGGCAGTATTATAGTAGTTATATTCTTGTACATAGGGGGCAGTATTATAGTAGTTATATTCTTGTACATAGGGGCAGTATTATAGTAGTTATATTCTTGTACATAGGGGCAGTATTATAGTAGTTATATTCCTGTACATAGGGGCAGTATTATAGTAGTTATATTCTTGTACATAGGGGCAGTATTATAGTAGTTATATGCTTGTATATAGGAGCAGTATTATAGTAGTTATATTCTTGTACATAGGGGCAGTATTATAGTAGTTATATTCTTGTACATAGGGGCAGTATTATAGTAGTTATATTCTTGTACATAGGGGCAGTATTATAGTAGTCATATTCTTGTACATAGGGGCAGTATTATAGTAGTTATATTCTTGTATATAGGAGCAGTATTATAGTAGTTATATTCTTGTACATAGGAGCAGTATTATAGTAGTTATATTCTTGTACATAGGGGGCAGTATTATAGTAGTTATATTCTTGTACATAGGGGCAGTATTATAGTAGTTATATTCTTGTATATAGGAGCAGTATTATAGTAGTTATATTCTTGTACATAGGGGCAGTATTATAGTAGTTATATTCTTGTATATAGGAGCAGTATTATAGTAGTTATATTCTTGTACATAGGAGCAGTATTATAGTAGTTATATTCTTGTACATAGGGGGCAGTATTATAGTAGTTATATTCTTGTACATAGGGGCAGTATTATAGTAGTTATATTCTTGTACATAGGGGCAGTATTATAGTAGTTATATTCTTGTACATAGGGGCAGTATTATAGTAGTTATATTCTTGTACATAGGAGCAGTATTATAGTAGTTATATTCTTGTACATAGGGGGCAGTATTATAGTAGTTATATTCTTGTACATAGGAGCAGTATTATAGTAGTTATATTCTTGTACATAGGGGGCAGTATTACAGTAGTTATATTCTTGTACATAGGGGCAGTATTATAGTAGTCATATTCTTGTACATAGGGGCAGTATTATAGTAGTTATATTCTTGTACATAGGAGCAGTATTATAGTAGTTATATTCTTGTACATAGGGGCAGTATTATAGTAGTTACATTCTTGTAAATAGGGGCAGTATTATAGTAGTTATATTCTTGTACATAGGGGCAGTATTATAGTAGTTATATTCTTGTACATAAATATTCTTGTACATAAGGGGCAGTATTATAGTAGTTATATTCTTGTACATAGGGGGCACTATTATAGTAGTTATATTCTTGTACATAGAAGCAGTATTATAGTAGTTATATTCTTTTACATAAGAGCAGTATTATAGTAGTTATATTCTTGTACATAGGGGGCAGTATTATAGTAGTTATATTCTTGTACATAGGGACAGTATTATAGTAGTTACATTCTTGTACATAGGGGCAGTATTATAGTAGTTATATTCTTGTACATAGGGGCAGTATTATAGTAGTCATATTCTTGTACATAGGGACAGTATTATAGTAGTTATATTCTTGTACATAGGGGCAGTATTATAGTAGTTATATTCTTGTACATAGGAGCAGTATTATAGTAGTTATATTCTTGTACATAGGGGGCAGTATTATAGTAGTTATATTCTTGTACATAGGGGCAGTATTATAGTAGTTATATTCTTGTACATAGGGGGCAGTATTATAGTAGTTATATTCTTGTACATAGGAGCAGTATTATAGTAGTTATATTCTTGTACATAGGAGCAGTATTATAGTAGTTATATTCTTGTACATAGGGGCAGTATTATAGTAGTTATATTCTTGTACATAGGGGCAGTATTATAGTAGTTATATTCTTGTACATAGGAGCAGTATTATAGTAGTTATATTCTTGTACATAGGAGCAGTATTATAGTAGTTATATTCTTGTACATAGGAGCAGTATTATAGTAGTTATATTCTTGTACTTAGGAGCAGTATTATAGTAGTTATATTCTTGTACATAGGGGGCAGTATTATAGTAGTTATATTCTTGTACATAGGGGCAGCATTATAGTAGTTATATTCTTGTACATAGGGGCAGTATTATAGTAGTTATATTCTTGTACATAGGAGCAGTATTATAGTAGTTATATTCTTGTACATAGGAGCAGTATTATAGTAGTTATATTCTTGTACATAGGGGGCAGTATTATAGTAGTTATATTCTTGTACATAGGGGCAGTATTATAGTAGTCATATTCTTGTACATAGGGGCAGTATTATAGTAGTTATATTCTTGTACATAGGGGCAGTATTATAGTAGTTATATTCTTGTACATAGGAGCAGTATTATAGTAGTTATATTCTTGTACATAGGGGGCAGTATTATAGTAGTTATATTCTTGTACATAGGGGCAGTATTATAGTAGTTATATTCTTGTACATAGGGGGCAGTATTATAGTAGTTATATTCTTGTACATAGGAGCAGCATTATAGTAGTTATATTCTTGTACATAGGAGCAGTATTATAGTAGTTATATTCTTGTACATAGGGGCAGTATTATAGTAGTTATATTCCTGTACATAGGGGCAGTATTATAGTAGTTATATTCTTGTACATAGGAGCAGTATTATAGTAGTTATATTCTTGTACATAGGAGCAGTATTATAGTAGTTATATTCTTGTACATAGGAGCAGTATTATAGTAGTTATATTCTTGTACATAGGAGCAGTATTATAGTAGTTATATTCTTGTACATAGGGGGCAGTATTATAGTAGTTATATTCTTGTACATAGGGGCAGTATTATAGTAGTTATATTCTTGTACATAGGGGCAGTATTATAGTAGTTATATTCTTGTACATAGGAGCAGTATTATAGTAGTTATATTCTTGTACATAGGGGGCAGTATTATAGTAGTTATATTCTTGTACATAGGGGCAGTATTATAGTAGTTATATTCTTGTACATAGGGGGCAGTATTATAGTAGTTATATTCTTGTACATAGGAGCAGTATTATAGTAGTTATATTCTTGTACATAGGAGCAGTATTATAGTAGTTATATTCTTGTATATAGGGGCAGTATTATAGTAGTTATATTCTTGTACATAGGGACAGTATTATAGTAGGTATATTCTTGTACATAGGAGCAGTATTATAGTAGTTACATTCTTGAACATAGGGGCAGTATTATAGTAGTTATATTCTTGTACATAGGGGCAGTATTATAGTAGTTACATTCTTGTACATAGGGGCAGTATTATAGTAGTTACATTCTTGTACATAGGGGCAGTATTATAGTAGTTATATTCTTGTACATAGGGGCAGTATTATAGTAGTTATATTCTTGTACATAGGGGGCAGTATTATAGTAGTTATATTCTTGTACATAGGGGGCAGTATTATAGTAGTTATATTCTTGTACATAGAAGCAGTATTATAGTAGTTATATTCTTTTACATAAGAGCAGTATTATAGTAGTTATATTCTTGTACATAGGGGGCAGTATTATAGTAGTTACATTCTTGTACATAGGGGTAGTATTATAGTAGTTATATTCTTGTACATAGGGGCAGTATTATAGTAGTTATATTCTTGTACATAGGGGCAATGTTATAGTAGTTACATTCTTGTACATAGGGGCAGTATTATAGTAGTTATATTCTTGTACATAGGGGCAATGTTATAGTAGTTACATTCTTGTACATAGGTGGAGTATTACAGCATCATACATTTAACTGCATAAAAGTACGATTAGTTGCAGTGCCCCTTTAATGTAAGCAGAGAAGCCCACCATAACCCCCTTTTGGACACAAAACTTCTGATTGTGACCAGCAGCCATCTGAGACTCATGAACACCTCTCCGGCACATTCTGTAGATCCAGTAAAACACCCAATTGTTATCACATTTTTGGCAACTGAAAAGTAGGAAATAGTGAAAATCCTGCGACTTGAGTTTCAGAAAATGAATCCAGCTTTCCCGCGGCACAATGACAGTATAAAGGATGAATGCGTCCGCTCGCTGCCATTCATACTTGTATCTGTTATTTCTCCGTTTTATCCCCCTTTCTTCAGCTTGTAAAGCCGCTTGGCAGGAACACACAGAGGATCAAACGGTCATAATTATTACAAGACACAGGAAACGTTTCATTCTGCAAACGCTTCAAAACTGAGGTTTCCCTTCACAATTCAGAACAGCTGCTGGAGAAAAGTAAAACCAGAGCCGGACTGTCACATAGTATGGCATCTGACACTTTGAAGGCTTAAAGGGAATGTTCATCTTTTAACATCTAGTTGTTTTACGTCCAGCATTCTGTGCTGATTTCTTTCTCTTCATATCTCTATGTCAGTCAGATGTCCGTATTTCTGACCCAGAGCTCCATATCCTCTGCAACAGAGCTAGAGACGCACAATAAAATCCTGGCTTCCTGAAGCAACCACTAGAGGGAGTCCAGGAGCTGGCTGCATACTGCACATGTACCAGATAGCAGCAAGCTCCTTAGCTCCCCCGTGTGGTGATTGCAGGAAGCCAGATTTGTGTCTGCATGGAAATTAGGAAAGTTGGAGCTCAGTATGAGAACAATCTTACAGTCCCCTCAGCACAAACAACCACGTTCCATATTTAATATTGGTGTCATATTTAGCAAAGGAGTAGTTTAGTTTCTTTGCCTCTGATATCTCTACTCCCCAATATTTTCATCGCTGTTAGATAGGTGTTGAATGATATCTGCACTGAAAACTAATAAGTGCCACAAATAAGACTGTTCCCATGTACTGACAGCATAAAGCGATCTGCACACTATCCACAGCTAAAAAAAAGATTATTAGAAGTTAAAGAACTTTCTAATATACAAAGTTTTATCTATTTATCTAAGTGAGACTGGAAAACCCATTATAAGAGGTGACAGGTCCGAAGCCCGAAGTCACAGACCCCACTGATATCTGGACGAGAAATGTCAGCAAATGGGTCAGAGAGAACACAAAGAACGCAGAGAGAAATTACAAACTCAGCTCTGCTACATCCACAGAATAACGACATGTGAGGGCTAAGTGATCCAATCTTTATCTATTATCTATCTATTCTCTATCTATCTATCCATCTATTCTCTATCTATTTGTCTATCTATTATCTATCATCTATCTATCTATTCTCTATCTATCTATCTATCTATCTATTATCTATCATCTATCTACAGTATCTATTATCTATCTATCATCTATCTATTATCTATCTATCTATTCTCTATCTATCTACCTATCTATTATCTATCATCTATCTATCTATTATCTATCTATCTATCTACCTATTATCTATCTGTTCTCTATCTATCATCTATTTATTTATTATCTACAGTATCTATCTATCTCACTGGCAGACACAGAGAAAATAGGGCCCTTTGCAAGAACAATAAATGAGCCTTTACCGTCCAATAACTCATCATAATGTACAATTCCACCTGTTTTACGGGTGGATCTGGCCCCCTAACCCCTTGGGCCCCCGTGTGGCTACACAGTTTGCACCAATATGTCAGCCTTCGATCTATCTATTATTTATCTTTCTATTTTTCTGTGTATCCTACTCCACACAGACGTGTTGAATGGCAGCAGCACCGGCACAATCCTATTGAGGTCCCATCAGTGTCCTAGATCAGGCTCATATAAAAATCATAGAACTTTATTCCATGTTTGGTATGGGGGGCACGGTAGATCGGTACGGCGTATGTAAGGCTATGGGTGCACGGTGGATTGGTACGACGTATGTAAGGTTATGGGGGGCACGGTAGATCGGTACGGTGTATGTAAGGTTATGGGGGCACGGTAGATCGGTACGGCGTATGTAAGGTTATGGGGGGCACGGTGGATTGGTACGACGTATGTAAGGTTATGGGGGCACGGTGGATTGGTACGACGTATGTAATGTTATCGGGGCACGGTAGATCGGTACGGTGTATGTAAGGTTATGGGGGGCACGGTAGATCGGTACAGCGTATGTAAGGTTATGGGGGGCACGGTAGATCGGTACGGCGTATGTAAGGTTATGGGGGGCACGGTAGATGGGTATGGCGTATGTGAGGTTATGGGGGGCACGGTAGATGGGTACGGCGTATGTAAGGTTATGGGGGGCACGGTAGATCGGTACAACGTATGTAAGGTTATGGGGGGCACGGTAGATGGGTACGGCGTATGTGAGGTTATGGGGGGCACGGTAGATGGGTATGGCTATGTGAGGTTATGGGGGGCACGGTAGATCGGTACGGCGTATGTGAGGTTATGGGGGGCACGGTAGATGGGTACGGCGTATGTGAGGTTATGGGGGGCACGGTAGATGGGTATGGCTATGTAAGGTTATGGGGGGCACGGTAGATCGGTACAACGTATGTAAGGTTATGGGGGGCACGGTAGATGGGTACGGCGTATGTGAGGTTATGGGGGCACGGTAGATGGGTATGGCTATGTGAGGTTATGGGGGGCATGGTAGATCGGTACGGCTTATGTGAGGTTATGGGGGACACGGTAGATGGGTACGGCGTATGTGAGGTTATGGGGGGCACGGTAGATGGGTACGGCGTATGTGAGGTTATGGGGGGCACGGTAGATGGGTACGGCTTATGTGAGGTTATGGGGGACACGGTAGATGGGTACGGCTTATGTGAGGTTATGGGGGGCACGGTAGATCGGTACGGCGTATGTGAGGTTATGGGGGGCACGGTAGATCGGTACGAGTCCCGTATGTAAGGATGGGTTGCTGGTACACCTGGCACCAATTTTTCAATTCCCTACAACTTGCCATGTGCCATTTTCTCTGGCTTCTCCCATTGCATTGATGTGTTATAAGAAGCCGCTGACATGTTGCACGAGCCCTAAATTTGCCCTTTATTACATTGGCCCCCATTGTTCAGCACCTTCTATACACATCACTCACCGTACACCTGCACCCTGGGGTTTTCTGCTGATCAGCACCTTCCAGTGTGACAGGGCATGCTGAGAGTTGTAGTTCTGCTACAGGTGGAGAGCCAGACAGTGTCATGCACAGATTGTGTAGCTTTACCTACCTGTACCACTCCAGACCCTTGTCATAGCACCTGTCAAAAAAGTGGGGTTCCGCCCCCAGCGCCCTAACATCTGGGTGTATCCTTAGGAATTCCAGCAGAGCCCGGGTGCCCCCTTTCTTCACCCCCACAATGATCGCTTGGGGGAACTTTTTGCTCCCAACATTGCTGTGCACTGACATGGCGCTGGGGCTGTGGGTCAGTCTGTGGTGGGAGGAGGCCACTAATGCCCCTGTGCCAGTGTGCGCCCCCTCCTCGGTGCCAGGTGGAGTCCGTGCAGTGCTCAAAGTGGCTAAAAGTGCAGCTTTAGGGCCCCGCGTGTCCTCCTCAGGGGCCCCTGTGTCCTCCTCTGGCTCCTCAGGGCCCCGTGTGTCCTCCTCAGGGGCCCCTCTGTCCTCCTGTGGCTCCTCAGGGGCCCGTGTGTCCTCCTCAGGTGCCCCTCTGTCCTCCTGTGGCTCCTCAGGGGCCCGTGTGTCCCCCTGTGGCTCCTCGGAGCGCAGCAGCTCCCCGGCACCGCTGACCCAGGGCTCCACAGACGCAGCGCGCCCGGGCGCAACCGACTGCGCGGAGCGCAAAGACCCGACGCTCATCTGCGACTCACAGCACGAGCCGCTCAGGCAGTAGAAGAAGACGGTGAAGAGGCAGATCATAGTCAGCAGCACGGAGACCTTGGGCTGAGCCCTCAGTGGCCCCAGGTGCCCAGGAAGCAGCCGGCAGGTTAGGGTGCCACATCCCATGAGTGGGGCTGGGGGCCGGGGATGGCGCACATGGCACAGCGCCCGCAGCCCCTGAGGAGAGATCCCGGGCAGGACGCAGCTCACATCCTAAACTTCCCCAGCCGGCAGCAGGAAAGACGCGACATCCCCGGGAGGAGGCGGGATCCCGGCTGTGTGCGGCGGCGGCTCCGTGCAGGTGAGTGACGGAGGACTCCCCCCAGTGTATGTGCAGCCGGGGCAGGAGGAGGGTCGGGGCAGAGAGCCCGTGTGCGCCCCTCCTCAGTGCAGGAGAGAGCTGCACCCCCGTCATCACCCTCACCATCCTCCTGGGAGTAGTAGTGCTCCAGATCTCAGGCAGGAGGACTGTGGAGTCACAGGATGGAGCCAGGGCTTGTTCTAAAAGTCATTCTACGCCTCACCTTCCAGCCTTCTCATCATCTGTCTCATAACTCTGTCCGATCTGCTTAGCTACATCTATAGCATCTATTCATGTCTAATTCCATTCATCTATATTCTACGTATAAGTAATTCCATCTATCTGTATATTGATCAATACGTGAAAATCCACTGGGTGCAGCACAGGAAAAAATAGTGAGAAATACTTATGGAATGGCCCAAGGAAGATTCACACTCATCTCAAGCAGAAGTGTAATGCCACCATGTTATGCTGTGCTGCATCCAGTGGATTTTTTTGTCTGGATGGTTTGATCATTGTCAGGGAGACTTTATCTATCTATTATCTATCTATCTATCTATCATCTAACTATCTATTATCTATATCTAACTATCTATCTATCTATCTATCTATCTCATCTATCTATTATCTATCATCTATCTATCTCATCTATCTATTATCTATCATCTATCTATCATCTATCCATCTATTATCTATCATCTATCTATCATCTATCCATCTATTATCTATCTATTATCTATCTATCTATCTATTATCTATATCTAACTATCTGTCTATCATCTATCCATTATCTATCTATCTAATCTATCTATTATCTATCATCTATGTATCTATCTATCATAGAATCATAGAATGGTAAAGTTGGAAGGGACCTCCTGGGCCATCTGGTCCAACCCCCTGCTCAAAGCAGGATTCGCTAAATCATCCCAGTCAGATGTCTGTCCAGCCTCTGTTTGAAGACTTCCATTGAAGGAGAACTCACCACTTCTCGTGGCAGCCTGTTCCACTCATTGATCACTTTGTCAAAAAGTTTTTTCTAATATCTAATCTGTGTCTCCTCCCATTCAGTTTCATCCCATTGCTTCTAGTCTTTCCTTGAGCAAATGAGAATAAAGTTGATCCTTCTACAATGTGACAGCCCTTTAGATATTTGTAGACAACTATTAAGTCTCCTCTCAGTCTTCTCTTTTGCAAACTAAACATTCCCAAATCCTGCAACCTTTCCTCATAAGACAGGGTTTGCAGATCGGTCACCATTCTGGTCGCTCTTTTCTGAACTTGCTGCAGTTTGTTGATGTCTTTTTTAAAATGTGGCGCCCAAAACTGGACACAATATTCCAGATGAGGTCTGACCAAAGAGGAGTAGAGGGCAATAATGACTTCACGTGATCTAGACTGTATGCTTCTGTTAATACATCCTAGAATTGCATTTGCCTTTTTTGCTGCTGCATCACACTGTTGACTCATATTCAGTCTGTGATCTATTAGTATACCCAAGTCTTTTTCACATGTGCTGTTGCTTAGCCCTATTCCTCCCATTCTGTATATGCGTTTTTCATTTTTATTGCCCAGATGTAGTACTTTGCATTTTTCCTTGTTAAAAACCATTCTGTTAGTTGCTGCCCACTTCTCCAGTTTATTTATACCATTTTGAATCCTCTCTCTCTCTTCTCTAGTATTAGCTATCCCTCCTAGCTTTGTGTCATCAGCAAATTTAATCAGTTTACCCTCAATTCCTTCATCTAAATCGATGACATCTATCTATTATCTATCCCTCTATCTATCTATTATCTATCCATCTATCATCTATCTATTATCTATCTATCATTTATCTATCATCTACCTATCATCTATCTATCATCTATCTAGCTATCGATTATCTATCTATTTCAAATAACAAAGCCAAGAAGCCAGCGCTGCCCATGGTCAGCACACAGCACATAAACTGCCCCTGCACATATTAGTTTCTAACTGTACTTTAAAATGAGACCTTTAGCAGACGATTGATCAATTCTTTGAGCCTCCCCGCCACATCACGGCATTCTGACATGGGGCAGTCCTACTCTACGTCTTTTATATATTCGCTGTGCCATTACGGCCTCCTAAATGTATTAAAAGCTTCCATGGTTGCTGGTTTGGCCGTGTGGAGGTCAGATCTGATATGTCCGGATGTCCATGTCCGGACCTGGTCAGCCTTTATCTGCGCTCGCCCTTCTGGCACCATGGGAGTGATTCAGAAAGGCTTCAGGTATATTTTGCATTTTATACAGTCTTGCTTTTAATACATTTAGGAGGCTGTAATGGCACAGCGAATATGAAAAACGTAGAGTAGGACTGCCCCACGTGAGAATGCCTGGCGTAGCGGCTCAAAGAATCGATCAATTGTTTGCTAAATGTCTCATTTTAAAGTACAGTTAGAAACCAATATGTGCAGGGGCGTAGCACCCACGGTTGCAGGGGTCGCAGCTGCGACAGGGCCCCTGAGCGCCCTGACTGGCATATGGAGCCCGATGAGCAGAGGGGGTATGCATCGGGCCCCAGCAGCGGGGCAGGCTGGGCAGGAGGGGGGGTCAGAGAGGCACCATGTCAGTGCCGACTTCCCCTGCCGCCGCATTGAACTATACTGGCGTCTATGACAGTTCAAAGCAATGATGGAGGAGAGAGCGTCAGCTGACGCTCCCTCGCCCATCATTCCCCGCTCTCTCTTACACAGCGGGTGCGCGATGACGTCATCACACATTGTGTACCAGGCAGAGCAGGGCCCGGGAGCTGCGCGGGTACGAGGAGAAGGTGAGGAGAGGGGTTTTTTTTTCTAAATCAGTGTGAGTACTGGACTGTGGGGCAATTGTCGGGGGGGGGGGCTGTATACCATGAGGTGCTGTTCTGTATACCATGTGATACTGTGCTATATACCATGTGGTGCTGTGCTATATACTATGCGGCTGTGTTATATACCATGCGGGGTACATTATATTCTGTGGGGTAGGCTGTGTTATATAATATGGGGGGGGGGGGCGACATTATATTCTATGGTGTAGCAAGTCAGACACTTGCCCTCCGCTCCGTTCATTCTCTATGTGGGGGTGGAGTTATGAGAGCGGTGGGGCTGTGGACAGTTCGGGGGATGGAGCCTGCGCTAGTCTCAAGGGGGCCCCCAAAATTTTGCCAGTATGGGGCCCCGAAATTCCTAGTGGCAGCCCGGGGTGAAGGGGGGGGCATTTGAAAGTTTGCACCGGGGCCCATAACTTTGTAGTTACGCCACTAAATATGTGCATATGCACTTTGTGTGCTGACCATAGGCAGCACTGGCTTCTTGGCTTTTTTATTTATCTATCATCTATTATCTATTTATTTAATGGTTCTATATAAGTAAAATAAATAAAATAAATTTATCTGTCTATTATCTATTAACTATTATCTATCTATCTATCATCTATTAAATGTCTATTATCTATTTATTATCTATCATCTATCTATTATCTATCTATTAAATATCTATTAAATATCTATCTATTTATCATCTATCTATTATCTATCTATTATCTATCTGTCTATTATCTATCTATCTATCTATCATCTATTATCTATCTATCTATCTGTCTATTATCTATTATCTATCTATCATCTATCTATTATCTATCTATTATCTTTCTATTATCTATCTATTAACTATCTATCAAACATCTATCTATCCATCATCTACCTGTCTATTATCTATCTGTTATATGTCTATTATCTATCTATCTATCTATCTATCTATCTATCTATCTATCTATCTATCTATCCATTTCACTCACATCTATCTGTTTATCTTTAAACTATTTATCATAGGGAAACCCCTTTCAATTCTTATAGTTGTGGAGATAAGGAAGGGATGCAACCAAACCAGCAATACAACAGACTCCACCCCAGACCTGACCCCACGGAGGATAACTCTGAAACCTCACTCACTTTCTGATACATTTTGACATGTTAACTTTTACAGCATCATGTCATACATAAGTCAAAAAGAAATGACATGTCATTGTGATGGGGGGTGGAAGGGAAGATAATCTGATAATTGACCTCAGTGATACAGTCAAACCATTCTGTGCAGAACTGCAGGTCACAAAAAGCTCTGAAGGGTCATATATCACAAGGAACACTACCAGTCATGTAATTTGGGCTATAGGTTGATACATTCATAGACAATACCATGTTAGTCATTTAGTGGGGTGTGTGTAATTTTCCTGGTGGTTAACAAGGGTTAACTGATGATGGTCTATAGGGTATACCTTTTATTTAATATATTTATTTAATCTAGATAAATCCCAAATTACATTTAGGTACTCCCTATAGCCTTCCGCAGAGCTATATAGTCCAGTGTCAAAATTCAGTCTGCTTATAGCCACCACTAGGGGGAGCTCATTGCATAAGTATGTATACATCTCCCAGTAATCCAATATGCAGTGAGCTCCCCCTGGTGGCAGCAAAAAGAACTTTATCGTAGTGATTTCCTGAAGGGCGCAGAGATTTGGCATTAAGTTATCTTTTAATATTATTTTGTGGCCCAGCATCACCACATTTTTTCTAAGTTTGCAACTTTATAAAATACTTATATTTTAAATTACTCATCTTTTCTAAATAATCTGCTTCCTCTCAGTGAATGAAGGCATGCTTGTTTAATAGACCTAAAACTGCTCATAGCTGAGGGTTTGCTACAATTGTATCCAAGCTAAGCAAATCGTTTGGGGGCAGCTAAATACACCAGAAGTACAAATCTCCAGTCTTGATAGTTTGTTGCAATGAGTATCAGTCTGGAGTCTAGACTGTCTAACACACAGAGGAATGGCTGCTGCCGCCAGAGCTTACACTCTAACCCCGTATAGTCCTACTGTTATGTTTAGGCAGCTGCTTACCTGTAGAGTACGAAGGCAGCGGGACCCTATACTTAGCCCCCGGTACATTCCTCTCCAGTCCTTTCTCCTACTCGTGATTCGGCATTTGTTGGGGTCTTTATATCCAACCTAGAAGGTCACTTCATACTGGCGACAGTGTCAGAAACCTGAATTTGTGGGATCTGCACCTGTTGATGCCGGGACTATGGGAAGAATGCTGACTCCATAAAATGTAATAATGCTGCCGGAGCCCACAGCTCGTCACAACACGACTGTTTACTGCAGGGTGGGCGTCCCTGTGCTGTCCTGCTATGATGGGACTTGTAGTACTTAGTATTGATAGTAATGACAAGGTAGCAGAATTCATCACTTAGCTTTCCCAAGGTAAGAGATGGGAAGGATTGTGTGGGATGCTCTTATTTAGCTTTTTCACATATATTGTTCAATGTTGATCACTTCTTCTTTTTTGGCCTTCCTGAAACTAGCTTCTGCATGTAAATTGAATAGTCATGGTGACATGACGCAGCCTTGTCTGACGCCCCGCTCTACTTTGAACCATTCCGTGCCGCCGTGTTCCGTACGGACTGTTGCTTCTCGGTCGATGTAAAGTTTCCTAATGAGGCTGATCAGATGGTTCGACACACCATATCCTTCATGGTATTCCAAAGTTTCTGGTGTTCAACACAGTTGAAAGCTTTGCTGTAGTCGAAGAAGCAAAGATAGATCTCCTTTTCCATTCGCCATCTAATGTTAGCAATCACATCTCTTGTTCCTCTGCCTTTTCTGAATCGTGCTTGTTCCTCTGGCAGCTCTTTGTCAAAGTTAGGCTGTAAGTGTCTTTGTGGGATCTTCACTAATATTTAGCTGGCATGAGGTCTGAGCGCCTTAGGGCAGAGTCACACTGCCGTATTTCTCCTGCGATAATCGCATCGCAAGGCACGGACTGGCCGACACCTCTCCTGACTTCAGCATGATGGATTACTATACAGCTGTCAAGCTCAGGTCAGGAGAGCAGACAGCCAGTGCGAGTTTTACAACTCTCGGATGAAAAATACTGCAGTGTGTCTCTGCCCTTAGTCTGATAGTTTCCACATTACTGATCTGCAAATGATGAAAAAATTGCATCAAAATTTTCAAAACATCTCAATTCATTCAGTCTGGAGTCTGAGCCTCGTACAGAAATCCTGGCACTTTCAGCCTCGGCTGCTATCACTTCACTGAGGTTATTACTGGTCGTCTGAGGAAGGCTCTGCCGCTGAATGCAATTGGGCAAATCATCAAGATCCACTGCTGGCAGCTTCTGTGTAATCACCGACCAATGACGTCACAGATGTGCTCGAGGAGAGACAAGTCATGGGAGCAAGTTTAGGCTACTCAGGCTTTTCACAGTAGCATGAGCAACATGCGGCGTGACATTATTGTTCATGGGACACTTTGTAGAAATGGCCACACCGCTGGTTCCACCACCAAATCAATGAAACACTGAGCTGCTGTACATTATGCAACACCTCCCATAATCCCGGGAGAAGGACCGGCGTGATATATGTTCGTGAAGTTCTCTTCATGGCATTGCCCATGTGGTCTCCAGACTAATCTCCGGCTATCATTGCTACCAAGACAAAAATTGGACTCATTTTTGAAGAGGCTAGATCTCCATTCCAGCCTCCATTGCCGTCTTCTTAGATCACTATATATGAACATCCGGATCGTAGCCCAATTCCGTGCAAACGGCTTCTGATAGTATATGTAGACACTGTCTGACGTCTTAGGCTTGGTATGTGATGTCTAAATTCACCCACAGTACAGAATGGATGAATTGTGGACCGCGTGGATTCTCTGTGATGTCCCAGCAGCCGTTATTCTGCCCAACAAGCCCAGGCCGCATGTTGCTCATCCTATTGTCCTGTGTGTCCTAAACATGCTTCCATGGCCTGCAGCATCTCTGGATTTGTCTTCCATCAAGCACATCTGCGATGTCATTGGTCGCTGATGACACAGGCGCTGCCAGCGGCGGATCTTGATGATTTGTCCAAGCGCATTCAGCAGCAGAACAATCCTCGGATGACCATCTTATATTTCAACGCTTTTTAATGAATAAAAACATTGTTTATTTTCAGACCTAGGACTTCTCGCAACTGAGGATTCGCTGCAGTTGTACCCAATCTAGGTAACACTTGACTCCACACAGAAACAATGTAGCAAACAATATGGAAAGTAGAAAGATTTGTCCTGCAGATATTTTTTTTTTCAGCTCACAGAGGATTGTCTAGACTTGAAAACCCAGAAAGGAAGAGCGATGAAGGTAATTAGTCCATTTGCAGCACTCTCCTCTTAATGGACGTCCATATTTTGACCTGGATCTTGCTGTTGTTACTATTTCAGAACCTCAGGAAATGACAATTAATGATTTCTGGTGCAGAACATCATGTATCTCGTTCTAAATCAGAGAAATATCACGCAAGAGCCGACAGAAAGATCAAAAACCGATGCTAATTAGATCTCGGCTCTTGCAGGGGGAGAAGAAAAAGTGAGGCACAGCTCAGCTCTCACTTTCACTGACTTTTTAGGGTTAATGAAATTAAAGGGGTAATGTTTATTGCTGATTCACTCTCAATTTAAAGACCTGGTAATGAGGATTGTGGCTGGGGCAGCAGGCGATCATTCAATCTCTGCGTATATTGGACCACCTATCACCCTAGGGATATTCATATTTTACAATAATACCCACTGCTTGTATAACTGTTCATCCTGATCCACCTGCTGCATGGATCAAATACCAAAGCTATAGCAAGGATTACACAGATCTGTGTTGGTGCTGCAGGGAAAAATGACCACCTCCTGCTGGGTTCCTTCCCAGATGCAGCGGATCGCTGGGTCTTCGAGGATCAGGACTTTGCATGATCAGATTATTGCCCAAAGTGGACAATTCTTTAAAGAAAAAATGGCAGCATTACAAAAAAGTGCTTCTTCTCTTACTTTCCATCTCAGGGTCTGCAGCTTAGAAGCCCAGCAGCCAGGCACACATTCCTCCCTGGTTATTAGTGCCAGTTGCTGGGCCTCATGCTGGCACACTCATTTATTGAACCACAGGCGCCATACTAATACAAATCTGTTCCTTTTCTTTTCTGGGAAGACTGTTTTTGGTGGGATTATAACGAGGCTGCAGGGCTGGGGCACAACATTGGATGCTAGTTACATGGGGTGCGGAGGTAGTACCCAATCCCTAGCACCAAGGAGCCGATAGACCCCTGCACCACATAAGACACCAGTGTTATGAATAATGTATGGTAGGTGGGGGCCTGTTATAGGCTTTGCTTGGGACCCAGGAATTACCTCTTGGTAAGATGAGAAATAAAGGCTGGAGTGTAACACTCTTGAGGCATAAAGCCCCCCATGATAAGTGAAAGGTAAAGTGGGCACATAATAGTTGAGGTCGTCCTGAGGGTGGAAGCGTCAAGGTGGCTGCCCTCTATGTGTAATCTGAAGGGATTGGGACATAATCTGCACATCTCTATTCACAGTCCTGAGTCGTATCATCAATTCCTGCAGTAAGAGGTGCGATCATCTCAGCCAATGGATCCTGCATTATGATATGCGACAGACACGGTCACTGGATCCTGCAGTACAAGATGTGATTGACTCAGCCACAGGAACCGGCAGTAAGAGATGAGATCGACTCAGCCACTGGATCCTGCAGTACAAGATGTGACAGATGCGGTCACTGGATCCTGCAGTACAAGATGCAACTCACTCTGTACTGGATCCTGCGGTACGAGATGTGATCGACTCAGTTACTGGATCCTGCAGTACGAGGTGCGACAGACGCGGTCACTGAATCCTGCAGTACAAGATGCAACTCACTCTGTACTGGATCCTGCAGTACGAGATGTGATCGACTCAGTTACTGGATCCTGCAGTACGAGGTGCGACAGACGTGGTCACTGAATCCTGCAGTACAAGATGCAACTGACTCGGTTACGGGATCCTGCAGTACAAGGTGTGACAGACGTGGTCACTGGATCCTGCAGTACAAGATGCAACTCACTCTGTACTGGATCCTGCAGTACGAGATGGGATCGACTCAGTAACTGGATCCTTCAGTACGAGGTGCGACAGACGCAGTCACTGGATCCTGCAGTACACGATGCAACTCACTCTGTACTGGATCCTGCAGTAGGAGATGTGATCAACTCAGTTACTGGATCCTGCAGTACGAGATGCAACTCAGGCCTCTTTCACACATCAGTTTTTTACAATCAGTCGCAATCCATCAAAGTTTGAAAAAAACGGATCCTGCGCAGATTGTGAAAAACTGATGAGACGGATACAGTTTTTTGACGGATTCGTCGCAGCAGCTGTATGGGTTAAATTAAAGGATCCTCAGTACAAGGTGTGACAGACGCGGTCACTGCATCCTCAGTACAAGGTGTGACAGACGCGGTCACTGGATTCTCAGTACAAGGTGTGACAGACGCGGTCACTGGATTCTCAGTACAAGGTGTGACAGACGTGGTCACTGGATCCTCAGTACATGGTGTGACAGACGCGGTCACTGGATTCTCAGTACAAGGTGTGACAGACGCGGTCACTGGATTCTCAGTACAAGGTGTGACAGACGCGGTCACTGGATCCTCAGTACAAGGTGTGACAGACGCGGTCACTGGATTCTCAGTACAAGGTGTGACAGACGCGGTCACTGGATCCTCAGTACAAGGTGTGACAGACGCGGTCACTGGATTCTCAGTACAAGGTGTGACAGACGCGGTCACTGGATCCTCAGTACAAGGTGTGACAGACGCGGTCACTGGATTCTCAGTACAAGGTGTGACAGACGCGGTCACTGGATCCTCAGTACAAGGTGCGACAGACGCGGTCACTACATCCTCAGTACAAGGTGTGACAGAAGCGGTCACTGCATCCTCAGTACAAGGTGTGACAGACGCGGTCACTGGATCCTCAGTACAAGGTGCGACAGACGCGGTCACTGCATCCTCAGTACAAGGTGCGACAGACGCGGTCACTGCATCCTCAGTACAAGGTGTGACAGACGCGGTCACTGCATCCTCAGTACAAGGTGTGACAGACGCGGTCACTGCATCCTCAGTACAAGGTGTGACAGACGCGGTCACTGCATCCTCAGTACAAGGTGTGACAGACGCGGTCACTGGATCCTCAGTACAAGGTGTGACAGACGCGGTCACTGCATCCTCAGTACAAGGTGTGATAGACGCGGTCACTGCATCCTCAGTACAAGGTGTGACAGACGTGGTCACTGGATCCTCAGTACAAGGTGTGACAGATGTGGTCACTGGATCCTCAGTACATGGTGTGACAGACGCGGTCACTGGATTCTCAGTACAAGGTGTGACAGACGCGGTCACTGGATCCTCAGTACAAGGTGTGACAGACGCGGTCACTGGATTCTCAGTACAAGGTGTGACAGACGCGGTCACTGGATCCTCAGTACAAGGTGTGACAGATGCGGTCACTGCATCCTCAGTACAAGGTGTGACAGACGCGGTCACTGGATTCTCAGTACAAGGTGTGACAGACGCGGTCACTGGATTCTCAGTACAAGGTGTGACAGATGCGGTCACTGCATCCTCAGTACAAGGTGTGACAGACGCGGTCACTGGATTCTCAGTACAAGGTGTGACAGACGCGGTCACTGGATTCTCAGTACAAGGTGTGACAGATGTGGTCACTGGATCCTCAGTACATGGTGTGACAGACGCGGTCACTGGATTCTCAGTACAAGGTGTGACAGACGCGGTCACTGGATTCTCAGTACAAGGTGTGACAGACGCGGTCACTGGATCCTCAGTACAAGGTGTGACAGATGCGGTCACTGCATCCTCAGTACAAGGTGTGACAGACGCGGTCACTGGATTCTCAGTACAAGGTGTGACAGACGCGGTCACTGGATTCTCAGTACAAGGTGTGACAGATGCGGTCACTGCATCCTCAGTACAAGGTGTGACAGACGCGGTCACTGGATTCTCAGTACAAGGTGTGACAGACGCGGTCACTGGATTCTCAGTACAAGGTGTGACAGATGTGGTCACTGGATCCTCAGTACATGGTGTGACAGACGCGGTCACTGGATTCTCAGTACAAGGTGTGACAGACGCGGTCACTGGATTCTCAGTACAAGGTGTGACAGACGCGGTCACTGGATCCTCAGTACAAGGTGTGACAGATGCGGTCACTGCATCCTCAGTACAAGGTGTGACAGACGCGGTCACTGGATTCTCAGTACAAGGTGTGACAGACGCGGTCACTGGATCCTCAGTACAAGGTGCGACAGACGCGGTCACTACATCCTCAGTACAAGGTGTGACAGAAGCGGTCACTGCATCCTCAGTACAAGGTGCGACAGACGCGGTCACTGGATCCTCAGTACAAGGTGCGACAGACGCGGTCACTGCATCCTCAGTACAAGGTGTGACAGACGCGGTCACTGCATCCTCAGTACAAGGTGTGACAGACGCGGTCACTGCATCCTCAGTACAAGGTGTGACAGACGCGGTCACTGCATCCTCAGTACAAGGTGTGACAGACGCGGTCACTGGATCCTCAGTACAAGGTGTGACAGACGCGGTCACTGGATCCTCAGTACAAGGTGTGACAGACGCGGTCACTGGATCCTCAGTACAAGGTGTGACAGACGCGGTCACTGGATCCTTAGTACAAGGTGTGACAGATGCGGTCACTGGATCCTCAGTACAAGGTGTGACAGACGCGGTCACTGGATCCTCAGTACAAGGTGTGACAGACGCGGTCACTGGATCCTCAGTACAAGGTGTGACAGACGCGGTCACTGGATCCTCAGTACAAGGTGTGACAGACACGGTCACTGGATTCTCAGTACAAGGTGTGACAGACGCGGTGCGGTCACTGGATTCTCAGTACAAGGTGTGACAGACGCGGTCACTGGATCCTGAAGTATGAGTTGCGACCGACATAGTGATTGGATCACAGCTCTGATCTCCTCAGATGTGAAAACTCACGTGTTCGGGGGAAGATGGTAGCTCTGGGGGAAGAGACCCCACATCATGTTCATTCCTGGGGTCTCCTCCTCTAATATTCCATTTTGTAGCTTCCTTCCATCACTGATGAAACTAGCATTACCATCCTCAGTAGAAGAGCGGTCTGAGGGTCTTCTTGGTCATCCCTCCATGTCATATAATTGGTCATATAAGTTTCCATTGTCCCGGGCCGGCCGGACTCATCTGCCTCCCTGGATATAATGAGGGTGCCTCATTAGGAGCGGACGCCGCGCACTCATCGCCTGTTGCCTCTGCTCCCTGCAGAATGTGATTTGCTGTTGGCAGTGCAGCGTTTACCTCTGTAGACCCCCCCAATATGAATAAACTTTATATGACCCCCATGTATCATACCCGCCAAGGGCGACACTGGGGCAGCTGCGTTCTGCGCATCAGGGCACAGTGACCAGATACAAATGGGTTAGGACTGTCACTCTGATGTTAATGGAGACCCTCATTGCTCTGTAGAATTATCCCATTGGGTGAAAATCTGCTCTTAGAGGCGACCTGTCACTTCCCATAAATATGTAATTTTGTTAACCGGTGTAAATGGCGCTGTTCCCCTGAATCCGGCGATGTTTTTATTTTATCCTTGTTCCTCTCCATTCCTGAGATATGCCCCCTTCTTCCTTGGATATAAGTCTAGTCTTGTTATCCAACTGGGCGTGGTGTTCAAAACACCCACAAAGAAGAGGAGATGAGCACGCCCATTTGGCTAAAACATTAGATTTATTTATATGGAAGAAGGAGTCATATTTCAGAAACAGAGAGGCGCAGGAAAAGAAAAATAACTCTAGATTCAGGGGAATATCAGCATTTACACCAGTTTAAGAAAAACATGACAGGTTTATGGGATATAAAACCTACAAAAGACAAAATGAAAAAACCCTGCTGTAAGTAAAAAGCAAAAGTGCATTTAAATCATACAGAGTTCTTAGTAATACTGTATTTGATCAAACATAGCATAAAAGCCGTCCCACCATCGACAAGGTGACTCTGTGGTCAGGGCGGTCCTACACTGTCTAGTATTAAAAACCTTATCATGTGTCAAAGTTGACGTCTGTGTGAATAAGGGCAGACAAGGACCGGGTCCCAACCACTGGACACCAGTCAGGGGAAGCCTTTAAATACAATTCCCAGCTCAGGAGAGGGAGGCCACACCCCAGCTTGCACAGAATGCACTGGACTTTTGTAGTTTTTGTATGCTTTTTGGCCATGTGAACATGCATTTATATGCTGCATGTGTACCAACTCAAACCAAGCTCAATTTTTTTGCTTTTTCTAGGTTTATGGGATGTATTTTTGGCTAATAATCTGCAAAAAAAAAAAGCCATTTTCATTGTTTTCCTTTTATAGCTTCTGTGCTACACTGTTTTTCAGCTGGCTGCAGATTGAGTGATCAATCCATCAGTGAGCTCGTTCTGACACAAATTAATAACTCTTTTTTTTCTAGTCTTTTTGTGAGCTCCTCTGTGCGGATGTATGACCTCAGACCACGTCAAACATTACCTGGACTTTGATGTGGTCCTACATCCACTGAGAGAAGTTCAGGAAAAGAGAAAAAAAACTTTCCTGTAAGTGGGAGCTCACTGAGGGATTCTCAGTTAACTCATTCTACAGCCTGCAATGTACAGGGAAATAAAGAGCCTGTAAAAGCCAAATGTTGCAAGATTTTTAATGAAGCCAGAGTACAAAAATGTTTATTTTTTTAGGCCAAAATACATGCATTTAATTAAAAGAAAAAAAATGTCTTCAAAGGTGAAAACATTTTCAATGAAGGATCCTTTTGTTGATCTGTGGTCAGGCAGCAAAAACAATAAGGCTATGTACACACACTGCGGATTCACCAGCGGATTTTTCTGTGCAGATCCGCAGGTAAAGTGACCTGCGGTTTTCCTGCAGATTGGCCTGCGGTTTTCCCCTGCGGTTTAACACCTGGACAATGGAATAGGTGTCAAACCGCAGTGGAATCCGCAGAAAGAATTGACATCCCATAGACTTACATGGTACTGTACACTGTCTGCGGAACTGCTGCGGATCCGCAGCGTGGGCACATACCCTTCAGTGTATGCGGCCCTTTGTCCCGCTCACATCGCTGTACCTGCTGCAATGTCCTATTCACTGACAGTAAGCGGAGATCTTGAACCCCTAACCTGGTTTATGTCCAGACCATTTTTTGGTGGCAGGAGGGCTTACATGGATAATAATAGGGGGCAGTGGCGATTTTTAGGATGAGCAGGTCTAAGCTCTTGTTTCCTTTGACACCCAGATAATGCAGTCTCATGGGTGACCTGGCAGCTGTCCGCCTTACTCTGACCTTCTGCTCCTCTCTCCTAGCACCGTGATTAATCCTGTGTGCCGGACACCTGTCACCTGTGTGATCCGGCTCAACACTAAATTCTGATTCAGAGCTGCAGTGAACAGGTTTTTGTCCAGCGCCGGCCCTTCACCCATATATGAAAAGAATGGGAGTCACATATAGAGAATGGCAGCCATTACTGCACCCTACAGGGCCTGTACACGGGACCATTCGGTGTGAATGGGGCTCTTCTACTACATTCTGAAGTAATATATATAGGCCTCATTTATCATCCTGCCTAGTAGTAAGACTACCTTTGTTCTCCATAGCAACATAGCAACCAATCACAGCTCTGCTTTCATTTTGTAAACTGCTCTGGAGAAATGAAAGCTGGACTATGATTGGTTGCTATTGTCTCAACAAAGACTGTTTGATAACTTAGGCCCAACTGTTCCCCTTAACCACCATAACGTAATGCGCACATATGGAGGCGCTCTGAGCCTGTGTTATACAGCTGTAGCTGCTTAACCATTTAGATGCTGCTGTCAATCACTTACCGCAGCACTGAAATTGTTGGTACATGCATGCACCCCTTTGATTGTGCTGCACCTCTGTGCACCACTTTTTTTTTTCCCTAACTGAAAAATGAAAAAAAAATATTTTTGGTTTTGCCATGTATGTAAAACTCCACACTATGAAAATATAGGATTAATTAATCCGAAAAGATGCAATAAAAAGTGAATAAAACATCAAAAACTGTATTTAAAAATAACAATGACAGAAATGCAGAGAGGTTTTTTTTACAGTTTTGCATCACTTCACTTTTTAATAAAGTTTTTCACTACATTATGTGGTAAAATGATTGGTGTCATTCAATTCCATCATGCCCTCAAAAGGTAAAGGCGACAGAGGTAAATCAAACTGTGGATAGTAAGAAAAAGGGTCACATATAGTGATGCGCGTACGCTCTGCAGTAATTGTTACATGCCCCCACAGTACATTCCTACACACATAGTATGATAACCCTACATACACACCCACATACAGCTCTGCTACATCAATACACAAATACACACACCTATATGAAAAAACATATGCACACACAGCTCTGCTACATCCATACAGAGGGTTCATACTCACATGCGAGAAACTCGGCTGAGTCTCGCTCGTCAATACCCTGATCGGAGCGCTCAGCTGCATAGAAATACATGAAGCTAAGCGCTCCGATCCAAGTGCCTGCGGCAGTGCCGGGTATTGACGAGCGAGACTCGGCCGAGTTTCTCGCATGTGAGTATGAGCCCAGAGAAATACACACCACAGCCCTGCTACATCAATATACACAAATACACATACAGCTCTGCTACATCAATATACACAAATACACATACAGCTCTGCTACATCAATATACACAAATATACACACAGCTCAGCTACATCAACACTCATACACGCAGCTCTGCTAACACACACACACACACGCAAGACTGAACGGTGGAGCTGTCAGCTCCCTCTACTGTTATTTTCAGCTGCATCTGTGGACTTAGGACACATACAGTACACAGCTGAAGTCTGGAAGAACCCCGACTTCCCGGGACTGAAGGACAGCTCCCCAAATTCGGAACGGTTGGGAGGTTGTAGGGTGTGTGCACGCGTCTGCTGCGGATCCACAGCGGATTTGGTCCTGCGGATCCACAGCAGTTTCTGCTGCGGTGTACAGTACCATTTAAAGCAATGGAAATTGAAAACCGCAGTGCACACGGTGCAGAATTTTCCACGCGGATTTGCTGCGGATTTAAATCCACAGCATGTCACTTCTTTGTGCGGATTCCGCAGCGGTTTGGCACCTGCTCCATGACAGGTGTCAAACCGCAGGGGAAAACCGTAGGCAAATTCGCAGAAAATCCGGAGATAAACCGCAGGTCTTTTGACCTGCGGATTTAGACAAATCCGCGCGTAAAATTCCACCGCAGAATCCGCAACGCGTGCACATGGGTCGCCCTCCCAGGGCTGTGGGGTACTCGGTACCGGGCCGGTGTCAGGGGAATGTGTCACAGCAGCGGTGACCCGGTCCGTGGCCCTTGGCGCCCAAGTAATGGGGAAATGTATATGTAGTTAATGGAATGGAATAGTTTGTGACGCCACCTGTGGTGCTCGGCAAGGGAGGTGTTAAGCCGACGCTGCAGACAGATCCTCTGGGACAGATGGTAGGATGCAGCAGTGGTGGTATAGCTCTCCACAGGCAGGGCTGATGTCCCAGGGCAGTGTAGTTGTAATGGTTGTGGAAAGGCACAGGCAGTGTAAAGAATGGTACCCAGATGTAGCGGTGCTGAGCAGGTTGGCGCAGGAATGAATGGAGGACACCGAGGCTTGCAGTTCCAAAGCTTTACTCACAGTCTGCGGTACACAAGGGTGCCTGCCTCCTGGCCGTGTCCTCCGGGTCAGAGACTCAGCCAACCTCCAGGCCAAATGGAAAGCTCCTCTCCAACATTCCGCCAACATGTACCTTTCCTGAACGACTCCTATATTGCGCCTTAAAGTGTGAAGATCTCCTGTACCGTGGTACTCTGGAATTCCTCCTGTCAGATGTTCCTAACAACTCTACTCGTATGGCAGACAGCTGTAGCCTCTCTCGGGGACCCCTTACTCCGGGGTCCTTGCACTCTATTCAGTTGCTGTTGTGCCCCAAGTCTTGGATGGGAGTAATGCATTTACAGCCAACTACTCCACTGGTGTCTGCTGCAGAACCATAAGTGTCCATACAACCTTGGGGACCGGGCCCCGGCCTTGCACTGAGAACCTATAGGCAGGGTTCCTCTTCCATCCCACATCTCCTCTCTGTTCTCCTACTCCTTCGTTCCGTACTGATCCTTCTCTCTCTTATGAAAGCTTAGGTTGCAGTTCTACGTCTTTCTCCTTCTGTTCCTTTCCCGTGCCAGCTGGCTCAGATCACTGAGGCAGCTGCAGCACTCCTTCCTCCATCCCTTCTTCCAGGGATCCCCACTCCTCCCGAGTGGCTTCCTTCCTCACTGACCTTCTGTCAGACTGAACCTTTAATCCTACATTTTCCCACTCTTTTATGTCTCTAAACTCCACCCACCTCCCAACACATCCAGTGTTCCATGCAGGGAACCACCAGAGGTGCTCTGCTACTCTCTAAGCACTGAGCCGCAATGTGGTTGTTCAGAACTACCCTGTTGTGTGGGGTGCGAGTGTTGGAGCGTGGAAAGGAGTTCCCACCTTACCTGGATGGTGGTGGGGCACTACACCTTAGGAGAAGGTGCAGTACCTCTGTGGCGACTGAGCCTCAGGGACGCCACACACACCCGTAAAATGATGCAGCTGAGGAGAAGGCTTTTGGGGTGTGTGCCCATTGTACCAGGAGACAGGAGAGGGCCTGTGTAGGAACAGTATATGGGCCCTTTGTTGTCCAATAGCTCATCATTATGCACAATTTCATCCCCTTTGGAGATAGTAGTGGCCCCATGAACTCTTGGACCCCATTGTGGCAGCACAGGTTGCACCAATATTATATCTGCTCATGCCTGGAGAATACCATCCAGCCACCCTGGTAGCAGTAAACCTAGCTAAGCCTTGCAGCACAACCAGATATAGTTACCATTCAGGATTTTAGGAAAGCTGGGTGACAGCCAAGTAGGGGCTATAATGGCATTCAGAGTCATTGTCTGAACAGTATTTTGTTATGTGATCTTCCTCAGACTTGGGCCTAGGTGCGAAGTCTACCTCATTACTCCCCATTAGTCATCACCTAAGAAACAGGTGCAACCAAAAAAAGCTGCATTGTTAACAAACTGAGTATAGAAAATGGAAGCAAGTATTTAGTGTCTAGCATGGTCCGTGAATCCCGGCAGCCCCATGTAATATAGTGCACCCGGGTGACAGAGCATTATGTATTACAGATAGAAGATGTAGTATCGGCTCCCTGTCCGGTCGGGCTCGATATAATATCGCTAGTCCGGGAATGCTTCACCCTCTGATATACAGATTTCATTAAAAAATAAAAAAGGCAATGAATCCCCAGTGTTTGTGCGGAGAAATTACTGCACAATAATCCAGCCGTGTTTTATGATGGCGGCCTGCGTCTGCTGCATGGGAGACACCACGGAGTCGATGACCCGGTGACATCCCGCTATATCTCATAGTAGGGACCCAAATTACACCACAACCCTTCATCCAGGATCGTCACCGGCACATTTCATCTAGGGTGAGATATCATTAGAATATAAATACTCCCGTCCTCCTTGTGCCGATTTACTGATGCGTTTTCAATCAATTAAAAGGTTATAAAACGGAAAAAGTGATCATCACTCAGCTTTCCAAAACTCGAGAAAGGTACATAAACCTGCCAATAGGATGTGGCATTCAGGATCTATGGAAAGTCCAGTGGCTGAATGCTGTAATTTTCCATTTGGGGAGGGAGAGGGGAAAATCCTTACATACTGTCCATGAATATCAAGTCATAAAATTCAAAAAATAAATAAATAAAATGTGTGTATATAGATAGATAGATAGATAGATAGATAGATAGATAGATAGATAGATAGATAGATAGATAGATAAATAGATAGATAGCTAAATGGAAACCATCACCAAGTAGGTTCTCGGCTGAAGATGAATCTTACTATGCTATTTGACTTTATTCCATTCGTATGGAACAGGCTGAAAAGCTATATAGAAAAGGAGGTTGAAAAAAAATCACAGGTTAAAAATGCAAAAAAAAAGTTTTTAAAAAAAGCATAAAAATTTGAATCACCCTTTAAAAACAGACATTAAACAAAACAGATAAAAAAAATTAAAATTCTAATCTCCCCTTTAAAAATAAAGACATTAAGCAAATAAAAAAAGATAAAGAAACATAAAAAATTCAAATCACCCTTTTAAAAATAAAGACATTAAACAAATATAAAAAAAAACAAAGCTATTCTATCAAACTATAAAATATAAATTAACCTGGATACTAAACATCTTAAAGAAAATGAAAAATCAAAATGCCAGAATGACTATTTTTTCGGCAGTGCAGTGACTCAAAATGGTACTGATCAAAATGTCAACTAACCAGCAAAGCCACAGGGTTCCATCAAAGGAAAAATAAATAAAAATAATGGGTCTCAGAAAATGTAAAACAAAAAAATAAAACCTTTTTTTTTAATTCTTTCAAATTTCTGCTATTTTTTTCACCACTTAAATAAAATAAAAACTATTCACGTTTGGTTTTGCTGTAATTGTACCGACCCAGAGAATCATGGTACCAGGTCATTTTGTGCCTACAATTAATGTCAAAAAAACAAAACCCCAAAAACGATGGCAAAAGACTAAGGGTGTGTGCACACGCTGCGGATTCTGCTGCGGTTCCGCAGTGGATTTGGCCGCTGCGGGTCTGCAGCAGTTTTTGCTGCGGTGTACAGTACCATTATTCCCTATGGGAATAAAAAAACGCAGTGCAGACGCTGCAGATTTTTCCGCACGGTTTTGAAACCTGTCAATTCTGAACCTGTCAATTTGAAACATGTCAATTCTTTCTGCGGATTCCGCTGCGGTTTGCCATCTCCTCCATTGTGGAGATGAAAAACCGCAGGGCAAAACCACAGAGCAATCCGCAGGTAAAACCGCAGGTCAAAACCGCAGAGCAATCCGCAGGTAAAACCGCAGGGCAAAACCGCAGAGCAAAACCACAGAGCAATCCGCAGGTAAAACCGCAGAGCAATCCGCAGGTAAAACTGCAGGGCAAAACCGCAGAGCAAAACCGCAGAGCAATCCGCAGGTAAAACCGCAGAGCAATCCGCAGGTAAAACCGCAGGTCTTTTGACCTGCAGATTTACCTGCGGATTTTACAAAATCCGCGCGGCCAAATCCGCACCCCATTCCCCAGCGTGTGCACGTACCCTAAGAACCGCCCATCAGCAGCTTGTTGACAATTTCCGAGTTAAAATTCTTTTCACAGAAAGAGTATCCTGATTTAAAGAAACAGTCAGAAAGCTGAAGGTACAGTCTATCACGATATGTAGTATATACGGACCGGCCGCGCTTTTTATCAGGATATATACGTTACAAGGTCACATGACCTGACTTACGCCTCCGCTGATCGTCTGCAGCATATTGCAGCTGTGAGCGCTGTACCAGGCGCCTTCCAGAACCCCAGATTATGTCTGTGCCGGGCCCACAGAGGGCAGATTATCTGGATATGAATGCCATATATTTCCCCACGCTCCATTCCCTATAGAGCCGTATGTAACTTACGCACAGAATGCTTCCAGAAGATTAGAGAAAGCATCTTATTTCCTGACCTTTTCCCATTAAATCACCTCCTCCTGAGAATGCAGCAGTATATTATAGTCGCTGTGTAGTAGAGTTCTTAAAGGGACAGCAATTTGTAACTCTTATAATAATTTAATTTTTAATGAAATATATTTTATTTTTAAATTTGCCTTGTTTTTTTTCGTAATCACTGCTTTCTGTCAGTGAATGGGCACAGTCCCAGTTTAGCCCAGCACACGACCAAATAAAAGTGAGAGCTTTGAAATTGTAATGTGTAGGCGATACATAGTTGTATTTTGCTGGGAGGGCACTATATGTATAGTGTGAGACAGCTGCAGGCGCACTGTGGTTACTATGTGTGGGGGGGGTGTTTTGGCTACAGTGTTGGACTGGGCCCGTCAGTAAGGCCGGGATCACACATGCGAGTAATACGACCGAGTCTCCCAGCACTGCCGCCGGCACTCAGGAGTGGAGCGTGCGGATCCATGTATTGCTGTGTGGCCGAACGCTTCGGCAGAGGCGGGTATTAACATGCGAGACTCGGACGTATTCCTCGCATAGAATCATAGAATCGTAGAGTTGGAAGGGACCTCCTGGGCCATCTGGTCCAACCCCCTGCTCAAAGCAAGATTCACTAAATCATCCCAGTCAGATGTCTGTCCAGCCTCTGTTTGAAGACTTCCATTAATAATAATAATAATAATAATCTTTATTTTTATATAGCGCTAACATATTCCGCAGCGCTTTACAGTTTGCACACATTATCATCACTGTCCCCGATGGGGCTCACAATCTAAATTCCCTAGCAGTATGTCTTTGGAATGTGGGAGGAAACCGGAGTACCCGGAGGAAACCCACGCAAGCACGGGGAGAACATACAAACTCCTTGCAGATGTTGTCCTTGGTGGGATTCAAACCCAGGACTCCAGCGCTTCCATTGAAGGAGAACTCACCACTTCTCGTGGCAGCCTGTTCCACTCATTGATCACTCTAACTGTCAAAAAAAATTTTCTAATATCTAATCTGTGTCTCCTCCCATTCAGTTTCATCCCATTGCTTCTTGTCTTTCCTTGTGCAAATGAGAATAAAGTTGATCCTTCTACAATGTGACAGCCCTTTAGATATTTGTAGACAGCTATTAAGTCTCCTCTCAGTCTTCTCTTTTGCAAACTAAACAATCCCAAATCCTGCAACCTTTCCTCATAAGACAGGGTTTGCAGACCGGTCACCATTCTGGTCGCTCTTTTCTGAACTTGCTCCAGTTTGTTGATGTCTTTTTTAAAATGTGGTGCCCAAAACTGGACACAATATTCCAGATGAGGTCTGACCAAAGAGTAGAGGGAAATAATGACTTCAATTGATCTAGACTGTATGCTTCTGTTAATTCATCCTAGAATTGCATTTGCCTTTTTTGCTGCTGCATCACACTGTTGACTCATATTCAGTCTGTGATCTATTAGTATACCCAAGTCTTTTTCACATGTGCTGTCACTTAGCCCTATTCCTCCCATTCTGTATACAGTGGGGAAAAAAAGTATTTAGTCAGTCAGCAATAGTGCAAGTTCCACCACTTAAAAAGATGAGAGGCGTCTGTAATTTACATCATAGGTAGACCTCAACTATGGGAGACAAACTGAGAAAAAAAAATCCAGAAAATCACATTGTCTGTTTTTTTTTTCATTTTATTTGCATATTATGGTGGAAAATAAGTATTTGGTCAGAAACAAAATTTCATCTCAATACTTTGTGATATATCCTTTGTTGGCAATGACAGAGGTCAAACGTTTTCTGTAAGTCTTCACAAGGTTGCCACACACTGTTGTTGGTATGTTGGCCCATTCCTCCATGCAGATCTCCTCTAGAGCAGTGATGTTTTTGGCTTTTCGCTTGGCAACACGGACTTTCAACTCCCTCCAAAGGTTTTCTATAGGGTTGAGATCTGGAGACTGGCTAGGCCACTCCAGGACCTTGAAATGCTTCTTACGAAGCCACTCCTTCGTTGCCCTGGCGGTGTGCTTTGGATCATTGTCATGTTGAAAGACCCAGCTACGTTTCATCTTCAATGCCCTTGCTGATGGAAGGAGGTTTGCACTCAAAATCTCACGATACATGGCCCCATTCATTCTTTCATGTACCCGGATCAGTCGTCCTGGCCCCTTTGCAGAGAAACACCACCATGCTTCCACCACCATGCTTTACAGTAGGTATTGTGTTTGATGGATGCAACTCAGTATTCTTTTTCCTCCAAACAGGACAAGTTGTGTTTCTACCAAACAGTTCCAGTTTGGTTTCATCAGACCATAGGACATTCTCCCAAAACTCCTCTGGATCATCCAAATGCTCTCTAGCAAGCTTCAGACGGGCCCGGACATGTACCGGCTTAAGCAGTGGGACACGTCTGGCACTGCAGGATCTGAGTCCATGGTGGCGTAGTGTGTTACTTATGGTAGGCCTTGTTACATTGGTCCCAGCTCTCTGCAGTTCATTCACTAGGTCCCCCCGCGTGGTTCAGGGATTTTTGCTCACCGTTCTTGTGATCATTCTGACCCCACGGGGTGGGATTTTGCGTGGAGCACCAGATCGAGGGAGATTATCAGTGGTCTTGTATGTCTTCCATTTTCTAATTATTGCTCCCACAGTTGATTTCTTCACTCCAAGCTGGTTGGCTATTGCAGATTCAGTCTTCCCAGCCTGGTGCAGGGCTACAATTTTGTTTCTGGTGTCCTTTGACAGCTCTTTGGTCTTCACCATAGTGGAGTTTGGAGTCAGACTGTTTGAGGGTGTGCACAGGTGTCTTTTTATACTGATAACAAGTTTAAACAGGTGCCATTACTACAGGTAATGAGTGGAGGAAAGAGGAGACTCTTAAAGAAGAAGTTACAGGTCTGTGAGAGCCAGAAATCTTGATTGCTTGTTTCTGACCAAATACTTATTTTCCACCATAATATGCAAATAAAATGAAAAAAAAACAGACAATGTGATTTTCTGGATTTTTTTTTCTCAGTTTGTCTCCCATAGTTGAGGTCTACCTATGATGTAAATTACAGACGCCTCTCATCTTTTTAAGTGGTGGAACTTGCACTATTGCTGACTGACTAAATACTTTTTTTCCCCACTGTATGCTTTTTCATTTTTATTGCCCAGATGTAGTACTTTGCATTTTTCCCTGTTAAAAACCATTCTGTTAGTTGCTGCCCACTTCTCCAGTTTATTTATATCTTTTTGAATCCTCTCTCTCTCTTCTCTAGTATTAGCTATCACTCCTAGCTTTGTGTCATCAGCAACTTTAATCAGTTTACCCTCAATTCCTTCATCTAAATCGTTGATAAAGATGTTGAACAATTCAGGGCCCAGGACAGAGCCCTGTGGTACCCCACTTGAGACATTCTTCCAACTGGATGTGCAGCCATTTACGACCACTCTTTGGGTCCGATCACTAAGCCAGTTATGAATCCACCTAACAGTTGCCTTGTCCATTCCATACTTAGTCATTTTTTCAATAAGGATTGTATGAGAGACTTTGTCAAATGCTTTGCTGAAGTCAAGATATACTATATCTACAGCATTTCCTTGATCCACCCAATCAGTGATTCCGTCATAGAAGGAAATTAAGTTAGTCTGACATGACTTATTAGTTACAAACCCATCCTGACTCTGTTTAATCACTTCATTCTTATCCAGGTACTGACATACATGTTGTTTAATAATTTGTTCAAAGATCTTTCCTGGTATAGAAGTCAGACTCACCGGCCTATAGTTGCCTGGGTCCACCTTCTTCCCCTTTTTGAAGATAGGAACAACAATTTGCTCTTCTCCAGTCTTCTGGCACTTCTCCTGTTCTCCAAGAATTTTCAAAGATTATGGAGAGGGGTTCAAAAATTTCTTCTGCTATCTCCTTCAGTACTCTGGGGTGAAATTCATCTTGACCTGGAGACTTGAATTCATTTAGGTTAGCTAAGTGTTTCCTCACTATCTTTCCGGTTATAGATATCCTGGATTCTTCTATTCCCTTAATAGGACAGTGAAGAACAGTTGATGTTACATTTCCCTTCTGAGAGAAAACAGATGCAAAATAGGAATTTAAAAGTTCAGCCTTCTCAACATCCTGTCTTACCATTTCATCATTTTTATCCTGTAAAAATCCTATAGCATCTTTGACTTTTCTTTTACTTTTGACATATCCATGTGTGATCCCGGCCTAACATTGACTCTGGGACCCACTGTTCAGGTAAATGCAGGGTATCACATTGCCCTCATTCCCAAATGTACCAATGCTTCTATATAATAATAATTATTAATAATAAACAGAGTAGTTGGTAAATAAATAAGATGTTATATTTGTACATAGTGAATAAAGTGTATTGTTCCAACTCCTGCTCATACAGTGGAATGGTTAGGCCTACCAGAGGATTCACCTGTTCTCCAGTGGGCCAGTCCGAACCTGGCTGTAAGGGTACTATTTTTTAATTGGGAGAGTACTATATGAGTAATGTCTACTTTATAGGTAGTGTATCTTTTCTGTACAAGTTCTACGATATTTAATGTGTTTGTACTATATAGATGATGCAAATTTGGTCTTCTTATATTGGCCAAAAAGGACTTTTTGGGTCCTCCTAAATTTCAGGGTAGCTGCAACCCCTGCTGATGGGTACTATATGGGTGCGGTGTCTGTAATTTATAGGTAAGGTATTTTTGTAGTAAGACTACTCTCTCTATATATACACTATGGGGTACTGTATGGGTGCGGTGTCTGTAATTTATAGTTAGGGTATTTTTGCAGTAAGACTACTATATATATATATATATATATATATATATACACACACACACACACAGACACGCTATAGGGTATTATATGGGTGCTGTGTCTGTAATTTATAGTTAGGGGATTTTCGCAGTAAGACTACTATATATATATATATATATATACACACACACACACACACACACGCTATAGGGTATTATATGGGTGCTGTGACTGTAATTTATAGTTAGGGGATTTTTGCAGTAACGGTGCTGTGGGGTACTGTATGGGTGCTGTATGGATGCTATTACACCCTGAATACTTTTTTCTCATTAACCCAGAAATTGTCTTTAATTCTAGGGAAACCTAAAGAAACGACCACAATAAGAGAGTGACACACAGAACTATGGCAATGTGACATATCCTGTCCTAAAAACACCAAAGCCACCTTTCACTCATAGAGGAAGAAGTGCCATGTCCATCACATATTCTGACCTTTTTCTTATGACTCTTTTACTAGTATAATGGAAGGAAATGTGACAAGTCATTATAGATAATGAGTATGACTGACTTAACAATGGCTGCAGATTTAACCGCTGATAAAATTACATAGCACTGTCGACCACAAGTTATCAAAATGAGGGATCTGTCCCTTTAAGAGATCATACCTAAATAGTAAAGAAACCTAAACATCTTAATGAAGACTTCAGCAACGTTTTTAATAAACACTTTGTCTCAATTGGGATTTACAACTTATCATTGGATAATGAGTGCATGGGATCTGACTGCATCCAGTCACCACTAGGGGGAGCTTTGGAGATTCCTGCGTACTGTTTCATATTTGGGCCTCATGGGTATGCTGCAAGCTCCGCCTACTGGTGATTTAAAGGGGTTATCCAGGACACAGCAGACCGGAAGAGGAAGAGCTGCTCTCAACAAGAGGTGAAGTGAAGCAGGGGAATTACCAGCAGAAGCCATCCACATGTAGGAAAGACAGGTAGTTAGCAACTGTTTGTTAGTTATTAGCCAAATACACAAAAATAAAAGTCCCGGATAAAACTTTTAAGGCAGGAGAATTTTTAGCATATTTTCAAGGGAGGGTAATCACCTTAGAATCTTACATTCTGCTCATATGGAGGACAAGACTGATTATGATGAATGCTTTTCAGATCCACTATATAAAGAAAAGTATTGGGCTGCGCGTCTTATTCATTGAATTCAAGTTTTTTATTCAGCTTCATGGCTCCCTGTTGTAAAACCTCCAGTACCTCGCCCCCCCCAGTATACAGCATCCGACCCCCACCATGTCGTCTGCCGTTACTACCATGTGACAGATCGGCCGGTGGTGCGGAGCTCATTGATACCAGCACGGCCCTGTAATCGGAGGCACCGGGGTAACAAGTCTGATCATGACATTCCTTCATCCTAAATCTTCCCCATCACCTGTGAGTGATATTATTGAGAAGTGGAAGGAACCGCAGCACCACAGCCCCAAAGTGGAGAACCCGTAACATTAAAGGGGTGGGGGGCAAGTGCTGAGGAGCAGAGGGCATAAAATTCACCACCGCTCTGCTGACCCCATAACTGCAGAGTCCAGACCTCCTCTGGTATAACATGAGCACAAACACTGCGCCCTCACCGGGAGCTTCATGGCTGAGCAGCCGCATGCAGCCGTACATCACCAAGCAGAAAGCCAAGCGTCGGATGGAGTGGTGTAAAGCCGCCATCAATGGACTCTGGAGGAGACGTGTTCTGTGCAGTGACGGATCACACTTCTCTACCTGCATCTGATGGAGGAGTCTGGGTTTGGTGATTCCGGGAGGACGTAACCCCCCCGACTGCATTGTGACGACTCCTGGAATAGACCCTCCAGGTCGTGATACCAACCCACCCAGTGCGAGATGGCCTAGTGAGGACCACCCCCTATAAAGAGAGCATCAGGGGCAGACCCAGGGGGTAAAGTACCACGACTGCTGGAACCAGGTGGCCGGCTCACAGAAGATGCGAGAGAGCGTGTCTAGTAAGGTGCAGGTGGGGACACACGCAGGATACAGGAGTGTGCAAAGCGAGAACACGGGGGCAGGCAGGGTACAGGTTAGTGCTAAGCGTATACACGGGGGGGGCACGCTGGGTACAGGAGAGCGTATAGAGTGCACTGACCCGCACGCCCGGGTATGAGGCAAAACAGTGTGTGCAGGGAAGTACGCCTGGGTAAAGGCATAGCAGAGAGCGTGCAGGGAAGCACGCCAGAGCACAGAGCAAGAGACCTGAGTACAGAGAGCAGCCAAGCAGGTCTAGTATAGCAAGGAAGCCAGAACGATAATCAGGCCCCACCTACAGGAAGAGGCAGCCTGATATAGGACATTAGTGCTGGGACTTCCGGGTCAGGTCCTCAAAGACCATAGAGACGTCAGAGATGGCGCGGCTGTAGTCAGGCTATGGGGGAAGCGCATGCGCACTAGACAAGGACCTGGAGACGAGTGAACAGCCACAGAGTCAAGCGTGGGAGGTGCGCATGCGCGCTCGATGAGACCCCCGGATCGGCCGCGATACCGGAAGTGATGACATCGGGCGCTGAGCCCCAGTTCCGGAGGAATGTGGTGAGAGCGGCATGACAATATGGTGAGAGCGGCATGACCATTGTGTCCACTGTACAGCTGGTGGGGGAGGATAATACTATGGGATGTTATCAGGTGGTGACCTCGGCCTCTTCGTTCCAGTGACGGGAAATCTTAATTCTTCAGCACCAGACATTGTGGACACTTGTATCTTCAGCTTTGTGTGATCAGTTTGGGGAAGACTCTTTTCTGTTCCCCCATGACTGTGCCCAGGGCACAAGCTCCGTACAGACATGGAGGGGGAGCTTGGAACGTGACTTCAGCCCAATCCAACACCAATAAAGGAGATTGTGAGACCGGTCTCCCCCTACATCAGGGTCTGACCTCACAAATGCTATTAGGGATAAAGTGGAAAAATATCCCACAGATTCCTCCAAAGTCTTGTAGAAATCCTTCCCAGAAGAGCGGGAGCCGTTATATCCTGCAGCGGGTCCGACTCCATATTGATGTCTATGTATATAGGGTGGGAGGCCATGGAAGCTCCTATAGGAGCAGTGTGGAGGGGGCACATAATTTCCCCTTACAGTGTAACCATATTGTAACTTACATTGGAATATTTGCTTTCTAAAGGCCAGATGAAGTGCAGCTAGTGAGAAAGGACGATGGTTATCTCAGAAGTGGCGATGTGCTGAGATAATAAGTCAGAGCTGTGAGATAATAGATTGGCATCCGGGCACATGCCGGACCTTGAAGCGCTCTACTCCCGATCTTCTGGGTTTCCGTGTTATTCATCCTCACCATGGGGTACATTTTGGGATCATGAATCCTTCCCTGAAATTTAATTTCGGAAACATCAAACCAGTTCTTGTAATGGAATTAAGATGGTAATTCTTCCCATGTTCCTCTAAACTAATAATGGCAAAAAATGTCTTCCAAACAAAGAACCTTGTATTTTTCTTTTATTTGTCATTAATTTGTGCTTGTTTCGCCCCGGTAACATCCAGTCTGGGTCTATAAGGTAAAAGGTCGCCGGTTAAAAGTTCAAGAAGTGATCGGACTTCTATAGGCTGCAGCACACAGAGCCGTCTAGTGGTGGGAGCTGGAACTGCAGGTAATAATAGCACAGTATATAATGAAGCATAATGGATCCTGACAGAAGCCAAAGAGGCCTGTAAGTCACCGCTGGTGTCCACTGTGCAACAGATCTGGAACAGAGTCCTGGTTTCCATTTATAGTGTAATTAAAGGATGATTCACAAAGTAGCTGCTGCAGAACCTCTTTGTAAAGCCAGATATCTCTTCATTCATAAAAAAAAAGCTTTTGAAAAAAGAAGTTCTGCAGCAGCTAGCTCTGCATTACACAGTACTATGCCCTATATGCTCCAGCAATTTTTCCTTAAAAGTACCACTCACATCATCCCCCCATCACATTGGCATTTGGGTGCACAGATGTGTACATGGCTACGGACCCATCCTGCGCCTCCAAATTCGAAGGGTTTAGAGGTGGCAGCATACAGCGGCACAGATCTGGGCCTATGTGGGTCTTATAGACCTGTGCAGTCCGCTGCTACCACTACTAGAGCGGGTATGTTATACACATGTGCCATCAACGCACATCATTATTTTTTCAGAGTCTGAAGCCATTAACCCCCCAGATCCCCCAGGAGGGAACCATCAAGGAATTAAGACAAATTGTTTTTCCACAAAGGATGAAGACGGATATTGAGACTTTAATTTCATCCAGACGTGGCGTGATTCCTCGCTGGCAGGTGCCGCGGTAATGACTCATTAATGGCTACAGTGGGTCACCTTAATTAGGCTCCTACTCTCTGTAAGGTGTTAGGGTGGGAGCACACAGCGCCCCCTGTGGACTGCACAGTTTTCTACTGATTGTATATGTCGGCATGCAGGTCAGGGGCCCCTACCGGTGACTGTACTCTTAAAACGTACCTGTCATTTCAGGCGACTCTTCAAAATAATCTGTCCTGTGTGTACATGAGGAATAACACTATATCCGACTATTACATCACTTTTATTCTGCATTTTTTCACCATTTTTCCATCTCTCTCTGTAATTTTCAGTAGTCTCAGAGCTAGCAGATGGAGCTAGTGTGATGTGATGTCTCCTATACACAGCACACACTGACACTAAGAAATTCCTGCTCTCTTGTCTCTATGTAGCACCAGCATCATGGGGAGGGCATTATATAGCAGTGCTCAGCAGTGTGGCTGTGAATCCAGAGCTGAAGTGAGCTAAAACACTTACTAGAAAGCTGCAGCATAATCTGTTACTCTGTGTCTCATTGTGCTCCTCCCTCCATAGAATCCAACTCCGGGATGAAATAAAATACTCGAAAGCAGCAGGTTGGAAGACATTATACAGCAATACTGAGCAAGGTAGCTGCAAATCCAGAATGGAGGTGACATGAAACATATACTAGAAAGCTGCAGCACAATCTAGTACGCCATTTCTCATTGTACTCTTCCCTCCATAAAACTCAGGGATGAGATAAAAGCCTTACTTGAAAGCAGCAGCTTGGAAGTCATTATATAGCAGTACTGAGCACAGTAGCTGGAAATGCTGAGATGAAACACTTGAGAAAATTGCACCACAACCTGCTTCTCTGTGTACTATCACGCTCCTCACTCCATAGACTAATAAGCATACGATTCCTCAGGGAGCTGTTCCTACTTTGAGCTGGTGGGATGTGTTGTGAGTTCATTTTCCCCTTCACCGTCGATGTCTGATGAACTCCCTCTTCTGGTGAAGGAAGGTAGTGAGGCTGATTACCAAACAACTGATCTGGTAGATGATGACTGGGTAACAGGAACTTCTGACTGGATATAAGGCAGCCGACGCCCTTCTGAGTCGCTGGTGATTTCTCTGCTGGATTCTTGGAGACCAGTCTGATTCCTGCTTCCCAAAGATAAGTTTTTGCTCTGCTATTGAACTTATTAATTTTGTTTTGTTTACCTTGTTTTTTGGAGTTCAGCCATCCCCGGTCGGGGGTGTGCTGAGTTCCATTTTTGTCTCTGATCAGTTTGTCTCTTTGCTCTGTCTTCAGAATTTACCTGAGTGTTGATATAGTCTTTTTGAAGTCCTAGCGACTTCAGGGCCTGTTTTTCCTATCAGACGGTTGGGACATTTTTTGGTAGGGTTTTTTACAGATTGCAGACAGCAGCTTTTCTATCCTGTCCTTTTTAGTTAGCTTGGGCCCCATTGTTTGCTCAACCTATCTTTCTATCTGTGTTAGTGTTTTCATCTTGCTTCACCGTCATTATATGTTGGGGGCTGTCTATTGCTTTGGGGTCTGCTCTGAGGCAGTTTAGATTTCCCCTTTCTTTCTTTAGGCCTATTTAGTTCTCCGGCTGTGATCGAGGGGTCTAGGGCATCGTAGGAACCCCCCACGGCTACTGTTAGTTGTTGTGGATAGGATCAGGGGTCTGCAATCCGATAGCTACCAACCTCTCCGGTTTTCTGGACTTAGCTTGTATTTTTGTTTTTTCCTCCTTCGGTGACTCATTCATAACAGGGATGGTAACAGTGCATGGAGTGCAGAGTGAGTTCATCAGGGAAATGGGATCCCTGATGAAGCTGTGTGTGAAACGCGCTTTAGTTCTATGAGCCTCAATACTTCGACATTAGTCTTCTGATTTTACGAGTATGTTTGCCTTTACGACATACTGTGATGTTTATCACCTTAAGATCAGTCGCTTGATTGTATCATTTCTTTCTTGCATTACACCTTACGTGACATAGTTTATACTCTGTCTGACTGATTTGATTCTGACCTCACTTAATCCTTGGTTTTGGCATAGGTTTTCATTTCAGGTGAATTTTTGGGGACAACACTATACACACCCTCTGCGGTGTGGATTTATTGGTGTCCTAATTAATTTCATGGTTTATCATTATAGCGGTCTGTGCCCCATTTTTCCGATACAGAGCTTCCAAGTTCCTGCATAGCCTTCGCGATATATTAGAAAATTCATTCTTGCCTGCAGTCACCACCAGCGGGAGCCCAAAGCATACAGTTTATACATTCAATATACAGTGAGCTCCTCCTAGTGGCAGCTACAAGTAGCAACATTTTTATCATCTTAACTGAGCAGGGAATTTGGACCTCTGTACCAGAAAACTAAAACCAGCCCCCTCTAACGATATATTAAGAAATGAATCGGAGCAGAAGTCACTAAAAGCATTGTATAAATAAAAAAGTTCTGAGAATTTCTAAAAGAATTTTGACCCAATTCATTAGAGCATTTATGGCTTCTTTCATCTAGTACTTAGTGGGATTTTTGCCCATTTTTACTTTAGAAGTTCGCCTTTTTTATGTTTGCCATTATGGCCGTGGTTTGGCTTTTCCAGATGTTTTCAACCCATTCAGCATTTGCAACTTTTTAAAAAGTTCTTAAAAGTTCTGCATCTTTCAACTATTTGGGATTCCCTGGACTCCGGACTGATACATTTTTTTTTTTTTACCTACACTGAAGTAAAGCTATCAACAAAGTCTTGACGGAACTGGATGCCACTGTAACAAACCCTCAGCTGTGAATATTCGGTGTGCGCTGCACCCCACATTTCCCGGGTTAGGCCTCTTTCACACATCCGTTTTTTCACGTCAGTCATAATCCACCAATTTTTGAAAAAAAACGGATCCGCCAAAAAAGGGGCGGATCCATTTTTTTCCCCCATAGACTTACATTATTGGCGGATCTTGACTGATGGTCGTCCGTCATCAATTTTTCTGGCAGCCGGGCGGATGAGACGGGCACTGCAACGTTTTTTCTTCTTGACGGCCCGCTATATTCATGTGCGCATGCCCAGAAGCTTTGCTCCGGGATCATTTTTAACCCAGTAATGCCGGTCCGGGATCGTAAAAAAAAAAAAAATTCTCTCTCTCTCTGCGGTTCCTTTAAAATTTCACTTTCGCCGGATCCGTCAATTGAACGGTCCGGTGCCACCCGTTCATCTCACAACGATCACAGATCCGTTTTCCGCCATTTTCGCGGATAACAACTGACAGACAACAACGGAAGTGTGAAACAGGCCTCAGTGATAACCTGTGATATCTGAGGAGCTTCATGACAATGAACGAGGCATTTCCATTGTACGGTCCCCATTTGGATGAAGGCAGTGATGAGCGTTCCATCTGCTCGCCATTTCTCCAGGCGACAATAAATATCCAGGCCGCTGCTCAATGACCAAGCTGTCCTGTCAGCACCGCTGCCGAACGTCAAAAGGGGCTCATTCAATCAGGCCCATTGTGCGGCCGTACACCTGATCCGCCACTATATCCGCGCTTGATAGGAATGATAGATAGTGACTCTTCACAGTGAATTCTGGGGAAGCAGCAGCACCATAAGCTCGCTGAGAACGGGACAATCTGGTGATGCCAATACGGTGATCGAGCCCCCTATGTGTCGTATAAAATTAATCAGATTTCACACGTGGGGCATGCAGCATGGAATTAAAGGGGTTGTACAGGATTAGAAAAACATGGCCGCTTTTCTCCTGAAACAGCGCCGCCCCATGCCCACAGGTTGTTTGTAGTAGTGCAGATTATTTATACCCCTGCCCAGGTTTTCATAAATCTTCCCCTCCGTATGGCCTCTGTAGGACACTGCAGCCACTTAAGGAAATGTGCAGCCGTTTACGGTAATCCCAAATTACTGTGCCTGAACCTGTCAGCAATTAGGTTTTCAGGTTTTCAAATTATTCCCACCCTCCCTCCGTATGGCCTCAGATGGGATATGGCGTTCGCATTCTTACAGCTCATCCACCTGTGGCTACATAGTCATGGCTGTGAGCGGGTAGAGTGAGGGGGCAAATCGACAGAGCGAGGGGGGGGGGGCAAAGCGACAGTGCGAGGGGTGCAAAGCGACAGCGAGGGAGGGTAAAGTGACAGAGCGAGGGGGCAAAGCGACAAAGCGAGGGGTAAAGTGACAGAGCGAGGGGGGGGCAAAGCGACAGTGCGAGGGGTGCAAAGCGACAGCGAGGGAGGGTAAAGTGACAGAGCGAGGGGGCAAAGCGACAAAGCGAGGGGTAAAGTGACAGAGCGAGGGGGCAAAGCGAGGGGTAAAGTGACAGAGCGAGGGGGCAAAGCGACAAAGCGAGGGGCAAAGTGAGGGTAAAGTGACAGAGCGAGGAGCGAGGGGCAAAGCGAAAGAGCTAGGGGGCAAAATGAGTGCAAAGAGACAGAGCGAGGGGCAAAGTGAGGGTAAAGTGACAGAGGTAGGGGGCAAAATGAGTGCAAAGAGACAGAGCGATGGGCAAAGCGACAGAGCGAGGGGCAAAGCGAAAGGGCGATGGGAAAAGCGACAGGGCTGAGCAAGGGGAGAGGATAGAACCCGGGAGGACAAAGCCAGGCAACTTCCTAATAGTCAATGGGACGGATTTATCATTGGAGGTTCTTTACAGACACTTTATTTTTTCCTCCATTGTCTTGTCATATTCACTGATGCTTTTATGCGCCAAATTAATCGAAATGGTGTGCACGGTTTATGAATTCTGTGCAAAAATAATTTTAAAAAGTAGTCTTTTCCTGTAACCACTTTTTTTTGTTCTGCTGTAAAAAGTCAAAAGAGTCCCCCATTTTGGAAAACGTTGAAATACTTATAAGAGATGAATCTGGAGAAAACATAGAAACTTGTTATGAATGGGTCACCGAGGAGAAAAAAGCAAAACAAGCTAAGCCACAGAAAACCAGAGTAGTTGGTAACTATGCAGATTGCAGATCCCTGATCTTATGACACAACTAGCAGCAGCCGTGGAGCGTACCTACGATGTTCCTAGACGCCTCGTCACGGCCGGAGGACTAAATAAGCCTAAAGCAAGGAAAGGGAAAACTAACTGCCCCAGAGCAGACCCCAAAGGAATAGACAGCCCCCAAACATGTATTGACGGTGAAACAAGATGAAGGCACAAACACAGGCAGGAAAATAGGCTGAGCAAATGATGGGGCCCAAACTAACTAGACAGGAAAGGGAAGACACTGTCTGCAACCTGCAAAAAAAACCCTACAAAAATAATGTCCAACACTTCTGATAGCAAAATTAACCCTGAAGTCACTAGACTTCTCCCACTATATCAGCACTCTGAAATATTCTGAGACAGAGCAAAAAGAGACCGAACTAGTAAGGGACAAAAATCCAATTGGCAAAATACTGATAAATAAGAGTGGAAATTCAGCTCAGCCCCCAGCCGGGGCAGGCAGACCACACAAAAAACTGAATAGACCAACAAAATCAAGTGTGAACATTAGCAGAAAAACTTAGCTTTAGATGACTGGAACAGAGCTGAAAACCAAGGGCTGACAAGCCAGAAGGAATCACCAGCAACTGAATAGGGCGTCGGCTGTCTTAAATCCAATCTGAGAATCCTGAGATCCAATCGTCATCCTCATTCTCAGGTGGCAGATCTCCACCTTTCAAACCAGCCGCACCACCTCCCGTCACCACCAGAGGGAGTCCAGAAGGGGATCCCAAGAATGAACTCGCAACAGAAACCTTAACTATGCCCTCAGTGGCAAAAAGAAAAAAGGAGAGATAGATAGATGTGGAGGGTGAAGGCAACAGTGATTCCAGTGGTGATAGGAGCACTTGGAGCAGTGACCCCTAAGGCTACTTTCAGACATCAGTTTTTGTGCATCAGGCGCGATGCGGCGAAAAGTGTAAAAAAGCGGATCCGGCGCCTGTTGCCACCAGGTCTGTTTTTTTTTCCCATAGAGTTCCCATAGAGTTTCATTATTGCCGCATTATTTGCCGGATCCGGCAAAAACAGCCTGTCCGGCATCTGGAAAAAACATTGCATGTAACGTTTTTGTCTGCGGTAAAAAACCGGATGACACCGGATCTGGCGAAATCCGTTTTTTGTATAATGGTAGCCTATGGGCTCCGGATCCGGCGGAATCTGGTTTTTGCCTGATTCCGGCGTCGGATCCGGTTTTTGCACTGAGCATGCTCCAAAAAGTATCAAATTTTGAGGAAAAACACCTGCCAATCTCCACCCACTCTATTGGAAAGGTAGAGGGCATTCATCACACTGAATGCAGAGGAAGAGCTGACTGGATTCACACAGCCACAGGATCTGTCACATATCCACCAACCTACTGGATTTGCCAGCCAGACATCCACCACCCACCAACCTACTGGATTTGACAGCAATCCACTATTGGACATCCATCGAGCTGGAGTTTGAGTGCGAGTTTCAAAATTTCCGTGCAAGCATAGGTTTTCGTTTTGTCTGTCTGCGTGTCCTTGATTCACACTGCGCCTATTGAAAACACGTTGACCGCCAAATTGAAATACCCAAGAGATGGCTATTTCAATATGGCACCCACTGCTGGTACCATGCCCTTCCACAGGACCACCAGCAGGTCCTTGCTGGTACCCCACCACTGCCACGGCTCCCCTCCCGCCACTGATGGACATGCAGCTGCTGTTTACCCTCCCCGCTAGATCTGCCGATGCCTGCACACCCATCCCCGTCACAGCCGGCAAGAAAGACTGTGGCTTGCGGCCTTACCTGCTGACTTGTCACCACCATGACCCCCACAACCGCCACTGGACCCCTCCGCTACAGAACCCCCATTTCTGCGTCCCTGTTGGCCACCACGCTGGAGTCCCATGCTGTACCTGCCCCCACACACACAGCTGTGGTCATCAGTGTGGGGAGGGATTTTAATTATGTTGGACAGTGCGATGTAGTTTGCGTGGTTGGGTGTATGTATTTATGTGTAAATACTGTAGGGGGAGGTACCGTATATACTCGCTGAGATGTTAAGCCCATTTTTGGGGCTTAAAGTCCCCCTCTTGGCTTATACACCTGTGGGTCGGAGGGGCAGCGGGGGTGTCACAGATCATACTTACCAGTCCTGCTGCCGTATCGGAAGCCTTGCTCGCTTCTCCACTGTCTCCCTTCCTGTCTTCAGCGGTAACGTGGTACCGCTCATTACCATTCCGGAGTCTGTGCGATGTGAGTATAGCGATATCCACCTCTCCTGGGTCCATTGCTGCTCACTGCGGTCTCTGCTGCATCCTCTGTGGCGTTTAGGCAGCAGGGGGTGCATTGACGTGATAAGTGCACACCACCCCTCTGCTGGATGAGCAGTCACTGACACAAGAAGTGGCAGACAGCGGAGATGGACCCACAAGAGGTTTTTTTTTTTGCCCATCATATGGGGGCATATTCTATGGAGCAGTATATGGGGCCATAGTCTATGGATTCCATCCTGGGCTTATACAATAAGTGTTACCTTTTTTTGGGCCTAAATTAGGGGGGGGTCGGCTTATACACGAGTATATACAGATTAAGTTGTTCCCATAATGTAAGTATTAAGGCCTAAAAGCTTTAAATATGGTTTGTGTTGTAGGTAACAATTATTTACACTCACAGATTTTCAGCCAGACATGTCTTCTTCTGGGAGCCCTCCCTCACATCGCCAGCAAAATGAGGTACATTTTGTTTTTGTGGCCAGGCCATTCTTGGTACACATAACCCTATATATGCATTCTGCTTTAATAGGAAGCTGAACCAGAGGGTCTCTCAGAAGGAGACGGACGTAGCGGAGAAATGCCTGGAGTGGGCTCCCCGAGTTTAAGTATCTTTGCATGCATTGCAAGCTGTTCATACACATCACTGGACTCAAAAAACAGGTCAACATAACAGCATTCAATTTTCCTTTTCTTGTTGTTTTTTCATTAAAGGCTTCTGAATCTGTGGCTCGTCGGAGAGTTCCTCAAAGTGCCTCCCAGAGTCGTCGGCAACCACGCCGGGGCGGTCGCCATAGAGTAATTTTTTTTAGGACTTTTGTAAGGTTTGTACATAATGCTGTGATTGTTATGTTTACCTTTTTTGTCTTTAAAAAGGCTTCAGAGCGTGCTCACGATTCCGACAGTGAGGATGTAGCTATTGATGTGGACCTCCTAATTGATATGGTGAGAGATCGTGAGCCGCTCTGGAATATGGAGGACCGCTTCCATGCGGATGCTAGATGACTCTGGGAGGAAGTGTGCCAGGCTGTGGTATCTAACTGGGAGGAACTCCATTCTCGGGCACAGAAAGAACAGCGTAAGTAATCACATTTGATCCTAACCCTTTTGTGTTTTCACTTTTCAGGGGAAAGAGTTCAGTTGCGGTGGCGGTCAATGCGGGATCGCTTCAAGAAGGAGTTCAACAAAGAGATGCAGGCTCCCAGCAGATCAGGAGGACGCAGGAGCCGCTATAAATATGCTGAGGTCCTGTCGTTCCTGCGATCAACTATGGTGACAAGAAGGTAAGAATTCCTACCAGAAGATACTAAATAAATGTTAAAATGTGTAACCATTTTTTTTGGCAGCCAGGGCTAATCAATGATATTGTCAATTTTATTTCTACATTTTTCAACAGCACCTTCAGCAGCACGCAGGAGCCTGCATTGCACCCTTCTGGAGCGATCCCCCAGGAGGCCGTCACCGGGGACCACGACATACCCAACCCCTCTGCACCCTCCCTGCCTTCCCTTGTGTGTGATCCCTCAGCCCCATCAACCTCTGCTGGAGCATCTGTGCAGGCTTCATTACATGAAGCTGCTGTTGACGAGGTAGGCTTTCCTTTACCTCACCCCTCTGACACAGCTGCCCTCTATAGAAGACCTTTGAGTTCTGGCCAGCTGTGGCACCGGGGTCAGGAAAGGCAGTTCGCTACGGAGTTTTTGCATCCTTTCAAAACACTATGAAAGTCATGACCCAGCAAATGTCTGCTGGGTTCAATCTTGTTACTAGAGAGGTGCTTGATATAGGCACGTGTGTTGAAAGGATGCATCTAGATGCAAATAAAGCGCCGCATCATTCTTTTTTCAAAGCTGTAATTGAGCGGCTGGACAACCTAACTCCTGAACAGCAGCTGCATGTAATGCAAGCCTGCCAGGTGGCCTTAGCACAGGTGACATCAGCAGCCCCTCCAACCGGCCCAGTAGTTGCTCCAGGCCTGGTCCTTCCTACCCCTCCTGTACCATACCATTTTCCCCAGTACCAACCTCCTGCCCCTTTCCAGTCTGCTTCCCCATACCAGTTCCCAACTGCATCCATGCCTCCACTCCCTTCCCAATACATCCAGTCTCCTTCCACATCCCAAAATCAACCGTCCTTAAATCAACACCCACAGTTTTGTTTCCCCCCAGTCTATTGTTTTCTCCACCCCTTCACCTTCTTTCTCCATTCCTATACCTTGTCCTTTGGTCTCTGACCCCTCACAAACTCCATCCTCCCACACTAACCCCGCTGTTGAAGTGGTCCAAACGGAGAGCCCCTCCAATAGTATTTCCGCTACACATTACACAAATCTTTAAGGTGTTTTGTTACAAATAAAAAGTTTTCGTAAAAAAATATTAAGGAAAAACTTTCAGCTAAAAGCTGATAAAAAATAAATTTTGCTTTTGAGTCAATAAAATGTATTTTGTTTCTTTTACTGTTGAATCTAAAATGTCTATCTATAAAACTGAATGAGTGTGTGTTAGTGTGTGTGTGAGAGTAGGTGTGTGCGAGTATGTGTGTGTGTACAAGAACTTGTATGAGTAAACGTACGTGTGTGGCGCTGGGGGGAGGCCTGCTGCTTGGCAGTACTGTGGAAGGTCCTTGGATCACCAGCGGGTGCCACATTGGCATACCCATCACTGGGGTATTTTAATATGGCGGTCGGCGTAGTGCCGGTCAGAATTGTTAAAAAACGAGAAAATAATTGCTTTCTTAAAGGGCCAAAGAGGTCAATAATATAGTAGAAATCACCAAACCCATCCTCCCTCCATAATACCGCTGTATAGCCTCTATATTATTTTCTACACCCCACACTACATGAATTGGTATCAAGTTTTTAAATAATTGATTATTAGCTTTTAAAGAGCTTTATTGTCAGGAATTTCATAATTTACAATACTTTGGGTAAACGAAAGTTAGTTAAAGAAGTTAGAATACTGTTACAAAGGTACAATACTTTTACAAAATGTACAAGGTACAGTAACTTTACCCCCAAAAATTGTTAAGTACAACAAGGTACAAAATAGGTTTTAACATCTCAAACCGTGTCATCCTGCCATTCAACTCTACCTTCAGGTGACAAAGTACTCGGCCAATGTGTCCCTCCTTCTGGACACTGCTGGAGTACTTCGCACATTAACACTGCGATAATCATGCAATGTGGTTTCGACATCATTGTCTTCGATGGCAATCTGTTCCTTAGTAATAACCAAATTGTGTAGCACAACACATGCTTTTTCCACCTCATCCACATTTTCAGTTTTCAAGTTAATTGCGGTCAACAGAACTCTCCATTTTGCAGTAAGAATTCCAAAAGAACACCCCACCATCCGCCATGCTCGTGTCAGGCGATAGTTGAACACTCTTTGTTGGTGTCAAGTCTCTGCTTGCGTACGGCTTCAGCAGGTGTTCAGAGTTGAAACGCTTCATCACCTACGCAGACAAATGGCAGTGGTGGCCCCGAAGTTTGAGGAAGCGGTGTTGGAGGTGGGAATTGGAATGTGTTTCCGTACAAATTACGGCCCATTGCTGAAACTTTAAAAACTTGTGAGTCATTGGCGCGGCCATAGGCCCCAATATCCACCACAATGAATTTGTACTTGGCGTCTGCAATCGCCATCAGGACTATTGAGAAATATTTTTTATAACTAAAAAATTCAGATCCTGATCCTGCTGGTTTAGTGATCCTGATGTGATGTGCTTGCCATCAACTGCACCCAGGCAATTCGGAAACTGACAGATGCTGTAAGATTGGTCAGCTATTTCGAGCCACCTCTCTGTTGTGGGCTGTGGGATAAACTCTTCATGTAGACTGTCCCACAATGCGCGGCAGGTGTACGTGATGATACCTGATAATGTTGAAATCCCAATCCTATACTGGTACTGTAGCCACGAAAGGGATTCGCCTGTTGCAAGGAATCTGTGGGAAAAGTCAAAAACAATAATTAATGCAAAATACCTGCAACAACAGGAGGAGACACATTTCCAGTATACTGAAGTCTGCTTTGGAGGAGAAACAATAACAATTGGCTTACCGGAGAGAGACCATCAAACGCTCCGGTGGTGAGATGGAGCAGTGGCAGTAGGTGTCACGTCTCCGGATCAGTTCTCCAACCCTGTCCAGCAAAAATCAAAAGTTTCCACTTTCATCCGCGTATAAAGCAAAAACTTCTCCTGATTTCCTCGCAACGCCAGATATAATGTTGCAAACACTCCCAGTGTCAGGCTCTGTGCGGTTATAGGGTGAATCCAGAAACGACGTCGGCCCAGACGCATGATACGCTGCCTTTGTCGCTCCTTCACCATGACAATTGCTGCCAAAGAATTGGCCTCAAAAGTGAAATCAATGTAAACCTGCGCGATGTTCCCAATAATAATACCTTCCATCTTTCTCCAAAACACCACCCTCTCAACAGGGTGTATACCAAGGTATATATAGGATTTCCTGTAAATACCACTAGCCAATGGTGGCTTTTGGGCGTTTTTTTAAAAACCGGATCCGGCAAAAAAACGGACGAAACGGATGGAAAAACTGATGCACCGGTTCCGTTTTTTTGCCGGATCCGGCCACCGGATTATGCCGGTTCCAGTAAAAAAACGGAACCGGTGCATCAGTTTTTTACATTTTATGCCGGATCCAGCGATGAAGCACGGCGCCTCATCGCGCCTGATGCGAGATAACAAATCTGAATGTAGCCTAAGTTGGAAGAATGGCTACAACAGATCCCAGGCGCAACATCTGAGCTCTGTCCAGAAAAGCCCAATGCTGGGAACAACCGAGATCCTGCGCAGAGCCCTCAAATTCCCAGGACCCGAGAATGAGAAAGGACAACAAAGACCACCCCCAGTGTGGGGTGAGAAGGAAGTTTTTTTTAGTTATATATATATATATTATATTAAATGAAAAAGGCACACATATATATGTGATTTTATAATAAAAAATATATATTATATTAAATGAAAAAGGCACACATATATGTGATTTTATAATAAAAAATATATATTAAAAAAAACACATGCATATATTATACATACACACTGTATTTTTTATTATAAAATCACAGGTACAGTGGCTCAGTGGTTAGCACTGCAGACTTGAAGCTTTGGGGTTCAAACCCCACCAAGGACAACATCTGCAAGGAGTTTGTATGTTTTCTCCCTGTTTTGCGTGGGTTTCCTCCCACACTCCTAAAACATACTGATAGTGATTCTAGATTGTGCGTCCCATCGGGGACAGAGATGATAAGGTCTGTAAAGCGCTGTGGAATTAATGGCCGCTATATACATAAGATAAATATCTGAAATTTAATATACCGTACACACCTCCAATATAGAAATTACCTTTTAAATACTATTAATAAAAAGTAATTTCTATATTAGAGGTGTGTATATTTTTAAAATTTCGTATGTGATTTTAGAATATATAATAAAATATTTTTATTATAAAATCACATACAAAATTTTAATATACACACACCTCTTTAATATATAAATTACTTTTATTAATAGTAATAAAAAAAAAAGTATTATGAGATGATCGTGAAGGGGCTGAGGCCAGTTTTTTTTTTCCCCATATACATACAGATACATTAAGGGATTTGCTATGCAGGTGCACCCTCCTGTGGACATTCTTGGCTACTACAGTCTATAATATATATAGAACAATCGGGGGATAAGTGATGCCCTATGGCATCAGACACCAGTGAATCACGTACGTTTGTTTTCACTGATAGCAGTATAAACTTTAATAGATTTGTGTTCTAATCACTTATCCATATTTTTTTGCTGACAGTGTCCCTGCAAAAAAAATAAATAAAAATCTATATAGTCCTGTCATTAAAACTACTAGACACCCTGATCCTGTTGCCCTTAGCAACCAACCAAAGCTCAGCTTTCATTCCTCAAACTACTCTGGCAAAATAAAAGCTGCATTGTGATTGGTTGCTAGAGGCAACAAGGCTCAATTTCCCATTTTCTCCTCCCATGGACATAGAAAAACATAGAGAGTCCAGTTTTCTCAAGAAAATAAGATTTTTAATTAAATTACTGCAAAATATAAAGCATTATTTTCTTTATTCTTTACATGAGATCCGAGAAAGCGTTGAGCTTTGTCCCCCCCTTAAAACTGTTCTTTTTAAATAGGGTGCCCCATGTAAGAAATCAAACGTCGTCAGGCTGGTGTCCATTTTTTGTGATATAAATGGCGGCTGTGGTAAAATACTTCAGCGGCAAAACCGTTACTACACGGTTATGTAGAAGCTGCCTTACTGAGATATGAAGCCATGCTCTTGGACAACCTCCATATTGAAAGGGCTGCAGCAGCCCCACACCAGGCGGAGGGCCGCGGTATTGCAGTAGTCGCATTAGTCGGTACTGTAATACCATATACGACCACTGGACAGGAGTGTCGCTGTCCTGAATACATTTCTTCTAAAAAAAACCCTTTTAAAAATATGGCGGCTATCCACCAATCCACCAGACATTTTGACAAAATTTGCTAAAATCTTAATTAATGTGATTACACTGGGTCCAGACAGACCGCCATTATCAAAACCATTTACATTTAACCTTTTGTCGCCTTCCCAGGCACGGTCGTCCACTGAGGAGAGGCGTGGGTAGGTGAGGTATAGCTGGCGGACTGCGGGTGCGTTTGTGGGCGAGATAAGAAGGACGCTTTGAACCACGTCCGACGCCATCACGTAGTTTTCCTCAGATGAGACGTCCGGGGGCGGCTTTACCTCATCCGATTCATCCGGTGATGGAGCGTCAGGGAAGGCTCTGGGCGTCCAGCTGACGGCGAGCTTTATGTACGCTCAATTAGTTTCCCCCCCATGGACTTTGTCTGTACAAGGAGAAAAAGGCAATTAATAGGGTTTTTTTAGGGCTCTATAGCAGGAAACCACCAGGCTGTAGTCAGCGACGATGAAATATCACAAGCCTTCCTGTTCAGGGAAGAAATGGCAGACACAGACAAATTTATTTCTTTTGTGGCATTTTAATTTTTTCCTCCCCTTGTTCCAAGAACCATAGTTTTATTTTATTTTTTCTCCACAGGACGACTTGTAGTTTTGAATGATACAACTCAAGTGGGGTGCTAGGCCTTAGGCCTAAAAGTGGCAGCGTTGCCCATAGCAACCAACCGGGTCACGGCCTTCATTTCCAAACCTACTCTGAAAAACTAATACAGAAATCTGATTGGTTGCCATTGCAGCATTCATGGCTTCCTTCCGCTGCCTCTCGTCACCACTTTAGGGTGATCTGTATATAACTCCTCTAAACCTTTAAAGGTTTGTCTCTGCCGCTGCTCCCGGCGGTTCTGCGACTTCAGCGCTGCAGACAATCAGTGAGCTCAGCAGCTCTGCCTACGTGGACGGCACTTAGCGTTGGACCTGGGGAGGGTGAGTAATACACACTTTTTTTTTACTTGATTTATGTTATGAAAGGAGACCACAGCTCCACTGGCATTTAATTCACGGTATAAATAAGAAAAATAAAAAAATAATGGCTTTAGAATTAATGAAAGTTATCAGTACTTCCAGGCACCCACAACCGCTTTACTCTGCAAATTTTTTAAGTTAAGTCTGCGACAAAATTTGAATGTTGGCGCGTTCTCCTATGACAAGACTGGATGTCCATTAGACAGGACACGCCGAGCACTTTGGAGTCAGCCACAGCCCTATAGGCCACTACAACATATACAGTATATCCTGGGATCATCCATTACCTTTGGGGATGAACTTAATCGAGCTGCTAAATATTCAGAAGCGAGACTGGCCTTTCTTCGGACCATCGTTTAGGAATTCATGACCAAGGCCATTGCCGCACTTTCCACATGAAACCTATGGGGGGGGGGGGAATAAAGAAATAAAAAGAGTGAAAAAAAAATCCGTATGGTGTTAAGTCTTTTCTTACAAGTGGTAAAATTGCAAAGTGTTTGTAAAAAAACAAAAAAACAAAACAAAAACTGAAAATTAAAGCTTATTAAAATTCCTTCTATAAATTTACTGGTCGTTGCTTAGGTTACCGGCCACCGCTGTGGTCTATCAGAGGTGACAGACTTCCTAGGCAAGGAGAATGCCACGGCGCTTATCAGAAGGCATGGTACGACTAGGGCATCATCTAGGCAATGCAAAGAACAAAAGGAAGCAGTGAAACTACAACTCCCAGCATGCCAAGACATGCAGAGTCCACTTCTGCGGGCCACAAATAAGACTTAGGCAGAGTCCTCTTTTCTTGCCGTCTCTTACCTTCAGAGCATTGGGTCGTTCCACATACTTGGAGACGCTGTCATGGTGGATGGTTTCGGAGAAGGCAGGCCATGGGGAGGAATGTTCAAACTTGGTGCGGCTGTTGAACAGCTCATACCCGCACTTGGCGCATACGTAGACCCCTAAGGGAGGAGCACGACACCATTACTAGTCATCAGAAGTAAATTATCGTATCATTAGGATATTGGATTACTACAACGAGTTCTTGATGTTGCAGATTTTCTGCACCATTTCATAAAACAAGTTACTTGCTTTTTTTTTTTTTTTTTTTATATAAATATGCAGAATAAAAAAAACCTCATTGTGAGAATATAGCCTGAAAGTTCTGCAACTTTCTAATATTCTTTAATTAAAATAAAAATAAAAAAAAATTAAATTAAAAATCGCTTCCATCTGTATTCAATACGTCAAAGGCGGAGAAAGCGAAGCAGCCGCTGATTGGCTGCAGGGTTCACGGGTCATCACACTGTTACGCGGTCACAGTGCCGACAGTGCTGGATCAGCACCGGGGGAGAGTAGAAGTGTCGTTATCTTAAAAGGGGAAACATAGGTTGAAAAAGGGGGTTGACTGAGCAGTGGACAACCCCTTTAATCTTTTTGAATCTCTTTAATTCAAAAAGCCCAATTTTCCGCTAAAATGTCACAAAAACTTCTTCTAAGAATTTCAGGCGTACATAAAATCACTTCTGTGAAGGGGGCGGACAGGGGTAAATTGGTGCAAAGATTCAGGTAATTTTTAAAAAAAAAAATGTGCAATTGCTGAATTAGATGAAAATATCTGGAAATTCCAAACCCTACCCAAAATGTGAAACATAGAAAAAGCAAACAAAAAAAAACAAAAAAAATAAAAAAAAAAACAAAACTTTAAAATGGCACAAATGTAAAACATGTGAAGTTAGACAAAAAAAGGGCACAAATGCAATAAACTTGGGCACAAGGTGTTGAGAATTTAGCCTTGCGTGCCTGCTGCTCTTGGACACAATGCAGACTGCCATGAACAGCGCCCTATATCCTGCTGAGACATATGGAAATGGAGCAATATAGAGACTGGAGAGGGCAATTGCTTAACTAGTAGTTCCTTGAAATATATACTTCACATCCTCCCAGTGTGCGGCTTCATACTTCCCCTCCCTGTAGCCTGTGCACTGAATGCCCCCTTGCAAAACTCTGCTGTGACAGCAACACAACAAAAGGACAACAATCAGCACTCAATTCCTGGGACATGACCTCGGAGCAGCGCACATTATAGGTAATGGGTAACCACAGCTGGAATCAGACGTTCACAGTCTGCAGAGTGACGCCAACTCATCATGGACGGAAATCTGCTCCCAAAATGCCCAGGAGCGAAGCATGGCACAGGGATTCTTTTTTGTTCCTTTGATTTGCCAGTAGTGTGCCTTTAATCCGAATGTAAAAAGTGCCTGCTCACCTCAAAAACAGTGCCACTCCTGTCCACAGGTCGTGTGCGGTATTGCAATTCATACTAACAGATTAACCAGTGGGTAAATGGATCCAACTTATGGGATAATGTGATTAAAACTTAACTTTTATTGTAATTAATATGGTCTAATAAACTCAGGTGGTGTTGCTGTTGTAGCATTTCTTTGGGGATATCACTCTCCTAAAGCTAATATATCTCCTACCTAGATTAATGGCTGCAGTCCACTAGCTAGGATTATTATAGAGGTCAGTTGTAAAACCACTACAGCGGCTTACAATTCACTCATAGCCTCCCCGACATGTTTCGCCATCTCTGGCTTCATCAGGGGCTCACATTATCCTTTACGGTGGGTCTATTTACCCTCTGGGTAATCTGTTAGTAGGATTTCTAAAGGGTTTTCGTACGACATTCCGTTTTCTATCGGTATTGCCGAGCAGTAATACTGGACATTACAGAATTTTTCTACTATGTAATGCTACGTGTACAGGCCACAAGTCACAGGTCCTGTCTCCTATCTTATCAGCGTCACTTTCACCTGCTCCTCCGCAGATAGCTCTCAGAGGAAACTCAATCACCTCTTCTCAACTTCATATTCTTTTTCTTTGCATATGAATCAGGTGCGTGCTAGATTTTTCACACTGGTGCTTTAGAGAAAAGTGGAGCTGCAGTGTAAATCATGAGATTTGGACTGAAGAACAGTTTAGACATAGGGTTGGATATAGACTAAGTGCACGATGTCCGTGCAAATCTATCCCAGCATGGTGTGTAATGCATGGACTGGCTGTGGGGGTCCTGACTGGAGAATGACAGCGTCATATATTTAGGAGTCGTGGTTGCTCCTGTGTTGGCATAGATCACAGGTCTATGGACCCCATTTATTAGTTCTTTTTAACTTATGTCATTTTTATTTTACTTTGCAACCTATTTTAAGGTCTATTTTGTAGTTCATTTTTTTTTTAGGTTTTCCATAGTTGGGGAAATGTGGGTTTTCCTGAGATTTTCTGCCGATTCATCAATTGCAACTTTTTGAAAAAAACAAAAAAAAAAAAAGTCAAAGTTTTCGCACAAATGTCATCCAGTCCAGCTTCCACATCAAAGATTTTTGCACCAATTTTGCAACATTTAGGTAAAACATACAATTTTTTTTTTTTGCTTACAAAGTCACATAAAGGGCTCCATTCATCATTTGCAGGATTTTTTTTTTTTTAAGTCCCTTTTTTTCCCCCCTTTTTAATCTTGTGGAATTCATTGACTTTTGTTGCCACATTGATGAACCTGCCGGAGACATTTAGGAACCCCTGAAATTTTGCCTATAAATAACGAATATTAAAACATTATATATGATAAATATGGATATACGCTATAAGAACAATGTACATTAAAAATGGGGGAAAAATAAATAAGTTAAAAAAAAAAAAAAAAAAAAAAAAAAAGCACAAATGCAATAATCAAGACCCCACAAAATAACGTCACCGATCCCAGCCGTGCGCTAAAAGGGATGAACTTAAAAAAAAAAAAAAAAAGTTAAACTATAACAGTTCCCTTTAGGAAAACAAAAAAGCACAAATAGAAATGTTCACTAGTTGTTGCCAATGGGCAAACATTAAAGTCACACCTAGAAACCCTGAGAATAAACGTCGCCGTGCTACAGAGCTGCAGGTGTGAACTGATCCCTTGTCAGCGGTTGTGGAACTACAAGTTCCAGCATGCATTGCTTTCTCCCAATTCCTCGATTTACACTGTGATTCTGATGACCCCCCAAGGTGTTCCATATACCCCATTACACAAGCAGTGCAAGTAACTTTTTTGCAGGCTCTGACTGACAGGCAGCTCCTCTCCCCGCCTATAAAGTGATCAGTAAAGTCTCCATTACCATTCTCGAAGTGATCTTTATAGACCTCCCCACCAAAGAACGAGCAGAATGACATGGCGTTGCTCCACGGAACCGTCTAATCTTGACCCTCGCCGGCCACCACCTCTCACTACTGGAACACACCGGCCGTCAGGATCTTGTATGTATAAGCTCTTACAGGGGAGGGGCGGGGCGTTACGTCATCAGCAGGCGTGTGTGCGTCCTTGTCTGCGTGTTGTCCACATTTGGCGGCCATCTTGGTTGGGGAAGGCATCTTTCTATAAGTTTGGACTTGGAGCGCTCAGCGCAGATTGGTGGAGTTTTTTATTTTCATAATTCCGCAATTTGTGGTCTCTGCTTGTGTTGCTTCACAGGAGGGAGATTTTCCATCTGAGTTGCTGTTTTCTCATTAGGCAAGGCTTTTTATGCAAGAGGTTGCGTCAGCTAGTTCCCTTGTTTTGTAACAGAAAGTCAATATCCTGGAGGTAAAATGCATCTAAAGCTACACCTCCACTGTAACCGGAAGACTAGGATTAGCGGGGACGTTAAAGAAAAACATTAAAGGGGTACTACCATCGCCAAGATCCTCTCCCAATATGTAGTAAGTGTCATAATAATATTAGCCAATATCTCCAATTAGAAACATAGTATAGTTCTTCTGATTAGCTATGTCGCTTACCCCATGTGCAGAACATTGCAGTAGCTTAGCTATCCATGGTTATGACCATAGTTAATTGTCGTAACCTAAGCTACTGCAATGCCCTGCACATGGGGTCAGCAACATAGCTAATCAGAAGAACTGTACTATGTTTCTAATTGGAGATATTTGCTAATATTATTATTGCACCCACTACATATTGGGATAGGATCTTGGAGATGGGAATACCCCCTTTAACAATGGCATTAAAAGGGTCCAATGTGCGCCAGTTTCCCATTTGCTATTTTTTTCAGTGGTTCCCATACAAGAGAGCATTTTGAAGGTGCCCTAATATCTGTGCCAGCCATGAGAGCCCAAAAGTGCCGGCCATAGCACCAGCAGCAATGTGCCAGTCATTGCGGACCCCAAAAGGAGTTTACCAGCCACCAAGGAAGCCATACATGCCGGCCAGACCACCCATAACAATGTGCCAGCCACAGAAGCTCCATAGTAATACTGAGCCAAGTATAGGAGAAGTACCACGCTCCCGCAGAGGGGGCAGCATCAGTGCCCGGTAATTATTATTATTAGTATTATTATTATGCATTTATATAGCGCTGTTTATTCCATGGCGCTTTACATGTGAAAAGGGGAAATATAGACAAGTACAATAAATGTGTAAGACAAGGGACACACAAGTACATAAGGAGAGGGGACCCTGCCCGCGAGGGCTCACAGTCTACAGGGATGGGTGAGGATACAGTAGGAGAGGGTAGAGCAGGTCGGGCGGTGGTTCAGTAGACCGAGGATCACTGCAGGTTGTAGGCTTGTCGGAACAGGTGTGTCCTCAGGTTCTTCTTGAAGGTTTTCATGGTAGGCGAGAGTCTGATGTGTTGGGGTAGAGAGTTCCAGAGTATGGGGGAAGCACAGGAGAAGTCTTGTATGCGGTTGTGGGAAGAAGAGATAAGGGGGGAGTAGAGAAGGAGATCTTGAGATGATCGAAGGTTGCGTGTGGGTAAGTACCGGGAGACCATGTCACAGATGTATGGAGGAGACAGGTTGTGGATGGCTTTGTATGTCATGGTTAGGGTTTTGAATTGGAGCCTCTGGGTGATAGGAAGCCAGTGAAGGGCCTGGCATAGGGGGGAGGCTGGGGAATAGCGAAAAGACAGGTGGATTAGTCGGGCAGCAGAGTGTAGGATGGACTGGAGCGGAGTCAGAGTGCTAGAGGGGAGGCCAGAGAGTAGGAGGTTGCAGTAGTCGAGGCGGGAGATAAGAGCATGCACTAGTGTTTTTGTGGTTTCATGGTTGAGGAATGAGTGGATCCGGGAAATATTTTTGAGTTTGAGGCAGCAGGAGGAGACGAGGGCTTGGATATGTGGTTTGAAAGAGAGCGCAGAGTCGAGGATCACCCCAAGGCACCGAGCGTGCGGGACTGGGGAAAGAGAGCAGCCGTTGGCATTGATGGATAGGTCTGGTGGAGGGGTAGAGTGAGATGGGGGAAAGATGATGAATTCTGTTTTGTCCATGTTCAGTTTGAGAAAGCAGCAGAAAAGAAGGCTGAAATAGCAGACAGACATTGTGGGATTTTGGTCAGTAAGGAGGCGAGGTCGGGTCCAGATAGGTAGATCTGTGTGTCATCGGCATAGAGGTGATACTGCAAACCGTGGGATTCTATGAGCTGTCCCAGGCCGAAGGTATAGATGGAGAAGAGTAGGGGTCCTAGGACTGAGCCTTGGGGAACACCGACAGACAGGGGGCGAGGTGAGGAGGTGATGTGTGCGAGGGAGACACTGAATGTTCGGTCTGTTAGGTATGATGAGATCCAGGATACGGTCAGGTCTGTGATGATAAAAAGTGACACCACCAGCTGCAAATGCGTCAGTCACAAATAAACCCGTAAGTGGCAGCCAGAGATGATGGCGCCATTGGGGGAAACCCACGCGTCACATTTGTTGCAGATTATAATCCTTAGAAAATCTGCAGTGAAATCTTTTGTTTTCTGGCTCAGAAAACGGTGCAGATTTGTCCCCATAAATGTCATCTGCACCTGCAGAATTTGCTGCGGATCTGTGAGTAATTGCAGCAAAATCTTCATCGCTTTGTTACTCGCGGATTTTGTTGCAGTAAAAAAAACTCTGCAGACAATCCGCAACAGAAATGTCCTGCTGTCAATCATAAAATGTCCACTGAACTATGGATGAGACTTTGTGAGATCCCAGAAGTTCATTTAAAACGAGACTCTGCAGGTGAGATGATGTCACTAGATCGCGCCTGCTGCGCAGAGTCTCAGTCCGCGCAGAGCATATACGGGAGCGAGGTTATCGGGGGACATCATACTGTCATCGTACTGTGGGTGGGGTCACTTTTATGGCATAATATAGTCTGGGGGGCTATGGGGGATGACATATTGAGCTGAAGGTCTTTGGAGGCCCTTGTGTGTGGGGGGATAATACACTGGGATGGAGGTCACGGGGTGACATCATACTGTGTTGGGGGTATAATACTTTGCTGGAGCCACTGTAGGGTCACCGTACGGTGCAGGTGGTGCTATCACACTGTGTACAAGGGTCATTTTTGGTGGCATCATACTTTATAGGGGCTGTGAAATGGGTATTATAGTGGGTGAGAACACTTAAGGACTTCAATAGGGGCAAAATGACTGTGTGAGTGCCACATGTGCCCCTTTCCCTGTTTTTAAACGTCAGGTATGATCCACTATGTGCCGTGACCCCGTCTAGTACACCGAAAGTGGGAAGGGAGGGTATGCAATTAGAGCCTTTTTATGGGACACCATGATCCCTGGTCGGAATAAACAATTGCTGGTTTCGCTGAGACAGCCGATCATCATTCGTTATGACCGTTTCGCCTGACTTTGCTGTATCTGGGGGTCATACCAGTTGTACTTACAAGTGTAGAGACCCCCATAACAGTCAGTCAAACACAGTAATAGCAGGATTGGGTAAAGGCATTTGTATGGGGGGCCAACCAACTCTTCCCGAACAGATGATGTCAGGGGAGAGAAGGATCCGGCATGTTGGATTTCCAGTGGCCGATCCAATTGGACCCCGCTCAGTGGGCCTACATCAGCTTTTACCCGGAGTGTCACTTTAATGCTGCCGACTCACGGTGCTGACATCTGACAATCCCACCGGGAAATTTAAAGTGGTCACGTTCCCGGGTAAAATGCGTGATTTCGCTGAGTTCTGCATTTCACGTCGGACGTCGTCAGTAATCTCAGTGACAACGTAAATATCCTGCGATCAGCAGCTCTGAGGAGTTAATGCAGTAATGGATGGATGCCTTAATGAATTCAGCCGCTCAATCCCCTCTCAGTCAGTAAAGCAGGCTTAGGCCGGGCGCAGGTTATATTTAATGTGTCTGACACTAGTCCAGGGTATCGGAGAGAATTACTACAGAGGTTCCCGGGTACAAATCAGTTTACAAACATCAGAACCATTTTATTAAGAGACGGAAGAATTCCCAACTTTTCTCTAGTCCTGAATGACCAATCTTTCATTGAGGATACAAGGAAAGTTAGGTGCCAAACTCTATGGGTATTGTCTACATTAACGGTTAGATTTGACTTTTCAGGAAAGCTGGGTGCCAGTCTCTTTAGGATCTGTAACAGAAACCATAGAAGATGTCACCCAGCTTTCCTAGTTAGAATGACACAGAAAAGCAGTTCCACCCTCTTATAATGTCAGTAATAGCAGTCACCCAGCTTTTCTGGGTATCAATGACTAGGAGCTTTAACTGAAACCAAAATGTCACCCAGCTTTCCTAGTCAAATTTACCTAGGAAAGTACTGCCAACCTCTATGGCTGTTGTTATAGTGTCGAATTAGAAGTCATCCAACTTTCATAGGCATCTATGACTCAAGGAAAGCTGAGTGCCAACCTCTGTTGTGACACATACAAAATGTTTCCAAGCCTTAAAATTTGCCACTTAAGGAAAGCTGGATGCCAATGTCTATGGGTGCTGTCTGTAATAGCGTCAGTATTAGTTGTCACCCAGCTTTTCCAGGTAGAGTGGCTATCCATGACTCAAGGAAAGCTGTGTGCCAACCTCTATGGACTCTGTTGTGACCCTCATATGAAATCTTTCCAAGCTTAGATTTGACACTTAAGGAACGCTGGGTCCAACCTATATTCCGGTTGTTATGGCATTAGTATTAGATGTCACCCAGCTTTTCTAGGTAGGATTTCCAATTATGGCACAAAAAAAATTGAAATTTATGCCTCAAGGGATGCTAGGTGCCAACGTCTACAGATACTTTAAGGGCGTCCATACTGGATATCACCCAGCTTTTCCCAGCAGATTTTACATTAAATGACTATACTGTATAGAAGCTGAGTGTCAACCTTTAAGAGCTCTGTAATGGTGTCCATATTAGATGACACCCAGCTTTCCAAAGCAGATTTCTCTAGGGTCAAATTTTATGTACACTATAATAATGCACATATGAAATGATACTCAACTTTCAAAGTTAAATTTGACTCAAGGAAAGCTGGGTGCCAACCTAAATAGAAGTGGTAATGGTGTCCATATAGGAAATCCGAGGTAGAAATATCATTTTTTACGGAAAGCTTGGTGACATCACATACCACTTGGCTTTCTATTATGACTCAAGAAAAGCTGGGTGCCCACTCTTGTGGTAAGTGTAATGGCATCCATATTGCTCCTTTCACAGATAACTTCGCCATTTATTAGGCAGCCATATTTGATGTCTCCCAGCTACCCCCAACCTAAAAAAGAAAAACAGATAGGGGGGACCATTTTATGGATAAAGTTTTTAAAGGGAAAGTTGAATTGCAGTAAAATATTGTGGCCCCGGTCCTCACACCCACCACCCCATGTTTTGCCGCCGCCAGGCAGGTATTTGCATTTCTGCATAGTCTGGACTTCTGTCTCTTCCAGGGCTGAGAGCAGCGCGGCGCTGCTGGGCATCTTATCAATCTCCCTTCTTGTTCTTACAGGACATTAAGAATTGATGAATATTACAGCTTGTGTTCAGACGCCGCCGAAGCTTCTTCAACCTCCGGAAAGTTGAAACCAAGTCACCAAATCTTAGCTGCCGAGAGTCAAGAGGGCAGAGTTGGGGAATCGGCCGCTCCACTGCGGAGGCGAATCCTAGAGAACCTTAAAGGCAAATTCTTTGATTATTTTATCCATTTATGTCTCATGGCTTGTGATGGCGAATCTATAACCCGGACTTGAAGGGTCCGATGAATTATGAATTATTTGGGTATTTTTTAAAGTTATTTTTTTTGTGTAATACATTGACTTTTTTTCGCCAAATTCTTCAAAATGGAGCACGATTTTCATGACTTTTTTTTCCCCCCCAAACTAGTAAATGTTCTTTATCTTTATCATTAACTTGTTTTGCAATTTTTTTTTATTTTAAGGGCAAAAAAGTGGCATGTTCTGCTAAACTTGGCTTTCAAAAAGGCACACATTACAAAGAAAAAGGCGCAAACGAAAGTAGGTGAAAAATGCTAAAAGGTAGACAAAAAAAAAGGCGCAAACGCAATATTGAACCGGGCCGAGAGTGATCGGTGATCAACACCCCAGTGAGGGATCTATGGTGTTTGTAGTTTTCGATATGTTGAAGAAATACACATTTCCTTATGCAGAGACCAGGGTCAGGGCCCCGCTCTCTTCTCTGGAAAACAGAGACATTTTCCCATTCTGTTACTTGTCTCGTACACAATGATTTCCCCAGACTCAGGATGGCACAGAAAGATGCTTTTGTATATCTAAAGTCCCAGTTTCCTCTCTTACTGCTGTGCCATGGTTCTTGTACTGAGCAGTGTGAGATCTCAGCAGCAGCAGGGAGGAGGGACACTGAGGAACTGTCAACCAAGCTAGGGTGCTGGAGATTTAGCATCAACAAGGATGAGAGGCACTAAGGAGCTGTCAACCAGCCTAGGTAAGATCAACAGCAATAGGGAAGAGGGATACTGGAGAGCTCTCAATCATGCTAGGAGGGAAAAAATTCAGCAGCAGTGAGGAGGGACCGTGAAGAGCTGTCAGACTTGGTTGGCAGATGTTTAACAGCAGCTAGGGCAAAAAGCAATTAGGAGCTGTCTATTAAGTAAGGGGGTGGAGATCTATATCTGGGAGGAGGGCCACTTAGGAGTTGTCGGTCAGGCTAGGTGGGCAGAGATTCAGCAGCAGGGAAGAGGGACCTTGAGGAGCTGTCAGTCAGGCAAGGAGGGTGGTGATTTACTTCAGGGAAGAGGGCCACTGTAGAAATTTAGCAGCAGGGAAGAGGAACACTGAGGAGCTGTCAGTCAGGCTAGGTGGGCAGAGATTCAACAGCAGGGAGGAGGGACCTTGAGGGGCTGTCAGTCAGGCAAGGATGGTGGTGATTTACTTCAGGGAGGAGGGCTACTGCAGAAATTTAGCAGCAGTAGGGAAGAGGAATGCTGAGGAGCTGTCAGTCAGGCTAGGTGGGCAGAGATTCAACAGCAGGGAGGAGGGACCTTGAGAGGCTGTCAGTCAGGCAAGGAGGGTGTTGATTTACTTCAGGGAGGAGGGCTACTGCAGAAATTTAGCAGCAGCAGGGAAGAGGAACACTGAGGAGCTGTCAGTTAGGCTAGGTGGGCAGAGATTCAGCAGCAGGGAGGAGGGACCTTGAGGGGCTGTCAGGCAAGGGAGGTGGTGATTTACTTCAGGGAGGAGGGCCACTGTAGAAATTTAGCAGCAGCAGGGAAGAGGAAAACTGCGGAGCTGTCAGTCAGGCTAGATGGGCAGAGATTCAACAGCAGAAGGAGGGACACTGAGAAGCTGTCAATCAGACTATGCGGTGGAGATTGAGCAGCAGCAGTCAGTAGGGACACTGAGGAGATGTCAGTCAGCCTGGATGGGGAGATTCAGTTTTTTCAGAACATGTTATATCTAACATGGATTTTCAAAGTAAGTCCATGACCCTCATCATGTCTACGAGGTGTATCTAATAATGAATGTAGTTTATATTGTGATATCTCGTGATAGAGCTGTTTTAAATGATAAAATTTCTACTGCTTACTGCCGCCACTAGGGGGAGCTTGTTGCATAAGTATCCATTAAGCATCCTTTGAAGTCCATATGCTCTTGGCTCCCCCTAGTGGTGGTTGACATAAAAAAAATAAATAAAAAGAAAGCGCCACTTTAGAGGAATAATTCAAAATATCTGATGGACCGGCACCTTTCACGTCCCTATAATGCTGAGTTGAATGACTGTTTTCTGTCTATTTTTCCATGGTGGTGTGCATAGATAAAGCGCTGCGTTATTTGCCATATAATGTATATTTGCCATTATTTTTAGGTTTAGAGAAGAAGACTCCTCCCGGTGCTTCCATTGGTCCGGCCTCATGAAGCACAGCAGCTCCATCCAGTGCAGTGCAATGCAGCATTTCTCAGATGCAGGCGGCTGAGGATCTCCCGGGATGCTCCGGATTCAGCTGCAGAATGTGCTGATGTGAGAAGAAGAGATGGAAGGAAACTTGGAAGAAACTATGGCTGAGCTACAGTAACACCGAGCGGCTCCATTGTAACCCACAGCCAATAGAGGCAGCAGCATCTGCAGAGCAATTAGTGAGGGCTTTATCCTCTCCGCATCCGGTGGCATTACCCTCCAGCAGCACATCGCATCCCCCCTGTCTGTGTCAGAGGAGGGCTGACGGCTCCGGTCCGTGCACAGACCCCGCATTGATGCTCAGATGTCCTGATCAGAGCCCTCACCTGAACCCGTCAGATGCCAGCTGTCTCCTGGGGTGAAGCCCAGAATTCTGCGAAATCAAGACCCGGGGTAAGTCCCTATGACAGGTGGCATTAATTATTTGGGCACATTCAGGGTCACCTTTTAGGTAGATACATAAGCGACTGACACCCAACTTTTCACCGATTAGATACCCTTTAATCTGTCGCAGTCAGGCCAGGCAGGTGCCACCATCCCTGGGCACCTATCACTGCAGCTGTTGCACCCGCTGTCTATTCAACCAGTAGCTGGCATGACCCAAAACTGCCCCCAGTCACCTCTTCCAGTGGCACCAGTCGGGTGGGGTGAGAGGGCACTAACTGGATTCAGATCTATACTGGTTTTCCATCAGGGAAGATGACAATGTGATCGTGACATTAACACAGGTGACTGTGCTTCGGTGCAGCAGAGCCGAGTGTGTCAGATGCAGCAGAGCCGAGTGTGTCCCGGTGAAGAGGCTGAATTATCATAGTAATCTAGTGAAATAGCAGAGCGGACCCAGACAGAAGAGGGCCCCTGTGCAAGAACAACCTAGGGGCCAATAGCTCGCCAGCTGAGGAGGTAGTAGTGGCCCCCTTACCTCTGGGGACCTGCACCAGTAGCGTGTCCGCAGCTGGATTTGGCTCTGCTACATGGAGCAAAGGTTTGATTTAGAGTTCTGCTACACTGTGGGCAGCCATCCTGCTTCACCGCGGTGGTAGTAGGTGACAGGTGCACAACCCAGAGGGGCTGGTGTTCGGTTTTGGAATCCCAGCATCAGACAAGGAACGTGATTGATCTTCTAGTCCCAGATTAGGAAAATATTGATTGGTGCAATCACCATGTTCTAAAACTAAAGGGACCCTCACCCCAGCAGTGACATTGTTATGGGGCCCCACTCTTGACCTGATTACAGTACCTGTTATCGGCACGCTGGGTGGTCTGTAATTACAACGGTGACCCCCCATCTGAACAGTCTGTCTGCAGACCACCAAGGATAAGGCCGACGATCCATACAATGATAGAGGATACATAGATAGATAATAGATAGATGATAGATAGAGAATAGTTAGATGATAGATAGATAGATAGATAGATAGATGATAGATAGATGATAGATAGATAACAGATAGATAATAGATAGATACATGATAGATAGATAATAGATAGATTTATAGATAATAGATAGATAGATAATAGTTAGATGATAGATAGATGATAGATAGTAGATAGATAACAGATAGATAACAGATAGATAATAGATAGATAGATGATAGATAGATTTATAGATAATAGATAGATAGATAATGGATAGATAATTGATAGATTGACAGATAATAGTTAGATTTATAGATAATAGATTAATAGATAATCGACAGATAATAGATAGATGATGATAGATTATAGATAGTCTTAGATATTAGAGATAAAGCTGCCTCATGTGTGGCCTTTGTTGATCCAGGCTTATTAATCTGTGTGAACCCCTTGGCTGGTAGAAGCTTTTTTTCCTGCTCCCCTGGATCCCGTCACTATAAATTAGGTCATTCATATATCTACAAATCCGTGTCCCAGTACAGACAGAGAGCGATTAATACCAACACAAGCAGCAGATCAGCGTCTCTGTCTGTCCACTCCTCAGGGCTCCACCATGCTGCACTGTGTACATGATGTGCAGTCTCAGTGATTCTGGTCCTAAAAAAATATAAAGAAATAAAGCTATAACTATATTGCCCGGTCTCAGGCTGGGATCACAAGAAGGCCGAGTTGTGATGAACCACGTTAAAGCAGATTATTTGCATACATAGATGGCCATCCACCAGCAAACCGCTCTGAGGTGCAATCAGCTTGAAATTAGCGCCGATATGCTGATTGGTGCAATATATGATCCCATTTATAAAGAATGCAATAAAGATATATTTTTAGGATTTTTTTTCTGTCTAGGTCAAAATGAATAGCAAACAACCTATTACTACATGGTTATAACTTGAAGGATGTATAGACTCCACCCAAAAAGAGGGATGCCTATACTGTACATAGGGGCAGTATTATAGTAGTTATATTCTTGTATATAGGGGCAGTATTATAGTAGTTATATTCTTGTACATAGGGGCAGTATTATAGTAGTTATATTCTTGTACATAGGGGCAGTATTATAGTAGTTATATTCTTGTACATAGGGGCAGTATTATAGTAGTTATATTCTTGTACATAGGAGCAGTATTACAGTAGTTATATTCTTGTACATAGGGGCAGTATTATAGTAGTTATATTCTTGTATATAGGGGCAGTATTATAGTAGTTATATTCTTGTACATAGGGGGCAGTATTATAGTAGTTATATTCTTGTACATAGGGAGCAGTATTATAGTAGTTATATTCTTGTACATAGGGGCAGTATTATAGTAGTTATATTCTTGTATATAGGGGCAGTATTATAGTAGTTATATTCTTGTACATAGGGGGCAGTATTATAGTAGTTATATTCTTGTACATAGGGGCAGTATTATAGTAGTTATACTCTTGTACATAGGGGGCAGTATTATAGTAGTTATATTCTTGTACATAGGAGCAGTATTATAGTAGTTATATTCTTGTACATAGGGGCAGTATTATAGTAGTTATATTCTTGTACATAGGGGGCAGTATTATAGTAGTTATATTCTTGTACATAGGAGCAGTATTATAGTAGTTATATTCTTGTACATAGGGGGCAGTATTATAGTAGTTATATTCTTGTATATAGGGGCAGTATTATAGTAGTTATGTTCTTGTACATAGGAGCAGTATTATAGTAGTTATATTCTTGTACATAGGGGGCAGTATTATAGTAGTTATAGTCTTGTACATAGGGGCAGTATTATAGTAGTTATATTCTTGTACATAGGGAGCAGTATTATAGTAGTTATATTCTTGTACATAGGGGCAGTATTATAGTAGTTATATTCTTGTATATAGGGGCAGTATTATAGTAGTTATATTCTTGTTCATAGGAGCAGTATTATAGTAGTTATATTCTTGTACATAGGGGCAGTAATAATAATAATAATAATCTTTATTTATATAGCGCCAACATATTCCGCAGCGCTTTACAGTTTAACAGTTTCAAAACACAAGTCATAAGTAACAACTTTAACAATACAATAATTGAAGCAAAATAAGACGAAATGAGACGACCCTGCTCGTGAGAGCTTACAATCTACAATGAGGTGGGGGAGATACAAAGTACAGGTGTGTATTTACAATTGTATATTTACAATGAAGGTCCAGCCATCTTGAGGGAGTGAATGATGGATGGAGATAGTGAATGGGCTACACAAGCACACTTACACAGAGAATTACTTTGATCAGTGAACGTGATAGGCCGCTCTGAACAAGTGTGTTTTGAGGGAGCGCCTAAAACTATGCAAATTGTGGATAGTCCTGATTTCTTGGGGTAGAGCATTCCAGAGGATAGGAGCAGCACGGGAGAAGTCTTGGAGTCGGGAGTGGGAGGTACGGATTAGTGCAGAGGTTTGTCGAAAGTCGTTTGCAGAGCGCAGCGATCGGCTAGGCCGATAGACAGAAATGAGGGAGGAGATGTAGGGGGGTGCCGCACTGTGGAGAGCTTTATGGGTGAGAACAAGTACTTTGAATTGGATCCTATAATGAATGGGCAGCCAATGTAAGGACTGGCGAAGAGCGGACGCGTCCGAGTACCGATTAGGCAGTATTATAGTAGTTATATTCTTGTACATTTGAGGCCGTATTATATTAGTTATATTCTTGTACATAGGGGCAGTATTATAGTAGTTATATTCTTGCACATAGGGGGCAGTATTATAGTAGTTATATTCTTGTACATAGGGGGCAGTATTATAGTAGTTATATTCTTGTACATAGGGGCAGTATTATAGTAGTTATATTCTTGTACATAGGGGGCAGTATTATAGTAGTTATATTCTTGTACATAGGAGCAGTATTATAGTAGTTATATTCTTGTACATAGGGGCAGTATTATAGTAGTTATATTCTTGTACATAGGGGGCAGTATTATAGTAGTTATATTCTTGTACATAGGAGCAGTATTATAGTAGTTATATTCTTGTACATAGGGGGCAGTATTATAGTAGTTATATTCTTGTATATAGGGGCAGTATTATAGTAGTTATGTTCTTGTACATAGGAGCAGTATTATAGTAGTTATATTCTTGTACATAGGGGGCAGTATTATAGTAGTTATAGTCTTGTACATAGGGGCAGTATTATAGTAGTTATATTCTTGTACATAGGGAGCAGTATTATAGTAGTTATATTCTTGTACATAGGGGCAGTATTATAGTAGTTATATTCTTGTATATAGGGGCAGTATTATAGTAGTTATATTCTTGTTCATAGGAGCAGTATTATAGTAGTTATATTCTTGTACATAGGGGCAGTAATAATAATAATAATAATCTTTATTTATATAGCGCCAACATATTCCGCAGTGCTTTACAGTTTAACAGTTTCAAAACACAAGTCATAAGTAACAACGTTAACAATACAATAATTGAAGCAAAATAAGACGAAATGAGACGACCCTGCTCGTGAGAGCTTACAATCTACAATGAGGTGGGGGAGATACAAAGTACAGGTGTGTATTTACAATTGTATATTTACAATGAAGGTCCAGCCATCTTGAGGGAGTGAATGATGGATGGAGATAGTGAATGGGCTACACAAGCACACTTACACAGAGAATTACTTTGATCAGTGAACGTGATAGGCCGCTCTGAACAAGTGTGTTTTGAGGGAGCGCCTAAAACTATGCAAATTGTGGATAGTCCTGATTTCTTGGGGTAGAGCATTCCAGAGGATAGGAGCAGCACGGGAGAAGTCTTGGAGTCGGGAGTGGGAGGTACGGATTAGTGCAGAGGTTTGTCGAAAGTCGTTTGCAGAGCGCAGCGATCGGCTAGGCCGATAGACAGAAATGAGGGAGGAGATGTAGGGGGGTGCCGCACTGTGGAGAGCTTTGTGGGTGAGAACAAGTACTTTGAATTGGATCCTATAATGAATGGGCAGCCAATGTAAGGACTGGCGAAGAGCGGACGCGTCCGAGTACCGATTAGGCAGTATTATAGTAGTTATATTCTTGTACATTTGAGGCCGTATTATATTAGTTATATTCTTGTACATAGGGGCAGTATTATAGTAGTTATATTCTTGCACATAGGCGGTAGTATTATAGTAGTTATAGTCTTGTACATAGGGGGCAGTATTATAGTAGTTATATTCTTGTACATAGGGGCAGTATTATAGTAGTTATATTCTTGTACATAGGGGCAGTATTATAATAGTTATATTCTTGTACATAGGGGGAAGTATTATAGTAGTTATATTCTTATACATAAGGAGCAGTATTATAGTAGTTATAGTCTTGTACATAGGGGGCAGTATTATAGTAGTTATATTCTTGTACATAGGGGCAGTATTATAGTAGTTATATTCTTGTACATAGGGGCAGTATTATAATAGTTATATTCTTGTACATAGGGGCAGTATTATAGTAGTTATATTCTTGTACATAGGGGCAGTATTATAATAGTTATATTCTTGTACATAGGGGGCAGTATTATAGTAGTTATATTCTTATACATAGGGAGCAGTATTATAGTAGTTATAGTCTTGTACATAGGGGCAGTATTATAGTAGTTATATTCTTGTACATAGGGGCAGTATTATAATAGTTATATTCTTGTACATAGGGGGCAGTATTATAGTAGTTATATTCTTATACATAAGGAGCAGTATTATAGTAGTTATATTCTTGTACATAGGGGCAGTATTATAGTAGTTATTTTCTTGTACATAGGGGCAGTATTATAGTAGTTATATTCTTGTACACAGGGGTAGTATTATAGTAGTTATATTCTTGTACACAGGAGCAGTATTATAGTAGTTATATTCTTGTACATAGGAGCAGTATTATAGTAGTTATATTCTTGTACATAGGGGCAGTATTATAGTAGTTATATTCTTGTACATAGGGGCCGTATTATAGTAGTTATATTCTTGTACATAGGGGCAGTATTATAGTAGTTATATTCTTGTACATAGGGAGCAGTATTATAGTAGTTATATTCTTGTAAATAGGGGGCAGTATTATAGTAGTTATATTCTTGTATATAGGGGGCAGTATTATAGTAGTTATATTCTTGTACTTGGGGGCAGTATTATAGTAGTTATATTCTTGTACATGGGGCAGTATTATAGTAGTTATATTTTTGTACATAGGAGCAGTATTATAGTAGTTATATTCCTGTACAAAGAGGGCAGTATTATAGTAGTTATATTCTAGTACATAGGAGCAGTATTATAGTAGTTATATTCTTGTACATAGGAGCAGTATTATAGTAGTTATATTCTTGTACATAGGGGATAGTATTATGGTAGTTATATTCTTGTACATAGGGAGCAGTATTATGGTAGTTATATTCCTGTACATAGGGGGCAGTATTATAGTAGTTAGATCCTTGTACATAGGGGCAGTATTATAGTAGTTATATTCTTGTACATAGGAGCAGTATTATAGTAGTTATATTCCTGTACATAGAGGGCAGTATTATAGTAGTTATATTCTAGTACATAGGAGCAGTATTATAGTAGTTATATTCTTGTACATAGGAGCAGTATTATAGTAGTTATATTCTTGTACATAGGGAGCAGTATTATAGTAGTTATATTCTTGTACATGGAGGCAGTATTATAGTAGTTATATTCTTGTACATAGGGAGCAGTATTATAGTAATTATATTCTTGTACATAGGAGCAGTATTATAGTAGTTATATTCTTGTACATAGGAGCAGTATTATAGTAGTTATATTCTTGTACATAGGAGCAGTATTATAGTAGTTATATTCTTGTACATAGGGGCAGTATTATAGTAGTTATATTCTTGTACATAGAAGGCAGTAATATAGTAGTTATATTCTTGTACTTAGGAGCAGTATTATAGTAGTTATATTCTTGTACATAGAGGGCAGTAATATAGTAGTTATATTCTTGTACATAGGAGCAGTATTATAGTAGTTATATTCTTGTACATACAGTTGTGGCCAAAAGTATTGACACCCCTGCAATTCTGTCAGATAATACTCAGTTTCTTCCTGAAAATGATTGCATACACAAATTCTTTGGTATTATTATCTTCATTTAATTTGTCTTAAATGAAAAAACACAAAAGAGAATGAAGCAAAAAGCAAAACATTGATCATTTCACACAAAACTCCAAAAATGGGCCAGACAAAAAGTATTGGTACCCTCTGCCTAATACTTGGTTGCACAACCTTTAGCCAAAATAACTGCGACCGTAACCATCAATGAGTTTCTTACAATGCTCTGCTGGAATTTTAGACCATTCTTCTTTGGCAAACTGCACCGGGTCCCTGATATTAGAAGGGTGCCTTCTCCAAACTGCCATTTTTAGATCTCTCCACAGGTGTTCTATGGGATTCAGGTCTGGACTCATTGCTGGCCACCTTAGAAGTCTCCAGTGCTTTCTCTCAAACCATGTTCTAGTGCTTTTTGAAGTGTGTTTTGGGTCATTGTCCTGCTGGAAGACCCATGACCTCTGAGGGAGACCCAGCTTTCTCACACTGGGCCCTACATTATGCTGCAAAATTTGTTGGTAGTCTTCAGACTTCATAATGCCATGCACATGGTCAAGCAGTCCAGTGCCAGAGGCAGCAAAGCAACCCCAAAACATCAGGGAACCTCCGCCATGTTTGACTGTAGGGACCATGTTTTTTTCTTTGAATGCCTCTTTTTTTCTTGTGTAAACTCTATGTTGATTCCTTTGCCCAAAAAGCTCTACTTTTGTCTCATCTGACCAGAGAACATTCTTCCAAAATGTTTTAGGCTTATTCAGGTAAGTTTTGGCAAACTCCAGCCTGGCTTTTTTATGTCTCGGGGTAAGAAGTGGGGTCTTCCTAGGTCTCCTACCATACAGTCCCTTTTCATTCAGATGCCGACAGATAGTATGGGTTGACACTGTTGTACCCTCGGACTGCAGGGCAGCTTGAACTTGTTTGGATGTTAGTCGAGGTTCTTTATCCAACATCCGCACAATCTTGTGTTGAAATCTCTTGTCAATTTTTCTTTTCCGTCCACATCTAGGGAGGTTAGCCACAGTGCCATGGGCTTTACACTTCTTGATGACACTGCGCACGGTAGACACAGGAACATTCAGGTCTTTGGAGATGGACTTGTAGCCTTGAGATTGCTCATGCTTCCTCACAATTTGGTTTCTCAAGTCCTCAGACAGTTCTTTGGTCTTCTTTCTTTTCTCCATGCTCAATGTGGTGCACACAAGGACACAGGACAGAGGTTGAGTCAACTTTAATCCATGTCAACTGGCTGCAAGTGTGATTTAGTTATTGCCAACACCTGTTAGGTGCCACAGGTAAGTTACAGGTGCTGTTAATTACTCAAATTAGAGACGCATCACATGATTTTTCGAACAGTGCCAATACTTTTGTCCACCCTCTTTTTTATGTTTGGTGTGGAATTATATCCAATTTGGCTTTAGGACAATTCTTTTTGTGTTTTTTCATTTAAGACAAATTAAATGAAGATAATAATACCAAAGAATTTGTGATTGCAATCATTTTCAGGAAGAAACTGAGTATTATCTGACAAAATTGCAGGGGTGTCAATACTTTTGGCCACAACTGTATACATAAGGGCAGGCAATATCTCATCTTTGTAGGGGACTGGTCACATTACAGGCATTAGTAGAAGCATTTCCAGTATTATGGCAGTATGACAGAATCCGTGTGAACTTCCCAGGGAGTCCCAGACTTAAGTCCTGACACCAACCTTAATACAGAGATTGTCACTTATTGCAACCTGCCGACTGATAGATCAGAGGAAAAGAACTTTAAAGGGAATTAGGAATGGAGTCAGGATTCTGGAGAAGCCAGCGGGATCCTGTGCTGTGTGGAAACATGTCAGCAGAAAGAGCAAAACAGTGTTATGCTTCTATACTAAGAGTAATTATAGTGACACTTTATATTTGCTAGATGCCTGTGTGTATAGAATGCACAGATTCCTGGATTCTAGTAGAATTTCATAGACCGCACAATGATGACCACGGAGCTGGGTCATCAGTGAACACAGAACTGTCAATCACACTTCAGCCCCTTCCACACTGATCTGCTAAGCGCTGCAAACACAATGGCCAATATAACAGCGGACAGACTGAAAATGGTTGTTGTTTTTTTACATCAGTTGCACACTTCTCCTTTTTTCTTTTAACATATTATTCAAAAAAAAAGTTATGTTATATTCCTATAGAACCATTTACATTAAAGGAAGTAGCAGTTACCTTGAAGGGGTTGTCAACTTCCGAAATGGGCAAAATTGCAAAGTGTCTTGAAAAGCAAGCTACTTTGTAATTTTACTTCTTATTAATAATCTCCTTTGTTCTCAGGAATGGAAGGATTTTTTATTCTATAGCTTACTGCCCTTTGCAGGTTATCAGAGATGGAATTTGTGAAGCAAAGAGAGCAGCGCTTACAAGCTCTTCGCTGTAAAGCGCAGCTCTGAATCGGACCAGATCGCTTGATCTGGCCAGTTTCAGTGCTGCTCCTGATTCCCAAGAGGCAGAGCAGTCTCTACTAGCAACTCCTGAGAGAGCGCAGTTTGGGCCATGCCTCTGGTCCGAACTGTGAATCGTTCGGCGCACACCTTCCCCAGCAACCGGGAAGCCAGTAGACACAGGAGCGGTGCACTCCTGAAGATGGAAGTAGAAACTAACCTTGTAACTTTCTGATAATCTAAGTGATGCCAAGAGAGCTGATATAAAAGGAGTAGCCAATTTTAATAGTTTGACTTTCATTTGGCCCAAAAGTAGATTTTATGATGGACCCAATAATGGTCTCAGGGGTCCAGTAGAAGACAGTCGCATTTGGAGTTTAAAGATAATTACTTGGTCCTCAGAATCAACTCCAGTACGACAATGGTTTGGTTGTTTGTGTGTGGGCTTTTTCCCCCTTTTTTTACTTTTGTTTCCTGTTCTGTTCCAGATAGAACAGTCATGCTCTGAAGAATGTCTAACTCTGCCAAAATTAGTCCTGTGCCGACTGGTTCCCCGAAACTCAACCATTCTTTGCCAGGTCCGAAATATGAACCAGTTTCCCAGCATAAACCACAGGGAATAACAATCCAGTTAACAAAAGTGCACAGTGAAGATAACTGGGAAGACTTAGATGAAAGTGAACTCATCTTCACTTTGGACCAGGATGAAGAAGAAGCAGCGACCTCCACCTTAGCAGGTAGAACTACTTCTCCGGTGTATGGACAGTCAAGAGAACAAGATGGGACTGTAATTAACGAGCTGGCCCTGGCTGCCTACGAATGCGCTGGCGATGTTCTACTGTCCAATGAGACCCAAAGGCACGGTAGCCCCCTCATGCCAAGTTCACCCACCTCCACACCGCTCGTCAACTTGGTGAAGTCTGTCTCCACAGAAATTGATGTTAAAGACTCCACTCTTCATAAATCTCATCCTTTTGTCAACTTGGTCAAATCAATTTCCACTGAAATCTCCAGACTGGAGCCGGAGGTATCGCAATCCAAGTCAGACTCTAAACTCAACGTTCATCTCTGGAGACAGATAACTCAACCTAAGGGCAAAAATGGAGACTCTAGGACAGCACCATCCTCCCCGAGCACATCACCTTCTGAAAGCAAAGGAATGTTCTTCAATGTCCAAGACGTGGAGGCCAAGTTAGAAGACACCAAAAGGAGATTGTCTGAAGCTATGCAAGAACCGTTGAGCATACTCAGTAAGATTATAGGTGAGGAGACAACGAGCCCAAACCCCAAACACAGAACTATGTCCCCACTGTTCTTCAACCAGGAATCCCCATCGAGTCATTTAAAAGACCAAGGTAGTTTTGAGTCCAAGAACACGTTTACCAATTGTGGACGGGTAGAAGAAGGAGAAATCATGGACTTTGTAGATCCTTCTAAAGCTACCCATAAAGAAGCACCAAAGAACCTTTGCAAATATAAGATCTGCTCTTATGGGGACATGATCCAGGTTGTAGAACTAACCAACGAGGATGCAGAAGATCAAGGCTTGGCCCCAACCATGGACAATCGCCAATCTCCATCCCATAACAATGACGTGCCATGTGCTGCCCTTGTCTGTTTAGCAATTCTAGCCTATAACTTCTTCATCTGGCCCTTTCCTGCCTACATCTCGGGGCTGTTCATGGGCATTGCTAGTGGATTTATTTTAGGATTTTTTCTGGTATTACTAATTGTGCCCAAGCATTCCTATTCCCGGAGACACAAGCGTCACCTGCAGGAATGTGCAATTCTTCCTTTATCCATGCAAAATCTACAGGAACCAAATCTGCTGCAGGTAAGATGTCCTGCTTTTTTATAGCTAACTGGGATATTAATATTTTTTAGGTTTCGTGGTGATAATTTTGGCCAAAGTGACAATGAGAAGTGCAGCCATATTGTTTGTCACCTTCACTTCTTGACTTATCAGTGTGGGTCTGACTTTCAGGACCCCGCTGACCTTGTGATCAGTTTGGGATGTGGTTTGCAATGTTATGAGTTTAATGTGGCTTTTGCTATTATGGGGCTAAGCGGTTATTAGTGTTTTTTGCACGCTGGCCAGCTAGATGATGACTGGCTCTGTTATGAGGCACTGTTATGGGGGTACTCAGTCTGTATCCATTATGGCAGCATTGTGGTTAGCAATGATATTGAGCAGTGTGGTTGTCATCAATATAAGGCCACAGTGCCTGCCTCTGTTATGGGGTACCGCCATGGGGCACTCTCTAGATCTGTTGTGTTGGCAGTGTGTTGTGGCAATGTGGCTGTCATTGGTATGAGGTTACAGTGGCTGGCTCTGTTATGGGGTACTCTGCACAGACCTGTTAGGAGAAGAAAGTGTCTTTGGGGACTAATCTGTTCTGAACATGGAGATGAAATGAATGGTGTCATTATGGGGTTACTTTTTCTGGTCCTGTTTTGAGTATCGGAGGACTATGGTTTGTAATGTTATGGGTGCTTTGCGGCGGGCAATGATGTCTGGCATTGATCAGGACACAGTGGCTGGCTCTATTGTGGGGTACTGTTGTGGGCTACTCTGCACAGGCCTGATAGGAGAAGAAAGTGTCTTTGAGGACTAATGTGTTCTACATATGGGGGGAATTGCCTCATTATGGTGATACTCTGTCTGGTCCTATTTTGAATATCAGGGGACGATGGTTGGCACTTATCGGTGCTGGGTGCTCTTTGGCTGGCATTGTTATGTTGGCACTATGGCTATCAATATGGAGGCACTGGGTGAAAAATATGAGAACATGGTCAGAATTTTTGAGGATATGGTTATGTGCCGCATATCGTTCCCTAGGACCTTCATATCCCCATCCAATATCCATGTCTGCCAGCTGTCACTTTGCAGCACAGAATAGACCTGTTACCCCCATTGCCGCCCCCTTATTATTGGTTCACAGTGCAGCTTCTGCCGGCCTCTGGAACACGAAGGAGTAATTCTCGGCATGACAGCACACTTTCCATCACTTCACACTCTCTCTCTCAGAAATGTAATTTTGCAATGGGTATAAAGAGTACCATATATACGGAGCGTCTGGAGCCGCTGCGCTGTCATTGCGGGCCCCGCAGATAACGCTTGATGGGTGACATCCTCAGCGGGCAGCACGTGCTGCCAATACTGATCTAGAGTTGTCAGATCAGAGAATCTCACTGACTCTGGCCATTATTTTGTGCATTTATTAAAAAATCCAGAAGTAAAATCGCAATGGATCACCTCAAGGACGGAGCAGAGGGACCTGTGACCCGGAACATGGGCACACAGCACATTTTGTTTTTTTTTAGATTAATATTCTGATTTTATTTAATTGTCAAGATCTCTGCTTGCAATAAGTGAATGGAAATATTCTTGTTCACATTCTGAGTCCTTACAGTACCATGCAATGTATGAATGTAGACGTAATGCGGGCTCTGAAGCAGTCTTTTTTTTTTTTTCTTACTGTAGCTTCCATTGAAATCAAAGGCATATGGAGGCACGGTATGATGACCCTACAAAAAGCTGCCATAATAAGAATATGGGACATTTGTAGGACTTCCTGCAACAAAATCTGCAGGAAAAAACACAATGTGTGAACGTACCCATTAAAACCTCAACATAAACGAGCCGATCCCACAACTCCCCCCCACCAAAAAAAAAAGAAATATAAGCCCCTGTATAATGCAGCAGCCAATACAATAAAAAATTGTGCGGAACAAAAAGTATTAGTAAAACAATGCATTAAGTTTTTTATAAATATATATATTCAAAGTACAGACATGGTTATTAGACAGAGATAAAAAAGAAAGCTGGAGAAAAGGTGACTGCCTGGACTTAGGTCAAAGTACAGTGTGATACATATAATGTCAATAATTCGGTACATGCAAAAGTCAAAACATAGTACAGAGATGTTTGTACTGGAGAATGAAAACAGCACAAAAATGTATATGGTCAAGTAGAACTGTGAGTCCAGGCAGCCACCAGCATCTGACATGCGCTTTGCATCCCCAGATGAAGCTTGTCTGCGAAACGCAGTGTATAGATAAGATTTATAAAATTGTCCGCATGCAAATCCTAGAGGACGAGCCAAAGCAAATGTGCTACGTGTGCCGTACACCTGTGAGGTCAGGACAAGGTCAGACCTGGTTTTAGCTCCTGAAGAACCCCATTCTCATTTAAGCAGAGATCTTAAAAAATACAGAGAAATTAAAGTGCAAAAGTATATAAAACAAAGTCTGTTCAATGGGTGTTAAATGCCAAAAATGTTGGAGTGCCCTCATATGGCTGCATTCACCGTTTTGGCACAGATGATGTGGCCATCTTGGCAGCTTTACACTGCGTGCAGAATTATTAGGCAAGTTGTATTTGAGAGGATTCTTTTTATTATTGAACAACAACTATGTTCTCAATCAACCCAAAAGACTCATAAATATCAAAGCTTAATATTTTTGGAAGTTGGAGTGGGTTTTTTTTAGATTTGCCTATCTTAGGAGGAGATCTGTTTGTGCAGGTAACTATTACTGTGCAGAATTATTAGGCAACTTAATAAAAACCAAATATACACCCATCTCACTTGTTTATTTTCACCAGGTAAACCAATATAACAACACATAATTTAGAAATAAACATTTCTGACATTCAAAAAAAAAAAAAATAATCAGTGACCAATATAGCCACCTTTCTTTACGATGACACTCACCTTCCTTCCATCCATAGATTCTGTCAGTTGCTTGATCTGTTTACGATCAACATTGCAATGTGCCGCAGTCACCACAGCCTCCCAGACACTGTTCCGAGAGGTGTACTGTTTTCCCTCCCTGTAGATCTCACATCCAGACCACAGGTTCTCTATGGGGTCCAGATCAGGTGAACAAGGGGGCCATGTCATTATTTTTTCTTCTTTTAGACCTTTACTGGTCAGCCACGCTGTGGAGTATTTGGATGCGTGTGATGGAGCATTGTCCTGCATGAAAATCATGTTTTTCTTGAACGATACCGACTTCTTCCTGTACCACTGCTTGAAGAAGGTGTCTTCCAGAAACTGGCAGTAGGTTTGGGAGTTGAGCTTCACTCCATCCTCAACCCGAAAAGGTCCCACAAGTTCATCTTTGATGATACCAGCCCATACCAGTACCCCACCTCCACCTTGCTGGTGTCTGAGTCAGAGTGGAGCTCTCTGCCCTTTACTGATCCAGCCTCGGGCCCATCCATCTGGCCAAGAGTCACTCTCATTTCAATAGTCCATAAAACCTTAGAAAAATCAGTCTTAAGATATTTCTTGGCCCAGTCTTGACGTTTTATCTTACGTTTCTTGTTGAAAGGTGGTCGTTTTTCAGCCTTCCTTACCTTGGCCACGTCCCTGAGTGTGGCACACCTTGTGCTTTTTGATACCCCAGTAATGTTGCAGCTCTGAAATATGGCAAAACTGGTGGCAAATGGCATCTTGGCAGCTTCACGCTTGATTTTCCTCAATTCATGGGGAGTTATTTTGCGCCTTTTTTATCAACACGCTTCTTGCGACCCTGTTGGCTATTTGCCATGAAACGCTTGATTGTTCGGTGATCACGCTTCAAAAGTTTGGCAATTTCAAGGCTGCTGCATCCCTCTGCAAGAAGTCTCACAATTTTTGACTTTTCAGAGTCCGTCAAATCTCTCTTCTGACCCATTTTGCCAAAGGAAAGGAAGTTGCCTAATAATTAAGCACACCTTATATAGGGTGTTGATGTCATTAGACCACACCCCTCCTCATTACAGAGATGCAAATCACCTGATTTACATAATTGGCAGTTGGCTTTCAAGCCTATACAGCTTGGAGTAGGACAACATGTATAAGATAATAATAATAAATTTTATTTCTATAGCGCCGACATATTCCGCAGCACTTTACATTTCAGAGGGGATTTGTACAGACAATAGACATTACAGCATAACAATAATCACATAGATCATAACAGATACCAAGAGGAATGAGGGCCCTGCTCGCAAGCTTACAGTCTATGAGGAAAAAGGGAGACACGAAAGGTGGGTGGTAACAGTTGCCCTGATTGTTTAGACTAGCCATAATGTTAAGTGTGTATCAGTACAGACACAGAGGGCTAATGGATGCATAAAGCATGTGGGAACATGATTATGGTAAAACTTTTGGCTGTGCCACACAGGGATAGATTAGGTTAATGTGTTGAGGCGATAGGCCAGTCTGAATAAATGCGTTTTCAGGGCACGCTTAAAATTGTGGGGATTGGGGACTAATCGTATTGACCTGGGAAGTGCATTCCAAAGAATTGGCGCAGCACGTGTAAAGTCTTGGAGACGGGAGTGGGAGGTTCTGATTATTGAGGATGCTAACCTCAGGTCATCAGCAGAACGGAGGGCGCGGGTAGAGTGGTATACTGAAACAAGGGAGGAGATGTAGGGTGGTGCTGAGCCTGGAGGGCTTTGTGGGTGAGGGTAATAAGTTTGTACTGGATTCTGGAGTGGATGGGTAGCCAGTGTAAGGACTGGCACAAGGTAGAGGCATCGGTGTAACGATTGGTGAGGAATATGATAAAAAGTATGATGTGATCAAAACACTCATTTGCCTAATAATTCTGCACACAGTGTATGGTTAAGGTGTAATGTATTCGTTGAGATAACTACTGATTTATTTTTGCCTCTCAGGGTTGGATGAACGAGATTTTTTCTTACGACCCTGAGACCTATCACCCGGGTCTCACCCACTCTGTATTTGTGATGCTAGAAGGTACAACCTTGAAACGCTGCTATCCAAAGAGCAGCCTGTCCCGGAGGTCTATCTATGGGGAGGAGATACCGGAAACTGTGTTTGTCAGTCATGAAACCAACAACTTAGCCAATGCCCAGGTAAGTCCACCAAAAAATTGATATATGTGGAAAGAGAATGGGGCCAACTTAAAATGCCGACCTTCTTTAATGTCCTAACCCCCATAAAGACTGAATTTTTGTTCCAAATATTCTACATTAAAGTCAACATAGTCTTTAGAAATACAAGGTGGGCCATTTATAAGGTTAGACCTGGGTGGGCCATTTATATGGATACACCTAAATAAAATGGGAATGGTTGGTGATATCAACTTCCTGTTTGTGGCACATTAGTATATGGGAGGGGGGAAACTTTTCAAGATGGGTGGTGACCATGAGGGCCATTTTGAAGTCAGCCCACCCAGGTGTTGCCATATAAATGGCCCACCCTGTACATTTTGGACCCTATATACCGATCCTATTGACCCAAGCATAGAAATCTTCACCTTCGTATCCATCACGACTGGTGGTCATCTCCCAGCTCTGGAATTTGTACGAATGACGTAATGATGGTGATGATTATTTTAGGTATTCCTGCATCCCGATGGACTGGCAAACAAGAGACTTTGGAACAAAAAATATCCGATCTGCATCCAGTTATATGATCCTGAAGATCCTGAATTTGAGAATGGAGAACCTGCGGACAAAGATCTCGAGATTGATGAATCTCCAAGAAAATATCCAGATGACCTTGAGAAGTCAAATGCAGACTGTAAGGCTGGGACGTTATATCTATTTGGTAGAACTGGGAGGGAAAAGGAAGAATGGTATCAACACCTGGTGAGGGCATCTCGAGGGTACATGGCTGGAAAGCAAGATGGTAACAGAAATGACAGCAAAACAGGTAAGTTGTGGTTGACATGTCAGTGGTTTTGAATGTCTTGAGTTTTGATGGATGCTCCCTGACTTGGGCTTCACCCTTTTAGGGTCATTACCAAACCCCCTTTCCAGTCCATGCAGTTGGGGAGGCACAAGTAACAGCAGCATGGACAGCACAGAGGACACTTCCCATATGTTTAAGCCAAAGGACTTGGCAGGGAACATGAGGCAGAAGATCCTCTTGGACTATGCCACCTACATGTCCAGGTTCATCTCAACAGAGCAAACCAGTCCAGTCCAAAGCCCTCAACAGAGCGCTGCCAGCAGCCCGGTCCCTCCGAAAAGGATGGTATTGTATCTGGCTTTATTCCAGTACCCAAAATCATAAGTCATAAATGTCTCTGAGTAAGTCTTATAAGTCTAATTCCTTGTCTTTACCCTTACCCAGCCCCCTATGGAGCAGACCCTCTTCACTAACCCCGATGTGAGCTGGGTCAATGCCTTTATTGGACGGATATTCTGGGACTTTTTGCGGGAGAAGTATTGGGAAGATGTTGTGGCCAATAAAATCCAGAAAAAGTTGACCAAAATCAAGGTAAGGTTGAAGACACCAAGTCTAAATTGAATCGGAATCAGGCACTTCTCCTCAGGGGCGGAACCAGGGGTAGAAAGAGCCGGCAGCTGACGGGGGAGGTCCTGTGTTGGGAATGGGAGATGCTGTACTCAAAACCATAACACATCTCATTGGAATTTCCTATATCACCTGAAAAACTGTAGAATGAAGTAAGAGCCCAGGTGTTGCTCTCACTGGGCCAACCTAAAATTTAATGGATATCATCCTAAATTATGATGGCTCACAGCTTCCAAGAAAGTTTCCAGAAAAAAGCAAACCACCCATTAAATGCTTTGTCCACCATTGCACAGTATTTTTTTTATTGTTCATTTGCTTCCTAAATGCAAAGTAAAAAAAAATACTTTCCAAATAGTCTTCATTATTTTTTTACCATTTTGCTGCATACAAATGTCTGTAAGTCCTTTAGCTAGGTGAATGATTTGCAAAAAAAAAAATATATATATATATATCTATCAGAGGAGCTCCTGATGGCTCTCTCTACTCTCTCCTCCTTTTTCTCAGTGTTAGAGACAGTAGCAATGTGGGGAAAGGGTTGTGCATAGATTTCTCAAAGTGGAGAGGAGAGAAAGTATCTAAAGTTTTATGGAGAGTAGAGAAAACAGGTTCTAGTCAAGGAGGAAAGCATATGGAGAGGAAGTGCAGTATATAAGCTGCTAGTCCATTCCTTCTCTTATACAGATATATAGATAGCAGCAAAGAGAGGAAAGGAGTTTTGCACAGATTTTCTCAATGTTGAGAGTACAGAAAGCATCTAAAGTTTTATGGAGAGTAGAGAAGACAGGTTCTAGTCAGGGAGAAAAGCAAATGGAGAGTTAATTAGTGTAGAATACAAGCTGTTCTTTCCTTCCTTCTCTTACTGTTAGAGACAGCAGCAAAAAGTGGAAAGGGGTTGTTGTACACAGATTTCCATAATAGGAGAGAAAACATTTTAAATGTCCAGAAGATTAGAGGTTCCAGTCATTATTAAAGATAGCAGCTATGTAGGAAAGGTTGTTGTACACAGATTTTCTCAGTGCGGAGAGGAGAGAAAGCATTTAAAGTTTTATGGAAAGTAGAAAAATACAGACTATAGTCAAGGAGGAAAGCATATGGAGAGGAAATGAGTACAGGATATAAGCTGCTTCTCTCTTTCTTCTTTTAGTGTTAGAGATAGCCGCAAAGAAGGGAAAGGGGTTGTACACAGATTTCCTTATGGTGGAGAATAGAGAAAGCATCTAAAGTTTTATGTAGAGTAGATAAAAGAGGTTCTAGCCAAGGAGCAACGCATATAGAGAGGAGATCATTGCAGAATATAAGGTGCTATTTCTTTCCTTAATTTTATTGAAAGAAGCAAAACAAGAAAATGATTGCACACAGATTACCTCAATATGGAGAGGAGAGAAAGCATCTAAAGTTTTATGTAGCGTACAGACCAGAAAGTATGGAAAGTACATAAGAGCAGGATAGAAGCTGTGCTCACATAGGAGATAATGAAGACACTAGAACCCTGACCCTCAATGTGTCCATAGCTTTTAACATGTATTCAGCAAAAACAACACTATTGATTATATCTTATTGGATCGGAAATATCTGTGAGGCACTGTCTCTACTCACTATGATATTCTCTGTACATTTTTTCACCCAGCTGCCAAATTTCATGGATGAACTGACACTAACGGGCTTGGATATGGGGACATCGCTTCCCCAGATTCTCACCATCTCCACTCCAAGCATGAATGACAGAGGTAAGTAGGGCCCTATACAATGCCTCAAAATGTCAAAAGGGGGCCATATAGCCATCTGTTCTGGACCCCCTCTCTGTATACCTCTGGCACTACTACAGCTTAGTAGGCATGTGCCCAGTCTCACAAAGATACCCAGTATTGAGCCGCAGTCATCCGAGGCACAAAAAAGCAGATCAGAGCATCTATTTATAATGCCCGCAGCTCCGGAGCGAGCGCTTTACTCCCTTATTAGGCTCCTCGACTACAGAGCAGTGGAAGAGGATGCACATTTCACGTATCATTAAGTTCTGTTTTCAGAAGGCAAAAACCGAAAGACCCACAATAGTCAAAACTGTGTACAATATAAATATAGTAAAATCCTTTTGAAAGATATGGACATTTTTAGGGGCAACTTTTTTTTATTTCTTCTTACTTAAATTATTGTATTTTTGGCTAAAAATAATTTTTGCTATTGGGTTTTATTAATCATTTTGCACCGTTTGCCTTCTATATTCTCGATTGCTGGCTGCAGAAGGAGTTAACTGAAAAACCGTCAGTGAGTTTATTTTGATAGAGCCATTTGAAACCACTGTATGGCTATGAATTCATCATACTGGTATAGATTGCCGATCCCATCAATTTTCGTACTATGGAGGAATTCTAACTTAAAAGCCGGGAAAATCTCCGTAATACGGTACAATGTAAAGGCACCATATGGCGGCACAGGCTCTTCTGGAGGGTACGACATCATACACTATGGTGTGGGCATACTAGAAATGTCATTTTGCTCCAATGACCGACAAAGAAAGTGTTATTTTAAATCCCACCTGCTTACTGCCAAGTTGCTGTCACCACACCGCCACACACATGTTCCCGCATAGTGTCAAATAATCAAAAAAATTAATTTTGTCCCAGACTACACTGATACAGGCGGCCCATCGGGTGACATCACGGTTCGGATGCCAGAGTTGTTTTTCTTGTGCCATTTTAGGGATTAGTCGGGCGACAGCTGTTGCCACCAGCAAGGGTGGGTGCCGTGTGTTCGATATTACCCGCAGCAGTTAAACTCCATTATGAGAAAGGAAATCATTTTACGGAGACCGCTGGAGTGCCGGCCAGAGACTAAGCTCCGGATTATCAGCCTCTACTGTGAAGTACCAGTGCCATTAACCCATAAACAGCTCCAAGAGGCGGCCGTGTCAGGCAGGAGGCAGAAAGGGAGCAGGTTTTGGTTGTGTGGCATTGTAGCATACAGTAGGGATAATTGCAATACCCATCGTGACCAGCGGGGAGCGACGTTGATCTGTATTGTAAAATAGTAGATATTTGTACTCTAGTCTATGTCTGCGAGTCTATACTTCTACGTATGTCCTCAGGGTTATGGATGGATATGGACGTGACGTACAGCGGATCTTTACAAGTCACATTAGAGACGAAGATGAACTTATCCAAGCTGGGAAAGGAGGCAGCAGCGGATGAGGGCGGATCGTATGACCACAGGAGACATAGGTGAGCTCTGAAACCTCCACTATGGGGCGCTTTAATAAGACCTTCACGAAAACTGTTTCCTGCATAGTCAACAATATTCAGTATATAGTAGAATCAAAAAGACCCCCTCCACTGAAAAATCGGTTTAGGAACAAAATTTAAAAACTTCTTGCTGTTTTACAATAAACTAACGAAATAATAACAACGTATAAAAGCTAAAAAATATGTAACATACCAAGTTGTTTCTCCAAATTCAGCTCAAAATGCCACTTTTACTAACTACTGCAGATACAGGATTTTTCATCCCCTTCTTGACTAGCATTTTTAGCTCTTAGTAAAGCCCCTCTGGCTGTTGTAACCTGCTGTAGATGTCATGCATGTCCAAGTATCAGCTCCTGAGGAGTCTTAGATGATTCCTCTAGGTCACTAATATTCTTGGGTTGTCAAGAGAGTGCTCCTAAAAGTTAAGAGAAGAGATCACTTCCTTGCAAAAACCAGGAAAAGGATGCAAAAAAAAATAAAAGCCAATCAATGTTCCTAAAGATAGAGATAAAAGCAAATACCACATAGGAACACTGGTTATGGGTCGCCCTCCCAGGGCTGTGGGGTACTCGGTACCGGGCCGGTGTCAGGGGAATGTGTCACAGCAGCGGTGACCCGGTCCGTGGCCCTGGGCGCCCAAGTAATGGGGGGATGTAGTCAATGGTATAGTTCGTGACCCCACCTGTGGTGTTCGGCAAATAGGATGTTAGGCCGACGCTGCATGCAGATCCTCTGGGGCTGGTGGTGTGTTGCAGCCTAGATGGTGTAGCTCCCCACAGGGCAGTGTAAGCGTAATGGATGAGGAGAGGCGCAAGCGGTGTGGAAGCTGGTACCCAGATGTAGCAGTGCTGGGTGCGTTGGCGCAAGAATGAATGGAGGACACCGGGGTCTGTAGTTCCAAAGCTTTACTCACAGTCCGTTGTACACACATACAGGTGCCTGCCTCCGGGCCGTGTCCTCCGGGACAGAGACTCAATCAACCTCCGGGCAAGTTAGGATTCTCCCCTCCAACACTCCGCCAACATGTACCTTTCTGAACGACTCCTCTATAGCGCCTTAAAGTGTGAAGACCTCCAGTACCGTGGTACCCTGGAGTTCCTCCTGACAGATGTTCCCAAGAACTCTACCCGTATGGCAGACAGCTGTAGCCTGCTTCGGGGACTCCCTTCTCCTGAGTCCCGGCTCTCTATCTGATTGCTGTTGTGCCCCAAGTCTTAGTTGGGAGTAGTGCATTTACAGCCAACTACTCCACCAGTGTCTGCTGCAGAACCATAAGTGTCCATACAACCTCGGGGACCGGGCCCCGGCCTTGCGCTGAGAACCTATAGGCAGGGTTCCTCTTCTAACCCACATCCTCTCTGTTCTCTCTACTCCTTCGTTCCGTACTTGTCTTTCTCTCTCTTAAGGAAGCTTAGATTTCAGTTCTAAGTCTTTCTCCTTCTGTTCCTTTCCCGTGCCAGCTGGCTCAGATCACTGAGGCAGCTGCAGCACTCCTTCCTCCATCCCTTCTTCCAGGGATCCTCACTCCTGTCTGAGTGACATCCTACCCGACTGACCTTCTGTCAGACTGACCTGTCATCCTACACTTTCCCACTCTTTTATGTATCCTAACGCCACCCACCTCCCAGCACGTCCAGTGTTCCAAGCAGGGAACCACCAAAGGTGCTCTGCTACTCTCTAAGCACTGAGCCGCAATGTGGTTGTGCAGAACTACCCTGTTGTGTGGGGTGCGAGTGTTGGAGCGTGGAAAGGAGTTCCCACCTTACCCGGATGGTGGGGCACTACACCTTAGGAGAAGGTGCAGTACCTCTGTGGCGACTGAGCCTCAGGGGCGCCACAGTTACACTACTTGGACGTGACAGAACAAGGAGGCTGCCACCAGATCCCTGAAAAAAAAACCCTTAAATGCATGCAAAAGACCTGCAGAAGATGTGGTGACAATGGAGCTGAGGTTTCTGTTTGCACAGTAAGGTGCATACTAAATGTTGAAGGTCTCCATGTCTGAACTCCAAAATGTCACCTCCACTGACCGAAAAGTACAAGAAAATTCTCTTCCAATATGCTCAAAACCATAGAAATAAGTTGCAGGAGTTCTGGGATTCTGTTCTGTGGAGGGATGACACAAATCTGGAACTTTTCTGGAACATCCTGCCTACCATAAATCATTAGTAGTGACTCTGTGATGCCTACAGTGAAGCATGGAGATGGGTCGGTGATGCCTACAGTTAGGAAAGGTGGTGACTCGGTGAAGTCTACAGTGAAGCAGTGAAGCATGGCAGTGACTTAGTAATATCTACAGTGAAACGTGGTGATGGCTGGCTTGGTGATTCTCTGCTACTTTGGTGCTTTTGCTGGCCTTGGAAACTTGGAGTGTGTGGAGGGCGAGATGAATTAAATCAAGTATCAAGAAATCCTTGGAGAAAATGTCATGTCTTCTGCGAGGAATCTGAAGCTCGGGTGGTATTGGACCATCCAATAGGACAGTGATTCCAATCATACCTCACAGTCCACCAAGGCTTTGTATTAGAAGATGTTCTGGAAGATTCTGTAGTTATTGTCACAGTCTCCTTACTTGAACTCCATGAAAAGTCTTGGATGGCATTTGAGAAAGCGATTGCAGCAGCCAACCCAAGAATATTAGTGACCTGGAGGCCATTACTGATGAGTACTGGGCTAAGGTTCCTCAGGAATGCTGCCAGATGCTGGTGTCTGGCTATGCATCACATATGCAGCAGGTTATGACAGCCAGCGGGACAGCAGGTCATAACAGCCAGAGGGGCTCCACTAAATCATATGTGAATCATTCCGAGTCTGCAGTAACCAGTAAAAGAGGCATTTTGTTATAAATTCGGAGAATTTTTTTTTTATATTAGTTGTGTTCAGCTATTCTTATTGTGTATAAGAATATACAACCGCTATACTGCTGCCCCCTAGGCACCTGAATGTAATCGGGGTCTGCACTGTTTTTATCCTTACCCCCCCCCCCTCCCCAGTGCCGTTATATAATCACCTCCCACAGTTAATAAGACTTGTCACCGTGGTTTTAGCTCCCACAGACACATTAAATACTGGGTTGTGGAAGGTTTAATTTTCTGGAATTAATTAGATGGTGCTTGTCGGCTTAATTAGACCTTCTGCTCCATCTCCTTTTTAATAAGACGATCGCAGATGTGCCGATCTTCTGCAAGTTAACCCTTGAAGTGCTGAGCACATAGTCCTGATGTCTAGCGAAGGGTCAGTATAATCCGTGCACTTCTGGGACAGGTATTTATAAGTTTCCAGCACAGGTATATGACTAATGTGCACCTAAGCCAAGAAGTTCAGGTGACAAAGAGTTAAACAGTTAATCTAGTGAGCATGAAAGCGGGTATGCTGCGGCCTCGGTGGATTTGCCTAGTAGGCTTAGCTTTTAACACTATTATCCCCAGTCACAGAACCGCAATAGTCTAATCCATATTATAGGGCTGAACCTATAGACAGATGCAGGGTCTGATTCTTCAAGGGTCTTCGCCAGTGTTATGGCTTAAAACTCCTTGACATGTCTAAATCTGCTGCACACACCAGAAATATATTCCTGACCCTGAATGAAGAAACATTTCTGGCAGAGGCGCGGCAGTGGTAAAATGCAGCTGATTTATTATTCTTAATGGAGTAGGGGCATTTTATTCCCGCGATGCCTTCATTAAGGCTGCTTTTTAGTGCGATCATAGTGTCAGTCACATCCAGAACTCGGCAATTCATTCTGTTCACAGCGCCACAATCCTGCTGATACACAACACTGGTGCACTGCGCCACAATCCCACTGGTGCACAGCGCCACAATCCCACTGGTGCACAGCTCCACAATCCCACTGGTGCACAGCACCACAATCCCACTGGTGCACAGCTCCACAATCCCACTGGTGCACAGCACCACAATCCCACTGGTGCACAGCTCCACAATCCCACTGTTGCACAGCTCCACAATCCCACTGGTGCACAGCTCCACAATCCCACTGGTGCACAGCTCCACAATCCCACTGGTGCACAGCGCCACAATCCCACTGGTGCACAGCGCCACAATCCCACTGGTGCACAGCGCCACAATCCCACTGGTGCACAGCTCCACAATCCCACTGGTGCACAGCTCCACAATCCCACTGGTGCACAGCTCCACAATCCCACTGGTGCACAGTGCCACAATCCCACTGGTGCACAGCTCCACAATCCCACTGGTGCACAGTTCCACAATCCCACTGGTGCACAGCTCCACAATCCCACTGGTGCACAGCGCCACAATCCCACTGGTGCACAGCTCCACAATCCCACTGGTGCACAGTTCCACAATCCCACTGGTGCACAGCTCCACAATCCCACTGGTGCACAGCTCCACAATCCCACTGGTGCACAGCGCCACAATCCCACTGGTGCACAGCGCCACAATCCCACTGGTGCACAGCGCCACAATCCACTGGTGCACAGCTCCACAATCCCACTGGTGCACAGCTCCACAATCCCACTGGTGCACAGCTCCACAATCCCACTGGTGCACAGCGCCACAATCCCACTGGTGCACAGCGCCACAATCCCACTGGTGCACAGCGCCACAATCCACTGGTGCACAGCGCCACAATCCCACTGGTGCACAGCTCCACAATCCCACTGGTGCACAGCTCCACAATCCCACTGGTGCACAGCTCCACAATCCCACTGGTGCACAGCTCCACAATCCCACTGATGCACAGCGCTACAATCCCACTGGTGCACAGCGCCACAATCCCACTGGTGCACAGCTCCACAATCCCACTGGTGCACAGCTCCACAATCCCACTGGTGCACAGCGCCACAATCCCACTGTGCACAGCGCCACAATCCCACTGGTGCACAGCTCCACAATCCCACTGGTGCACAGCACCACAATCCCACTGATGCACAATCCACTGTTGCACAGCTCCACAATCCCACTGTGCACAGCGCCACAATCCCACTGGTGCACAGCTCCACAATCCCACTGGTGCACAGCTCCACAATCCCACTGGTGCACAGCGCCACAATCCCACTGGTGCACAGCTTCACAATCCCACTGGTGCACAGCGCCACAATCCCACTGGTGCACAGCTTCACAATCCCACTGGTGCACAGTGCCACAATCCCACTGGTGCACAGTGCCACAATCCCACTGGTGCACAGCGCCACAATCCCACTGGTGCACAGTGCCACAATCCCATGACAACAAAAAGAGTGTCATGATGGTGACGAGTGATTGGACCTTATACAGCAAAATCACTCACAAAGTACAGAGGCTGGAGTCACATGTGGCAGATTTGTGGCAGAACGTTCTTAGTCCTCACCTCCCTTGTACGTTATAGTTTTTCTAAAATTGTGCATAAAAAGGGGCCCAAAACTTCAATTTATTCCCCCCACTTTAAAAATTGGCATGCAAGCATTCATTAGGGTATGAAAGCCTTTAAGAGTTAAAGTAGAGATCTAAGCAGTGAATCCAGGGCCCTGGGAGCTGTTGACTACGGCGGGGGCGGCATTGTCACCCGCGCATGTTGGGAGGTGTGGTTAGACTGTGAGGAGGCCGGAAGCGTCACTCTGTCAGGTGGAGAACAATGTGCAGAACTGGGGAACCGCCTGATTCAGCTGGAAACAGATAATTAAGAGAAGTGCTGGAATAAGCTTTACACTATGACCTCCGAAACCCTGCAGGGAGGGGGCGCACCTGTCACATGAGGCTGCCCAATATAGCAACGTGCAGAAGACACAGCAAAAACAGGTCGGGTCTATGGAGCAAAGTCCGGAATGTGGGCACAGACCTAGCAGAGTTGGGTTTGCTTTGAACACTAGAATAACTTTCCTACTTAAAGGAGTTTTCCATTATTTTTTGAAAACCTTCCACATTAACGTGGTATAACATAAAGAAGTATCCTGTGGTTACTGCTCAGCACTGCTGAAGGTCTCTTAATAATAATAATAATAATAATAATAATAAATTTTATTTTTATAGCGCCGACATATTCCGCAGCACTTTACATTTCAGAGGGGATTTGTACAGACAATAGACATTACAGCATAACAATAATCATATAGATCATAACAGATACCAAGAGGAATGAGGGCCCTGCTCGCAAGCTTACAGTCTATGAGGAAAGAGGTAGACTCGAAAGGTGGGTGGTAACAGTTGCCCTGATTGTCTCTTCATTCCATCTGCCAGTGATTGGCTGCAGCGGTCACATGGCATGTCAAGACTGAAGGAACAGTAAGCATAGACCTACAGGGACGACGAAACAGGCAGTGGGGAATAAAACGGTGAATATAGACGGCATCCTCCTCCTTGTGACCTATTTTCCTAATGCACCAAAAACACCTTTCAAGGGCGTTTCCACTTGAGAACAAAATCTCCCCAGTGAATATATGAGGCACAGATTCTTCTCCTTTTGTTATAACCGTTTCTTCTCCTTCCACAAGAGAAAAGGTGAAGTAGCAGCCATTAAAGCTATCATGGAAGTTGTCACCCATTTTTCCTAGACTCTTGGAAGTCAATTTTGCTTAATATTGTAATATTGCTGCAATATAGAGACCCAAAGTAACAATATATCATTGTTAGAGTTATGAACAAATAGGAGATGACCCCAATAAAAATGGTTGCCATGGTTGATGACTGCACTTCCTGTTGTGATGACTGCACTTCCTGCTTTGATTACTCCACTTCCCTGTTGTTATGGCTATCACTTCCTGTTGTGAGACTGCACTTCCTGTTGTGGTGACTGCACTTCCTGTTGATATGGCTATCACTTCCTGTTGTGATTACTCCACTTCCTGTTATATTACTGTCACTTCACTTAAAGGGAACCTGTCAGCAGGATTGTGCACAGTAACCTACAGACAGTGTCAGGTCGGCGCCGTTATACTGATTACAATGATACCTGGTGATGAAATCCATCTTGTGGCTGCTGTGTAATCTTTATTTTCAGTTATTGATATGCTTGTGCTCCGGGGCGGCCTGTGGGGGTCTTCATGCGGTACTTTGCTTATGTATTCATCAGTCTAGCTCTGACAGGTCGCTGATCCCTCAGTAACCTTCCCCCTAGTTTACACTCTGCAGGCAGGTGTCGGCACCCGTGCTGCATCATGATCTGATCTATAATGTGTATTTAATTATTGTTTTAGATGGTATACATAATTTTTTTTTTTTTTAAAAATCAGTCTGAAAATGGCGCCAAACGCGCCTGCGCAGTAGCAGCTATTGGATCGCCGATTGCTGCTACTGCACAGGTGGCGCCATCTTGCTAGAGAAAAAAAAATTGTCTCCACTAACATGGCGCTGGCCGCGTCTGCGCAGTAGCATCTACCGGCGATCCGATAACTGCTACTGCGCAGGCCCTGGCGGCCCCATCTTATGTAAATATATCATATTCATTATGTAAACTAGGGGGCAGGTCAGTGAGGGATCGGTGACCTGTCAGCAGGCTTCATTATGAATAGCTAATCAGAGCACCACATGCAGACCCCACACAGGCCGCCCCGGAGCACGAGCGTATCATTAACTCAAAACTGAAAATAAAGATTAAACAACAACCACAAGACAATTTTATCAACCAAGGAATCATTTTAATCATTGTAACGGCGCCGACCTGACACTGTCTATAGGTTACTGAGCACAATCCTGCTAACAGGGTCCCTTTTAAAACACTGTAAGTGCTGTAATATCCTGTACAGCCCCCAGGTGGCGGTAATGTTGCACCTTTACCTAAATATTTAGAATTGAGAGTCCTCAGTGGTTGATACCTTTTAATGGCTAACTGAAAAGATGGTAACCAATTGCAAGCTTCTCTTCATCAGGCATAGATTAACCCCTTTCTGACATCTGATGTACTATCCCATCCATGTGCCCAGGGCGGTATGCCCATGGATGGGATAGTACGTCATAGCGATCAGCAGCGCAGCTGATTGCGGCCGGGTGTTAGGTGATTACAGCTGACACCTGGCACTATGTGCCAGGAACGGTCACGGACCGCTCCCGGCAAATTAACCCCTAGCACACTGCGATCAAACATGATCACAGTGTACCGGGGGCATAGGGAAGAATCGCACACTGAATTTGCACACTTTGCGATCTGACACAACATAGTAATGTCCCCCCCCCCGAGACAAAGTAATAAAGTTAAAAAAAAACAAGTGTAAAAATAAATTTTTCAAAATTCCTAAATAAAAAAAAATTACCTAATTTTTTTTTTGTAAATAATAAAAAAAAATAAAAGTAAACATATTTAGTATCGCCACGTCCGTAACAACTCACCCTATAAAACTGTCCACTAGTTAACCCCTACAATGAACCCCTTAAAAAAAAAAAAACAAGGCAAAAAACAATGCTTTATCATCATACCGCCGAACAAAAAGTGCAATAACACGCGATCAAAACGACAGATATAAATAAACATAGTACCGCTGAAAACTTCATCTTGTCCCGCAAAAAACGAGCTGCCATACAGCATCATCCACAAAAAAATAAAGTTATAGCTCGCAGAACAAAGCGATGCATAAACAATTATTTTTTATAATTTGTTATTATTGTATAAAAGCGCCAAAACATAAAAAATGATATAAATGAGGTATTGCTGTTATCGTACTGACCCGAAGAATAAAACCGCTTTATCAATTTTACCGCACGCGGAACTGTGTAAACGCCCCCCAAAAGAAATTCATGAAATGCTGGTTTTTGTTCATTCTTCGTCCCAAAAATTGAAATAAAAAACGATCAAAAAATGTCAGGTGCCCGAAAATGGTACCAATAAAAACGTCAACTCGTCCCGCAAAAAATAAGACCTCACATGACTCGGTGGGTCAAAATTTAGAAACATTATAGCTCTCAAAATATGGTAATGCGAAAACTATTTTTACAATAAAAAGCGTCTTTTAGCGTATGACAGCTGCCAAACATAAAAACCGCCATAAATAGTAAATCAAACCCCCCCGTTATCACCCCCTTAGGCTAGTTTCACACTTGCTTTTTTTTGCAGCGCGTTTTTCCCGCAAAAAAACGCATTGAAAAAACGCATACAAAAGCATACAACTGCTGCGTTTTTTTCAAGCATTTTTATGAGCATGCATGAAAAAAACGCAGCGTTTTTATGCGTTTGTATGCGTTTTTAGTGCGTTTTTACCGCGTTTGCGTTTTTTTCCAACATTAGGTGGCCCCTCACACTAACCCAAACCATGACTTTACTAACCCTAACCCTGACCCTAACCCTAACCCTAACCCTGACCCTAACCCTTAACCAAATCATACTTAACCCTAACCCAAACCCTAAACCCTAACTAACCCTAACCCTGACCCTAACCCTGACCCTAACCCTAACCCTGACCCTAACCCTTAACCAAATCATACTTAACCCTAACCCAAACCCTAAACCCTAACTAACCCTAACCCTGACCCTAACCCTAACCCTAACCCTGACCCTAACCCTAACCCTGACCCTAACCCTGACCCTAACCCTAACCCTGACCCTAACCCTTAACAAAACCATACTTAACCCTAACCCTGACCCTAACCCTAACCCTGACCCTAACCCTTAACAAAATCATACTTAACCCTAACCCTGACCCTAACCCTAACCCTGACCCTAACCCTTAACCAAACCATACTTAACCCTAATCCTGACCCTAACCCTGACCCTAACCCTTAACAAAACCATACTTAACCCTAACCCTGACCCTAACCCTGACCCTAACCCTGACCCTAACCCTAACCCTGACCCTAACCCTAACCCTGACCCTAACCCTTAACCAAACCATACTTAACCCTAATCCTGACCCTAACCCTGACCCTAACCCTTAACCAAACCATACTTAACCCTAACCCTGACCCAAACCCCAACCCTAACCCTGACCCTAACCCTAACCCTAAACCCCCTTAACTAACCCTAACTCTAACCCAAACCCCTAAATTCCATGGTTAAAAAAAAAAACCCATATGCAAAAAAACGCATACATGAGCATGCCAGTGCGCACATATGCGCATCCATAGGCTATAATGGCCATTTTTAGCGCAAAACGTGCGCATATGTGCGCATGCGCTTTTTTGCAGGGCCAAAAAATGCAACATGCTGCGTCTGGAAAATACCAACGCACACCCCAAAAAAACGCAGCGCATGAAAATCGCATACATGCGCTTACAAGCGCGCAGGTATGCGCACCCATGTTAAATATAGGGGAAAAAACGCATGCGCACATATGCGTTTTTTTCCAGCGCTAAAAAACGCAAATGTGAAACCAGCCTTAGGGAGAAATAATAAAATTAAAAAAAAGGATTTATTTCCATTTTCCCGCTAGGGTTAGGGTTGAGATTAGGGGTGTGTTGGGGTTAGGGTTGGAGTTAGAATTGGGGGGTTTCCACTGTTTAGGCACATTGTGATGCCCCCAGAAGGTCTGAAGATGAAATTCCTTAATTGATGTAAAAAGACATAAATCCATGCGACACATTCATTCATGCACTGAGGGTGTTAAAGGTCGTCATAAATTTATACTCCCAGACCCGTAAGGAATTTGCTCTTTAGACCTTCTGGGGGCATCACAACACATTACCAGATCCCAATCAGAGGACAATAAAACATCCGGACTCCTTATCTATGAACTGCTCCAATATTTATGTTTCTCCCTCTCCCACAATGATAGTTCTGCTTCATGTCACTTGTCTTATCTATTACATTATTTCTTTCTGTGCTGTTTTGTGCATAAATATGTGACCCTTCAGATTTTGTATTAGTCTAGCCTGATGAAGAGACCTGAGTAGTCTCGAAAGCTGCAATGTGTTACCATCTTTTCAGTTAGCCATTAAAAGGTATCAACCACTGAGGACTCTCAATCCTGAATATTTTTCTATCTACTGGCTAACACGGTACAAAGATATACCGTACATATTTTCCACACCTTTACCTATGTATATATTGCAGGGCTAAGATACCAAGATGCAGGATCTTCACGGACAGTGACGCGGAGTCCTCGAGTGCCGGCTCATCCGAAGATGAGGAGATCACAATCACGGAGACCCCTGGAAATTTGGCAGACAAAGCCAGCCCCAATAATGCTGAAAGGTGCAGTCAGAGGCGAATCCTGAAGCTCCTGGTCCTGATTATCTCCTCCGTGATCCAAAGGACTGGGCATTGGATTCGACATGACCAATCGATCCTTCTTTCCCCTGAAATCCATTTATTGTGGGAAATTTGGGGGGTCAACATACACATAATTTTTTTATGGGAGTATGCCTTTGTCCTGCAGTTCAAAGTGCCTCTCGTCCGGAGACCCAGGGACACGGTCAGGTCCAGGGTGTGTGATGGCAGCTGAACTTTATTTTTTACTCCTTTCAAAATTTTGCACCCAGGGCAGCTTCCCCTGTGACTGCTTCCCCCACACTACAATACGCCACGCCATCTCTTTATTTGCATCCTGCAGGATCCCTGGCAGACATAAGCACTTGTGTGGTCCTTGCAGTTGCTTAAAGGGATGTCCCCAATTTAAAACATTTATTATTTGCACCCAGGCCCCCCCCCAACCTCCCCAATGATTTCTCATCCTCAAATATTCTGCAGTTTTACAGGCGGAAACAGCACCAGTCGTCGGATCCTGCGCTTCGTAGATAAAATCGCCAAATCTCGCTACTTCCAGAGAGCCACAGAGAACGAGTACATCAAGAGGAAGATAGAAGAGGTGTCCAATACTCCCCTGCTGCTGACGGTGGAGCTGCAGGAGCTGGGGGGAACGCTAGCCGTGAATATCCCGCCGCCACCTACTGACCGTATATGGTAACTTAAAGGGCCTCTGCAAAATTACAGAATCCCAAGAAAATATATGTTCTGGAGTCACCCCATGCCTAAAGTTCTAAGTGGGGAAAGTTCTATGGCACAAATGAGGGTTGTATGAAGGGCCATATTAATTGTCACCCAGTTTTCACAGAGACTTGAGTAACTAAAAAAAAGTTGGATTATATTAACTGGGAATTTTATTTTAATTTTAGAGGACTTTTTGTATTAATAGCAACCATGATGACAGTTTCACCATCCACTGCCTCATATTTTAGGTACAGCTTCAGGGCGCCTCCACACGTGGAGATGAAGGTTCGGCCAAAACTGGGTGAAAGAGAAGTGACATTCATGCACGTGACGGAGTGGATCGAGAAGAAGCTACAAGATGAGTTTCAGGTACCCATAGTACCCACAATCTATCAGGACAGATCCCTTCCTACCCAGATTGATTCCAGCTCCAATATCAAAGTGTCCAGTCTTCAACGTTAATTATTCTATCTAAATAGATCCTAAATTCTGTACAGATTATTAGCTTAATATGCGAAGTTCCATGTTCCTGATACGGCGCTCCAAATCCCCTGCGTAAACATAGAGGGATATATGGTGACATTCTGACTGCCTATTGTCACCACTAGAGGGAGCTCACTGCAGACTCTGCATACAGAGAGCTCAATAATAGAACATTGTGCAGTGATCTCCCTCTGGTGGTGGCTGCACCTGTTCATAATTTTATCTATGATTTTTTTTCACTCTTATTTTACAGAAAATTTTAGTGATGCCAAATATGGATGACCTATTATTTCCAATCATGCAGTCAGGGCTGGATCCCTCCAAGCAGCCACCAAGCGACCAGCCCATGCCAGTCCCATTGTGAATACATAGGATACAAGACCCTGCATGGTCCTACAGTCAAATAGTAATAACTGGACAGAAGTGAAATGCATGACCTACCGTAGGCCTCATCTGTTCATGGGAGAAAATGGGTCCAGTTCACCGGAAGAAGATCCTTCCGTGGAAGATATGTATGATCTGCAGATACGGTGGAGAGGAGAATCTCGGCCTTCTTTATAGGCAACGCTATGGTGATGGATTGGACTTTGTGTGTCCAAGACAGCTCCTATTTTAATGGACTACCGCAGTCTTCTAAATAGAAAGCCTTTCTGCTCGGGTTAGTAGAAGGGAGGGTTATTGGGGGGTTACTGTTACCCCTAAAAGTCCCTGGTTTAGCATATAACTGCGTTCTATAGGGAGCATGACCCCCTTTGGCAGTGTTAGTAGATATATTTCATTGGGGCTCTTTCTAGAACGTTGTGTTAGAGATTTCTAGAAAGCTCCTGAAATTTATGTCAATTCTTTCTAATATTGGGCAATATTGCTGCGGCTCTATAAAATATTCCCATAATTAGGGTGATGGATGTTTACGTTTGGATCCCACAAAAATGGCTACCTCCTCCTGAGTACATTTCGGAAATCCCTCAAGATTAGCTTGATTTTGGAACTGTGACTAGTAGGGAGCACAAGCAATAAAATATAATTTTTCTCCAGTGAAGTGAATTTTTCCATGTCGTGTGTTATTCCATCATGGATTCCATCTCGCTGTGGATATTTCTCAGCACTTTGGAATAAACACCATTAAACAAGTGTGGGCGAGTTGTTATTTTTTGTCTCTGAGGGTCAGGATGAATGTATTCAATTTGTAAAAGTCATCTGCATCATGTTGGGGGTCCAGATTAGGGAAGGTAACATAAAAATAAAAATGGTTGCCTTTTGGGTAGTCATGATCGACCACGTAAAAAGGACGTGTGACTAATTCAAAAGTGGCCAGTTTTTGCTCTTAGTATATTCCCTCTGCTACCCTGAGTTTTCTGGTTTTTTTTTACGTTTTTAAAATTTGCACTATGGTTCCAGAAATATGAGCGTTTTAGCGCAAAGTTTTATGGTCTTTCAAGGGGGTGTGGCTCATAGGAACCTCTGGGGCGTGTCTTTAGGCTGCTGTGAGACACACCCCTTCATAAAGACTAGAAAAAGTAGCCCTAATTAAATCCATTTAGAAAAGCGAAAAAACAAATACTCAGGGGAGCAGTGGGAATAAAATCAGAGCAAAAACTATCCACTTTTACCTTGTGACAAGTCACCCTTAAAGCCCCTATGCACATGAAAATAATCAGAACCCGCCAATTTTGTCAGGACTCACTGACCTTATAATGTGTATGAGGACCCCCTGTCTAATGCCACCACTAGAGGGATTGCCGCACTTTAAAGCTTGGGCTCAGGGTGGCGAAAAGAACAATATGAAGGTGATGACCTCATCGGGCCATTTTTATTTTCATTCCTTGACTAAAGAAACATTTGATGGCACAAAGCCTACAGCTCCTCTGCGGGTTCCTCTTTGTCTTTTATCAGATTCTTCTTCTGGGGACCCTGTAGGGGGCGACACAAAAGCCATTTGTCAAATAGTGAGACATCATCATTCCCAACGTGTTGCACTATAAGCCTATACTGAAGGGTGTCCCACCAATGAGTGCGTCTGACTATGTTCATGTACCCTATGGAAAGTTGCTGGTTATTTCTCCACTGGGAAACATGACGAGGAATTATGTTCTCGGGATCAGTTGTCAGACTTCCATTGATCAGATCTGTCTAGCTGAAAAAACGTTTTTGGTGGGAAAACCTCTATAAACCTACCATGAAAGCTCTCTTCTCCTGGTCTGTCTGGAAGCATCCATGGCCAAACTTCGATGTCGTGTCGATGAATTTCAGATCGATGGACTCCAGGGCGCGACGACTTGTGTGGACCAACAGAGACTGTGAGAGTAAAATACCCGCTGAAATATTGACATCATACTCAGTAGTCATTATTTTTTGGCTCTGTATTGGGCAAGTGGACTTTCTTCCTGACAAATGCTCAATTAAGTCACAACATGGCTGACTTCATAGGTCATATTACCAACCCTGATGTTTACCAAGGCCTTTACCCAGCTCAGCCTGGCATTGAGGATATTGTAAGGGTGTTGTTTAAAGCAAAAGTTGTTCTGTTTTCTACAGCAATAAATAGCTGCTTCTTTTCTTCAAAAGCTGCCTTAAGCCAGATATAGACATAAAGACATGCCTCGGTTTTCATTATCTGAACTATTTGCTAATTAAAGAAACATAAAATGAAATATATTTAATGTGATACTTACATGTTCCAACCAATAAAACAGATTTCTATAGTCAAAAGGATAATTTTACTACAATTATTACTATTAGCATTCTTCGAATATGGCCTAATTGCTAAGATCATCTCAACAATCGACGACCTTTCAAAATGGTCTGATCGCTAACAATCATCTATATCAACGATCTTCGAATATGGTCTAATTGCTAACGATCATCTATAGCAATGATCTTCGTATACAGTTGTGGCCAAAAGTATTGACACCCCTGCAATTCTGTCAGATAATACTCAGTTTCTTCCTGAAAATGATTGCATACACAAATTCTTTGGTATTATCTTCATTTAATTTGTCTTAAATGAAAAAACACAAAAGAGAATGAAGCAAAAAGCAAAACATTGATCATTTCACACAAAACTCCAAAAATGGGCCAGACAAAAGTATTGGCACCCTCAGCCTAATACTTGGTTGCACAACCTTTAGCCAAAATAACTGCGACCAACTGCTTCCGGTAACCATCAATGAGTTTCTTACAATGCTCTGCTGGAATTTTAGACCATTCTTCTTTGGCAAACTGCTCCAGGTCCCTGATATTTGAAGGGTGCCTTCTCCAAACTGCCATTTTTAGATCTCTCCACAGGAGTTCTATGGGATTCAGGTCTGGACTCATTGCTGGCCACCTTAGAAGTCTCCAGTGCTTTCTCTCAAACCATTTTCTGGTGCTTTTTGAAGTGTGTTTTGGGTCATTGTCCTGCTGGAAGACCCATGACCTCTGAGGGAGACCCAGCTTTCTCACACTGGGCCCTACATTATGCTGCAAAATTTGTTGGTAGTCTTCAGACTTCATAATGCCATGCACACGGTCAAGCAGTCCAGTGCCAGAGGCAGCAAAGCAACCCCAAAACATCAGGGATCCTCTGCCATGTTTGACTGTAGGGACCATGTTCTTTTCTTTCAATGCCTCTTTTTTTCTCCTGTAAACTCTATGTTGATGCCTTTGCCCAAAAAGCTCTACTTTTGTTTCATCTGACCAGAGAACATTCTTCCAAAACGTTTTAGGCTTTTTCAGGTAAGTTTTGGCAAACTCCAGCCTGGCTTTTTTATGTCTCGGGGTAAGAAGTGGGGTCTTCCTGGGTCTCCTATCATACAGTCCCTTTTCATTCAGACGCCGACGGATAGTACGGGTTGACACTTGTACCCTCGGACTGCAGGGCAGCTTGAACTTGTTTGGATGTTAGTCGAGGTTCTTTATCCAACATCCGCACAATCTTGCGTTGAAATCTCTTGTCAATTTTTCTTTTCCGTCAACATCTAGGGAGGTTAGCCACAGTGCCATGGGCTTTAAACTTCTTGATGACACTGCGCACGGTAGACACAAGAACATTCAGGTCTTTGGAGATGGACTTGTAGCCTTGAGATTGCTCATGCTCCCTCACAATTTGGTTTCTCAAGTCCTCAGACAGTTCTTTGGTCTTCTTTCTTTTCTCCATGCTCAATGTGGTACACACAAGGACACAGGACAGAGGTTGAGTCAACTTTAATCCATGTCAACTGGCTGCAAGTGTGATTTAGTTATTGCCATCACCTGTTAGGTGCCACAGGTAAGTTACGGGTGCTGTTAATTACACAAATTAGAGAAGCATCACATGATTTTTCGAACAGTGCCAATACTTTTGTCCACCCTCTTTTTTATGTTTGGTGTGGAATTATATCCAATTTGGCTTTAGGACAATTCTTTTTGTGTTTTTTCATTTAAGACAAATTAAATGAAGATAATAATACCAAAGAATTTGTGTTTGCAATCATTTTCAGGAAGAAACTGAGTATTATCTGACAGAATTGCAGGGGTGTCAATACTTTTGGCCACAACTGTATGGTCTAATCACTAGTGATCATATAAATCAAAGATCTTTGGATTTGGTCTGATCGTCTGCATTAACGATCTTCAAATTTGGTCTGTTGTTAACGAACATCGATATCAACAATCTTTGTATATGTTCTGATTGCCAATGATTATATCAACAATCATCGTTTATGGTCTGATCTCTAATGATCATCTGTATCAACTATCTTCGGACATGGTGTGATCGCCAATGATCGTCTATATCAATGATCTTCAAATTAGGTTCAATCGCTAACGATCTTCTACATCAACGATCTTTGAATATGGTATGATGGCCAATGATCGTCTACATGGACAATCTTCAAATTTAGTCTGACTCTAATGATAAGCAACATCAGCAATCTTCATATATATGGTCTCATCGTTAATGATCATTTACATCTATGATATTCCTATTTAGTCTGATTGTTAATTAACAGTTATATCACCGATCTTCTTATATGGTCTCTTTAGTAGAGATTGTCTATATCAATGCTCTTCGTACTTGGTCTGATCGCTAATGATCATATAGGTTCACCACTGATTGATATCTCTGGGGTGTAAACCACTGTTCCTTTTTGCACCATTCTCCATAATTCACTTACCTTCCTGAGGGTGAGGACACGCTTCTTGCTTCCTACAACACAGCCCTTAACCATGATATAGTCGTTGTTTACTGGACCGTAATGTGGGAAGCCACCCTGGTGAACAAAAATAGGCATCACTTGGCAAAAGAGGGAGGATATACTGTATTTCGATGCTGCCAAATTACCACTTTCTGTAGCGTTACGCACCATTAGACTCCTAAACACCAGAAGTGTTGAGTAATTTACTAAGAAATGGCGGGTGACAACCAGTAGGGTAGGGTTTGCACTAATGTCTCAATGACCATAAAGGTCGCCATGAATTTTACATATTTCTTTGAGGGGACCAGGTACAAATTTTGCATTGGTAGGAGCTTCAACTTACACTTCTGGTGAAGCTTTAACTGTGACCATATTGACTGTCTCCTTCACTCAGGGACTTGGTGGGTATTCCTTTTACATCACATTGGGGAGTTCTTACTGATTTACTTACCAGTGGTGTAATGGACTTGTCTGTTACGTCGTACTGTGTTGACGCATTGTTCTTTGCAACCTTTCCATCAAGAATATGGATACCTTTGCCAATACGATAAATCTTTGTTGAAAAACACAAACTTGATTAATCAGTAGTCTGTTTTTAGGAACTTAGGTTTGTCCCTCAAAAGGCAAACCACTGATCATTAATCAGCAATTTGTGCCTTCTAAAATATTTCTTGTACCTTCTTGTTGATCTCTGTACGATGGTTGTAGCCTTTTTGCCCAGCTCGGGCAATGGTGTAAGCCACACGAGCAGGGTGCCAGGCTCCAATGCAGGCTACCTTACGTAAACCCTTGTGTGTCTTACGGGGTAATTTCTTGGTGTGCCAACGCGAAGTTACACCTGATAAGAAAGGAATAGTATTAAATATTGGCAACAGAAATTAACCAGAAAATTTACTTTAGTGGTTAATAAACCAGGCATATTCTTTGGAGGTAGAAAGGGGACAACCCATTCTTTCACCTTTCATTCCTTTTCCTTTGGTGACACCAATAACATCGATCATCTCATCCTGGCCAAAGACGGTGCTCACTGGGATTTGCTTTTCCAGTTTCTCATGAGCCCAGTCTACCTTCTCAGAGACAGTCCCACCATTAAGCTGGATCTCCATGACGTGGGCCTTCTTTTGCCGTAAGGGCAGAAGTTTCATCTGCAAAAATGAAGATCAATGACGTTAAAGAGTTGAGATATTAAAATCAAAGCAGTGGTGAGACTCGGATCCTCTTCATGGTTTTGACCAAGTAGATGGATTAGTTGGAGGTTGCAACTTCAACTCTACTGATTGGCAGTGCTCACCGGTTACATGAGAAATGTGCTCATTTTAAAAATTCCACCTACTTGACCAAAAACTTTAGTCTCAACTAAGTCTAGTCTTCTTCATCCATGACCTTTCATTACCTGAGTATGCACTATAACCCGTATAACCTTGCAGTACTTTTTCATAGTGGCAAAGTCTTTTTCAAGCTGCTTCTTGCCTTGTTCATCTTGCCATTTTTTGCAATACTTTGTAAAGGCCTTTTTCTTGCTCTTATACCTATAGAACACCAGTGATTAAATAATGGACAAGTTCTCATACAGGTCTGTCCTTGAAAGACGTACCAGTTCTTGTAGAAGCGTCTCCTGCACTCGTCACTGATGTGCTCAGCAAATATGGTCTTCAAACTTCTCAAGCCTCGAGGAGTCTCCACGTATCCCACTATCCCCACTACAACCATTGGAGGAGTTTCTATGATTGTTACTGCTTCCACTTCTTCACGCTTAGAAACCTCTAAATTAATTTCACAACATATTTTTTAATTATGTATTTAATTATAGAAGCATCATAGATTATACGCCGTAATATCTTGAAATGCCTGTACTCTGGTGCTCTAGGATTATGCTCAGTCCTTTTGGATAAGACACCTCACTACTCTAAGCTCAGATCTACTGATGAACAAAAGCTGGTCTCTGCTTTAGGTTAAACCTCAGTCTTATTCTAGGTTAAGTTAAGGCTTTACTCTACTCTACCATAAAGCTTTATTCTTTTGATTAAGGCTCTTCCATTCTTAAGCATAAAGCTCATTCCAAGTTTTGGATAATGCTTGTTTCTAAGCTTCTATCAACTTTCGTTTAAAGGTTAGTCCCATCTTATAATAAGGTTGTACTCTATTATACAGCTCAGTTCTACTTGTGAATAACTTTTGCAAAAAAAAGGCTCTACTATTGAATAAAGCTTAGTCCTGCTTTTGAATAACGCTTATTTCTACTTTTGGTTAAAGCTTAATCCTAATTATGGATAAGTCTTTTTTCTACTCCAGGATAAAGTTGGTCCTGTTTTAGGTAAGGCTCTTCTTTACTCTTGGATATAGATCAGTACTACTTTTACATAAGGCTCTTTCCTACTCTGGGATATAGTTCAGTCCTCCTTTTCAAGAAGTATACTTTCTACTTGTTCCACTATTGGAGACTGTTCTTCCCTACTTTAGGATAAAGCTCAGTCCTACTATTGAAGATGTCTCTTCTAGTCCTACTGTATTAAAGGGTCTTCCCTACTCTGGGATAATGGTTAGTCATTCTTTTGGATATGTTTATTTTTTACTCTAGTATAAAGCTCAGTTCTACTTTTGGAGAAGTCTCCACTGCAGGACAAAGCACAGTCCCACTCAAGGATATGACTCCTAATTTTTTTTTTTATAAAGCGCAGTCCTACTTTTTGGATGTTTCTTTTCTACTTCCCTACTCTAGGTGAGTGTCCTTCACAAGGACTGGTGGAGAGTCAATGACGATTGTGGATAAAGAGGACCTCTTGCTGCTTTGGGCGTTTGTGCTGCCGAACAAACTATATGTCCACCCCAGTACATTTCAGTTAAAAAGAAACAAAACCACAATTGTACATATTGCTCCATTTACAAAAAGACAGATCCCTCAACTATCTGGATAGGCACATGGTTCCTCACCCTTGTGTCACCCACTGGGTGGCCCCTCACGTCCCGCCTAATGGATATCAAAGAAGGGAAATCCTTATAAATTAGGTGACTGTAATAGTAAACTACCCCAAAAATTGCATCTTGCCCTTATAGATATTAACTCTTTCTATAGTGGCATAGGATGGTCCCAGACCACAACCGATGGTCACAAAGTGCTGGCAGAGTGAATCCCACTCATCATTCCAATGTGTATGAGGAGGTAAATATTATATCGCCTAGCTTTGATATAGAAATACAGATACAGACGATAGGACGTGTCCCGGAGCCAGGTACTGGAGGAAGGAGGTCTGATCCTCAATCCTACTTTTTGGATAAGGTTCTTCCTTCCTCTAGTAAAATGCTCTGCTGTACTTTTTGGATAAGAATATCCTCTACTTTGTCTCCTCTTCCTGATTTTGGAACAAAGCTCATAATAGATGGATTATTTTATATAATTTTGCATCACACATATTGTTCCACATACTGAGTCCCGTTCGGTGGACCTCTCGCAGAGTGTGGGTCATTCCAGCCTTGTAACCAAGAAAGGCTGTGAGGTGAACCGGTTTGCTAGGGTCATCTTTTGGCCAAGTCTTCACTTTACCCCGATGGCGTTTGCTGCGCTTATGGGGGAGAAATCCAAGATGTCCATGACGGGGGGCTGAGAACTTCCGATGAGACTGAAAAGGACATATAAACAAATTTAGTTAAGTTTAGGCCATTTATCACTCATGCAAATAAATGTAATTTTGGAAGCAATTGTGAAGGCTACTGATATCAATATCTTCTGCGTAATTTTGGGTGAGAATAAAATAATCTGTTGTTCCTATCTTTTGATGCTTTGATCCTAAATTATAGAGAATATTTTGGCTGAAGCTATCATTGAATTTACGTAGTCATATTCCTATTTTGCCAAAAATGGCGACCACCATTGAATTGGGAAAGCTTGGCTTTAGCAGAGGAAGAGCCTCTTTATAATCACCCGCAGCTTCTACACAGATGAGTAGAGGGGTAAGACGATCCGTCTTTCGGCGTGAAGTCATCTGTCTGTAAATATATCATCAAATATCTACTGACTGCACGCACACTGTGTGGGAGCATGTAAACACCTGGAGATATTCTCATATGTCTGCACAACAACGATTTTTTTTCTGGTAATTTTCATCTTTTTGGATAAGTTTTTCCCATTATTATCCCTATAGTTTCCTTCCTTTTCTTCTTTCCCCCTTGCTCTGAAAGTCTTATTTCAAGTCTCTCTACTCTCCTTTTTCCACTTTTTTCTTCGACCCACCATCTTTCTCTTTCCTTTTCCCAACATTTTTTTTCCTTCCAATCTTTCCTCCCCGCCCTGCATTAGGCTCTTGTACACATTTGCAAAGATGCTTCCGTCATAAATGGACAACACAACTCAGTCAGTGTCAGATACATCAGCCAGGACCCTACTGACTTATAAAGGGGTCTGCTGAGATATCCCTCATCTTGATGGGAAAAAAAATTTGGTACGCATGGCTAATTTCACATCCAAAATGATAAAATCTTCGACGGAGACAATACACCAGACCTTCACTGGAGCCATAAATAGTTCAGACCCCAAGGTAGTGGTCAAGAGTGGCCAAGAAACAAAAAGAGTTTCCAAAACTGAGAATCAAAAAATGTTTCAAAAACTTAGTAAAAGTGACAACTTTATATAGGATTGTCTAGGTTGATGACTATCAGCGACAGTTGGAGACTCATTATTAATGGACCTATAGTCATAAGTCCAGACAGGGGCAAACATGGACAATTGGGGGGGGACACCTGCTCAAAAATACATGTGGGTCCCTTCCAACTGGACAGTATACTTGCAAATTACAGAGTTACAGTGCAATCTATGAGGGACCAGTGTTTTCATGGTTATAGCCATGGAGGACCCACTGACCCTTTGGGCCTCTATATGTCTGCCCTGTGTCCATATCGTTCAGTTAAAAAAGAAGAAAAGTCAAAATTACACATATTATTCCCGATGGTATCCTCCATTTCCAAAAAGACAGACATGTAGCCCAATTCCCTGACTATCTAGATAAGCACATGGGTTCTCATCCAAGTTGGGTCACCCACTAGGTGGCCCCTCAAACCCCGACTAATGGATATCAGAGAAGGCAAATTCTTATAAATTAGAAGGAGGTGACTGTAATAGTAAATTTACCCCCAAACTTGTATTTTGCCCTTGTAGATAAGACCTCTGTTTATAGTGGCAAAGAATGGTCCCGTGCCAAAATCGATGGTCACAAAATAATTGTCCCTCCCGGCATCAATAATCCCACTGATCCCTGATATGAGTAGGTTAATATTAAATCACCCAGCAATGATAGAGACATACAAACCATAGGACTTGCTCCGGAGCGAGCTGCTGGAGGAAAGAGGCCTGTGCCAAGTGCTGATCCAACCGTGATACTTAAGAAGTTGAAGGCACAAATTTAGCTCCAGGCTTCATAGTCTTCTATATTGATGTCAGAGGCACGGGGTATAAGAGGGGGGTGCGGAGTACCCTTGATATTAACCAGGAGGGTCCGATGAGGGAAGGACAGTTGTCAGAGGAGTGAATTCCCTGAGGAACGTTAACCTAGAAAGGTGGCACTGTTTGCACAGAGCGTGTCATTGTCAGAGGCTCGCTGGCATCTTATCGCTCGCTCCTTTAGGAATGAATGAGGACATAAGCTTTCCTCTCATCCTGAATAAGTCCTGTACTCAATGGTGTAGACGGTAAAATAGGTCGATATTTCACAAGGCACGGAAACAAATCTCGCCCCCATCGTACCTACTGCTGCCAACCAGGTCATACAGCGAGATCTATGGAGAAATTTTTTTTTCTTCTCTTTACGCCATCTCCATTCTCAAGACTCAAACTTAGCTGCATTGCCTACTGAAATCTGACATCTCATTCCTGCTATGTTCATCTTCCTTGCTTTACACTGCAGCTTTTCTCTTTCACATTGGTTGCTGGCATAAGTAAAGGCTCTAGAGAGTTGGTGTCCTCAGTCTTGTCAAGGCTTCTGCTTCTGACTTTTACCTGTCAGAAAAGTTTTTCCGTACACTCCCCAGGTCCAGTGACGAGACTCCGCCGCTGCGTCCACAGTCTGCTATTGTCTGCAGCGCTGATGTCATGTTGACAGCGCTGCACTCAATCAGTGAGCTCAGCGGTTCTGCTCATGTAGATAACATGGGCCATCCTGAGCTCAATGATTGGCTGCAGCGCTGTTGACATGACATCAGCTCTACAAACAATAACACACTGTGGGAATGGTGATGATGTTTCATAGCAAATTTATTTTTTTTTCTACTACAAACTGAGTTTATGGTGAAAACTTTTCTGAAAGGGGACAACCCCTTTAAAGGGTTATTTCCCAAAAAAAAACAAGTTATTCTCTATCCTTGGGAGAGGACATAACTTTGCGGTCGCTGGGGTACGACCTCAGGGCCTCGGTGATCGTATGAACATGGTATCATGGAGCTGGGACAACAAAGACCGGCAGGGGGACCAGGAAGTGTCATCAAGGGAGGGATGAGGGATTGTTCTTTTTTATATTAAACAATAAGTCAGGCCGGCTCAGACGGTAGTTTATGGTCTGTATATATGGACCACAATCCTGCAACTGACTGTGGTTCTCCCAACCAGAACGCGGTCAGTCCAGGTATTGCGCTTCTAGTTACAGATTGTGACACACACCCGTCTGAACCTGGATTTATTATAATCTGCCACCGGGTCTGTTTTTTTTCCCATAGTTTCATTATCGCCGCATTGCGCCGGATGCCTATGCGGCGCGTCCGGTTTTTGCCGGATCCGGTCAAAATTGCCGGTCCGGCGTCTAGAAAAAAACGTTGCATGCAACGTTTTTTCCAAACGCTGGACCGGTTTTTCGCACTACGCATGCCCGGAATATATCCGGCAGAAAGAAGGATCCGGTGTCAACGTTTGCGGCCGGATCCGGTAGTCCGTTGTTTTGCCGCATCGTGCCAGATAAAGAAAACTGAAATGTGAAAGTAGCCTAAGCAGCCCCTTTTGCAGGCAACGCTGGTACAGGGTACACTGTTGCCTAGCAACAGGCCCTACAATCAGTGGGTGACTACACTGGCTCTCCATGACCAGCAGAGTCACCCAATAAACTGCAATAATTCCTGACCAGTTTATGAGTGACCTCTGTATATTACTGACCCTGTATGTTTTGTAGCCAAAAAACTAGGTCGGTGCGGCCAGCAAGTGAATTTGGGGTAGAAAAGTAAAAACAAGTGCTAAACAACAGTAACCAATCAGCTTACTGCTTTCATTTTCCAAAGGACTGCTGTGAAAAGAGAGCTGAATTCTGATTGGTGACTATGGGTAACCTTTTCTTGCTATTTGCACTAGTTTAGATACACTTATAGTGACGTATGTTAAGGCATATCATTTAATTTTTAGCCCCAACAACTCCGCAAAAAAATAAAAAAAAATCCCAAGGCTGCTCTGTTTTATTTATATGCTGTAGCGTTAGAGCGCCCCCTGCAGATAAAAGAATAACAACTACACACCAGAACTAATAAATGCGAAATCGAGGCATGAAACGCTAGACAAGCTGTGATTGGCTACAAGTTATCACGTGCCTAAAGCGAGCTGCCCGCGGCGCCTGTCATTTCAATGTCATCTGATTTATTTAGCTATGAGGTAATGTGGGAACTAGGTGCAGTGTGGGAGAATCACCTCGGTAGGCATTAGGAAATAAACTTCTACAAATGTGATGCCGGGGTGGCAGTGCTGGGGTCCTGCGGCGGCCATATTCCCTGTCACAGGGGTCGGGGTGACCTGAGAAATGCCGGAATCCGTGGATAGAGATGTGTACCCGGAGCCTCCGAGCCAGACCCCGGCACCGAACCGGCAGTCCGTCCTCCCCGACCCCATACCCCTAATAGTCGGCCTGTTCGACTTCGCCATAGACAAGCCGGTCACAGCCTTCCATGGTGAGCAGGGGTCGCTGGGCTGATAACAGCGAGGACAGGGCGGACAGTGGCAATGCTGGGGCTTGTAGTACCACAGCCTAACCTGGACGTCCAAGTAATGATTGTGTGTAATCCCAGCTTTATCCAAAAAGCGGCAACATTTGCATTAGTGCGTTCGGTCAGCGTCGCATTCATCAAGTGTCGCTCATAGATTTGGTGCACACGGTCAGGAATGGCGCAGGAGCTGACACAGGTGACGTTTGCATCTGAGGTCACTTGCATTTTTTTACATGCGTTTTTGATGCTTTTTTTTTTTTTCATTGGATGTAATTTTGTCACTTGAAATAAAGCTAATTGAAAGTTGGCTTCAAGTGATTTCCTGTTTGCGGATATATTGGGGTGTATTCCCGCGGTCAGTAAACGTTGGAGGTTGGACGCTGCGTACGTCCACAATGTCCAACCGGCAGCGTCAAACTGTTACAGCATAGCGGATGGGATTTCAAGAAATGTCATGCCTACTATGTGTGCACTGCCGGCCGCGGATCACTCGCAGAGACGGACATGCGGCGCGTCTTTCCAGACCGCAGCATGTCAATTTATGTAGTGGAGACGCTCCGCCTCCGCTGTGCAGATTACCCATAGACTATCATTAGATGTGGTAAACCCGCGTTATCTTCCTAGTCATACACGTATTAAGTGCAGGAACATGGCTTACTAGGCATGTGTGCTAATTTACATAATGGTGAATCTTGTGACACAGCTGGAAATACATGACACCGGAAGTGGAGGAAAGCACAGAGAGGTCCCCTCCTTTTTAATACTGTAATAATAATTTTTTTTAAATGGTGTGGGGTCCACACTATATTAACCAGCCAGAGTAAAGCAGACTACTGGGACCGGTTTTTCAGGCTGGTAAGGATCCAATATCCATGAACCTTACCAGCCTGATAATACCAGGCCGCAGCAGTCTGCTTACCTTGGATGGTTAGCAAAATTAGTGGGATCCCTTTAAAAAAAATAGCGTAGGGTCCTCCTATTTTTGTTAACTAGCCAAGGAAAAAGCAGACAGCTGCGGCCTGGTATTCTCAGGCTGGTAAGGGCCCATGGATTGTGGCCCTCACCAGCCTAAAAAATAGCGACCCGCAGCCACCCCACAATCCAAAGATGCGCCAATGGTGGCACTTTATCTGGCTTTTCCCACTTGACCTTCAGCGGTGGCAAGTGGGGTGCATATTTGTGGTGTTGATGTCACCTTTGTATTGTCAGGTAACATCAAGCCAACAGCTTACTAATGGAGAAGCGTCTACGAGACACCTATCCATTATTAATCCTATAGTTACATGGTAAATAAAGACTCAGCCAGAATAAAGTCCTGTAATTGAAATAATGACAGATTCCTTTAATAGATCTTAATTAAAACATACTGCATTGCCTAATTCCAACGAAGCCCTTGTCTCCTGTAAGAGAAATAAAATAAAAAAGCAACAATATCCTTACCTGTCCGCCGAGAAGGTAATCTATACTGTCCCACTACGAGTCCAGCTCTGCTACATCTGGATTCCTTTGGCTGAACGGTGGCATTATGCCACCACTCAGCCTGACATCCAGATACAGCGGAGCTTGAAGATGATCACCAGAGGAGATAACGCAGTCCCAAGCGGTCACGTGCACTGCAGTTATCGCGGTCAGCTCATCGCGAGAACTGCAGTGTACGTGTACTTCCGGCTGTGTCACAAGGTACACCTTTATTTAAATTAGTACACGTGTAGTAAGCTGCGTTCTGCACTTAATGCGCATGTGACTAGAAAGATAATGCGGTTTTACGGCATCTAATTATATCCTATGGGTAAAAACGCACCACATGTCCGTTTACGCAGATGAGCCGTGGGCGTCTCTGAACCCATAGTAAGAGACTGTAACATCTGGACGCTGCGGGTTGGACGCTCTATACTTGTGCAGAGTCAAACCCGCTGCGTCCAGATGTTACAGCAGAGTGGATGACGATGCTGAAGTTGGTTTCTTATTCGGCAATTGTTTTTTTCTGTTTTTTATAGATTTAGCAACAAAAAATAATTTTCACATTAATAACATACAATGCAGCGAGGTGCCCTGGTGTGAATACACTTACAAACAGCTACAAAAATGATAAAACTGGCACAAAAATGGGCATCAAAGTGGGCACCGAAGGGCGTTAATGAAAGAGTTAATTGACTTTGGGTCACTTATCTCACACCACCTGTGAAAATTGGCTCTTTGCCCACTTTGATGCCAATTCTGATGCCCAGAACCCATTTGGGCCAGACTGGAGAAACCTGATTTTGATGTGCGGCTTCCTGTTCCATATGTCTGCAGTGTGATATCAGTGACCCAAAGTCATTTAACACTTTCATTAACGCCCTTTGGGGCCCACTTTGATGCCCATTTCTGTGCCAGTTTTATCAATTTTGTAGCTGTTTTTAAGTGTATTCACACCAGGGCGCCTCGCTGCATTGTATGTTATTATTGTGATGCTTATTTTTTTGTTGTTTAAACCTATAAAAACCAGAAAAGAAAAAATTCCCGAATAAAAAACCAACTTCAGCATCGTGAGTGGATGGGATTTCACAAAATCCAATGTCTCCTCTGTGTCCACAAACGCCCACTGCCCACCCGCAGAGACGGACGTGAGGTGCGTCCCTCCAGACCGCAGCATGTCTATTTATCTTGTGGAGAAGACGCTAGAGAAATTTCACCAATAGGATGTATTGAATGCGGTGGTTCTGGTTCAGTGATCACATTGCGGATTCACCTGCGTTCTATAGACAGCAGGGAACATGCACTATGTGCAAATCGCTGCTACTCCCGGATCGTGTGACCACAGCCTAAGCTTGTATAGATTTTTCAGTTTTTATTTTTTTTTTTTTTTTGTTGTATTTTAGCAGTAGTTAAAAAAAAAAAAAAAAAAAAAATTGGTTTGTTTTGCCTTTTTCTGGCCATTATGGGGCTCTTTTATTTTCTTGCTCTCTTTGCTGAAGTTTTTAGCGATTTTCTTTGTGTGGTCCTTACAAGGGTTTGATCACTTTTTACTGCATATTTTGGAAAAGTGCGGCAACCGAAAAGAAGATATTTATTTTTTTTCTCATTTTGGCGTTTACCTTATGGGATAAATAGTTTTATGTTTTGTTAGTTTTGATGATAAAATAAAACAGCAAAAAAAAACAACACATTTCTTATTATGAAATTATTTTTTTTTGGTTTGCTTTTTTTTTTTATCAAAAGGTTTTGTAGTGGAAACTTGTATAGAAAGGTTTTGGAGAAACTCAAAAGGTTTCACACATTTGCCAGTTTTGATGAAATCAGGGAGTCGATCTGTAGGAGACCTGGGTCTGATCTCAGAAGGCCAGTCACAAGATTTTATTACAAGCAGAGATAAGAAAAGTGGGAATGGCATTACCGAAGACAAAAGATGTTTAAGTTGGGAAAAACAAAATTGTAAATTAAGGATTCTGTCAATTCCTTTCTATCCTGTTCTAACCAGATTACTATACTGTCAGAGACAAAAGAAATGTTTAACACAGACACCTCTATATCAGAGACCCCACACCGTGTTATTGCTTTTATGAATAACACTTAATAAAACTAATACTAAAATCCAAATTATCGAAGATATATAAGTAGATTCAATTGTCTAAATAATAACCAAAGCAAAGTATAAGCATTTACCATAACAGTTTAAACATAAAATACCTGGTTGTGTTATTTATTATCTGTAATAAAAATCACATCTATATATTGTGTTTAATCTTTTTGCCCAAAAGTAAGTAGTGATATGTAAAAAAAAAAAAAAAAATAAAAAGTTTAGATATTTTTGGGAAAATATATATAATGTGTATAAAATATAGTATTATATCATTATATATTTTTGTCCACAAACTATTTAAATATTTTTTTTTTTATTTTTTTTCATTCCCATTATGGAACTAGAACCTGTAATCTCTCGCTCACCCACACAATATACAGTAATGGTATGACAACCCATTAGCCCCCGTGATTGTGTTGTACTCGGGACTGACAGCTGCCATCTTGGAGTCCTTTAGTAGGTCACTTGAAAGCAGCATTTAATAAGAAGTCAAACTGCTGCATTCGGAGCCAGCTCTGATCACACCAGTTACACTCAGATTCCGCCTGTTTGACACAATCTGGCATTCTGCTGTATGGAACGGGCTCAGCTCCTGATCCCGCTCCATATAGTGCCATCGCTAAGGGGTTAATAATAGCCAGCAAAATTGTCACTAAGGATTATACAGAGCCATACTGATAAATGATTTTTCAAAGTAAGTACACCAGCCTTCTTAGGTCTTGGGGATCCATTTAATAATGTGTGCAGTTTGTATTGTGAAGTCTGGGGACAGATCCGCTAGAAGTTTTGACATCGTTGTTAAAATGAAAACAAAAAAATTGCCGCAGGCGTTTACAACTAGGTGTAAACACATCGATAAATGTTCTCCGTAACCTCTCTAACAGATTGGATGGAACGTCAGCGAGCGAAGAGGAGGCTTCACTACTACCACCGCGAGTTCAGACGCATCCCCGACCTGACCCACTGCTTGGAGGACGACTACGTGTGCCACTATGAGGCCGATATGCAGTGGCAGAGGGACTTGTGAGTGCAGCATGCCTGTCACTGTTGGGTGGTCCCACTGGTCCAGAGAGGGTCAAATAGGGGCCCATCCTCCAGGGGACCCTCTAGGAGAGCAGCATCCCCTTTAGGGAAGCTATGTCTCCTCTGCCATCATTGACCAGTAGTGACTTTCTTCCCTTTTCTGTCTTCCAGCCTTGTAGATCAGGAGATCGTGAAGATTATCCGCGGTCGTGTGCAGGCGTGCAGAGCAAGAGAAAGGGACAGCGCTGACCAGAATTGTGCACCGCTGCTCAAACAGTACGCCGAAGTCTGCAAGGCATATAAATCCAGATGTAAGGAGTCCTCCGTCACTGTTACCCGGCTCTGTCTCTCTCCTGTTGCTTTACCATGAATCCCTCCTCTGCCCTAGACCAGCAGCAACTACATCATTAATCTGTTCCCACTAGACCACCAGAGACCTCACTATTAATCCCTTCTCACCGCTAGACTGACAACTAGGGACCTCCCCGTGAATCCTTTCTCTCCCTTAGACCACCAGGAACCTCCCCATGAATTCTTTCTCACCCCTAGACCACCAGGGACATGACTATAAATCTTTTCTCTCCCCTAGCCCATGAGCGTCCTCACTATGAATCCCTTCTCTTTTCTTGACCACCAGAGACCTCACCATGAATCCTTTCTCTCCCCTAGACCACCAACGACCTCATCGGCGGTCATCTCCTGCTGTCGGTATCTCTGCCCTAATCACCTATTATAATCGCCATTCTTTTTGCAGATGAAGACCTGGGATATTACTCGGGGGCCAGGAAATGTCTCATGAAGCAGCGACAGAGGATGATGGAGGAGAGGAAGGAGGCCGCACAGGAAAATGCCAACCTGGAATAAATTATCTCCTGTACATTTCGTGTTACTCCTCTTATGTTCCAAAATGAAAGAAATAAAACTAAAGTGTTAAAACAAAGATCTGGAGATCAGTGTTGTGGTGTCTGCAGCCGCCGTATGTAGATAAGAGATTATATACTAATGTGAGATCTCCGTGCACTGTATTACTACTGAATCACGAGATCCCGGCAGGGTTTGCAATCATAGTGGTAATTGCAGGATTTATACTTTATGTATCCTGACTTCATTTTAGTTTCTTTGTGCATGTATTTCTCCCCCTCCAAGATGGAGTCTGTGATCAGATAAGGGGTCTTTGGAATGTCTTTGTGTGAAAGTGAGAGAAACGGAACAAGTGTTAACTTAAGGGCCCTATACACGTAGCGATATCGCTAAAGCGTCACCGATTTTGTGACGCAGCAGCGATATCACTAACTATATCTCTACATGTGATACTCGCCTCCGACCGGCTCCCCCGCTGGTTACTGCTGATCGCGCGAGATCGGCCTGGTCCATTTCTCGTTGCCAGCTTCTTGCTGGCGCCGATGAGTGAGCCATGGACACGGGTGGAAGAAGACATCATCACTGCGTCTGACGGTAAGTATCGACCACCGACCGCTGCTGCATCGCTAGTGAGATCTGCCTGTTTGGCAGCTCACCAGCGATCCTGACCAGGTCGTATCGTGGTCGGGATCGCTGGTGCATCGCTAAATGTAACGGAGCCTTCAGCCAATTAGATGTATGTATGCTAATGTCAGCACATGGCTAGAGATGAGATGAGCCAATTATATTGTAATACATGAAGACTGATGAGCTATAAACTCCCCTGACCAAGGTATGGAATACCGAGAGATCTGCTTTGATTCTTATGCATTAGAGTGTCTCTTCCGTGCTCGTATTTGAAATTTACAATTTAATCTGGAGCAGGCACAACGTCTCAGAGCGTCCCACATTATGTGGTGACGGCAAACCGGGTTCTCCGGTGATAACTTATTGATTGCTGGGAATCTTGCTGCTGTGACCGATGCCAGGGAGCAGCTATTATCCTAGTTACAGAATTAAGTCGACCGGGGCTGCAGATTTTGCTTCATGTTAGTTTGTTGTGGATTTCACCCTTTGCACTGAGGAGAGTTAGCAGCAACACTTAACGCTTAATAAAACTAATACTAAAATCCAAATTATCGAAGATATATAAGTAGATTCAATTGTCTAAATAATATTGTAAGCAAAGTATAAGTATTTACCATAACAGTTTAAACAAAATACCTGGTTGTGTTATTTATTATCGGTAATAAAAATGACATCTATATATTTTTTACGTTTAAACTTTTTGCCCAAAAGGAAGTAGTAATATGTAAAAAAAAAAAAAAGTTTCAATATTTTTTGGAAAATGTATATAGTATGCGTGTGTCTAAAATATAGTATAGTATTATTATATATATTTTTTTTTGTCCACAAACTATATTTTTATTTTTTTCATTCCCATTATGGAACTAGAACCTGTAATCTCTCGATCACCCACACCGTATACTATATTGGTATGACAACCTATCAGCCCCCCCCCGTGATTGTGTTGTGCGTGGGACTGATGGGCTCGGGACTGACAGCTGCCATCTTGGAGTCCTTTAGTAGGTCACTTGAAAGCAGCTTTTAAGAGGTCAAACTGCTGCATTCGGAGCCAGCTCTGATCACACCAGTTACTCTGATTCCGGCTGTTCGACACAATCTGGCATTCTGCTGTATGAAACGGGTTCAGCTGATCTCGCTCCATATTGTGCTATCGCTAAGGGGTTAATAATAGGCAGCAAAATTATCACTAAGGATTATACAGAGCCATACTGATAAATGATTTTTCAAAGTAAGTACACCAGCCTTCTTAGGTCTTGGGGATCTGTTTAATAATGTGTGCAGTTTGTTTTGTGAAGTCTGGGGACAGATCCGCTAGAAGTTTTGACATCGTTGCTAAAATTATTATTTATTTATAAAACGCCATTGATTCCATAGTGCTGTACATGAGAAGGGGGTTACATACAAATTACAGATATCACTTACAGTAAACAAACTAACAATGACAGACTGATACAGAGGGGAGAAGACCCTGCCCTTTCGGGCTTACATGCTACAGGATGGTGGGGAAGGAGACAGTAGGTTGGGGGGTTGCAGCAGTTCTGGTGTTGGTTGAGGTGATATCTCCAGTAGTGGTGAGGAGGCAGCGGGATCATTGCAGGCTGTAGGCTTTCCTGAAGAGGTGGGTTTTCAGGTTCCGTCTGAAGGACCCGAATGTGGTTGATACTTGGACGTGTTGGGGCAAAGAATTCCAGAGGATAGGGGCTATTCAGGAGAAGTCTTGGAGGCGATTAGGTGAGGAGCAAATAAGTGTGGAGGAGAGAAGGAGGTCTTGGGAGGACAAGAGATTACGTGAGAGAAGGTATCGGGAGATTAGTTCAGAGATGTATGGAAGAGACAGGTTATAGATGGCCTTGTAGGTCAGTATTAGTAATTTGAACTGGATACGCTGAGGGAATGGGAGCCAGTGAAGAGATTTGCAGAGGGGAGAAGCGGAGGAGTAGCGAGAAAAGAGATGAATTAGTCGGGCAGCAGAGTTAAGGATGGACTGGAGAGGTGCGAGGGTGTTAGCAGGGAGGCCACAGAAAAGGATGTTGCAGTAGTCGAAGCGGGAGATGATGAGGGCGTGCACAAGCATTTTAGTAGATTGAGAGTTGAGGAAAGAACGGACTTTGGAAATATTTTTGAGCTGGAGGCGACAGGAGGTGGAAAGAGCTTGGATGTGCGGTTTGAAGGACAGGTAGAGTCAAGGGTTACTCCAAGGCAGCGGATCTCCGGTACGGCGGAAAGCGTGATGTCGTTAATTGTGATAGGTCAGGTAAGGAAGATCTGTGAGATTGAGGAAAGATGTTTAGTTCAGATTTGTCCACATTGAGTTTGAGGAAGCGAGAGGTGAAGGAGGATATGGCTGATAGACACTCCGGGATTCTGGACAGCAGAGAGGTGACATCTGGGCCAGAGAGGAAGATCTGAGTGTCGTCAGCATACAGGTGGTACTGGAATCCATGGGACTTTGAATTGTTCCAGGCCAAGTGTATAGATTAAGAAGAGTAGGGGTCCTAGAACAGAGCCTTGGGGGACTCCAACAGATAGAGGGTGGGATGAGGAGGTAGTGTGGGAGATGCTGAATGTGCAGTATGCAGGTATAAGGAGGTCCAGGATAGGGTGAGGTGTTATGAATGAGTCACCGAGGAGGAAAAAACAAGCTAAGCCCAGAAAACCGGAGAGGTTGGTAACTAGCGGATTGCAGACCCCTGATCCTATCCACAACAACTAGCAGTAGCCGTGGAGTGTGCCTACGGTGATCCTAGACGCCTCGCCACGGCCGGAGAACTAAATAAGCCTAAAGAAAGAAAGGGAAAATCTAAACTGCCCCAGAGCAGACCCCAAAGCAATAGACAGCCCCCACATATAATGACGGTGAAGCAAGATGAAAACACAGACACAGATAGAAAAATAGGCTGAGCAAACGATGGGGCCCTCACTAACTAGAAAGGACAGGAAAGAAAAGCTGCTGACTGCAATCAAGCAAAAAACCCTGCCAAAAAAATGCCCAACACGTCTGATAGAAAATGGCCCTGAAGTCGCTAGACTTCAAATCACTATATCAGCACTCAGGTATATTCTGAAGACAGAACAAAAGAGATCAACTGATCAGAGACAAAATGGGGATTCAGCCCAGTCCCAGCCAGGGCTGGCTGAACACAAAAACTAAGTAAACCAGACAAAACTCATATGAACAATAGCAGAGAAAACTTAGCTTTAGGAAGGCAGGAACCAAACTGGAAACCAGGAGCCACAGTCAGGAAAAATCACCAGCAGGAAACTAGGGAGTCGGCTGCCTTAAATCCAATCAGACACTCCTGATGTCCAATCGCAGTCCTCTTCCTCAGGTGGCCGGTCTCTGCCATTTAGATCAGCTTCATTACCTCCCTTCACCAACAGAGGGAGTCCAGATAGAGAACTCACTACTCTGTCAGCACAGCCAGCTCCATAACCCTCACCAGAAGCCAGAGGCAAACTCGAAAATGAGCTCACAACAGTGAGGTCTTTGATGCCAAAGGAGGAGAGGATCTGTAGTAGGAGGCAGTGGTCAACTGTGTCAAAAGCAGAGGACAGGTCTAGAAGGAGGAGTATAGAGTATTGTCCATTTGCTTTGGGCATTTACTCATTTGAGGTCTCTTAAGTACATCTAAACTGCCCACATATGAACAAGGCCTTGGGAGGTCATCTTGTTTCAAAATCCACAGCATGACTACAGTTAGACACTTATAATCTAACCAACCTGGATCGTTAATCTTATTACTATGTCTGTGAGGCTCTAATCTAGCATTAGGGTAAATACCTCATCTGTGCCCATTTTTGGTTCTTGAACGTGAATTCAGCAGTGAGCACCTAGGGCAGAGGTGAGGAATCTCCGGGGCCCAGAAGATAAACTTTCCTCCAAGATATTCCGGGGCCGTAGTGCTTGGGCCAGCAGCTGCGTTTTGATGGCTGCTGGCCGTTTAATTTCTTCTTGCTTGGCAGGGGCACAGCATCACTGCTGAACAATGCGGCGCATCCAGTGAAATTACATCCAGACACTAGAAGTAATCTAGGATGATGCCGCGCTTGAGGATGAGTAAACGGAAAGAACACTTAGAATGATACAAAGCAGTGCCCACTTTACAGTACAGTGTGGTCCACCATGTACTCTGAACAACTACATGGGATCCGCCAGGGAGCTACTTGTTCCAATACTGCTTGTAAAGCAATGCCCAAATTACAGATATTGCGGGCAAGAAAGCAGGCACATGCGGCCACTGGCTTACCCAGGGATTGCAGAGTAGCGTCCAGTCATGCGGATCGTGCAGTATGTGCTCATAAGAGCCAATGAAAGTGTGAGGTGCTGTGTAGAGCCAGGGTAGCCCCGGCAGGTGGCGTCCCTGGATACCAGGCGAGAAAAAAATGTCCGACAGGCCCTGCTCACGTATGACATCACACTACAGAGCGGCGCTGGGATCAAAAAGGGGATAACCAACGCGTTTCAAAGAACTGCGTCCTTCGTCAGGGTTACCACCCCCCCAGCTGATCCCTTCTACACTGCTCAAAAAAATAAAGGGAACACTTAAACAGAATATAACTCCAACTAAATCAAACTTCTGTGAAATCAAACTGTCCACTTAGGAAGCAACACTGATTGACAATCAATTTCACATGCTGTTGTGCAAATGGAATAGACAACAGATGGAAATTATTGGCAATTATCAAGACACCCTCAATAAAGGAGTGGTTCTGCAGGTGGGGACAACATCTGTAGACGTCAGGCCCTCAGACCATCCTTATGGAGTCGGTTTCTAACCATTTGTGCAGACACATGCACATTTGTGGCCTGCTGGAGGTCATTTTGCAGGGTTCTGGCAGTGCTCCTGTTCCTCCTTGCACAAAGGCCGGAGGTAGCGGTCCTGCTGCTGGGTTGTTGCCCTCCTACGGCCCCCTCCACATCTGGTGTACTGGCCTGTCTCCTGGTAGCGCCTACAGCCTCTGGAAACTACGCTGACAGACACAGCAAACCTTCTTGCCACAGCTCGCATTGATGTGCCATCCTGGATGAGCTGCACTACCTGAGCCACTTGTGTGGGTTGTAGAGTCCGTCTCATGCTACCACCAGTGTGAAAGCAGGGCTGTGGAGTCGGTAAGCCAAACCTGCGACTCCGACTCCGAAATTTCCCTTACACCGACTCCGACTCCACGACTCCGACTCCCACACATATTGCTTATATTTAAGTGAAAAATTTATTGTAGTACAATGTGAACCTCAGACATTTAATCATTTCTATGATCCAATAATCAAGATATTTAGATAGAACAGAATATATATTGGTGTACTACCCGGTTTTCATTCTTTTTGGTACAGATACGATATGGATAAATGGATAGATAGAGCAGATTTCTAATCTGCTTTTGCTATTGAAAACATTATCTATGAGCTCAAAAACCTTTCAGGTGATGCGGTTTTTTAAAAAGATGATCAGCTTTTGCAGCTGAAAAACGTATCCTCAAAAAACACAGGAAAAACGCTGTGTGTGAATGTAGCCTTAGATCAGGAATAGAACAGCCATTTATAGGACATTTCATAACTTTCCCAAACTCCTATGAAAAAATATTCAGCACATCCTGCATTGAATTACTGTACCCAATTTATTATATATTTTAGGAGTCGGAGTCGGTCCATTTTATACCGACTCCAACTCCGACTCAGACTCCACCAAAATGAGCACCGACTCCGACTCCACGACTCCGACTCCACAGCCCTGTGTGAAAGCACAACCAACATTCAAAAGTGACCAAAACATCAGCCAGAAAGCATTGGTACTGAGATGTGGTCTGTGGTCCCCACCTGCAGAACCACTCCTTTATTGAGGGTGTCAATCAGTGTTGCTTCCTAAGTGGACAGTTTTATTTCACAGAAGTTTGATTTACTTGGAGTTATATTCTGTTAAGTGTTCCCTTTATTTTTTTGAGCAGTGTATATATACTGCATGCGATCATAGGCACAACCCCCATGCAGTTCCGTTTACCCCAGCAAATTGATATATGTACCATTGCTTCAAATCAAGAAATAAATACTACTGATGGCTGGTAAAAATGGATGAAACAATTCTGCATCCCAGAATGGAAGGGATAAAAAAGAGGGACAAAAAAAACTTATATAAATACAGATGGAATTAAAATCAATTTTATTCTTAACCAATAAAAATAAAACCATAAAATAATGACTATATCGAGATAAAATAAACTAATCAAAATAAGAACTAGTGGGTGCATCGGTCCAGACACATACCCGGACCCCTAAAATCGCTAAAATAAGGAGGCACCTTAGTGTGTGTAAATCCCATCTAGAATATTATCATTTAAATGGCTATGTGAATAGAATAGCAGGAGACCCTTTCACACTGGTATAAAGATGACTCATTACAATAAAAAGCTCTGGAGGGGGATGGAAAAGGGGAAGAAATGGAAACTGTGTTTAATACAAGTTGACCATCTTCTGGTAAACCAAGAAAGCAAATAGCTCCAGCTCATTGGTTTAGGCCCTTAGGGGTCAAGCAGTCCAGGGTGAATATCCATTGGAATTCCACTCTGGACATGTGTTCAATGAAGTCGATCCCTCTTGGATATCGGCAAATCATTTGGATGCCAAGGAAATGTACCCCTTTAATGGATTTATTAAGTTTTTCTTTAAAGTGGCGTGAAAGTGGATGCCCCATATGGCCTTGCTGAATGTTTGTGAAGTGTTCTGTAAGTTGTGCCATAAGGCGCCGTTTGGTGCGACCTACATATACCGTATTTTCCGGCCTATAAGACGACCCCCCACCCTTTCCAGTTAAAATATAAAATCTTCTTAAAAGTCAGGCGTCTTCTTATACGCCGAGTGTCATCTTATACGGCGGGTGCGGACCAATCTGCATATGGTGGGGGGGGAGTGGTCTCGATGACGAAGGGAGGGGCATCTCACAGGGAAGGTGTAAGTGGAGTATCCCCCATATTACCTAATTTGTGGCAGCGGTGCTCTCTGCGGGTCTCTGTGCTGGGGGGCGGCGGCAGCTCTTTGTGCAGCGTCGGCATTTCCCGAAAGCCCCGGCAGCTCCATTGCTGCGATGCGGTGGCCTCCGGGAAAATGGCCGCTGGGGGCGACGCATGCTCAGATTCAGATCTTGGGACGAAATGCCAGCAGAGCCCCAACGCTGCACAAAGAGCTGCCACCGACCCAAAGCACGGAGCCCCCACACTGCTGAAAGAGGAGCCGCCGCAGCCCCCCAGCAGAGACCCGCAAAGAGCACCGCTGCCACAAATGAGGTAATGGGGGAGGATGCTCCACTTACATCTTCCCTGTGAGACGCTCCCTCCCTTAGTCATTGGGACCACTCCCTCCCACCATACGCAGATTGGTTCACACCCGCCCTATAAGACGACCCCCAAAAAGATTTTCAGGGGTAAAAGGTTCATCTTATACGCTGGAAAATAAGGACATTTTTTTGCATGGGCATTGAATTATGTATATAACTCCTGTGGAAAAACAGGATATGCTCTCATTAATAGTGAATTCTTTGGTAGCACTGGAGTCGGTAAACGTCAGTTGGCGGATGTTCTAGCAAGTGCCAGAACATACTTTGTGGGCTCTTGTGACGTGTATGCCACAGCCCATTTCTTGTGATATATACCCAAGCACCAGTATCTCCTAATGTGATGTATATACAGCAATCCAGGTGTCTCCTATGTGAGGTATATTATTGTTATAGCGCCATTCATTCCATGGTGCTTTACATGTAAAGTATAGAGCAGTCTCAATGTCCCCATGTGATGTATAAACAGCAGTCTCTGTCTCCTATGTGAGATCATTGTGTGTATACAGAAGTCCCAGGAAAGATGTATATTGTACCTTGTTAGCCAGTAGATAGAAAAATATTCAGAATTGAGAGTCCTCAGTGATTGATACCTTTTAATGACTAACTGAAAAGATGGTAACACATTGCAAGCTTTCGAGACTACTCAGGTCTCTTCATCAGGCGTAGATTAATACAAAATCTGAAGGGTCACATATTTATGCACAATACAGCACAGAAAAAATGCAATAGATAAGACAAGTGATGTGAAGCAGAATTATGACTATGGGAGAGGGAGAAACATAAATATTGCTCCAGTTCATAGATAAGGAGTCTGGATGTTTTATTGTCCTCCGATTGGGGTCTCCTAATGTGTTGTGATGCTTCCACAAGGTCTTAGGAGCAAATTCCTTAATTGATGTAAAAAGACATAAATCCATGCGACACATTCATTCCAGCATTCAGTGTCAAAGGTCGTCATAAATTTATACTCACAGACTCTTCTCTGTCTCTGAGATGTGAAGTTACCTTTCAATACCAGTAATTTCATATCCCTGATGTTATGGTCCATCATACAAAAATGTTTTGCCACAGGTAGATCCATTCTTTTTTCTCTAATTGTGTGGTGATGAGAATTCATCCTTGATCTCAGTTTTTGCCCCGTCTCCCCCACATACAGACTCCCAGTTGGACATTTAGTACAAATAATTAAGTATACCACATTAGATGTGATGTAGCTGAAAGTACCTGGGATCTTGTAGTCCTGATGTGAGTTGGGGATCTTTATCTTGTCCGTGGTCATTATAAATGGACAGGTTTTACCTTTTTTCTGGTTGCACGGAAAGGTTCCTCCAGCTGTTGGAGAGGACAGGGAGCTTCTGACAATGATGCTTCTTAGATTTGGGGGCTGCCTAAAACACAGCAGTGGGGGGGTCTGGAAGTATGGATTGTAATCGGCCATCTTTTTGTAGTAAAGGTTGTAATTTCCGTGCAGCTCCCCTTAGCACTTCCAGATTTGGGTTGTAGGTGACCACTAGAGGCACCCGCTTATTTTCTTCTTTAGCTTTGTAATGTAGGTGATTCCTTGACATTCTGGTGGCTCTTGTAATTTGGTTTTCAACTGTTCTTGGATGGTAGCCCCGATTCAGAAAGGTCTTTTTGAGGTGACCAAGGTGTTTGTCTCTATCCATGGGGTTGGAACATATACGATTGTATCGGATGGCTTGGCTATAGATAAGAGTTCTTTATGTGTTTTGGATGGAAACTGTCCCATTTAAGGTATGTTGGACGGTCAATTGGCTTCTGATACAGGGATGCCTCTATTTCATTGTTTTTTTAGCTCAGTGCTGGAGTAGTTGAGTGTTAAATTGATGGCGAGATGAAATTGATTAAACTGTTCGTGGAACGTCTTTAGCTCTTGCTCAGACTCCGGCCAGATGATTAAAATATCATCAATGAAGCGGTAGTAGGCCAGGGGCCTGATGACAAAAAGTTGCTTTCAAGCTTGGCCATGAAAAGATTTGCATACTGTGGAGCCATTTTGCTTCCCATAGCTGTGCCAGTCTGCTGTAGATAGATCTTGTTGTCAAATTCAAAGTAATTGTGGGTGAGGATGAATTTTATAAGTTTCACCACACCATCAGTCTGTGTTTTCCATGAAGAATTTGCAGGCATTTAATCCATCTTGGTGTGGGATATTAGAGTACAAAGATTCCACATCCATGCTGGCCAGGATGGTTTCTTCTGGCAGAGGACCTATTGCTGCTAGTTTATTCAATAGGTCAGTTGTGTCCTGAATGTAGCTGGGTGTATCCTCCACCAGTGGTTTAAGAATACCCTCTGCCCATCCAGATACCTGCTCAGTGAGGGTGCCCACACATGAAATAATTGGGTCTTCCTGGATTTCCAGATTTTGGGAAGCATGTAGAATGTCCCTATTCTTGGACTCTCTGGTATCAGGTCAGCACCGGCTCTTATGGACTGGTCAGGCAGACAAGAGACCAACTTGTTTAGCTCCTTATAATAGTACTGTGTAGGATCCAACTCCAATTTTCTATAGTAGCGTGTCCATAAGTTGCCTGTTTGCTTCCTTCGTCTTTTTACATCAATTAAGGAATTTGCTCCTAAGACCTTGTGGGGGCATCACAACACATTAGGAGACCCCAATCGGAGGACAATAAAACATCCAGACTCCCATCTATGAACTGGAGCAATATTTGTTTCTCCCTCTCCTATAATCATAATTCTGCTTCACATCACTTGTCTCATCTATTGCATTTTTTCTGTGCTGTATTGTGCATAAATATGTGACCCTTCAGATTTTGTATTAGTCTAGCCTGATGAAGAGACCTGAGTAGTCTCGAAAGCTTGCAATGTGTTACCTTTTAATGGCTAACTGAAAAGATGGCATCAACCACTGAGGACTCTCAATTCTGAATATTTTTACAGAAGTCCCAGTCTCCTATGTGATGTATATGCAATCTGTCTGTGGTAGGTAAAGAGCAGTCTGTCCCCATGTGATGTACGCTGCCCAAAAAACAAAGGGAATGCTTTACCAAACACAGTGTAACACCAACTCAAATCACACTTCTGTGAAATCAGCCTGTCCAGTTATGAAGCAACGCTGATTGTAAATTAATTTCTCCTGCTGTTGCGCAAATGGAACAGACAACAGGTAGAAATGATCGGCAACTAGCAAGACAGCCCCTATAAAGGAGTGGTTCTGCAGGGGGGTGACCACAGACCATTTCTCTGTTCTCATCCTTTTTAGCTGCTGTTTTGGTCACTTTTGCATTTTGTCATTGCTCACACCCCTAGAGATACTGTACAGTAGCATGAAGCGGAGTCTACAACCCACAGAAGTTGCTAATGTAGTGCAGCTCATCCAGGATGGCACATCAATGTCAGCGGTGGCAAGAAGGGTAGCTGTATCTGTCAGCATTGTCTAGTGCATGGAGCAGATTCCAAGAGATGTGGAGGGGGGCCACAGGAGGACTTTTCAGCTTTCCACAAAGACTTGTTACCTCTGCACACAGCATTCACTTGGTATGTCATTCAGCTTTCCACAAAGACTTCTTACCTCTGCTCATTGCATTCACTTGGTATGTCTCTCAACTAACCCCCTGCTTTACCCCAGTATTATTTATGACCTTGTTTACTTTGGCTTGATCATATGCATCTGGTCGGTCGGGAGTCCCACAAGGTTCAGTCCTAGGACCCCTGCTCTTCTCCATTTACACCTTTGGCCTGGGACAGCTCATAGAATCTCATGGCTTTCAGTATCATCTCTATGCTGATGACACACAGATCTACATCTCTGGACCAGATATCACCTCCCTACTAACCAGAATCCCTCAATGTCTGACCACTATTTCATCCTTCTTCTCCGCTAGATTTCTGAAACTTAACATGGACAAAACAGAATTCATCATCTTTCCCCCATCTCCCGTGACCCCCCCCCCCCCCCAACAAACCTATCCATTACCGTAAATGGCTGCCCACTCTCCCCAGTCCCACAAGCTCGCTGCCTCGGGGTTATCCTTGACACTGATCTCTCCTTCAAACTCAAAAATATTTCACGGATCCGTACATTCGTCAACCAAGAATCTGCAAAAACCCTAGTCCATGCCCTCATCTCCCGCCTTGACTACGGCAACCTCCTGCTCTGTGGCCTCCCCTCGAACACTCTCGCACCCCTCCAATCTATTCTAAATTCTGCTGCCCGACTAACCCACCTGTCCCCCTGCCTCTCCCCTCTGTCAATCCCTGCACTGGCTCCCCATTACCCAAAGACTCCAGTTCAAAACCCTAACCATGACATACAAAGCCATCCACAACCTGAGTCCTCCGTACACCTGTGACATCGTCTCCCGGTACTTACCTGCACGAAACCTCCGATCCTCACAAGATCTCCTTCTGTACTCCCCTTCCCACAATCGCATACAAGATTTCTCCCGCGCATCCCCTCTATTCTGGAACTGTCTACCACAACAGACTCTCACCTACCATGGAAACCTTCAAAAAGAACCTGAAGACCTATCTCTTCCGACAAGCCTACAACTTGCAGTAACCACCGATCCACCAAACCGCTGCACGACCAGCTCTACCCTCGCCTACTGTATCCTCACCCATCCTGTTGTAGATTGTGAGCCCTCACAGGCAGGGTCATCGCTCATCCTGTACCAGTCGTGACTTGTATTGTTTAAGATCACTGTACTTGTATGTATTATGTATACCCCTCCTCACATGTAAAGCACCATGGAATAAATGGCACTATAATAATATTATAACAACCTAGCGGCAGGACCACAACCTCCTCCTTTGTACAAGAAACTGGAGAAGCATTGAGAGCCCTGCAAAACGACCTCCAGCAGCCCACTAACATCCATGAGTCTGCTCAAACAGAAATAAACTCCAGTCCTAGTGTCTCCTATGTGATGTATATACAACAGTCCCAGTGTCTCCTATGTGATGTATAGACCGCAGACTCTGCCTCTCCTATGTCATATCTATAGAGCAGTCTGTCCCGATGTTTTGTATACAACAGTGCTAGTCTCATGTGATATATATGCAGTCTGCATCCCCATGTGATATATAAAAAAGGAAGCACACTGTAGCGCCATAGCATGCAAACATGAAATATGAATGAGTTGCATTACTGCATTAGAAATATGAAAAATTGAGAAAGCTTAGCGCATAAAATGGCCAATATATGTGTACCTGAAAGCCACGGTAAAGCATTTCTAGTATTCCAGGACCCTTACCTAATGCCGATCCTCAGGTTCCTATACAGATGAAGACTTTAGTCTATGTAAATACTCTCCTTAAGACTGAAATCTCTGTGGAGGGGTGGTGGCCCTGCCGTGATTAAAACCACCTGCGGCTAAGAGGTGGAGTGCTCAGTCAGGAAGTTAACGAATACAAATTTAAAAAACTGACCGTCACATCCAAGCATAAACTAAGTGTGAACAGGTGCTTAACCTAGAGTCACCAACTCATATACAAACAAAAAAGGAAGCACACTTTTGTTTGAATGTATAGAGTTGGTGACACTAGGTTAAGCACCTGTTCACACTTAGTTTATGCTTGGATGTGGCAGTCAGTTTTTTTTAAATTTAAACCCATGTGATATATAAACAGCAGTCTCAGATGTGATGTATATACAGCAGCCTTGGCATCTCCCACATGGCTTTTTGTACAGCAGTCTGTCTATGTGAGTTATATATGGAAGGCATAGTGTCTCCTATGTGATGTATATACAGCAGTCTCCGTGTCTCCTATGGGATGTATATACAGCAGACCTCTAACTGCTTGCATTCTACAATAGTTATGTGAGCAGTGATTTCCCCCGTGAAGAGATCTGCAGTTTAATATACAGGTGTGTTCAGCACAACTTACTGCTCCAAGTTCTTTACAGAACACATTGCAGTGTCAACTGCAGTCCAAACTGACAGATCTGGAAAAGCAGTTATGAGTAGCATCAGCATCATCTCCTAACCAGCAGCTCCAGCCATCACATTAGGAGGAACTTAATTTTGTACAGCCCTTGACAGATGGTATATTTCCAAATGGCCATTGGCAGAAAAAGAGTTTCCCACCCACCCAACTAGGAGGTTAAAATAAAAATGTATACTCACCTAAGCTCAAACGTCTAGTTTTTGTCTCTGTAGGGCTGGGAGCAGCCACAAACAACCACAGGCCAGCCACCAGCTATTTCAAATCTTGAAAAATGTAAACGATCCCTCCCAAAATGCTATTGGACTCAAGTTCTGTTAAAAACTGGTCTAACATGCTGTGAATCAAATTTAGATTTTACACCTCAGCATCAGATTAGTGACATACAGAGTATATAGAGCCAACATTATGGAGTTGTCAGTCTAAATACTGGAAAGAGTGATAACTAGCAAAATGCAGCACACAAGGGGTTACTGTGATGATCATGAACTTTATTTCATTCAACCAGATCAGGAGGTGGCCGGGACAGCGGCAGCTTGGGTCCTCTGCACAGACACTCGGGTGTGGTTCTTTGCCAGATGGTCTGTGTACTCCTGGAGGTGGAGAGAGATGTGTGAGTATATAATACACAGCTGGCTTGGTTGTAAAGTATACAGGGAATTGCACTTACCTGGTATGGAGACTTTGTGAAGACCGTTTCCTTCCAGAGATCTGGAGTCAGGTAGCTGTACGTCCTGGAGATTGCATCAAAGGTGGCCTTGGCTGCGGAGAACAAGAGTCGGTCACACGAAGCGATCAGTGTGCGGCCTCCACACCGCAGCCTCCCACATTACAAATAGCTATAGAGCTTCATAAGGGAGCAGAGCAGCCATAATGGCGGCCACCCTGCCGTGCAAATGGAGCTCAGTTGCTTTTTCTCTCTCATAGTGACAGCAACACCACAGACAGATGTAACTGGGTAGAGCAGAGAGAACCAGAACTTTTATCACACATAATGATGACTAAACAGCTAATGGAGTATTGCCCATTATGCAAGAGTAATCTGCAACCTGTGGCTCTTCATCTATTCAGAACTACAACTCCCAGCATATCCAAGGCCTCACTGCTGGAAGCTAGTGGTGATGCAACAGTGAGGAACACACTCCACTGCTCTATTCATTGTCTAGGAGACTGCCGATGCCATACCCAGCAGTCGCTCAGATCAAGGCCATAAAGGCACCATACTCTAGAGCCTCGTTTTTTGATTGTTGGAGGTCGCAGCAGTCAGACCCTCAGGGATCAGCAAGTTCCTTCACTATTCTATGGATAGTGAAAAACCAGTAGATTCATAATAGGGTTATTCAACTACTGGAGAACATAGATGAGGGCAAACACTGGGGATAAGCCCCCCTGGAGACCAGACTATGTAAAGACCATAATCGCTTATTACAGGGTTCTGACATTTGCAGAAAGTGGCCTAATGACCTTTATGTGACCATCTGCAAGTACAAACCATTTGTAGACCTCTTAAATTTAAGGGTCAACTTACCAAAGTTACCCAGGGTGGCAGTGCAGCCCCTGGCCGAGGTGTAACAGTCATCAATACCAGCCATCATCAGCAGCTTCTTGGGAACAGGAGCAGACACAATGCCGGTACCCCTAGGTGCAGGGATGAGACGCACCAGGACAGAGCCACAACGTCCGGTCACCTGGAAGACAACATTATAGCCATTTTATCACTTGGCACCACAGGAAGTTTTAAGGACAATGAGTGTCAGGCCTCAAACAGGAACAGGAAGCCCATTTATAGAGTCAGCCCGCCGTGCACAGGGGCCTATTGCTCTGCCTCTGTGAAAACGCCAATCACACATGTATACATATGACTGAGCAGAGCTGAGACGGCGCACGATTGTGTAGTAGTATCACAAAGGCCCCTAGGATTTCCTACCTTGCAGGGCACGGTGTGCGGTTTGCCGATCTTGTTACCCCAGTAGCCTCTGCGCACAGGTACAACGGACAGCTTAGCCAAGATGATGGCGCCTCTGATGGCGGTGGCGACTTCTTTGGAGCATTTCACACCGAGACCAACATGGCCGTTGAAGTCTCCAATAGCCACAAAAGCCTGAAAATACGTAAGAAATATTTACATTTGTGTCTGTATAATCACTGAGGTCGGGAGTAGGGTGGGCACAGGAATAGAAGACCCACCTTGAACCTAGTACGCTGTCCGGCACGGGTCTGCTTCTGCACAGGCATGATCTTCAGGACCTCATCCTTCAGAGAGGTACCCAGGAAAAAGTCAATGATCTCTGACTCCTGGAAGATGTGAAGGGTTAACTCTGAAAACACCCAAGTGATGGTGCGGGGGAGGGGATGAAACTACAGACTTCACATACCTTGATTGGCAGGGAGAACAGGTAAATTTCCTCCAAGGACTTGATCTTCATGTCCTTGACAAGACGGCCAAGTTTGGTGACTGGAACCCACTGTAAAATGTTATTAAAATTAATACTGGATAGTGGTTAAATTCAAAATAAAATTTGATATATTCATGCATAAGGAATAATTAATATCTCCCAGAATTTGCAAATTTATCTGAATTTGGAAATTTCAGGTCCATAAAACTTATGTGTTAATCAGTAATGAAGTACTCAGAACCTGTGCATGTCTACAGGAGGAATTTCGTCTACCTGAAATTAGAGAATGTCAGTACGTCCAACTTAATTATATTACATATATTTTGGATTGTGGTTCTTAACCTTATAGAATTGGCATATGAATGTACAGCGTCTAAAGACACAGATTTCTATTCTGGGGTACACATTGATGACTTGCGAGTGGAACACATGGGGAAAATTGCCTCAGAGGCCTCCACCCAGTAGGGAATTCATCAAACATGTGAAGTCTCTAATCTTTGTTGAAAGGGTTTATTCCAAAAGCAGAAGTGCATATTTTGACAAACTTCGGTCTCCTTGGGCGGTCCGAAAAAATTGTTTATAATGTTGTGCTAAAGAGATACTCTATGCATGGACTGCGCCCAGATTCTCCTATGCATGGACTGCGCCCAGATTCTCCTATGCATGGACTGCGCCCAGATTCTCCTATGCATGGACTGCGCCCAGATTCTCCTATGCATGGACTGCGCCCAGATTCTCCTATGCATGGACTGCGCCCAGATTCTCCTATGCATGGACTGCGCCCAGATTCTCCTATGCATGGACTGCGCCCAGATTCTCCTATGCATGGACTGCGCCCAGATTCTCCTATGCATGGACTGCGCCCAGATTCTCCTATGCATGGACTGCGCCCAGATTCTCCTATGCATGGACTGCGCCCAGATTCTCCTATGCATGGACTGCGCCCAGATTCTCCTATGCATGGACTGCGCCCAGATTCTCCTATGCATGGACTGCGCCCAGATTCTCCTATGCATGGACTGCGCCCAGATTCTCCTATGCATGGACTGTGCACCGAAGAGACTTTATTTCTATGTGTACTGTAATTTGGGTTTTGGTTGAGTATGGACTGGTGCTTGAAAGGGTGGTGGGTTGTTGGGGGGAGGGGATTTTTTTTTTTTTTTTGAGTTGGGGCTCAAGTGTTCAGATTTGGATAGTTTTTATTCCTTTGTCATTTAAAATAAATTAATACTGCATAGAAAGTTCTCTGCCCCCCAGAAATGCAAATCCAGAAGGAGCACCACAGATATCAGTCTATGAACTGACCACAATCTCCAAATCCTATCAGTATGCCCTTAAGTAATATATTAAAGGGGATGTCTGACAGAACATTGTAGGTGAGTGGTGCCAATGATGTTACCACACTACATATCTGCCAAGATGGGTGCTTGATTGGCAGATGTTATGCATGGGTCTCAGCGGGTATGTGCGCTCGTATCAGCACTGTTCACCTTCCCCTCCAAGGTGGAATTCTGCAGCACAGATATCCCTTTAACCCCTTCACGACCTTTGACGCCACGTAGGCGTCATGAAAAGTCATGTCAGAACGACCCATGACGCCTATGTGGCGTCATGACTTTAAAGCCCCCCTGCGGGTCGGGTGACCTAGGTCACTGAAAGGTCACCCGACCCGCAGATACAGGGGGCTTTGTTCTTCGCCACAGGGGGCGTGGCTTCGCCCCCACGTGGCTACGATCGCTCTGATTGGCTGTTAAAAGTGAAACAGCCAATCAGAGCGATAGTAATATTTCATCAATGAAAATTGATGAAATATTACAATCCAGCCATGGCCGATGCTGCTGTAGCATTGGACATGGCTGGAGACACCGATTCCACCCCCCCCACCGGCGATGGCCCCCCCCCCCCGCAACTGAATGACAGCTGCGATCTGCCGCCGCTGTCATCATCTGCCCCCCCTCCCATTCCCTCCGCTCCCCACCAGCTTCCGATCCCCCCCTCACCCACTCTCACCTCCCCCGGCACCTTCTAAGTCCCCCTGTCGCTCCCGGTGTCCGGCGGGTCCGGTTCATGGGCGCCGCCATCTTAGAAAATGGCGGGCGCATGCGCAGTGCGCCCGCCCGAATCTGCCGGCTGCAGATTCCATTCTTTCATTTTGATCACTCTCACAGTGATCAAAATGAAAGAAAAAGTAAATAAACCCCCCGATTATCACCCCCATAGGTAGGCAGAACTAATAAAATAAAGAAAATATTTTTATTTTTCAATTAGGGTTAGGGTCGGAATTAGGGTTAGGGTCGGAATTAGGGTTAGGGTCGGAATTAGGGTTAGGGTCGGAATTAGGGTTAGGGTCGGAATTAGGGTTAGGGTCGGAATTAGGGTTAGGGTCGGAATTAGGGTTAGGGTCGGAATTAGGGTTAGGGTCGGAATTAGGGTTAGGGTCGGAATTAGGGTTAGGGTCGGAATTAGGGTTAGGGTCGGAATTAGGGTTAGGGTCGGAATTAGGGTTAGGGTCGGAATTAGGGTTAGGGTCGGAATTAGGGTTAGGGTCGGAATTAGGGTTAGGGTCGGAATTAGGGTCGGAATCGGAATTAGGGTCGGAATCGGAATTAGGGTCGGAATCGGAATTAGGGTCGGAATCGGAATTAGGGTCGGAATCGGAATTAGGGTCGGAATCGGAATTAGGGTCGGAATTAGGGTCGGAATTAGGGTCGGAATTAGGGTCGGAATTAGGGTCGGAATTAGGGTCGGAATTAGGGTCGGAATTAGGGTCGGGGTCAGGGTCGGAATTAGGGTCAGGGTCGGAATTAGGGTCAGGGTCGGAATTAGGGTCAGGGTCGGAATTAGGGTTAGGGTCGGAATTAGGGTTAGGGTCGGAATTAGGGTTAGGGTCGGAATTAGGGTTAGGGTCGGAATTAGGGTTAGGGTCGGAATTAGGGTTAGGGTCGGAATTAGGGTTAGGGTCGGAATTAGGGTTAGGGTCGGAATTAGGGTTAGGGTCGGAATTAGGGTTAGGGTCGGAATTAGGGTTAGGGTCGGAATTAGGGTTAGGGTCGGAATTAGGGTTAGGGTCGGAATTAGGGTCGGAATTAGGGTCGGAATTAGGGTCGGAATTAGGGTCGGAATTAGGGTCGGAATTAGGGTCGGAATTAGGGTTAGGGTCGGAATTAGGGTTAGGGTCGGAATTAGGGTTAGGGTCGGAATTAGGGTTAGGGTCGGAATTAGGGTTAGGGTCGGAATTAGGGTTAGGGTCGGAATTAGGGTTAGGGTTGGAATTAGGGTTGGAATTAGGGTTAGGGTTGGAATTAGGGTTAGGGTTGGAATTAGGGTTAGGGTTGGAATTAGGGTTAGGGTTGGAATTAGGGTTAGGGTTGGAATTAGGGTTAGGGTTGGAATTAGGGTTAGGGTTGGAATTAGGGTTAGGGTTGGAATTAGGGTTAGGGTTGGAATTAGGGTTAGGGTTGGAATTAGGGTTAGGCATGTGTTGGGGTGTGTTGCGGTTAGGGTTGGAGTTAGAATTGAGGGGTTTCCACTGTTTAGGCACATCAGGGGGTCGCCAAACGCGACATGGTGCAACCATTGATTCCAGCCAATTTTGCGTTCAAAAAGTCAAACGGTGCTCCCTCCCTTCCAAGCCCTGACGTGTGCCCAAACAGTGGTTTACCCCAACATATGAGGTATCAGCGTACTCAGGAAAAATTGCACAACTTTTGGGGACTAATTTCTCGTGTTACCCTTGGGAAAATAAAAAATTGGGGGCTAAAAAATTATTTTTGTGGAAAAAAATGATTTTTTCATTTTCACGTCTCTGCATTATAAACTTCTGTGAAGCACTTGGGGGGGTTCAAAGTGCTCACAACATCTTACATACGTTCCTTGGAAGGTCTGGTTTCCAAAATGGGGTCACTTGTGGGGGGTTTCCACTGTTTAGGCACTTCAGGGGCTCTGCAAACGTAATGACGACCGCAGACTATTCCATCAAAGTCTGCATTTCAAAACGTCACTACTTCCATTCCGAGCCTTGACGTGTGCCCAAACAATGGTTCCCCCCCCACATATGGGGTACCAGCGTACTCAGGACAAACTGGACAACAACTTTTGGGGTCCAATTTCTCCTGTTACCCTTGTGAAAATAAAAAATTGCGGGCTAAAAAATCATTTTTTGAGGAAAAAAAAGATTTTTTATTTTCACGGTTCTGCGTTATAAACTTCTGTGAAGCACTTGGGGGTTCAAAGTGCTGCTCACCACACATCTAGATAAGTTCCTTGGTGGTCTAGTTTCCAAAATGGGGTCACTTGTGGGGGGTTTCCACAGTTTAGGCACATCAGAGGCTCTGCAAACGTAACATGATGCCCGCAGACCATTCGATCAAGTCGGTATTTCAAAACGTCACTACTTCCCTTCCGAGCCCCGACGTGTGCCCAAACAATGGTCCCTCCCCACATATGGGATACCAGCATACTCAGGACAAACTGGACAACAACTTTTGGGGTCCAATTTCTCCTGTTACCCTTGTGAAAATAAAAAATTGCGAGCTAAAAATTCATTTTTTGAGGAAAAAAAAAGATTTTTTATTTTCATGGCTCTGCGTTACAATCTTCTGTGAAGCACTTCGGGGTTCAAGGTGCTCACCACACATCTAGATAAGTTTCTTGGGGGGTCTAGTTTCCAAAATGGGGTCACTTGTGGGGGGTTTCCACAGTTTAGGTACATCAAGGGCTCTGCAAATGTAACATGATGCCCGCAGACCATTCCATCAAAGTCTGCATACCAAAACGTCACTACTTCCCTTCCGAGCCCTGACGTGTGCCCATACAGTGGTCATCCCCCACATATGGGGTATCAGCGTACTCAGGACAAACTGGACAACATCTTTTGGGGTCCAATTTCTCCTGTTACCCTTGTGAAAAAAAAATTGCGTGCTAAAATTCATTTTTTTTGAGGGAAAAAAAATGATTTTTTATTTTCACGGCTCTGCATTATAAACTTCTGTGAAGCACTTGGGGGTTCAAGGTGCTCACCACACATCTAGATAAGTTCCTTGGGGGGTCTAGTTTCCAAAATGGGGTCACTTGTGGGGGGTTTCTACTGTTTAGGCACACAGGGGCTCAGCAAATGTAACATGACGCCCGCAGACCATTCCATCAAAGTCAGCATTTCAAAATGTCACTACTTCCCTGCTGAGCCCCAACGTGTGCCCAAACAGTGGTTCCCCCCCACATATGGGGTACCAGCGTACTCAGGACAAACTGGACAACAACTTTTGGGGTCCAATTTATCCTAGTACCCTTGTGAAAATAAAAAATTGCCAACTAAAAAATTTTTTTTTAGGAAAAAAAAATGATTTTTTATTTTCACTGCTCTGCATTATAAACTTCTGTGAATCACCTGGGGGTTCAAAGTGCTCACTATGCATCTAGATAAGTTCCTTAGGGGGTCTAGTTTCCAAAATGGGGTCATTTGTGGGGGAGCTCCAAAGTTTAGGCACACAGGGGCTCTCCAAACACGACATGGTGTCCGCTAACGATTGGAGCTAATTTTCATTTCAAAAAGTCAAATGGCGCTCATTCCCTTCTGCGCCCTGCCGTGCACCCAAACAGTGCCCCCCCCACATATGGGGTACCAGCATACTCAGGACAAACTGGACAACAACTTTTGGCATCCAATTTCTCCTGTTACCCTTGTGAAAATAAAAAATAGCGTGCTAAAAAATCATTTTTGAGGAAAAAAAATGATTTTTTATTTTCACTGCTCTATGTTATAAACTTTTGTGAAGCACTTGGGGGTTCAAAGTGCTCACTACACATCTAGATAAGTTCCTTAAGGGGTCTAGTTTCCAAAATGGTGTCACTTGTGGGGGAGCTCCAATGTTTAGGCACACAGGGGCTCTCCAAACGCGACATGGTGTCCGATAACGATTGGAGCGAATTTTCCATTCAAAAAGTCAAATGGCGCTCCTTCCCTTCCGGGCCCTGCCGTGCACCCAAACAGTGGTTTATGACCACATATGAGGCATCGGTGTACTCAGGAGAAATTGCCCAACAAATTTTAGGATCCATTTTATCCTGTTGCCCATGTGAAAATGAAAAAACTGAGGCTAAAAGATAATTTTTGTGAAAAAAAGTACTTTTTTTACGGATCAATTTGAGAAGCACCTGGGGGTTCAAAGTGATCACTATGCATCTAGATAAGTTCCTTGGGGGGGTCTAGTTTCCAAAATGGGGTCACTTGTGGGGGAGCTCCAGTGTTTAGGCACACAGCGACTCTCCAAACGCGACATGGCAAGCGCTAAATATTCCAGCATATTTTCCATTCAAAAAGTCAAATGGCACTCCTTCCCTTCTGAGCCCTGCCGTGCGCCCAAACAGTGGTTTTTGACCACATATGAGGTATCGGTGTACTCAGGGGAAATTGCCCAACAAATTTTAGGATCCATTTTATCCTGTTGCCCATGTGAAAAATGAAGAAATTGATGCTGAAAGAAAATTTTGGTTGGAAAAATTAAAATGTCCTTTTTTTCCTTCCATGTTGCTTTAGTTCCTGTGAAACACCTAAAGGGTTAATAATCTTCTTGAATGTAGTTTTGGGTAGCTTGAGGGGTGCAGTTTTTAGAATGGTGTCACTTTTGGGTATTTTCTGCCATATAGACCCCTCAAAGTGACTTCAAATGTGAGGTGGTCCCTAAAAAAAATGGTTTTGTAAATTTTGTTGTAAAAATGAGAAATCACTGGTCAACTTTTAACCCTTATAACTTCCTAACAAAAAAATATTTTGCTTCCAAAATTGTGCTGATGTAAAGTAGACATGTGGGAAATGTTATTTAGTAACTATTTTGTGTCACATAACTCTCTAGTTTAACAGAATAAAAATTCAAAATTTGAAAATCGCGAAATTTTCAAAATTTTCGCCAAATTTCTGATTTTTTCACAAATAAACGCAAAAATTATCGATCTAAATTTACCACTAACATGAAGCCCAATATGTCACGAAAAAACAATCTCAGAATCGCTAGGATGCGTTGAAGCCAGGGCTGTGGAGTCGGTAAGCCAAACCTGTGACTCCGACTCCTCAATTTCCCTTACACCGACTCCGACTCCACACATATTGCTTATATTTAAGTGAAAAATTTATTGTAGTACAATGTGAACCTCAGACATTTAATCATTTTTATGATCCAATAATCAAGATATTTAGATAGAACAGAATATATATTGGTGTACTACCCGGCTTTCATTCTTTTTGGTACAGATAAGATATGGAGACAGATATGGATAAATGGATATATAGATAGAGCAGATTTCTAATCTGCTTTTGCTATTGAAAACATTATCTATGAGCTCAAAAACCTTTCAGGTGATGCAGTTTTTTAAAAAGATGATCAGCTTTTGCAGCTGAAAAACGTATCCTCAAAAAACACGAAAAACGCTGTGTGAATGTAGCCTTAGATCAGGAATATAACAGCCATTTATAGGACATTTCATAACTTTCCCAAACTCCTATGAAAAAATATTCAGCACATCCTGCATTGAATTACTGTACCCAATTTATTATATATTTTAGGAGTCGGAGTCGGTCCATTTTACACCGACTCCACCAAAATGAGCACCGACTCAGACTCCACAGCCCTGGTTGAAGCGTTCCAGAGTTATTACCTCATAAAGGGACACTGGTCAGAATTGCAAAAAAATGGCCAGGTCATTAAGGTCAAAATAGGCTGGGTCATGAAGGGGTTAATAGAATGGCCCCTTTCCTCCAGGATCCCAACAATCCAGCCCCTTATTTCACACTTTACAGCTTCTCCTTGCACAGCTAGCTTAAAGGGGCTGTCCTCTCAGACTATTTAAGTGGAAGAATTTGGGGCTAATTTTGAGTAATTGCAGTTTGCCTTTTAGAACCCTCGTAGTTTAGTCTACAGCAGGATGTAAAACGGGCTAAGAATGTGTGAGCTCGCTTTTAATGTCCAATGGGAGACTATGTAACTAGTGTCCGAGCTCCTCAGCGAATTTATGACCACAAAAGTGATGAGAGAAACAGTCTAAGCTAAACTAAAATTTTTAATGAAACTCCGATCTTTTTGTCCCAAAGACATGCATTCAAGGAAATGCCCCTTTAAGAAAAAGCCCCGAGGCTCTCCAGAATCAGGATTGGAGGGAGATCTTAGACTACAGAGACCCATCGATGGCCGTGATGAGTCTGCTCCTTTACCTATAGGTTTCATTCATCTACTCACTTCTTTGTCATCCGCTTTGCCACCACGGGCACCACGTCCTCTTCCGCGGCCCCTGCCTCTTCCACGACCCCGGCCTCGGCCCCCACTGCCAAAGCCTCCGCGGAAACCTCCCCTATTAGCACCGGCGTCATCCGCCATTTGCTGCAAAAAACATTAAATAAATTTAGTTACGTTAGGATCAAAGTGTTTAAAGAACCCCCCTCCCCCATCAATGTCAACCCAGTCATTGCCAGTGCCCACCCTACACCAGGAGTCATAAGGGGGCTTGAGAGGTTACAAGCAAAGATGGGGGCCCCTACATCAGACCAGAGGCCAGCCGAGAACAGCGCCCCCTACAGCAGCCCAGAGCCCAGCCGAGAACAGCGCCCCCTACAGCAGCCCAGCCGAGAACAGCGCCCCCTACAGCAGCCCAGCCGAGAACAGCCGAGAACAGCGCCCCCTACAGCAGCCCAGCCGAGAACAGCGCCCCCTACACCAGCCCAGCGCCCAGCCGAGAACAGCGCCCCCTACACCAGCCCAGCGCCCAGCCGAGAACAGCGCCCCCTACACCAGCCCAGCAGAGAACAGCGCCCCCTACACCAGCCCAGCAGAGAACAGCGCCCCCTACACCAGCCCAGCAGAGAACAGCGCCCCCTACACCAGCCCAGCAGAGAACAGCGCCCCCTACACCAGCCCAGCAGAGAACAGCGCCCCCTACACCAGCCCAGCAGAGAACAGCGCCCCCTACACCAGCCCAGCAGAGAACAGCGCCCCCTACACCAGCCCAGCAGAGAACAGCGCCCCCTACACCAGCCCAGCAGAGAACAGCGCCCCCTACACCAGCCCAGCAGAGAACAGCGCCCCCTACACCAGCCCAGCAGAGAACAGCGCCCCCTACACCAGCCCAGCAGAGAACAGCGCCCCCTACACCAGCCCAGCAGAGAACAGCGCCCCCTACACCAGCCCAGCAGAGAACAGCGCCCCCTACACCAGCCCAGCAGAGAACAGCGCCCCCTACACCAGCCCAGCAGAGAACAGCGCCCCCTACACCAGCCCAGCAGAGAACAGCGCCCCCTACACCAGCCCAGCAGAGAACAGCGCCCCCTACATCAGCCCAGCAGAGAACAGCGCCCCCTACATCAGCCCAGCAGAGAACAGCGCCCCCTACATCAGCCCAGCAGAGAACAGCGCCCCCTACATCAGCCCAGCAGAGAACAGCGCCCCCTACATCAGCCCAGCAGAGAACAGCGCCCCCTACATCAGCCCAGCAGAGAACAGCGCCCCCTACAGCAGACCAGAGCACAGCGCCCCCTACAGCAGACCAGAGCTGTACATCCGCCATAGTTGTGTCTAGGCTGCACAATCCTGCACTGACACACTGTAACAATAGACTCAAGATGGTCTTAAGTGTAAACCCCCCCGCGGAGAGAAGCACATGGTCCTTATTACCAGAGGAGGCCGGAAAGACAAGGACCCCACTACAGGGAGCCCCCACTAATATCACCATGGAAACAGCCACCGGCTCACACACGCTCAAACTACCCCAACATATAGGGGCCAAGGGGCAGGATGGCCCCGATAGCCGCGGATTACCGCCCGGCCTCCCCTCACAATCCCGCCAGCAGCAGCTACTCACGTGACGTCGAAAAGACTAGAAGGGCGGAAGTGGGCGGAAGACGCCTCTTATACCGCGAAACAACGCGAGAGCCGAGCGCGCGCAGCTAGGATGGGGCGTGGCTGCTGGTGACGTCACCGCCCAGGCTGGCGGCAGGAAACTATAAAGGAGGCGCCCTAACAGCGCGGAGCCTTTCCCGAGACTCGTCCTGGACCGCGTGGTGAAGGTGAGAGGCTGCAGGGGGGGAAGAATGCGGGTGATTGTGGGTAGTGAGGTGCAGGATGGCTTACGGGTGTGTTATCACTGTTTGTAAAGAATTTCTACACTTGCTGGCAGAGGTGTAGCTTGGGGTTTAGCTCAGGGGGGCGAAACATGGGAGTGGGCCCCGGTAACCCTGCTTACAGCTATAGAGGCACACCCTAACTGTCAGCATAACTTGCTGATGAGCATGGTATTACTGAAAACAAATCTCTATAAAAGTTATTAATGCCCTATGGTGCTAGATATCACTACTGCAGAACATACAGGAGTTTACACTACAGGTATAAATGGTGACTTACAGGTGATGTTCTTTCTGATGTAAACATTCACTTTTCCTGTGACTTCCATCTGGCTCAGACCATCATGACAACTTCTCCAGCTAGGTCTCAGCTGCAGAGATTAAAACAAAGACACATATGATTTCTCACTTTTCCAGCACCGTTCCCATCTATTCCCTGCCTGCACAAACTCCTCATCCTACTGATACTGCCACCTCTGACAGTCACAAAACTGAGTGCCCCCATAACAATAATGTTTCTTAAGTGCCCACTTAACATTTAATGTTGTCGAGAGTCCCAAAATGTACACAGAATAAGGGACTCACAGATCCACCATACACAGTATATTTCCCCTACAGCTCCCCCAAATAAAGTATGGGTGGCCCACAGCTTCCATATATACAGTATTATGGGCCCACATGTTCCCTATACACAGTATGGTGGGTCCACAGCTCCTCTATGCACAGTATGAAGAGCCTACAGCTTCCCTTGACATAACACGGTATCGGGGGCCCACAGCTCTCCTAGACACGGTATCGGGGGCCCACAGCTCTCCTAGACACGGTATCGGGGGCCCACAGCTCTCCTAGACACGGTATCGGGGGCCCACAGCTCTCCTAGACACGGTATCGGGGGCCCACAGCTCTCCTAGACACGGTATCGGGGGCCCACAGCTCTCCTAGACACGGTATCGGGGGGCCCACAGCTCTCCTAGACACGGTATCGGGGGGCCCACAGCTCTCCTAGACACGGTATCGGGGGGCCCACAGCTCTCCTAGACACGGTATCGGGGGGCCCACAGCTCTCCTAGACACGGTATCGGGGGGCCCACAGCTCTCCTAGACACGGTATCGGGGGGCCCACAGCTCTCCTAGACACGGTATCGGGGGGCCCACAGCTCTCCTAGACACGGTATCGGGGGGCCCACAGCTCTCCTAGACACGGTATCGGGGGGCCCACAGCTCTCCTAGACACGGTATCGGGGGGCCCACAGCTCTCCTAGACACGGTATCGGGGGGCCCACAGCTCTCCTAGACACGGTATCGGGGGGCCCACAGCTCTCCTAGACACGGTATCGGGGGGCCCACAGCTCTCCTAGACACGGTATCGGGGGGCCCACAGCTCTCCTAGACACGGTATCGGGGGGCCCACTGCTCTCCTAGACACGGTATCGGGGGGCCCACTGCTCTCCTAGACACGGTATCGGGGGGCCCACTGCTCTCCTAGACACGGTATCGGGGGGCCCACTGCTCTCCTAGACACGGTATCGGGGGGCCCACTGCTCTCCTAGACACGGTATCGGGGGGCCCACTGCTCTCCTAGACACGGTATCGGGGGGCCCACTGCTCTCCTAGACACGGTATCGGGGGGCCCACTGCTCTCCTAGACACGGTATCGGGGGGCCCACTGCTCTCCTAGACACGGTATCGGGGGGCCCACTGCTCTCCTAGACACGGTATCGGGGGGCCCACTGCTCTCCTAGACACGGTATCGGGGGGCCCACTGCTCTCCTAGACACGGTATCGGGGGGCCCACTGCTCTCCTAGACACGGTATCGGGGGGCCCACTGCTCTCCTAGACACGGTATCGGGGGGCCCACTGCTCTCCTAGACACGGTATCGGGGGGCCCACTGCTCTCCTAGACACGGTATCGGGGGGCCCACTGCTCTCCTAGACACGGTATCGGGGGGCCCACTGCTCTCCTAGACACGGTATCGGGGGGCCCACTGCTCTCCTAGACACGGTATCGGGGGGCCCACTGCTCTCCTAGACACGGTATCGGGGGCCCACTGCTCTCCTAGACACGGTATCGGGGGGCCCACTGCTCTCCTAGACACGGTATCGGGGGGCCCACTGCTCTCCTAGACACGGTATCGGGGGGCCCACTGCTCTCCTAGACACGGTATCGGGGGGCCCACTGCTCTCCTAGACACGGTATCGGGGGGCCCACTGCTCTCCTAGACACGGTATCGGGGGGCCCACTGCTCTCCTAGACACGGTATCGGGGGGGCCCACTGCTCTCCTAGACACGGTATCGGGGGGGCCCACTGCTCTCCTAGACACGGTATCGGGGGGCCCACTGCTCTCCTAGACACGGTATCGGGGGGCCCACAGCTCTCCTAGACACGGTATCGGGGGGCCCACAGCTCTCCTATAAACAATGATGGGCCTTCTGCGCTCAAACACAATATAATGAACTCCACAGTAGTCATCACAGTGGATAAAGGCCCCCACAGGAACGCCGCACTATATAATGGCCTCCACACTGTCTAATGGCTCCCACAGTAACCCCAATACGATATATTGGTCCTCACACTTTATATTAGCCTCTACAGTCGTCTCCACACTATATGATGGCCCCAATATTAGCTCACATTGTATAATGGCCCTACAGTAGTCCCCATGCTTTATATAGACTCCCCACACTGTGAGGGCCTCTCATATTATCCCCCAAGCTGTATGATGGACCTCTCGTTAGCGCCCAAACTGTATAATGGCCCCAACAGTAGTCCTGATCCTCTATAATGGCCACCACACCATATGAGGGCCCCCTGAAATTGTGTTCACATTGGACTAAATGGATTGTGAATACAATGTAATTCTTGTTACATACCTCTCGAGTGCTGAGTTCTACTTATATTCACGTTTAATAAAGTCCCCCGAGTCTCCCCATGTACAGTAATAATGGCCCCAGTATCGGTGATGTGAGCAGGCGGCCATGTGATCGTGGGTATACAACTTGCAGTAATGTCGCCTACACTCTTTTGGCTTCTCGCAATTCTTTTGAAAGACGCCCAACATGTCTAGTCAGTGTGTGCAAATAGCACACGTGAGCTTGCATGACCACCTGATCGCGCCTGATCGGACTCTTGGCAGCAGGCACTGTGCACCTTGTCATATGGCAGTCACATAGCTTGACTGCAGACTTTAATCCCAAGCCTGGACTACCCCTTTACAGGGCGCCTGACAGGTGATACAGGCTGCTCAACCTATATGCAGCGTGTATCCGCCCCGGCTGTAGTCTCTCACCAGGTAGGGATGTCTCTGTAAGGGTATGTGCACACGTTGCGGATTCGTGTTTGGAATTTTCTGCGCAGAATCTGCTATTTTTGGTAGAATCCGCAGGGAAAAATCAGAGCGTATTACCTGCAGATTTTGTGTGGATTTCGCCTTTGTTTTTACACCTGCAGATTCCTATAATGGAATGGGTGTATAAACGCTGCAGAATCCGCACAAAGAATTGACATGCCGCGGAAAATAAACCGCTGTTTCCACGCGGCTTTTTCTGCAGTATGTGCACAGGGTATTTTTTTTCCATAGGAAAACATTGTACTGTAATCTCTTGTGGATCCACACAGCCATCCGCGTGTGCACATACCCAAAAGCTGCGGCGTTTCAGAGAAAACCTACTGCGAGCGGCGCTATGCACTAGTCCTACAGACAGGTCACTGGTGCCCTCTTCCCGCCCGCTGACAGTGACTGAAACGTGTCATCCTATGTGTGTGTATAGCAGAGACTTGTCAGTCACCATGAGCAGCCGGGGAGAAGCCGCCAGGGACCTGTCTGTAGGACTAGTGCACAGCGCCGCTCGCTCCCCAGCAGCTATTAGTATGTTTTTCTCTGAAACGCGGCAGCTTTTCGGTATGTGCAGAAGTTCAGGCATTGGCAGCGCTTTCGACGTAGCACATGTCCGTCTCTGCAGGTGAGCTGTGGATGTCGGTGCATGCATAGTGGACATAGGATTTCTAGAAATCCCATCCACTATGCTGTAACATCTGGACGCTGTGGGTTGGGCGCTGTGGATGTACGCACCGTCCAACCCGCAGCGTTTACTGATCATGGGAACATACCTGGCTGGGACAGCCGCTGCTGACAGACGCTGCACAACCCATGAGCGTCCTGTATCACTGGTCAGGAGAGGTTTAATAACGTTATTATAAGAAGTAATTTACTATAACAGTATTACATATAATGCAGCTCATGCTGCGGTTACTGTATGGGGGCTTGTTGTACTCACAGGCTGGGCGTATAAGACCCCTGGCTGTAAGAATAATAAGCCCCCTACCTCCCTTTCAGCCCCCAAACAGCACATGTGCTGTGGGTGTAGTGCAAAATAGTAAGTAAACACTAATAAGCCCCCTGTCCTCCCTCTACCACCCCTTCAGCTCCCACCCTACCCCCATCTTATCACATTCACCCCACAGTGATCACTACATACCTGAATTTACTTAGCATTATACTTTCTGGCTGCCTTCAGATGAAGTTTGCAGGGGCCCTGGCAATTTCTCATCCAGTGCTGCAGGTGAAGAGCATGCGATGAGGTCAGGCCCAGGCAGTGTCAGAGGACACTCAAGGGTGAGCACTAGGACCCAGGGGAGCCCCAGCCTGCATGAGCCAGAGCAAGGAGCAGAGCTGACCCCAGCCTGTCAGTGATCAGGTCAGCTCTGTGTTACCCCTGCACTGAGGACTCTGCCACGCTGTGAGCCTGTGTGCACATTCTCAGGAAGGCAGCCTTATGACAGAAGTGATCATGGATTGGGGGGCCCCTTCATGGGACGGGGCCTGGGGCGACTGCCACCCCAGTAGCTAAGCTACTGTTTACTGGTAATGGTGTATATAGTGTAGTGGTGCAGACTATGCTCCTCTGGGTGGGGGTGTATATAGTGTAGTGGTGCAGACTATGCTCCTCTGGGTGGGGGTGTATATAGTGTAGTGGTGCAGACTATGCTCCTCTGGGTGGGAGGGTGTACAGTCATGGCCAAAAGTTTAGAGAATGACACAAATATTAATTTTTACAAAGTCTACTGCTTCATTTTTTCTAATGGCAATTTGCATATACTCCAGAATGTTATAAAGAGTGATCAGCTTAACAGCAATTACTTGCAAAGTCAATATTTGCCTAGAAAATGAACTTTATCCCCCAAAACACATTTCAACATCATTGCAGCCCTGCCTTAAAAGGACCAGCTAACATCGTTTCAGTGATTGCTCCATTAACACAGGTGTGGGTGTTGATGAGGACAGGGCTGGAGATCAATCTGTCATGATTAAGTAAGAATGGCACCACTGGACACTTTAAAAGGAGGCTGGTGCTTGGCATCATTGTTTCTCTTCTGTTAACCATGGTTATCTCTAAAGAAACACGTGCAGTCATCATTGCACTGCACAAAAATGGCCTAACAGGGAAGAGTATCGCAGCTAGAAAGATTGCACCTCAGTCAACAATCTATTGCATCATCAAGAACTTCAAGGAGAGAGGTTCCCTTGTTGCCAAAAAGGCTCCAGGGCGCTCAAGAAAGACCAGCAAGCGCCAGGACCGTCTCAAGTGTTTCAGCTGCAGGATCGGGCTAGCAGCAGTGCAGAGCTTGCTCAGGAATGGCAGCAGGCAGGTGTGAGTGCATCTGCACGCACTGTGAGGCGGAGACTCTTGGAGCAAGGCCTGGTCTCAAGGAGGGGAGCAAAGAAGCCACTTCTCTCCAGAAAAAACATCATGAACAGACTGATATTCTGCAAGAGGTACAGGGAGTGGACTGCTGAGGACTGGGGTAAAGTAATTTTCTCTGATGAATCCCCTTTTCGATTGTTTGGGACATCTGGAAAACGGCTTATTCGGAGAAGACCAGGTGAGCGCTACCACCAGTCTTGTCTCATGCCATCTGTCAAGCATCCTGAAACCATTCATGTGTGGGGTGGCTTCTCAGCCAAGGGAATGGGCTCTCTCTCAGTCTTGCCTAAAAACACAGCCATGAATAAAGAATGGTACCAGAATGTCCTCCGAGAGCAACTTCTCCCAACCATCCAAGAGCAGTTTGGCGATCAACAATGCCTTTTTCAACATGATGGAGCACCTTGCCATAAAGCAAAGGTGATAACTAAATGGCTCAGGGAACAAAACATAGAGATTTTGGGACCATGGCCTGGAAACTCCCCAGATCTTAATCCCATTGAGAACTTGTGGTCAATCAAGAGACGGGTGGACAAACAAAAACCTTCAAATTCAGACAAAATAAAAGCATTGATTTTGCAAGAATGGACTGCTATCAGTCAGGATTTGATCCAGAAGTTGATTGAGAGCATGCCAGGGAGAATTGCTGAGGTCCTGAAGAACACTGCAAATATTGACTTGCTGCATTAACTCATTCTAACTGTCAATATAACCTTTTGTTACTCATAATATGATTGCAATTATATTTCTGTATGTGATAAAAACATCTGACAAACACACATAAAAACCAGAGGCCAGCAGATCATGTGAAAATATAATATTTGTGTCATTCTCTAAACTTTTGGCCATGACTGTATATAGTGTAGTGGTGCAGACTATGCTCCTCTGGGTGGGGGGGGGTGTATAGTGTAGTGGTGCAGACTATGCTCCTCTGGGTGGGGGGGGTGTATAGTGTAGTGGTGCAGACTATGCTCCTCTGGGTGGGGGGGTGTATATAGTGTAGTGGTGCAGACTATGCTCCTCTGGGTGGGGGGGTGTATATAGTGTAGTGGTGCGGACTATGCTCCTCTGGGTGGGGGGTGTATATAGTGTAGTGGTGCAGACTATGCTCCTCTGGGTGGGGGGGTGTATAGTGTAGTGGTGCAGACTATGCTCCTCTGGGTGGGGGGGTAGTGGTGCAGACTATGCTCCTCTGGGTGGGGGGTGTATATAGTGTAGTGGTGCGGACTATGCTCCTCTGGGTGGGGGGTGTATATAGTGTAGTGGTGCAGACTATGCTCCTCTGGGTGGGGGGTGTATATAGTGTAGTGGTGTAGACTATGCTCCTCTGGGTGGGGGGGTATATATAGTGTAGTGGTGCAGACTATGCTCCTCTGGGTGGGGGGGTGTATAGTGTAGTGGTGCAGACTATGCTCCTCTGGGTGGGGGGGTAGTGGTGCAGACTATGCTCCTCTGGGTGGGGGGGTGTATATAGTGTAGTGGTGCGGACTATGCTCCTCTGGGTGGGGGGGTGTATATAGTGTAGTGGTGCGGACTATGCTCCTCTGGGTGGGGGGGTGTATATAGTGTAGTGGTGTAGACTATGCTCCTCTGGGTGGGGGGGTATATATAGTGTAGTGGTGCAGACTATGCTCCTCTGGGTGGGGGGGTGTATATAGTGTAGTGGTGTAGACTATGCTCCTCTGGGTGGGGGGGTGTATAGTGTAGTGGTGCAGACTATGCGCCTCTGGGTGGGGGGGTGTATATAGTGTAGTGGTGTAGACTATGCTCCTCTGGGTGGGGGGGTATATATAGTGTAGTGGTGCAGACTATGCTCCTCTGGGTGGGGGGGTGTATATAGTGTAGTGGTGTAGACTATGCTCCTCTGGGTGGGGGGGTGTATAGTGTAGTGGTGCAGACTATGCTCCTCTGGGTGGGGGGGTGTATATAGTGTAGTGGTGCAGACTATGCTCCTCTGGGTGGGGGGGTGTATATAGTGTAGTGGTGTAGACTATGCTCCTCTGGGTGGGGGGGTGTATATAGTGTAGTGGTGCAGACTATGCTCCTCTGGGTGGGGGGGTGTATATAGTGTAATGTTACAGGGTTTGGTGTATATAGTGTAGTGGTGCAGGATTGACTGGGGGGTATATAGTGTAATTGGCTACTCTGGAGTGGGTGGTATACAGTGTAATGTGGGCTGGGCATATATATAGTGTAAGGCTGTGTTCACATGTCTGGAATGCCTGCAGATTTTATGCGTGTTTTTGCTGCAAAAATGCATAAAATAAGCAAGCCATTGTATTCCACACATGCTGTGCTAATGCTGCGTATTTTTCTGGGGCAAAATTGCATCACGGAAAAATACGCAGCAGGCTCATTCTTTTTGCGGAAAATGTGTGGCTGGTACCCGGGGTCTGGAGGAGACTGTCCTCCAGGCCCTGGGTACCATATCCCTGGGGGAAAAAAAAGAAAAAATCGTGATAAATTTGCCTTCCGATGTCCCCAGGCTTCAGCGATGCTCCTGGTAACTCCCGTTCCAAGCAATGCCTTACGCGATAATGACCTGTGATGACGTAGCGTACGTCATCAGAGGTCTTTGTCACAAGTATCGCTGGGACCGGGAGCATTGCTGAGGCCTGGGGATGCCGGAAGGTGAGAATATCCCGTGTTTTTTTTTTTATCTTTAACATATGTTTTTACTACTGATGCTTAGGCAGCCGCAATAGTAAAAAGTTGGTCACTTGTCAAATGAGTGTGACCAACCTGTCGATCAGCAGGTGGATTTTTCGCGTATTTCCTGATGCCGGGAGCTGCGGAACTGCTGCAGAAAATTCCTTGAAAAATCTGCACTTGCGCACATAGCCTAATGGTGCAGGCTGGTGTGGGTGGTGTATATGTAATATGTAGTGATGCGTCCGGGGCTGGAGGTTTGTATGGCATAGCCTGGGCCCCAGGGTCAGCGTACAGGTAGGATGTTTGGGGCATAATGTCTGTAGGTGGAGATCTTGGCAGTCTGATGAATGACTTGTATTGGGGGATATTGGCATAGTGACTTTGGCACAAACTGAAAATTACTTCTGGCCTCTTCGTAGCCTTTAGTAAGATCACTGTGCCTACAGGAATTGGGAGCATTTAGCTCATTACCCATAACCTATATGTGTGTAATGAGACCCGTGTTCCTACACTAGTCTGGCTGTGCATACATGGAGTGTGCATGTGTCGTGTGACTGCACCTGATTAACCTTTTGTTTTCTTTATTTTAGACCTTGTCGGGGCTGCACTTGTGGAAGCTGAGCTAGAAAAATTTGCGGTGATCACCTGGCAGAGGCGCTAACATCATGGATAGTTAATAACACTGATTATGCGGTGACAATGCAGCCTGTCAGGGGTGGAATATACGGTTGTGTCCAAAAGTATTGAGGCTGACACAAGTTTTGTTTTTGGTGCTTGGTTTTGTTTTTGTGGCCAGATTGTTTTGAAGAGAGATAAGATAAATTACAAAGAAATGTAGTCATTTCCTTTCCATTAATGATTTTTAAACCCTGCCACTAAATGACCTGCTTACATCATTCCAGTGATCTTGTTAACGCTGGAGAAAGTGTTAACTAGGACAAGGCACTTGATATCACTTTCATGCTAATTAATTTAAAAGAGCAGACTGAACTATGGTACTGAAGCTTGAAATTGTCTTTTGTTAACCATGGTTACCTCTAAGGAAACACGTGCAGACATTATTGCTTTGCATCAAAAGGGATTATCAATCAAAGCTATTGCCGCTTCTACGATAGCCCCTAAATCAACCGTTTATCGGATCATCAAGAGCTTCAAAGAGAGTGGTTCGATTGCTGTGAAGAAGGCTTCAGGGCGCCCAAGAAAGACTAGCAAGTGCCAGGACAGTCTCCTAAAGAAGATTCAGCAAGAGGATCAGTTTAACACCAGTGCTGAGCTTGCTCTGGAATGGCAGCAGGCAGGGGTCAGTGCATCTGCTCGCACAGTGAGGAGAAGGCTTTTGGAGGCTGGGTTAGTGACGAAAAGGGTAGCAAAGAAGTCACTTCTCTCCCAGAATAACATAAAGGACAGACTGACATTCTGCAGGAAGTACAGGGATTGGACTGCAGCGGACTGGGGGAAAGTAATTTTCTCTGATAAAGCGACTTTTAGACTGTTAGGGGTATCTGGAAGAATGATGCTTCAGAGAAGGGGTGAGAGCTTCCCTGAGGCCTGTTTCATGCCATCAGTAAATAATTCTGGGACCATTCATGTGTGGGGTTGCTTTTCATCCAAGGGAGTGGGCTCACTTACAATCTTTCCTCAGACCCCAGCCATGAATAAAGAATGGTATCTAACCCTCCTCCAAGAGCAACTTCTCCCAACCATCCAGGAACAGTTTGGTGATGACCAATATGTTTTCCAGCATGATGATGCACCATGTCACAGGGCAAAACTGGTGACTAAGTGGCTCAGTGAGCAAAACATTGCAGTTCTGGGCTCATGGCCAGGAAACTCTCCAGATCTTAATCCCATTGAGAACCTGTGGTCAATCCTCAAAAAGCAGCTGGCCAAACAAAAAGTCCTAAGTTCTGATAAGCTCCAAGCAATGATTAGGGAAGAGTGGGCTGCAATCACTCAGGATTTGGCCCAGAAACTGATATCCAGCATGCCTGAGAGAATTGCAGAAGTCCTAAAAAATAAGGGGCAACGCTGTAAATATTCAGTCTTTAATGAAACTTGAATTTGTCAATAAAGGTTTAAATGTATTTCAGTATATCATAAAACAGACCTGGGCAATATGGCCTTGGTCCTCAGATTAATTCAATGGTGGAACAGGAGCCACCATTCAACGGAGTCTCAGTGCAGCAGGTACGATGATGTGACTAGATTGTAGCTGCTGTGCTGAGTCTTAGTTCACACACTGCACATTGGGGGTAATGGAACAAGGTGAGGTTTATTTTGTCAGTAGTGGGGGTGACTGCAGGCACCCTATTGTGTGTGAGGGGAGCTGTGCATCATCATACATCTATAAGGCTGAATAACAGGAGCATTAGGATTTACCGCGGCTATGCCCACCATGCGTAAAGTGAGCTCTTCATGTGCGAATGGTACCCAGGGTCTGGAGGAGAGGAGACTGTCCTCCAGGCCCTGGGTACCATAATTCTGTAAAAAATAGAATTCAAATAAAAAATAGGGATATACTCACCTTCTGTCAGCCCTCAGCCACGCTGCTGGCAACTTCCGTACCCAGGGATGCATTGCGCGAATCACCCCAGATGACGCCACGGTCATGTGACCGCTACGTCATCTGAGGTCATTGTCGCAATGCATCCCTGGGAATGGAGCTGGCCGGCAGAAGGCGAGTATATCCCTATTTTTTATTCTTACATTCTATCTTTTCTATTGATGCTGCATAGGCAGCATCAATAGTAAAAAGTTGGTCACACTTGTCAAGCACTATGCTTGTGTGTGACCAACCTGTCAATCACCTTTCCAAGCTAAAAATGCTAGTATTTTGCAGGAAAATGCATGCAAATTCTGCATGCGTTTTACCCACGGCAGGGAATTGCGGAAAATTCTGCAATGTGGGCACTCGGCCTAAATGATGCAGTTTTCATTACCTGCTACTGGTCATAGTTACCATAAGGCCCGTTGTCCTCTATGGGCAGCAGACTTATCTGCTCTAAATAACAATATATACAAGTTCATCATGTTGGTTTTTCTCCACAACAATCTCTGCCAAAACCTTTGCCTGTATACATGCCGGAACATTGAAATTACAACACCAAGAAGGACAAGTTGTAGGTTATGGAAATTGAGGAAGTGGTATTGTTTGTAAGATGTTTAAGCTCCAAACTGTCGAGTTACTTGAAGATCAGATAAAAGCAATTTTGGGGGGGCTCATAGCTTTATACTTACAGTATTTTTTTACTGTAAGATGCACCTCAACCCCCCTAAAAAAAGAAAAAATGGTGGGTGTGGCTTATAGTCTGAAAAGTAGCTTACGGGGGGGTTGCAGGAGTTGGGTGATTCTGCAGGCATTGGACTGAGAGGAGGGGGTGTGCAGAGGTGCGATTCTGCAAATCCCAAGCTTGCAGGAATGGGTGTTTGGTGTAAGGGCTCTGCCAATATTTTGTGAAATCTTGGAGCCCTTGCACTTCCATGGTTTCAATGTTGTGGACTCTGGGGATAATGAGGCAGCGTATGCAGATTGTGAACATCCCTTGCTACCAGCCTGGGATGGGACTGGCAGCATCACACCTGCTGTGACATTATTCCACCTGCTGGTAAGTTACATTTGGAGTGTAAGGGCCCCGTCACACATAGCTGAGTCACAAGTTTTGTGACGCAACCGTGATCTCACTAGCGAGATCGCTGTGTGTGACACTTACCAGCGACCGGCCCCCCTGCCGGTATCGCTGATCGCTGTTGGAAAGCCCTGGACAGATCTTTGATCGCTGGTCTCCCACTAGCCAGCACGCATCGCTGTGTGTGACCGGTGGGAGACCAGCGATCAGCTGGTAACTAAGGTACAGATCGGGTTTCCAAGGCTAGTTTCACACTTGCGTCTCAGGGCGCAGCGACAGCCTGCTCATGGCAGCAGCTAAGCCCCGCCCCTGCCGTACCCCTCCGATAGCTCCACCTCCGGGCGCATGACGCTGCATGCGTCCCCTATCTTTATCACTGAGGACGCAGGCCGTGCGCAGTATGCGTTTTGGTGGCGCCTGCGTCCTTTTGACGGTGCGCCGACCAGCGCCAAACGCAACCTGTTGCAATTTGGTGGCGCACCGTCAAAAGGACGATGCACGCCGCCAAACGCATACTGCGCACGGCCTGCGTCCCCAGTGGTAAAGATAGGGGACGCATGCAGCGTCATGTGCCCAGAGGCGGAGCTATCGGAGGGGGCGGGGCTTAGCGGCGGCCGTGCACAGGCCGTTGCTGCGCCCTGAAACGCAAATGTGAAACTAGCCTAAGGGATGTGTGTCACTTAGAAACCTGATGTGTACCTTAGTTACCAGCTCCCTGCATCTGCGTGCTGGTAGTTAAAGTACACAGCGATGCCGTTCGCTGGTGAAGCTGTCTTAACAGCTCACCAGTGATCCTGACATGTTGATATCGTTGTCGGGATCGCTGGTGAGTCGCTATGTGTGACGGGGCCCTAAGGCTATGTTCACATACTGTTTTTTTTTCAGAGTTTAGATGCAAATTTTAAGGCGCTTACTTGGCTCAGTAGCATTAATATATAGGTTTACTAGCAGTAGTTATGGTCAGTGTCCCTCTTGGTTTGCGGTAAATTAGGCTGGAGATCATGTGGGCAACACCATGAAGAGACCTTTGTGAGGTCCCACACTGGGGATTATGCTGTGGGGTACAGTAACTGTAACCCATTAGTCTACATTCCTGGTACACTAACCTCTCGGGGTGGTAGAACCAGTGGTGCGGCCATTTATGTCCCAGGAGCTGGTTTTCAATTCCACGCTATGCCTCATGTTGCTCATGCTACAGTGAGCAGCTGCCGTGGCCTAAACCTGCTCGCACGTCTGCAGCGTCTCTGGACTGGTCTCATCGGGGACTACATTCACCGGTGATGCATGGAGCTGCCAGCAGGGGATCTTGATGATTTGCCAAAGTACTTTAAGCGCGGTAGAACCTTGCTCAGACGACCATTAATAACCCTAGTGCTGGGATTTCTGTATGTGGCGCTCCAGACCAGGGTTCCCCAACTCCAGTCCTCAAGGCCCACCAACAGATCATGTTTTCAGGATTTCCTTTGTATTGTACAGGTGAAGCAATTATCACCTTGGCAATACTAAGGAAATCCTGAAAACATGATCTGTTGGTGGGCCTTTAGGACTGGAGTTGGGGAACCCTGCTCCAGACTGAATAAATCCCAATGTTTTGTTTTCAGTTTCTCACCATTTCCAGATCATTAACTTGTCTCCATCCTGTGAGTTCCTTAATTCCACAACTTGTACTTCTTGCTGTTGCGGAGTGTGCATAGGACATTGAGGGACCAGTCCGATCTTAAGCGTGATGGGAGGAAGACAAATGACCAAGCAAAAGCATCTGACCACAGTGTGAGATCTTGATCATCTGGTCAGAAAATTCACACAAACGGTCCCCTCAAATTCTGTATAATACAACTCTTAGTGTAGTGACAATACTATTAATTTGGCTCCCAAGTCCCACAAACTAGGTGCTAAAGTTGTCCAATTTAATGGCACAGCTGCAAACCTGTCATGGCTGAAATCCTAGTAGCCCGGGACTTAAAGGATTTTTATGTCACCGCTCAGTGCCACACTAGCTGTTGTGACCGGTGCCTGCCAGGTACAAGTAATGGCTGGCGGGTGGTACATGGACGTCCAAAGGCAGCTACCAGCATAATGGGTGGTGTCGGCGAGCGGTGCCGGAAAGAACATATTGGCCTCTTTAAGGATTAGCGGTTTCTGCATCACGAGGGGAACTAATGCAATGTAAGCCGATATTTTCTGATCCTGGAAAGGTGGTCTTATTTCCCACTATTCCCAGAGTCCGTTATCTGTGACATCTCATTATTCAATGGACCTAAAATATAGTTGACATTCAGCCTTTCCTCTCCATTTTGCAGGTCCTTTATCGTATGCGTGAGTTTTTACAGTAGGTTTCGTTACTTGTCGTGTTGCTTTATTGTTTAAACTTCAATAAAGTTGCACTTCATGTATAGAACTTTTTGCCTCATTTTCTGACTCCTGACAGTTTTCCACCTCTGTGCAGAACAATGGGTGCACGTAGACTCCTGTCCTGCATTGTGCAGTATATTTCGGGCTGAAAACAATACACAGCTAGGAAGCGAGTTGCCCATTGATCTGCAGAGCCAATAGTGGTCCGTGTCCGGAATAAATGCTGACGTGGACGTATGGTGAATGTGACGGGTCAGCCGGCTGCACGTGATCAGGGTGATGAATGTGACCTGGATCTAGAAAGAGCTGAGTGGTGGATGGCTGCGCTGGGACAGGCGGTGGTAAGTGTAACAGATTCCCTGGGGCAGTGGAGCGTACATATGTATTACAATGGTATGTACTGGTGTGATGTGTGCCAGGGGACATTTAAGGTCTCCAGTGGGTACTTGAACTTTTACGGGGACAACCCAGGTCATGACCATGGTTGTAAGGTCCCTGTGAACAAGGGCGTGGGGTGGCTCTGAAGTGGTCAGTGTGTTCCTAGTGCCGCAGACCTTTTATTAATGACCTGATGCTTACAAATTTTCAGGGAGGAGGATACGATCTAGATATATTTACAGACAATCCAGATGACGATCTACTGTGCTCCATCTGCCATGGTGTGCTCAGGTGCCCCATCATGATCTCCTGCGGGCACATCTTCTGCAGAAAATGCATTTTGCAATGGCTAAAAAGGTGAGAAAATGAGGGGAAATGTAGTAATAAGGGTGTTATGTGAGCTGTACGATCAAGGCTGCAGAGGGTTAATAGGCTGCGCTAGTATTGGAGAACTCATAATAAAAATATAAGATCTGTCAACAGGTGTTTGGGTGAGGGGGGTCCATGACAAGTGCAAGTGTGACCGCAAAATGTCAGTTTCCCAAAATTGCATCCAAATAATTCAATTTTGGTCTTGTCTGACCAGACTGTAGTCGACCAGTATTTAACAGGGTTGGCTAAATGTTGAGAAATCTTTAATTGTGCTTGAACATGCTTTTTGTTAAGCAAATCTTGCATGGTGAGCATCCATACAGGTCTTGGAGGTTGTGTGGTGAGCATGCATACAGACGATTGAGGTTGGGTGCATTACTTATACACTGCTCAAAGGAATAAAGGGGACACTCAAATAACACATCCTAGATCTGAATGAATGAAATATTCTCATTGAATACTTTGTTCTGTACAAAGTTGAATGTGATGACAACAAAATCACATAAAAATCACCAATGGAAATCAAATTTATTAACCAATGGAGGCCTGGATTTGGAGTCAAAACAAGTCAAAATGATGCTCAGTATTGTGTATGACCTCCCTACTGTACAACACCTGGGCATGCTCTTGATGAGGTTGCAGATGTTCTCCTGAGGGATCTCCTCCCAGACCTGGACTAAAGCATCCGCGAACTACTAGACAGTCTGGTGCAATGTGACGTTGGTGGATGGAGCGAGACATGATGTCCCAGATATGCTCAATTGGATTCAGGTCTGGGGAACGGGCGGGCCAGTCCATAGCTTCAATGCCTTCATCTTGCAAGAACTGCTGACACACTAAAGCCACATGAGGTCTGGCATTGTCCTGCATTAGGAGGAACCCAGGGCCAACCGCACCAGCATATGGTCTCACAAGGGGTCTGAGGATCTCATCTTGGTACCTAATGGCAGTCAGGCTACCTTTGCCGAGCACATGGAGGGCTGTGCAGTCCTCCAAATAAATGCCACCCCACACCATTACTGACCCACCACCAAACCGGTCATGCTGAAGGATGTTGCAGGCAGCAGATCGCTCTCCACGGCATCTCCAGACTGTCATAAGTGCTCAGTGTGAACCTGCTTTTATCTGTGAAGAGCACAGGGTGCCAGTGACGAATTTGCCAATCCTGGTGTTCTGTGGCAAATGCCAAGCGTCCTGCACGGTGTTGGGTTGTGAGCACAACCCCCATCTGATCTGTGGAGGTTGGCCCCTCATACCGTACCATCCTCATGGAGTCGGTTTCTACTGTAACCGTTTGTGCAGACACATGCACATTTGTGGCCTGCTGGAGGTCATTTTGCAGGGCTCTTGCAGTGCTCCTCCTGTTCCTCCTTACACAAAGTCTGAGGTAGCGGTCCTGTTTCTGGGTTCTTGCCCTCCCACGGCCCCCTCCACGTCTCTTCATGTACTGGCCTGTCTCCTGGTAGTGCCTCCAGCCTCTGGACACTACGCTGACAGACACAGCAAACCTTCTTGCAACAGCTCGCATTGATGTGCCATCCTGGATGAGCTGCACTACCTGAGCCTCTTGTGTGGGTTCTTAAAAAGGAGAAAACGGAGTAACGGATACAAAATATATGCAAAAGTATAAATTTTATTAATACTCACATCAAGTGCTGACAAGTATACAAGTTGACTAAAATAGGGGGGATAAGCCCCAATGATACAACAATCAGGACAGACAAGGACAGGGTAAATAAAATGATACCAGTGCTCGAAATCTACATGGCACAACGTTCAGTCAGCCCATGGGCATTGCACATAACAGACATGTGTCTAATGGTAAAAGATAGTCAAATATGGCATACTCAATTAAATGTGTATTGTACATAGTTGTACATGTCCAGAGCGCCAAAAAAAAAAAAAAAAAAACCATCCAGAGGGGTCAATGTGCAAGTCCAATGGACACTGAACATAAATGAATCAATGACATGTGGAAGGATTCTTACATAGTAAATAACATATGTATCAACATATCAAAACTGCGCAATTGTGCCAGAGAGAACCCGGGAGACGACCCGCCCAGCGGTCCAAATGACCGAAGTGTGGAAACAAGAAAAGGCAGGCTGCTTACCGGGGAGCAGAGGAGGTGAAGGCCCATGCAACGACACCCGACGTACGTTTCGCGCCCGCCACAGGCGCTTTATCAAGGGAGTGTTGACTGAGGTGAACCACCATGTTTTTATGCAGAAAGACCTCCCACTTGAAAGCGGTCACATGGGGCAGGTCTACCAACCAAAGGCAGCGGACAAAGCATGCGCAGTGCAGCTCACTCAAACCAGGAAGTGATCAATAGTATGGTCACAAAAAAAAAAAAAAAAAATATGGCGGGACAAAACCGCACTCATATAAAAACTAGATAGCATCGTTACCCTAGACGCCTGCGCAGTGTATTGCGTTGACAAAAAGTGTCAGAGCTCAATGAATGATAAAGATGTAATCAGACCATAATAGCGGCGCATACTCAGTGCAACACCTCAGTCCTCCAGGAGATGGGGCAGGCGTCACGCGTCAGGGAAAACAGAGGGAATTTAACCCCGTGTATAACCTGAGGCGGGCAGACGCCCAAACCCATATCGGAGCAACGGGTGAGCGCAGGTATGCGCACTAAGGTCACAGCATAAAGAATCAGGAGAAGAAAATTAAAAAAAAAAAACAAAAAACAAGTAAAAAATAAAAAATAAATAATAAACCAAGACAGACCATGGAGGAAATACAGTAAAGATAGTGACATCAATCATAATTGGGGCAAACAATATAAACACATTATATGATAGTGTATGCTACCAAAAATCCAGAGCACCAGTAAGGATTGTAAAGGCACACAATAAGATTGATGCAACAGTCCAGAAAATCTTTTTTTTTTTTTTTTTCTTTTCCCCTTCTCTCCTTCTCTTTCCCCCTTCTTCCTTTCTCTTCTTCTTATATAGTAATAGACGAGTGACCCGAACACGATGGAGTGTCCGCATTCTCCATAATATCAATATGCCGTGAAACGATGATGAAGGTAGATATTCTTTCCAGATCCAACAGATAATAAACGCAGGCGTGGGTACGGACATCCAGAATAGAGGGGTCCACACCACACAATGGTACCAGTGAGTCCACATGTAGCCAACACAGAAAACACAGGGAAACTAAAAAAATATATAAAAAGACAAAAAGTTAAAATCATACAAACCGAATGTTGATAGGGCCTAAAAAAATGAAACAATGGTGAGTGCAGCGGAGACAGCAGAAGCTATAAAAATGAGGAGAAACTCAGAGATTCGTTAAGTCCTTTGGGGGTCATAGTATCCAGGGCGACGATCCACTTAGCCTCTCTCTGGGCCAACGCCTTTTTGTAATTTCCAGCTCGGATTCCCAAGTGTACACATTCAATACCTCTTACCATGAAGGACCCCGGGTCACAATCATGGGAGGATCTGAAGTGACGTGGGATGGTCTTAAGGGTAGTAGGATCGACCACTGTCTTGGCCGCCCGAATGTCCCTAACATGCTCACGAACTCTCACACGTAATTCTCTTGATGTGAGGCCCACATATATCAGTGGGCACCCACATGTCGCGTAGTATATGACATTAGTACTACTGCAGGAAATGTGTTGTTTGATGTGAAAATCTTTTTCACCATCGGAGGACTGAAAGGAGGAGCAGCGAAGGACATTCGGGCAGGCAACACAGTGGCCGCAAGGAAAACACCCCCGAGTTGGACCAGTAGATCCAAAGGGGTTCGTTGTCGTCGCGATGTAATGGCTCTTGACCAAAAAATCCCTCAAGTTTCTACATCTTCTTGAAGTCATCAGAGGACGATCACCGATAACCTGGCCCAGAGATGGCTCCGAGCCAAGAATTGCCCAGTGTTTGGCCAAAATGCTCCTCATGTGTTCCCATTCATGATTGAAGGTAGAGATGAAACGTATTGGGGCAGATCCACCTGACTTAGCAGATCTCCCAGTATTATCACGCCTCGGATAAAGCAAGTCCCTACGGGCAGTAGCCCTGGCTCTACTGTAACCCTTTCGTATGCTCCTGTTACTATATCCCCGGTTGCGAAAACGAGTCTGTAGGTCCCTAGCTTGCCTTTCAAAACCATCCTCGGTGGAGCAGATCCGCCTCATCCTGAGGAACTGACCGACAGGAACGGCCCTGATGGTAGAGGTGTTATGTGCGGACTCGGCATGGAGTAAAGAGTTGACAGAAGTGGGCTTCCTGTACACGTCAGTCTGGATCCGGCGTGTATCGTCGATCTCCAGTGTGACGTCCAGGAAGTCAATAGTTTTAAGATCATATTTAAATGTCAATCTAATGTTAAAAGTATTAGCATTGAGCCATGCCATGAAGTCCCCGAGCTGCTGCAGTGTCCCGTCCCAAAAAAATAAAACATCATCGATATAGCGGTGCCAGCACAGCACATGGGAAGCGGCCGGCGCGCCCTCGTCGCCAAAGATGGATCTCTCCCAGGCACCCAAGAAGAGATTAGCGTACGAGGGCGCACAGGCCGCGCCCATCGCCGTGCCGCACCGCTGACGATAGAATTGATCTTTGAATACAAAAAAATTGTGGGTAAGGACAAACTGCAGCAGCTCAAGGAGTAGTCCACACATCGGGCCGTCCAGGTCGGACATCCCCAGGAAGAGGCGGACCGCATCCAAACCGAGGGTATGGTCAATACATGTATAAAGGGACTCTACGTCCGCGGTCACCAGAAAGGTATGACCGTCCACAAGGACGCCGTCAACCCGCGTGAGGACGTCCGTTGTGTCTTTAATGTAAGATGGTAATGATTCAACCAGTGGTTTGAGGTAGAAGTCAAGAAATTTACATACTGGGTCGCAGAGCCCTTCAATACCAGACACAATCGGACGGCCAGGCGGCTCGACGGCGTCCTTGTGGATCTTAGGCAAGAGATAGAAGGTGGGTGTCTTTGGGGTTCGGACCATCAGCCCCTCAAAGACCGTTTTGGTTATAATACCCCCCTCCAAAGCTCGAACAAGAATACGCTGAAGGGAGAGCGAGAAGGAGGCAGTCGGGTTATAGGATAACCTTTCGTAAGTATTACGGTTTCTCAATTGCCTATGTGCCTCACGTTCATACATATGTGTAGGCCATACCACGATATTCCCCCCCTTGTCAGCAGGTTTGAAAACCACCCCCGAAAGTGATTGTAATTCGGAGATAGCCTTCCGCTGTCTCCATGTGAGGTTGTCAAATTTACGTCTAGATGGTAATTTTCTGAAATCCTCTGCGACTAGTTTTGTAAAAATGTCGATGGCGGGACTGAGAGACAGGGGGGGGAATCTCGTGGATTTCGGCAAAACGTGTGGAGGAAACTTACTCCTACTTGGTGGTGTCTGCTCATCGAGAAGATCCTCCAAAACTCGAAGTGCCTCCATCTCACTCTCCGTCAACGACTCCTGAGAGATATTCTTATGGTGTAGCTTGCGTAATAGTAGCTTTCTGGAGAACAGGTGAAGATCCTTCAGTGCTACAAAAAAGTTAAAAGGATTAGTGGGGGAGAAAGTCAGTCCACGACTCAAAACCTCCAACTGGGGTTGTGTAAGAGCATGTGTTGAGAGGTTAACTACCTGAAGGCCACCAGCTGAGTAATCAGTAAAATTGCGTCCGGTGTATGTCTTCTTTCTGGCAGATTGCCGTGTAACCACACGTTTAGTTACGGGGTCAGAGCTGGAGCTGAGGGTACCACCTGGATGAGACAGCTGCACCGATGCCTCGTCGTCAACAGAAACAGTGGATTTAATAGATGTAGATCTAGATCGAGAACGTGACATACTCCTATATAACTGTCTGGATCTATCAGGAGGATGGCGCCATCTGTACACATGGGCCGTTAATTTATCCTGTATATCTCGTTTGAGTTTCTTCGTCTTGGTTGCTTGTGTTTCTTGGGCCCATTTTTGGAGGTCAACATCAAGTTCATCGTTAAACTTTTTGAGTGATTCCCCAGTTAAGCCTTTTTGTAAATCCAATTGAATAATTTCGATCTCACTCTCGAGAAGAGTAAGCGTTTTTTTATTTTGTGTTTTCAATAGGTCCAAAAAACCCATAGAACATACATTGGCCAACTCCTCCCACTTGGCTTTGAAATCATCCTGAATGGGGAAAGAGGGGAAGACCTGGATACGCAGACCCCTAGGGATAAGATTATTCTGAATATATTTGTCAAGAAATTCATGGTTCCACCATATGCGTGTGCGTTTCCTGAGCAGATCTCTGAATTTCAACATAGCTGCTTGCATATCACCGCTGCAACCACCAGTGTCCCCGCCACTACTGTCCTGGAGAGCATCATTAAGCTGCGCACGCCACGTCGTGTCACGTGCACGAAAATCCATATTCGGGCAGGAAAATTCTGTGAAAAACACAGATACAATCAATACATATATGATAATGCCCAGTATCAGAGAACGAGACAAGGCGGTGACCATGGTCCAAAAACGCCTTGTGCATGGATTACCACTCCATATGCTAATCTTAAAAAGGAGAAAACGGAGTAACGGATACAAAATATATGCAAAAGTATAAATTTTATTAATACTCACATCAAGTGCTGACAAGTATACAAGTTGACTAAAATAGGGGGGATAAGCCCCAATGATACAACAATCAGGACAGACAAGGACAGGGTAAATAAAATGATACCAGTGCTCGAAATCTACATGGCACAACATACAGTCAGCCCATGGGCATTGCACATAACAGACATGTGTCTAATGGTAAAAGATAGTCAAATATGGCATACTCAATTAAATGTGTATTGTACATAGTTGTACATGTCCAGAGCGCCAAAAAAAAAAAACCATCCAGAGGGGTCAATGTGCAAGTCCAATGGACACTGAACATAAATGAATCAATGACATGTGGAAGGATTCTTACATAGTAAATAACATATGTATCAACATATCAAAACTGCGCAATTGTGCCAGAGAGAACCCGGGAGACGACCCGCCCAGCGGTCCAAATGACCGAAGTGTGGAAACAAGTAAAGGCAGGCTGCTTACCGGGGAGCAGAGGAGGTGAAGGCCCATGCAACGACACCCGACGTACGTTTCGCGCCCGCCACAGGCGCTTTATCAAGGGAGTGTTGACTGAGGTGAACCACCATGTTTTTATGCAGAAAGACCTCCCACTTGAAAGCGGTCACATGGGGCAGGTCTACCAACCAAAGGCAGCGGACAGAGCATGCGCAGTGCAGCTCACTCAAACCAGGAAGTGATCAATAGTATGGTCACAAAAAAAAAAAAAAAATGGCGGGACAAAACCGCACTCATATAAAAACTAGATAGCATCGTTACCCTAGACGCCTGCGCAGTGTATTGCGTTGACAAAAAGTGTCAGAGCTCAATGAATGATAAAGATGTAATCAGACCATAATAGCGGCGCATACTCAGTGCAACACCTCAGTCCTCCAGGAGATGGGGCAGGCGTCACGCGTCAGGGAAAACAGAGGGAATTTAACCCCGTGTATAACCTGAGGCGGGCAGACGCCCAAACCCATATCGGAGCAACGGGTGAGCGCAGGTATGCGCACTAAGGTCACAGCATAAAGAATCAGGAGAAGAAAATTAAAAAAAAAAAACAAAAAAAAAAACAAGTAAAAAATAAAAAATAAATAATAAACCAAGACAGACCATGGAGGAAATACAGTAAAGATAGTGACATCAATCATAATTGGGGCAAACAATATAAACACATTATATGATAGTGTATGCTACCAAAAATCCAGAGCACCAGTAAGGATTGTAAAGGCACACAATAAGATTGATGCAACAGTCCAGAAAATCTTTTTTTTTTTTTCTTTTCCCCTTCTCTCCTTCTCTTTCCCCCTTCTTCCTTTCTCTTCTTCTTATATAGTAATAGACGAGTGACCCGAACACGATGGAGTGTCCGCATTCTCCATAATATCAATATGCCGTGAAACGATGATGAAGGTAGATATTCTTTCCAGATCCAACAGATAATAAACGCAGGCGTGGGTACGGACATCCAGAATAGAGGGATCCACACCACACAATGGTACCAGTGAGTCCACATGTAGCCAACACAGAAAACACAGGGAAACTAAAAAAATATATAAAAAGACAAAAAGTTAAAATCAAGCAGCTATGTTGAAATTCAGAGATCTGCTCAGGAAACGCACACGCATATGGTGGAACCATGAATTTCTTGACAAATATATTCAGAATAATCTTATCCCTAGGGGTCTGCGTATCCAGGTCTTCCCCTCTTTCCCCATTCAGGATGATGATTTCAAAGCCAAGTGGGAGGAGTTGGCCAATGTATGTTCTATGGGTTTTTTGGACCTATTGAAAACACAAAATAAAAAAACGCTTACTCTTCTCGAGAGTGAGATCGAAATTATTCAATTGGATTTACAAAAAGGCTTAACTGGGGAATCACTCAAAAAGTTTAACGATGAACTTGATGTTGACCTCCAAAAATGGGCCCAAGAAACACAAGCAACCAAGACGAAGAAACTCAAACGAGATATACAGGATAAATTAACGGCCCATGTGTACAGATGGCGCCATCCTCCTGATAGATCCAGACAGTTATATAGGAGTATGTCACGTTCTCGATCTAGATCTACATCTATTAAATCCACTGTTTCTGTTGACGACGAGGCATCGGTGCAGCTGTCTCATCCAGGTGGTACCCTCAGCTCCAGCTCTGACCCCGTAACTAAACGTGTGGTTACACGGCAATCTGCCAGAAAGAAGACATACACCGGACGCAATTTTACTGATTACTCAGCTGGTGGCCTTCAGGTAGTTAACCTCTCAACACATGCTCTTACACAACCCCAGTTGGAGGTTTTGAGTCGTGGACTGACTTTCTCCCCCACTAATCCTTTTAACTTTTTTGTAGCACTGAAGGATCTTCACCTGTTCTCCAGAAAGCTACTATTACGCAAGCTACACCATAAGAATATCTCTCAGGAGTCGTTGACGGAGAGTGAGATGGAGGCACTTCGAGTTTTGGAGGATCTTCTCGATGAGCAGACACCACCAAGTAGGAGTAAGTTTCCTCCACACGTTTTGCCGAAATCCACGAGATTCCCCCCCCTGTCTCTCAGTCCCGCCATCGACATTTTTACAAAACTAGTCGCAGAGGATTTCAGAAAATTACCATCTAGACGTAAATTTGACAACCTCACATGGAGACAGCGGAAGGCTATCTCCGAATTACAATCACTTTCGGGGGTGGTTTTCAAACCTGCTGACAAGGGGGGGAATATCGTGGTATGGCCTACACATATGTATGAACGTGAGGCACATAGGCAATTGAGAAACCGTAATACTTACGAAAGGTTATCCTATAACCCGACTGCCTCCTTCTCGCTCTCCCTTCAGCGTATTCTTGTTCGAGCTTTGGAGGGGGGTATTATAACCAAAACGGTCTTTGAGGGGCTGATGGTCCGAACCCCAAAGACACCCACCTTCTATCTCTTGCCTAAGATCCACAAGGACGCCGTCGAGCCGCCTGGCCGTCCGATTGTGTCTGGTATTGAAGGGCTCTGCGACCCAGTATGTAAATTTCTTGACTTCTACCTCAAACCACTGGTTGAATCATTACCATCTTACATTAAAGACACAACGGACGTCCTCACGCGGGTTGACGGCGTCCTTGTGGACGGTCATACCTTTCTGGTGACCGCGGACGTAGAGTCCCTTTATACATGTATTGACCATACCCTCGGTTTGGATGCGGTCCGCCTCTTCCTGGGGATGTCCGACCTGGACGGCCCGATGTGTGGACTACTCCTTGAGCTGCTGCAGTTTGTCCTTACCCACAATTTTTTTGTATTCAAAGATCAATTCTATCGTCAGCGGTGCGGCACGGCGATGGGCGCGGCCTGTGCGCCCTCGTACGCTAATCTCTTCTTGGGTGCCTGGGAGAGATCCATCTTTGGCGACGAGGGCGCGCCGGCCGCTTCCCATGTGCTGTGCTGGCACCGCTATATCGATGATGTTTTATTTTTTTGGGACGGGACACTGCAGCAGCTCGGGGACTTCATGGCATGGCTCAATGCTAATACTTTTAACATTAGATTGACATTTAAATATGATCTTAAAACTATTGACTTCCTGGACGTCACACTGGAGATCGACGATACACGCCGGATCCAGACTGACGTGTACAGGAAGCCCACTTCTGTCAACTCTTTACTCCATGCCGAGTCCGCACATAACACCTCTACCATCAGGGCCGTTCCTGTCGGTCAGTTCCTCAGGATGAGGCGGATCTGCTCCACCGAGGATGGTTTTGAAAGGCAAGCTAGGGACCTACAGACTCGTTTTCGCAACCGGGGATATAGTAACAGGAGCATACGAAAGGGTTACAGTAGAGCCAGGGCTACTGCCCGTAGGGACTTGCTTTATCCGAGGCGTGATAATACTGGGAGATCTGCTAAGTCAGGTGGATCTGCCCCAATACGTTTCATCTCTACCTTCAATCATGAATGGGAACACATGAGGAGCATTTTGGCCAAACACTGGGCAATTCTTGGCTCGGAGCCATCTCTGGGCCAGGTTATCGGTGATCGTCCTCTGATGACTTCAAGAAGATGTAGAAACTTGAGGGATTTTTTGGTCAAGAGCCATTACATCGCGACGACAACGAACCCCTTTGGATCTACTGGTCCAACTCGGGGGTGTTTTCCTTGCGGCCACTGTGTTGCCTGCCCGAATGTCCTTCGCTGCTCCTCCTTTCAGTCCTCCGATGGTGAAAAAGATTTTCACATCAAACAACACATTTCCTGCAGTAGTACTAATGTCATATACTACGCGACATGTGGGTGCCCACTGATATATGTGGGCCTCACATCAAGAGAATTACGTGTGAGAGTTCGTGAGCATGTTAGGGACATTCGGGCGGCCAAGACAGTGGTCGATCCTACTACCCTTAAGACCATCCCACGTCACTTCAGATCCTCCCATGATTGTGACCCGGGGTCCTTCATGGTAAGAGGTATTGAATGTGTACACTTGGGAATCCGAGCTGGAAATTACAAAAAGGCGTTGGCCCAGAGAGAGGCTAAGTGGATCGTCGCCCTGGATACTATGACCCCCAAAGGACTTAACGAATCTCTGAGTTTCTCCTCATTTTTATAGCTTCTGCTGTCTCCGCTGCACTCACCATTGTTTCATTTTTTTAGGCCCTATCAACATTCGGTTTGTATGATTTTAACTTTTTGTCTTTTTATATATTTTTTTAGTTTCCCTGTGTTTTCTGTGTTGGCTACATGTGGACTCACTGGTACCATTGTGTGGTGTGGACCCCTCTATTCTGGATGTCCGTACCCACGCCTGCGTTTATTATCTGTTGGATCTGGAAAGAATATCTACCTTCATCATCGTTTCACGGCATATTGATATTATGGAGAATGCGGACACTCCATCGTGTTCGGGTCACTCGTCTATTACTATATAAGAAGAAGAGAAAGGAAGAAGGGGGAAAGAGAAGGAGAGAAGGGGAAAAGAAAAAAAAAAAAAAAAAAAAAATTTTCTGGACTGTTGCATCAACCTTATTGTGTGCCTTTACAATCCTTACTGGTGCTCTGGATTTTTGGTAGCATACACTATCATATAATGTGTTTATATTGTTTGCCCCAATTATGATTGATGTCACTATCTTTACTGTATTTCCTCCATGGTCTGTCTTGGTTTATTATTTATTTTTTATTTTTTACTTAATTTTCTTCTCCTGATTCTTTATGCTGTGACCTTAGTGCGCATACCTGCGCTCACCCGTTGCTCCGATATGGGTTTGGGCGTCTGCCCGCCTCAGGTTATACACGGGGTTAAATTCCCTCTGTTTTCCCTGACGCGTGACGCCTGCCCCATCTCCTGGAGGACTGAGGTGTTGCACTGAGTATGCGCCGCTATTATGGTCTGATTACATCTTTATCATTCATTGAGCTCTGACACTTTTTGTCAACGCAATACACTGCGCAGGCGTCTAGGGTAACGATGCTATCTAGTTTTTATATGAGTGCGGTTTTGTCCCGCCATATTTTTTTTTTTTTTTGTGACCATACTATTGATCACTTCCTGGTTTGAGTGAGCTGCACTGCGCATGCTCTGTCCGCTGCCTTTGGTTGGTAGACCTGCCCCATGTGACCGCTTTCAAGTGGGAGGTCTTTCTGCATAAAAACATGGTGGTTCACCTCAGTCAACACTCCCTTGATAAAGCGCCTGTGGCGGGCGCGAAACGTACGTCGGGTGTCGTTGCATGGGCCTTCACCTCCTCTGCTCCCCGGTAAGCAGCCTGACTTTACTTGTTTCCACACTTCGGTCATTTGGACCGCTGGGCGGGTCGTCTCCCGGGTTCTCTCTGGCACAATTGCGCAGTTTTGATATGTTGATACATATGTTATTTACTATGTAAGAATCCTTCCACATGTCATTGATTCATTTATGTTCAGTGTCCATTGGACTTGCACATTGACCCCTCTGGATGGTTTTTTTTTTTTTTGGCGCTCTGGACATGTACAACTATGTACAATACACATTTAATTGAGTATGCCATATTTGACTATCTTTTACCATTAGACACATGTCTGTTATGTGCAATGCCCATGGGCTGACTGAACGTTGTGCCATGTAGATTTCGAGCACTGGTATCATTTTATTTACCCTGTCCTTGTCTGTCCTGATTGTTGTATCATTGGGGCTTATCCCCCCTATTTTAGTCAACTTGTATACTTGTCAGCACTTGATGTGAGTATTAATAACATTTATACTTTTGCATATATTTTGTATCCGTTACTCCGTTTTCTCCTTTTTAAGATTAGCATATGGAGTGGTAATCCATGCACAAGGCGTTTTTGGACCATGGTCACCGCCTTGTCTCGTTCTCTGATACTGGGCATTATCATATACTCTTGTGTGGGTTGTAGAGTCCGTCTCATGCTACCACGATTATGAAAGCACAACCAACATTCAAAAGTGACCAAAACATCAGCCAGAAAGCATTGGTACTGAGATGTGGTCTGTGGTCCCCACCTGCAGAACCACTCCTTTATTGAGGGTGTCTTGATAATTGCCAATAACTTCCATCTGTTGTCTATTCCATTTGCACAACAGAATGTGAAATTGTCAATTAGTGTTACTTCCTAAGTGGACAGTTTGATTTCACAGAAGTGTGATTGACTTGGAGTTACATTGTGTTAAGTGTTCCTTTTATTTTTTTGAGCAGTGTAGTTTTCTTTGAAGTTATTGGTTTTGCACTTTATAGTGAAATGATGTTTTTCTACTTACGGATTATGACCCCACTAGTGCTCACTGGGACCTTCAGTAAATAAGAAATTCTTCTGTAAATCAATGCCATGAGTATTTTTTGTAACAATAAGGCTGTGAAGGTCTTGAGAGAGCTCACTGGTTTTACACACTATATTTATTTTGTGGCACCTTGTTGATGAGACACTTTTATAGGTCATCAGTTGAATCAGTAGATATTTCATTAAGTGGCAATAGTGCTTTCTAATTACTGATAGATTTCAGATGGTGTCAGGACTTTCCATGGCTTTTTGCACCTTTTTCTTCATATGTTCAATACTTTTTCCCCTTTGTAATTTCTCATTCTTACACACCACTTAATTTATGGACATCTATGTTTTTTCTGGTTATTTAATAATAATAATAATAATACATTTTATTTTTATAGCGCCGACATATTCCGCAGCACTTTACATTTCAGAGGGGATTTGTACAGACAATAGACATTACAGCATAACAATAATCACATACAGTAGATTATAACAAATACCAAGAGGAATGAGGGCCCTGCTCGCAAGCTTACAGTCTATGAGGAAAGAGGTAGACACGAAAGGTGGGTGGTAACAGTTGCCCTGATTGTATGGACCAGCCATAATGATAAGTGTGTAACAGTACAGACACAGAGGGCTAATGGATGCATAAAGCATGTGGGAACATGATGCTGGGAACCTGGTTATGGTAAAACTTTTGGCTCTGCCACACAGGGATAGGTTAGGTTAATGTGTTGAGGCGATAGGCCAGTCTGAATAAATGCGTTTTCAGGACACGCTTAAAATTGTGGGGATTGGGGACTAATCGTATTGACCTGGGAAGTGCATTCCAAAGAATTGGCGCGGCACGTGTAAAGTCTTGGAGACGGGAGTGGGAGGTTCCGACTATTGAGGATACTAACCTCAGGTCATCAGCAGAACGGAGGGCACGGGTAGGGTGATATACTGAAACAAGGGAGGAGATGTAGGGTGGTGCTGAGCCATGGAGGGCTGTGTGGGTGAGGGTAATAAGTTTATACTGAATTCTGGAGTGGATGGGTAGCCAGTGTAATGACTGGCACAAGGTAGAGGCATCGGTGTAACGATTGGTGAGGAATATGATCCTGGCTGCAGCATTCAAGACAGATTGGAGAGGGGAGAGTTTGGTAAGAGGGAGACCGATTAGAAGAGAGTTACAATAGTCGAGACGAGAATGAATAAGAGAAACAGTAAGAGTTTTTGCAGAGTCAAAAGTAAGAAAAGGTCGAATTCTAGAAATGTTTTTGAGGTGCAGATGACAAGAGCGAGCCAGTGATCGAATGTGGGGGGCAAAGGAAAGCTCGGAATCAAGTATGACCCCAAGACAGCGGGCATGTTGCTGGGGAGTAATAGTGGAACCACACACAGAAATAGCAATGTCGGGTATAGGTACATTAGTAGAGGGAGGAAACACCAGGAGTTCAGTCTTTGACAGGTTCAGTTTCAGATATAGTGAGGACATGATATTTTATTGAGGACATGTTATTTTAGCAACTCCAATTTTAAATACAGTGTATCTTAAACATAATAGGATATTAGTATGGATTTAAAGGTTTAAATAGGTTAAAAATACCAGCTCCGTCAATTGCAGCTTCTTGGAGCTTCCTATGATGGATATCTGAAAATCGGCTCCATAAATGGCAGTTTGTTGATGTTTCCCACAGACTTTAAAATACGGTCATCTTCATTAGCCCTTGTTTGATTATACTTGCTTTTCCCAGACAGCAGACCTGTCCATGCTGTAGAACTGAAGTGAGGGGTAAACACTATATACAGATGCATAAGCTGAAGAGGAAAATCAACAGTCTGCAAGTCAAGGTAAAGGAGATAAGGCGGCCATAGATTTTTGTGATGTGATGAGGATGATTGTGTCCCCCTCCCTTCAATCACTTAAATGTCGTACGTAAAAGACATAGAAATATCACTTTGGGGGAGTGGTGTACATCTGTGCAAAAAAAAAATATTGTGATTAGCCAAAAAAAATTTCAAAATGCCTGAAATGGCCCTTTTAATGTGACTGCCAGCAAGTGGGACTTTCCGATTGGGTGTAAGGGTGCGTGCACACGTTGCAGATTGTGCTGCGGATTTTGCAAAATCTGCAGGTCAAAAGAACTGCGGATTAGCCTGCGGTTTTCCCCTGCGGTTTGACACCTGTACAATGGAGCAGGTGCCAAACCACAGCGGAATCCGCACAAAGAAGTGACATGCTGCGGATTTGAAACCGCAGCAAATCCGCACGGAAAATACTGCACTGTGGGCACTGCGGATTTCATTTCCCATAGACTAAAAGGGTGCTGTACAACGCAGCAGAAACTGCTGCGGATCCGCAGGGCCAATTCCACTGTGGATCCGCAGCACAATCCGCAACGTGTGCACACACCCTTAGAAAGGATAATTACTGATAGCAGAGTTCTTCAAAATGACAGTGAAATGAAACAAAGCATTTTGGATTTCTTTCAGAAACAGCGCCACTCCTGTCCACGGATTGTGTCTGGTATTGCGGCTCCATTGAAGTGAGTTTTCTGAGGGTGTGTGCACACGGTGCGGATTCTACTGCAGATCCGCAGCGGATTTGGCCCTGCGGATACAGTACCATTATAATCAATGAAAAACGAAAAACGCTGCGGATTAGCTGTGGATTTAAATCAGCAGCATGTCAATTCTTTGTAAGGATTCCGCAGCGGTTTGACACCTGCTCCATTACAGGAATCCGCAGTTGTCAAAACGCAGGGGAAATCCGCACAAATTCTGCACAAAATCCGCAGGTAAATCTGCAGGTCATTTTACCTGTGGATTTAGCCAAATCCGCGCGGAAAAATCCGCAGGACAATCCGCACTGTGTGCACACACCCTTAGACTGCAAACAGGTTTGCACACACCCTTAGACTGCAAACAGGTTTAGCGCTGTCTTTGAATGAAGGAAAGTAGCCATGATTTGTTCTTTAATTTTGTGCTACCACTTTAAACCCTTACCATAAATATGAAAAATAAAAATTAATCTGGTGTATATGCTGCCATTCTCCTGAATCCGTTTTTTTTTCTTTTGTTTCTGCTCCTCTCCGTTCTAGAGATGCAGCGGTTTCTTCCCTGAATGATTCCAACTCTTCTCTGTGGGCATCTTCCTAAGGACCACACCCAGTTGGCTAAATACTAGATATATACAAGGAAGAAAAGGCTTTATCTCTGGAACGGAGAGGCGCAAGAAGAAAAGCAAATCCTCGCCGGATTCAGGAGAACAGCGGACTTTACAACATGTAAAAATGCATAATTTATACCTAGTGATAAATCCACTTTAAGGTCTCTGACATAATGTATCTGTCTTGATTATCAGTGTCCTAATGAGCAGAATGGCTGCCCAGCCCTCTTCCCTCTGCTGAGGAGCGAGGAACACGCAGAGTCGTGCGCTTTCGGACTGGTGGCCTGCACCAATGATGGGTGTCCTGCCCAGGTGATGAGGAAAGACATAGGTGACCACAGCCAAAGCTGTGAGTTTTGGAGCGAGATGTGTCACATGGGGTGCGGAGCGCTGCTGACCCCCGCAAACCGAGACGAGCATAACTGCTACATGGAACTAAAAGAGACCTACAACAGACAGCTGCGCAAGCTGCGCCAGAAGGCGCGGAGGATGGAGAGTCTCTCCTCGCAGATGAGCCGACAGATACAGCTGCTTAGTGTAGTCCTGGCGAGCACCGAGGAAGCGGAGTAACCGCAGCACTGCCATGTGCTAGCATACCGTAAAGGAGCGCTCTGGACAGAACCGACAACCCGTGTCTGCCCGCTGCAGAGCTGTGCTTGACATAGGGACCCTCTATATTTTGGGTTCTTGTTCCACCCCCATAATCCCATTATCACACAGGACATGATAAAATCTTAGGTCGCTGGGGGTCCGAGCACTGGGATCCTCTGACTGCACAGCAGTTACTAGGCCATGAATGGCCCCATACGACTGTATAACAAAGCACTTGGCTAGCGTTTCTAAGCGGATCTAATCCAAAATCCTGTCTCATAAAAGGTTTCTAATACGCTTTGCATAATCTCACTGTTCACTCCAGTAGAAAATACACTTTTGAAGTTTTTTTTGTTTTTTTTGCTTTTACCAAGAACGTTTTGAAAATGCCCTCTGGGAAAAAAGACTGTCCTATCCTCATGGAATCCTCTCAGAACTTGACATTGGCAGGTCCAGAAGCTGCAGAACACAGGGTGGAGAAAAAAGACAAAAAAAAAGCTTCAAAATCTTCTTCAAAACACCTCCAGAAAAAAAAAAACTAGAAATTTCCTGAAGTGAATTCCTCTTGAAAAAAACACATCAGATTTTGTTTCTGTCTTCAAAAGAACCCACCCTGTTTCCCACACTATGTTTTGCAGCGTTTTTCAAGACCTCATTAGAAAAAAATGCTCAAAAAGCTTGTGAACAGCAAAGTTGATTTGCATTGAAGGAATAAGGAGGGCATTTTGAAGCTGATTTTGATGAGAATTTTGGAGCAGATCCGGTCTTGTAGATAGTTTTTTATTAGGAGGATTTTACTGTAGATCCCTTCCAGAATTCTCCCCCTAAACTGCCTAAAATCCACTTTTATTACGCTTCCTATATATTTCATTGGAAATTCTATGCTGCTGTTCATAAGATTTTTTTTTTTTTTTTTCTTCCTCCCCACCCCCAATGAAATTTTGCAAAATAATCCATGGGGAAAAAAAAAAAAATTACGTCAGTTCTTTGAGGAGGATTCCATGTGGTATCTGCTACAAACTTAATGCTGTGTATGTGTGTGTGTATGTGTAAGAATAAAAAATCAATTTAAAACCTTTTTATGCCATTATTTTATAAAATTGCCGTGAAACAATGCACGTTTTTGCTACCCTTGTGGCCACGAGATGTTAACACAGCCTTAAAAGAGGTATTTCCATCTCGAAGATCCTATCCCAATATGTAATAGGTATAATAATAATAATCATAGCGAATGCCTCCAATTAGAGATTAGTATAGTTCTTCAGATTAGCTATGTCACTTTCCCCATGTGCAGGGCATTGTAATAGCTTTCTTATCCATGGTTATGACCACTTATAGGCTGGGATCACACATGTGAGAAACACAGCCGAGTCTTGCATGTTAATACCTGGCACTCGGGAGCAGAGCGTGCGGCTGCATGTATTACTATGTGGCCGAATGCTCCGATCCAAGTGCCGGCGACAGTGCTGATTATTAACATGCGAGACTCGGCCGTATTTCTCACGTGTGATCCCGGCCATATAGTGACAATTAGCTGTTAGCGGTAGTAACCATGGATACCTACGCTACTGCAATGCCCTGCTCATGGGGTAAGTAAAACAGCTAATCAGAAGAACTATACTACATTTCTAATTGCAGGTATTTGCTATTATTATTACACTTACTACATATTGGGATAGGATCTTGGAGATGGCAATCCCCTTTCACTGATGAACTGATGCAGGAGAGGAGAATATATATATATATATATATATATATATATATATATATATATATATATATATATATATATATAAATAATCTCTGAGACTGGACTTTTGCTTTTTTTTTTTTTTTTATTAATTTCCTTTTTGTTAATATGACGCATATGCTGTGTAATGAATAGTTCCGCCATTATCTAATATCTAATGTACTTTTATGTATTCGTTTTGCCACAACTCAAAACTAAAAGCTTGACAAAAAAAACCCTCAGCGGCATGGACTGGGTCAGAGTAGTTACTGCTTCTTGCGGTTACCAATCACAGCACAGGTTTCACTTCTGAAGAGCAGAATACAAAATGAAAGCTCTGCTGCGATTGGTTGCTATGGGCAGCAGAGAGATTCATAGATGTGAAAATGGCAGAACTTCAATAAACTTTATTTAAATCCTACAAATCTTTCTTTTACAACGAGAGGAAAATTGTCATAAATGCTGGAATTTGGAACATTTATATTAATGAACTGTTTTCTTAATAAATACAGTTTTCTATTTGCACTGTGCATTATTTGTTTGTTTTTTTGTATATATATATATATATATATATATATATATATATATATATATATATATATATATATATATATATATATTAAACTACAAGTTATATATAGGGCTATCCATCTCCTTCCAAGTCCTTCATATTTGCCAACCACTCGCTTGGTAAAATAGAGTCGGAACAAAAGAAGGTGGGAATGACAGGAATTAAACAAATTCAGTGACCAGGATATACCCAAATTTATTGGGACTGTTTCTAGAAATTTGGGGGCAGTCAAGGTAAATTTGGGACGGCTATGGGCCCCCAGTGGTGTGTTTATGTGGCATAGGGAACCTTTCAGGTCCACAAAGGTCCCCCAGGATGTGTGCAACTATTCAATATTTCCTCTTCTACAGCCTTTAGGCTGTGTGCCCACGATGCGACTTTTAAGCGTTTTTGCCGCGATTTTTGGTGCGGAAATGGTTAAAAAAAACTCGTACAGAACCCACACCATGCATTCCTATGGCATTCCGCACATGCTGTACTAATGCTGCGCTTTTTTCCGCGGCGGAATCGCATTGTGGAAAAAAACACAGCATGCTCATTCTTTTTGCGGAATCGCAAAGAATTGCCGCGATTCCGCACCTCTAGGAATGCATGAGAATCGCTTACTTCCCGCATGTGGCTATGCCCACCATGCGCGAAGTTAAGCGTCTCATGTGCGGTTGGTACCCACGGTGTGGAGGAGAGGAGACTGTCCTCCAGGCCCTGGGTACCATACCCCTGTAAAAAAATAAAAAATCGGGGTATATTCACCTTCCGACGTCCCGCGCAGTCTCAGCGGCGCTCCCGTTCCCAGTAATGCCTTGCGGCAAGGCCCTGTGATGACGTAGTCTCGCGTGACTCTAGCGGTCTCGTGAGATCGCTATAGCAACGCGAGACCAACGTCATCACAGGTCTCGCAAGGCATTACTGGGAACGGGAGCGCCGCTGAGACTGCGCGGGACGTCGGAAGGTGAATATACCCCGATTTTTTTTAATCATTTTTAATATTCTATCTTTTACTATTGAGGCCGCATAGGCGGCCTCAATAGTAAAAACCTGGTCACACTTGTCAAACACTATGTTTGACGAGTGTGACCAACCTGTCAATCACTTTCCAAGCGATGCTTCAAAACGCTTGGAAAGTGCTTGAATTTCGCACACGAAAATCGCGAACATAATCCCGGTAAAATCGCGCGGAAAAAAAGCGCGTTTTCTGGGAAGGAGTCCGGTTTTGAGTGTCCGGTTTAAAACGCTACGTGGGCACATAGCCTTAACCAATTTCTTTTTTTTTTTTTCCATGTTCGTTTGTCCTCCGTTTCTTTGTTTTATTTTGCTGTCCTCATAGCCGTATGAGGGCTTGTTGTTGGTTTTTTTTTTTGCAGGTCAGGTTGTACTTTTCATCTTATCATGTGATGCACTGGAAAGTGGGGAAAAAACGTTCCAAGTGCATTGAAATTGCAAAAGAAAAAAAAATGCAGTCCCACAATTGTTACTGACCTGGAAAAACATATATTTGTGTTTTGTTTTTTACATGATGAAGAAATATTCAGAAATTTGTCAAAAAAAAAAAAAATGTTTTGCTTGTATTGCTGTTTCCAATAATCGGGATCTGGGGCTAGGGGAGTGCTCATTTTTTTTTATCACCTTTTATTGCACTATTGCAGTATCCAAAAAATAGTAATTCTGCTTTTTTTTTTTTCTTGATACGCCATATATCAATTGGATCACACGTAGTAGTGAGATCGCTAGCGCTATCGCTGTTGCGTCACAAAATCGGTGATGCTTTAGCGATCTCGCTATGTGTAAAAGGCCCTTTAGACAGGACGCTTTCCCATGCTCCATCAGCCATAATTGCATTACACAGCTAACAAGACAGTATGTAATAAAAAGCAGGGCTCTATACAATCCCATAAAAATTCTTCTTTTTTTCAATGAACCTTAAAACATGGATTCAGGATATTGCAGGTAAAAAGATGGACGATTGCCATTTCTGGCGCAATAGTGCTTCATTGAGTCTGTTGAAGCTCCATTGTGCGCAAAACAGCTGTCGTGCATCTTTGTAGCTGCATTATCCTGCATCCATGTTTTAAGGTTCAATTAAATTAAAGAAGGATTTTTCTGAGATTATGAGCGACTGTCTAGTTTGTAAACAGTGCGCTAATGTTGGCCAGCATTAGGAGGTAATAATGAGTGCCAGCTTCAAAACAGTGATCGCAAGATCAACCTAAAAGGGTTTGCACGCCAGGGGTGGGGAACATCAGGCCCTCAATGGTCTTTTATCCGTTCCCTGGGCAGGTACTCGGTAACCGCGGCGCATGGGCTGGCAGTTGTATTTTGATGGCTGCGGGGCCCATTCATTTTTTTTTTCTTGCTCTGTGAGCACGAACACACCGCGTTCACTTCTGAACGCTAAGGCGCGTGCAATGAAAGATTACGTTCTGACATCAGAGCTAGCGTCAGGACGTACGTTGGGCAGGACGCAATTTGTACGACCCCCAATGGATGGTATAAATATCCAAATGGCCCTTGGTAGATAAAAGATTCCCCGCCTGTTGTAAGCGCTGTGCATGTGCTGCCGTCTAGCAGTGGTGGTCTGTCTCCTAGGCAACAAGCTATAAACAAAAATGTTATTATCTCAAGAACGGTAGAATATTTTAAAAAAGTAGTAAATTGAAAAATGACTTGTATTTACAAGGTCTATCTGACAATGGGATAATTATGAAGATATGAATGACTCTATAATGCTCAGGATACGTCAGGCTCTTGGAGGTTAAACAAAACCACATAAAATATGGTTATATTTTTGCAATATAAAATAACTTTAAACAACCCTGGATCGTTTAGGTTGAAAAGGCTTAAGCTACAAAAAAAGCCAACCCGCTGGACGAAGAGATGCAGCATGTTACAAGCTGCTTATTAGTAGTGTCCTTTCATTTTCAAACTGCAACTAACTACTGCAGGCTGCCATGACATGCTGGGAATTGTAGTTTTGCAACAGCTGGCGGTTGGGTAACACTAGTAAGACTTGATGATGAAGAAATTGATTACTCAGTACAGCAGTCAAGGTGTTGATGTAAGGACGATGGAGTATATCACAGGGCCTAGCCCTATCATATAAATATAAGGCAGACTAACATATGGGCAAACATTGACTTACTTAACGTTGATGTGTAAAACAAAAGTGTACAACTCTGCCTTGCTGGACCTTTACCACCACCACACCCTATAAAAGTAATCGGTACATAACTTTACTCGGTGCCTTTAAAATATAGGCAGCTTTGGGTGCAGCAAGATGGCGCCCGTGAGAATAGGGACAGCTTTGGGTGGAGCAAGATGGCGCCTGTGGGACTTCCTGCCCCGCGGATGACGTAGAATGATGGCGCCGGAAGTGTGGTGCTCTGTACGGAACGCATGTGATGTTGCTGTCCGCGTGTGTTTCTGCTATATGGTGCTGAGCAGAGGGTGGAAGACCGGGTAGAAAAAGGACATGGCGGCTCCTGCTGTGCAGTTTAAGACCAAGTAAGGCGGGGTGGTTTGTTTCCGGTACTTTGCCCATTCCTGCGTATAGTAGTAGTGGTACTACAAGTCCCAGCTGCGCCACCACATCACAGTTCTATGTAATATTCTCTACATTGATATTTAACATTAATGGGGCTGACTGAGTGTATGTATAGCTTCTATAAATCATCCATCCAGATCCCTGCTTGCTGTCAGTGCCTGGAGGCCTTGGTGTTTCCATTCAGTGGCTGATCCTGAGCGTGCGCTGTTCACACTGGGCAGGGTGCGTTACTGCGCCAGACCTCTGTGGTAACCAGCCCTGCAGCGGCGTGAGCAGGATGTCGCCAGGATCGGTGTAACATGTAAAGGGGAGTAGTTATTTTTTTTCTTGCCAGTTTAGACACCCCCCCCCCCCCCCCCCCAGGCGAGACCCCCTAGATGAATTTTGGCTTGCAGACTGGATCGCTGGCTGGTGGATACGCTATAACTCATTGTCTATATTTTCCAGTTATGTCGTGGAGAAGAAGATTGAGCCGTTCTATAAAAGAGGCAAAATTCAGGTATTCAGCAGATGTCTCCAGATCGACGTCCATGATGTCAGAGGCCGCCAGGATCTGATGATGATTTATTTTTTTCTGACAGATCACTAAGGATGGGACCCACCTGTTATGTATATGCGGTAATAAGCTGAATGTCCTGGAGATCGCCACCGGGGTCATCACCCGAACTATAGAACAGGTAGGGGACCTGCCGTCCTAAAAATCTTCCCCATAGGAGGTAATGGGGACCTCGGGGGCAATAACAGGAGCATGTGACTCCTCCAGTCAGTGCCAGGAGGGGAGATTGAGGCTTCACCCATCTGATACCATCCTATACAGAGCGCCATTTCACTAAGCTATACATCTTTTTTTGTATCCTAGGATGATCAGGAAGACATCACGAGTTTTATACTCAGCCCAGATGATGAGGTAACTATAATATCAAGTGGCCTCTTCGCAACAGAAAAAATAAGACCTTTTGCTATTAGTATTGGTAAGCATAAGTTTATAAATCCTACCATTTTGTGTATACAGCTCCTGTGCAAACCTTTGTTTCCATATCTACAGTCTACAATCAAGTTCACTGTAGTCTGATTCTGCAGTAAACGCTGCTCCTTTGTTTCTACATTCAGGAGGTCGCCACAAAGCCGGGGACATATGGATATAATTGTGGTCAGACTGCACAGGGTTTGTTTGTAGTCTGTTACTATGGTGACAGGTCTGTATAAGAGATGTAGACCCAAAACGGTAGCGGTTTATTAATCAGGATTATCTGTACTATTTCTTTATTTTGGATGTATCGGAGCAATTAATTGAAAGTGGTTGCAAAGGTGGACATACCCTTTAAGTTCTGTTTTCCCTGTAGATCCTGGTGACCAGCAGCCGTGCTTTGCTACTAAAACAATGGCAGTGGCAGACGGGAGCATGCACTCGGACCTGGAAGGCTATCCACACCGCACCAGTCTCCAGCATGGCCTTCGACTCTACCTCTACATTGCTGGCTACAGGTAAGACTCCCCCGTTTCTTTTCTGATCATAGCTACCATTACTTTAAAAAGACAATACAAATCTGTATAATTTGTTTAAAAAAATGTATGGTGTGATTTTATGTTTTAGTTTTATTTTCCATCTCTCTGTCTTTATTAAACATATCCTGAATACTTGCAGTTTTTACTCTGATTCTCAGTAGACTGACACTTCCTGTTCTGTAGAGATCACTTTTCAGCAGTCACATTATCATCACAGGCAGGTAGCGCGCGCACACACTATATGCATGTACTTTACCTGCCTGTGATGATGAGACTGCTGAACCGTGATGTGAATGATGGATCCTGTGTAGTATATCACTTTTTCAGCAGTCGCATTATCGGCACAGGCCGGTAACATACATATACACAGTATTTATATATGTATGTTGCCTACCTTTGATGGTGATGAGACTGCTAAAAAGTGATATATTACACAGGTTCCACTATTCATAGTGGTCAATTGTCATAGTTCATCTCATCAGCCCCCTCCTTGCTTAGGTCAAAGAGAATGCCCCCAACACTTTCCCATTGAAGTCAATGAGTCCTCTCCAGTCTATTGTTTATTGCTGTAAAGTAAACCTCTAAAAGTTGTTAACAGCACTTTGAATAAGATAGATTAAAAGAAAAGGTGATGGATATCAATGAATCCATCTGTATCACCCTGGTCCAGATTGCCAGGTACACAGTCAGTGGCTGCGGGTCCGGAGTCCTGTGATCGGCCTTCCCGGCGACTTTACTGGTGCAGCATGATTCCAGACCTGCTCATCAGAAAAAAGGAGCTGGGGAGGCAGATCACAGGACTGCTGTCTTGTGGCCACAAACTACTGACCTGGCCACTGGACCAGGGTGCTACGGATCGATTCTCTAATATGTGGCTTAGTTCTACCACTGTCAGATGTAAATTAAGAGCAAAGCTTCCGTATTGCAGAATACTGATTAGAATATTTATTGTTTTCTTGTATTTTTGTGCTTGTTGCGATCATTACATATGTCTGGCTGCTGATGCTGTGCAGCTACATATAACTGTATTACCCTTCTCTACCTGTAGGTGGCTGTGACAGCACAATCAAGATCTGGGATGTGCTGAAGCAGTACTGCACCCACAACCTGAAGGGCTCCTCCGGCGTGGTCCAGTAAGTTTTATATGCCTAGTTTAGGGGGTACACTGCCGTCGACATTGGTTTTAGCATCTATTGCAGCAGTAAACTCTCTGTTTAGTATTTTAGGTAGTACAATATTTGAAAGGGTGGTAAGAGATTAGAAAGGCGCGACTGCTCTTCTCCTTAAACGCCGCCGCTCAGTGATTCGTTCTGGTATTGCCGTCTTTCATGCATGTCTTTCTTTTTAGTCTGGTGCAGTTTCATCCTGAGATGTCCCGGTTGCAGCTCTTCTCCTCCTCCATGGATTATAAGATTCGTATCTGGGATCTGAAGTCCAGCAAGTGTCTGTGTCTGTTGGAAAATCATTATAGCGCCGTCACCTCCTTGTGCTTCTCCGCTGATGGGGACACCATGATCAGGTAGGGCCCTACTGTAATTGCACAATGCCAGTGCTCTCCTAGAAGTTTGTACACCCCAGGGATGATCAGTTATTGCGATCGCTTCTTGTCTGTAGCTCAGGTCGTGATAAGATCTGCACCGTGTGGGACCTGGTGACTAAGACCCCCAAGAGGACAGTTCCCGTGTACGAGGTCGGTGATCACTCAATCTTTGATTGTCATTGTGGACATTAGATACACGAGAAACAAATGTATTTTTTTTTTCTCAACAGTGTGTGGAGGTCGTCCTGCTCCTCCCCAATGCCCCCAATCTGATCGGCAGAGATCAGGACACAAAGTCTCTTCTCTTCATCACAGCTGGCAGTAAAGGTAAGACAGAAGGTGGAATTACAGGGAATGTATGCATCAGAGACACACAGCTGGGCAGTGTTGGTTATTGTATGAGCATCTCTCATTCTCAGCCAAAAACATATCTTGAAAAAGTCGCACTCGCTATTCACATACATTACTGATCCTGTACTGATCCTGACTTACATCCTGTATTATACTCCAGAGCTGCACTCACTATTCTGCTGGTGCAGTCACTGTGTACATACATTACTGATCCTGAGTTACATCCTGTATTATACTCCAGAGCTGCATTCACTATTCTGCTGGTGCAGTCACTGTGTACATACATTACATTACTGATCCTGAGTTACCTCCTGTATTATACCCCAGAGCTGCACTCACTATTCTGCTGGGGCAGTCACTGTGTACATACATTACATTACTGATCCTGAGTTACCTCCTGTATTATACTCCAGAGCTGCACTCACTATTCTGCTGGTGCAGTCACTGTGTACATACAATACATTACTGATCCTGTATTATACTCCAGAGCTGCTCTCACTATTCTGCTGATGCAGTCACTGTGTACATACATTACATTACTGATCCTGAGTTACATCCTGTATTAGACTCCAGAGCTGCACTCACTATTCTGCTGGTGCAGTCAGTGTACATACATTACATTACTGATCCTGAGTTACAGCCTGTATTATCCTCCAGAGCTGCACTCACTATTCTGCTGATGCAGTCACTGTGTACATACATTACATTACTGATCCTGAGTTACATCCTGTATTATACTCCAGAGCTGCACTCACTATTCTGCTGGTGCAGTCAGTGTACATACATTACATTACTGATCCTGAGTTACAGCCTGTATTATCCTCCAGAGCTGCACTCACTATTCTGCTGGTGCAGTCACTGTGTACATACATTACTGTTTTCTGTACTGATTCTGGGCTACATCTCTATTTGCCAGGTATACTGCAGGTGTGGGATGCAGCCACATCCAGGTGTTTATACACTCAGCCATCGCCTCACACCAGTAAGAAAGCCTCGGAAGAAGAGGGGGATGAGCACAGCCTGACCCACTGCCTGCTTCTGCCTAACCAGGAGGAGGTGGTGACGGTGAACGCGGAGCACAGTATTATCATGTACGACCTCCACAACCTACAGCTAAAGAAGCAGGTTTGTCTCGTACATTCGGACCCGCTTTCCCGTGATCTTTGCCGCCTCCTAACATTCTCACCCTCAGTTTGCAGGATATAACGACGAGGTTCTGGATGTGAAATTCTTGGGTCCCTCTGACTCCCACATCGTTGTGGCTACAAACAGCCCCCAAATAAAAGTCTTTGAGCTGGAAACATCGAACTGCCAGATCCTGTACGGCCACTCGGGTACGTTGTGCACGGTGCAAATGTCTGCAAACACTTCACAATACAAAAGCATCCCCCAAAATTCTGCTGCAGATTTTCATCCACATTCTCTGCAGATTTTTATTGTTTTTAATCCAGTCTGAATGTGCATGTGACGGCTGCAGCCAATCTCAAGTGAGGAGTACAGAGCCTGTTTCTGGACATCCTGTTCTAGTCATATGGACATGTGACCACTGTCGTCAGTCACTGCTGCGGCTAGTCATTGCCGCAGTGGTCACATGCCTGTCGTGAAAAAACAGGAGCTACAGAGACCAGCAATGTACCTGGTGGAGCAGTGTGGCATAGGTACAGTGGTGCTTAATGCCAGGCATGTATGCACCAATCGATTTGCTCAACTCTACTGAGAATCTGTCGGTGAGCTAGATCTCCCAGGAGTTTGTAACCCTTTTATTTCTGAGGTCTTCTGGGTGGATTGATGACCACAGACCACATAGAAGGAGGGCTGAAAAAATAGTGACGAACTGCTTTCAGAATGAGCTCACCAATAGATCCTCAGTTAACTCATTTTGAATTATGGAGAAAAAAAAGTCATATAAATACCAAACGATCAAAAAATTTTAACAAAATCTAATTGTAAAGATGATTTCTTTGTCGTCCCCCCCCCCCCCCACACACACACACACGCACACACACCCCCCAAAAAAAAAGTATATATATATTTGGGCTGATCATGAAGTTACGTCACTCCCCTCCTTATGTCAAATCTTGTAAACCTATTGGGGAGGGAGAAATCTTGGAGACACATTAATCTTTGGAGAAACTGTGTGCACCAAACTGTAGATTTTTAATCAAAATTATTTACAGAGTAGCCTAATTTTTTTTTTCCTTTAAAGTTATCGTGTCGTTTTAGCCTAAGAGCAATACCAACATTAGCCACAAGGTGGCAGTATTTTTCTCAATTTTATTTATCATTATTATTATTTTATTTATTTTTTTTAGAGACTGTTCTTGCCCTTGATGTATTTAAGAAAGGCCTCATGTTTGCCAGCTCTGCCAAGGTACTACTATCCAAAAAATGTGTTAAAATATGAGCCGCTCCAGCAGGTGACCTCCATGTGCTTTGCTCAATTTGCACTTTCTTATAGGATCGAACAGTCAGGATCTGGAGGATGAATAAAGCCACCGGACGGGTGCATTGTGTCGCCATGGGCGGAGGTCACACCAATGGTGTGGGGGCAATCGCCTGCTCCAGGTAGGAAGGATGGATGAGCGGCTAACAAACTGCAGGCGCCGCTGATCTTAGTGCAGACAGCAGTGTTGCAGTTCATCCCTCCTAAGCCGCAGTAGACGTGGCATCATGGACAGACCAGTGTCGCCTTCAGCTTCTATCTTTCTATTAGATTGAAAAATTCCTTTATTGTGAGCGGAAGCCAAGATTTCACACTAAAGCGCTGGACGCTTCCTGAGACCGTGACAGAGTCCAAAGGCCAGACCCCTGAACTGGAGAGTCTGTACGCTAGCGTGACCGAGAAGGGGCATGAGAAGGTAAGATAGGGCTGAGATGATGCCCAAGTTATACCAGCTGTACATATATAATTATATAAAGGAGATGCCCATGTTATACCAGCTGTACATATATAATTATATACAGGAGATGCCCAGGTTATACCAGCTCTACATATATAATTATATACAGGATATACATAGGTTATAGCAGCTGTACATATATAATATTATACAGGAGATGCCCAGGTTATACCAGCTGTACATATATAATTATATACAGGATATACCTAGGTTATAGCGGCTGTACATGTATAATATTATACAGGAGATGCCCAGGTTATACCAGCTGTACGTATATAATTATACACAGGAGATACCCGGGTTATACTAGCTGTACATATATACTATAATAATAACAATCTTTATTTTTATATAGCGCTAACATATTCCGCAGCGCTTTACAGTTTGCACACATTATCATCACTGTCCCCGATGGGGCTCACAATCTAAATTCCCTATCAGACATCGCCACCATCATCATGGGTGACTTTAATATCCCTACGGACACACGCCAGCCATCAGCCTCAAAACTCCTGTCCATTACCTCATCCTTTGGACTTACTCAGTGGTCCTCCACAGCCACTCATACAGACGGACATACACTAGACCTCATCTTCACTCGCCTCTGTTCCCTATCTAATCTCACAACCTCTCCCTTCCCCTATCTGACCACTCACCTTCTCATCCTTGTCCTCCTCACCCGCCCCCCATGTCCAGCCACTAGCACATCCTCACAGAAACCTCGCACACCTAGACATTCACAGAAACGACAACCTCACATCAGCTATAGACTCAGTCGCTCCTCTCATGCATGGCAAAGTGAGACAAATCAAAAGGCATCCCTGGCACAACAATCTCACCAAAAACGTTCCACAAGCATCCAGAGTCGAGGAGCTGCATTGGAAGAAAACACGCCTGCCAGACGACTTCACTGCTTTCAAGCAAGCTATACTTGCCTTCAAATTAGCCCTCACCTCTGCTAAACAGACCTATTTCACAAACCTTGTATCTTCATTATCCTACAACCCAAAACAACTGCTCAGCACATTCAACTCTCCTCCGCCCACCACTGCCACCTCCAACTCCCCTCATCTCTGCCGAGGACTTTGCCACCTACTTCCAGAATAAGATCGACCAAACAAGGCAAACATTTATTGTTCTACTACCTCAACCGCTCCATATACCAGACCTCTGCCTTTCCCTATTAACCTCCCTCTCCAACATCACTGAAGGAGAGCTTAGTCACCTCCTTTCCAAGTCATATATCACCACCTGTGCACTTGACCCCATCTCTTCCCATCTGCTCCACAACCTCACGAACACGCTCATTCCAGCCCTAACCCATCTCTTCAACCTATCGCTATCTTCTGGTACCTTCCCCTCTGCCTTCAAAACATGCCACCGTCACACCCATCCGCAAAAAACTAACCTTCACCCAACTGCTCTGCTCAACTATCGCCCCATATAACTGCTCCCGTTTGCTTCCAAACTCCTTGAACAGCATGTCCATGCTCAACTTTCCTCCAACCTCTCATCTAACTCTCTCTTTGACAACCTCCAATCTGGCTTCCGCCCCCACCACTCCACCGAAACTGGCCTGACCAAAATTACTAATGATTTACAGCCAAAGCTAACAGACAGTTCTCCATCCTCCTCCTTCTCGACCTGTCTTCTGCCTTCGACACAGTCGACCACTGCCTACTGCTATAGATTATTTCTTCCCTAGGCACCAAAGACCTTTCCGTGTCCTGGATTGCCTTTCTGACCGCACATTTAGGGTTTCCAACTCCCACACTACCTCTTCATCCCGCCCTCTCTCTGTTGGAGACAGTCAAGGCTCTGTCCTGGGGCCCCTATTTTTTTCCATCTATACCCTTGGACTAGGACAACTCATAAATTCCCATGGCTTCCAGTACCACCTGTATCCGGATGACACTCATATCTAACACTCTGGCCCAGATGTCCCATCTCTGCTGCCCATAATTCCGGAGTATCCATCAGTCATATCCTCCTTCACCTCTCGCTTCCTAAAACTCAATGTAGACAAAACCGAACTCATCATCTTTTCTCCATCTCGCGTATCTCCCCTACCCGACCTATCTATTTTGTTAATGGCATCACACTCTCTCCCACACCTGAAATCCGCTGCCTCGGAGTAACTCTCAACTCTGCCCTGTCCTTCAAACCGCAAGTCCAAACTCTATGTATTGTGTACATTTTATATGATCCCCCTTTTCCTCCTCCAGGATATTAACAGCGTTGCGGTCTCTCCCAACGACAAGCTGATCGTCTCTGGGTCTCAAGATAAAACCGCCAAGCTCTGGTCGTCGACCGATCTCTCTCTTATGGGCGTCTTCAGGGGACACAAGCGAGGCGTGTGGTGCGTGCAGTTCTCACCTGTGGACCAAGTTGTAGGCACTTCATCTGCAGATGGAACCGTCAAAGTTTGGGGTCTTCATGACTTCAGCTGCTTAAAGGTGATGTCCTCCTCTATACAGAGTAGTACAACTGCCAGCATGAGTACAATATATTTTCATTATACTGTATGTTACCCTCCCTTCATTTCCCCTCCCGCAGACCTTTGAGGGTCACGACGCCTCTGTACTGAAGATGGTATTCGTGAGTCGTGGCACCCAGCTGTTGACAAGGTAATCGCTGAGCCGTCTCTCTGCTCGTGCTCCTCCTTCACCATATACTTAGATTTAAAGGGATTATTTCCATTTTCAGATGCGGATATTATCAGATTCTACTTGTTAAAATAAGCACATTTGTCATTTACCGCAGATTAGAATTTGCAGCCATTCTTGAGATATTAACACATTTTTTCTTTTTTGTTTACAGGTTGTTACCTAGGAGACCGACCACCGTTGCTGTCTAGCTTGTAAGCACTGTGCTCAAGCTGACCGGGATTAGGAGGTAGCAGCGTGGTCCAGCCAGTTTCAAAACGGTGCTTAAAAGCTCAATAGAAAAGCGCTGATGAGCATTGTGCATGTTCTGCTCTCTAGCAGCAGTGGTCGGTCTCCAAGGCAATGAGCTATAAACAAAAGAAAAGTGTTAATATTTCGAGAGTGGCTGAAAATTTTAACAAGCCGTAAATTGCAAAAGTGCTTGTATTTACGAGCTCTATCCGACCATTCCCATTTATAAAAATGTTGAATAACCCTTTAACCCTTCATTGTTCAGTGGCTCCGATGGTCTGCTGAAACTTTGGACCATTAAAACTAATGAGTGCGTTAAGACACTGGACGGTCATGAGGATAAAGTCTGGGGGCTTCATAGGAACCGACTGGACAGCGCTGTGGTGACTGGATCAGCAGATTCCAGCATTGTCCTGTGGAAGGTGAGCAGACATCTTACCCCTCACATAGCAAATCGTGTGACTTTCTAAGCCCCATCCTGCTGCACTATTGGAACACCCTTTAAGTGGACGTATAATCTAAATTACCATATTCCGCCCATTTAAAGTCTTTGCCTATGGCGGACTGAGCTCTCACGTGGTCACCCTTTTTTTCGTTTCTGTGCAGGACGTCACGGAGGTAGAGCTGGCAGAGGAGCAGGCAAAGCAGGAGAATGAAATCTTGCAGTGAGTCTTATAATAGTCCTGCTTATTATATGCCGGTCTCCTATTGGCCATGATCCTAATTACCTTGTGTTTTTTTTTCTTCCAAGACAACAGGAACTGTCGAATCTTCTACACGAGAAGAGATTCCTCAAGGCTTTGGGCCTAGCGATCTCCTTAGACCAGCCTCATACTGTTCTCAGAGTCATAAAAGGTGGGTAGCATAGTGCCAATTTTTAACCCTTTGAGTGATGAGGGTTCACCAGGGCTTAATGGCCCTAAACCCAAATTGTTTTGTATGGTTAAATGCGATTTTTGATCTCTCTTGTCAGCCACTTAAAAGTAGCTAATGGATGACGTGTTTCTCAATGTGTTGAGTAATTGAATTTCCATGGGATCAGACTCTCACCAGTCGCACATCCACCTGCAGTTTGGAGAATAGGCCAGCAATATATACTTCTGAAAGAACCCTTAAAGGAGACCTGTTATTTGCAATGAATGTGTGTGTGTGTATATATATATATATATATATATATATATATATATATATATATATATATATATATATATATATATTATAAAATTATATAGATATATATGTTATATTACCTGGTGTAAATGCCGCTGTTCTCCTGAATCCAGCGATGTTTTTCTTTTGTTCCTGCGTTTCTCCATTCCTGAGATATGACCCTTCACACCTGTATATAAATTCAGCATTTGTAGCCAAGTGGGCGTGGGCATCCTTAGAACCACTCCCAACTGAACTTCCAGATTAGAATTACATACAGGAAAGAGGGTGCCATATCTCAGGAAAGGAGAAGCGCAGGAAAAAAAACAAAAACATTGCCAGATTCAGGAGACAATCAGCATTTACACCAGGTAAAAAAAATACATCTTTATGGCAAGTGACAAGTCCCCTTTAAAGGGGTTTGTCTTTATTATAGGATATGAAATCACTTTTATGATCGGGGTCAGATTTCTGGGACCCTCACACATTAGAAAATTACGGAACATCGCTCTGATTCAGCACTGGGTTTGCTTGCACAATTTTGCCTTTAGCCACCCGTTTAAGCAAGGATTTATTGCTGGAGCTGTGCTAGAATTCCCCTGTACAATGGGGGACCACTGTGCCTTATTGTGCTGTGCCTACAGATATATAGGCACAGCACAATATATCTACTACTACTCAGCCTCCATGTATATCTGGTAAGATATCTCTTCAAACTGGCCACGTGAAACCTATTTGTGCACACTAGGTGATCATATTGGATCTATAATGTGGCGCAGTGATCTCCCAATGGGGAGATGGGGAACTAGCAGACACTGGTTACTTACATAGATGTGGCTATACTCTATATATACTGCTGTGTTACTTGACATCTTGTGGCTGGGTGCTTTTCCCGGGTTATTCTGTTTTTCTATCCTGTGGTGTCATTTTATTCTCTGTATTTTTGTACTATGTGATACATATGTTAACTAATAAAGACGTATTTTCATTATATTCACCTAGTTACTCATATTTTCTCTTTGCATGTATACCTATTGGAGTGGGTGTTTCAGGTGTTTTCCTGACTAGGGTGGCTACTTATAGCCCTAAACCCTATTTTTGACATAGTGATAATGTCACTGAGGTTTTTGCATTTAAAGATATATTTACATACATCGATACAGTTGATGCATGCCTTTTCTCCGTAATACACTGCTGATTTTAGGTGTGCTGGCCCTTTAAGAAACGGGAGCACAGTTCACTTTTGTGCTAAATTGTACTAGTAGTTTGAAGGGATAGGTTTGATCTGTTTTCATCTTCCATCCTATTTTCTGCCTTCAGCCATCTTGCAAGAACCACAAGGGAAGGACGACCTGGAGAAAAATATTCTGAGGCTGCGACAAGACCAGAAAGGTAATTGGGATAATTGCTGTAAATCGTATGTCTGAGGGACCCGTCTGGTTTTGGGGTCTCATAGCCATGTGTTCCCCGTACATTGGCCATGGATCACTGGGGCATCATGCTTTTGAGAACAGCGGGGCATTGATATCCTTTTTCTTTTAAAGAAATGCACATCTATGTTAAAGGGGTCCTCCGCTTTACCCTACTAGTTGGAAGCCTCCTGTTATGATCAGCTGATCATAAAGTATCTCTGTTCTAAAGCCCCCAGAGATCAGCAGTGATCTGTAGAGAGACCTGCTACTAAGTGTTCTGTTTCCCAGCAGCACTCCCGCAGCCCTGAAAAGTGTTGTCCTGCATTAGAAAATCGTCTGCTGTCTTCCCCCGAACAGCGCCACACCTGTCCACAGGTTGTGTCTGGAATTGCGGCTTAGTTCCATTAAAGTGATGTGGCCGAGCTGAAATACCACACACAACCTGAAGACAGGGGTGGAGCTGTTTGTAGATGTATCATACTATAAAGACCTTGTCTGCCCATCAGAGTCCATCCTGAGATACTGCAGCGTCTGGAACACCAACTCGCGCAACTGTCACGAAGCCCAATGTGTGCTGAGCATCCTGCTGCGGCACGAGACCCCCGAGGTCCTGCTGCAGTACAGCGGCATCAGGGGCAGCGTTGAGGCGCTCATACCCTACACAGGTGAGGACGGCGACCACTGACACGTTACAGGCAATGCCTCTTGCATGCTGTCATGACGTTGCTTGTTTTCTTCCAGAGCGCCACATGCAGAGGATGGGGAGGTTACTGCAGGCTTCCATGTTCGTGGACTTCATGTGGCAGCATATGAGACTGACCGATCTGCCAGGGGAAAAGAACAGCGTGCCCGTCCCTGTGCCCTGTCTTGCTCTTCCTTTGCAAGAAAATGGCAAGGCTTGAAGCCAGGATCATTCATCAGAGACTACAGTCATGTATGGAGTTACCAAAATCCTCCCCCCGGACCTGCTGGGGTCATATCCACCATCCTGGATGGCTTGTGGAGCAGTTACCAAAAAAACGCTTCATGCTCCAGTTTCTTTGGTTCAATGTAAATTTTTTTTTTTTTTAAAGGGCCTAAAACTTCTGCCTGCCCCCTCCTATGAACGTTTTTGGGGGGCACTTAATTTTGAATATTTAATACAGACATTTTATCTATTCCGATCTCTCATTTCTCAAGATCATCAAGTGACTAATGACTGCCAATATATTGCTGGAAACTAGAATAGTAGCACCATTTTTGTCAGCCGCCAGATGGAGCCATTTGTATACAGTTTTTCCATTAGGCTACATAATAAAACTGTATGCAGTGAACTCCCCCTAGTGGTGACTGCTGGCAGAAAGCAATATATATATATATATATATATATATATATATATATATATATATATATATATATATATATATATATACACACACAAATAGAATGTGAGTCCAAAAAAACTATATAGCGTTGTATATAAGTGGTATTTTATTATTATTATTTTTTTTTTTACTGTGGGTTTATCAAGTCAAGTTTAAAGGGTCTTAATATAACATACTAACATACTGGGCTAAGAAAAAGTAAATTTAGTTTTAATCCAAGTGAGGTCTAAGCTGATTACCTCTGGGGGCGCTGTTGCATAGAAGTCTGTAGAGAAATAAATTGCGCTTCCCAGTGGAGAAGAGTGGAAATGCAGATAACAGAAGCCGCTGAATTTCCCGCTGTGATGATACATAATGGAAATTTACAACTCTCAGTTTATATTCAAAATTGTATTTATTTCTCATTGATACAATGTAAGCTCAAAATATACCGATTTATCAGATAAAGATCATTGTGAATGTACGCGCTTAATGTTAAAGGGATTGTCCAGCACCTCTCTTTTCTGGACAAACCATTTAACTGAACTCCCAAAATAGATAAAAACATCTAATATCACCCTGGCCAAAACCCCTTTAAAGGTGACTTATCATATTGATCCTAGTGTCTGATCTGCATACATGCACTGAGCAGATTAATATATAGTTTTGTAGGACAAAACTCAGAAGTTCTACTTTATTCATTCAAATTCAAACTCATCCTTAGGAGTCCAGTGGGTGGTTCTACTTGTTGGGCCCGCCCACTGGACTCTTAAGCATAGAATGAACAAAGATTTAAGTTCAGTTTCCAGTTATACTAAATCCTATATAGATCTCCTTCGCGCCTCTCCACCAGTGTGAATCACAGAAATAATAAATATACAGAATAAATATAGATATTAAAAATATGAACCCCCCCAATGTTACGGTGTTTAGCCATACATGAGAGCGTCCCCCCTTTTCTTTAAAGCTGTCCTCGTCACAGAGGTACAACTGTTAATAATTTCATGCTGTTTGGGCCGTTGTGGGACCGGGGGGGTAATATCAAAGACAAGGTGAGAGTTTGGGGATCCGCTCGTTTCTTTAGGGCTGCTGGGATCACTTCCCACAGTCAGTGCGTCTAGACTTTTCTTCCTCGGTCGCGGTATGGGGGCTTCTTTGACGACTATTGCTGGTTGCTCAGAAGCAGCAGGTGGATCTCTGATCGCTCCGATCTTCCGAACCTTGGGCTTCTTTTCTGTTTCCGAGCTTGGGTCCACCACCCCAATTTTTCCCACCGGTGATAATCTCACAGGAGGTTGTTGAAATCCGTATTGAGTGTTCAGTGGGAAGCCGCTGATTGACCTGGATTTTCGTCGGTCCAGTTTATTTTCTGCATCATTAAGAACTGGACGATGGTCATATTCCCTCCATGATTCTTCTGCTCTGCTCACCTCCAAGGTGCTGGAGGCCTTGAAGAGGTTTCCCGTAGACGAGAAGACTCTTTCTTTCATCATGGACTCGAGCTGGTGACAATTTCGGTAGGGCTTCAAATACATCGCTGGGACATATCCGGATTTTCCATTGTACCTGTTCATAAATATGAGATAAGAGATCTATTATTACAAGTATATAGTGAAGTTATGCTGATACAGCAAGTGTTCATTTTCCCTGCAGCGCCCCCGCAGGGGAAGGGAGGTATTACCTGGCCTGTTCAAATAATATTTCTACCTTTTTTTTATCTAAATCTATATTAATGAGATATAGAATCCTTTGTGCGATGGATTTATTTCTAAAAAACAATTCTATTTTGGTACCTGATTAGCCACCATCCATTGTTTGACTTCTCCTTGACTTCTACTACAACCCCTCTGGAGATGGACAGTTCGTCACAGCTCATGGCTTCATAAGATGATGTTGAATAGTAACGGAGTCCTGGTTAAAATAAAAAAAAAAAAGTACAGGACGTTATATTTTATGGACTTCTTAACTCCATGGTTCTCCGTGAAAGGCTGGGCTTCACGGGCCTTTTTTTTAATGCTATATACTGAAGAATTACAGTATACAGTACAAACAATCACATGATCACAAGTTTAAGTCCCCTAGAGTAAACAATAAAATTAAAAAAAAATCTATAATATATATATTAAAATTAAATTTGAATCCCTCCAATTTTCTCCATCGAGAAATAAAAAACATTTGGCGTTGCTATGTCCGCACAAATCCATATCTATCTATCAAAAATAATAATAAAGTCAAAAATAAAATCTTAATGCCACAACTGCAGTGTCTCGGTCTCCTCACCTCTCCCAAAAATAATTGATAATGATATTTCATAACACAGCTGATTATTTTTTGCTTGCAGTACTTTCTCTGACCAGATGTTGTGCTCTTGAGTCGATTGAGTCCATGAAGAACACAGAAGAGTGGTACAATAGTCTCTAATCTGCCACCTAGTGGTGCAAACAATTCTTGCATTGTTTTGCTTTTTTTTTCTTTCTTTTTATATAGCAATGAAGTATCTAAGTTCCCACTATTTTTAAGCAGCGTACACCAGTAGAAAATACAACACTGGGTGTGTAGTTTACCTTCGTCATCTGATTCTGTTCCCGAATCTGACTCTTCTTTTTCCTCTACAGCTTTGAGGAATGGAGCTGGAAACCAGGCCACTCGTTTTTCTTCATTTTCCACCAGCCACCACCCTATAATGTAATGGGCGTTATTACGGCTTCCATGATGTAATTCCTAGAACTTACATCTATTGATAAACGGCTGGTGACGTCTCACCTGAGGTTTCCTTGATCAATACCCCCAGCTGCTCACTGCACTTGATTTTGAAGGGCCGGTTTTTGGTGTCCTTGGTTTCGTAGTCTTCGATACACACGTACATCTGGGATACAATAGGCTCGGAGGCTGGTGGTTGTGGTAGTAGTTTCGGCTGCTCTCTTTTCTGAGTTTCTCTTACTTCTGATGGCAATATCACTACACTGTAACCAGAAAGACAAACTATATTTTATTTCCAAGTCTTAGTACAGCAGCTTCTGTGTCTTAAAGGGGACCTGTCACCACCTTGCCTGAATATTCCATTTTTTGCATTTTTAAAATCCACCATATGGTCCCGGAGATATATACCATTTTATTTAGTCTTATTTTTTATGGTCTTTGCCAAAGGGGCGTGGCTCACGTGTTTTGTTTTTTCGTGGGGATGTGGCTTTAGGTTGCTCTGCATTAATATTAATATAGACCAAAAAAGTTAGCATAAAAAAATCCTATATCTCTGGAACGTTATGGTGGAATTAAAAACAAAAAACTCTGAAAACTAATGATAATAAAAGAAAATCTGGCCATTTTTGACTTGGTGATAGATCCCCTTTAAAGGGATTGAATATTATGTTTTATTTGAAGAAAACCCACGCAATATGGTAAAAATCAGTGATCGACGGCGATCACATAATCTCTTCGTAATAAAAAGCAAGTGTTACAATTCTCTACAGCGGCCACTACAGGAAAAAATAAGTATTGCAAAGTGTTTATTGAGATGGTCTGTCCATATAATGCATGGACGGGATAGGTCCTCCATAGTTAGATGCAACCTATAACTGCTGCGTTCCAGTTACTAGATGAGGGTCCTCAATAGGAGACTCCCTACTATGAATTTCTTTGTAGGTCATTTTAAAAAAAATTCTATTACAGTAGACAACATGTCCCCTTCTAACTTGTATAGTTCATTTTGTGATATAAAACATATTTGCCAGCAATTCTAATATTCCCAGGATCCGATGCACCATAATACAAAGGTCGGGGATTGAGCAAACTCCGCCCAAAAAAAAGTGGCCATTTTTGGGCAGCCCCCTAAAAACTGAGCCCATAAAATGTGAATCCTCACGCTGCGCACAGACCTGTTTTCGGGGAAGGTGGCGTTAAGATCGCTGTCTTTGGGTGTAAAGAACGTCGTCACCACGTTGCATTGTGAGATTTTGTTGTCCGTCTTCAGCAGCTCCTGCGAAAATCTCTCCAGTAATCTCAGCCGCTCTATGAAGCGACTGCTGCTCCTGTTTTTCCTGAAGATCGGCACGTCTATAGGGAAGAAGAGGAAATCGGCACGTGAGTCATCAGGGTGGCTGCTGTTAAAGGAAATGTCCACAATGCTATTAGTCATTTTATGGAATGGCTCGGCCACCTCTGGTGTCAGCACATTGCTATGGCGAACATTTATTACAGATAATTATCTGCCAATGGGACAAAAAATGTAAATACCATACATTCCGGATAGGATTTATTCCACATTTTAGGTGTTAATTTTTTTTTTTTTAAATGTAATAATCTTATTAATTTAGGGATCTGAATCCTATCCACAATTTATGGCTCGGTCACGTGAATAACTTCTGGATAGGATATTTCCACATTTTGACCCCTGACTGATAATGAACCCCCTAAATTTGACTGTGTTTATATGGCACCCCCTTGGCATTAATGGATCTCAGATATTGATGACGGGGTTCGTTACCTCTCAATTTCGGGATCATATTCTCCGATTTTCGAAGTAACCCGGATTCCAACGGGAATTTTTTTCTTAATTCTCGCTATGAACAAAGAATATGTAAAAAAACAAAAGATTCATTTCACTTTTTTACCGTGTTTATAGAAATGGCGCATAAATTATATCTTCATCGTGTAATGCATGTTATGGGGATTTTCACATGAGTGGCACAAGATAGCACAATTCTGGATTAGAATGTGTGCTGTTTGCTAAATTTGGTGGATTTTATCATCTCTCAAAGAGAGTAAAAGAGTAAAGAAGAGCAGTTTCCCACAGCAGCCAATCTGGTCGCGTCTTTCATTCTTCAAAGGCCCAGTGAAAAATAAAAGCTGACAGCTGATTGGTTGCTATGCTTGTCCCTTGCCTGTTCAGCATTCATCTTGAAATTAAAAAAAAATATATGACTAAAATTGGACACAGGTTACATGATACAGCTCGGATTTTAAAACAAGGCAACTGTAGTGCGATTCCGTGGCCTCCCCCCCCCCCTCCGTGACCAGGCCTCGCCTAATAGATACTCATTGAGCCAACGCGTCATTGGTTGCTATGTAAACGATGGCTTCTCGGACCACAACACGATGACAGAAATGTGACTTACGTGCATCTTCTTGAAGTCTTCAAACGTCCGGTAGATGACAATGTCGTTGTGGTCAGACCACAGAATTGAAAATATATTGCTCTGTTAAAGAAAAAAAAATTACCTAAAATTCACTTTTTTTGGGTGAGTTGGGGGGGACTGCAAATCCCAGCAAGGACTGAAGCAAGAAGCTAAATCTATACATAGCCGGCCATGTGTATTTGTCAGGATCACGTTGTTACTAGGGGTGTAACTTTAGGGGGTGCAGCGCACATGGGCCACAATGTGATTTGGCATTGAGGCCCAGAAAGGTCAGGGCTCCGAAGTCCTCCATCACCTTTAGTAAGATCGATTTCATGAGTTTGAACAAGAGGGAAGAGAGCTGTTGTCAGACTTCTCCCCTGAAAGCTCCATGATTTTTATCTTTCCTGGCACCATCTGTTGGAGGGGAGGCGGAAGGACCCCATACGCAACAGATGATTGGTCGGTCCTGCCGAAATCGTTAGGTTCAACCAACTTGCATCCAAAATGCTCGTGCTCCTATAGTCCGAGCCATGCATCCTGTAGGCATATGGCGACCTCAAGGATCAAGAAGGCAATCCTCATGATTTATAGTCTTTCTGCTTACAGTACGACCATATTTAAAGGGGTTGTTTAGTTTGGAAACCCATTTTCATACATTCTATTGATTTCATATTTGTGGGTTCATTGCTTGATACTTATTTCGTGGCCACAGTGGAGAGCGGTCTAAAGACTATCTCTCGCTCTGGAGGACCTCTCCTGTCCTACATTACACAGACAACCAATAGATTTCAATAGACACTGTGGGCCTAATTTTTCCTGTGGTGGCGCTGTAGGAAAATTAAGATTTCACATAGATTACAGCTGAATTTTGGGGTCCCGGTAGGGGCTCGTTATAGGACTCTTTTAGTAAGTAGACAAAACAGAGTACTCGTTTAAACAGTAGCCTTAGAGAGTTTTCAAGACATAACTACTGAGGCTAAAACAAGGTTAGTGAGGATAAAAATAATTAGAAATCAAGAAATACTCCATTATTCCTGACGAAGGCAAAGTGAAACCCTATGAAGAAGTTGCCCAATGGGTCATCAGCTGGAAAGAGGCCTTCCGGACACCTGGTGTCGTAACTTCTAGCTGGTGGGCCCCAATTATCACAGGTCTTTAATAGTCTTCTCATATAGTACAAAGGGACCTTATGTACCCCTACGGCCCAGTGTCTGAGTGCGACCGCCTCCCAATCACCCACTGTAAGGTCGCCCCTGCCGATACCAAATACCCCAATCAGAATAGTTGCATCTCTGGATCTATCAATACAACTTTGGCTATAAACATAAATGTCCAAATCATATTAAAATATTAATATGATTAATAAAGGTGGCAGCCAGCATTGCAATCATTACCAATACTCCTAGGCAGGTACATAGCCGGGGTACTGCCATGAGTGCAAAAAAGCTCAGAATTATTAAAAACATGGCTGTGTTCTTCCAAAAACAGCACCCCAGCAGGTTATATGTGGTATACAGCTCAGCACCATACACTTTAATAGATTTGAGGTGCAATACCAGGTACAACATGAGGACCAGTGTGGCGCTGTTTCTGTTATTGGCATTGCTATAGACTGCACTGCTACGAGAAGAACAAATGGCTGAAATACGCTACCTTCCACTTCCCATTCCGAAGAACGCCGACAGCTTTGACTTCCAACGGATGGCGCCCGGCCATGGTCTGAGGAGGCATCTTGTAATCAAGCCTAGGTTATGATTATTGACAGTGGTAGCCGCTCTTTATAATATTGTGCGGTGCCGGGCTATAATTATTCCACCAATCAGAAGTTACTGACTCAAGGAAGAAACATTCCTTGGAGGAAGTAAAAGACTCAACCTTCAGGCCGATGGGTAATTCCTTGTTTTCCTCATCATGTGATTTCTTAAAGCGCAGAGAAAACAATGTTAAAAAAAAGCCTGGTCTGATGTAAGAACAGGGGGAGACTTTGTCACTCGCCCTAAAGGTACGTTCACTCGTGTAATCGGCCCCATTCTCAGCCAGGAGAGTGGGACCATTTTTCTCACTTGTCATCCGTATACAATCCGTTTTTTTACTCCCTTTTACACGACCCTTTACAGTTTCCGATTTTACAGAATTGTAACTTGTCCGTATACAGCGGATACCGTACTGATGGTCCGTATACAGCGGATACCGTACTGATGGTCCGTATACAGCGGATACCGTACTGATGGTCCGTATACAGCGGATACCATACTGATGGTCCGTATACAGCGGATACCGTACTGATGGTCCGTATACAGCGGATACCGTACTGATGGTCCGTATACAGCGGATACCGTACTGATGGTCCGTATACAGCGGATACCGTACTGATGGTCCGTATACAGCGGATACCGTACTGATGGTCCGTATACAGCGGATACCGTACTGATGGTCCGTATACAGCAGATACCGTACTGATGGTCCGTATACAGCGGATACCGTACTGATGGTCCGTATACAGCGGATACCGTACTGATGGTCCGTATACAGCGGATACCGTACTGATGGTCCGTATACAGCGGATACCGTACTGATGGTCCGTATACAGCGGATACCGTACTGATGGTCCGTATACAGCGGATACCGTACTGATGGTCCGTATACAGCGGATACCGTACTGATGGTCCGTATACAGCGGATACCGTACTGATGGTCCGTATACAGCGGATACCGTACTGATGGTCCGTATACAGCGGATACCGTACTGATGGTCCGTATACAGCGGATACCATACTGATGGTCCGTATACAGCGGATACCGTACTGATGGTCCGTATACAGCGGATACCGTACTGATGGTCCGTATACAGCGGATACCGTACTGATGGTCCGTATACAGCGGATACCATACTGATGGTCCGTATACAGCGGATACCATACTGATGGTCCGTATACAGCGGATACCATACTGATGGTCCGTATACAGCGGATACCGTACTGATGGTCCGTATACAGCGGATACCGTACTGATGGTCCGTATACAGCGGATACCGTACTGATGGTCCGTATACAGCGGATACCGTACTGATGGTCCGTATACAGCGGATACCGTACTGATGGTCCGTATACAGCGGATACCGTACTGATGGTCCGTATACAGCGGATACCGTACTGATGGTCCATATACAGCGGATACCGTACTGATGGTCCGTATACAGCGGATACCGTACTGATGGTCCGTATACAGCGGATACCGTACTGATGGTCCGTATACAGCGGATACCGTACTGATGGTCCGTATACAGCGGATACCGTACTGATGGTCCGTATACAGCGGATACCATACTGATGGTCCGTATACAGCGGATACCACACTGATGGTCCGTATACAGCGGATACCATACTGATGGTCCGTATACAGCGGATACCGCACTGATGGTCCGTATACAGCGGATACCGTACTGATGGTCCGTATACAGCGGATACCATACTGATGGTCCGTATACAGCGGATACCGTACTGATGGTCCGTATACAGCGGATACCATACTGATGGTCCGTATACAGCGGATACCGCACTGATGGTCCATATACAGCGGATACCATACTGATGGTCCGTATACAACGGATACCGCACTGATTGTCCGTATACAGCGGACGCCGCACTGATGGTCCGTATACAGCGGATACCATACTGATGGTCCGTATACAGCGGATACTGCACTGATGGTCCGTATACAGCGGACACCGTACTGATGGTCCGTATACAGCGGACGCCGCACTGATGGTCCGTATACAGCGGATACCGAACTGATGGTCCGTATAGAGCGGACGCCGCACTGATGGTCCGTATACAGCGGATACCGTACTGATGGTCCGTATACAGCGGATACCGCACTGATGGTCCGTATACAGCGGATACCGTACTGATGGTCCGTATACAGCGGATAGCGTACTGATGGTCCGTATACAGCGGATACCGTACTGATGGTCCGTATACAGCGGATGCCGTACTGATGGTCCGTATACAGCGGACGTCGTACTGATGGTCCGTATACAGCGGACGCCGTACTGATGGTCCGTATACAGCGGACGCCGTACTGATGGTCCGTATACAGCGGACACCACACTGATGGTCCGTATACAGCGGACACCACACTGATGGTCCGTATACAGCGGACGCCGCACTGATGGTCCGTATACAGCGGATACCGCACTGATGGTCCGTATACAGCGGATACCATACTGATGGTCCGTATACAGCAGATACCATACTGATGGTCCGTATACAGCGGACGCCGTACTGATGGTCCGTATACAGCGGATACCGTACTGATGGTCCGTATACAGCGGATACCATACTGATGGTCCGTATACAGCGGACACCATACTGATGGTCCGTATACAGCGGACACCGTACTGATGGTCCGTATACAGCGGATACCGTACTGATGGTCCGTATACAGCGGATACCGTACTGATGGTCCGTATACAGCGGATACCATACTGATGGTCCGTATACAGCGGATACCATACTGATGGTCCGTATACAGCGGATACCATACTGATGGTCCGTATACAGCGGATACCATACTGATGGTCCGTATACAGCGGATACCATACTGATGGTCCGTATACAGCGGATGCCGCACTGATGGTCCGTATACAGCGGATACCGTACTGATGGTCCGTATACAGCGGATACCATACTGATGGTCCGTATACAGCGGATACCGCACTGATTGTCCGTATACAGCGGACGCCGCACTGATGGTCCGTATACAGCGGATACCGCACTGATGGTCCGTATACAGCGGATACCATACTGATGGTCCGTATACAGCGGATACTGCACTGATGGTCCGTATACAGCGGACACCGTACTGATGGTCCGTATACAGCGGATACCATACTGATGGTCCGTATACAGCGGATACCATACTGATGGTCCGTATACAGCGGATACCATACTGATTGTCAGTATACAGCGGACGCCGCACTGATGGTCCGTATACAGCGGATACCATACTGATGGTCCGTATACAGCGGATACCGCACTGATTGTCCGTATACAGCGGACGCCGCACTGATGGTCCGTATACAGCGGACACCGCACTGATGGTCCGTATACAGCGGATACCGCACTGATGGTCCGTATACAGCGGACACCGTACTGATGGTCCATATACAGCGGATACCGCACTGATTGTCCGTATACAGCGGACGCCGCACTGATGGTCCGTATACAGCGGATACCATACTGATGGTCCGTATACAGTGGATACTGCACTGATGGTCCGTATACAGCGGATACCATACTGATGGTCCGTATACAGCGGATACCATACTGATGGTCCGTATACAGCGGATACCGCACTGATTGTCCGTATACAGCGGACGCCGCACTGATGGTCCGTATACAGCGGATACCGCACTGATGGTCCGTATACAGCGGATACCGCACTGATGGTCCGTATACAGCGGATACCATACTGATGGTCCATATACAGCGGATACCATACTGATGGTCCGTATACAACGGATACCGCACTGATTGTCCGTATACAGCGGACGCCGCACTGATGGTCCGTATACAGCGGATACCATACTGATGGTCCGTATACAGCGGATACTGCACTGATGGTCCGTATACAGCGGACACCGTACTGATGGTCCGTATACAGCGGACGCCGCACTGATGGTCCGTATACAGCGGATACCGAACTGATGGTCCGTATACAGCGGATACCGTACTGATGGTCCGTATGCCGTGTGATTTTAATTTTGCACTCTCCGATTTCAAAGTTTCCGAATATGGCTGAGAAAAGTCTGCCGATCTGCGCTGTCTCATAGAATAACATTGGTCCGAGTGCAATCTGAAGTTTTTATCTGATTGCACTGGTCCAATTTATATGCGTGGATGAGCAAACCCTGATTCTAGCCCTGATGTCATATTATATGAATCTGGTTCAGGAAGGCTATGAACATATACTCTACTAAGGGTTTCCAAAGGGGTATCTTCATCTGGATGTTCATTACACAGCGCGCCCCCAGCTCTGGAGGACTCCACATATCCAAACATTCCACAGACAGTCAATTAACTTCTATGAGGACTGTGTAATACTTAATTTCTCCTGCGGGTGTGCTGCAAGGGAAATGAACAGTTGACAAAGTGATCCTCGGGTTATAGACAATTGCTGGCAGTCCCAGAATAGTGATAGTGTTATGGAAATACGTTTTCTTTCATCAGGGATGCCATGGCCGGTACTGGAAGTCTATCCCCCTACTAGATTGCTTTATTCAAAGGCAAATACTTCATTTTCATTATTTAGACTTCTCAGTGCAAGTGTATCTAGATCAAAGAGCCACCGACTTTCACTGTGCGACATTTGTGCTATATTGTCTCCCCCTTTCCAGGGGGTTCTAACTGTTTGTAGACCCCATAATGTAGATCCTATATATGATTCCCCATGTTTGGTTATAGGGTGCTTAGGTAATAAATGTCTGAAAACGATATATTGCCCCTTTAAAAGAATATATAACATGCAGGTATGGAAGTTCACATTCCGCTCATTGATGCTAAATTCTTTTTCACTTTTGTTAGTTTTCGGCATACGTCACGCCTTACATCTTTTGCATGGAAAAAAAAAGTTTTCAATCAGAAAATCGTGATTTATTCCAGATGCGATTACTATTTTGTCCCGTGGGGGCTACTAAATTTCCTGTTACATGGCTTCCTATCCATTAATCTGGGTTTAGTAAGTAAAAGATCTATTGTTGTCGCGTGCTGTAGCATTCTCCTGTGCATTGTTATTACATGTTTGAGTATTCCTGTATTTATTTATTTTACTCACTTATATAGCGCCATTAATTCCACAGCGCTTTACAGACATTATTGGCTGCATCATCAGCGTTATGTTAGAATCGGAATGATTATTTGTGGAATGGTTGTTTTAGATTCATTTTGTGTCTTTGATCCATCTTCCAATAGTTTCTCTTTTGAAATTTCCAGTCTCCTTTAGTGTTTTGTTTTTTTTTGCTTTTTTAGATTTTTTTTAAATAATTTTCAAGTTTTCTATATTATACCCCCTGTTTACAAATTTTGTTGCCATTTTATCCGCCTCAGTTTTTTATGCAAATTTAATGACTACAAAACTGAGGCGGATTTAATGGTCTCAAAATTTAACACTTATATTTTTTAAAAAGAGTCAGAAGCTCAGCTATTGAGTTGTTAGGCGCTCACTTACAGATTCTCAGTTAACCCATTCTGCAGCCAGAAATATGCAATATAGAGTCTATAGAAGGCAAACAGTGCATATTTTTTAATTAAACTGAATTACAAAAGTATTTTAATTTACCATATATATATATATATATTATAATGTAACACATGCTTACAATGAGGTTGGGGATTTGCATATCGAGTCTTCAACTCCCTGTTCCTGCTGTGGCCAATTTTTCTCTCCCTCTTCCAAGGGCCACAACTTTTTCTCTTTGCATCTGCATGGCTGAGTGAGGACTTATTTTTGCAGGACAAATTGTACTTGTGAATCGCCTTTCATTTTACCATGTAATGGACAAAAAGTTCTAAGTGGGGTGAAATGGTGACAAAAAAATAAATAAATACTTGCAATTCCTTCATTAATCTTTGGATTTTTATCATGTTCGTTGTGCAATAAAAATGACCCGGCAACATGATTTTTAAGATCAGAACGATTACGGTGATGCCAAACTTTTATAGTTTTATTTATTTTATTTTTTTTTTTTTTCAGTGGTGAAAAAAATACAGATATTTATAGAAGAAAAAATCTGTCTTGTGTCGCCATTATCTGAGACTCGTAAGTGTTCTATTTATCAGTTGTAGGACCAGGGAGAAGTGCTTAGTTTCTGCGGTCTGAGCAACCATTGTCTTTGGTACTATTTTAGAGAATGCTTTGGAGAAAAATTAAAAATCCATAAGACATCTCCAGAGAAGGGAGGTATGCCCCTCACACTGAACATATAGGATTAGACCTAGGAACAGAGGGGCTAATTGAAACAAGGGAAATGAGAAAGAGAGCTGACACCTCCAGCTCCATTGAAGCAGCAGCCCCCTGCAGTGCACAGATCATTAAACAGGGGATGCTCTGGGAACCACATGTCAAGTTTGGGATTTGTTTACACAGAGGAGGAAAACTGCCTTTGCCGGGAAAGGGTTTCTTTTGATCAAATAATCTGTCGAGAGACCAGCAGGTGCCTGTGTACAGATATGAATTTTGGGGTTTGCATCGATCTGATATTTATGGGAGAGATATTTTCAGAGTTGTAGCGAAGGGATGAACAGAACACATTCTCTTACATCACTGGAAGCCTTTCCAACTTAATAACGGTCCAAGGGATGGTGCTATCCATGTCATATTTCATGTCTATATAAAGATAAAATTGCGACAATGAGCATGATGACAATATTTCCTACCTGGAATCTCCAGGGGTGAAGATATCGTGTAAGTTGGGGATCGCGTAAAATTCTAAGAGACCCAGCACGTCCCTCATGCCACATAAGATGTTTTGATCTCTTTGTATTGCATGTTTTTGGGAAGGGATAAGGTTTATTTATTGCTATTGTAATTGCATAAGATTTTATCTGTGCAACATAATTCCAGAGAATAAGAGCAAAAACAACCTCCAAGTATTCCTGCTATGAATCAATGGTCATCAGAAGGAACTGAGGGCACAGCCAAAATATATGATTCTTAATGGCCGACATGTCCAAGTTGCACCCAAAAAAGTTATACATTTGTCAAAATGCTAGACAAGACTGAGTGACGTGAGAAAGCAGCAGCAATGTGTGGCAGACACACAGGACCCTACCGACGGCGAGCAATCTCTGTGAAGAAGTTAGAGCCTCTATTTGTTTATTCTTGCAGCTCTGCCCTAGATCACCAGGGATATAGACATGCAGGGGAGGGGATTTAGACACTTTTGGGTGCATTTATTTTTTTTACGGAAATGTATGTATTTATTGCCAAAATTCATTTTTGCAAATGGATTTTATTAAAAATGTTGCATTTTTTGGCTTTTAAAGACTCTTTGTTTTCCTGAATACTCCACTATGATGTGCTCTGTAGCCATAAATCAGCTGAGAGGAGCTCAGGAAGCGACAGATAAAAGAGTTAGAAACTCAACTATTGGGCTGTTCGAATGAGCTCACTGACAGATTCCCACTTAACCCAATTTTGCAGACAGAACTAGTCAGAAGCTATAGAAGGCAAACGGTGACATTTGTTTCATGAAACCCAATTACAAACATTATTTATAGCCAAAAATACGCATATTTTGGCAAGAAAATAAAAAATGTCCCCAAAAGTGGAAAAATCCCTTTAAGATAATTTCATCGGGATCCCTAGCGTAATATTGGTGGAAACTGCCAAATTATTGCAGGTAGAAAAATGGATCCAAGATTTTCTGTCTGATCCTCTAATTTCCCCCTTTCCCGACCACCACTCCTAGACGTTTCTGGCAGCCTTTATCGTGCACCGCAGCAACATGGAAGTTCAATGGGTTGTATTCAGATTACAAAACAAAAAAAAATGGATCCACCCCTGTATTTCCAGATACTGACAGCTAGGCTGGAGCAGGTGGAATAATATAGGTCATATGTGGCGACTTGTAATATCCCCGTCATGTGCGCACATCTATAATTAGCACGTGAATCATGCAGATTAAATATACCTGCAAAATATATATCGAACTTCCTCAATCCCTTGGCATAAAACATCTCGCTGCTGACATAATATCATCCGTTATACAGTGTATGTGAGAAATAACGAGGACACAATAAACTCTCCAAATTCCTTACTTAGGAGGAAATAGCAAAGTAATTATAATATCATTTTATTATTCATCAGCGTACGAAGAGCAGCAGTTTGTGCTCCAGAGCATCTCTTCCTGCCGCAAATTAGGATAAGAAACCATAGTCAGCTACTTCCAGGAATTAAGAAAGAATCTTCAAGAATCCAAGAAGCTCAAAAAAGTCACGGACTCTTGGAGAACCTTAACCACATTCGCCAGCACGTCTGCACCATTTATGGTGTGAATCCATGCAAGTCATATTTTATCGACTATTGACCTGCACTTTGATACTGATGGCAATCCGTAGGATATGTCATCAATGTCTAATCACACCCAACACTTAATATGGCAACTCAACCTGGCTAGTTTCCCATACAAGTGGGGCTGCTATATCGGCTGCATGCAGAAATATGTAGTGTAAAATTGAAAAAAAAAAAAACGATATCCCCTAAAGTAAAATTTAAAAAAATAAATAAATAAAACATAGTAATTAAGAAGAAAGAAAAATATATATTTATGCCGCCGTTGAGCCAAAAGTTCCAGTTCTCAAGAAATATAACTAAATTGATCATGTTACATACAGGTGCTTCTCACAAAATTAGAATATCATTAAAAAGTGAATTTATTTCAGTTTTTGACACAAAAAGTGACTCTCCTATATTCTATAGAGTCATTACACACAGAGTGATCTATGTCACGGGTTTATTTCTGTTAATGTTGATGATTATGGCTTACAGCCAATGAAAACCCGAAAGTCATTATCTCAGTAAATTAGAATACTTTATAACACCAGCTTGAAAAATGATTGTAAAATCCTAAATGTTGTCCTCCTGAAATGTATGATCAGTAAATGCACTCAGTACTTGGTCGGGGCTCCTTTGACATCAGTTACTGCATCAATGGCATGGAGGCGATCAGCCTGTGGCACTGCTGAGAGGTTATGGAAGCCCAGGTTGTGTCTTTTTCAGGCGGATTCTGCTGTAAGCAGTAAAAAAGGAAATAATGCAAAGCACTATAATAATGACTCGCTGTGCATATGTGCCATCTTTTGTAATTTCTTTTAAACGCTTCAGGCTTTCAAAGCAGGAAGTAGTTAAAAGACGTTCGTTCTTTTGGTGACTTTTTAAGTTTAAATTACAAAACAAAACATTGCCGGTGTCGGAGCCGCTACAAAGAGGATGGAAGAAACGTCAATGAAAATGCTTCAGGAAATAGATCACAGGCATTGTCCTAAAGCTTCTTTCCCTTTCAAAAATTTGGTGGGTTTGTAGAAAAGATGTCCTGTGACTATACCCCAAGAAGCGGTAGAAACTTGCTGTGGTTTGAGGAGGTTGTCCTTGAAAAAACAAATCCACCAGACCACGGGAAAATCACAATGGATACAATGATGTATTGTTTCCTCATTCCATAACATGAATCTGAAAGTTGCAAGAGCTCATTATGATAAAAATGAGAGAAGAGGCTGGAGGGAATCTGTCCTCCTTACACATGTTCTTTAAGACAAGTCACCACGTTGTAATCCATGTATCCAGGACACAGCAGACATGGAGCTACCCTAGATATGCAGCGAAACCTCAGAGAAAAACTCACTAAACGTTACGTAAGTGGTGGCTCTACAGAGAGGTGTTATGGTACTTGTGGTTTTCAGGATTTATTAAATATGGTTGTGCCATTATCCCAATAAATGGTTATCCAGGACAATTTATTTTTACTATAGGCCAAAGATCTAACAGGCAGATAGTTGTTACCCACCTGCCTGTTGTGCCTGGCGCCGATCTCTGCCGGCACATAGGGGTCACAGATCGCCGCTGACGTAAGGTCGACAGAACAGCTGCTTCTCTTCTGCTCTACAAAACCTACAAAAGACAAAATGAAAAAAACCCTGCTATAATTAAGTAAAAAGCAAAAGTGCATTTAAATCATACAGAGTTCTTAGTAATACTGTATTTGATCAAACATAGCATAAAAGCCGTCCCACCATCGACAAGGTGACTCTGTGGTCGGGGCGGTCCTACACTGTCTAGTATTAAAAACCTTATCATGTGTCAATGTTGACATCTGTGTGAATAAGGGCAGACAAGGACCGGGTCCCAACCACTGGACACCAGTCAGGGGAAGCCTTTAAATACAATTCCCAGCTCAGGAGAGGGAGGCCACACCCCAGCTTGCACAGAATGCAAAAATACAAAGAAAAAACACATTCTGTGCAAGCTGGGGTGTGGCCTCCCTCTCCTGAGCTGGGAATTGTATTTAAAGGCTTCCCCTGACTGGTGTCCAGTGGTTGGGACCCGGTCCTTGTCTGCCCTTATTCACACAGATGTCAACATTGACACATGATAAGGTTTTTAATACTAGACAGTGTAGGACCGCCCCGACCACAGAGTCACCTTGTCGATGGTGGGACGGCTTTTATGCTATGTTTGATCAAATACAGTATTACTAAGAACTCTGTATGATTTAAATGCACTTTTGCTTTTTACTTATTTAATTACAGCAGGGTTTTTTCATTTTGTCTTTTGTAGGTTTTGTATGCTTTTTGGCCATGTGAACATGCAATCATATGCTGCATGTGTACCAACTCAAACCAAGCTCAATTTTTGTGTTTTCTCTTCTGCTCTGTTGACGGGGTGTGACTCTCGAAATTTATTTTATTAATATTTATTTTACTCATTTATATAGCGCCATTAATTCCACAGCGCTTTACAGACATTATTGGCACTGTCCCAGATGGGGCTCACAATCTAAATTCCCTATCAGTATGTCTTTGGAATGTGGGAGGAATCCGAAGAAACCCACGCAAACATGGAATCATGCTGATTGAAAGCTGGCTCCCTGCTGCCTAACTGTGGGGAGCCAGCTGTCAATCAGCATAATGTTGGCTTTCATGCCCTGTCGACAGGGCAGCCTGGAAGAAGAAGAGCTGCTCTGTTGACGTGGAGCAGCTGAATTGTCAGCAGGAGCTGGGTAGAACAGGTGGGTAATTGCCTCTGCTGGCAACTACCTGCCTGTTGATATTAAGCACATAGCAAAAAAAAAAGTCCTAGACAACCACTTTTAATAGACTTGTCACTTTCCCTAAATATCTAATTTGTTTGACCTGGTGTAATTGCCGCGTTTCTCCTGAATACTTCTTACTGGGCTGTTTGCTGTAGTTTTGATAAAATCATAGTTTTATCAGAAGGAGATTCTAACTGGAGGACTAGTAAAACTGCTGTTATTTAGTCCTCCATATACATTTGCTATGTATAACACTACCTCCATCATTGATTGACAGCTTTCTACCTATGCACAGTGTACACAGAAAGTAGCCAATTAGTGGTGTGAGCGGGGTTATACGTGGCTCAGCATTCCGAGCTCTGCTAGATCTGCAGCAGAGAAAACTGTGATTTTAACAAAACTGCAGCAAACAGCCTTGTAAGTGATACATCACTGGAATCGGGGTCTTTGCCACTTCATCATGCTGTTCTCAGAAGGGAGAGCAAAAAATTGGATTCCCTTTAAACGGGCCCCTAGTGCTGGTTAATGCTTCCCTTATGCATACCTTATAAAAAATAATAACAATATTAATTAATAAAAAAAGTATACCTAACACATCAAGTATGTGTATTGTAAAATAGTTGCAAGTGAAAAATCCACCAGCAGGTGATGCAGCAGAGGTGAAGTCACCCTACACCTGCCAGGCGGCATGCACCTAAGCCGTCTGCGGGGAAATCAGCCTTGTTACAGCTAATATGAAACTATCCTTGAAGGATGTGGAGTCAGATACCAGATTGTCACCTGCTTCTCGGAAATGCTCCTGACAAACAAAATCTCTTACGTCTGAGGGTGGAGGATTATTTGCTTGAGATTTACAGTACTGTGCACATATTTTAGGCAGAAAAGTAAAAAAAAAAATTGCTGCAAAGTAAGAAGCTTTCACAAATAGAAGTGTTAATAGTTTATTTTGTAACAACTGACAAAATGAAAAGTGAATGAGCAAAAAAAGAAATCTGAATTCCATCAATATTTAGTAAGCGTGCTTTGTCTTCAAAACAGCATCAATTCTTCTGAGTACGCGTGCACATAATCAAGGATTATGTAGGATTATAGTCAAAGGTGTGAGTAACCAATTCTACAAACAGGCAATAATGATCATCAATTTCATATACAGAAACAGTTGTGTAGGAGGCTAACAGTTGGGTGAAGAATAGCCAAACTGTGCTACTAAGGCAATAGTGAGCATAGAAACAAGACACAAGGTAGTTATACTGCATCAGGATCAGCCAAACTCTGCCACAAAGGTTGTGGAAGACAGTTTCATGTCACATGTTATTCACCATGGCAATGCTGAGCACAGCAACAAGACACAAGGTAGTTACACTGCATCAGGAAGGTGTCTCCCAGGCAAAGATTGTAAAGCAGACTGGGGCTTCAAGATCTACTGTTCAGGCTCTTTTGTAGAAGCACCAACAGACGGGCAAAACTGAGGCTGTTGATGCAGAGATCCAAGGAAACTTAGCGCAGCAGATCACAGACACATCATTCTTACGTTCTGTGGAAATCGGAAGATGTCCAGCAGAGCTATCAACTCAGAACTTCACAAAAGTCTGGCAAGAGCTGGTCTTCATGGAATGATTGCTGCCTAAACCACAAACTTTCTACATGAAAAAAAGATGGAGTGACTCAACTATACACAAATATGTATTAACTAGTGTGCATAAAAATGGCAGCAGGTGCTCTGGACTGATGAGTCAAAGTGTGAAATATTTGGCTGAAGTAGAAGACAGGTTGTCTATTGAAGGGCTGGAGAGCAGCACAATAATGAGGCTCTGCAGGGAATAGAGAAGCATGGTGGAGGTTCCTTGCAAGTTTTTTTTATTTATTTATAGTTCTTACCATGGGTTAATCCACTCCCCTGTAGAGCAGCTATCTTGGTTGTGCTGGTACATCTAGACTGGATCTCTTGCATTGTAGGTCTTTCTGGCACAAGTGGGGCTGTGGTGTCAGTATCATCTAAAGAAATTGATGTCTTTGGTGACAGATGTTCCACAAAACCAGAATCTTTCCGCTGTTTTTCCTCCATATGGTCTTCCATCTCCATATTATCTTTCCAGTCATGGATGGAGACCACTGTCTGGATGGATCTTGGCTTCTCAGTTATAGAAGATGAAACACCTTCCTTGGCGTCTTGCACCTCCCAGTCCACGTATACATTTCTTTTTCTTCTTGACTTGACAAATGACTGGTCAGAAGGATCTGATAAGTCTTCAAGATCGTTTAGTGATATTGATTGCATCCTTACTAGTTTACCCTTATGGCCCCCATCCTCATTATTAATATATTGGGGGTTGGCACCTGTGTCTAGACTGCTCACGACCTCTGAGAGATTGGGAGAAGACCCTGATACTTTATTATGTAGGGTCACTTGTAGCTTCTGGTGTGGGTTTTGATAAGGCTTGAGGCACATGGATGGGGCATACCCAAATCTTCCATTGTAACTAAAATAGGAAGAAACCAAGAAAGAAGGAGACTATTATGAACTTACAGTATATGATGTCATTTCAGACTTCCAGACAATCTGACTTCTCCATTTACTTGGTTCCAACAGCTTTCTTTTCTATGCTTTTCTACATTATTGTAGATTCTCTACCAGCCCTGACTGCAGGAACTTACAGAGGTAGCAACTAGATGAAGAATGGATAGTCCTTGGATTTTAATCCCATATTTAGCCACATGCCAACTGCTCTAGCATCTATCTGTCAGCCAGGTTGTCTGGTATTAGAACTCAACCTCATTTAAGTTAGTTTGAGGCACATCTCATGGTCAAAATTGGGAGACTAGGGTTTATGGGATTAGAAGAATATGGCTACTTTCTCCACTCTACTCCATAGGTTGTGTCTGGCATTTACTTGAATGGGGCTAATACCATTTAGATCCAATCTGCAAGACTGTGCTCACTTGGCAAGAAAGGGGCCATGTTTTTTTTCTAATTTTGTACAAGCCCTTTAAGTGTACTCTCCCCTTCCCATTGGCTGGAAAGAAAATAAAATAATAACCCTCTTACCAAATAAGCCACCATCCAATTTCAGATTTCTCAATCACCTCTACCACAACCCCAACCGTAAGGGACATTTCATCTGTTTTCTGAGCCTTGTAGCCTTTCTCTGCGTAGTAATACGTTCCTGGAAAAAAGGAAATCTGATCAGTTCCATTACTGAAAAAAAAAGGATTTCTATTAACGAGGCTCCAGGGAGGATGAAACGTTTTAGGAAACTATAGATAGAACAGAAAAACCTCTTCACTCAAGAGACCCAAGAGCTTGAAAACAAACCTTTCGCTGACCAAGATTGAGAAAATAACCTATTTACTGGTTTAGACCACATTAAATGCAGAAATTAACATATTCACTGCCCTAGACCACCGGGATGCAGACAAAATTCGATGTACTGGTTTAAACCTCTAGAGATATAGACCATGGAGGAGAATCGTTCAGTGATTCTCTCGATGATGGGCGTTTTGGAGCAGATGTTCCTTTTTCAAACAAACTTTCCTGATTCATGAAGAATGTCACACTTCTTAATGAAGCAGGCGAGCTGTGTATCGGCGTGCGACACTATGTGCACCTCACCAGAAATCTTACTCCATCTCCTGCTGGAGTACGATGTGTAGCATAGTGAATGCCGCCACTCGTCATGAATTTTACGAGCTGCGGCTATTATGCCCCTGTGCCTCTCCAGCTTCACCAACTTTGTCGAAGCAGTTGTGAGAATGAAATGAACATGCCGAAAGTCAAATTTTTTGCGCAACCTCACGGTTGCACAAACAAGTGCGACTTTTCAAAGCTTTTTCTTTTTTTTTACGCCAGAAATCAAGTGAAAAAGCTTTGATGAATTGCCACCAGTATTACTGTCCTAGATTAGGATGCTCTGCAATAATAATTACATGGATACTGTGAGGCCTCGAGTATCTGTCTGATGTAGAATCTGTAGTATCTGTCTGAGGAGCGCCGAGGAGATGGCTGCTCTGGCATGAGGCTCCTGAGTTTTTTTAGTTTTTTACCCCGTTTAATTGTTAATTCTCCCTTTGGAGCACTCACCATTGCGTAGCTACAGGATTCGGCAGAGCTGGGAGTAGTGTGGAGACTGCGATCAGCTGGGACCGGTGTCTTTCTGTCCTCGTGGAGCTCCGTGCCTGGTTTCAGCTGGGGGAGAGTGAAGCTGCTGGCTGCCTGCCAACTTTCCTACAACTTGTACCCATTTCCAGAATGCAGATGATCCCGGGATAGGAAAGCTGGTGGAGTGTGCGGTGCTGGAGATGTTCTGGAGATCTTGTGGTCCAGGTGGAGCTGAAGGGGTGAGCTGGGCAGGTTTGGACTGACTGTTGGCATGTCCCCTGATGTCCCTGTCTTGTTGCACCCATGCCCTCCCCCCCAGCAGTGCTGGGAGCACCCTTTATGGAAAGTTGTACATTTAACTTTGCTAAGCTGTGACTGTTCAGTCTTTATAGCTACAAGCTGAGTGTAATCATGGCCACTGCACTCTGTAAACCTACTCTTATGATTTCAAGGGACGATTTATTATTCTGGAATCATCCGAAATTTCTCATGGACTCCCCTTCTTGGAGCATGATTGCTAATTCAACAATTGAGCACATAAAATCCATTACTTCTGTGAAACCTGTGGAGGTGTACTGCAAGAGAGGCAGGAGAGGAGGCGTCCTGGCACGCCTTCGGAGGAGAGGGTTCAGAACAGCTCTTCCTTCACTCCACTTGGCTAATGTCCGTTCCTTATCTAACAAAATGGAGGAACTGAACTTACTTTGTAACATGAGATCTGATATGGCCAATTCAGCTGCTCTTTGTTTTATTGAGACCTGGTTGAATGAGACCATCCCTGATTGTAGTCTGGATCTACCTGGTTTTGTTATCTACAGAGCTGACCGTGATTGTGTAGCTTCAGGTAAACAAAGGGGGGGTGGGGTATGTCTCTACATCAACACTAGCTGGTGCTGTTATGTTAACATTCTGGGAAAAGGTTGCTCTCCAGATCTAGAGTACCTTGCACTCAATTGTAGACCATTTTACTCTCCAAGAGAGTTTTCATCTATGGTTCTGGTTGCAGAATATATTCCCCCCCAAGCATCTGTTAAAGCTGCTATTGGTGAATTAGCATGCAAAATATCAGAATGGGAGAAAGGATCTCCAGAAGCATTTGTGATCGTAATGGGGGACTTTAACCAAGGAAAACTCAACCTGGATCTCCCCAAATTTACTCAACATATAAACTGCTTCACGAGAGAGAACAATACGCTTGATCACTGCTATACAGTCATAAAAGGGGCCTACAGGGCAGTGAGGAGAGCAGCAGTGGGCTTTTCAGATCATTGTCTAATTCATTTAATTCCAGCCTACAGGCAAAGGTTGAAAACATCCAAACCTACAGTTTATACAAAGAAGACATGGTCTGAGGAGGCAAAATTGCAACTACAAGCATGCTTTGAATGCACGGACTGGGAGGTATTCCAGGAAACATGCTCGGGTCTGGATGAATGGGTTGATGCAGTGTCCTCATATATCCGTTTTTGTGAAGACACGTTTATTCCTTCCAAATCTGTCCACTTTCGGGGAAACAACAAGCCGTGGTTTACAAATAAAGTCAGGTTGATCCGTAAGAGAAAAGAGGAGGCTTATAAAGCAGGCGATATTACTGAATTCAAGAAACTTAGGAACTCGCTATCTAAAGAGATCAAGTTAGCCAAACATGAGTATGCAAAGATTCTGGAGGAAAGGTTCTCATCAAAAGATAATAGATCTGCATGGAGAGGATTAAGAGAGGTCACCAATTATAAAAGCCACCCCACTATAGTGAACCCCAGCAGAAGTCTGGCAGCAGAGTTAAATGAATTCTACTGCAGATTTGAGGCAAGCTCTACACACAGTGGCTATTCATCTCTAAGCTCCTCAGTCTGTTCATATAAAGATCATTCATTGTGCAACACACAAGTAGTGATCTCCGAGGCAGAGGTGATACGCATCCTGAAGGGACTTAAGGTCAAAAAGGCACCTGGCCCTGATGGTGTATCTGCAATGTGTCTGAAAGTATGTGCTTCCCAGCTTGCCCCTATACTGACAAATATATACAATGTGTCACTGAAAGAGTGCGTTGTACCTCAGTGTTGGAAAAATTCCACAATTATCCCTGTCCCCAAGAAAGTGGGATCCTCTGAGTTGAACGACTATAGACCAGTAGCACTCACATCTGTAGCTATGAAAGTCTTCGAAAGAATTATGATGTCCCACCTGATAAAATTCACGCAGAAGCTATGGGACCCGCTTCAGTTTGCCTATAAGGAGAATTGTTCGGCAAACGACACTGTCAATCTGGCACTGAAGTACATTTTGGATCATACAGATGAACTGCACTCATATGTCCGGATTCTTTTCATGGACTTTAGCTCAGCGTTCAATACCATTGATCCGAATTTACTTCATAAGAAAATGGTAGCTCTTGGAGTCCCTCTTAACTTATGCTTGTGGATTTATAACTTCCTGACAGCCAGGATACAGAGTGTAAAAGTTGGACCATTCACTTCGGACACCTTGGTCACAAACATCGGGGCACCTCAGGGGTGTGTTTTGTCCCCGTTACTGTTTTCTCTCTATACGAATGATTGCATCTCTTCAGCAGACTCAGTAAAAATCTTGAAATTTGCCGATGATATGACACTGATTGGTCTCATCAGGGGAAATGCTGAAGACTTGTATCGGAGTGAGGTGGAAAGAATATGTGACTGGTGTAAAGCCAATAATTTTGTACTCAACACTAAAAAAACTGCTGAGATGGTTGTGGATTTTAGGAAAGATCAACATGAGATACTTCCAATCTACATCCATGACGAAGTGGTTCTTAGGGTCACAGAGACCAAATTCCTTGGTGTTATCATCTCTCATGATCTTAAATGGGGGAAAAACGTGGATGCTGTTATAAGAAAAGCACAACAGAGGATGTTCTTCCTGCGTCAGCTGAAAAGATATGGTTTGTCTAAGAATCTGCTGATCTTATTCTTTAATGCTGTCATCAGATCTGTGATTTGTTCCTCTCTGATAGTCTGGTATGGGGGAGCCACTGCGCATGACAAACTCCGCTTACAAAGGACTTTCAGAACAGCAGAGAGAATTATAGCTTCCCCCCTGCCTAAAATCCAGGATCTTTATGATAAGAGTATTCGATCCCACGCATTGAAAATTTCATCCGATCCCTCTCACCCGGGACACTCCTCATTCCAACTACTCCCTTCAGGACGTCGCTTCAGAGTCCCCAAATGCAGCACCAACCGCCATATGAACAGCTTCTATCCACTCTCTGTTCAACAATTAAATCGTCATGTGTAGACTATATACTGTATCTGTCTTGTTAGATGTTACTTGTTGTATCTGTTGTTATATATTATGTTGCCTCTTTGCCACAAAGAATTCCTTGTATATATGTAATAAGTACTTGGCGATAATAAATTTGATTTGATTTGATTTGATTTTGTTTTGATGTATGGCAAATTGAAAGGGTGATTTAAGTTAGTATTTCTATCATTTCTGCATCACCTGGCTTATAGATATCAGTGCTCCTGTCCCTTTGGCTGGCCATACACATTAGATGGCTGTTGGTCGAACTATGTTTCGGCTGATCATTCAGCCATATCAGCTGACACTCCCATACACAGGAGGCTGTGTGTTCCTGTGTTCTGTATGAGAAAGCTACCGGCAAACACGTCGGCCGCTAATCTTAGGTAGAACAATTTGACCGGTAGTCTGAAATCGGACATGCACAATCAATATCTCTCCAGACCATGAGTTGACCGTAGCCTTCATTAGAGAGACGGCCAAACCCCTCGATATCAGCTGGCTCAGCTGACATTAGTTTAATGTGCATGAGGACCTTAACCATAGCCAAAAATGCACACGCTCCCCATCCATAGTAGATAGCTGTTGGCCAAATGATGGTTTGACTAATCATTTAGCCAACTGCTATCTCTCCCAATTCCCCCCTACAGGAACATTTTGCTTTGCTCAACGCTCCTGTGTTATCTATGAAAGATTCTGCCAGACATCCCAGATGCTTCTCTCCACCAACGTCATCTGCCAGTGCGCCATCAACAGATTGGAGAACATTACTCTAATTTGTATTGGAGCATTTAGAGGAAACAGTGGTCACAAGCCTCTGTTGAACGATTCTGTAAGATTTTTCTGAATACTTTAATGGAATTGTCACAGTTGTAGCTATGAAGGTTGTCTTCTTCACCAACCTTTCCTGAATGATGTCCTCTTTGACTTTGTATCATCTAAAGAATCTGACTTTTTCAGATAAGGAGCCGGAAACCAGGACACTTGTTTCTCTTCATTCTCCACCAGCCACCAGCCTAGAAGAAAGAAACAGATACCTAATTTTTAGATTTATTGGGTGGTGACTCTTTTCTTAGCACAAATTAAATCAAGAACCTACCAGAAGGATCTCTTATCAGGACATCAATGCATTGATTCTTCTGGACCTTGAAAGGTCTGTTCTTTGTATCTTTGGTCTCAAAGTTATCAACGCAGATGTAGGATTCAGATATAATTGGCTGTGTGGTGGTGAGTTGTGTTGACCTGGGTGGACATGCTACCGCTTTTTGATTTTGGTCATTGTCTGATGGCATTATCACAACACTGAAATTAGAAGATAATCACAATTTAGGTACTTTTCATACTAAGAAAACTAAAGATGAATATTCAAGGATGTTTCCATGATTGTTGGTGATAGTGATATGTCTGTCCATGACCTCTAGATAGGACATTTACTATACTGACCTGTTTTCAGGAAAGGATGGAGTGAGGTCCTGTTTCTTAGGAGTGAAAAATTCAATAACTTCTTCACACTGGGAGATCTTGGAGTCAGTTTGAAGAAGTTCCTTGGAATAAATTTCTAAAAGTCGGAGTCTGTCCAAGCATCGATTAGTAAATTTACTGCGGAACAACAACGGGGCATCTGTAAGAGTAAAAAAATGACATTATGCAATACAATGACTGCCCATGTGACTGGAAATGGTCAGGTGGAAAACCTGAATCTCAACTGTTGTAAAGCACACCAAGATTGTAATGTATGCATTACTCTTTCATAGATACAGATACAGTATATGCTTTCATATTACTTTTAAAGAAATACAACTTTTAGAGGATGGAGACCTGATCCAACTAAGGTGTTGTGAGTTCATCTGTTCATTCACCTTTTGTGTCCGAGGATCTCCCTCTTCTGGTGAAGGAAGGTAGTGAGGCTGATTTGGATGAAAGAAACCAAACACCTGATCAGGTGGATTGTGACTGGGTAACAGGAACTTCAGACTGGATATAAGGCAGCCGACGCACTTCTGAGTGGCTGGTGATTTCTCTGCTGGATTCTTGGAGACCAGTCTGATTCCTGCTTCCCAAAGATAAGTTTTTGCTCTGCTATTGAACTTATTAGTTTTGGTTTTGTTTACCTTGTTTTTTGAGTTCAGCCATCCCCGGCTGGGGGTGTGCTGGATTCTTATTCCTTGATCAGTGTTCTCTTTTGCTCTGCTTTCAGAATATTCTGAGTGCTGATATAGGGTTTGAAGTCTAGTGACTTCAGGGTCCTTTTTGCTTATCAGTTGTGTTGGTAATATTTTTAGCAGGGTTTTCTCGGTTTGCAGACAGCAGCTTTTCTGTCCTGTCCTTTTTAGTTAGCTTGGGCCCCATCGTTTGCTCAACCTATCTTTCTATCTGTGTTAGTGTTTTCATCTTGCTTCACCGTCATTATATGTTGGGGGCTGCCTATTGCTTTGGGGTCTGCTCTGGGGCAGTCAGTTTTTCCCTTTCCTCTCTTTAGGCTTATTTAGATCTCCGGCTGTGACGAGGTGTCTAGGATCACCGTAGGAACACTCCACGGCTACTGCTAGTTGTGTGATAGGATTAGGGGTCTGCAATCCGCTACTTTCCAATCTCTCTGATTTTCTGGGCTGAGCTTGTGTTTTGTTTTTTCCTCCTCGGTGACTCAATCATAACAGAATCACCAGCCATACCGCAGATTCTAAGGTACTCAAAAGCAGGATTGAATTGTTAAAAAAAAAATGTGTCAGAATTTTTTTTTTTTATGTGTATATTTTTTCCTCTTTTTCTCTGAGGCCGTAGGAGGAATATTTTTTTTTCTGATGGAGTTTAAGCAATTGTCTGATCGTGTGGAGCAGCTTGCTGCTGAAGTGCGAGGAATTTCCGCCTATCTTGCTCATTCACACGCTGCTGAACCAAAAATCCCCACTCCTGATGTGTTTTTTGGGGATCGGTCTAAATTTTTAAATTTTAAGAATAATTGTAAATTATTTCTTGCCTTGAAGCCTAACTCATCGGGGAACTCTGCGCAGCAGGTTAAAATTGTCATCTCCTTGCTTGCGCGGCGATCCCCAGGATTGGGCGTTTTCTTTAGTACCAGATGATCTTATTCTAACAAATGTGGATGCATTTTTTCAGGCCTTGGGGTTGTTGTATGATGAGCCTAATGCGATTGATCAAGCTGAAAAGACCCTGTTGGCATTGAGCCAGGGTCAAGATTCTGCAGAACTGTACTGTCAAAAATTCCAAAAGTGGGCGGTCCTCACCACTTGGAATGATGGTGCCTTGGCAGCTCTCTTTCGGAAGGGTTTGTCAGAAACCGTAAAAGATACTATGGTGGGATTTCCTGTTCCCTCTGGTCTTGACGATTCTATGTCATTAGCCATTCAGGTTGATCGGCGTTTACGTGAACGTAAAATTACACGGGAAATGTTGCCACCTGTTGAACAAATGTCTGAACCTATGCAATGTGATAGAGTTTTGTCTAGGGCGCAACGTCAGGAGTTTAGAAGGCGTAATAAGCTGTGTTTTTTTCCGTGGAGATGCCTCGCATATTATTTCTGTCTGCCCTAAACGAGAGAAACGTTTTGCACACACATTTGCTGTAGGTGGTGTACAACCTAAGTTTCTTCTGGCAATTACTCTGATCTACTCCCTGTCCACATTTTCCTCTAAAGCCTTTGTGGATTCAGGAGCGGCCATGAACCTAATGGATTTGGATTTTGCTAAACGTTGTGGTTTCCCTATGACACCCCTGCGGATGCCTATTCCTTTGAGGGGTATTGATGCTACTCCGTTGGCGAAGAATAAACCTCAGTTTTGGACCCAGGTGGTAATGCGGTTCCCCCCAGACCATCAAGAAAATTGCAGATTTTTGGTGTTGCATAATTTGCATGATACCATCGTTCTGGGGTTTCCCTGGTTGCAAATCCATAATCCAGTTTTGGATTGGAAATCTGTGTCTGTGGTGAGTTGGGGTTGTCAGTGTGCTCTTAGTGACACTCCTGTTTTCTCCACCTCTCCCCAGTCGCATGAGGTTCCTGACTATTTGGCTGATTTTTATGATGTTTTAGTGAGAGTAAGTCTGCGTCTTTGCCTCCTCATAGGAGATATGACTGTGCAATTGAGCTGAGTCTGGGGTGTAAATTTCCCAAGGGTCGACTTTTTAATTTATCTGTACCCGAACATGAGGCTATGCATTCTTATATTAAGGAGTCGTTGGAGAAGGGTCTTATTAGACCATCCTCTTCACCCTTGGGTGCTGGGGTTTTTTTTGTGGCTAAGAAGGATGGTTCATTAAGGCCCTGTATTGACTATCGCTCCCTTAACAAAATTACTGTTAAATATCAGTATCTGTTACCCCTGATTTCTGACCTATTTTCTAGAGTTGAAGGTGCTTGCTGGTTTACCAAGCTTGACCTCAGGGGGGCGTATAATCTTATTCGCATTAAGCATGGGGATGAATGGAAGACCGCGTTTAATACTCCGGAGGGACATTTTGAGTACCTGGTGATGCCTTTTGGGCTCACTAATGCCCCTTCTGTCTTCCAGTGCTTCATGAATGATATTTTCCGGGACTTTGTGGATAAGTTTCTGATCATCTATTTGGATGATATTTTGATCTTTTCCAGGGATTGGGACTCTCATGTGGAACATGTTCGGACTGTGTTCCGGATTTTGAGGGAAAACTCCCTGTATGTTAAGGGATCGAAATGTCTTTTTGGTGTACAGAGGATTTCATTTTTGGGATTTATTTTGTCTCCGTCAACTATTGAAATGGACCCGGCCAAGGTACAGGCCATTTATGATTAGGTTCAGCCCACTTCTTTGAAGGCTCTCCAGAAGTTTTTGGGTTTTGCTAATTTTTATCGTATGTTTATAGCCAATTTTTCTGTTATTGCCAAACTATTGACTGATTTGACTAAGAAGGGTTCTGATTTGCTGAATTGGTCTCCAGAGGCTGTTTCTTCTTTTCAGGAGCTGAAGCGGAGGTTCACTTCTCCGGTTTTGCGACAACCCGATGTCTCACTTCCATTTCAGGTGGAGGTGGATGCTTCAGAGACTGGTGCAGGAGCTGTTTTGTCCCAAAAGGATCCTGTGACATCTAAAATGAACCCCTGTGCCTTTTTTTCCCAAAAGTTCTCTCCTTCGGAACGCAACTATGATGTGGGGAATCGAGAACTGTTGGCCATGAAGTGGACATTTGAGGAGTGGAGACATTGGTTGGAGGGAGCTAGACATCAAGTTGTGGTCCTCACTGACCACAGGAATTTGATCTACCTTGAGTCGGCTAAACGCTTGAATCCGAGACAGGCCAGGTGGGCCTTGTTTTTCACACGTTTTGATTTTGTGGTCTCCTTTCTTCCGGGCACTAAGAACGTTAAGGCTGATGCCCTCTCTAGGAGTTTTTTTGGCTGATTCTCCTATTGTGACCAAGCCTGCTACCATCTTAGGTTTGGGGGTGGTTCTTTCTGCCATCTCGCCCGATTTGAGACGTGCTCTGGAGAAGTTTCAGGAGGATAAGCCTGAGCGTTGTCCCAGTGGTAGGTTGTATGTTCCTGTCCAGTGGAGGAGGAAAGTGATGCCTGAGGTTCATTGCTCCGCGTTGGCTGGTCATCCAGGTATTTTTGGTACTAGAGATTTGGTGAGTCGGTCTTTTTGGTGGCCTGCCTTGTCTCGTGATGTCAGAAATTTTGTGCAGTCCTGTGGGACTTGCTCCCGATCTAAGCCTTGTTCTCGTTCTAGTGGGTTGTTGATGCCCTTGCCGGTGCCCAGGAGGCCATGGACCCATATTTCAATGGATTTTATTTCTGATCTGCCTGTCTCTCAGAGGATGACTGTTATCTCGGTGATTTGTGATAGATTCTCTAAGATGGTCCATCTTGTACCACTCCCTAAGTTGCCATCTTCCTCAGAGTTGGTGCCCTTGTTTTTGCAACAGGTGGTTCGCTTGCACGGGATTCCTGAGAACATTGTATCGGACAGAGGAGTTCAGTTTGTCTCTAGATTCTCAAGGACCTTTTGTTCCAAGTTGGGAATTCAGTTGTCCTTCTCCTCTGCATTTCACCCTCAGACCAATGGGCAGACGGAGAGAACAAACCAGACTTTGGAGGCTTATTTGAGATGTTTTATATCTGCTGATCAGGATGATTGGGTCTCATTTTTACCCTTGGCCGAATTTGCTTTAAATAATAGAGCTAGTTCTGCCACTTTGATGTCACCCTTTTTCTGTAACTTTGGGTTCCATCCTCGATTTTCTTCAGGGCAGGTGGAGTCTTCTGCCTGTCCAGGGGTTGACACTGTTGTGGAAAGAATGCAGCAGATTTGGGACCAAGTGGTGGATAAGTTGTCTCTTTCCCAGGAAAAGGCCCAGCGGTTTTGTAACCGGCATAGGACCATTGGTCCCCGGTTTAAGGTGGGTGATATGGTCTGGTTGTCATCAAAGAATATCTCTATGAAAGTGGCTTCTCCAAAGTTTAAACCTAGATTTATTGGACCTTACAAGATTTTGGAGATTATTAATCCGGTCTCTTTTCGGTTGGCTCTTCCTGTCACATTTAAGATTCATAATGTGTTTCATAAGTCCTTGTTGAAGAGGTTTGTTGAACCAGTGGTTCCTATGGCGACACCTCCTGACCCTGTGTTGGTTGAAGGTAACATGGAATATGAGGTAGAGAAGATACTGGATTCCCGTCTGGCTAGACGGAGACTCCAGTATTTGGTTAAGTGGAAGGGTTATGGTCAGGAGGATAATTCCTGGGTCTCTGCCTCTGATATTCATGCCGAAAGATTGGTGCGTGCTTTTCATCGGGCTCATCCTGATCAGCCTGGTGGCTTGGATGAGGGTTCGGTGACCCCTCCTCAAGGGGGAGGTACTGTTGTGAGTTCATCTGTTCATTCACCTTTTGTGTCCGAGGATCTCCCTGTTCTGGTGAAGGAAGGTAGTGAGGCTGATTTGGATGAAAGAAACCAAACACCTGATCAGGTGGATTGTGACTGGGTAACAGGAACTTCAGACTGGATATAAGGCAGCCGACGCACTTCTGAGTGGCTGGTGATTTCTCTGCTTGATTCTTGGAGACCAGTCTGATTCCTGCTTCCCAAAGATAAGTTTTTGCTCTGCTATTGAACTTATTAGTTTTGGTTTTGTTTACCTTGTTTTTTGAGTTCAGCCATCCCCGGCTGGGGGTGTGCTGGATTCTTATTCCTTGATCAGTGTTCTCTTTTGCTCTGCTTTCAGAATATTCTGAGTGCTGATATAGGGTTTGAAGTCTAGTGACTTCAGGGTCCTTTTTGCTTATCAGTTGTGTTGGTAATATTTTTAGCAGGGTTTTCTCGGATTGCAGACAGCAGCTTTTCTGTCCTGTCCTTTTTAGTTAGCTTGGGCCCCATCGTTTGCTCAACCTATCTTTCTATCTGTGTAAGTGTTTTCATCTTGCTTCACCGTCATTATATGTTGGGGGCTGCCTATTGCTTTGGGGTCTGCTCTGGGGCAGTCAGTTTTTCCCTTTCCTCTCTTTAGGCTTATTTAGATCTCCAGCTGTGACAAGGTGTCTAGGATCACCGTAGGAACACTCCACGGCTACTGCTAGTTGTGTGATAGGATTAGGGGTCTGCAATCCGCTAGTTTCCAACCTCTCTGATTTTCTGGGCTGAGCTTGTGTTTTATTTTTTCCTCCTCGGTGACTCAATCATAACATAAGGCCATAAAAAGCAAGTGTGCTAGTGTTAACTAATTCCAAGTAACAGTGTGCTAATGTCAATCAACCTCAAGTAATAGAGTTCCAATGTTGGCCAATTTAAAATATTAATATGCCAGTGTTGACCAACATCAAGCAATAGTGTGTTGATATTGATTAACCTCAAGAATTGGTGTTCCAGTGTTGACCAGTACAAGAATAGGCATGTAATTGTTGGCCATCTCCAGGATTTAGTGTGTCAATTTTGACCAGTATTAATGTGCGGATGTGACCAACCTCAAGAAATAGTGAGCCAGTGCTGATTATCTCCAAGTATTGAAGTATTAATATTAACCATTGTCAAGTATTAGTCAGACAATGATGACTAATTTCAAGTGTTAGTGTGCCAACACTGACCAAACTAAAGTATTGGACTTCCAATATGGATAATCCACAAGTATTGGAATGGTAATGTTGACCAATCTCAAATGCAGCACGGTGGCTCAGTGGTTAGCGCTGCAGCCTTGCAGAGCTGGAGTCCTGGGTTCAAATCCCACCAAGGACAACATCCGCAAGGAGTTTGTATGTTCTCCCCGTGTTTGCGTTCCACATTCCAAAGACAGGGAATTTGTGAGCCCCATCGGGGACAGTGATGATAATGTGTGCAAACTGTAAAGGGCTGCGGAATATGTTAGCGCTATATAAAAATAAAGATTATTAATAAAAATTATTGAAATCGATTGTTCCAAGGATTGGAGGGCCATGTTTGACCAGTTCCAAGTATTATTGTGCCAATGGTGACCAACCTCAAATATTGGCGCAGCGATGTTGACTAATTAAAAGTAATAGTGTGTCAATGTTAACCAATCTCAAGTAATAAAGTGTCAATGCTGACCATCTCCAAATATTGGAAAACTCATTTTGACAGAACTCAAATACATAAGTGTCAAAATTTACTTGTTCCATATATTAGCGTTCCAATGTGGACCGCTCTCAAGTATTGTTGATCAATTCCAACTATAATTATGACCAACCCTATGTATTTGAATGCCAGTACTGACCAGTTAGAAGTATTAGTGTTCCATGTTTGTACGACTCTATAGCGTCTAGTGTGGCCCCGATCCACAAAATATTTTCATAACCCATGGTTGATTCTAGATCCATATTATTATGTTCCGTTGTTATGCCAGTCCTTGAAGTGCTAGTGGCCCAATATTCTGGAACCTCTACTGTACTGACATTCATAGAATGTCAATTACTTAGTGCTTTAGTTTTGATTGTTTTAAAACTTCCAGAATTTATTTTGTTGCTATAGAAGGGTGTGACTCTATATAAAAACCACTTCCAATAAAATGTCGCACGTTTTATAACTTTACCATATCAGTTGTGGGATGAACAGACAGACCCTGTCTATATATTTCTAATGTGAGCAATAAACTGCATCGTAAGGTCTTGTTCAAAGATCTTATCAGCAGATTGGCTCTTATAAGTACATTCTGCATATAAAACAGTCACTATAAAATATTTCCTGTTCCTTGTGAATTGAAAGCCTATCATTTACTTAATAGAAGAAAATTTTCATTGTTATACGAACTCCGTGTAAAATAACAAAAAGTCGCTCTCCCATTGTTCCGCTAACTTGTTCAACCTGAAAGGAAAATGAAGTTCTTTACTCATTCATTTGGTATCTGTTCAGGGGCAAAAGAGTTCTTTAACACCTTCACGATAAGGATTTTTTTATTTTTCACCCTATTCTCCAGGTTTGTACTGTATGATTACGGTGATGTCAAACTTGTATAGATTGTTTTTTATTTAATAAAAAAAAATCAGAAGTTGAAAAAAACACATTCTGGTTCATAGTGCCATTTTCTGAGACCCCCATAATGTTTTTATTTTTCTGTCTACTGAGCTGTGAGGGCTGACGTTTTCCTTGGTACCACTTTGGTGTACATAGGAGGTTGCTTTGTATTGTATATGTTTAGGGCAATGGTGTTTTGATTTTCTTTTCTCTTGTTGAAGTTTTCCGTATGAGTTTATTTGTTTACAGATTCAGTGATTTTAAATTTCTAATGAGAGAATGGGAGGGATGATTCAAATTTTTACATTTTTTAAATATATATTTAAAACTTTTGTTTGTTTGTTTTTACTACCTTTTGGGGACTTGAACTGGTGATCGCCTGATCATTATTTACTGCAATATATCAATATTAAAGTATATTGGGAAATTCTCTTATGAAAACAGAAAACCATGCTGTCAGCAATGGTGGCCTTCAACAGATCTAAGAGTGGAATGCTAATTCATTGGTGTTCTGCAATTGAGTCGCAGGTAGGGGGGGGCGATACGAGCCAGCGTGCGATTGTACTGGCAACTCCTCCATTTAAATGCCACTGTCAGATATTGACAGCATCGCATAAATGGTTAACAGCAGGGCACAGAGATCAGCTCAGCTTGCTGCTATTAGAGACATATATCTGCCATATATGGTGTATTTATTTAAGCATTATGCCAGGGCTTGTAGTTCCTTAAGGAAGCTCTCCCATCAAAGTTTTTGTCCTGTTGCAATCATATTATATAGCAGTGTACTTACAATTGCTCATTTTGCCTTTCTACCCAGTTCATTCCTCTCCTTTCTCTGCTCTATGTAGAAATAGGAAGTCTCTTGTCCCTGCATTTATCATCCCCCTCTTCTACTCCTGACCCAGCCGCTCCGCTCCTCCCCCTGCAGGGACTTGTGACTCATGCAGGGAAAATTGACCCCTGTTTCTACACAGAGCTTAGAAGAATGTAGCTAGTCAGATTTTAATCACATGATGAAAAGAGAAGAATTAGCTGGGTAGAAAGGCAAAATGAGCAATTGGTAGGTACAGAGAGCTGACTAATATGATCATTTGTGTGTGTTTGTGGGGGTTAAAGTCACTTATCTACTGTATTTCTTTTCTCTTGGGTTATTTGTTAATGTTTTTTTTTTTACCCCAAATTCTTCCAAATGGTCCATGATTCATGAAAAAAAAAAAAAAAAACTTTCTTTTTGTCTTTAACTGGTTTTGGGATTATATAAACCCAGAATGTCATACATTTCGCTGAAACTTTGCAAAAATATCAGCTGTAGATAAACTCACTCCAGTGAAGAAGGCTGGATGACATTTGCATAAAAATGTGACTTTTTAAAAAGTTGCATTGATGAATCGGCTGCAAAAATCTGGAAACCCCAAAGCTTTCTTGACGATGATGAACATAAAAAAAGAAAAAAAAAAAAACAACAACAGGAAAGCACATATAAAACAGACTTTAAAAAATTTAAATTAGAATAAGGCGCAAATGAAAAACAGGCAAAAATAGCCAAAAATAAATAAACAGCTAAATGTGATGTTAGCATTATCCCATTCATCACCGTCCTATATAATTTCACGGATCACTTGCGTCTCAGATGTCCTCTGCATGGAGTAAATGCCTCACTTACCCCTGAGTATGGGAAGAATTCTCTCTGATTTGCTCACCACGCCGGCCTCCAGGGGAAACTTCCTCGTAAGTGATTTCTAGATGATCAAAGTAGATGATGAGGGTTATACTTACTATAGTCAGTAATTACTGGGGGGCCACAAGAGTATTCTTCTGAGATCACTGTGGCTGTTACTGATGACAGTCTGATGCTGTTTTTATTAAGGCAATGTGGCTGTCATAAACTCTTATTATGGGGACCCTGCTTATTATTAGGGTATGCTCACACAATCAGTATTTGCAGTAGTTTTACTGTGTTGGCAGGAAAAATTCTGTGTACTATATGTGCATCTTTGATACATTTTTCCTTTACACATTTTAATGGGTGCGAAATGTTGCAAAGATATAAAAGAGTTGACATGCGGCAAATTAGCTTCAAATCTGCACGGAAAAGATAAGTAGCATCAGCAAGATATTCCGAAATCTCATTCCCTTTGCTGGTACTGGTAAACGCTGTTTTTTCCCCGCAACACATAAAAAATGCAACGTCTTAAGAGCCTTTTACACAAAGCGAGATCGCTAAAGTGTCACCGATTCTGTGACGCAGCAGCGATATCGCTAGGGATCTCGCTTTGTGTGACACATACATGCGACCGCCCCCCCCCCACTGGATATCGCTGATCGCGCTCCAATGTCCCGGGCCATTTTTTCATCGTTGGCATCCCACTGGCGCCGACTAGTGAGGCATGGACGCAGGCGGAAGTCGTCATCATCGCTGCGGTGTGACAGGTAAGAGCGACCACCGACAGATGTCTTAAAGCTGCTGTGTCGCTGGTGTATCTGCCTGTTAGGCAGCTCACTAGCGACCATTTAGAGATGCACCAGCGATCCTGACCAGGACGTATCGCTGTCGGGATCGCTGGTGCATCGCTAAATGTAACGGGACCCTTACCGTAGCTTTAGGACTGTATTTATTATTATGGGGCACCGTGGCTGTTATTATGGACTGTGTACTTATTATTATGGGGCACTGTGGCTGTTATTATGGGACTGTGTACTTATTATTATGGGGCCCTGTGGCTGTTATTATGGGACTGTGTACTTATTATTATGGGGCACCGTGGCTGTTATTATGGTCTGTGTACTTATTATTATGAGGCACCGTGGCTGTTATTATGGACTGTGTACTTATTATTATGAGGCACCGTGGCTGTTATTATGGACTGTGTACTTATTATTATGGGGCACCGTGGCTGTTATTATGGACTGTGTACTTATTATGGGGCACCGTGGCTGTTATTATGGTCTGTGTACTTATTATTATGGGACCCTGTGGCTTTTATTATGGGACTGTGTACTTATTATGGGGCACTGTGGCTGTTATTATGGGACTGTGTACTTATTATTATGGGGCACCGTGGCTGTTATTATGGACTGTGTACTTATTATGGGGCACCGTGGCTGTTATTATGGACTGTGTACTTATTATTATGGGGCACCGTGGCTGTTATTATGGTCTGTGTACTTATTATTATGAGGCACCGTGGCTGTTATTATGGACTGTGTACTTATTATGGGGCACCGTGGCTGTTATTATGGGACTGTGTACTTATTATTATGAGGCACCGTGGCTGTTATTATGGTCTGTGTACTTATTATTATGAGGCACCGTGGCTGTTATTATGGACTGTGTACTTATTATGGGGCACCGTGGCTGTTATTATGGACTGTGTACTTATTATTATGAGGCACCGTGGCTGTTATTATGGACTGTGTACTTATTATTATGAGGCACCGTGGCTGTTATTATGGACTGTGTACTTATTATGGGGCACCGTGGCTGTTATTATGGACTGTGTACTTATTATTATGGGACCCTGTGGCTTTTATTATGGGACTGTGTACTTATTATGGGGCACTGTGGCTGTTATTATGGGACTGTGTACTTATTATTATGGGGCACCGTGGCTGTTATTATGGACTGTGTACTTATTATGGGGCACCGTGGCTGTTATTATGGACTGTGTACTTATTATTATGGGGCACCGTGGCTGTTATTATGGTCTGTGTACTTATTATTATGAGGCACCGTGGCTGTTATTATGGACTGTGTACTTATTATGGGGCACCGTGGCTGTTATTATGGGACTGTGTACTTATTATTATGGGACCCTGTGGCTTTTATTATGGGACTGTGTACTTATTATGAGGCACCGTGGCTGTTATTATGGACTGTGTACTTATTATTATGGGACCCTGTGGCTTTTATTATGGGACTGTGTACTTATTATGGGGCACTGTGGCTGTTATTATGGGACTGTGTACTTATTATTATGGGGCACCGTGGCTGTTATTATGGACTGTGTACTTATTATGGGGCACCGTGGCTGTTATTATGGACTGTGTACTTATTATTATGGGACCCTGTGGCTGTTATTATGGGACTGTGTACTTATTATTATGAGGCACCGTGGCTGTTATTATGGGACTGTGTACTTATTATTATGGGACCCTGTGGCTGTTATTATGGGACTGTGTACTTATTATTATGGGGCACCGTGGCTGTTATTATGGGACTGTGTACTTATTATTATGGGACCCTGTGGCTTTTATTATGGGACTGTGTACTTATTATGAGGCACCGTGGCTGTTATTATGGACTGTGTACTTATTATTATGGGACCCTGTGGCTTTTATTATGGGACTGTGTACTTATTATGGGGCACCGTGGCTGTTATTATGGGACTGTGTACTTATTATTATGGGACCCTGTGGCTTTTATTATGGGACTGTGTACTTATTATGAGGCACCGTGGCTGTTATTATGGACTGTGTACTTATTATTATGGGACCCTGTGGCTTTTATTATGGGACTGTGTACTTATTATAGGGCACTGTGGCTGTTATTATGGGACTGTGTACTTATTATTATGGGGCACCGTGGCTGTTATTATGGACTGTGTACTTACTATGGGGCACCGTGGCTGTTATTATGGACTGTGTACTTATTATTATGGGACCCTGTGGCTGTTATTATGGGACTGTGTACTTATTATTATGGGGCACTGTGGCTGTTATTATGGACTGTGTACTTATTATTATGAGGCACCGTGGCTGTTATTATGGGACTGTGTACTTATTATTATGAGGCACCGTGGCTGTTATTATGGACTGTGTACTTATTATGGGGCACCGTGGCTGTTATTATGGACTGTGTACTTATTATGGGGCACCGTGGCTGTTATTATGGGACTGTGTACTTATTATGGGGCACCGTGGCTGTTATTATGGACTGTGTACTTATTATTATGGGGCACTGTGGCTGTTATTATGGGACTGTGTACTTATTATGGGGCACCGTGGCTGTTATTATGGACTGTGTACTTATTATTATGGGGCACCATGGCTGTTATTATGGGACTGTGTACTTATTATGGGGCACCGTGGCTGTTATTATGGACTGTGTACTTATTATTATGGGGCACTGTGGCTGTTATTATGGGACTGTGTACTTATTATGGGGCACCGTGGCTGTTATTATGGGACTGTGTACTTATTATGGGGCACCGTGGCTGTTATTGTGGACTGTGTACTTATTATTATGGGGCACTGTGGCTGTTATTATGGGACTGTGTACTTATTATTATGAGGCACCGTGGCTGTTATTGTGGACTGTGTACTTATTATTATGGGGCACTGTGGCTGTTATTATGGGACTGTGTACTTATTATTATGAGGCACCGTGGCTGTTATTATGGACTGTGTACTTATTATTATGGGGCACCATGGCTGTTATTATGGGGCACCGTGGCTGTTATTATGGACTGTGTACTTATTATTATGGGGCACTGTGGCTGTTATTATGGGACTGTGTACTTATTATTATTATGAGGCACCGTGGCTGTTATTATGGACTGTGTACTTATTATTATGGGGCAACGTGGCTGTTATTGTGGACTGTGTACTTATTATTATGGGGCACCGTGGCTGTTATTATGGACTGTGTACTTATTATTATGGGGCACTGTGGTTGTTATTATGGGACTGTGTACTTATTATTATGGGGCACCGTGGCTGTTATTATGGGACTGTGTACTTATTATTATGGGGCACCGTGGCTGTTATTGTGGACTGTGTACTTATTATTATGGGGCACCGTGGCTGTTATTATGGACTGTGTACTTATTATTATGGGGCACTGTGGCTGTTATTATGGACTGTGTATTTATTATTATGGGGCACCATGGCTGTTATTATGGGACTCTGTACCTATTATTATGGGGCACCGTGGCTGTTATTATGGACTGTGTACTTATTATTATGGGGAACCGTGGCTGTTATTATGGTCTGTGTACTTATTATTATGGGGCACCGTGGCTGTTATTATGGACTGTGTACTTATTATTATGGGGCACCGTGGCTGTTATTATGGGACTGTGTACTTATTATTATGGGGCACTGTGGCTGTTATTATGGACTGTGTATTTATTATTATGGGGCACCATGGCTGTTATTATGGGACTCTGTACCTATTATTATGGGGCACCGTGGCTGTTATTATGGACTGTGTACTTATTATTATGGGGAACCGTGGCTGTTATTATGGTCTGTGTACTTATTATTATGGGGCACCGTGGCTGTTATTATGGACTGTGTATTTATTATTATGGGGCACCATGGCTGTTATTATGGGACTCTGTACCTATTATTATGGGGCACCGTGGCTGTTATTATGGACTGTGTACTTATTATTATGGGGAACCGTGGCTGTTATTATGGTCTGTGTACTTATTATTATGGGGCACCGTGGCTGTTATTATGGTCTGTGTACTTATTATTATGGGGCACCGTGGCTGTTATTATGGGACTGTGTACTTATTATTATGGGGCACCGTGGCTGTTATTATGGGACTGTGTACTTATTATTATGAGGCACCGTGGCTGTTATTATGGGACTGTGTACTTATAATTATGGGGCACTGTGGCTGTTATTATGGACTGTGTACTTATTATTTTGGGGCACTGTGGCTGTTATTATGGGACTCTGTACTTATTATTATGGGGCACTGTGGCTGTTATTATGGACTGTGTACTAATTATTATGGGGCACAGTGGCTGTTATTATGGGACTGTGTACTTATTATGGGGCACCGTGGCTGTTATTATGGACTGTATACTTATTACTATGGGGCACCGTGGCTGTTATTATGGACTATGTACTTATTATTATGGGGCACCGTGGCTGTTATTATGGACTGTGTACTTATTATTATGGGGCACTGTGGCTGTTATTATGGGACTGTGTACTTATTATTATGGGGCACCGTGGTTGTTATTATGGGACTGTGTACTTATTATTATGGGGCACCGTGGCTGTTATTGTGGACTGTTTACTTATTATTATGGGGCACCGTGGCTGTTATTATGGACTGTGTACTTATTATTATGGGGCACCGTGGCTGTTATTATGGACTGTGTGCTTATTATTATGGGGCACCGTGGCTGTTATTATGGACTGTGTACTTATTATTATGGGGCACTGTGGCTGTTATTATGGACTGTGTACATATTATTATGGGGCACCGTGGCTGTTATTATGGACTGTGTACTTATTATTATGGGGCACTGTGGCTGTTATTATGGACTGTGTACTGGGGAAGAGTCTTGAGGAGATCATTTGCATATTCCCAGTGCCTTCTGGGATAAGTGAAGAGTCTCCGCGAGCTCAACGATCACTGGGTTTTGGCCGTTGCAGCTGAAAAGAGGAAATTGGAAAACCAGGGGAAGAGTCTTGAGGAGATCATTTGCATATTCCCAGTGCTTTCTGGGATAAGTGAAGAGTCTCCGCGAGCTCAACGATCACTGGGTTTTGGCCGTTGCAGCTGAAAAGAGGAAATCGGAAAACCAGGGGAAGAGTCTTGAGGAGATCATTTGCATATTCCCAGTGAATTTGGGCTCATCTTTCATCGTTTTTAAGAAATCTCAAGATGGAAGAGGCCAGGAGCCATTTGGTGAGCTGCATTTCTTGCTACATGTTCACAGACTTACCAGTGGAAAAGCCAAACTTCACATGCCACAAATGCAAGCTTGTGTCCCTGTTGGAGGAAAAGTTGCAAAATCTCGAAGAGAGGTTAGCTACGTTGAAGATCATTAAGGAAGGTGAAGAGTTCTTGGACAGAGCAGAATTATCTCTTCATGTTACAGAAAGAGAAGAAATTCGAAGTGCACCTGAAGAAACAGAGGAATGGAGACATGTGACCCAGAGAAGCAGGAGGATCAGGAGGCAGTCAGCACCCATACTGCTCAGAAACCAGTACCAGGCTCTCACGCAGGAAAACAATGAAGAAATACATCAGGATAAGACTTTGCCAACAAACAGCAACCTTGTACGCCTTCAGAGTCCTCCTGGATGGAGAAAGAAAAATGTTGTGAAGAAGAAACGGAGAGTGGTGGTCATGGGGGATTCCCTGTTGAGAGGAACTGAGGCCGCTATCTGCAGACCGGATATAACTTCAAGAGAAATGTGTTGTCTTCCAGGTGCAAAAATTAAAGATGTGTCTGACAGGATATCAGGACTCTTCAGACCTACAGATGACTACCCATTCCTGCTACTACATGTGGGGACAAATGACACTGCAAGAAACGACCTGGAAACCATCTGCAGAGACTTTGAAGACTTAGGCAAGAAAGTGAAAGAACTGGGAGCGCAGGTGGTCTTCTCTTCCATCCTCCCAGTGGATGGCCATGGAACAAGGAGGTGGAATAAGATTCTGCAGGTGAACAACTGGCTACGTCGATGGTGCCGTCAGCAACGATTTGGATTTCTGGATCACGGAGTGAACTACTTATACGATGGACTACTTGCTAGAGATGGGGTGCACCTTACGAAGACTGGTAAGCATATATTTGGAAGTCGCCTTGCTACACTTGTAAGGAGAGCTTTAAACTAGAACAACATGGGAAGGGAAGCAAAAGACCAGAAAAAGCCATACACCTGACAAATGCTATTGAGAACTCTGCTATTAGAAGTGGAAAGGAAGAACAAAGACGAAAGAATCTAATTAATAAAAATATTGGAGAAAGGGAAACCAATCACAAACTAAAATGTTTCTATACTAATGCACAAAGCATGGGCAACAAACAAGGAGAATTGGAACTACTAACACAGGAAAAGAAATATGATGTCATTGGAATCACTGAAACTTGGTGGGACAATATGCATGATTGGAATACAAGACTAGAAGGATACAACTTATTTGCAAGAAACAGACTTGATAAACGAGGAGGGGGTGTCACATTGTATGTTAGAAACGCGTATATCTGAACAGAGATTGAAGCTTCAGAGACTGGGAGTTCTGTGGAAACTGTTTGGGTAAGAATACAAGGACAGAGCAATGGAAAGGACACCATTGTAGGCATTTACTACAGGCCGCCTGTGCAAGCTGAAGCTATGGATGAACTCTTTATGCATCAAATGGCCAAGTTCTCCAAAAAATATGACATAGTTGTCATGGGAGATTTCAACTATCCAGACATTTGTTGGGAATCTCTCTCAGGCAAAACTAACATGTCAAGGAAATTCTTATCCTCTCTTGCTGACAACTTTATCTTCCAAAAGGTAAGGGAGAAAACAAGGGGAACTGCTACCTTGGATCTAATCCTTATAAACAGGGAGGAAATGGTTGAGGAGGTAAAAGTGGCTGGGACCCTAGGAGGTAGCGACCATGCTATTTTAGAATTTTGGATAACTAGAGGCGGAAGACCTGTGAAGACTCAGACGTCAAGGTTAGATTTCAGAAAGGCAGATTTTAAGGGATTCAGAAAGAGAATTGGAGGGATCCAATGGCTGGATATCCTTAAAGACAAAAATGTCCAGGAAGGATGGGAAATCTTGAAAAATGAAATTCTCAAAGCACAGTTGTTAACAATTCCGAAAAGAGGGAAGAATAGGAAGCAGTTAAGGAAACCAGGATGGATGAACACAGAACTTAAGCACATGCTAAAAAGGAAGAAAAAAATGTTTATAAAATGGAAAGAGGGAGGCATATCTAAAGAAGAATATAATGCTGTCTGCAGAACCTGCAGGGCACAAATCAGATTATCTAAAGCTGAAAATGAATTGAGGCTTGCAAGAGATGTCAAAAGCAATAATAAAGGATTTTGGGGATATGTCAAAAGTAAAAGAAAAGTCAAAGATGCTATAGGATTTTTACAGGATGAAAATGATGAATTGGTAAGACAGGATGTTGAGAAGGCTGAACTTTTAAATTCCTATTTTGCATCTGTTTTCTCTCAGAAAGGAAATGTAACATCAACTGTTATTCACTGTCCTATTAAGGGAATAGAAGAATCCAGGATATCTATAAACAGAAAGATAGTGAGGAAACACTTAGCTAGCCTAAATGAATTCAAGTCTCCAGGTCCAGATGAATTACACCCCAGAGTACTGAAGGAGATAGCAGAAGAAATTTTTGAACCCCTCTCTATAATCTTTGAAAATTCTTGGAGAACAGGAGAAGTGCCAGAAGACTGGAGAAGAGCAAATGTTGTTCCTATCTTCAAAAAGGGGAAGAAGGTGGACCCAGGTAACTATAGGCCGGTGAGTCTGACTTCTATACCAGGAAAGATCTTTGAACAAATTATTAAACAACATGTATGTCAATACCTGGATAAGAATGAAGTGATTAAACAGAGTCAGCATGGGTTTGTAACTAATAAGTCATGTCAGACTAACTTAATTTCCTTCTATGACGGTATCACTGATTGGGTGGATCAAGGAAATGCTGTAGATATAGTATATCTTGACTTCAGCAAAGCATTTGACAAAGTCTCTCATACAATCCTTATTGAAAAAATGATTAAGTATGGAATGGACAAGGCAACTGTTAGGTGGATTCATAACTGGCTTAGTGATCGGACCCAAAGAGTGGTCGTAAATGGCTGCACATCCAGTTGGAAGAATGTCTCAAGTGGGGTACCACAGGGCTCTGTCCTGGGCCCTGTATTGTTCAACATCTTTATCAACGATTTAGATGAAGGAATTGAGGGTAAACTGATTAAATTTGCTGATGACACAAAGCTAGGAGGGATAGCTAATACTAGAGAAGAGAGAGAGAGGATTCAAAAAGATTTAAATAAACTGGAGAAGTGGGCAGCAACTAACAGAATGGTTTTTAACAGGGAGAAATGCAAAGTACTACATCTGGGCAATAAAAATGGAAAAAGCATATATAGAATGGGAGGAATAGGGCTAAGTGACAGCACATGTGAAAAAGACTTGGGTATACTAATAGATCACAGACTGAATATGAGTCAACAGTGTGATGCAGCAGCAAAAAAGGCAAATGCAATTCTAGGATGTATTAACAGAAGCATACAGTCTAGATCACGTGAAGTCATTATTTCCCTCTACTCCTCTTTGGTCAGACCTCATCTGGAATATTGTGTCCAGTTTTGGGCACCACATTTTAAAAAAGACATCAACAAACTGGAGCAAGTTCAGAAAAGAGCGACCAGAATGGTGACCGGTCTGCAAACCCTGTCTTATGAGGAAAGGTTGCAGGATTTGGGAATGTTTAGTTTGCAAAAGAGAAGACTGAGAGGAGACTTAATAGCTGTCTACAAATATCTAAAGGGCTGTCACATTGTAGAAGGATCAACTTTATTCTCATTTGCACAAGGAAAGACTAGAAGCAATGGGATGAAACTGAATGGGAGGAGACACAGATTAGATATTAGAAAAAACTTTTTGACAGTTAGAGTGATCAATGAGTGGAACAGGCTGCCACGAGAAGTGGTGAGTTCTCCTTCAATGGAAGTCTTCAAACAGAGGCTGGACAGACATCTGACTGGGATGATTTAGCGAATCCTGCTTTGAGCAGGGGGTTGGACCAGATGGCCCAGGAGGTCCCTTCCAACTCTACGATTCTATGATTCTATGATTCTATGATTCTATTATGGGGCACCGTGGCTGTTATTATAGGACTCTGTACTTATCATGGGGCACCGTGGCTCTTATTATGGGACTGTGTACTTATTATTATGAGGCACCGTGGCTGTTATTATGGGACTGTGTACTTATTATTATGAGGCACTGTGGCCGTTATTATGGACTATGTACTTATTATTATGGGGCACCGTGGCTGTTATTATAGGACTCTATACTTATTATTATGGGGCACCGTGGCTGTTATTATGGACTGTGTACTTATTATTATGGGGCACTGTGGTTGTTATTATGGGACTGTGTACTTATTATTATGGGGCACCGTGGCTGTTATTATGGGACTGTGTACTTATTATTATGGGGCACTGTGGCTGTTATTATGGACTGTGTATTTATTATTATGGGGCACCATGGCTGTTATTATGGGACTCTGTACCTATTATCATGGGGCACCGTGGCTGTTATTATGGACTGTGTACTTATTATTATGGGGCACTGTGGCTGTTATTATGGTCTGTGTACTTATTATTATGGGGCACCGTGGCTGTTATTATGGACTGTGTACTTATTATTATGGGGCACCGTGGCTGTTATTATGGGACTGTGTACTTATTATTATGGGGCACTGTGGCTCTTATTATGGACTGTGTATTTATTATTATGGGGCACCATGGCTGTTATTATGGGACTCTGTACCTATTATTATGGGGCACCGTGGCTGTTATTATGGACTCTGTACTTATTATTATGGGGCACTGTGGCTGTTATTATGGTCTGTGTACTTATTATTATGGGGCACCGTGGCTGTTATTATGGGACTGTGTACTTATTATTATGAGGCACCGTGGCTGTTATTATGGGACTGTGTACTTATAATTATGGGGCACTGTGGCTGTTATTATGGACTGTGTACTTATTATTTTGGGGCACTGTGGCTGTTATTATGGGACTCTGTACTTATTATTATGGGGCACTGTGGCTGTTATTATGGACTGTGTACTTATTATTATGGGGCACAGTGGCTGTTATTATGGGACTGTGTACTTATTATGGGGCACTGTGGCTGTTATTATGGACTGTATACTTATTACTATGGGGCACCGTGGCTGTTATTATGGACTATGTACTTTTTATTATGGGGCACCGTGGCTGTTATTATGGACTGTGTACTTATTATTATGGGGCACTGTGGCTGTTATTATGGGACTGTGTACTTATTATTATGGGGCACCGTGGTTGTTATTATGGGACTGTGTACTTATTATTATGGGGCACCGTGGCTGTTATTGTGGACTGTGTACTTATTATTATGGGGCACCGTGGCTGTTATTATGGACTGTGTACTTATTATTATGGGGCACTGTGTACTTATTATTATGGGGCACCATGGCTGTTATTATGGACTGTGTACTTATTATTATGGGGCACTGTGGTTGTTATTATGGGACTGTGTACTTATTATTATGGGGCACCATGGCTGTTATTATGGACTGTGTACTTATTATTATGGGGCACCGTGGCTGTTATTGTGGACTGTGTACTTATTATTATGGGGCACCGTGGCTGTTATTATGGACTGTGTACTTATTATTATGGGGCACTGTGGTTGTTATTATGGGACTGTGTACTTATTATTATGGGGCACCGTTGCTGTTATTATGGGACTCTGTACCTATTATTATGGGGCACCGTGGCTGTTATTATGGACTGTGTACTTATTATTATGGGGCACTGTGGCTGTTATTATGGACTGTGTATTTATTATTATGGGGCACCATGGCTGTTATTATGGACTGTGTACTTATTATTATGGGGCACCGTGGCTGTTATTATGGGACTGTGTACTTATTATTATGGGGCACTGTGGCTCTTATTATGGACTGTGTATTTATTATTATGGGGCACCGTGGCTGTTATTATGGGACTCTGTACCTATTATTATGGGGCACCGTGGCTGTTATTATGGACTCTGTACTTATTATTATGGGGCACTGTGGCTGTTATTATGGTCTGTGTACTTATTATTATGGGGCACCGTGGCTGTTATTATGGACTGTGTACTTATTATTATGGGGCACCGTGGCTGTTATTATGGGACTGTGTACTTATTATTATGAGGCACCGTGGCTGTTATTATGGGACTGTGTACTTATTATTATGGGGCACCGTGGCTGTTATTATGGACTGTGTACTTATTATTATGGGGCACTGTGGCTGTTATTATGGGACTGTGTACTTATTATTATGGGGCACTGTGGCTGTTATTATGGGACTGTGTACTTATTATTATGGGGCACTGTGGCTGTTATTATGGGACTGTGTACTTATTAATATGGGGCACCATGGCTGTTATTATGGACTGTGTACTTATTATTATGGGGCACTGTGGTTGTTATTATGGACTGTGTATTTATTATTATGGGGCACTGTGGCTGTTATTATGGGACTGTGTATTTATTATTATGGGACACTGTGGCTGTTATTATGGACTGTGTACTTATTATTATGGGGCACTGTGGCTGTTATTATGGACTGTGTACTTATTATTATGGGGCACTGTGGCTGTTATTATGGACTGTGTACTTATTATTATGGGGCACCGTGGCTGTTATTATGGGACTCTGTACCTATTATTATGGGGCACCGTGGCTGTTATTATGGGACTCTGTACCTATTATTATGGGGCACCGTGGCTGTTATTATGGACTGTGTACTTATTATTATGGGGTACTGTGGCTGTTATTATGGGACTCTGTACTTATTATTATGGAGTACTGTGGCTGTTATTATGGGACTGTGTACTTATTATTATGGGGCACCGTGACTGTTATTATGGACTGTGTACTTATTATTATGGGGCACTGTGGCTGTTATTATGGACTATGTATTTATTATTATGGGGCACCGTGGCTGTTATTATGGGACTCTGTACTTATTATTATGGGGTACTGTGGCTGTTATTATGGGACTCTGTACTTATTATGAGGCACCGTGGCTGTTATTATGGACTGTACTTATTATTATGGGGCACCGTGGCTGTTATTATGGGACTCTGTACTTATTATTATGGGGTACTGTGGCTGTTATTATGCGACTGTGTACTTATTATTATGAGGCACCGTGGCTGTTATTATGGGACTGTGTATTTATTATTATGGGGCACCGTGGCTGTTATTATGGGACTCTGTACTTATTATTATGGGGTACTGTGGCTGTTATTATGGGACTGTGTACTTATTATTATGGGGCACCGTGGCTGTTAATATGGGACTCTGCACTTATTATTATGGGGCACCGTGGCTGTTATTATGGACTGTGTACTTATTATTATGGGGCACTGTGGTTGTTATTCTGGGACTGTGTACTTATTATTATGGGGCACCGTGGCTGTTATTATGGGACTGTGTACTTATTATTATGTGGCACCGTTGCTGTTATTATGGGACTCTGTACCTATTATTATGGGGCACCGTGGCTGTTATTATGGACTGTGTACTTATTATTATGGGGCACTGTGGCTGTTATTATGGACTGTGTATTTATTATTATGGGGCACCATGGCTGTTATTATGGGACTCTGTACCTATTATTATGGGGCACCGTGGCTGTTATTATGGACTGTGTACTTATTATTATGGGGCACCGTGGCTGTTATTATGGTCTGTGTACTTATTATTATGGGGCACCGTGGCTGTTATTATGGACTGTGTACTTATTATTATGGGGCACCGTGGCTGTTATTATGGGACTGTGTACTTATTATTATGGTGCACTGTGGCTCTTATTATGGACTATGTATTTATTATTATGGGGCACCATGGCTGTTATTATGGGACTCTGTACCTATTATTATGGGGCACCGTGGCTGTTATTATGGACTGTGTACTTATTATTATGGGGCACCGTGGCTGTTATTATGGTCTGTGTACTTATTATTATGGGGCACCGTGGCTGTTATTATGGACTGTGTACTTATTATTATGGGGCACCGTGGCTGTTATTATGGGACTGTGTACTTATTATTATGGGGCACTGTGGCTCTTATTATGGACTGTGTATTTATTATTATGAGGCACCGTGGCTGTTATTATGGGACTCTGTACCTATTATTATGGGGCACCGTGGCTGTTATTATGGACTCTGTACTTATTATTATGGGGCACTGTGGCTGTTATTATGGTCTGTGTACTTATTATTATGGGGCACCGTGGCTGTTATTATGGACTGTGTACTTATTATTATGGGGCACCGTGGCTGTTATTATGCGACTGTGTACTTATTATTATGAGGCACCGTGGCTGTTATTATGGGACTGTGTACTTATTATTATGGGGCACCGTGGCTGTTATTATGGACTGTGTACTTATTATTATGGGGCACTGTGGCTGTTATTATGGGACTATGTACTTATTATTATGGGGCACTGTGGCTGTTATTATGGGACTGTGTACTTATTATTATGGGGCACTGTGGCTGTTATTATGGGACTGTGTACTTATTATTATGGGGCACCATGGCTGTTATTATGGACTGTGTACTTATTATTATGGGGCACTGTGGTTGTTATTATGGACTGTGTATTTATTATTATGGGGCACTGTGGCTGTTATTATGGGACTGTGTATTTATTATTATGGGACACTGTGGCTGTTATTATGGACTGTGTACTTATTATTATGGGGCACTGTGGCTGTTATTATGGACTGTGTACTTATTATTATGGGGCACTGTGGCTGTTATTATGGACTGTGTACTTATTATTATGGGGCACCGTGGCTGTTATTATGGGACTCTGTACCTATTATTATGGGGCACCGTGGCTGTTATTATGGGACTCTGTACCTATTATTATGGGGCACCGTGGCTGTTATTATGGACTGTGTACTTATTATTATGGGGTACTGTGGCTGTTATTATGGGACTCTGTACTTATTATTATGGGGTACTGTGGCTGTTATTATGGGACTGTGTACTTATTATTATGGGGCACCGTGACTGTTATTATGGACTGTGTACTTATTATTATGGGGCACTGTGGCTGTTATTATGGACTGTGTATTTATTATTATGGGGCACCGTGGCTGTTATTATGGGACTCTGTACTTATTATTATGAGGCACCGTGGCTGTTATTATGGGACTGTGTACTTATAATTATGGGGCACTGTGGCTGTTATTATGGACTGTGTACTTATTATTTTGGGGCACTGTGGCTGTTATTATGGGACTCTGTACTTATTATTATGGGGCACTGTGGCTGTTATTATGGACTGTGTACTTATTATTATGGGGCACAGTGGCTGTTATTATGGGACTGTGTACTTATTATGGGGCACCATGGCTGTTATTATGGACTGTATACTTATTACTATGGGGCACCGTGGCTGTTATTATGGACTGTGTACTTATTATTATGGGGCACCGTGGCTGTTATTATGGACTGTGTACTTATTATTATGGGGGCACTGTGGCTGTTATTATGGGACTGTGTACTTATTATTATGAGGCACCGTGGCTGTTATTATGGACTGTGTACTTATTATTATGGGGCACTGTGGCTGTTATTATGGGACTGTGTACTTATTATTATGGGGCACCATGGCTGTTATTATGGACTGTGTACTTATTATTATGGGGCACTGTGGTTGTTATTATGGACTGTGTATTTATTATTATGGGGCACTGTGGCTGTTATTATGGGACTGTGTATTTATTATTATGGGACACTGTGGATGTTATTATGGACTGTGTACTTATTATTATGGGGCACTGTGGCTGTTATTATGGACTGTGTACTTATTATTATGGGGCACTGTGGCTGTTATTATGGACTGTGTACTTATTATTATGGGGCACCGTGGCTGTTATTATGGGACTCTGTACCTATTATTATGGGGCACCGTGGCTGTTATTATGGGACTCTGTACCTATTATTATGGGGCACCGTGGCTGTTATTATGGACTGTGTACTTATTATTATGGGGTACTGTGGCTGTTATTATGGGACTCTGTACTTATTATTATGGAGTACTGTGGCTGTTATTATGGGACTGTGTACTTATTATTATGGGGCACCGTGACTGTTATTATGGACTGTGTACTTATTATTATGGGGCACTGTGGCTGTTATTATGGACTATGTATTTATTATTATGGGGCACCGTGGCTGTTATTATGGGACTCTGTACTTATTATTATGGGGTACTGTGGCTGTTATTATGGGACTCTGTACTTATTATGAGGCACCGTTGCTGTTATTATGGACTGTACTTATTATTATGGGGAACCGTGGCTGTTATTATGGGACTCTGTACTTATTATTATGGGGTACTGTGGCTGTTATTATGGGACTGTGTACTTATTATTATGAGGCACCGTGGCTGTTATTATGGGACTGTGTATTTATTATTATGGGGCACCGTGGCTGTTATTATGGGACTCTGTACTTATTATTATGGGGTACTGTGGCTGTTATTATGGGACTGTGTACTTATTATTATGGGGCACCGTGGCTGTTAATATGGGACTCTGCACTTATTATTATGGGGCACCGTGGCTGTTATTATGGACTGTGTACTTATTATTATGGGGCACTGTGGTTGTTATTCTGGGACTGTGTACTTATTATTATGGGGCACCGTGGCTGTTATTATGGGACTGTGTACTTATTATTATGTGGCACCGTTGCTGTTATTATGGGACTCTGTACCTATTATTATGGGGCACCGTGGCTGTTATTATGGACTGTGTACTTATTATTATGGGGCACTGTGGCTGTTATTATGGACTGTGTATTTATTATTATGGGGCACCATGGCTGTTATTATGGGACTCTGTACCTATTATTATGGGGCACCGTGGCTGTTATTATGGACTGTGTACTTATTATTATGGGGCACCGTGGCTGTTATTATGGTCTGTGTACTTATTATTATGGGGCACCGTGGCTGTTATTATGGACTGTGTACTTATTATTATGGGGCACCGTGGCTGTTATTATGGGACTGTGTACTTATTATTATGGTGCACTGTGGCTCTTATTATGGACTATGTATTTATTATTATGGGGCACCATGGCTGTTATTATGGGACTCTGTACCTATTATTATGGGGCACCGTGGCTGTTATTATGGACTGTGTACTTATTATTATGGGGCACCGTGGCTGTTATTATGGTCTGTGTACTTATTATTATGGGGCACCGTGGCTGTTATTATGGACTGTGTACTTATTATTATGGGGCACCGTGGCTGTTATTATGGGACTGTGTACTTATTATTATGGGGCACTGTGGCTCTTATTATGGACTGTGTATTTATTATTATGAGGCACCGTGGCTGTTATTATGGGACTCTGTACCTATTATTATGGGGCACCGTGGCTGTTATTATGGACTCTGTACTTATTATTATGGGGCACTGTGGCTGTTATTATGGTCTGTGTACTTATTATTATGGGGCACCGTGGCTGTTATTATGGACTGTGTACTTATTATTATGGGGCACCGTGGCTGTTATTATGCGACTGTGTACTTATTATTATGAGGCACCGTGGCTGTTATTATGGGACTGTGTACTTATTATTATGGGGCACCGTGGCTGTTATTATGGACTGTGTACTTATTATTATGGGGCACTGTGGCTGTTATTATGGGACTATGTACTTATTATTATGGGGCACTGTGGCTGTTATTATGGGACTGTGTACTTATTATTATGGGGCACTGTGGCTGTTATTATGGGACTGTGTACTTATTATTATGGGGCACCATGGCTGTTATTATGGACTGTGTACTTATTATTATGGGGCACTGTGGTTGTTATTATGGACTGTGTATTTATTATTATGGGGCACTGTGGCTGTTATTATGGGACTGTGTATTTATTATTATGGGACACTGTGGCTGTTATTATGGACTGTGTACTTATTATTATGGGGCACTGTGGCTGTTATTATGGACAGTGTACTTATTATTATGGGGCACTGTGGCTGTTATTATGGACTGTGTACTTATTATTATGGGGCACCGTGGCTGTTATTATGGGACTCTGTACCTATTATTATGGGGCACCGTGGCTGTTATTATGGGACTCTGTACCTATTATTATGGGGCACCGTGGCTGTTATTATGGACTGTGTACTTATTATTATGGGGTACTGTGGCTGTTATTATGGGACTCTGTACTTATTATTATGGGGTACTGTGGCTGTTATTATGGGACTGTGTACTTATTATTATGGGGCACCGTGACTGTTATTATGGACTGTGTACTTATTATTATGGGGCACTGTGGCTGTTATTATGGACTGTGTATTTATTATTATGGGGCACCGTGGCTGTTATTATGGGACTCTGTACTTATTATTATGAGGCACCGTGGCTGTTATTATGGGACTGTGTACTTATAATTATGGGGCACTGTGGCTGTTATTATGGACTGTGTACTTATTATTTTGGGGCACTGTGGCTGTTATTATGGGACTCTGTACTTATTATTATGGGGCACTGTGGCTGTTATTATGGACTGTGTACTTATTATTATGGGGCACAGTGGCTGTTATTATGGGACTGTGTACTTATTATGGGGCACCATGGCTGTTATTATGGACTGTATACTTATTACTATGGGGCACCGTGGCTGTTATTATGGACTGTGTACTTATTATTATGGGGCACCGTGGCTGTTATTATGGACTGTGTACTTATTATTATGGGGGCACTGTGGCTGTTATTATGGGACTGTGTACTTATTATTATGAGGCACCGTGGCTGTTATTATGGACTGTGTACTTATTATTATGGGGCACTGTGGCTGTTATTATGGGACTGTGTACTTATTATTATGGGGCACCATGGCTGTTATTATGGACTGTGTACTTATTATTATGGGGCACTGTGGTTGTTATTATGGACTGTGTATTTATTATTATGGGGCACTGTGGCTGTTATTATGGGACTGTGTATTTATTATTATGGGACACTGTGGATGTTATTATGGACTGTGTACTTATTATTATGGGGCACTGTGGCTGTTATTATGGACTGTGTACTTATTATTATGGGGCACTGTGGCTGTTATTATGGACTGTGTACTTATTATTATGGGGCACCGTGGCTGTTATTATGGGACTCTGTACCTATTATTATGGGGCACCGTGGCTGTTATTATGGGACTCTGTACCTATTATTATGGGGCACCGTGGCTGATATTATGGACTGTGTACTTATTATTATGGGGTACTGTGGCTGTTATTATGGGACTCTGTACTTATTATTATGGGGTACTGTGGCTGTTATTATGGGACTGTGTACTTATTATTATGGGGCACCGTGGCTGTTATTATGGACTGTGTACTTATTATTATGGGGCACTGTGGCTGTTATTATGGACTGTGTATTTATTATTATGGGGCACCGTGGCTGTTATTATGGGACTCTGTACTTATTATTATGGGGTACTGTGGCTGTTATTATGTGACTGTGTACTTATTATGAGGCACCGTGGCTGTTATTATGGACTGTGTACTTATTATTATGGGGCACCGTGGCTGTTATTATGGGACTGTGTATTTATTGTTATGGGGCACCGTGGCTGTTATTATGGGACTCTGTACTTATTATTATGGGGTACTGTGGCTGTTATTATGGGACTGTGTACTTATTATTATGAGGCACCGTGGCTGTTATTATGGACTGTGTACTTATTATTATGGGGCACCATGGCTGTTAATATGGGACTCTGCACTTATTATTATGGGGCACCGTGGCTGTTATTATGGGACTGTGTACTTATTATTATGGGGCACCGTGGCTGTTATTATGGGACTGTGTACTTATTATTATGGGGCACCGTTGCTGTTATTATGGGACTCTGTACCTATTATTATGGGGCACCGTGGCTGTTGTTATGGACTGTGTACTTATTATTATGGGGCACTGTGGCTGTTATTATGGACTGTGTATTTATTATTATGGGGCACCATGGCTGTTATTATGGGACTCTGTACCTATTATTATGGGGCACCGTGGCTGTTATTATGGACTGTGTACTTATTGTTATGGGGCACTGTGGCTGTTATTATGGTCTGTGTACTTATTATTATGGGGCACCGTGGCTGTTATTATGGACTGTGTACTTATTATTATGGGGCACCGTGGCTGTTATTATGGACTGTGTACTTATTATTATGGGGCACCGTGGCTGTTATTATGGACTGTGTACTTTTTATTATGGGGCACTGTGGCTGTTATTATGGACTGTGTACATATTATTATGGGGCACCGTGGCTGTTATTATGGACTGTGTACTTATTATTATGGGGCACTGTGGCTGTTATTATGGACTGTGTACTGATTATTATGGGGCACCGTGGCTGTTATTATAGGACTCTGTACTTATCATGGGGCACCGTGGCTCTTATTATGGGACTGTGTGTTTATTATTATGGGGCACCGTGGCTGTTATTATGGGACTCTGTACCTATTATTATGGGGCACTGTGGCTGTTATTATGGACTGTGTACTTATTATTATGAGGCACCGTGGCTGTTATTATGGGACTGTGTACTTATTATTATGAGGCACTGTGGCCGTTATTATGGACTATGTACTTATTATTATGGGGCACCGTGGCTGTTATTATAGGACTCTGTACTTATTATGGGGAACCGTGGCTGTTATTATGGTCTGTGTACTTATTATTATGGGGCACCGTGGCTGTTATTATGGACTGTGTATTTATTATTATGGGGCACCATGGCTGTTATTATGGGACTCTGTACCTATTATTATGGGGCACCGTGGCTGTTATTATGGACTGTGTACTTATTATTATGGGGAACCGTGGCTGTTATTATGGTCTGTGTACTTATTATTATGGGGCACCGTGGCTGTTATTATGGTCTGTGTACTTATTATTATGGGGCACCGTGGCTGTTATTATGGGACTGTGTACTTATTATTATGGGGCACCGTGGCTGTTATTATGGGACTGTGTACTTATTATTATGAGGCACCGTGGCTGTTATTATGGGACTGTGTACTTATAATTATGGGGCACTGTGGCTGTTATTATGGACTGTGTACTTATTATTTTGGGGCACTGTGGCTGTTATTATGGGACTCTGTACTTATTATTATGGGGCACTGTGGCTGTTATTATGGACTGTGTACTAATTATTATGGGGCACAGTGGCTGTTATTATGGGACTGTGTACTTATTATGGGGCACCGTGGCTGTTATTATGGACTGTATACTTATTACTATGGGGCACCGTGGCTGTTATTATGGACTATGTACTTATTATTATGGGGCACCGTGGCTGTTATTATGGACTGTGTACTTATTATTATGGGGCACTGTGGCTGTTATTATGGGACTGTGTACTTATTATTATGGGGCACCGTGGTTGTTATTATGGGACTGTGTACTTATTATTATGGGGCACCGTGGCTGTTATTGTGGACTGTTTACTTATTATTATGGGGCACCGTGGCTGTTATTATGGACTGTGTACTTATTATTATGGGGCACCGTGGCTGTTATTATGGACTGTGTGCTTATTATTATGGGGCACCGTGGCTGTTATTATGGACTGTGTACTTATTATTATGGGGCACTGTGGCTGTTATTATGGACTGTGTACATATTATTATGGGGCACCGTGGCTGTTATTATGGACTGTGTACTTATTATTATGGGGCACTGTGGCTGTTATTATGGACTGTGTACTGGGGAAGAGTCTTGAGGAGATCATTTGCATATTCCCAGTGCCTTCTGGGATAAGTGAAGAGTCTCCGCGAGCTCAACGATCACTGGGTTTTGGCCGTTGCAGCTGAAAAGAGGAAATTGGAAAACCAGGGGAAGAGTCTTGAGGAGATCATTTGCATATTCCCAGTGCTTTCTGGGATAAGTGAAGAGTCTCCGCGAGCTCAACGATCACTGGGTTTTGGCCGTTGCAGCTGAAAAGAGGAAATCGGAAAACCAGGGGAAGAGTCTTGAGGAGATCATTTGCATATTCCCAGTGAATTTGGGCTCATCTTTCATCGTTTTTAAGAAATCTCAAGATGGAAGAGGCCAGGAGCCATTTGGTGAGCTGCATTTCTTGCTACATGTTCACAGACTTACCAGTGGAAAAGCCAAACTTCACATGCCACAAATGCAAGCTTGTGTCCCTGTTGGAGGAAAAGTTGCAAAATCTCGAAGAGAGGTTAGCTACGTTGAAGATCATTAAGGAAGGTGAAGAGTTCTTGGACAGAGCAGAATTATCTCTTCATGTTACAGAAAGAGAAGAAATTCGAAGTGCACCTGAAGAAACAGAGGAATGGAGACATGTGACCCAGAGAAGCAGGAGGATCAGGAGGCAGTCAGCACCCATACTGCTCAGAAACCAGTACCAGGCTCTCACGCAGGAAAACAATGAAGAAATACATCAGGATAAGACTTTGCCAACAAGCAGCAACCTTGTACGCCTTCAGAGTCCTCCTGGATGGAGAAAGAAAAATGTTGTGAAGAAGAAACGGAGAGTGGTGGTCATGGGGGATTCCCTGTTGAGAGGAACTGAGGACCGGATATAACTTCAAGAGAAATGTGTTGTCTTCCAGGTGCAAAAATTAAAGATGTGTCTGACAGGATATCAGGACTCTTCAGACCTACAGATGACTACCCATTCCTGCTACTACATGTGGGGACAAATGACACTGCAAGAAACGACCTGGAAACCATCTGCAGAGACTTTGAAGACTTAGGCAAGAAAGTGAAAGAACTGGGAGCGCAGGTGGTCTTCTCTTCCATCCTCCCAGTGGATGGCCATGGAACAAGGAGGTGGAATAAGATTCTGCAGGTGAACAACTGGCTACGTCGATGGTGCCGTCAGCAACGATTTGGATTTCTGGATCACGGAGTGAACTACTTATACGATGGACTACTTGCTAGAGATGGGGTGCACCTTACGAAGACTGGTAAGCATATATTTGGAAGTCGCCTTGCTACACTTGTAAGGAGAGCTTTAAACTAGAACAACATGGGAAGGGAAGCAAAAGACCAGAAAAAGCCATACACCTGACAAATGCTATTGAGAACTCTGCTATTAGAAGTGGAAAGGAAGAACAAAGACGAAAGAATCTAATTAATAAAAATATTGGAGAAAGGGAAACCAATCACAAACTAAAATGTTTCTATACTAATGCACAAAGCATGGGCAACAAACAAGGAGAATTGGAACTACTAACACAGGAAAAGAAATATGATGTCATTGGAATCACTGAAACTTGGTGGGACAATATGCATGATTGGAATACAAGACTAGAAGGATACAACTTATTTGCAAGAAACAGACTTGATAAACGAGGAGGGGGTGTCACATTGTATGTTAGAAACGCGTATATCTGAACAGAGATTGAAGCTTCAGAGACTGGGAGTTCTGTGGAAACTGTTTGGGTAAGAATACAAGGACAGAGCAATGGAAAGGACACCATTGTAGGCATTTACTACAGGCCGCCTGTGCAAGCTGAAGCTATGGATGAACTCTTTATGCATCAAATGGCCAAGTTCTCCAAAAAATATGACATAGTTGTCATGGGAGATTTCAACTATCCAGACATTTGTTGGGAATCTCTCTCAGGCAAAACTAACATGTCAAGGAAATTCTTATCCTCTCTTGCTGACAACTTTATCTTCCAAAAGGTAAGGGAGAAAACAAGGGGAACTGCTACCTTGGATCTAATCCTTATAAACAGGGAGGAAATGGTTGAGGAGGTAAAAGTGGCTGGGACCCTAGGAGGTAGCGACCATGCTATTTTAGAATTTTGGATAACTAGAGGCGGAAGACCTGTGAAGACTCAGACGTCAAGGTTAGATTTCAGAAAGGCAGATTTTAAGGGATTCAGAAAGAGAATTGGAGGGATCCAATGGCTGGATATCCTTAAAGACAAAAATGTCCAGGAAGGATGGGAAATCTTGAAAAATGAAATTCTCAAAGCACAGTTGTTAACAATTCCGAAAAGAGGGAAGAATAGGAAGCAGTTAAGGAAACCAGGATGGATGAACACAGAACTTAAGCACATGCTAAAAAGGAAGAAAAAAATGTTTATAAAATGGAAAGAGGGAGGCATATCTAAAGAAGAATATAATGCTGTCTGCAGAACCTGCAGGGCACAAATCAGATTATCTAAAGCTGAAAATGAATTGAGGCTTGCAAGAGATGTCAAAAGCAATAATAAAGGATTTTGGGGATATGTCAAAAGTAAAAGAAAAGTCAAAGATGCTATAGGATTTTTACAGGATGAAAATGATGAATTGGTAAGACAGGATGTTGAGAAGGCTGAACTTTTAAATTCCTATTTTGCATCTGTTTTCTCTCAGAAAGGAAATGTAACATCAACTGTTATTCACTGTCCTATTAAGGGAATAGAAGAATCCAGGATATCTATAAACAGAAAGATAGTGAGGAAACACTTAGCTAGCCTAAATGAATTCAAGTCTCCAGGTCCAGATGAATTACACCCCAGAGTACTGAAGGAGATAGCAGAAGAAATTTTTGAACCCCTCTCTATAATCTTTGAAAATTCTTGGAGAACAGGAGAAGTGCCAGAAGACTGGAGAAGAGCAAATGTTGTTCCTATCTTCAAAAAGGGGAAGAAGGTGGACCCAGGTAACTATAGGCCGGTGAGTCTGACTTCTATACCAGGAAAGATCTTTGAACAAATTATTAAACAACATGTATGTCAATACCTGGATAAGAATGAAGTGATTAAACAGAGTCAGCATGGGTTTGTAACTAATAAGTCATGTCAGACTAACTTAATTTCCTTCTATGACGGTATCACTGATTGGGTGGATCAAGGAAATGCTGTAGATATAGTATATCTTGACTTCAGCAAAGCATTTGACAAAGTCTCTCATACAATCCTTATTGAAAAAATGATTAAGTATGGAATGGACAAGGCAACTGTTAGGTGGATTCATAACTGGCTTAGTGATCGGACCCAAAGAGTGGTCGTAAATGGCTGCACATCCAGTTGGAAGAATGTCTCAAGTGGGGTACCACAGGGCTCTGTCCTGGGCCCTGTATTGTTCAACATCTTTATCAACGATTTAGATGAAGGAATTGAGGGTAAACTGATTAAATTTGCTGATGACACAAAGCTAGGAGGGATAGCTAATACTAGAGAAGAGAGAGAGAGGATTCAAAAAGATTTAAATAAACTGGAGAAGTGGGCAGCAACTAACAGAATGGTTTTTAACAGGGAGAAATGCAAAGTACTACATCTGGGCAATAAAAATGGAAAAAGCATATATAGAATGGGAGGAATAGGGCTAAGTGACAGCACATGTGAAAAAGACTTGGGTATACTAATAGATCACAGACTGAATATGAGTCAACAGTGTGATGCAGCAGCAAAAAAGGCAAATGCAATTCTAGGATGTATTAACAGAAGCATACAGTCTAGATCACGTGAAGTCATTATTTCCCTCTACTCCTCTTTGGTCAGACCTCATCTGGAATATTGTGTCCAGTTTTGGGCACCACATTTTAAAAAAGACATCAACAAACTGGAGCAAGTTCAGAAAAGAGCGACCAGAATGGTGACCGGTCTGCAAACCCTGTCTTATGAGGAAAGGTTGCAGGATTTGGGAATGTTTAGTTTGCAAAAGAGAAGACTGAGAGGAGACTTAATAGCTGTCTACAAATATCTAAAGGGCTGTCACATTGTAGAAGGATCAACTTTATTCTCATTTGCACAAGGAAAGACTAGAAGCAATGGGATGAAACTGAATGGGAGGAGACACAGATTAGATATTAGAAAAAACTTTTTGACAGTTAGAGTGATCAATGAGTGGAACAGGCTGCCACGAGAAGTGGTGAGTTCTCCTTCAATGGAAGTCTTCAAACAGAGGCTGGACAGACATCTGACTGGGATGATTTAGCGAATCCTGCTTTGAGCAGGGGGTTGGACCAGATGGCCCAGGAGGTCCCTTCCAACTCTACGATTCTATGATTCTATGATTCTATGATTCTATTATGGGGCACCGTGGCTGTTATTATAGGACTCTGTACTTATCATGGGGCACCGTGGCTCTTATTATGGGACTGTGTACTTATTATTATGAGGCACCGTGGCTGTTATTATGGGACTGTGTACTTATTATTATGAGGCACTGTGGCCGTTATTATGGACTATGTACTTATTATTATGGGGCACCGTGGCTGTTATTATAGGACTCTATACTTATTATTATGGGGCACCGTGGCTGTTATTATGGACTGTGTACTTATTATTATGGGGCACTGTGGTTGTTATTATGGGACTGTGTACTTATTATTATGGGGCACCGTGGCTGTTATTATGGGACTGTGTACTTATTATTATGGGGCACTGTGGCTGTTATTATGGACTGTGTATTTATTATTATGGGGCACCATGGCTGTTATTATGGGACTCTGTACCTATTATTATGGGGCACCGTGGCTGTTATTATGGACTGTGTACTTATTATTATGGGGCACTGTGGCTGTTATTATGGTCTGTGTACTTATTATTATGGGGCACCGTGGCTGTTATTATGGACTGTGTACTTATTATTATGGGGCACCGTGGCTGTTATTATGGGACTGTGTACTTATTATTATGGGGCACTGTGGCTCTTATTATGGACTGTGTATTTATTATTATGGGGCACCATGGCTGTTATTATGGGACTCTGTACCTATTATTATGGGGCACCGTGGCTGTTATTATGGACTCTGTACTTATTATTATGGGGCACTGTGGCTGTTATTATGGTCTGTGTACTTATTATTATGGGGCACCGTGGCTGTTATTATGGGACTGTGTACTTATTATTATGAGGCACCGTGGCTGTTATTATGGGACTGTGTACTTATAATTATGGGGCACTGTGGCTGTTATTATGGACTGTGTACTTATTATTTTGGGGCACTGTGGCTGTTATTATGGGACTCTGTACTTATTATTATGGGGCACTGTGGCTGTTATTATGGACTGTGTACTTATTATTATGGGGCACAGTGGCTGTTATTATGGGACTGTGTACTTATTATGGGGCACTGTGGCTGTTATTATGGACTGTATACTTATTACTATGGGGCACCGTGGCTGTTATTATGGACTATGTACTTTTTATTATGGGGCACCGTGGCTGTTATTATGGACTGTGTACTTATTATTATGGGGCACTGTGGCTGTTATTATGGGACTGTGTACTTATTATTATGGGGCACCGTGGTTGTTATTATGGGACTGTGTACTTATTATTATGGGGCACCGTGGCTGTTATTGTGGACTGTGTACTTATTATTATGGGGCACCGTGGCTGTTATTATGGACTGTGTACTTATTATTATGGGGCACTGTGTACTTATTATTATGGGGCACCATGGCTGTTATTATGGACTGTGTACTTATTATTATGGGGCACTGTGGTTGTTATTATGGGACTGTGTACTTATTATTATGGGGCACCATGGCTGTTATTATGGACTGTGTACTTATTATTATGGGGCACCGTGGCTGTTATTGTGGACTGTGTACTTATTATTATGGGGCACCGTGGCTGTTATTATGGACTGTGTACTTATTATTATGGGGCACTGTGGTTGTTATTATGGGACTGTGTACTTATTATTATGGGGCACCGTTGCTGTTATTATGGGACTCTGTACCTATTATTATGGGGCACCGTGGCTGTTATTATGGACTGTGTACTTATTATTATGGGGCACTGTGGCTGTTATTATGGACTGTGTATTTATTATTATGGGGCACCATGGCTGTTATTATGGACTGTGTACTTATTATTATGGGGCACCGTGGCTGTTATTATGGGACTGTGTACTTATTATTATGGGGCACTGTGGCTCTTATTATGGACTGTGTATTTATTATTATGGGGCACCGTGGCTGTTATTATGGGACTCTGTACCTATTATTATGGGGCACCGTGGCTGTTATTATGGACTCTGTACTTATTATTATGGGGCACTGTGGCTGTTATTATGGTCTGTGTACTTATTATTATGGGGCACCGTGGCTGTTATTATGGACTGTGTACTTATTATTATGGGGCACCGTGGCTGTTATTATGGGACTGTGTACTTATTATTATGAGGCACCGTGGCTGTTATTATAGGACTGTGTACTTATTATTATGGGGCACCGTGGCTGTTATTATGGACTGTGTACTTATTATTATGGGGCACTGTGGCTGTTATTATGGGACTGTGTACTTATTATTATGGGGCACTGTGGCTGTTATTATGGGACTGTGTACTTATTATTATGGGGCACTGTGGCTGTTATTATGGGACTGTGTACTTATTATTATGGGGCACCATGGCTGTTATTATGGACTGTGTACTTATTATTATGGGGCACTGTGGTTGTTATTATGGACTGTGTATTTATTATTATGGGGCACTGTGGCTGTTATTATGGGACTGTGTATTTATTATTATGGGACACTGTGGCTGTTATTATGGACTGTGTACTTATTATTATGGGGCACTGTGGCTGTTATTATGGACTGTGTACTTATTATTATGGGGCACTGTGGCTGTTATTATGGACTGTGTACTTATTATTATGGGGCACCGTGGCTGTTATTATGGGACTCTGTACCTATTATTATGGGGCACCGTGGCTGTTATTATGGGACTCTGTACCTATTATTATGGGGCACCGTGGCTGTTATTATGGACTGTGTACTTATTATTATGGGGTACTGTGGCTGTTATTATGGGACTCTGTACTTATTATTATGGAGTACTGTGGCTGTTATTATGGGACTGTGTACTTATTATTATGGGGCACCGTGACTGTTATTATGGACTGTGTACTTATTATTATGGGGCACTGTGGCTGTTATTATGGACTATGTATTTATTATTATGGGGCACCGTGGCTGTTATTATGGGACTCTGTACTTATTATTATGGGGTACTGTGGCTGTTATTATGGGACTCTGTACTTATTATGAGGCACCGTGGCTGTTATTATGGACTGTACTTATTATTATGGGGCACCGTGGCTGTTATTATGGGACTCTGTACTTATTATTATGGGGTACTGTGGCTGTTATTATGGGACTGTGTACTTATTATTATGAGGCACCGTGGCTGTTATTATGGGACTGTGTATTTATTATTATGGGGCACCGTGGCTGTTATTATGGGACTCTGTACTTATTATTATGGGGTACTGTGGCTGTTATTATGGGACTGTGTACTTATTATTATGGGGCACCGTGGCTGTTAATATGGGACTCTGCACTTATTATTATGGGGCACCGTGGCTGTTATTATGGACTGTGTACTTATTATTATGGGGCACTGTGGTTGTTATTCTGGGACTGTGTACTTATTATTATGGGGCACCGTGGCTGTTATTATGGGACTGTGTACTTATTATTATGTGGCACCGTTGCTGTTATTATGGGACTCTGTACCTATTATTATGGGGCACCGTGGCTGTTATTATGGACTGTGTACTTATTATTATGGGGCACTGTGGCTGTTATTATGGACTGTGTATTTATTATTATGGGGCACCATGGCTGTTATTATGGGACTCTGTACCTATTATTATGGGGCACCGTGGCTGTTATTATGGACTGTGTACTTATTATTATGGGGCACCGTGGCTGTTATTATGGTCTGTGTACTTATTATTATGGGGCACCGTGGCTGTTATTATGGACTGTGTACTTATTATTATGGGGCACCGTGGCTGTTATTATGGGACTGTGTACTTATTATTATGGTGCACTGTGGCTCTTATTATGGACTATGTATTTATTATTATGGGGCACCATGGCTGTTATTATGGGACTCTGTACCTATTATTATGGGGCACCGTGGCTGTTATTATGGACTGTGTACTTATTATTATGGGGCACCGTGGCTGTTATTATGGTCTGTGTACTTATTATTATGGGGCACCGTGGCTGTTATTATGGACTGTGTACTTATTATTATGGGGCACCGTGGCTGTTATTATGGGACTGTGTACTTATTATTATGGGGCACTGTGGCTCTTATTATGGACTGTGTATTTATTATTATGAGGCACCGTGGCTGTTATTATGGGACTCTGTACCTATTATTATGGGGCACCGTGGCTGTTATTATGGACTCTGTACTTATTATTATGGGGCACTGTGGCTGTTATTATGGTCTGTGTACTTATTATTATGGGGCACCGTGGCTGTTATTATGGACTGTGTACTTATTATTATGGGGCACCGTGGCTGTTATTATGCGACTGTGTACTTATTATTATGAGGCACCGTGGCTGTTATTATGGGACTGTGTACTTATTATTATGGGGCACCGTGGCTGTTATTATGGACTGTGTACTTATTATTATGGGGCACTGTGGCTGTTATTATGGGACTATGTACTTATTATTATGGGGCACTGTGGCTGTTATTATGGGACTGTGTACTTATTATTATGGGGCACTGTGGCTGTTATTATGGGACTGTGTACTTATTATTATGGGGCACCATGGCTGTTATTATGGACTGTGTACTTATTATTATGGGGCACTGTGGTTGTTATTATGGACTGTGTATTTATTATTATGGGGCACTGTGGCTGTTATTATGGGACTGTGTATTTATTATTATGGGACACTGTGGCTGTTATTATGGACTGTGTACTTATTATTATGGGGCACTGTGGCTGTTATTATGGACTGTGTACTTATTATTATGGGGCACTGTGGCTGTTATTATGGACTGTGTACTTATTATTATGGGGCACCGTGGCTGTTATTATGGGACTCTGTACCTATTATTATGGGGCACCGTGGCTGTTATTATGGGACTCTGTACCTATTATTATGGGGCACCGTGGCTGTTATTATGGACTGTGTACTTATTATTATGGGGTACTGTGGCTGTTATTATGGGACTCTGTACTTATTATTATGGGGTACTGTGGCTGTTATTATGGGACTGTGTACTTATTATTATGGGGCACCGTGACTGTTATTATGGACTGTGTACTTATTATTATGGGGCACTGTGGCTGTTATTATGGACTGTGTATTTATTATTATGGGGCACCGTGGCTGTTATTATGGGACTCTGTACTTATTATTATGAGGCACCGTGGCTGTTATTATGGGACTGTGTACTTATAATTATGGGGCACTGTGGCTGTTATTATGGACTGTGTACTTATTATTTTGGAGCACTGTGGCTGTTATTATGGGACTCTGTACTTATTATTATGGGGCACTGTGGCTGTTATTATGGACTGTGTACTTATTATTATGGGGCACAGTGGCTGTTATTATGGGACTGTGTACTTATTATGGGGCACCATGGCTGTTATTATGGACTGTATACTTATTACTATGGGGCACCGTGGCTGTTATTATGGACTGTGTACTTATTATTATGGGGCACCGTGGCTGTTATTATGGACTGTGTACTTATTATTATGGGGGCACTGTGGCTGTTATTATGGGACTGTGTACTTATTATTATGAGGCACCGTGGCTGTTATTATGGACTGTGTACTTATTATTATGGGGCACTGTGGCTGTTATTATGGGACTGTGTACTTATTATTATGGGGCACCATGGCTGTTATTATGGACTGTGTACTTATTATTATGGGGCACTGTGGTTGTTATTATGGACTGTGTATTTATTATTATGGGGCACTGTGGCTGTTATTATGGGACTGTGTATTTATTATTATGGGACACTGTGGATGTTATTATGGACTGTGTACTTATTATTATGGGGCACTGTGGCTGTTATTATGGACTGTGTACTTATTATTATGGGGCACTGTGGCTGTTATTATGGACTGTGTACTTATTATTATGGGGCACCGTGGCTGTTATTATGGGACTCTGTACCTATTATTATGGGGCACCGTGGCTGTTATTATGGGACTCTGTACCTATTATTATGGGGCACCGTGGCTGTTATTATGGACTGTGTACTTATTATTATGGGGTACTGTGGCTGTTATTATGGGACTCTGTACTTATTATTATGGAGTACTGTGGCTGTTATTATGGGACTGTGTACTTATTATTATGGGGCACCGTGACTGTTATTATGGACTGTGTACTTATTATTATGGGGCACTGTGGCTGTTATTATGGACTATGTATTTATTATTATGGGGCACCGTGGCTGTTATTATGGGACTCTGTACTTATTATTATGGGGTACTGTGGCTGTTATTATGGGACTCTGTACTTATTATGAGGCACCGTGGCTGTTATTATGGACTGTACTTATTATTATGGGGCACCGTGGCTGTTATTATGGGACTCTGTACTTATTATTATGGGGTACTGTGGCTGTTATTATGGGACTGTGTACTTATTATTATGAGGCACCGTGGCTGTTATTATGGGACTGTGTATTTATTATTATGGGGCACCGTGGCTGTTACTATGGGACTCTGTACTTATTATTATGGGGTACTGTGGCTGTTATTATGGGACTGTGTACTTATTATTATGGGGCACCGTGGCTGTTAATATGGGACTCTGCACTTATTATTATGGGGCACCGTGGCTGTTATTATGGACTGTGTACTTATTATTATGGGGCACTGTGGTTGTTATTCTGGGACTGTGTACTTATTATTATGGGGCACCGTGGCTGTTATTATGGGACTGTGTACTTATTATTATGTGGCACCGTTGCTGTTATTATGGGACTCTGTACCTATTATTATGGGGCACCGTGGCTGTTATTATGGACTGTGTACTTATTATTATGGGGCACTGTGGCTGTTATTATGGACTGTGTATTTATTATTATGGGGCACCATGGCTGTTATTATGGGACTCTGTACCTATTATTATGGGGCACCGTGGCTGTTATTATGGACTGTGTACTTATTATTATGGGGCACCGTGGCTGTTATTATGGTCTGTGTACTTATTATTATGGGGCACCGTGGCTGTTATTATGGACTGTGTACTTATTATTATGGGGCACCGTGGCTGTTATTATGGGACTGTGTACTTATTATTATGGTGCACTGTGGCTCTTATTATGGACTATGTATTTATTATTATGGGGCACCATGGCTGTTATTATGGGACTCTGTACCTATTATTATGGGGCACCGTGGCTGTTATTATGGACTGTGTACTTATTATTATGGGGCACCGTGGCTGTTATTATGGTCTGTGTACTTATTATTATGGGGCACCGTGGCTGTTATTATGGACTGTGTACTTATTATTATGGGGCACCGTGGCTGTTATTATGGGACTGTGTACTTATTATTATGGGGCACTGTGGCTCTTATTATGGACTGTGTATTTATTATTATGAGGCACCGTGGCTGTTATTATGGGACTCTGTACCTATTATTATGGGGCACCGTGGCTGTTATTATGGACTCTGTACTTATTATTATGGGGCACTGTGGCTGTTATTATGGTCTGTGTACTTATTATTATGGGGCACCGTGGCTGTTATTATGGACTGTGTACTTATTATTATGGGGCACCGTGGCTGTTATTATGCGACTGTGTACTTATTATTATGAGGCACCGTGGCTGTTATTATGGGACTGTGTACTTATTATTATGGGGCACCGTGGCTGTTATTATGGACTGTGTACTTATTATTATGGGGCACTGTGGCTGTTATTATGGGACTATGTACTTATTATTATGGGGCACTGTGGCTGTTATTATGGGACTGTGTACTTATTATTATGGGGCACTGTGGCTGTTATTATGGGACTGTGTACTTATTATTATGGGGCACCATGGCTGTTATTATGGACTGTGTACTTATTATTATGGGGCACTGTGGTTGTTATTATGGACTGTGTATTTATTATTATGGGGCACTGTGGCTGTTATTATGGGACTGTGTATTTATTATTATGGGACACTGTGGCTGTTATTATGGACTGTGTACTTATTATTATGGGGCACTGTGGCTGTTATTATGGACTGTGTACTTATTATTATGGGGCACTGTGGCTGTTATTATGGACTGTGTACTTATTATTATGGGGCACCGTGGCTGTTATTATGGGACTCTGTACCTATTATTATGGGACACCGTGGCTGTTATTATGGGACTCTGTACCTATTATTATGGGGCACCGTGGCTGTTATTATGGACTGTGTACTTATTATTATGGGGTACTGTGGCTGTTATTATGGGACTCTGTACTTATTATTATGGGGTACTGTGGCTGTTATTATGGGACTGTGTACTTATTATTATGGGGCACCGTGACTGTTATTATGGACTGTGTACTTATTATTATGGGGCACTGTGGCTGTTATTATGGACTGTGTATTTATTATTATGGGGCACCGTGGCTGTTATTATGGGACTCTGTACTTATTATTATGAGGCACCGTGGCTGTTATTATGGGACTGTGTACTTATAATTATGGGGCACTGTGGCTGTTATTATGGACTGTGTACTTATTATTTTGGGGCACTGTGGCTGTTATTATGGGACTCTGTACTTATTATTATGGGGCACTGTGGCTGTTATTATGGACTGTGTACTTATTATTATGGGGCACAGTGGCTGTTATTATGGGACTGTGTACTTATTATGGGGCACCATGGCTGTTATTATGGACTGTATACTTATTACTATGGGGCACCGTGGCTGTTATTATGGACTGTGTACTTATTATTATGGGGCACCGTGGCTGTTATTATGGACTGTGTACTTATTATTATGGGGGCACTGTGGCTGTTATTATGGGACTGTGTACTTATTATTATGAGGCACCGTGGCTGTTATTATGGACTGTGTACTTATTATTATGGGGCACTGTGGCTGTTATTATGGGACTGTGTACTTATTATTATGGGGCACCATGGCTGTTATTATGGACTGTGTACTTATTATTATGGGGCACTGTGGTTGTTATTATGGACTGTGTATTTATTATTATGGGGCACTGTGGCTGTTATTATGGGACTGTGTATTTATTATTATGGGACACTGTGGATGTTATTATGGACTGTGTACTTATTATTATGGGGCACTGTGGCTGTTATTATGGACTGTGTACTTATTATTATGGGGCACTGTGGCTGTTATTATGGACTGTGTACTTATTATTATGGGGCACCGTGGCTGTTATTATGGGACTCTGTACCTATTATTATGGGGCACCGTGGCTGTTATTATGGGACTCTGTACCTATTATTATGGGGCACCGTGGCTGATATTATGGACTGTGTACTTATTATTATGGGGTACTGTGGCTGTTATTATGGGACTCTGTACTTATTATTATGGGGTACTGTGGCTGTTATTATGGGACTGTGTACTTATTATTATGGGGCACCGTGACTATTATTATGGACTGTGTACTTATTATTATGGGGCACCGTGGCTGTTATTATGGGACTGTGTATTTATTATTATGGGGCACCGTGGCTGTTATTATGGGACTCTGTACTTATTATTATGGGGTACTGTGGCTGTTATTATGGGACTGTGTACTTATTATTATGAGGCACCGTGGCTGTTATTATGGACTGTGTACTTATTATTATGGGGCACCATGGCTGTTAATATGGGACTCTGCACTTATTATTATGGGGCACCGTGGCTGTTATTATGGGACTGTGTACTTATTATTATGGGGCACCGTGGCTGTTATTATGGGACTGTGTACTTATTATTATGGGGCACCGTTGCTGTTATTATGGGACTCTGTACCTATTATTATGGGGCACCGTGGCTGTTGTTATGGACTGTGTACTTATTATTATGGGGCACTGTGGCTGTTATTATGGACTGTGTATTTATTATTATGGGGCACCATGGCTGTTATTATGGGACTCTGTACCTATTATTATGGGGCACCGTGGCTGTTATTATGGACTGTGTACTTATTGTTATGGGGCACTGTGGCTGTTATTATGGTCTGTGTACTTATTATTATGGGGCACCGTGGCTGTTATTATGGACTGTGTACTTATTATTATGGGGCACCGTGGCTGTTATTATGGACTGTGTACTTATTATTATGGGGCACCGTGGCTGTTATTATGGACTGTGTACTTTTTATTATGGGGCACTGTGGCTGTTATTATGGACTGTGTACATATTATTATGGGGCACCGTGGCTGTTATTATGGACTGTGTACTTATTATTATGGGGCACTGTGGCTGTTATTATGGACTGTGTACTGATTATTATGGGGCACCGTGGCTGTTATTATAGGACTCTGTACTTATCATGGGGCACCGTGGCTCTTATTATGGGACTGTGTGTTTATTATTATGGGGCACCGTGGCTGTTATTATGGGACTCTGTACCTATTATTATGGGGCACTGTGGCTGTTATTATGGACTGTGTACTTATTATTATGAGGCACCGTGGCTGTTATTATGGGACTGTGTACTTATTATTATGAGGCACTGTGGCCGTTATTATGGACTATGTACTTATTATTATGGGGCACCGTGGCTGTTATTATAGGACTCTGTACTTATTATGGGGCACCGTGGCTGTTATTATGGGACTGTGTACTTATTATTATGGGGCACTGTGGCTCTTATTATGGACTGTGTATTTATTATTATGAGGCACCGTGGCTGTTATTATGGGACTCTGTACCTATTATTATGGGGCACCGTGGCTGTTATTATGGACTCTGTACTTATTATTATGGGGCACTGTGGCTGTTATTATGGTCTGTGTACTTATTATTATGGGGCACCGTGGCTGTTATTATGGACTGTGTACTTATTATTATGGGGCACCGTGGCTGTTATTATGCGACTGTGTACTTATTATTATGAGGCACCGTGGCTGTTATTATGGGACTGTGTACTTATTATTATGGGGCACCGTGGCTGTTATTATGGACTGTGTACTTATTATTATGGGGCACTGTGGCTGTTATTATGGGACTATGTACTTATTATTATGGGGCACTGTGGCTGTTATTATGGGACTGTGTACTTATTATTATGGGGCACTGTGGCTGTTATTATGGGACTGTGTACTTATTATTATGGGGCACCATGGCTGTTATTATGGACTGTGTACTTATTATTATGGGGCACTGTGGTTGTTATTATGGACTGTGTATTTATTATTATGGGGCACTGTGGCTGTTATTATGGGACTGTGTATTTATTATTATGGGACACTGTGGCTGTTATTATGGACTGTGTACTTATTATTATGGGGCACTGTGGCTGTTATTATGGACTGTGTACTTATTATTATGGGGCACTGTGGCTGTTATTATGGACTGTGTACTTATTATTATGGGGCACCGTGGCTGTTATTATGGGACTCTGTACCTATTATTATGGGGCACCGTGGCTGTTATTATGGGACTCTGTACCTATTATTATGGGGCACCGTGGCTGTTATTATGGACTGTGTACTTATTATTATGGGGTACTGTGGCTGTTATTATGGGACTCTGTACTTATTATTATGGGGTACTGTGGCTGTTATTATGGGACTGTGTACTTATTATTATGGGGCACCGTGACTGTTATTATGGACTGTGTACTTATTATTATGGGGCACTGTGGCTGTTATTATGGACTGTGTATTTATTATTATGGGGCACCGTGGCTGTTATTATGGGACTCTGTACTTATTATTATGAGGCACCGTGGCTGTTATTATGGGACTGTGTACTTATAATTATGGGGCACTGTGGCTGTTATTATGGACTGTGTACTTATTATTTTGGGGCACTGTGGCTGTTATTATGGGACTCTGTACTTATTATTATGGGGCACTGTGGCTGTTATTATGGACTGTGTACTTATTATTATGGGGCACAGTGGCTGTTATTATGGGACTGTGTACTTATTATGGGGCACCATGGCTGTTATTATGGACTGTATACTTATTACTATGGGGCACCGTGGCTGTTATTATGGACTGTGTACTTATTATTATGGGGCACCGTGGCTGTTATTATGGACTGTGTACTTATTATTATGGGGGCACTGTGGCTGTTATTATGGGACTGTGTACTTATTATTATGAGGCACCGTGGCTGTTATTATGGACTGTGTACTTATTATTATGGGGCACTGTGGCTGTTATTATGGGACTGTGTACTTATTATTATGGGGCACCATGGCTGTTATTATGGACTGTGTACTTATTATTATGGGGCACTGTGGTTGTTATTATGGACTGTGTATTTATTATTATGGGGCACTGTGGCTGTTATTATGGGACTGTGTATTTATTATTATGGGACACTGTGGATGTTATTATGGACTGTGTACTTATTATTATGGGGCACTGTGGCTGTTATTATGGACTGTGTACTTATTATTATGGGGCACTGTGGCTGTTATTATGGACTGTGTACTTATTATTATGGGGCACCGTGGCTGTTATTATGGGACTCTGTACCTATTATTATGGGGCACCGTGGCTGTTATTATGGGACTCTGTACCTATTATTATGGGGCACCGTGGCTGATATTATGGACTGTGTACTTATTATTATGGGGTACTGTGGCTGTTATTATGGGACTCTGTACTTATTATTATGGGGTACTGTGGCTGTTATTATGGGACTGTGTACTTATTATTATGGGGCACCGTGACTATTATTATGGACTGTGTACTTATTATTATGGGGCACCGTGGCTGTTATTATGGGACTGTGTATTTATTATTATGGGGCACCGTGGCTGTTATTATGGGACTCTGTACTTATTATTATGGGGTACTGTGGCTGTTATTATGGGACTGTGTACTTATTATTATGAGGCACCGTGGCTGTTATTATGGACTGTGTACTTATTATTATGGGGCACCATGGCTGTTAATATGGGACTCTGCACTTATTATTATGGGGCACCGTGGCTGTTATTATGGGACTGTGTACTTATTATTATGGGGCACCGTGGCTGTTATTATGGGACTGTGTACTTATTATTATGGGGCACCGTTGCTGTTATTATGGGACTCTGTACCTATTATTATGGGGCACCGTGGCTGTTGTTATGGACTGTGTACTTATTATTATGGGGCACTGTGGCTGTTATTATGGACTGTGTATTTATTATTATGGGGCACCATGGCTGTTATTATGGGACTCTGTACCTATTATTATGGGGCACCGTGGCTGTTATTATGGACTGTGTACTTATTGTTATGGGGCACTGTGGCTGTTATTATGGTCTGTGTACTTATTATTATGGGGCACCGTGGCTGTTATTATGGACTGTGTACTTATTATTATGGGGCACCGTGGCTGTTATTATGGACTGTGTACTTATTATTATGGGGCACCGTGGCTGTTATTATGGACTGTGTACTTTTTATTATGGGGCACTGTGGCTGTTATTATGGACTGTGTACATATTATTATGGGGCACCGTGGCTGTTATTATGGACTGTGTACTTATTATTATGGGGCACTGTGGCTGTTATTATGGACTGTGTACTGATTATTATGGGGCACCGTGGCTGTTATTATAGGACTCTGTACTTATCATGGGGCACCGTGGCTCTTATTATGGGACTGTGTGTTTATTATTATGGGGCACCGTGGCTGTTATTATGGGACTCTGTACCTATTATTATGGGGCACTGTGGCTGTTATTATGGACTGTGTACTTATTATTATGAGGCACCGTGGCTGTTATTATGGGACTGTGTACTTATTATTATGAGGCACTGTGGCCGTTATTATGGACTATGTACTTATTATTATGGGGCACCGTGGCTGTTATTATAGGACTCTGTACTTATTATGGGGCACCGTGGCTGTTATTAGGGACAGTGTTATGATTGAGTCACCGTAGGAGGCAGACACAAAAATAGAAGCTACGTCCAGAAAACCAGAGAAGTTGGCAACTATCAGATTGCAGACCCCTGAACCTATCAACACAACTAGAAGTAGCCGTGGGGGGTTCCTACGATGCCCTAGACCCCTCGATCACAGCCGGAGCGCTAAATAGCCTAAAGACAGAAAAGGAAATCTAAACTGCCCCAGAGAAGACCCCAAAGTAAAAGGCAGCCCCCAACATATAATGACGGTGAAGCAAGATGAAAAAACACTCACACAGATAGAAAGATAGACTGAGCAAAGACGGGGCCCAAGCTAACTAAACAGAACAGGAAAGGAAGGTTGCTGTCTGCAATCTGCCAAAACCCTATCAAAGACATAAGCCAACAAGCTGATATGAAAAAGACCCTGAAGCAGCTAGGCTTCAAAAACTAAATCAGCACTCAGGTATTTTCAGAAGACAGAGCTAAAGGAATTCAGCACACCCCAGCAGGGAATGGCAGAAATCCAGAAAAACAAAGCAAAACAAAGTCAAAGCACGAATGCAAAAAGCCGAGCAGAAAACTTAGCTTTAGAAGAGCAGGAATTCAGACTGGTCTCCAAGGATCCCACAGAGAAATCACCCGCAGGGCAGAAGGGCGTCAGCAGCCTTATATCCAGTCAGTAACTCCACTCAGCCAGTCATCATCATCAGACTCAGGTGTTTGATAATCAGGCTCACTACCTTTCTTTACCAAAAGACGGAGTTCCTCGGGCCTCAGTAGTGAAGGGGAAAATGAACTCACAACAGGACAGTGTACTTATTACTATGGGGCACCGTGGCTGTTATTATGGACTGTGCACTTATTATTATGGGGCACTGTGGCTGTTATTATGGACTGTGTACTTATTATGGGGCACTGTGGCTGTTATTATGGACTGTGTACTTATTATTATGGGGCACTGTGGCTGTTATTATGGACTGTGTACTTATTATTATGGGGCACCGTGGCTGTTATTATGGGACTCTGTACCTGTTATTATGGGGCACCGTGGCTGTTATTATGGACTGTGTACTTATTATTATGGGGCACTGTGGCTGTTATTATGGACTGTGTACTTATTATTATGGGGCACCGTGGCTGTTATTATGGACTGTGTACTTATTATTATGGGGCACTGTGGCTCTTATTATGGACTGTGTATTTATTATTATGGGGCACCGTGGCTTTTATTATGGGACTCTGTACTTATTATTATGGGGTACTGTGGCTGTTATTATGGGACTGTGTACTTATTATTATGAGGCACCGTGGCTGTTATTATGGACTGTGTACTTATTATTATGGGGCACCGTGGCTGTTATTATGGGACTCTGTACTTATTATTATGGGGCACCGTGGCTGTTATTATGCTACTCTGTACTTATTATTATGGGGCACTGTGGCTGTTATTATGGGACTCTGTTACTTATTATTATGGGGTACTGTGGCTGTTATTATGGGACTGTGTACTTATTATTATGGGGCACCGTGACTGTTATTATGGACTGTGTACTTATTATTATGGGGCACTGTGGCTGTTATTATGGGACTGTGTATTTATTATTATGGGGCACCGTGGCTGTTATTATGGGACTGTGTACTTTTTATTATGGGGCACCGTGGCTGTTATTATGGACTCTGTACTTATTATGGGGCACTGTGGCTGTTATTATGGACTGTGTACTTATTATTATGGGGCACTGTGGCTGTTATTATGGACTGTGTACTTATTATTATGGGGCACCGTGGCTGTTATTATGGGACTCTGTACCTGTTATTATGGGGCACCGTGGCTGTTATTATGGACTGTGTACTTATTATTATGGGGCACTGTGGCTGTTATTATGGACTGTGTACTTATTATTATGGGGCACCGTGGCTGTTATTATGGACTGTGTACTTATTATTATGGGGCACTGTGGCTCTTATTATGGACTGTGTATTTATTATTATGGGGCACCGTGGCTTTTATTATGGGACTCTGTACTTATTATTATGGGGTACTGTGGCTGTTATTATGGGACTGTGTACTTATTATTATGAGGCACCGTGGCTGTTATTATGGACTGTGTACTTATTATTATGGGGCACCGTGGCTGTTATTATGGGACTCTGTACTTATTATTATGGGGCACCGTGGCTGTTATTATGCTACTCTGTACTTATTATTATGGGGCACTGTGGCTGTTATTATGGGACTCTGTTACTTATTATTATGGGGTACTGTGGCTGTTATTATGGGACTGTGTACTTATTATTATGGGGCACCGTGACTGTTATTATGGACTGTGTACTTATTATTATGGGGCACTGTGGCTGTTATTATGGGACTGTGTATTTATTATTATGGGGCACCGTGGCTGTTATTATGGGACTGTGTACTTTTTATTATGGGGCACCGTGGCTGTTATTATGGACTCTGTACTTATTATTATGGGGCACTGTGGCTGTTATTATGGGACTGTGTATTTATTATTATGGGGCACCGTGGCTGTTATTATGGGACTGTGTACTTATTATTATGGGGCACTGTGGCTGTTATTATGGTCTGTGTACTTATTATTATGGGGCACCGTGACTGTTATTATGGACTGTGTATTTATTATTATGGGGCACTGTGGCTGTTATTAGGGACAGTGTACTTATTATTATGGGGCACTGTGGCTGTTATTATGGGACTGTGTATTTATTATTATGGGGCACCGTGGCTGTTATTATGGGACTCTGTACTTATTATTATGGGGTACTGTGGCTGTTATCATGGGATTCTGTACTTATTATTATGGGGCACCGTGGCTGTTATTATGGGACTCTGTACTTATTATTATGGGGCACTGTGGCTGTTATTATGGGACTGTGTACTTATTGTTATGGGGCACTGTGGCTGTTATTATGGACTCTGCACTTATTATTATGGGGCACCGTGGCTGTTATTATAGGACTGTGTACTTATTGTTATGGGGCACTGTGGCTGTTATTATGGACTCTGTACTTATTATTATGGGGCACTGTGGCTGTTATTATGGGACTGTGTTTTTATTATTATGGGGCACTGTGGCTGTTATTATGGGACTGTGCACTTATTGTTATGGGGCACTGTGGCTGTTATTATGGACTCTGTACTTATTATTATGGGGCACTGTGGCTGTTATTATGGGACTGTGTACTTATTGTTATGGGGCACTGTGGCTGTTATTATGGACTCTGTACTTATTATTATGGGGCACTGTGGCTGTTATTATGGGACTGTGTTTTTATTATTATGGGGCACTGTGGCTGTTATTATGGGACTGTGCACTTATTGTTATGGGGCACTGTGGCTGTTATTATGGACTGTGTACTTATTGTTATGGGGCACTGTGGCTGTTATTATGGTCTGTGTACTTATTATGGGGCACCGTGGCTGTTATTATGGACTGTGTACTTATTATTATGGGGCACCGTGGCTGTTATTATGGACTGTGTACTTATTATTATGGGGCACCGTGGCTGTTATTATGGACTGTGTACTTATTATTATGGGGCACTGTGGCTGTTATTATGGACTGTGTACATATTATTATGGGGCACCGTGGCTGTTATTATGGACTGTGTACTTATTATTATGGGGCACTGTGGCTGTTATTATGGACTGTGTACTGATTATTATGGGGCACCGTGGCTGTTATTGTAGGACTCTGTACTTATCATGGGGCACCGTGGCTCTTATTATGGGACTGTGTGTTTATTATTATGGGGCACCGTGGCTGTTATTATGGGACTCTGTACCTATTATTATGGGGCACTGTGGCTGTTATTATGGACTGTGTACTTATTATTATGAGGCACCGTGGCTGTTATTATGGGACTGTGTACTTATTATTATGAGGCACTGTGGCCGTTATTATGGACTATGTACTTATTATTATGGGGCACCGTGGCTGTTATTATAGGACTCTGTACTTATTATGGGGCACCGTGGCTGTTATTAGGGACAGTGTTATGATTGAGTCACCGTAGGAGGCAGACACAAAAATAGGAGCTACGTCCAGAAAACCAGAGAAGTTGGCAACTATCAGATTGCAGACCCCTGAACCTATCAACACAACTAGAAGTAGCCGTGGGGGGTTCCTACGATGCCCTAGACCCCTCGATCACAGCCGGAGCGCTAAATAGCCTAAAGACAGAAAAGGAAATCTAAACTGCCCCAGAGCAGACCCCAAAGTAAAAGTCAGCCCCCAACATATAATGACGGTGAAGCAAGATGAAAAAACACTCACACAGATAGAAAGATAGACTGAGCAAAGACGGGGCCCAAGCTAACTAAACAGAACAGGAAAGGAAGGTTGCTGTCTGCAATCTGCCAAAACCCTATCAAAGACATAAGCCAACAAGCTGATATGAAAAAGACCCTGAAGCAGCTAGGCTTCAAAAACTAAATCAGCACTCAGGTATTTTCAGAAGACAGAGCTAAAGGAATTCAGCACACCCCAGCAGGGAATGGCAGAAATCCAGAAAAACAAAGCAAAACAAAGTCAAAGCACGAATGCAAAAAGCCGAGCAGAAAACTTAGCTTTAGAAGAGCAGGAATTCAGACTGGTCTCCAAGGATCCCACAGAGAAATCACCCGCAGGGCAGAAGGGCGTCAGCAGCCTTATATCCAGTCAGTAACTCCACTCAGCCAGTCCTCATCATCAGACTCAGGTGTTTGATAATCAGGCTCACTACCTTTCTTTACCAAAAGAGGGAGTTCCTCGGGCCTCAGTAGTGAAGGGGAAAATGAACTCACAACAGGACAGTGTACTTATTACTATGGGGCACCGTGGCTGTTATTATGGACTGTGCACTTATTATTATGGGGCACTGTGGCTGTTATTATGGACTGTGTACTTATTATTATGGGGCACTGTGGCTGTTATTATGGACTGTGTACTTATTATTATGGGGCACTGTGGCTGTTATTATGGACTGTGTACTTATTATTATGGGGCACCGTGGCTGTTATTATGGGACTCTGTACCTGTTATTATGGGGCACCGTGGCTGTTATTATGGACTGTGTACTTATTATTATGGGGCACTGTGGCTGTTATTATGGACTGTGTACTTATTATTATGGGGCACCGTGGCTGTTATTATGGACTGTGTACTTATTATTATGGGGCACTGTGGCTCTTATTATGGACTGTGTATTTATTATTATGGGGCACCGTGGCTTTTATTATGGGACTCTGTACTTATTATTATGGGGTACTGTGGCTGTTATTATGGGACTGTGTACTTATTATTATGAGGCACCGTGGCTGTTATTATGGACTGTGTACTTATTATTATGGGGCACCGTGGCTGTTATTATGGGACTCTGTACTTATTATTATGGGGCACCGTGGCTGTTATTATGCTACTCTGTACTTATTATTATGGGGCACTGTGGCTGTTATTATGGGACTCTGTTACTTATTATTATGGGGTACTGTGGCTGTTATTATGGGACTGTGTACTTATTATTATGGGGCACCGTGACTGTTATTATGGACTGTGTATTTATTATTATGGGGCACTGTGGCTGTTATTATGGGACTGTGTATTTATTATTATGGGGCACCGTGGCTGTTATTATGGGACTGTGTACTTTTTATTATGGGGCACCGTGGCTGTTATTATGGACTCTGTACTTATTATTATGGGGCACTGTGGCTGTTATTATGGGACTGTGTATTTATTATTATGGGGCACCGTGGCTGTTATTATGGGACTGTGTACTTATTATTATGGGGCACTGTGGCTGTTATTATGGTCTGTGTACTTATTATTATGGGGCACCGTGACTGTTATTATGGACTGTGTATTTATTATTATGGGGCACTGTGGCTGTTATTAGGGACAGTGTACTTATTATTATGGGGCACTGTGGCTGTTATTATGGGACTGTGTATTTATTATTATGGGGCACCGTGGCTGTTATTATGGGACTCTGTACTTTTTATTATGGGGTACTGTGGCTGTTATCATGGGATTCTGTACTTATTATTATGGGGCACCGTGGCTGTTATTATGGGACTCTGTACTTATTATTATGGGGCACTGTGGCTGTTATTATGGGACTGTGTACTTATTGTTATGGGGCACTGTGGCTGTTATTATGGACTCTGCACTTATTATTATGGGGCACCGTGGCTGTTATTATGGGACTGTGTACTTATTGTTATGGGGCACTGTGGCTGTTATTATGGACTCTGTACTTATTATTATGGGGCACTGTGGCTGTTATTATGGGACTGTGTTTTTATTATTATGGGGCACTGTGGCTGTTATTATGGGACTGTGCACTTATTGTTATGGGGCACTGTGGCTGTTATTATGGACTCTGTACTTATTATTATGGGGCACTGTGGCTGTTATTATGGGACTGTGTACTTATTGTTATGGGGCACTGTGGCTGTTATTATGGACTCTGTACTTATTATTATGGGGCACTGTGGCTGTTATTATGGGACTGTGTTTTTATTATTATGGGGCACTGTGGCTGTTATTATGGGACTGTGCACTTATTGTTATGGGGCACTGTGGCTGTTATTATGGACTCTGTACTTATTATTATGGGGCACTGTGGCTGTTATTATGGGACTGTGTACTTATTGTTATGGGGCACTGTGGCTGTTATTATGGACTCTGCACTTATTATTATGGGGCACTGTGGCTGTTATTATTGGACTGTGTATTTATTATTATGGGGCACCGTGGCTGTTATTATGGGACTGTGTACTTATTATTATGGGGCACTGTGGCTGTTATTATTGGACTGTGTATTTATTATTATGGGGCACTGTGGCTGTTATTATGGGGGCTCTGTATTTATTATGGGGCTTCCATAGTTGTCATTATTGGAGGATTTATAGCTGGTTTTATATTTTCCTATCTATAACTTCACTCATATGTTTGAGTCTCCTGTACAGAACTAAATTAAAATTAAAAGAACTTACTGAAAGCTGCTTGAAGACATTATACGTCCTGTATATGAGAATATTATTTGCGTCCGACCAGAGGATGGAGAACATGAAGAGCTGCAAGAACACAAAAAATTGCATAAATGACAACATAAAACTTTAGGCCCCAATCAGACCTCAATTTTCTTTTCCATGGTTAAATATCTATACACATTATAGTCTATAGAGCTGTCTGTGCTTTTTTTGCAGAGCATGTATGTGAAAAAAAAAAAAAAAAGAGATATGTACATTTTTGACCCAAATCAAGGATCAAAATTACCCATACACGTCTATGGGGCCGTGAAAATTACAGCACATGCATGAGTGTACAATATCCGTGATTAACGTGTAATGTATAGGAGAAGCTTTATAATTATTTTTTTTATACCGGAAAATCATTGATGAAAGACTGATGGTAAAATCGGACTTTGGATTTAAAACACCAATGAACAAGGGTCCATATTTTTATAGAAGATATATATATATTTTTTTTTTACGCCTGAAGGAGGCTTTACCTATAATTTTCATCTGTGTTCTTGAGGATCCAACGCATCGGGGCATTGTGCAGAACTGTGTATTACTACATTTATACTGTGGGGGCACTGCAGAAAAATGAAATACCTGCTACTGGGGTTCCCCACAGCATAACTCTGGGTCCAATTAATGGGATTCCCCATTATCAACGAATCATAGGAGGACCCAAAGGGATTGTCCATTGTAGACAAGTTACAGGGGTTTATCTGAACAAGGGGAAATATTATGGGAGCAGACAGAACTATCAGCGATGGAAGCTTACCTTCTGTTTCTCATGCTGCACCAGTCCTACAGCCTTGGCTTCTACTGGATACCGGCTCATGTTTCTCATCTACAGAGACACTGAGCTTTTTACCTCTGCAACCCTGGAATTCATAGACTACAAAGGAGGGGGTGGAAGGCTGGTCTCCCGTGAAAACCGAAATTGCATGAATCCAAAAGGCACCGTCCCTTTTGTCTTTTGATCTTTCTTCACCAGTGCCAGTGCAAATATCTCACCCTTATCAAACACATAGTAAAAGACGACACGTGTATCATAATAAACCGCAAGGTAAGAGAATCTCCAGCACTGGATTAATATTAAAATACAAAAATTTATTGAGAAATTTCTTTTTTAAAAAATGAAGACTGTACTTCAAAATACATATATGAAAAATCAATAAACGGACATGATAGTAGATGGTATCCAAGGTGGTATAACTAACGCGTTTCAACCTCAGCGGGTCTTATTCATTAAAAAATAATTTTTTTCAATAAATTTTTGTATTTTATTATTAATCCAGCACTGGAGATTCTCTTTCCTCGTGGTTTGCTTCGACGACGCCGTGATTCAAGCGGCTCCATCCGCTTGGAAGCTATGGACACAAATTGAAGATTGGGTGAGCTGACCTTTTTCCCTTCCCTTTTTTCCTGTTATTTCAACCTGTATCATAATGGATGAAGAAATCCAAATGAGTAAAGCAATGGGAGATGTTCAGCCCAATATCCCGCTCCTCTTGAAGAGCGGTTTCACATTTCCATAAAGGAAGCAGATTCAGTTACTCTATTGCCGTGCGGACCCGCAGGCAATAGTTAAAGCTGCCAGCCAATCGGAGACTGGCAGCTGACGTCAGCGCGCATGTCACCGGCGTCTGACGTCATTGTCAGTCGCCAGTGAGTGCGCGCTTTGTTGGGGTGAAGATCACTCGCCACTGGAGCGCGGCAAGGTAAGGAGAAAGGTGTTTTGATTTTTCAAATTAGTATTGAAAGTGACAAGTCGGGCCCGGCAGGATGAAAACGGGGAAGGGTGGAGACGGGGCAGGATGGAGACAGGGGCAGGATGGAGATGGGGCAGGATGGAGACGGGGCAGGATGGTGACTGGGCAGGATGGAGACGGGGCTGTATTGTGGGCAGGATGGAGACAGGGCATGATTGGAGACACGGGAGCATGATTGGAGATACAAGGGGCATAATTGGAGACACGGGGGGCAGGGTTGGAGACACGGGTGGCAGGGTTGGAGACAGATGGGGCAGGGTTAGAGACAGATGGGGCAGGGTTGGAAACAAATGGGGCAGGATCATGGGGCAGGATGGAGACAGATGGGGCAGGATGGAGACAGATGGGGCAGGATGGATACGATGGAGACAGACGGGGCAGGATGGGTAGATCATACGGGGGAAGAATGGATACTCATGAGGGCAGAATGGGACAACATATGGCTGAAGCCAGACATGAGACACATGGGGGTCAGGATGGGGGATATTATTACCATAGGGGCTAATTAAGGGATATTATTACTGCAGTGATGTATTTATTTTATTTTTTGAGTATACTGTTTTAAATAGGGGTGGCGGTCCTGTTACTGTGTAGAGTGATACTCTTTTGCCTTTTTTTGTTCATGTGGTGTAATGTAGAAGTTGGGAAAAAATAAGTAATGTATTCTGCAAGTGGAGCTCTAGATAACTGAGTTATTTCCTGCAGAGATGAGCCCTGGCTGGAAGAAGTGATGGTGGTCTGTGCTGGATGAAAGATGAAAAGTGAAGATGAAGGACTTCACCTAGAGACGTCACTGGTGAGTCAGTGTGTTACCTATACACTGACACTATACAATGTATACTATATACAGAGGTCCTGTGTATAATGTCACCAGTGATCACTGTATTACCCATACATTATTTACAGAGTGCCTGTGTATAATGTCATTGATCACTGTATTACCTGTACACAGACACTACATACTAAGTACAGATCTCGTGTGTATAATGGTACTTATGGTGATAGTATTGTGGATTTTTTTTATTACTGATCAGTATTGTAGTATTCAGTCACTATGTGGTGGAAATGTGTGGTCTGGACATGGTGTTGCAGTATTTGCCCCTTGTATGTGCTATTATTTGGTCACTTTGTGGTGGCAATATGTGGTCTGGTCATGGTGCGGTGGTATATGTTCCTTGCATGTGATATTATACGGTCACTGTGATGGTAATATGTGTTCTAGACATGGTGTGGTGGTATTTGTTCCTTGTATGTGGTATTATAGGTAACTATGTGGTGGTAATATTGTGTCTGGTCATGGTGTGGCGGTATTTGTTCCTTGTATGTGATATTATTCGGTCACTGTGGTGGTAATATGTGGTCTGGTCATGGTGCGGTGGTATTTGTTCCTTGTATGTGATATTATTCAGTCACTGTGGTGGTAATATGTGGTCTGGTTATGGTGTGGCGGTATTTGTTCCTTGTATGTGGTATTATAGGTCACTATGTGGTGGTAATATGTGGTCTGGTCATGGTGCGGTGGTATTTGTTCTTTGTATGTGATATTATTCGGTCACTGTGGTGGTAATATGTGGTCTGGACATGGTGCGGTGGTATTTGTCCCTTGTATGTGATATTATTCGGTCACTGTGGTGGTAATATGTGGTCTGGTCATGGTGCGGTGGTATTTGTTCTTTGTATGTGATATTATTCGGTCACTGTGGTGGTAATATGTGGTCTGGTCATGGTGCGGTGGTATTTGTTCTTTGTATGTGATATTATTCGGTCACTGTGGTGGTAATATGTGGTCTGGACATGGTGCGGTGGTATTTGTCCCTTGTATGTGATATTATTCGGTCACTGTGGTGGTAATATGTGGTCTGGACATGGTGCGGTGGTATTTGTCCCTTGTATGTGATATTATTGGTCATTTTAAAAATTGAAAAATAAATAAAAATATACCTAAATTGGATATTTTAACAAATGTTTAATAGGTTACAGTAGAGTAGAGCTCGGCCAAAAGTGTCAACCGTATTGTGGTGGCGGCTTAAAAAATCTTTTGGCCAAAACAAAAGCTGCCTGCTATATGTGTGATCTGGTGATGGTAACTGTTAATGTGTGATTGGTGAGAAGTGGAGTTTTTCCAAGAGAGAGCGGTGGGACTGTGGACAGTTCGAGGGGTAGAGGCGGGGCTCGGGTGGAGCCTGGGTGGAGTCTCAAGGGGGCCCCGAAAATGTTGCCAAGTATGGGGCCCCGAAATACCTAGTGGCAGCCCTGGACATCGTTGTCGCACAAGACACTTAAAAAGAAACCAGTTTTCCTTTTTGTCAGTTTTATTACATTTGCCCCACTGTTTTTGCTGCCTACAGAAGCCAATTGTAGTGCAGCTTTCATTTTTCAAAAACACTATAACAAATGAAAGCTGCGCTGTGATTGGTTGCTATGGGTAAAATGGACAGCTTTTCCTTTAACTAATTTTTAATAAATGACGACCAGTGTGTGATGGCGACCTGAGGTAATAGCTTGAATCTCTTGAGGCATTGATTAAAACCTGTTCCTGGGTGCACTTCAATGACTTCTTATACGCAATATGGGGAAAAGTATGTGCCCCCTTCACGTTACACCTGCGGGAGCTGCTATGACACAAGCTTTCAAGCACCACTGTAAGCAGTGTGTGTGTATGTGTGTGTGTGGGGGGTGAAACCTGCATTAGCCAGTGGTCTGGCACTATTAATAATAATTGTATTCAGCATTATTAAGCCACTACATTGCCCTGTCATTATTACTGTACAGGCAAAGCTGTTATTTGGGAAATGTATGTAGCTGTCATTTGCACATTATTATTATTATTATTATTATTATTATTATTATTATTATTGTTATAGCACCATTTATTCCATGGCGCTTTACATGTGAGGAGGGGTATACATAATAAAAACAAGTACAATAATCTTAAACAATACAAGTCATAACTGGTACAGGAGGAGAGAGGACCCTGCCCGCGAGGGCTCACAATCTTCAAGGGACGGGTGATAATACAGTAGGCGAGGGTAGAGCTGGTCGTGCAGCGGTTTGGTCGATCGGTGGTTACTGCAGGTTATAGGCCACATTATGTGGTGATATTTTCTTTGGCACTGTGCGATATATTATTTTTTCAGTGGACGGTGGTGGCAGCCAAGTGTGGTATTGATATTTAGACAACTGTTTAATCTTGTCCCGTGACATACCTCAAATGCTATGTGACCCATAAGAGGAGTGAGACCCGGCATCTGCCCAATTCTCCTGACACTTAGCTGGAGGATTTGGATGGAGTCATCTCATGCATCATACCCAGCAGGTACCAGCTGTTTTACACAGTTGACACCTGTCGATAACTGTTGCGATTGGAGCTAGATCTGATCAACTTAACCCAGTAGATTCCATGGTGAACACAGCATCTAAGCAGTTAAACATGGGCTGGAAAGAGAGCCCTAAAGATCAGGGGATCCAGAGGTTTTTTTTTAATGGCATCCAAGACCCATTGGGGTGGTCCATATCAGACTTTCACAATGAGGTCAACAGGTTTCTCTGCTTACCACTGACTTTGTCAACATTTTTTTTAACGGCCTTCGGCTCTATCTTAAGCCATGTTGACTTGATGGGTGAAAGTTCCATAGGAAGAACAATCTTATGCAATCCTAGATAGGTCCCCCAGGGTCTTCTCCTCCATTATCTTGATGGTATAAAGCCATCGGGTCGCTGGTCTTCCTCTTCGCCTTGTTCCTTCTATTCTTCCGACTATGATGTCCTTCTCCAGTGATTGCTCTCTTGGTATGATGTGTCCAAAGTAGGAAAGTCATAGCTTGGTGATCCTCACTTCAAGTGACATATCTGGCTTGATTTTCTCCAAAATTATTTGTTCTTCCACGATATTGATAATATCCTTCGCTAGCACCACATTTTAAAGTCGTTGATTCTTCTTGGGTGTCATACTGTATGGCACAGTTATTTCTACTGTACACCATATGGTGGTTTGCGTCAACCAAGCATAAGTACTAGGGCACAATTCTATAGCTGTAAAAACCTGTTAGGTCTTCAGGTGATCTTATTAAATAATCAACCGAATAACTGAAGAATGCTCATTATTGCTCATTGTCCTGCAAAGGCAGCGATCAGTCTTCGATCAGCATGGACCTTCAAACGAGCCCAGATCGACTTGGTGTTTTGTCAATACGTCTCTCATTCAGGCAGAATATCTGCCACATACATCATCCCCAAGTGATGGACACAAACACAACTGCTCCTCTGCCTCATTACAGCTCTGCCATGGGGTACTGTGACGCTGATAATGACTGTATGCAAATCTCATGGAAGAATTCTGCATTGAAAAGGTTCTTCCTACCAGCCACTAATTCAGATAAACTGGTTTTTCATGTTCATGTGCAATGAAGCATCGATCGCTAAAATCACAAATATATATATATTTTTATATGGATTTCCTTAGCAGCTTAAAGCAAATTTATTCAGCTGTAGCCGGAGAGTCTTTGCACTATAATTTTGGGATACAAAGTTTGTTTGAATTGGACTTTATAGGTGCCGGATAGAGATGAGCAGTTCGATTTGCAATACTGTGGGAGGAACGGCCCCGGTCGAGTGTCCGGGCCGGAACCAAGGGAGCCGTCATCTAGGTTCTGGGGGAAACTATTCCCAGGGGACAGAGTTCGGGGACGGACCGTTGTGACAGACAGATGGGCTGGGGGAGGGGCCAGTATAAAAGGGACGGGGAGCACCCGTGACGATGAATCAGCAGACCGGGACAGAGGCAGCAGGAGACCGTGGGAACGACTGAAAGCTAGAGCGACTTACCAGTGCCAGGGAAGACGCTCAAAGAGGACTTCAGAGGGACGGCGCCAAGACGACCATCCGGGACTTGCTGCCCCGCACCAGCCCGCAGCCACTGCCGCCTCAGCTCAGCCCGCGGCCACTGTCGCTTCACCTCAGCCCGCGGCTGCGGTTCCCTGCCACCCGCAGCCGCCCTGCTCTCACCAGTGGCTGCGGCAAGTCCAGTGCCTTCGGCAACCACCACTGTCTCACTCCGGTCTGCGGCAAGGGCCGAGCCTTTGCTCACCGCGGAGTCCCCGTCGCAGCGGTTAACTGCACAGGTGGCCTGTCACCTGCCACCCTGCTTCGCTGCCGCTTGCCCCATCCAGGGGCTGCGGCCTGCTCATCCAAGGACTCCTCCGGGGCCGGAGGTGCCCCAGCGCCACAGGAGCGGCGGAACGCTCAAAGACTATGCCATCTCTTCAGCAGCTGGGCCCAGCGCCTGCTCCGCCGAAGAACCACCGTCCAGAACGCCGAGGGACGTCAGGACGGCTAAGTTGACTATATAGTTCAGGACCCGTAGTTGGCCATACCGCGGCCCTATAGTGACCGGCTCTCGCTGGACGTAGTCGTGTTCTCCACTGTTTGTGTGAATTGTATTGAGCCCCTGCGAGGGCAACCCTTGTTACCCCCTTTGGTTGAACAGGCTGAGATTGAGGGAAGTCCCCTCTAGGCCTATAAACGTTATTATAAAAACACCCAAACCGACTTGCGACTCGTTACTGCATCCTGCGTACCTGCTAGTACCACAATACCATCATATTGCGTCCAGTCATGTCCAGCGGTTTTCCACTAACTCCTTCTATATCCTCAGCCTGGCACCCTGGATGTCTCTTGGCTCCGTGACCACGTGGCGTAAGACACGTCATGACTTTGCGGTGCGGCGAACAAGATACAGGCGCAGAAGTGAAAAGCACGTGGAATAGCACTACTACTATGCTGCCAAAAACAGTGTCAAAATGCGTCCAAATAATACAGCAGCGCAGGGTTAAATATCAGTCCTGCTCCAAAAACACATATTAATGGTAAATGGTTAGTTCATAGTGAGTAAATTATCTAATGGAGCCTCTTATCCAGGATGAGGGTTGGGGACCTACAATTTAGATTTTTGAGGCCAAATTTGACTTTTTGCATGGCATCTTCTGTCCAGTGTTGCTGAAAATCCTTGTATTGCTTAACCTAATTGATTCTCAGCTAGAAATGCCCTTTGGGACATTGTGTAATTGTGAATGCTATCTCAGATCCCAGAGAAGAGGAAATAGTTGTTAATCAAGCAAAAATGTTGTACAATATACAAGTTTGTCAGGGTATCTGCATGCTGCCAAGTGGACTATTTGCAAAATTAGGAGTGTCAGCGAGAAAAAAGAAATACAGGAGTGTCAGGGTGTTGGTGGTTCACAGGCATCACATACCATGCAGAATGTGATCCCTTTGAAGGCTATATAGGTTATGTTCCAGACACCTAGTCGGGACGCCAAAAAAGAGAGTTTTATGCCAAGTTCATGTATTATGCTACTCTTCTGGGTGATTATTAGTGTGTACATAGACCTATAGATCTTGAATTTATTGACATCTTATCCAAATGTGCGTTTGCAAAGTATTTCCTCTCATTGGTGCCAATCCACTCATTCTGGAACAGTTTTTCTTTTTTTCCTGTGCCCCTCCATTCCAGATTTATGCCTCCCCCCCACCAGGAATAATGGTGCAGGTTTTCCCTTCCCCTAGTGGGTATATATCACAGACGTTAGTGTGGCCGTGCTTTGATTGAGGAGGAAAAACAAACACCCACCTAGAAGTTGTGTGGTACCCGCCCAATTGGTTGAAGAGAAAGTTTGCAGGTTTTTTTTCGGAGGAGAATAACTTTGGAACGCAGGGTCGCAGCTGAAAAAGAAAAACTGTTTCCAAATCAAAGGAGCAGCGGCAATTAGAGGGACTACCAGTAGTTGAAATTTCAAAAAAAATCCAGTGAAAGGTTCACATTACCAAATAAATTCATTTCTTACAAGGTGTGGTATTGGACCTTGGCCCCCCTGTTTGAGGATGGAGGGGTGGGATGTCTCGATCCCACAACTGCAGATAGCCCCTTTTTTTTCAATATGTACGGTATTTTATAATTTGCGCTAATTGTGTTTACTTCTTCCTTGTTTCTGCCCGCAACCATAATTGTGTTATAATAAATGACTGACACCGTGCCACATCTAAAGTCTTTATATCATGAGCACAATATTATTATAAGCTGTTATTTAAGGGAGTGAGATATGATGTCTTTCTTGCCTCCCTTCCTCAGATTGCCTCTCCTATGTTATCTAATATATAAAGCTCAAGTGTGTCTGTATGTGTGTATGTATGTATGTGTGTATGTATGTGTGTATGTATGTGTGTATGTATGTATGTATGCATGTGTGTATGTCCAGGATTGGCATCCGCACCGTCGCACCTACAGCCACAAAATTTGGCACAGTCACACGTCTCAACCCCGAGAGTGTCCTAGGCTATGTTGTGAGGCGAAATTTTTAACCCCGCGCGTTCCAATACACCAAACAATTTTGCCCCTATCTACATAATGGGGAAAAAGTGTGTGTGTGTATCAAGCCCCGCCCCTCATTATGATGTCATAATGGTTGCCATGGCGACGCTGATGTCATCATAGGTTGCAAGCCCCGCCCCTCATTATGATATCATAATGGTTGACTATGGGATGGAGGATGTGTGATGGGTATATGGGCACGGGACTATGGCATGGAGGATATGTATGATGGGTATATGGGCACGGGACTATGAGATGAAGGATGTGTGATGGGTATATGGGCAAGGGACTATGGGATGGAGGATGTGTGATAGGTATATGGGCACGGGACTATGGGATGGAGGCTGTATGATGGGTATATGGGCACTCGACTATGGGATGGAGGATATGTATGACGGGTATATGGGCACGGGATTATGAGATGAAGGATGTGTGATGGGTATATGGGCATGGGACTATGGGATGGAGGATGTGTGATGGATATATGGGCACGGGACTATGGGATGGAGGCTGTGTGATGGGTATATGGGCACTCGACTATGGGATGGAGGATATGTATGACGGGTATATGGGCACGGGACTATGAGATGAAGGATGTGTGATGGGTATATGGGCACGGGACTATGGGATGGAGGATGTGTGATGGGTATATGGGCATGGGACTATGGGATGGAGGATGTGTGATGGGTATATGGGCAGGGGACTATGGGATGGAGGAAGTGTGATGGGTATATGGGCACGAGACTATGGGATGGAGGCTGTGTGATGGGTATATGGGCATGGGACTATGGGATGGAGGATGTGTGATGGGTATATGGGCATGGGACTATGGGATGGAGGAAGTGTGATGGGTATATGGGCACGGGACTTTGGGATGGAGGCTGTGTGATGGGTATATGGGCATGGGACTATGGGATGGAGGATGTGTGATGGGTATATGGGCACGGGACTATGGGATGGAGGCTGTGTGATGGGTATATGGGCACAGGACTATGGCATGGAGGATATGTATGACGGGTATATGGGCACGGGACTATGAGATGAAGGATGTGTGATAGGTATATGGGCACTCAACTATGGGATGGAGGATGTGTGATGGGTATATGGGCACGGGACTATGGGATGGAGGCTGTGTGATGGGTATATGGGCACAGGACTATGGGATGGAGGATGTGTGATGGGTATATGTGCACTCGACTATGGGATGGAGGATATGTATGATGGGTATATGGGCATGGGACTATGGGATGGAGGATGTGTGATGGGTATATGGGCAGGGGACTATGGGATGGTGGATATGTATGATGGGCATATGGGCACGGGACTATGGGATGGAGGATAATTATAATTTTCTATAACTAACCACAGTTAGTTACTATGCCCGGGCAGCGCCGGGCTCTTCAGCTAGTCGTGTATATAGTGCTAACTGCTAAGTTATAATGCTTATGATTAACGCCAGCTATGCTGCTACATTCAATGATGTATTATTGCTAGTCTGACATGTATGTGTTACCATTGTGCAGAAAGTTGTAACATATTGCCTTGCATTTCTGTGTTATATTATTGTATACTATAATGTACCTGTTGTGTAAGTACAGTTAGGGAAAGTTCAGTTAGGGTGCCCTAGTGTCCACATGGGCTATAGGCCAGCTTGGCAGCCACGCAACGTTCAAGTGTTGCAGCCCACGTTACCCACGGCCACTGTGTGTGACAGCAGTGGGCCAGTACAGAAACGGAAATATGTGGGGACTTGTCACCTGGGCCAATGCTTTTAGGGCAGGAGTCGGTTGGACTGAGGAAATTAAGGAAGTTGGAGCTTTGACGAGATCGGTACAGTCGGACCGGATGCTTTACCAGAGGCAACCGAACCTGGTGACTGACGATTTCGAGTCTGGGGTGAAACAGGCAGATGGAATTGTCATCATAGCGAGGTTAGGCTGGGAAGGAATTGGGGAGCAGTCTAGGACAGTTCGGTCCGGGCGTGTACTGCACAGAAGTAACAGCCAGCCAACAAGGGAAAGATGAGGAAACAAGCAAATGTCACCATGTACCTACTGTGGATGTAACGTGTGAAATACTCAGTGACGAAAGTGTTAAAGTTGACTCGCACTGTGTCTCCATTGCTCGGGGTCGCCTGGAAGAGGGACTGTTATTGCCTGGGAAGTGCCCAGAGGAAGCTGATCCTGGAGATGCAGGTGTGCTGAAGAGAAGAGTACATTTCCCTGTAGGGGAAGGACTGGACATGAATATAATAACAGTAATTCTGGTCACGACTACAGTCCTGTCCCTCCCTTACAAAAATGTTTGTACCTCTACATGATTTACAAGAAAAGAGAAGAGACTAGGACGGGATTAATGGAGGATTGCAGTGAGGGTTATACACACAAGACTTCAAAGACTGGGCTATCCTGAAACTAGACTATGTACTGTATACAGGTTCATTCGTTAGCAGAATATAGACTAAAAAATATTGCTATGGCCCCTTTAAGAGTGGCAAAAGGAGGGTCTTTCTTTTTTTTATCTCAATAAACCTATAATAAAAACAAACATAAAAATTTAACCTAAAATTTTGATTAATAGTGTCCTCCTGTTTTGAGTAAACTGCTCCTAGGCAGACATATGTGTCTCCATGGTAACAGACTACAAAAGAACCCTGTGTAGTCTGATTTTGTAGTCACATTTCCTTTTATATGATCCCTACTTCTTAGGGGGTGAAACACTTTATAACAAGGCCACTTTACCACTAGAGAGTCTGGAAAAGATGGGTATATCATTAGCGACCACTTCACATAGATGGTAGGAAGACAGAAGAGGATGATCCATAATCAAGGGCTTATTTATGGTCAGTTCCATCCTCACCTTTTAAGACTAGGTGACAGGCTCGCCTCTTTACAGTAACTGCATTGTGAGCAAAAAAAAAGGGTCAACAATTGTCCTAGGGTTCATAAAAATGGTTTAGGTTGGATACCAATTCTATTTCCTATTTTTGTGGGTGCCAAAACCCAACAACTTAGTGGATCGCCAATTATGCCATGCCCCCCCTTCTCCCTACAATATGGGAGGATCTACAGCGATAAAAAATTATTGTCCTAAATTGCGATTAAGCTATATGGCTCACAACTACTATTGGATGTGGTCATAATTCAGTATGGAGGTGGTCCTTGTCAAATTAGCCATTGAAAAGCTAAGGGGCCACACACTGGTCATGCCCAGGGCCCCATGTTCTCTTTACGATGAGTCAATAAAATCCAACTTCTAAAATTTTCATCATCCTTTATTGAAAAGCATCACTAAAACAGAAAATATGCCAAAGTAATAAAAACAGCACAGAATATACAACCTGCGCCTCCTACATGTATATGTTTCCCTCTTTCCTTGAAGACTGGCTAGTTAGGCCTTTTCGAAGCCTTAGGACAGTGGTCTCCAACTTGTGACTTTCTTGCTGTGCTGAGAGTTGTAGTTTGACAGAAGTTGGAAACCACTGCCATAGGCATAATCTTGAATCCAGCCTCAAAAGGCAAAGCTAATCATTCTCAGTAGATTGAGATCTCCAAACGATCCCCGGGATTTACTGACCAGGTGGCCACCCGCCATTTTGGAACCAGGATTTGAACCTTTACATGATTCCTACACATTATCCACTACTTAAAGTGGATCTATCGTGTTAACTTTTATTTTATAACTCTATAGTACAAAGGAACTTTGTAATAAATTTTATCAAATAAATCTGCTTCTTTCTCCTCCTGGACTGATCTCTCATTTACTATTCATGGGTAAAATCTGTATTCAGTGAAGACAGACTTTCCCAATACTGAGATAGGTGATGGCAGTTGATGGCTTTAAAATTCTATGGAGGAGGGAGGAGCTAGAGGCAGACAGACATTCAGCCCCTTGCTACGCCATAGAATTTTATGAGCACCAACGGCCATCTCCAAACTTTAAAGACAGATTTTACCAGTGAATTGAGAATTTTGAGAATGAAAGTTCAGCCCAGAAGGAGATAGAAATGGATATATCTAATAAGATATATTCCAAACGTTCTCATTTTCATGTGTACTGCTGATTTGTGAAAAAAAAAGTTAAAATGATGGTTACTCCTTAAAAAATCTAATATTTTAGGTAGAAAAAATTCTACTACATCTATAGCCTTACCGCTATGTATATTTATGTTCTTTTTAGGAAAATTTTCCTTAATGGGAACTGATGGATAATTAGGATCACACTGTCAGTATGAAAAATAAAAATGACTCCTATCATCCACATCTTCACCATTATGACCTAAAGCTGGGTCATGTTGACGTCTATTGACCCCATACTCACTAGTGACCTTCGCACTTTATTCTTGGTGACCGTGCTGCATTTCTGTAGGATCTCCTCTGGTTTGGGTCTTGTGGGGATTTTGGGCAGGCCGTACACTGATGATGTAGTGGACAGTGAGGTATCGGAGGTGCTCAGGAAAGAGACGCCACTATTGGAGGAGCTACGTCTAAGATTACTTCCTGACACACTCTCTATATCCGAGTCCAAGTCAGATCTGGCTTCAGACTCCAGTGACGAGTTCCCCAATGACTGCAACCTTCCTCTATCGCTTTGCCTCTGCTCGTCTATCGATGGTTGGAAGGATAGAAAAGAATACGCATCTCCAAACCACCTGTCTTCATGCAGATTGGGTGTGGAAACAAGGTGCTCTCTGCCGAGGATATGATGGAACTTTTCGCATGGGTTGGAGTACGGCTTTAGGTAAAGGGATGGGATGAAGCCGGTTCTTTTGTTGTATCTGTGGACATAAATGTACAATTTTATAACTTGGACAGGTCTAGAAAATCTTCTTGAAACGGCACCACACCTTTACATGGGTGGTGTCTTGTATTGTAGCTTGATTTCATTGTAGTAACTGGGGGGGAGATGTTCCCCATGGTTATTCCTTCTGCTGTATGAATGAGGTGTTACTGAGCATGTGCGACCACCGTTTCTATAGCGATGAATAGAGCAGCGGCCGCACATGCTGTGTCCTGCTCCAATCACAGTGAGACCCTGGGGCATCCCTTACGATCAGCGGTTGGATCTCCAGCGATCAGACATCTATCACCTATCCGATTATATATGTTGTTTATGGGATAAACCCCTTAATCCTTTCCACCTGCCACTGGTGACTATATCTAGTATGTAACAGATCCTCCTCCATTGCTATTTCACCATTAAACAGAAAAAAGTGAAGTTAAACACCCTAAAATGCCTAAAAGAAATCGTCACCTGATGAGCCACCAGCCAGAATCTGATTTTCTCAAGACTTCCACCACAACGCCGATCCCCACAGAAAGTTCATCAAAATTCTGAGCCTCATAACCTTTTATCACCACGCACAAGGTACCTGTTCAAGAATGGAGAAAATCAATGTCAGAGAAAGTCAGGACCCAGACCACTCTTGGTATACACCCTTAAATGCTTTATTTTTTGCAAATATCTTAACTGAATCTGAATATATCTTTAAAGTGGTCAGAATTTTTGTGTTCTGACACAGAGCTTCAAATCTCCTGCATAGATTTAATAAATAACATTCACTACACCTGCAGCCACCACCAGAGGGAGCTCACTGCATACAGATTATACATAAAACTCAATAATAATACAGTATGCAGTGTGCTCTCTCTAGTGGTGGCTGCTGAGATAGCATGAAAAGATTAGTGCCATTTGGCTCCAGCAGAATAGGATAGATAATTTTGAATACGAATTTCTGACAATAATATGATAACTTCAGTTGAGGACTAAAAAAATGAGTGTCATAGTCAACATACCTTGGCATTCTTTGGCAATGTCGAATTCTTCTGTTTTTCTGTGATCTTGCAAATAAGGTGCTGGAAACCAGGCTAATTGTCGGTCTTCGTTCTCTACTAGCCACCAGCCTGCAATTATAAGTGATAATTTACATATTTGCAATTCACTTCCATGACCACTAGGCGGACACACAATCACAAATAATTTAGCTTATAAGTGGGTGTATGAGATCAGTCTTGAATTGGAACTGAGCTACAATACCAGTCACCGCCTGTTGACGAAAGTGGCGCTATTTCAGCAAAACACAGCACCTGCTCATGTACCTGTGTTCTCCTTAAGCAGAACATCAAGGAATTCATATCGCTTCACTCTGAATGTCCGGTCCCTCAGATCCGCTGTCTCATAGTCGGCCATACACATGTATTTGGAGCATATGAGAGGAGCGGAGATATCGGGGGGGTGAGGTGAGACGATCCGAGTCTCCTCTTTTTTCTCTGACGGCATTATGACGAGGCTGAAAGAAAAGATGCAATGCTAAGATTCAGTCCAAGATTCTGGATCCTGACATGCAGATATGAGGCCTATTACATAGATGGATCTTCAGGCGTATTAACCTGTTAAAGGGGTGTTCCCATTTGGGATACTTATGGCATATTGACAGCACCCCTCCCCTTATTTTGGACCTTGGAAGGATTTTAAAAAAGTAAAAAGATTTTATTTTTTCTGTTTTGTTTTTTTTTGTTTTATTCATAAAAAGAGGGGGGCTTCTCCTTTAGCAAGGAAGCTCCTACTTCAGCATGAGAGCTCCTCCTTCACCAGTAAGGCTCCTCCTTCAGCAGGGAAGCTCCTCCTTCAGTAGTAAGGCTCCTCCTTCAGCATGAGAGCTCCTCCTTCACCAGTAAGGCTCCTCCTTCAGCAGGGAAGCTCCTCCTTCAGTAGTAAGGCTCCTCTTTCAGCAGGGAAGCTCCTCCTTCACCAGTAAGGCTCCTCCTTCAGCAGGGAAGCTCCTCCTTCAGTAGTAAGGCTCCTCTTTCAGCAGGGAAGCTCCTCCTTCACCAGTAAGGCTCCTCCTTCAGCAGGGAAGCTCCTCCTTCAGTAGTAAGGCTCCTCTTTCAGCAGGGAAGCTCCTCCTTCAGTAGTAAGGCTCCTCTTTCAGCAGGGAAGCTCCTCCTTCAGTAGTAAGGCTCCTCTTTCAGCAGGGAAGCTCCTCCTTCAGTAGTAAGGCTCCTCCTTCAGCAGGGAAGCTCCTCCTTCAGTAGTAAGGCTCCTCTTTCAGCAGGGAAGCTCCTCCTTCATCAGAAAGGCTCCTCCTTCAGCAGGGAAGCTCCTCCTTCATCAGAAAAGCTCCTCCTTCAGCAGGTAATCTCCTCCAGCAGTAAGGCTCCTCCTTCAGCAGAAAGTCTCCTCCTTCAGCAGGGAGGCTCCTCCTTCATCAGAAAGGCTCCTCCTTCAGCAGGGAAGCTCCTCCTTCAACAGGGAAGCTCCTCCTTAAGCAGGGATGCTCCTCCTTCAGCAGTAAGGCTCCTCCTTCAGCAGGGAAGCTCCTCCTTCAGCATGAGAGCTCCTCCTTCACCAGTAAGGCTCCTCCTTCATCAGAAAAGCTCCTCCTTCAGCAGGGAGGCTCCTCCCTCTAACCGGTTAGCTGCCATGATCACAAATGATTGCAGCATCTAAGGGACTAAATCCATTTCAGGGCACCATATCTTTATAATAATGTGAGCTATGGAGGACTCTTTATAATCTGAGCATTATATATGAAGTCTGGGCAGATCTTCACCTGTCTTCAGGGAATGACGGCTTCAGGTCGCTGTGTTGTAGAGTGAAAAACTGAACCACAATATCGCTCTGTGAAATCTTGGCATCCAGTTTCAGCAAAGAATGTGAATAGGCCTCTAGGAGCCGTAGTCTTTCTAAAAACTTCTTGGAGGCGTTCCTCTTCGGTACAGTCCTGGGAGCATCTGAAAAGAAAAAAAAAAATCAAATCTAGAAAGAGATTCCATTTTTAGAACCATGCTGCCACCTAGTGGTGACAGTTGATAATGACAGGTTCTTCAAAATCCTTTGCTGTAACTGGAAAGATGTATATCTTTGTACCGTGTTAGCCAGTAGATAGAAAAATATTCAGGATTGAGAGTCCTCAGTAGTTGATACCTTTTAATGGCTAACCGAAAAGATGGTAATACATTGCAAGATTTCGAGACTACTCAGGTCTCATCAGGCTAGACTAATACAAAATCTGAAGTCACATATTTATGCACAATACAGCCTAGAAAAAATGCAATAGATAAGACAAGTGACGTGAAGCAGAACTATCAATATGGGAGAGGGAGAAACATAAATATAAACATTGGACCAGTTCATAGATAAGGAGTCTGGATGTTTTATGGTCCTCTGATTGGGGTCTAGTTCTGTGTTGCCCCGCAAGGTTTTAAAAGGAAATTCCTTAATTGATGTAAAAAGACATATGACGAACTTTGACACTCTCAGTGCTGGAATGAATGTGTCGCATGGATTTATGTCTTTTTACATCAATTAAGGAATTTCCTTTTAAAACCTTGCGGGGCAACACAGAACTAGACCCCAATCAGAGGACCATAAAACATCCAGACTCCTTATCTATGAACTGGTCCAATGTTTATATTTATGTTTCTCCCTCTCCCATATTGATAGTTCTGCTTCACGTCACTTGTCTTATCTATTGCATTTTTTCTAGGCTGTATTGTGCATAAATATGTGACTTCAGATTTTGTATTAGTCTAGCCTGATGAAGAGACCTGAGTAGTCTCGAAAGCTTGCAATGTGTTACCATCTTTTCGGTTAGCCATTAAAAGGTATCAACTACTGAGGACTCTCAATCCTGAATATTTTGCTGTAACTTTAATTTTAAAATTTCAATTTTTTTTTACTATTTTCTGATCCGATTTTTCCAAAAGTGGAAATCCCCTTTAAGCCTATGATGATGTAATGCACATAGATGTTACAAACTACGGATTTTTGGAACTTCTTTTAGGAACTATTATTAGCATTTTTTAAAACTATTTTTACTCCATTTTTTTTTCTTTCTCTGTGTGCCATTTTCATCAACTCTAAATTTGTCATGGAGCCATAAATTACACAATCCTTGTTTCAGTAACAGTGCGTATAACAGCAATGCTGATTGTGCTCGGTATCCCTTAACCGGTGTGACGGACATAAGCTCTGAATCCCATGCACTGTCATAAAGTTGCATGATACATTTTGTCTGTCTGCAGTCACCACTAGGGGGAGCTCAGGAGCTTACTGCAGACTGTATTATCATACAGTTCAATGCATACACAATATAAAGTAAGCTCATGAGCTCCCTCTGTTGGTGACTGCAAGCAGCTAAAATTTTATTATTGATCTACATGTTAATTTATCATAAAATAAATTAAATAATGTATCATTTTTGTTCTCACCTTTCAGTTTGGGCAGTGTTCTTTCTGTCTTATTTAGGGCTCCAGCTTCTAATGGGAATTTTTTCTTAAGATCTCTCTAAGTACAAAAGACAACAGGTTTTATCATTCAGTAGGAGTATGCCTTTTCCGCTAATCTTAAAGTGAATTTTCATATTTGAATACGTGCATTTTAAGCTGACAGGCATAACACACTGTAATATGTAAGGACTGCAGTATTTTAATGAAGCTGTTGAACAATGAAGTCTTCAACGTGAACTACAAACATTTAAAAAAAAGCTGTAAAAAATTGTTAAAAAATGCAATAAAATGTTCAAAAAGATCAAAAAAGAAAAACAAAACCTATTTTTTCCCCAAAATTAAAACAATAAAAAAAGCAACAATAAAAAGACACAGCTTTCAGAATAACAAATATTTCATTTTTCAATTGTTCTAAACTAATAAAATGTAAAATAAGTTAATACATTTGGTAACGATCTACAGAATAACATTTGCACGCATTTTATACCACACAGCAAATTATTAAAAAAATGATAAATTACTGTTTTTTGTTTTACAAATTTCTTCCTCTAAAAAAAAAATGTTTTTCAATGCTTATCCTTATATTCACCTTACCTGGAATTTCTTAAATTCTCGAAATGTTCTGTAGATCAGGACCTTGTTGTGGTCGGACCATGAAACTGAAAACATGTATGTCTGGAAGAGCAGAAGGCAGGCGAAAAATAGAGCTAAATTACTTAATATTAAACTTTTTTTATGCTGATATTTTGCGATTCTATAACCCCAAAAAGTCCTGAAAAATCATAAAAAAAAATTTCCTGCTGACACCAGAAAATATTTTCTTTCTATGGCTACGTTATATAAATGATTTATATACATAACCTAAATATAAAAAGGAATTGCAACATCTAGTAATAATGTATCACAAATATGAAAAGGCAAAATAAACTTATTAACTGTGATTCCAAGTTTTGTATATCACAATTATATTACCCGTCTCACACTCTGGACGATAATACTGTGTATAACATCCCGGGTCTCACCTTATGATTGCCATGCTGCATTAATCCAATGGCTTCAACATTGACGGGATGCCGGCTGCTACTTTCCTTCATCTTTGTGTAGATGCCAAAACTAAAGTCTGTACAAGGCAGACATAGCTCATGTATAGCCAGAAGAACAGGGTTGGGTTCTGCCCTTCTGTCCAATCACGAAGGCGGGTCTGGTTACTTTTACTGATGACTCATAAAATCATGTCTTGTCCTTTCTGGGAAACAAAAAAAAATTGTACTCTGTCCTTCCTGTCTACACAGGTGTCTAACGACTGAAATCAGGCTGATAGATACTGTATGTAGAGCTCAAATACATTCCTGGCATAGTAGAGCGCACCGGCACTCTGTAATAAGAAAGTTACTTAGTTATATAAATTCATTATTCCAAATATTAAGGGGAAAAAAAGTGTGGGTGGTAATAAGCCATTATAAACACACCGATTTCTGGATTACTCCTCTTTATCAAGAATTAGTTTCTCTGACATGTCTTCTTGTTCTGCTGCAAGTTCAGAGCTCAGTGAGCGTTACCAGGTGACATGCTTTCTCACAAGCACTTCCTTCTTGCCATTCCCTGCTTGATTCTTTATAATTGTGATTACTAGTCATTAGCGAATGTCTCAAAATTAATTCAGATTTACTCAAATGAGCCCAGAGTTTTGATTTGGTTTGAATAAAATTTGGTCCAAATTGAATGTGCACCGAAAATGTCTCTCCAAACCCCAAAGTAAAATAAATAGAAGTCTGGGAAGGACAGTTCCCCGCCCAGTCCCCATTATGCTCGCTCTGAGCTTTGGATTGTTCTGGCCACCAGTTTGCTAGATTAAAAATCTTGAAAAGTTTTAACTTTGGTGAGTCCAAATTTTATGGGAAATTTGTAACAAATTCAGCACATTATGAATTGATTTGTTCATCTCTCGGGATTACGCCATCCTTTTTAAGATTGTTTTCTCTGACATGCCAAATTCAGAGCTCAGTGAGCGTTATCCAGGTAACACGCTTTCTCTCAAGTCTTTCCATCTCTCCATGCCCCAAAAATATGGTACCAAACTCTTAATCAACAGTATTATGGCTTTTTTTTCAAGATTTGCTTTCTCTGACATGACTGATTGTTCAGCTGCCAGTTCAGAGCGTAATACAGGTGACATGCTATCACTCAAGCCTTTCCCTCTCTCTATACTCTAAATATCTTGCTTGACTATATATCAAGGGAAATTCTCATTTTTTTCAGAGATTTATTCTTTCTCTCTGACACTTATGCTTGTTTAGCTGCAAGTTCAGAGCTCGGAGAGCGTTATTGGCCTAAAATGCTTTCTCTCAAGCCTTTTCCTCTCTCTATGTCCCAAATAGTTGGCTGAACTCTTAATCAAGGGTATCTCGCCCTTGTTCCACTATTTTCTCTCTCTGTGACAACTTTGCTTGTTCAGCTGCAAGTTCAGAGCTCAGTAAGCGTTATCTGGGTGACATGCTTTCTCTCAAGTATTTTCTTCTCTCCATGTTCTGTATAGCCTCCTTTACTTTTAATCAAGTGGATTAATCATTGTTTCTCAAGATTTGTTCTCTCTGACAGACTTACCTTCTTGTTCAGCTGCAAGTTCAGAGCTTAGTGAGCACTATACAGGTGACAGTAATCAACAGTATTATGGCTTTTTTTTCAAGATTTGCTTTCTCTGACATGACTGATTGTTCAGCTGCCAGTTCAGAGCGTAATACAGGTGACATGCTATCACTCAAGCCTTTCCCTCTCTCTATACTCTAAATATCTTGCTTGACTATATATCAAGGGAAATTCTCATTTTTTTCAGAGATTTATTCTTTCTCTCTGACACTTATGCTTGTTTAGCTGCAAGTTCAGAGCTCGGAGAGCGTTATTGGCCTAAAATGCTTTCTCTCAAGCCTTTTCCTCTCTCTATGTCCCAAATAGTTGGCTGAACTCTTAATCAAGGGTATCTCGCCCTTGTTCCACTATTTTCTCTCTCTGTGACACCTTTGCTTGTTCAGCTGCAAGTTCAGAGCTCAGTAAGCGTTATCTGGGTGACATGCTTTCTCTCAAGTATTTTCTTCTCTCCATGTTCTGTATAGCCTCCTTTACTTTTAATCAAGTGGATTAATCATTGTTTCTCAAGATTTGTTCTCTCTGACAGACTTACCTTCTTGTTCAGCTGCAAGTTCAGAGCTTAGTGAGCACTATACAGGTGACATGCTATCAGTCAAGCCTTTCCCTCTCTCCATAGAGAGACGGTACCTGCTTGGCTCAATATCAAGGGAATTTCTTCCTTTGTTTCAGAGATTTGCCAGCACAAAAAAAATGCTGGAGTGGTGCTTGAACCACACAAGTGGTCCACAAGTCATGCCAAGGCTGAATTGTCCTGTATAGCTTGCTTTACGCTTAGTCAATGGCTTTCAAGGATTCTCTGTCCCATCTCACCTTTGTATCTTGAGGTTAGAGGCACTGATGGTGTTATATCCACAGTTGCCTGCGAGGATGCAGTCACTGTCAGCAGGGAAAAAAAAGTCTTCTGGGAATGTACTTTTCTGTACTAGTTTTAATATCAGACAATCAATTCCCTTTTTTTATAAACAACATTGGAAAAACGAAAGCAGAATGGTAACAAAGCTGGAGGCAGTTTTTACATGAGGTGAGCCTATATGACTCTATTGAAAGATACCATATGGTGTATGTAGAGATCCACCATATGAGTGGATGGGGATTTACTCGCTTGGCCGGTCCATGAGGCATACGCTGGGACACTCAGGGATAAACAGTTCATTTGGTTTTTTAAACTGCAGCATAAACCGCTCTTCATGAACTAAATAGCATGTAGCTTCCAGTACAACGTCTGTTAACCATTCAGCTTTACAGCATAAACAAAGTCTCTTACTGAACCCGGTCAGCACTACTCATGGGTTATCAGAAAAGCGGCTGCACTGGGATCACCAAGTACAGGACCATTTCTGTCCACAGGCACAGTCCCTAACACCAGGATCATGGCAGGAGCGGGGATCATACCTGGCACTTCCCGGTGATAGTCTGGCTCCCGTGTGGGTACCGGGTGGCAAACGGTGACGGCCGCAACCTCCGAGACTGCCTGGTGAGCGGACGGCAGCTGGGTCCGAGCCGGTACAGGATTGGGGCACGCCGACAGGAGCCTGCGCGGCCGCGTCAGGTCCGGGCAGGGACTCGGCTCCCATCCCACAGCCTGCTCCGGGACTCTCATGTACCTTTTCCTGGCAGGCCGCATCCAGTGGCAGCATCGGCTTGGAGGGGGAAGTGGGCGCTGCAGATGGTATCGCAGTAGCCGTATACCCCGCGGGAGCTGCCTGGGGGCACATGGTTTTTCTCCATCGCGTTCTCCTGGCCCCCGTCCGTCCTCCATCATGGTGTCCTGGCGTTCTCTCTCCATCCCGGGCTCCTTTCCCGCCACCGAGCTTCGTTCCACCTTCTGGGGGTGGCATCTTCTTCCTACTCCTCCATACCAAGCCAGTATAGGAACCCCTCTGGGGGTGGGCCATGTTGCTGTAGCATAGAAGTTAAGGCAGGGGAGGCCCAGGACAGTCCGCGCTCTTTTCTTAGGACCACCCATATTGTCACGCCCTTCTTCACCGTGCCGGCGGCCATTTTGAGAGTCCATTTTACAGTCTATCAATTTGGTTATTCTGCACATTCTCAGCAATTAAGTCCAATAAATCTTCGGCACATAGAACCCGGTGACACCGGGCTTCGTCATCCTGTTCGTGACGCCAAGTTGGGTCGCCCTCCCAGGGCTGGCGGGGGTACTCGGTACCGGGCCCGCAGATCTTCAAGAGGGGGTTTGGTCACGGCAGCTGTGACCCGGTCCGTGGCCCTGGGCGTCCATTGTAAAATGGAGGATGTTTGAACGTGTGGATGATGATTAAAGTTTATGAGTGAATGATTCGTGACGCCACCTGTGGTGTTCGGCAATGAAGATGTTAAGCCGACGCTGCAGACAGATCCTCTGGGACAGATGGTGTGGTGCAGCAATGATGTTGTGGCCCTCCACAGGTAGGGCAGTAGTCCCAGGGCAGTGTAGGTGAGGAGATAGGGAAGAGGCGTAGATGGTGCAGTGTCAGGCACAGAGATGTAGCAGTGCTGAGTGTGTTGGCGCGGGAATAAGCGGAGGACATCAGGGCATGTAGTTCCAAAGCTTTACTCACAGTCTGTTGTGCGGACAGGTCCCCGCATCCATGCTGTGTCCTCCAGGTCAGGAGCTCAGCCAACTTCCAGGCAAGATGAAGTACTCCGTTCCAACACTCCGCCAACATGTGCCTTTTCTGAACGTCTCCCTCCCTCGTAGTGAAGTACTCACAGTACTGAGTTACACTGGAGTTACTCCTTTCAGATGTTCCTAGAACTCTACTTGTACGGCAGACAGCTGTAGCCTGCTTTGGGGACTCCTTGCTACTAAGTCCCGGCTCACTCACGATGCTGTTGTGCCCCCAAGCCTTGTGTGGGAATAAAGTGGTGACAACTTCTATTCCTCCGGTGTCTGCTGTAGGACCATTAGTATCCATACAACCTCGGGGACCGGACCCCGGCCTTGCACCTAGAACTTGAGGAAGGGCTCTGCTCTAACCCTAGTCCTTAGTTCTCTTCTTCTCCTTACGTTCCGTTCAAAACTATCTTTCTTATAAAGAGTCAGGCTTTCCATCAATGTCTCTTTCCTGTGCCAGCAGACCCAGGTCACTGAGGTCCGCTGCAGCACTTCCTTCGTCCATCCCACTCCGGGGATCTTCTCTCTCCTTCTGACCCTGTCAGACTGACTAAATCCTAAACTCTTCCAAATCTTTTGGTGCAGACTAAGCTCCACCCACCTCCCAGCACTCTTCGTGTTCCAAGCAGGGAGCCACCAAAGGGTGCTTTGCTACATTACTATGTTGTGTGGGATGCAGGTGTTGGAACGTGGTCAGGTGTCCCCACCTTACCTGGATGGTGGGGTACCACACCTCAGGAGGAGGCGCAGTACCTCTGTGGCGACTGAACCCTTAGGGGCGCCACAAACATACTGGACATTTACAATCATGCCGGTCACTGTTACACCACCACAATCAAGGATGCATGCATATTCTGAGTAGCATATGCAGGGGCCCCCTAGCTTTAACAGAGGTTACAGCATCACATGTAATAATGGTGAAAAAAGATCAGAACGTGAGTTAGACTCACATGGCTGAGTAAATCACTTCTGTTTGCACGTAAAATAAATATTGATACAGGAAATAAATGAAAAGAAAATGCTGTGCTGGGGATATCCCACAGAATGGAGGAACGTCGCCAGGGCTTAGTAACTGGAGGTAGTCACGCATACCGCCAATGTATATCCTTCACCCCTTAAAAAATACTTTGAGGACAGTGGAGTTAGTCAGTATTGGATGTAATTTGTATAATGATGCCACAATGAATGCACAGAGAAAATGTTGGAGATTTTCCATATATGTTATTGATCAGGTCATAGATGACATATAGAGATGTCAAAAGCTCAGAACCTTCCACTATTATACAGAGTGAAGAACCAATGGAAAAAGAAGCTGCCATCCTGGAGGACCTGATACAACCATGTAATATGTCAGGGCTGGACAACATATGGCACTTTCCACAGATTTCAATTTTTATAAATTAATTCTAATTCCATTTTTGTAGCTTATCTTCCACAAAAACTCAATCATATTGTTCTTTCTTGATAGTGCCTTGATACTGAAGAAGACGCAAACTCATCACCTGTAGTATGGAAGAAAGAAAGAAACAAAGAGCCATGGGCTGCACCGTTGTCTATGAAATATTTAATTTTTTACCCCCAAAAATTCAATAGTAATCTTCTTTACAGGCAAGATGTACTGGTATATTCAAATTTACCACTTTATACTGGTAGCTTGATTTTAAGGAGACACAAACCGATTACCTGTAGTTAAAAAGGCAGACGTATTAACAGTGACCAACAAGCTGCACTACAGGCAAAGATCTGTTAGGGTACCGTTACACTACGCGACGCACCAGCGATTCCAACATCGATACGACCTGGTAAGGATCGTTGGTACATCACTAAATGGTCTCTAGTAAGTTGCCAAACAGACAGATCTACTCAGCGACGCAGCAACGATCTGGCGATCCGTATAACGACCTCGGCGGTCGTTGGGACCTTGTCACACAGCAGCTATTGTGACAACTCCCGCCTGCGTCCCTGTGTTCTGCGTCGCCGATGTCGCACGTTGGCGTCAAACACAAAAATGCATGCTGGCCAGCGGGACAGCAGCAATTAAAAAATGGCCTAGGACATTCGAGCATGATCAGGGAGATCGCAGCGGGGGCCTGGTCGCCGCTGTGTCACATGTAGCGAGATCGCTGGTGAGGTCACTGTTGCATCACAAAATCTGTGATGTTGTGATGTTTCAGCGATCTCGCTAACAATCTCTCTATGTGAAACGGGGCCTTTAGGCTCACCAGGTGAAGCAGCTCCACTAAGCCTTAGGTCCTGGTGGGCACACGGACCCAAGTCATTGATGCAGCAGGCAGGAAGGCACATAAGCAACAAGGACTTGGCACATACAGGAATCTAAGGAGCAGCAGGATGGATAAAGCCAAATTCAGCAAGGATGAATGCAAGCACAAACTTAAAAAGCACAGGTGGTGAAGCACACCAAACACAGGACTAGAGTCTCAATCCCAAGACACAGGTGTGTGTCTTAACAGGATTTAAATAGGTCTACGGAGATGATGCCATAGATCCACTTGAGGTAACTTGCAAAACCCAGTGTGGAGCACAGGAAAAGGCAGCGAACCCAGGAAAAGGGAGCGAAGCCCTAGATACCTGGGACAGATATGTGACAAGATCTTTTGTTTTCCTGCCTTAAAAGGTCAATAGTATTCTTCTTTACAGGCATTATGTACTAGTATATATACCTCTATGCACCAGTACATTATAGGAAATAAAAGAGCTGAAAAGTAAACATCAAATATTATTTTAATATACACTTTTATATACAGGTACTAAAAACTGTGGTTAGTTCTAATAGGCTTTACCTTAGCTTGATCTGAGAGAATGATTGTGACCCCTCAAGCCACCTCCAACAATAAAAGTTATCAGGTGATCTGTGATATAGGCAAAAAATTATAACTCCAGCAACAAGTCATCTGCTCTATTGCCAGTTACAAGTGGGTCGCCCTCCCAGGGCTGGCGGGGTACTCGGTACCGGGCCCGATGACCTTCAATGGGAGATGTCACGGCAGCTGGAACCCGGCCCGTGGCCCTGGGCGCCCATTGTAAAAAGGGAATGTTCAGTGTGCTTGTGATGATTAGAGTTTATGAATGAATGAGTCGTGACGCCACCTGTGGTGTTCGGCAATGAAGATGTTAAGCCGACGCTGCAGACAGATCCTCTGGGATGGATGGTGTGGTGCAGCAATGATGATATAGCCCTCCACAGGCAGGGCTGTAGTCCCAGGGCAGAGTAGGTGAAGTGACACGTAGATGGTGTAGTGTCAGGCGCAGGAGATGTAGCAGTGCCGGGCAGGTTGACGCAGGAATAAGTGGAGGACACCAGGGCATGTAGTTCCAAAGCTTTACTCACAGTCTGTTGTGGTACAAGGGCCCGCATCCATGCCGTGTCCTCCGGGGTCAGGCGCTCAGCCAACTTCCAGGCAAGATGAAGCCTTCCTTTCCAACACTCTGCCAACATATGTGCCTTTTCTGAACGTCTCCCTCTTAGCGCCTTTAGTGAAGTACTCACAGTACTGAGTTACACTGGAGTTCCTCCTGTCAGATGTTCCTATGAACTCTACTTGTACGGCAGACAGCTGTAGCCTGCTTCGGGGACTCCTTATTACCTAGTCCCGGCTCACTCACGATGCTGTTGTGCCCCCAAGTCTTGTGTGGGAATAAAGTGGTGACAACTTCTATTCCTCCGGTGTCTGCTGCAGGACCATTAGTATCTGTACAACCTCGGGGACCGGGCCCCGGCCTTGCGCTTATAACTTGGGAAGGGTTCTCCTCTAACCCTAATCCTTAGTCCTCTTCTTCTCCTCACGTTCCATACTAATCCTTTCCTTCTTATAGAGAGTCAGGTTTTCTATTACTGTTCCTTTCCTGTGCCAGCGGACCCAGGTCACTTAGGTCGGCTGCAGCACTTCCTTCCATCCATCCCACTCAGGGGATCTCCTCTCACAGACTGACTAAATCCTAAACTATTCCTGCTCTTTTGGTGCAAACTAAACTCCACCCGCCTCCCAGCACGCTTCGTGTTCCAAGCAGGGAGCCACCAAAGGGTGCTTTGCTACACTACTATGTTGTGTGGAATGCAGGTGTTGGAGCGTGGTCAGGTGTCTCCACCTTACCTGGATGGTGGGGTACCACACCTCAGGAGAAGGTGCAGTACCTCTGTGGCGACTGAACCCTCAGGGGCGCCATACAAGTATAAGGTAACCCCCCATACACATCTGATTAAAGTTAATTTAAAAAAACCTGATTTTGACCAATTTCGACCATAACGAACGCTCTTCAGCTGCTTTGGTGAGATGAAATGGTATGTTGGATTTTTTTTTGGTCATCATATGACAGCCAATTCACTAATTCTCCCAAGTTTGTCTAATGTCTTTGGGGTTCTTTACCTGGTACTGATCATCACATGCCCTATTGGGCCATTTTTGTGAGTAAAATCTGCATTATGCATCAATTGTGAGCAGTGTAACTGGGAATCCAGCTATGAAATAAGAAAAAAAAAAACGCTAGAAAGCAATGGCGTGAGTCTGTGGTGTCTCTGCTACTCTTTCCCCTTCTCCTTTCCATAGACTTCAATAAGTAGTTGTAATCTGATCCTGCAGTGAGCTGTTAGTCCTTATTTTGACAAAGATGGATTTTAGGAGCTTTTCAAAGTGAATGATAAGTTTGGGAGGTGGAGGAGGATAAAAATGGTTCATAAGTGGAGGAAGAAGTATATTTTTATATCAATATATATTATAACGTTTCAACGATTGAATCTTTATTAAAAATTATGCAAAATGAGAATGGACAGGATGGATTTTCCCCTTTAAAATGTTATCGCTTCATCCATGGTAAGTATTCATTGTTTAATCTATGCTTACAAAAAAATAAACATTATAAAATTTACATTATATGAATCACTGCAGTCATAAATGTCATCTGACAAGAGCCTGAATTTATGGCTGGATCTATTGATCTATTGATATTTGGATGTATATAGCCCTTACATGAGATTTTCCCACTCGCCCATATTTCCTCATACTCTCAGATAAGATGTCGGAATAGATCTGAGATGAACATTCAAGATGCCACGTTTGTCATGTTCACGTGTTGTGAAAGTGTAGCTACAATTAGGCATATGGGCCAGAAACCTCAGCCTGTGCCCTCAGAGGGGGCAGCTACAAAGACCAGAATGGAGCTTTAGGGTATGTGCACACTGAGTCTTTGGAGCAAAAACTGAGCGGAAACTCCTCAAGTTTTTGAGGAGGATGTGGAGAGTTTCCACTCAGACTCTGCTCCAAAAACTCCTCAAAAATCTCAGTCTGCACAAATCCTTACAAGGATAAGCAGACGAGTTTCTGCCAGACTTACATGTATCTGTGTATCGAAGATCTCCTTTAGGTTCAGACGTTGACACTGCAGACCCTCACACAGCGCGTTTCCACACAGGTCTCCTCTATTAATGAGAAAAAAATGATTTTTTTTTTACATTTACCAAATGGCTGCAATGAAACAAAGAGTGAAAAATATAAAGGGGTCTGAATTCTGAATACTTTCCATACCCACTGTATAGTACACCTACAGAACCCAGCAATTACCATAACAAAACTTTTAAGTAATTTCCATAAAAAACAAAAACTCCACAAAAACAGTGTTGTATACCTCCTCCCGTGCTTCTTCCACCTACACCGCCACATCCATCTCCACCTCTTCCACCTTCTCCTCCACCTGGACCTCTGCCTCCTGGTTCAAGATAATTATTATTTTTTTATTCTCCGTAATTTTAAGTGAAATTGCTATCCACATTTGTTTTCAGAGCAGCTGTCCTGCTCCTAACCCAATTTTACTTCCTTTTAAAAACCCCAACCACTTTCAACAGTCATTTTACAGCACAAAAGTTCAGGCCTACACTGACTTATATTGCATGTGAGCTGGTTTTATTATGCTGGGAAGGGCCCAATAACGATGGAGCTTCACATCCTATTAATTTCAGTTGTCTGCTTTGCCTTCTAGTTATTAGAAATAGGGTGGGACCCTAAAATAAAAATGACGTGGGGTCCCACATATTTTTAATATCCAGCCAAAGGAAAGCAGACAGCAGTAAGTTGGTATTATAATGCTGGTAAAGGGCCACTATCTATGGACCTTCCCAGCAAGTTAATATAATCACCCAGCTCTCTACTTTGCCTTAGATGGTTATTAAAAATAGGGGGAACCCCACATCATTTTTTAGGGTCATCCCATTTTTAATAACCAGTAAAAGCAAAGCAGTCAGCTGGAGGCGGGTGATACTAATAGGCTGGGACGGTCCATGGATATTGGCCCCTTCCCAGCATAATAAGAACAGCTCACAGCTGTCTGCCTTCCATTTGCTGGTTATTAAAAATAGTGGAATCTGCATTTTTTTTTATTTATTTATTAACAAATACAGTGAAATACACTCACAAGGAACTGCTCCACTCCTCAACTTGGACTTCCGCCTTTTGGTTTAAGATTTTTTTTTCAAATATTTTGTTATTTTAAGTAATTTCTCCATTTACATTTGTTTTCAGGACAATTGTCCTGCTCTAAGGCTAGTTTCACACTAGCGTATTTTACATGCAGCGCACGGCGCCGCTAAGCCCCGCCCCTGCCCGCTCCATGCCCGCCCCGTCCGGTCATCTCCTCCTACTATCGCACACGGCCGCATGCGATCTGTGCACCCTATCTTTAGCACAGCCCAACAAACAGGAGAGCCACACATCTCTGGCTCCAGACACTGAATGAGACACTCAGCCTCCATTTTATCTGCAAAACCACACCCTGGGGATGAGGATATGTGAGCGGTCATTCCCACCCATCTCTTATGACTGCTCCTAAATCCCGGCACTGTAATAGCCTAATAACTCTGGCAGCACTATATGTGCTGGAGCATGCTTCCGAGATCACATCACTGCGACTACGAACCGCAATGAGATATATCTCCCCTCAAGGACCCGTCCGGCGGCCATTTAACACCAGATGCAAACACAAAGAGAGACAAAGGGATAATATTCCCTAAACCTCAGATTAATGATCACTGGTTTTATGCAGAACATGAGTAATCAAAAAACACTGGTGCATATATAGCATAATATAACATCATTTGTCTACATATAAAGAAGCATTATACCTGATGTTTTTTCAGAACATGATAAACTGTAGCTTCCAACGTGTTTCCCCCTCTATTTCAAGGGTTTCATCAGGGGTAAAGGTTTCAAATTAGTTGACCAAAACGATCAGAACATAGCTTTCCCTCCACTGGATTCCACTGGAAATCAGTGTCACTTAATAGTCCAATAGACAGGCCCCGTGCTGAAGGACAGGTTTTTATGACAACTTTTTGTAAAAGTTTCGTATATACTAGGAGGTTCTTTTTTAGTTTAAGTTGTAGCTTAGCAAATCTGACATTACAGAAGCTCTCCAGCTGCAAATGTATTGTCTAATCCCTTCTAGAGATATCAGTAGTTTAGTGTACATGTGATAAAATACTATTTGCAATCTACTCTGTTTTCCAGCGCCATTCTAGTCGTCTTCTGAACCATATGACCGCAATTCAGTTTTGTGGCTCACAAAATGTCTTATGTGTGGTTGTGGTAGTGTTACACTTACCATGAACAGAGAGACGTCCTCACAGGCAACAAGATCTCAGTGCCTGGACCCCCTGATGTAATAATAATAATCTTTACATAGCGCTAACATATTCTGCAGCGCTTTACAGTTTGCACACATCATCACTGTCCCCCTCGATGGGGCTCACAATCTAAATTCCCTATTAGTATGTATTTAGAATGTGGGAGGAAACCCACGCAAACACGGGGAGAACATACAAACTCCTTGCAGATGTTGTGCTTGGTGCGATTCGAACCCAGGACCCCATGCTGCAAGGCTGAGCCACCGTGCCGCCCATGTAATAATCATTATCAGCCCAGATAAGGATGAGGTCACCTCCTCTGACAGTAAGTTCTCAGGGCATTCACGAGAAACATGATGGAAGCTTTTATTTTAGAAATGTTGATTTCTATGTTCTGTGTTACAGGAAAACGTGAGGACTACAAACCAATTACCATTAGTGATTTGCTTCATGGACCTGGGAATGAACAGAGAGATGTCCTCACAGGCAACAAGATCTCAGTGCCTGGACCCCCTGAAGTAATAATCGATAACAGCCCAGATGAGGATGAGGTCACCTCCTCTGACAGTAAGTTCTCCGAGCATTCGTGAAATAGATTTAATAGAAAAACAACCTAATATATAAATTAAAAAATGGTCTTCTATAGGAACTTGTCAGTGAACGAGCCGTTAATATATTGATAGCTATAGAGACTCAGACCTTCTGTTGTCATAATTCAATGTAATATTCTAGGGGTGATAATATCAGATATCTGTAGAAAACATATTTTGCAGAGCTGACCAGTGACCACATGGAGAGACTTGAAAAATCTGGTGCTGTCCCAAGCTGGCATCTCCTTGACTGACAGGTCTCTCCCATATCTTTCATTAGAGTAGACCTGTCCAGCAAGTGCAGCAGCGCAGGGGGAAGCCGACTGGTTGCAGCGTTGGGCCAGTCAGGTCTCACTTTAGTCCCCGGGTGGCTCTTTAAGCTTTGCTTTCTCTGAATTTCTGGAGCTTTTCTCTGGGGATTGGGTCCCTCTTTTCTCAGTCTAATATACTATTTAGAAGTTATAATAACCTGTAAGTGTTAATAATCTTAATCACACAGAATCTTGTATTTTATTAAATCTAATTTCAATATTTTGCGTTACAGGAGAATCTGACATTTACTGTACATCTGGAGACATTACAATGCTGCACAAGGCCAGAATAGTGGAGGTGAAAGAGTCCAAGATTAATCCGGACTTAGATGACTACAGACAGACACCTCCGTCTATTCTAAAAGGAAGAAATCCCATGAAATATAAAAGCAAAGGGAAAAATGTTTCCTTTCAAGAATCGGATGATCGATATGTTTATATCTATGATTCTGAGTCCTCACAACCTGGACGTCAAATGAGATATTTCCGAAACAAAGAAGGATTCTATAAAAAGAAGTAAGTGTTTTACTATCTCAGCTCAAAGTTTATCAGAAGATCATCTTAGATTTATTTCAAAAGGATTTGGGGTCCCGATTTATCAACTCATTTACCCCAGTATTCTGACATTAAAAAGCTTTGAAATGTCACAACATTTTGGTGAAACTACAGGCTGCGCTAAAATATTGTGGATTTTGGCATTCTTCTGCCATTTTCGCCCAGTTCCGATAACGTGCCAGAGCTTGGGCAGGTTGGGTGGCGTGGCAGCCTCAGCTCGTCAAATTCATGATGATCGGCGGCATTTGTTAAGCCACGAAACATGTTCCCACCATTGTGATGGGAATAGGTTCATTGATTAAAAGACTGGGGTCTGAGGAATTATTATAGCCACTAATGCGGGAGATTTCATAATATTTAAGGTGCAGTGTACGTGTTCTGCAAATACTGTCTCTTGAAAATGGTTGACGTGCAATGTTTCATCGCTGTATTCCAGCAGGCCACATGATTTAACTATTGCTGCCCTGTCCCATTATTTGGATGATTACACTTGATACAGTAAAGAAATGAGTTTGTAATTTCTTCAGTGCTTTATCTACAGTACTTAATTCTATTTTTTTTATTTTGAAAAGGAATCCAGCAGGAGGGGACAACTCCACTACAACTCCTTTACATGGTGGCTACCATGTGAGGATCAGGCAACCAGTGATGAAGCAAAACAGATACAGATTCCAGGATTGGTCTCTGCATTCACCCATGGATATGACACTTACCAGAGATTCTGCAGTCAGACATGTTCACGGACAAGTTACTTACCTGCTGCACAACGATGTAGATTCCGGGATAGGTCTCTACTCTCACCCATGGATGTGACATTTACTGGACTTTCCGCAGTCAGGTGTGTTCATGGACAAGTGAATTACCTGCTGCATGAAGAGGCAGATTCCAGGCTTGGACTGCTCTCACATATGGACATGACCCTTACCGGACTTTCCACAGTCAGACGTGTTCACGGACAAGTGACTTACTTGCTGCATGAAGAGGCAGATTCCAGGCTTGGACTGCTCTCATCCAGTCATATAACATTTACCAGACTTTCAGCAGCCAAGTGTACCCACGACACAGGTGAGGTACCGGCTGTAAGAAGAGGCAGATTCCGGGCTTGGTCTCTGTTCTCACCTATCCACAGCCCAAGGGAAGGGCACTCCTTTAACCTTGGATCCCTAGAGGTTTCCTCCACTGGGGGTTTTTCCTCTCTTGTTAAAGGACGACTCTTCAGGAGTCAAGGGCCCATCATCATCAGGGCCAAATTTAAGACTACTGTCCTGACTTCTAATGGAAACTTCCACATTATCCAACTTGAATAAAGTAATTAATGAAGTCAGCGTATATCATGCATATTTGAGCTTTCTTTTATGGATCATTACACTACAGCAAAATATACATAGCACTGGACTAATTTGTATAGTCATTACCATTACACATGGCTGCTAATCATCCCTTTTTATTACACACATGTAAACTAGGGTACAAGTAGTGTTGTGCTTAAAAACAATATATCCCATTCTTGACATGCAATCTACATGTATGTCACATGTCTAATGCACTTCTATGGAAAGAGTTCTGGAGCATATCCCAATTCATATACTTTGGAATGTAAAAGTTTGGGCACTCCTGGTCAAAATTACTGTTATAGGGAACAGTTAAGTAAGTTGAAGAGGAAATGATCTCTAAAAGGCCTAAAGTTACACATGACATATTTTCTTCGCATGTTAGGCAAAAAATATATATTTTCATCATTTACATTTTAAAAATTACAAAATTTTTCCAGCTCTGTGAGATTCCTGGATCGTCTAGCATGCACTGCTATTTTGAGGTCTTGCCACAGATTTTCAATAATGTTCAGATCAGAGTACTGTGAGGGTCATTCTAAAACTTTCAGCTTCCGCCTTTTGAGACCGTCTATTTTGGATTTTGACATGTGTTTAGGATTATTATCCATTTGTAGAAGCCATCCCCTTTTAACTTCATCCTTTTTACAGATGGTGTTATGTTTCCATCAAGAATTTGTTGAAATTTCATTGAATCCATTTATTCCTTTACTCGTGAAATCTTCCCCATGCCATTTGCTGCAGCACAACCCCACAGATTGATTGATCTACTCACAAACTTAATGGTTGGCGAGATGTTCTTTGCCTGAAATTCTGTGCCCTTTTTCCTCCACAAATACTTTTGATTATTGTGGCCAAAATGTTTTATTTTAACCTCATCAGTTCACAGGATTTGGTTCCGAAATGCATCAGGCTTGTTTAGATGTTCTTTTGCATACTTCTGATGCTGAATTTTGTGGTGAGGACACAGGAGAGGTTTTCTTCTGATTTCTCTTCCATGAAGCCCATATTTGTGCAAGTGTCTTCAGCAATCCTATGAGCAGTTATCACACAAATATTGCTTGGTCTTCCTGGCCTTATCTTTACCTCCACTGCTCCTATTAACTTTCATTTCTTAATTACATTTCAAACTGAGGAAAGGGAGACTTGAAAACGCTTTATTATCTTCTTGTAGCCTCCTGCTTTGTGGACCTCCACTATTTTCATTTTCAGAGTGCTAGGCAGCTGCTTAGAACTACTCATGACTGCTGTTTTTTTGGGCCAAGGTTAGAGGAGGCACACAAAGCTCCAAGGGTGCCCAAACTTTTGCATCTTATCATTTTCCTTTTTGTAATTTTAAAATGTAAAAAAAATGACATTTTGCCTAAAATTTACTCTCATTTTGTAATCACTGTATTGCAATGACCGATGCAATATACCAATCTAATATTTTGATAAGTTACCTGAAAAATTATTCCTACCTTTTACAGCAATTTAATTTCCCTCCATTTTTACATGCAAATTGAGGCTGTTTCAGCCATACTTAGTTTAATTTAGAGACCTCCAGTATGTGAATAGAAGTGGATTCCTGGAACTTTTAACCTTGTAAGTCCATCGGGAAATATACAATTAGATGGGGAGAAAATTACTAGCCACTGAAAAAACAGTATAAAGATAACAGTAAAGGGCCTGTCACACTAAGCGATATCGTTAGCAATATCGCTATAACGTCACTGTTTTTTGTGACGTTATAGCGATATTGCTAGCGATATCGCTATGTCTGATACTTACCACCGACCACTCCCCCGCTGGTTATCGCTGATCGCGCGAGAACGTCCTGGACCATTTCTCGTCGTCTGCTTCCTGCTGGGCTTCCTGCTGTGGAGACAAGCGACGCGTGGACGCGGGCGGGAGGACGTCAGGATCGCCTCGTCTGACAGGTAAGTAGCGACCCCTGACCCCTGCTATGTTGCTGGTGAGATCTGCCTGTGTGGCAGGTCACTAGCGACCACTTAGCGATGCACCAGTGGTCCTGACCGCGTCATATCATATCATTTTACAAGCTTTCACCCTCAACATCTGAAGATGGGTATACCTAAGGGCCAATTCTATCGGGCCAAAAGGAACTGCAGTAATAATGAAGATTTTTTGTTCCAAGCACGGGACCTGACCTGTCGGTTCAGAAACAGGGGCTATCCTAAGAAGGTAATCTCACAAGCATTTTTGAGTGAAAGAGATATGGCTAGGGATAGCTTGTTACAATCCCGTGTTAAGGGGCCTCCCAAGCCTCCTGGCATTATAACCACATATAATAACCAATGGCAGGACATACGGGGGATTTTAACTAGGCACTGGGGGATTCTCCTCAGTGAGTCCAGATTGAGAACCCACATTTCCACACAGCCATGCCTAGTGGCAAGGCGAGCTAGAAATTTGAAGGACTGGTTGAGTCACAGTCATTTCAAACGTCCGACTACCAGGCTTAATCGGGGTGTACGGTTAAGGGGTACTTTCCCATGTGGGAATTGTAATATCTGCCCCTTCATGATCAGTGACAACACCTTTACTCTTCCTTTCTCTCCATTTCAGATTACGACTAATTCATACTTCAACTGCAAATCACGTTATTTGATTTATGCTCTGTCCCTGTCCCAAGGTGTATGTGGGACAAACAACCCAGGAATTGAGAAGACGGATGCAGCAACACTTCTCAAATATTACTACGGCCAAGAAGGACAAAGAAAAGGGCAATACACTCTCGACAGTGGCTTCACATTATTTGGCTGAACACAATTCACAGTGGAATGGAACAAGGATTTTGGGTCTGGAATCCGTGCAACCTGATATCAGGGGAGGTGACATCACACTGGAGCTTCTTAGATGCGAATCTAAATGGATTTTTAACTTGAACTCTCTAGCCCCTATTGGTTTAAATGAGGACTTGCTCTTCACAGGGTTTTATAAACAAAACTGATCCTTAGTCTGGGGCTCCTCTATGGCAAAATATTTTGACCTTTGGTCGAGTAGGGTTCTGTCTCACTGTATGTTCATGGTTTGCTATATGCCTCCTTGATAGTGTCCTTGTTTCTTTTGAATCTTTATTGCTCTATCTATAAACAGCATACCAAACATCTTTTTATGATCATAGATTTGGGTTGGGCATGTTCCGACCTGGTCCGGTGGTCTTAACCCTTTTTGGTGTCTTGAGAACATTTTTGATAGTTTGTAGTCACATGTTCATATTTTTCAGTGCAAAACAAGCTGTGTGCTGGTAAATACATGGTTTCAAACCGTTATAAGAATTACTATAAGTCGAACATAGACATTGACTGTTCCTTTGGCACAGCCTTTAGTGTCTTGTCTTTATATAAACATTAGTGGCTAATTGTATTGATCCAGCTTTGATTTTGATTTGTGTCTACCATTCTCGGTGTTGCTTTTGTCTGTGTTCACACTTGACTGCACAGATTACCATTTCTAGACGATTAGTGCATGTGCTTGTGAACAATTTTTTTACTCCTTATTATGGGCGTTCTGATAAATGAGGGTCAGCGCATGCGCAGTATAACTTATCTTGTCCGAGCATTAACATACGATTATTTGAATCCAGGATATGTGTGACTAAACATACAAATAACATCCATAGTGCCTAATTAAATCACTCACTTGGTTGCCGGGACGACTTATGTTTGGTGCGCATGCGCGTTGTCGTTTCTATATATATATATATATATTTATTTTTTTTTCATTATGTGCGCTGAGACTTTATGGAAATTTTTGGTAGCTGCATTGTGTCCACCAATATGTGCACTCTATTTTGAAGCATGCGCAGTTGATCTGTGTATGGGTATCCATGGTAATCTTGTGCAATGATGTGTATCCTGCAAACCGAGGTCCAAGGCATTATCGTTTCTATATATATTTTTTTTTCATCATGCGCGCTGCGACTTTATGGAAATGTTTGTGAATATGTAGATGTATATGGAGGCGATCGGGTGCATACGCAGTTAACCAGTGCATAGTCCCTTGTGTAAACCCGCCTTATTATGGGCGTCCTGATAAATGAGGATCAGCGCATGCACAGTATAACTTATCTTGTCCGAGCATTAATATACGCTCATTTGAATCCAGGATATGTGTGACTATACATATAAATAATATTCATAGTGTGCTTTTTTTTTATTTACTGCCTAACTAAATCACTCACTTGGTTGCCGGGACAACTTATGTTTAGGGCGCATTCGCATTGTCGTCCCTATATATTTTTTTTCACTATGTGCGCTGTGACTTTATGGAAATGTGTACAGCTGCCCGGTTGTCCGGTCCTTTTGATCACTTCACTCTTTGGTAGCTGTACTGTGTCCACCAATATGTGCGCTGTGCTCTATTTGAAGTATGCGCAGTTGATCTGTGTATGGGTATCCATGGTAACCCTGTGCTATGACGTGTTTCCTGTAAACCGAGGTCCAGCGCATGCTCAGTATGCCCAGTCAGGTCTGGGCACTAATACGCGTCTCCCTGTCTGTTAACTACTCCCCTGCTAGCCTGGTAAGTGGTGCAGCTGTGCGCCTTTATGGAATTATCTTGTATATTTAAAGAAATTGTGTGGCTGCACTCATTACCCATGACGAAGCCACTGCGGGTGGTGACACGCGTCGGGTATCTCTGCTCCCTGACTCCACTCCATATGGATCTTGTCATCTGACGCCATTATCCTATGTTATAAATGCATGGGTGATTTGCTCCGCTTATTATTGCTGGTGAGCCCACATTGTTGCTGTAGGGTGTGAGTATTCACATTATTTGCTCCACTCTAATATTTTATCTGGCTTAATTTTTGGGCGTTAAGGGTCACGGTGACCATTCTTTGCGTACCAGACATATCAAGTACCATTGTTTATACATATACCTTTTTGGGGGTACTTCTTGTCATTTTCATCCACTGTTTGGTATGCTGTTTATATAATTAGGAATGTGGTCTCTAATACATTTGGAGTGCAGTTTCAGGGTTCAGGCTCCATTATGAGCCACTGTATGTTGCTGTAATGTTACATGTGTGACTTTTAATGTTTTTAAATGTTTTGTGGTGTTGGTCATTACATGTTCAATAAATAAAATCACTTCTCAACATGTCAAGTCCTTGTTTGTGGTGATCCCCATTTGTATAGCCTATTCTTTTTCTCTTCCTTTATACATGGTTCTTTCAATAGGCTGGGGTTGGATCCCACTTAATGTATCAACTATTTACTGGTGGTGCCCCCTCTTCTGTTTTCATGTTCACAACAAGTTGACATCGTCAATATAGTGTAACCAAGTGAAAACATGGATGGCAAGTTTCTCATTTTTGTAGACCGATGTTTCATCCCACCAACCCAAAAAGATGTTAACATATGAGGGTGCGCACCGGGCACCCATAGACGTCCGGTAACTTGTCTGTAGAAGGCACGGTGTTGTGAGCTCATTTTCGGGTTTGCCTCTGGCTTCTGGTGAGGGTTATGGAGCTGGCTGTGCTGACAGAGGAGTAGTGAGTTCTCTATCTGGACTCCCTCTGTTGGTGAAGGGAGGTAATGAAGCTGATCTAAATGGCAGAGACCGACCACCTGAGGAAGAGGACTGCGATTGGACATCAGGAGTTTCTGACTGGATTTAAGGCAGCCGACTCCCTAGTTTCTTGCTGGTGATTTTTCCTGACTGTGGCTCCTGGTTTCCAGTTTGGTTCGTGCCTTCCTAAAGCTAAGTTTTATCTGCTATTGTTCATATGAGTTTTTGTGTGGTTTACTTAGTTTTTGTGTTCAGCCAGCCCTGGCTGGGACTGGGATGAATCCCCATTTTGTCTCTGATGAGTTGATCTCTTTTGCTCTGTCTTCAGAATATACTTGAGTGCTGATATAGTGTTTTGAAGTCTAGCGACTTCAGGGCCTTTTTCTATCAGACGTGTTGGACATTCTTTTTGGGCAGGGTTTTTTGCGTGATGGCAGACAGCAGCTTTTCTTTCCTGTCCTTTCTAGTTAGCGAGGGCCCCATCGTTTGCTCAGCCTATCTTTCTACCTGTGTCTGTGTTTTCATCTTGTTTCACCGACAATACATGTTGGGGGCTGTCTATTGCTTTGGGGTCTGCTCTGGGGCAGTTTAGATTTTCCCTTTCTTTCTTTAGGCTTATTTAGTTCTCCGGCCGTGACGAGGCATCTAGGACCACTGTAGGCACGCTCCACGGCTACTGCTAGTTGTTGTGGATAGGATCATTGGTCTGCAATCCGCTAGTTACCAACCTCTCCGGATTTCTGGGCTTAGCTTGCTTTTTGTTTTTTTCCTCCTCGGTGACTCATTCATAACACACTGTCAAATACAAAGTAGATTTTGTCTAGAACAAAATGTAGTAAGCCAAGGATGAATGAGTCGAACTCACTGTTGCCAGTAGACTTCTTGTTAATAATATAGGCTACCGCCTTTAAACCCAGATCATGTCTAATATTTGTTTATAGGGACTCCACATCAAGTATCACCAAAATTGTATTTGGTGGCACAACAAGATTAGTGAGATGTTGAATAAGGTATGTGGAGTCCCTGACATAAGACTCAAGTGCCATGGCAAACGGTTGCAAAAAGAAGTCCAAAAAAAAAAGGCAAGACCATCCACGCATGCGCACTGGCTGAGCATACTCGGGCACTATGACAGCCATACATCACTTCCGGGAGAGCTCAGGCCAGTAGACTGCCGGCTCTTAGTGAGCTAGCACGCTTGTATACGATCTGTGTGGACCGGTATACGATAACAACATTGTGTCATGTCCGGACATGCGCACTCTAATATCAGCGGAGTGTAACTATGCTTGGAACGAACGCATACAACACCAACTTCCTGGGTTACCAGGGTAACGTCACGTCACTTCCGGAAACACGTCTAGCATGGCTTTATGCCCGCATGGCTCCGTCACTGCTCCTCCAGCTGTGTTCCATACCTCTTGATAATGAAGGTATTTATATGACATACCCTTACTCCCTCTTCACGGCCCCTGAAGAAGCCAGTTTACTAGTGACACTTGTCGGGCATTTCTTGTCCGTCTCTCCCCTCCTTGGTCCTCCTTCCCAGCCTTAGGACTTGTTTTGGACGCATATAGAGTTTCAGCAATATACATTAGGCGTATCCGTGGGTACAAGTAGTACTATTCATATTATACAGTTGTGGCCAAAAGTATTGACACCCCTGCAATTCTGTCAGATAATACTCAGTTTCTTCCTGAAATGATTGCAAACACAAATTCTTTGGTATTATTATCTTCATTTAATTTGTCTTAAATGAAAAAACACAAAAAAAATTGTCCTAAAGCCAAATTGGATATAATTCCACACCAAACATAACAAAGATGGTGGACAAAAGTATTGGCACTGTTCAAAAAATCATGTGATGCTTCTCTAATTTGTGTAATTAACAGCACCTGTAACTTACCTGTGGCACCTAACAGGTGTTGGCAATAACTAAATCACACTTGCAGCCAGGTGACATGGATTAAAGTTGACTCAACCTCTGTCCTGTGTCCTTGTGTGTACCACATTGAGCATGGAGAAAAGAAAGAAGACCAAAGAACTGTCTGAGGACTTGAGAAACCAAATTGTGAGGAAGCATGAGCAATCTCAAGGCTACAAGTCCATCTCCAAAGACCGGAATGTTCCTGTGTCTACCGTGCGCAGTGTCATCAAGAAGTTTAAAGCCCATGGCACTGTGGCTAACCTCCCTAGATGTGGACGGAAAAGAAAAATTGACAAGAGATTTCAACGCAAGATTGTGAGGATGTTGGATAAAAAACCTCGATTAACATCCAAACAAGTTCAAGCTGCCCTGCAGTCCAAGGGTACAACAGTGTCAACCCGTACTATCCGTCGGCGTCTGAATGAAAAGGGACTGTATGGTAGGAGACCCAGGAAGACCCCACTTCTTACCCCGAGACATAAAAAAAGCCAGGCTGGAGTTTGCCAAAACTTACCTGAAAAAGCCTAAAACGTTTTGGAAGAATGTTCTCTGGTCAGAAGAGACAAAAGTAGAGCTTTTTGGGCAAAGGCATCAACATAGATTTTACAGGAGAAAAAAAGAGGCATTCAAAGAAAAGAACACGGTCCCTACAGTCAAACATGGCGGAGATTCCCTGATGTTTTGGGGTTGCTTTGCTGCCTCTGGCACTGGACTGCTTGACCGTGTGCATGGCATTATGAAGTCTAAAGACTACCAACAAATTTTGCAGCATAATGTAGGGCCCAGTGTGAGAAAGCTGGGTCTCCCTCAGAGGTCATGGGTCTTCCAGCAGGACAATGACCCAAAACACATTTCAAAAAGCACTAGAAAATGGTTTGAGAGAAAGCACTGGAGACTTCTAAGGTGGCCAGCAATGAGTCCAGACCTGAATCCCATAGAACACCTGTGGAGAGATCTAAAAATGGCAGTTTGGAGAAGGCACCCTTCAAATATCAGGGACCTGGAGCAGTTTGCCAAAGAAGAATGGTCTAAAATTCCAGCAGAGCATTGTAAGAAACTCACTGATGGTTACCGGAAGCGGTTGGTCGCCGTTATTTTGGCTAAAGGTTGTGCAACCAAGTATTAGGCTGAGGGTGCCAATACTTTTGTCTGGCCCATTTTTGGAGTTTTGTGTGAAATGATCAATGTTTTGCTTTTTGCTTCATTCTCTTTTGTGTTTTGTTTATTTAAGACAAATTAAATGAAGATAATAATACCAAAGAATTTGTGTTTGCAATCATTTTCAGGAAGAAACTGAGTATTATCTGACAGAATTGCAGGGGTGTCAATACTTTTGGCCACAACTGTACATTGGTCATTGCCCAGCAGACTGTCTTATTATATTTTTGCAACCTGCACCCTTTTGAGAAAGACAGGTGGTTCATTTATAATTTGTGCATTTGTTCGATCACACATCACTCTGCACCTGGAATTTGCACCCAAGGTCAGAGAGTCTTTTATTATTTCTTCATGGTTTGCACATCTAATTGATTGATTTGGGTATTGTTGGTACATAATTGAAAACTGCCTGTCATTTCTGTTTACTTGCAACAGTACAGGCATTTGGCTATTTATTTATGGTCTCTAGGTACCTACCCGCACGCAACCTTCGATCAACTCAAGATCTCCTTCTCTACTCCCCCCCCTTATCACTTCTTCCCGCAACCGCATACAAGACTTCTCCCGTGCTTCCCCCATACTCTGGAACTTTCTCCCGCAACACATCAGACTCTTACCATCAACGGAAACCTTCAATAAGAACCTGTAGACCCACCTGTTCCGACAAGGCTACAGCCTGCCATGATCCTCAGTCTACTGAACCACAGCATGACCTGCTCTACCCTCTGCTACTGTATCCTCACCCATCCCTGCAGACTGTGAGCCCTCGCGGGCAGGGTCCCCTCTCCTTATGTGCTTGTGTGTCCCTTGTCTTACACATGTTTATTATACTTGTCTATATTTCCCCTTTCACATGTAAAGCGCCATGGAATAAATGGCGCTATATAAATGCATAATAATAATAATAATTTACCCAACTTGGTGAGTTGTGAATAGGCAGCTGTTCCAAGAACCATAAAAATAAGGTGTTGTTTAAGTCTTTTTGCATTATCTATTGCTTGGTTCGTACAGGGAGTGGTGTTTCCTTTAGGGGGATGCCTTGCAGCTCTATTATGGGCTTTCATGTCTGCTATGCCTATAAAGGCTTTAATGTTTTTATCTTTGAAGTATTTATGTATGTCAATAAAGATTTACTACTTTTATATTCATGAGTGATCCTTGGTATTAATATGCCTCCTTGGTATTAATATGCCTCTTTTCTTCTTCTTGTTTGAGGTCTCTGATACCCTGATTATGACAAAGATGGCGGCTCTGAATGTGGTGGAAAATGGCACGAAGATGCAGGACAACTGTAAACCCCACCCTTCGTGGTGTAGGCCGCATTGAATGGCGATGACGGCAGGAGGAATAAAAGGCCTGACCTGGAAGGCTGAGGGGAGTCGGCAACAAATTCTGGACCATCTGATTCCCCATACCTGTGGAGGAGCGGTCTCGGCGGCCGCCGGAGCTGGAACAGCGTCGTCGGGAACTGGAGGATGGTGACCCAGAAACAGAGACTGCCCTGGAGGAGCTCGCGCCGGAAATGCAGGAGCCTGAGCTGGAGTACACAGCCGCTGGGGAGGAAGTATCCGACAGTCACTGGACGGTCGCGATCAGGATCCTGGAGCAGATGGTGGTGAGTGGTTCTTGGCCCCTGACCCCGGAAGGCTTGACTGTACCTCGTTCTCAAACCCCGAAGAGCAGGCCCACGCTTAGTAACACCTTGTCCCTCAGCCTGTCGCGGTTCCACCAGACGACAGAGGGCCCCTTCCCATCCCCCGAGCAGGCCGGATGGATTGAGGGGGTAATTCAGTGTAAAAAGCAGCGGGAGAAGGAGGTATGGGCAGAACTGCGCCGATCCAGAGGGGGCGCTATGGCCGGACGTCGCACCAGCGGGCAGCTGGTCTATATGGACATCGACCACGGCTATGGATTCATTTGTGAGGTGGGCACCAATGCCAAGGTGTATGTGAATGCCGCCTCCGTAAAGTACGGGAGGGCCCTGCAGGAGAGATATTTAGATCTCCTTCTTTAAAGAGGATAGCCCTCGGGGATATTTTGCGGTGGATGTCACTCTATGTCAGGAGGACGACCTGGAACTATACTGTGTATTCTTATCACAAGCAATAATATGATTGCTGATCAATTAGAAAAAAATTGAGCAATGTTCTTGTTGCCATCTGACTTCATTCTTCTATTATTTGACTGTTGGGACAGTATCAGGACTAGAGGTGAAAAGGAAACTACAGTTTATGTTCTAAGTTTATTTGCATTTTCAGTCATTAATCATTTTTGGGCGTTGCTTAACATCTCTTTAATCCCTGTGAGCAGCAACCTAATGAGTTATCTATACTAACTTGAATTCTACCATGTTGTTTACTTAATGGTAATGTGACTCATCAGAAAGGGATTATAACAAAGAATGGCTGGCCGGCAGCATTTACATCACACTGATGATCCATTATTAATTAGGTAGGAGATGTCACTAAATGCAGCTTTCTTCCAGAAATGTAATGTACACTACCGTTCAAAAGTTTAGGGTCACTTAGAAATGTCCTTATTTTTGAAAGAAAAGCACAGTTTTTTCCAATGAAGCTAGCATTAATTGATTCAGAAATACACTCTATACATTGTTAATGTGGTAAATGACTATACTAGCTGCAATCGTCTGGTTTGTAATGCAATATCTTCATAGGTGTATATAGGACCTGTCAGGAACACCGCACTGCACTTGCTCACTGAGCCAGTGCGCGTGTCCTGAGTACAAAAACTGTGCACAAAGATACCTGCGGAGCGGGCAGCAGCGGTGACAATGCATGCTCCAGGCTCACAGGACCTGAAGCACGTGACTGCTGGGGGCATGGCCAAATCTCCACAGAGCTAGGAGCTGCAGGGAAACTCCTAGAAAGGTAACTACTGGACAATGTTACCAAGGGGCATAGACAGAGACAGAAACCAGATCAAGCCGAGGTCAAAGCACGAGATCGCACGACAGTACCAAAGGGTTAGACAGAATGGATAGTCGGGACGTAGCAATAGATCAGAAAACCAGAACAGGCAATAGACGGTACAATAGGGACAAACTGTAATGGAGTAGCGATAGCCAAGCCAGGAGGTCAGAACCAGAAAGGACAATAGTACCAAAACGAGAGATGGAGTACAGAGTGAGGGGGCGGACCAGATCATACACAGGAAAAAAACAAGCAATGCAATATACAAGCACACCAGGGGCGTCAGACACACAGCCAGAATAACAGTATAGCTGACGGAGAACCCAGGTAAAGAGTGAGTATAAATACCCCTCCCAGATCCAGAAAGAGACCACGAACACTTAACCCTGTGAATGCAGGGCAGGAATCCTGATCAAACCATGACAGTACCCCCCTCTTAACGGGGGGGCCTTGTCTGGGTATCTGGCGTGGAAAGCCCGCACCAGACGATCGGTATGCACCGAACTGGCCGGAGCCCATGACCGATCCTCCAGAGAGTACCCCTTCCAGTGTATCAGATACTGGAGTCTACAGATCACCCACCGGGAGTCAAAAATGCACCCCACTTCATACTCCAGCTGCCCCTCTACCAGCATTGGCGGAGCATTTGATGAGGGATCCTCTCTCACCGTCCCCACAGGCTTTAACAGGGACCTGTGGAAGACATCAGAAATTTTAAAGGAGGTGGGCAGCTGCATTCGGTAGGCTACTGGGTTAACAACCTCCACAACTTTGTATGGGCCAATAAACTTGGGGCCCAGCTTTATAGATGGTATCTTAAGCTTGATATTGCGGGTGGATAGCCACACCTTCTCCCCTACTGCAAATGCTGGACCTGGCCCCCTCCTCCTGTCAGCAAACCGCTTATAGTTTTCTTGGGCCTTGGAAATATTCCTCTGAACCTCCCTCCAAAGAATTCTAAGACGTTGTGTCGCACCCTCAGCTCCAGGACAGCTTGAATCCATGCGGGAAAACTCTCAAAAATGTGGGTTAAACCCATAGTTGATCTGGAAGGGAGACTTCCCAGTAGATTGACTCACACGACCGTTGAATGCAAACTCTGCCATGGGCAATACCTCACACCAGTCCTCCTGCCTGGAAGAGGCCAAGCATCTCAGAATCTGCTCCAACGATTGGTTTGTGCGCTCCGTCTGTCCATTAGACTCTGGGTGATAGGCAGAGGAGAAAGACAACGAAATCCCCAGCTTTTTGCAAAAAGCCCTCCAGAACCTGGCCACAAACTGTACCCCTCTGTCTGACACCACATTCATAGGCACTCCATGCAACCTAATTATATGCTGCATAATTAAGCGGGCCAGGGTTTCAGCAGATGGTAACGCGGGGAGAGGTACAAAGTGGGCTTGTTTTGAAAACCTATCCACCACCACCCATATCACCGAGTTGCCCCTGGATGGAGGAAGATTTGTGATAAAATCCATGGACAAATGTGTCCATGGTCTGTCCGGAATTGGCAAAGGCACCAACTCCTCGGCCGGCCGGACCTGAGAACTTTTAGAACGAGCGCACACCCCACATGCAGTCACAAACTTTTTAATATCTGTTACCATAGAGGGCCACCAGAAACCCCTCGCAATTTCCCCCCGGGTAGCAGCAATCCTAGGATGAGCACTCAACATAGAATCGTGAAATTCCTGCATAAGTCCGAGACGGAAACGTTCCTGTACAAACAATTTACCCGGGGGTTTACCACCCGGAGCCCGAGCCTGGGCCTCCAAAATCCCTCTCTGTAACTCCGATGAGATTTCGGCCACCACTACTCCTAGCTGAAGAATGGAGGAGGGAGGTTCTGGAGGGGACACCGAATCAAAGCTTCGGGATAAGGCATCAGCCTTGATGTTTTAAGATCCCGGGCGGAATGTGATGGTAAACTGAAATCGAGAAAAAAAAAAGCACCCACCGAGCCTGTCTGGGGGTCAATCTCTTGGCAGACTCGATATAGGCCAAATTTTTGTGATCAGTGATGACTGTAATGGGAAATGTCTCCATTCTTCAAAAGCCAACTTTACCGCAAACAACTCTCCATTGCCGACATCGTAATTTCTCTCGGCAGAGGAAAATTTTTTAGAGAAGGGGCAAGGCCTCAGATTAGTAAGGGTAGGAGGGCCCTGAGACAAAACTGCCCCCACCCCTACTTCCGAGGCGTCAACCTCCATGACAAAAGGTCTTGACGGGTCGGGTTGTACCAATACAGGAGCTGAAGAAAAGCACTTTTTTAATGTCATGAAAGAATTTTTTGCAGCTACAGACCAATTTTTTACATCAGCTCCCTTGAGAGTGAGGTCTGTTAGAGGCTTCACCACCTGCGAGAAGCCCTTAATAAATTTCCTATAAAAGTTAGCAAAGACCAAAATTCGCTGCAACCCTTTCAAGTCATGAGGCTGCACCCAATCCGTAACGGCCTGGACCTTCTTAGGATCCATGCGGAACCCCTTCCCTGACACAATCAACCCCAGAAAGGATACTTCTTGCATGAAAAATGAGCATTTTTCCAACTTGGCATACAAATGATTCTCCCTCAGTCTCATGAGAACCATCCGCAAATGGTGCAAGTGAGATTGACTGTCCACCGAGTACACCAAAATGTCATCCAAATAGATAACCACAAAACGACCAATTAAATCAGAGAAAATTACATTAATAAAATTCTGAAAAAGAGCAGGAGCGTTGGTGAGACCAAAGGGCATAACCAAGTTTTCGAACAGCCCTTCAGTCATAAGGAATGCTGTTTTCCATTCGTCCCCTTCCCGGACTCTTATAAGGTTATATGCCCCACGTAAATCCAGTTTAGAGAACCACTTGGCCCCAGTAAGTTGGTTACATAGATCAGGAATTAGGGGGAGAGGGTATGTATTTTTCACAGTAATTTTGTTTAATTCCCGAAAGTCAAGGCATGGCCGCAAACCACTATCTTTTTTCTTAACAAAAAAGAAGCCCGCCGCCACAGGTGAAACAGAAGGCCTAATATGCCCTTTGCGGAGACTCTCGGTAATGTATTCCTTCATGGCCAAACGTTCGGGCCCAGACAAATTGAACAGGCGAGCCTTGGGTAACTTGGCTCCAGGGACTAGATTAATGGCACAATCAAAAGGTCTATGTGGTGGTAGTGCCTCAGCCTCACTTTCGGAAAATACGTCTACAAAATCTTTCAGGTACTCATGAATACCTTCCAGATCGACAGACGACACTGACACAGATTTTACTGGGGTGACAAGAGTTGTCAAGTTACAACATAGACCGTTAGCCATACAACTACACTGAACACTGAATGATCTCCCCCATGACCCAGTCAATAGTAGGATTGTGGCGTTGAAGCCAAGGCATGGCATACCCAGTGCCAGTCCAGCCGGCAGATTATTTAGTACAAAACACCCTAATTTTTCCACGTGAGTGGAAACCACTTTCAGAGAAAAGGTATCAGTCATGAAGCAAATTCCTTCCTGGGTGATAGGAGAAGAATCAATTGCCACAATTTTAACAGGATCTTTTAACCTGACTGTCCCTATCTTATGAAAAGTCAGAACTTTGGCATTGATCAGATTAATAGAAGAACCACAGTCAACAAAGGCGGTGGTCACAACCGGACCGCCTGTAAGTTCTAGTTTCACCGGAAGCAGAATTTTAGTAAGTGAGGAAAAGGGTACCTGGGAGTCTGGGCAACCTTCTTGATTGTTACCCAGACTCAGTCGTTTTCCTGACGGCTTCACTGAAGAAGGGCAAGAAGGACAGTTCTTTCACCAATGTCCAGCAGATCCACAGTAAAAGCACAATTGGTTGTTTCTACGGCGTCTCCTCTCTTTTTCCTTCAATGACGTGGCATCAACCTCCATGGGCTCGGGACTAGATGCAGAGTCTCTCAGATTGGAGAATAAAGGGGTCTCCTGCAGCATGACCCCTCTCGCCCGCAGCCTACGGTCCATGCGGACAGCCTGGATCATAGCGTCCTCCAAAGAATCCGGTGGAGGATTAAGGGCTAGGGCATCTTTCAAACGTTCGGACAGGCCTTTACAGAACAAACCCCGGAGGGCAGCATCATTCCAGGAGACCTCCGCTGCCCAGTGTCTGAACTCAGAGCAGAACCACTCGGCTGAGAGTTTCCCCTGGCACACACTCATCACCATATCCTCGGCTAGACTCACACGATTGGGTTCATCGTAGATATGCCCGAGGGCCTCGAAGAATGCATTCACTGACATTCTCTCAGGGGAGGTAGGGGGAAGGGAAAAAGCCCAAGCCTGAGGGGAGCCCCCTTAACAAAGACATAATGACCCCAACCCTCTGACTCTCATCCCCAGAGGAGCGTGGCCTTAACGAGAAGAATAGTTTGCACCCCTCCTTAAAAACCTTAAATGTTTTTTTATCCCCAGAGAAAAAGTCAGGCAATTTAACAGGTGATGAACACCGCACTGCACTTGCTCACTGAGCCAGTGCGCGTGTCCTGAGTACAAAAACTGTGCACAAAGATACCTGTGGAGCGGCACAGCAGTGGTGACGATGCATGCTCCAGGCTCACAGGACCTGAAGCACGTGACTGCTGGGGGCGTGGCCTAAGCTCCACTGAGCTAGGAGCTGCAGGGAAACTCCTAGAAAGGTAACTACTGGACAATGTTACCAAGGGGCATAGACAGAGACAGAAAACAGATCAAGCCGAGGTAAAAGCACGAGATCGCACGACAGTACCAAAGGGTTAGACAGAATGGATAGTCGAGACGTAGCAATAGATCAAAAAACCAGAACAGGCAATAGACGGTACAATAGGGACAAACTGTAATGGAGTAACGATAGCCAAACCAGGAGGTCAGAACCGGAAAAGACAATAGTACCAAAACGAGAGATGGAGTACAGAGTGAGGGGACGCACCGGGTCATACACAGGAAGCAAACAAGCAATGCAATATACAAGCACACCAGGGGCGTCAGACACACAGCCAGAATAACAGTATAGCTGACAGAGAACCCAGGTAAAGAGTGAGTATAAATACCCCTCCTGGATCCAGAAAGAGGCCACGTACACTTAACCTTGTGAGTGCAGGGCAAGAACCCTGATCAAACCATGACAGGACAATTTCCAACAACCATCACTCCATTGTTCTTATGGTACTTTGTGTTTGCTAACTGTATAAGAAGGCTAATGGATGGTTAGAATACCCTTGAAAACCCTTGTGCAAGTATGTTAGCACAGCTGAAAACAGTTTGGCTGATTAGAGAAGCTATAAACCTGACCTTCCTTTGAGCTAGTTAAGAATCTGGAGCATTACATTTGTTGGTTCCAGTAAACTCTCAAAATGGCCAGAAAAAAAGAACTTTCATGTGAAACTCGACAGTCTATTCTTGTTCTTAAGCATGAAGGCTATTCCATGCGAGGAATTGCCAAGAAACTGAAGATTTCCTACAACGGTGTGTACTACTGGCTGGATTGAGGGGGTAATTCAGTGTAAAAAGCAGCGGGAGAAGGAGGTATGGGCAGAACTGCGCCGATCCAGAGGGGGCGCTATGGCCGGACGTCGCACCAGCGGGCAGCTGGTCTATACGGACATCGACCACGGCTATGGATTCATTTGTGAGGTGGGCACCAATGCCAAGGTGTATGTGAATGCCGCCTCCGTAAAGTACGGGAGGGCCCTGCAGGAGAGAGATTTGGGTCTCCTTCTTTAGAGAGGATAGCCCTCGGGGATATTTTGCGGTGGATTTCACTTTATGTCAGGAGGACGACCTGGAACTATACTGTGTATTCTTATCACAAGCAATAATATGATTGCTGACCAATTAGAAAAAAATTGAGCAATGTTCTTGTTGCCATCTGACTTCACTCGTCTATTATTTGACTGTTGGGACAGTATCAGGACTGGAGGTGAAAAGGAAACTACAGTTTATGTTCTAAGTTTATTTGCATTTTCAGTCATTAATCATTTTTGGGCGTTGCTTAACATCTCTTTAATCCCTGTGAGCAGCAACCTAATGATTTATCTATACTAACTTGAATTCTACCATGTTGTTTACTTAATGGTAATGTGACTCATCAGAAAGGGATTATAACAAAGAATGGCTGGCCGGCAGCATTTACATCACACTGATGATCCATTAATAGTTAGGTAGGAGATGTCACTAAATGTAGCTTTCTTCCAGAAATGTAATGTACACTACCGTTCAAAAGTTTAGGGTCACTTAGAAATCTCCTTATTTTTGAAAGAAAAGCACAGTTTTTTTCCAATGAAGCTAGCATTAATTGATTCAGAAATACACTCTATACATTGTTAATGTGGTAAATGACTATTCTAGCTGCAAACGTCTGGTTTGTAATGCAATATCTTCATAGGTGTATATAGGACCATTTCCAACAACCATCACTTCAATGTTCTTATGGTACTTTGTGTTTGCTAACTGTGTAAGAAGGCTAATGGATGGTTAGAATACCCTTGAAAACCCTTGTGCAAGTATGTTAGCACAGCTGAAAACAGTTTGGCTGATTAGAGAAGCTATAAACCTGACCTTCCTTTGAGCTAGTTGAGAATCTGGAGCATTACATTTGTTGGTTCCAGTAAACTCTCAAAATGGCCAGAAAAAAAGAACTTTCATGTGAAACTCGACAGTCTATTCTTGTTCTTAAATATGAAGGCTATTCCATGTGAGGAATTGCCAAGAAACTGAAGATTTCCTACAACGGTGTGTACTACTCCCTTCAGAGGAGAGCACAAACAGGCTCTAACCAGAGTAGAAAGAGAGGTGGGAGGCCCCGCCGCACAACTGAGCAACAAGACAAGTACATTAGAGTCTGTAATTTGAGAAATCGACGCCTCACAGGTCCTCAACTGGCAGCATCATTAAATAGTACATGCAAAACGCCCAGTATCAACGTCTACAGTGAAGAGGCAACTTCGGGTCGCTGGCCGTTAGTGCAGAGCGGCAAAGAAAAATCCATATCTGAGACTGGCTAATAAAAGGAAAAGATTAATATGGGTAAAAAAACAGAGACATTGGACAGGGGAAGATTGGTAAAAAATGTTATAGACAGACGAATCCAAGTTTGAGGTGTTTGGATCACACAGAACAACATTTGTGTAACAACCTTGCTGGCGTCACTGCATGGCCTCCCATCCCCCGCACACCAACTTACTTTCTGCTTCAAGCCATGCTGTGAAATCTGTCTGTTGCCAGCCCTGAGCTCCATGTGCTATGCCTCTTGTTTTCCTGCTTGCTCTCCATGTTTCCTGACTGTGTGTATAGGGGGGCGGCGCCTGAACTCTCTAGTTCTTATGCAGTCTGGGTGCACCTGGGTAATCTGTCCCTGACCAATCACCTGGAGCCCTTGACTATTTAGTTTCGCCACTCCCACTGTAACATTGCCTGTGCAATGTCTAAACTCAGTTAGCTCCTTGCTGCTGAACTAGCCAGGCCCTGTTCTGTGTATCTCCTTCTCTGTAGGAATACTCTGTCTCGCTTTGTACCTTGTCCGCCTGCCAGGAGGCAGAATATCCTGGCCCTTGAGTCTTGTTCCCTGTACCTTGTCCGTACTCTGTCTGCCTGCCAGGAGGCGGAATATCCTGGTCCTTGTGTCTTTGTTCCTGTCTCTCTGTCTGAACTCAGTCTTACCTTTGTCTATCAGTCTCCCTTTCTCCTTGTCCGTGGCTCCCTTCCTTGCTGTGTCTTTCCTTGTGTCCTCCCTGTCTGTGCATCTGCACTCTCGCAGCTTTATCTGTGTTCCGCACTCCTGCGGCTCTGCCTGCTCCGCACTCCTGCGGCTCTGCCTGTTCCGCACTCCTGCGGCTCTGCCTGTTCCGCACTCCTGCGGCTCTGCCTGCCCCGCACTCCTGCGGACCTGCCTGCCCCGCACTCCTGCGGACCTGCCTGCTCCGCACTCCTGCAGATCTGCCTACCTGCATCTCCTGTGTGAACAGGTCCAAACCTGTTCTCTCATATACCACACCTTCCTGCCTATATCCATACCTGCATCTCCTGTGTGAACAGGTCCAAACCTGTTCTCTCATATACCACACCTTCCTGCCTATATCCATACCTGCATCTCCTGTGTGAACAGGTCCAAACCTGTTCTCTCATATACCACACCTTCCTGCCTATATCCATACCTGCATCTCCTGTGTGAACAGGTCCAAACCTGTTCTCTCATATACCACTCCTGCTTGCCCTGTGTCTCCAAGCCGTGTCCGCTTGCCCAGTGTCTCCAAGCCGCGCCCGCTTGCCCAGTGTCTCCAAGCTGCGCCCGCTTGCCCAGTGTCTCCAAGCCGCGCCCGCTTGCCCAGTGTCTCCAAGCCGTGTCGGCTTGCCCAGTGTCTCCAAGCCGTGTCCAGTGTCTCCAAGCCGTGCCCACTTGCCCAGTGTCTCCAAGCCGTGCCTCCAAGCCGTGCCTGCCTGCCAGTGTACCAAGCCGTGCCTGCTTGCCCAGTGTCTCAGCCTGCTTGTCACTCGCACCTGTCCAGGTGTCCTGTTCCCGAGTGGGATCAGCAGCCACAGCCAGACACCACCCTGGAGTGGCACCCGGCAGCTACCTGCCGCACAAGCCTGACCTCACCATCAGAGGCTCCAGTGAAGACCAAGGTAGCTGTCGCAGTCACGCCCCTTCCAGGGTAGTCTGGTCTGTGGCACAGTGGGGCCACAACCCCCGGCTCGCGCCATTCAGCCAAGGCGCGAGCGTGACAGTTTGCACAGGCCATGGTCCCCGCTGAGTCCCATGTCCTTCCGCTCGCAGAGCGTCATGAACTCTCTCCCTGCCGGTGTGAGCCACCGGAAGAGTTTGTTCCGCCTTGTGTGGTTCCAATTGTGGAGACTTCTGAACCACTCATAGTCTCCAAGGCCATCTATGAGCAGCTCCTGGCCTACGAAGAGCACGACACAGCAGATCCGCCTAGGTTGTATGGTGACCCCAAAGACTGCCAAGGGTTCCTGAAAAAGTGCCTGCACTACATCCTGCAGAATGCAGTTTGTTTCCCCTCTGACCGGGTCAAGATGGCATATATCATGTCCTACCTAGCTGGTGATGCCTTGAATTGGATCTGTCCCCTTTGGGAAGCAGGGGACCCTGTCGTCATGAGCCTGGGGGCCTTCCTGGTGGCCTTCCGTAAAGTGTTCGACATGCCTCGTCCAGCTGTTCTTGGAAAGTCTTCCCCTCCAAGCTTCCAGAGACAAGAGGAACCTGTGGATGAATCGTCTCAACCACCTATGACAGTCCAGCCATCACCTGTTCCTCAGTCTGCCGATGCGGCCTCCCGTGCAAGATCCAAGAGGTCTAAAAAGAAGAAGCGGGCCAAGTTGCAGCCGGAATCTGGCCTCTGTCCTGTGAAGCCTGTACTCCAGAACCCTGGGCCAGTAGAAGAGGCTGTCCCTGGCGAGAGTACTCCCTCTCCATTAAACTCTTTAACTGTTTCTCTGCCTTCAGGGAGCTTTGGTGTATTTAAGTCTCCAGTCTTACAGAGTCAGTGTGTGGTCTCTGTCATACAGCTCCCGAAGCCGGTGTGGGCGTTGTCTCGAGGTGGCCGAGCCCTATTGGAGAACAGTCTAGTCCTGCAAGGACAACTACAGCTCCAGGTCGGAGCTTTGTATACGAAGAAGTTCGTCTTCCATTTGCTGTCTGGTATGCCCATGGGTCATTCTGAACCAGAGATCCTGATGCCCATTTATGTTTGGAGACCCAGCAAGGCACCACACTTGAAACAACCAAGTGACAAGAGGTGTCTGGTTCCCTTGTGTCGCATTCAGTCAGCAAAGTCGTCTTCTTTGCCTGGTTTGCTAGTCGCCGAGTCAAGGTGTCAGGATGCCTCTGAAGAGGGGGAGGCGGTCTCAGTCTCCTCACACGTCCCCAGCGACTATACCAGTGTCCTGCTCCCAAGAGCACCCCTGCCTCTTGATTGTCTTCCCCAGGATAAAGGGCTGAAGATGGATCCTGAGTGTATGCCTTCAGCTCCCCTGTGGCCCAGGGGTGAAGGTCCCAAGACAGAGCTTTACCCATTATCTAACCAGGAAGATGTGGTCCAGTTTTTTCAGGGTAACAGGCTGAAGTGGCTCCCTGTATGTATGCCTCCAGCTTCCATTTGGCAGGTGGGTGAAGATGTTGGAGCAGTGACCTACCTACCTCCATTTCTCACCAACCGGGAGGAGGAGGTCCAATTTTTCTGGCACATCGGGCGGAAGTCGGACTCGGTGATGGTGTCTTCTGTTTCTAGCTGGCCAGCTGATGTAGGGGTCAAGTCTGAAGCTTCCAGGTCCCTGCCTTCTGCCAATCAGGAGGAAGAAGTCTTTGTACCCTCTGTGTTGGAAACTGACTCCCTTGGGCACCAAGAAACCGGGCAATCTGGGATTCCTGATGGCACACATACTCCACCCTACCTAAAGGATGTCGTGTCAACCTGGACTGTGTGTGGTCCCATACTCCTTCTTCAGGCCATTCTGGCAGGCTTAAGGAAGAGGGGCCGTAAAGGGGGGGTACTGTAACAACCTTGCTGGCGTCACTGCATGGCCTCCCATCCCCCGCACACCAACTTACTTTCTGCTTCAAGCCATGCTGTGAAATCTGTCTGTTGCCAGCCCTGAGCTCCATGTGCTATGCCTCTTGTTTTCCTGCTTGCTCTCCATGTTTCCTGACTGCGTGTATAGGGGAGCGGCGCATGAACTCTCTGGTTCTTATGCAGTCTGGGTGCACCTGGGTAATCTGTCCCTGACCAATCACCTGGAGCCCTTGACTATTTAGTTTCGCCACTCCCACTGTAACATTGCCTGTGCAATGTCTAAACTCAGTTAGCTCCTTGCTGCTGAACTAGCCAGGCCCTGTTCTGTGTATCTCCTTCTCTGTAGGAATACTCTGTCTCGCTTTGTACCTTGTCCGCCTGCCAGGAGGCAGAATATCCTGGCCCTTGAGTCTTGTTCCCTGTACCTTGTCCGTACTCTGTCTGCCTGCCAGGAGGCGGAATATCCTGGTCCTTGTGTCTTTGTTCCTGTCTCTCTGTCTGAACTCAGTCTTACCTTTGTCTATCAGTCTCCCTTTCTCCTTGTCCGTGGCTCCCTTCCTTGCTGTGTCTTTCCTTGTGTCCTCCCTGTCTGTGCATCTGCACTCTCGCAGCTTTATCTGTGTTCCGCACTCCTGCGGCTCTGCCTGCTCCGCACTCCTGCGGCTCTGCCTGCTCTGCACTCCTGCGGCTCTGCCTGTTCCGCACTCCTGCGGCTCTGCCTGTTCCGCACTCCTGCGGCTCTGCCTGTTCCGCACTCCTGCGGCTCTGCCTGCCCCGCACTCCTGCGGACCTGCCTGCCCCGCACTCCTGCGGACCTGCCTGCCCCGCACTCCTGCGGACCTGCCTGCTCCGCACTCCTGCAGATCTGCCTACCTGCATCTCCTGTGTGAACAGGTCCAAACCTGTTCTCTCATATACCACACCTTCCTGCCTATATCCATACCTGCATCTCCTGTGTGAACAGGTCCAAACCTGTTCTCTCATATACCACACCTTCCTGCCTATATCCATACCTGCATCTCCTGTGTGAACAGGTCCAAACCTGTTCTCTCATATACCACACCTTCCTGCCTATATCCATACCTGCATCTCCTGTGTGAACAGGTCCAAACCTGTTCTCTCATATACCACTCCTGCTTGCCCTGTGTCTCCAAGCCGTGTCCGCTTGCCCAGTGTCTCCTAGCCGCGCCCGCTTGCCCAGTGTCTCCAAGCCGCGCCCGCGTGCCCAGTGTCTCCAAGCCGCGCCCACTTGCCCAGTGTCTCCAAGCCGTGTCCGCTTGCCCAGTGTCTCCAAGCCGTGTCCAGTGTCTCCAAGCCGTGCCCACTTGCCCAGTGTCTCCAAGCCGTGCCTCCAAGCCGTGCCTGCCTGCCAGTGTACCAAGCCGTGCCTGCTTGCCCAGTGTCTCAGCCTGCTTGTCACTCGCACCTGTCCAGGTGTCCTGTTCCCGAGTGGGATCAGCAGCCACAGCCAGACACCACCCTGGAGTGGCACCCGGCAGCTACCTGCCGCACAAGCCTGACCTCACCATCAGAGGCTCCAGTGAAGACCAAGGTAGCTGTCGCAGTCACGCCCCTTCCAGGGTAGTCTGGTCTGTGGCACAGTGGGGCCACAACCCCCGGCTCGCGCCATTCAGCCAAGGCGCGAGCGTGACAATTTGTGAGACGCAGAACAACTGAAAAGATGCTAGAAGAGTGCCTGACACACACCATCTGTCAAGCATGGTGGGAGTAATGTAATTGTCTGGAGTTGCTTTGGTGCTGGTAAAGTGGGAGATTTGCACAAGGTAAAAGGGATTTTGAATACGGAAGGCTATCACTCCATTTTGCAACGCCATGCCATACCCTGTGGACAGCGCTTGATTGGAGCCAATTTCATCCTACAACAGGACAATAACCTAAATTACACCTCCAAATTATGCAACAACTATTTAGGGAAGAAGCAGGCAGCTGGTATTCTATCTGTAATGGAGTGGCCAGCGCCGTCACCAGATCTCAACCCCATTGAGCTGTTGTGGGAACAGCTTGACCGTATGGTGCAGAAAACGTGCCCATCAAGCCAAACCAACTTGTAGGAGGGGCTTCTGAAGGCATGGGGTGAAATTTCTCCAGATTACATCAGCAAATTAACTGCTAGAATGCCAATGGTCTGCAATGCTGGAATTTCTACAAAGGGAGCATTCTTTGACAAAAGCAAAGTTTGAAGGAGAAAATTATTATTTCAAATAAAAATCTTTTTTTCAAACCTTGTCAATGTCTGGACTAGATTTTAAATTCATTTGGCAACTCATTTGATTAATAAAAGTATGAGTTTTCATGGCAAACACAAAATTGTCTGGGTGACCCCAAACTTTTGAATGGTAGTGTATGTAAACAGCAACTCCACCACAGAATAGTGAGTACAGCTCTGGGGTATAATACAGGATGTAACTCAGGATCAGTAATGTAATGTATGTATACAGTGACTGCACCATCAGAATAGTGAGTGCAGCTCTGGAGTTTAATACAGGATGTAACTCAGGATCAGTAATGTAATGTATGTATACAGTGACTGCACCAGCAGAATAGTGAGTGCAGCTCTGGAGTATAATACAAGATGTAACTCAGGATCAGTAATGTATTGCATGTACACAGTGACTGCACCAGCAGAACAGTGAGTGCAGCTCCTGGGTATAATACAGGATGTAACTCAGGATCAGTAATGTAATGTATGTACACAGTGACTGCACCAGCAGAATAGTGAGTGCAGCTCTGGGGGTATAATACAGGATGTAACTCAGTCTCAGTACAGGATCAGTAATGTAATGTATGTACACAGTGACTGCACCAGCAGAATAGTGAGTGCAGCTCTGGAGTATAAAACAGGATGTAACTCAGGATCAGTACAGGATCAGTAATGTAATGTATGTACACAGTGACTGCACCAGCAGAATAGTGAGTGCAGCTCTGGAGTATAATACAGGATGTAACTCATGATCAGTAATGTAATGTATGTACACAGTGACTGCACCAGCAGAATAGTGAGTGCAGCTCTGGGGGTATAATACAGGATGTAACTCAGTCTCAGTACAGGATCAGTAATGTAATGTATGTACACAGTGACTGCACCAGCAGAATAGTGAGTGCAGCTCTGGAGTATAATACAGGATGTAACTCAGGATCAGTACAGGATCAGTAATGTAATGTATGTACACAGTGACTGCACCAGCAGAATAGTGAGTGCAGCTCCTGGGTATAATACAGGATGTAACTCAGGATCAGTAATGTAATGTATGTACACAGTGACTGCACCAGCAGAATAGTGAGTGCAGCTCTGGGGGTATAATACAGGATGTAACTCAGTCTCAGTACAGGATCAGTAATGTAATGTATGTACACAGTGACTGCACCAGCAGAATAGTGAGTGCAGCTCTGGAGTATAATACAGGATGTAACTCAGGATCAGTACAGGATCAGTAATGTAATGTATGTACACAGTGACTGCACCAGCAGAATAGTGAGTGCAGCTCTGGGGGTATAATACAGGATGTAACTCAGTCTCAGTACAGGATCAGTAATGTAATGTATGTACACAGTGACTGCATCAGCAGAATAGTGAGTGCAGCTCTGGAGTATAATACAGGATGTAACTCAGGATCAGTACAGGATCAGTAATGTAATGTATGTACACAGTGACTGCACCAGCAGAATAGTGAGTGCAGCTCTGGAGTATAATATAGGATGTTACTCAGGTTCAGTACAGGATCAGTAATGCAACGTTTGTACAGAGTGACTGTGTAAAGTTCGGCCAGGGCCATAGTCGTGGCTGAGTTTTTGGGCCTTATGTGTCCTGACCTCCCAATACATATAAATCATGTTTCACTGTCAGTGTCACGCTCGTGCCTTGGCTGAATGGCGCGAGTCAGGGGGTTGTGGCCCCAGCGTGCCACAAACCAGACTACCCTGGAAGGGGCGTGACTACGACAGCTACCTCGGTCTTCACTGGAGCCTCTGAAGGTGAGGTCAGGCTTATGCGGCAGGTAGCTGTCGGGTGCCACTCCAGGGTGGTGTCTGGCTGTGGCTGCTGATCCCACTCGGGGACAAGTCACTTGGACAGGTGTGCCTAACAGGCAGGCTGAGACACTGGACAAGCAGGCATGGCTGAGACACAGGGCAAGCAGGCACGGCTTGGTACACTGGCAGGCAGGCACGGCTTGGAGACACAGGGCAAGCAGGCACGGCTTGGTACACTGGCAGGCAGGCACGGCTTGGAGACACAGGGCAAGCAGGCATGGCTTGGTGACACAGGGCAAGCAGGCACGGCTTTGTGACACAGGGCAAGCAGGCACGGCTCGGAAAGGAACAGGTAGGGGCCTGTTCACACAGCAGGGGCAGGTATAGGTTTAGGCAGGAAGAAGTGGAGTATGTTGGAACAGGTTAGGAACTGAGCCGCAGGAGTGCAGCGTAGGCTGAGCCGCGGGAGTGCAGAGTAGGCTGGGCTGCAAGGAAGCCGGGCAGGCTGAGCTGCAAGGGAGCCGAGCAGGCAGAGCTGCAAGGGAGCCGAGCAGGCAGAGCTGCAAGGGAGCCGAGCAGGCAGAGTGGCAAGGGAGCCGAGCAGGCAGATCTGCAAGGGGGGCAGAGCTGCAAGAGAGCAGAACAGGCAGAGCTGCAAGAGAGCCGAGCAGGCAGAGCTGCAAGGGAGCCGAGCAGGCAGAGCTGCAAGGGAGCCGAGCAGGCAGAGCAGCTAGGGAGCCGAGCAGGCAGAGCAGCAAGGGAGCAGAGCAGGCAGAGCGGCAAGGGAGCAGAGCAGGCAGAGCTGCAAGGGAGCAGAGCAGGCAGAGCTGCAAGAGAGCAGAGCCTCAGATAGGGAGGACACAAGGAAAGACACAGCAGAGAAGGAAGTCAAAGACAAGGAGACTGACAGACAAAGGTAAGACTGAGTTCAGACAGAGACACAGGGACAAAGACACAAGGAGCAGGATATTCTGCCTCCTGGCCGGCGTACAGAGAAGTACTAGGCAAGGTACCAGGACACAGGAATACGCAATAAGAGCCTTCAGAGAAGGCAAGACATAGGACAGGGCCTGGCTAGCTCAGCAGCAAGGAGCTGAGTTTAGACATTGCACAGGCAAGGGTTAGTGGGTGTGGCGGAACAAAATAGTCAAGGGCGCTAGGTGATTGGTCAGGGACAGATTACACAGGTGCACCCTGACTGCATAAGAACCAGAGAGTTCTGGCGCCGCCCCCCTATACACACATAGCTTGGAAGCATACAGGAGAGCAGAGGCACAGGGCTGGCAACAGACAGAATTCACAGCATGGCTTGAAGCAGTAAGTAAGTTGGTGTGCGGGGGATGGGAGGCCATGCAGTGATGCCAGCAGGGTTGTTACAGTACCCCCCCTTTATGGCCCCTCTTCCTCAAGCCTGCCAGAATGACCAGAAGAAGGAGTACGGGACCACACACAGTCCAGGCTGACAGGGCATCCTTCTGGTGAGGTGAAGTAGGCGTGCCATCCGGAATCACCGAGTGCCAAGTTTCTTGGTGCCCAACAGCTTCCAACACAGAGGGTACAAGGACCTCTTCCTCCTGATTGTCAGAAAGTAGGGACCTGGAAGCTTCAGACTTGATCCCTACATGAGCCGGCCAGCTGGAAACTGAAGACACCTTCACTAAGTCCAATTTCAGCCAGTTATCAAAAGAAAATTTGACCTCCTCCAGGAGGGTGAGAAACGGAGATACGTAGGCCACTGTTCCAACCTCTTCATCCACCTGCCACATGGAAGCTGGAGGCATACTTGCAGGGAGCCATTTCAGCCTGTTACCCTGAAAAAACTGGACCACAACTTCCTGGTTAGAGGATGAGTGAAGCTCTGTCTTGGGACCTTCACCCCTAGGCCACAGGGGAGCTGAAGGCATACACTCTGGATCCATCTTCAGCCCTTTATCCTGGGGAAGACATTCGAGAGGCAGGGATGCTCTAGGGAGCATATCACTGGTATAATTGCTGGAGATGTGTGACGAGGAGGCCTCCGCTTCGCCCTCCTCGGAGGCGTCATCACCCCTAGACTCGACGACCAGCAGACCATGCGAAGAAGATGACTTAGCTGACTGAGTCTGATGCAAATGTGGCGCCCCAGAGGATTCAGTTGCCACAGAGGTACTGAATCTCCTCCTGAGGTGTGGTACCCCACCATCCAGGTAGGTTGGAGGCTCCTGACCACGCTCCAACACCTGCATCCCACACAACACAGTAGTTCAGCAAAGCCACATTGCGGCTCCCTGCTTGGAGTGTAGCAGAGCACCTTTGGTGGCTCCCTGCTTGGAACACGAAACGTGCTGGGAGGCGGGTGGAGTTAGAATACATAAAAGAGCGGGAAGGTTTAGGATTTGGAGGTCAGTCAGTCAGTCGGTGAGTGGAGAGGAGTGAGGAGAGAAGATCCCTGGGAGAGGGATGGAGGAAGGAGGTGCTGCAGCAGACCTCAGTGACCTGGGTCTGCTGGCACGGAAAAAGGAAAGAAGGAGAAAGACATTGAACAGAAACCTGATCTTCCATAAGAAGGAGAGACTAGTACGGAACGAAGGAGTTAAAGGGAACATAGGACGTGGGTTAGGAGAGAATCCTGCCTAGAAGTTCTAAGCGCAAGGCCGGGGCCCAGTCCCCGAGGTTGTATGGATACTAATGGTCCTACAGCAGACACTGTAAATGCACTACTCCCATCTAAGACTTGGGGGCACAACAGCAACACGGATAGAGAGCCGGGGCTCAGGAGTAAGGAGTCCCCGAAGCAGGCTACAGCTGTCTGCCGTACAAGTATGGTTCTTGGAAACATCTGTCATGAGGAACTCCAGTGTAACTCAGTACTAGGAGTACTTCACACCAAAGGTGTTCAGAAAGGCACATGTTGGCGGAGTGTTGGAAGGGAGCATTCCATCAGACCTGGAGGTTGACTGAGTCCCTGACCCGGAGGAGACGGCACGGAGGCAGGCACCTGTGTGTACTACAGACTGTGAGTAAAGCTTTGGAACTACATGCCCTGGTGTCCTCCAATTATTCCTGCGCTAACATACCCTGTACCACTACATCGGAGTAGCAGCTTCTACACCGCCTGTGCCTCTCCTCTACCCCTACATCTACACTGCCCTGGGACTACAGCTCCACCTGTGGGGAGCTATACCATCTTGGCTGCAACACACCACCAGTCCCAGAGGATCTGCATGCAGCGTCGGCTTAACACCTCACTTGCCGAACACCACAGGTGGCGTCACAAACTATTCATTTAATCAACTACATTCCACCATTCGAATCTCCCCCATTGCTTGGGCACCCAGGGCCACGGACCGGGTCACCGCTGCAGTGACACATCCCGCTGACACCGGCCCGGTACCGAGTACCCCACAGCGCTGGGAGGGCGACCCAAACACAAGGGAACCAGACACCCTCTGTCACTTGGTAGTTTCAAGCGCGGTACCCTGCTGGGTCTCCAGACATAAATGGGCACAAGGATCTCTGGCTCATAATGACGCATGGGTACACCAGACAGAAAATGAAAGGCGAACTTCTTCGTGTATAGTGCTCCGATCAGGAGCTGTAGTTGTCCTTGCAGGACTAGACTGTTCTTCAACAGGGCTCGGCCGCCTCGAGACAACGCCCATGCCGGCTTCAGGAGCTGTACGACAGAGACAACACACTGACTCCGTATGGCTGGCGGTTTATACACAACAAAGCTCCCAGAAGGCAGAGAAACAGTCCAAGCTTTTAATGGAGAGGGAGTGCTCATGCCAAGGGCCGTCTCTCCTACAGGCCCAGGATCTTGGAGCACTTGCTTCGCAGGGCAGAGACTGTCAGGATGTTCCTTCTCAGGACTGGACTCTGGCGACAACCTAGCCAGCCCCTTTTTCTTAGACCTCTTGGATCTTGCACGGGGGGCTGTCTTGGCAGGTTGTGGAACAGGTGGGTCATGGACGGTCATAGACGGATGAGACGAATTAGCCTCAGGTTTTCTTCGTCTGGTCCGTTTCTGGAAGCTTGGGGGGAAGACTTCTCAAGAGGTGCGGTACTAGGCTTGTGGAAGGCTCTGCAGAAGGCCACCATGAAGGCTGGAAGACTCAAGGTGATGGGATCCCCTGCTTCCCAGAGGGGGGTAAGCCACTCCAAGGTGTGGCGCCCCTGAGGCTCAGTCGCCACAGAGGTACTGCACCTTCTCCTAAGGTGTAGTGCCCCACCATCCAGGTAAGGTGGGAACTCCCTGCCACACTCCAACACCTGCATCCCACACACAGGATAGTTCAGCAGGGACACCTAGCAGCTTCAGGCTGGGGTAGCAGAGCACCCTTCGTGGAAGCCTGCTTCGTAACACGAGATGTGCTGGGAGGTGGGTGGAGTTAGTATAAAAAGACTGGGAAAGATAGAATTACAGTTCAGTCGCTTAGGGGGCCGTCAGGGAGAGTGAGGTCAGTCTCCCAGAGGGGAGTCGAGGGGAGTCCCTGAGGGGGACAGGCTGACAGAAGGTCGGTCGGGACGGAAGCCACTCAGACAGGAGTGAGGGTCCCTGGAAGAGAGAGAGAGAAACGTAGAACTGTAACCTGCATTTCCATAAGAGAGAGAAAGACAAGTACGGAACGAAGTGGAAGGAGAACAGAGAGGAGGAGTGGGATGGATAGGAACCCTGCCTATAGGTTCTCAGCGCACTCCCGGGGCCCGATCCCCGAGGTTGTATGGACACTTATGGTTCTGCAGCAGACACCGGTGGAGTAGTTGGCTGTAAATGTACTACTCTCATCCAAGACTTGGGACATAACAGCGAAACGGTTAGAGAGCCGGGATTCAGGAGAAGGGAGTCCCTGAAGCAGGCTACAGCTGTCTGTCATACAAGTGAGAGAGTTGTTAGGAACATCTGACAGGAGGAACTTCAGAGAACCATGGTACTGGAGCTCTTCACACCAATAGGCGCTATAGAGGAGTCGTTCAGCAAAGGCACATGTTGGAGGAGTGCTGGTGGGGAGAGCCCTATCTTGCCTGGAGGTTGGCTGGGCCTCCGTCCCGGAGGACACGGTACCGAAGCGGGCACCTGTGTGCTCTACGAACTGTGAGTAAAGCTTTGAAACTGCAAGCCCTGGTGTCCTCCATTCATTCAAGAATCAGTACCGCTACATTGGGGGTATCAACATCTACACCATTCTGTGCCCCTACTCCTCCATCGCACCTATACACTGCCCTGGGACTACAGCTCCACCTATGGGGAGCTACACTATCTTAGCTGCATCACACCATCAGTCCCAGTGGATCTGCAAGCAGCGTTGGCTTACCATCTTACTTGCCAAATGCCACGGGTGGCGTCACGAACTTTACAATACAACCAAACACCACCGCCATTGATATTGGGGCCCAGGGCCATGGACCGGGTCACCGCTGCTGTGACACATCATCCCCCTGACACTGGCCCGGTACAGAGTACCCCACAGCCCTGGGTGAGGCCAGCGACGGGGCGACCCAATTTTGGTGTCACGAACAGGATGACGAGACACGACACCATCGGGTCCTGTGTGCCTGAAATTTATTGAACTTTGACTTTTTGAAAATGTGTAGAAGACCTGATTTGATAGACTGTGAAATGAACATTAGAAATGGCCGCTGGCGCAGAGAAGAAGGGCGTGAAGAGATAGGAGGTCCTAAGAAAAGACCGCGAAGAGTATTGGGCCTGCCCTGCCTGAATTACTATGTGACAGATACATGGCCCACCCTCCGAGGGGTTCGCATACTGGCTTGGTATGGAGGAGCTGGAACAAGACGCCGCCCCCGGAAGGAGGGGCAGAAGAAGCCAGTGGCGGGAAAGGGGCCGAGGCAGGAAGAGAAACGCGAGAGCGCCATCTGGGAGAGCAGGGGAAGGAGGCCTGCGGAGCTCGGGGAAGTGCATATCCCCAGCGCCCTGGCTGACGGCTCCAACCCTGATCTTAGAATGGACTGCGGCAGTTAGCTGAAGAAATCGTTGAACTGACCACCCGTCTGCAGCTGAGGCAGGAGGCCTTAGAGCAGCTGGGACGGCGGCGCGCCCCGGAAGGGCCTACACCCGCGGTACCCGGGCTACCGGTACCCGCCGCTGCTGCACCGGATCTTTTCCTGGCAGACCTGTCGGAGCTTGGAGAAGCTGCCATGCCATCAGCGGCGTACTCCGTTCCCTCTTTGCCGCTTATACAGGAGGAGTTGTATGCAGCCCCGGGAGCTGAAGCAGGAGGAGAGGAGCCCCAACCCAGACCTGGCGCGGCTGCGCAGGTCCCGCCAGCGACCCCTGCGGAATTGCAACCGCCGTTGGCTCCGCCGCCATCCCCGGTGTCACACCGGGTAGCGGCCGCTACCACCACACCTGCACGGGAGCAGAGACCACCCCGCCGGGAACTCCCAGATGTGTATCTCGGCCTTCCTAATGGGCTGATGAGGAGGAGGACCCTGCTGCTGGGGGTACATTTGGAGCCAGCGTGCCCGATCCGACATCTACAGGTCAGAGGGGGATCTGGATCGTTTTGGGACGGTGACTTTGGGATTCCCTCACCACTCAGTCCCCAGGAAGTTGCCTATCAAAGGCAACAAGCTGTAGAGGTCCTAGGAGCTAGGCCGCGCACCAGAGCAATAGAACCATCCATCCCTGAGGAACAGTTGGTGGGAATAAACATGCACCATGGGTTCCCTCTGCCACAGTTTCGAGGTTCCTTAGCAAGTAACCAGAATCAGGATGAAAACAGTTCAGTTTCCAGAACCCCAGGAGGGGATCACCATTAAAAAGATTCTTCAATTTCCACAATTTCGTTACCCAGGAGGGTTTGTTGCACCAGTTGTGCCTTTTGTTCATTATGTTGCCTAGTTTTTGATTGGCAGAGTTATTTTTGAAATGGAACTAAGGAGATCATAGACGCTGATTGATCCGAACTCATCTTGTAACTAGTTTGCACCTCTTTAGGTGCCCTTTCTTGGTTTTACATAAAGGAACATTTTGCGAAGAAAGTGTTTTACAGATATAGACACTTTGCGAAGATGATGTTTTTGAATGGACACTTTTCGAAGAATGATGTCTACCTCAAAGGACACTGCAAGAGATCCCGGCTGGGAGCAGGGTCCAGCACTTACAAGAATGTTTATAATGTTTTATTGAAAAAGTATTTGATAATGTGTTTTATAAGAGAGTTGATATTCGAGAAATGGCTTTTATGTAACTAGAGTTAGGAATGTCTGATGTAGAGATGAGCAATGTAGATGAAGAATTGATAGAGACAGGTGACAGGCCAAGTATGTGAGGCCAGTGTCTTGCGTCTAGTAGAAAGAGAAAGAAAGGAAAAATTGAGAATAAAGTGACGGAAAAGAGAGAAAAGTAATAAAGAAATGTGTTACAGAGAATAGCACTTTGAGAGTAAGAATTGCATTTAGATATTTGCACTGTTTAACATATAATTTTTGATAGGATTGTTGGTAACGTTTAAGAAGAGTACCTCCTATATTAGAAAGCTTAGAGTAAGAAAGGTTATTTATGCAATATAAAAATTTTGTATGTTTCTCTGCTGTATGCTTTGTTTTCTTGCAGCCCGCGGACGTGCTGTGTTTAACGAGGGGGAGTGTGGCGCCCCTAAGGCTCAGTCGCCACAGAGGTACTGCACCTTTTCCTAAGGTGTAGTGCCCCACCATCCAGGTAAGGTGGGAACTCCCTGCCACACTCCAACACCTGCATCCCACACACAGGATAGTTCAGCAGGGACACTTAGCAGCTTCAGGCTGGGGGTAGCAGAGCACCCTTCATGGAACCCTGCTTCGTAACACAAGATGTGCTGGGAGGTGGGTGGATTTAGTATAAAAAGACTGGGAAAGATAGAATTACAGTTCAGTCCCTTAGGGGGCCATCAGGGAAAGTGAGGTCAGTCTCCCAGAGGGAAGTCGAGGGGAGTCCCTGAGGGGGACAGGCTGACAGAAGGTCAGTCAGGATGGAAGCCACTCAGACAGGAGTGAGGGTCCCTGGGAGAGAGAGAGACGTAGAACTGTAACCTGCATTTCCATAAGAGAGAGAAAGACAAGTACAGAACAAAGTGGAAGGAGAACAGAGAGGAGGAGTGGGTTGGATAGGAACCCTGTCTATAGGTTCTCAGCGCACGGCCGGGGCCCGGTCCCCGAGGTTGTATGGACACTTATGGTTCTGCAGCAGACACCGGTGGAGTAGTTGGCTGTAAATGCACTACTCCCATCCAAGACTTGGGACACAACAGCGAAACGGATAGAGAGCCGGGATTCAGGAGAAGGGAGTCCCTGAAGCAGGCTACAGCTGTCTGTCATACAAGTGAGATAGTTGTTAGGAACATCTGACAGGAGGAACTTCAGAGAACCACGGTACTGGAGCTCTTCACACCAATAGGCGCTATAGAGGAGTCGTTCAGCAAAGACACATGTTGGAGCGGTGCTGGCAGGGAAAGCCCTATCTTGCCTGGAGGTTGGCTGGGTCTCTGTCCCGGAGGACACGGTACCGAAGCGGGCACCTGTGTGCACTACGAACTGTGAGTAAAGCTTTGAAACTGCAAGCCCCGGTGTCCTCCATTCATTCCCGCATCAGCACCGCTACATTGGGGGTATCAACATCTACACCAATCTGTGCCCCTACTCCTCCATCGCACCTATACACTGCCCTGGGACTACAGCTCCTCCTGTGGGGAGCTACACCATCTTAGCTGCATCACACCATCAGTCCCAGTGGATCTGCAAGCAGCGTAGGCTTACCATCTTACTTGCCAAATACCACGGGTGGCGTCTCGAACTTTACATTACAACCAAACACCACCGCCATTGATATTGGGGCCCAGGGCCACGGACCGGGTCACTGCTGCTGTGACACATCATCCCCCTGACACCGGCCCGGTACCGAGTACCCCACTGCCCTGGGTGAAGCCAGCGACGGGGCGACTCAAAGGCATCTCCTGTTAAGTAGGTCAATAGCAGTTCTACCTTTACACGATCAGTGGCGAAGAAAGGAGCATGCCCTTTGAAGTACCGTAAACACAGCCAAGAAGACACGACACTGCTCAGGATTCCCATCATATCTTGGTGGCTCCGAAGGGGGTTCAACTTTAGGAATGCCAGCCTCAAGCTGAGCAAACAGTTCATTGGAGACCACAATGGTGGGTGGAGCAGTGAAGGATCGGACTTCAGAGTCGGTAAAGACTTTATTCAATTGCCCATTCGGGTAAAACAGTTCATCACGTTCCGGGAGCGAAAGGACATGGGACTCAGCGGGAACCATGGCCTGTGCAAACTGTCACGCTCGCACCTTGGCTGAATGGCGCGAGCCGGGGGTTGTGGCCCACTGTGCCACAAACCAGACTACCCTGGAAGGGGCGTGACTACGACAGCTACCTCGGTCTTCACTGGAGCCTCTGATGGTGAGGTCAGACTTATGCGGCAGGTAGCTGTCGGGTGCCACTCCAGGGTGGTGTCTGGCTGTGGCTGCTGATCCCACTCGGGGACAAGTCACTTGGACAGGTGTGACTAACAGGCAGGCTGAGACACTGGGCAAGCAGGCACGGCTGAGACACAGGGCAAGCAGGCACGGCTTGGTACACTGGCAGGCAGGCACGGCTTGGAGACACAGGGCAAGCAGGCATGGCTTGGTACACTGGCAGGCAGGCACGGCTTGGAGACACAGGGCAAGCAGGCACGGCTTGGAGACACAGGGCAAGCAGGCACGGCTCGGAAAGGAACAGGTAGGGGCCTGTTCACACAGCAGGGGCAGGTATAGGTTTAGGCAGGAAGAAGTGGAGTATGTTGGAACAGGTTAGGAACTGAGCCGCAGGAGTGCGGCGTAGGCGGAGCCGCAGGAGTGCGGAGTAAGCAGAGCCGCAGGAGTGCGGAGTAGGCGCAGCCGCAGGAGGGCGGAGTAGGCTGGGCTGCAAGGGAGCCGGGCAGGCTGAGCTGCAAGGGAGCTGAGCAGGCAGAGCTGCAAGGGAGCCGAGCAGGCAGAGCTGCAAGGGAGCCGAGCAGGCAGAGCGGCTAGGGAGCCGAGCAGGCAGAGCGGCTAGGGAGCCGAGCAGGCAGAGCTGCAAGGGGGCAGAGCAGGCAGAGCTGCAAGAGAGCAGAACAAGCAGAGCTGCAAGGGAGCAGAGCAGGCAGAGCTACAAGAGAGCAGAGCAGGCAGAGCTGCAAGAGAGCAGAGCAGGCAGAGCTGCAAGGGTGCAGAGCCTCAGGTAGGGAGGACACAAGGAAAGACACAGCAGAGAAGGAAGCCAAAGACAAGGAGACTGACAGACAAAGGCAAGACTGAGTTCAGACAGAGACACAGGGACAAAGACACAAGGACCAGGATATTCTGCCTCCTGGCAGGCGGACAGAGAAGTACTAGGCAAGGTACCAAGACACAGGAATACGCAATAAGAGCCTTCAGAGAAGGCAAGACATAGGACAGGGCCTGGCTAGCTCAGCATCAAGGAGCTAACTGAGTTTAGACATTGCACAGGCAAGGGTTAGTGGGTGTGGTGGAACTAAATAGTCAAGGGCGCTAGGTGATTAGTCAGGGACAGATTACACAGGTGCACTCTGACTGTATAAGAACCAGAGAGTTCTGGTGCCGCCCTCCTATACACATGGGTCGCCCCCGCTGGCTTCACCCAGGGCAGTGGGGTACTCGGTACCGGGCCGGTGTCAGGGGGTTGAGGTGTCACAGCAGCGGTGACCTAGTCCATGGCCCTGGGTCCCAATATCAATGGCGGTGGTGTTTGTTTGTAATGTAAAGTTTGTGACGCCACCCGTGGTATTTGGCAAGTAAGATGATAAGCCAACGCTGCTTGCAGATCCACTGGGACTGATGGTGTGATGCAGCTAATATGGTGTAGCTCCACACAGGTGGAGCTGTAGTCCCAGGGCAGTGTATAGGTGCGATGGAGGAGTAGGGGCACAGAATGGTGTAGATGTTGATACCCCCAATGTAGCGGTGCTGATGCGGGAATGAATGGAGGACACCAGGGCTTGCAGTTTCAAAGCTTTACTCACAGTTCGTAGAGCACACAGGTGCCCGCTTCGCTACCGTGTCCTCCGGGACAGAGGCCCAGCCAACCTCCAGGCAAGATAGGGCTCTCCCTGCCAGCACCCCTCCAACATGTGCCTTTGCTGAATGACTCCTCTATAGTGCCTATTGGTGTGAAGAGCTCCAGCACCGTGGTTCTCTGAAGTTCCTCCTGTCAGATGTTCCTAACAACTCTCTCACTTGTATGACAGACAGCTGTAGCCTGCTTCGGTGACTCCCTTCTCCTGAATCCCGGCTCTCTATCCGTTTCGCTGTTGTGTCCCAAGTCTTGGATGAGAGTAGTGTATTTACAGCTAGCTACTCCACCGGTGTCTGCTGCAGAACCATAAGTGTCCATACAACCTCGGGGACCGGGCCCCGGCCGTGCGCTGAGAACCTATAGGCAGGGTTCCAACCCACTCCTCCTCTCTGTTCTCCTTCCACTTCGTTCCGTACTTGTCTTTCTCTCTCTTATGGAAATGCAGGTTACAGTTCTACGTCTCTCTCTCTCTCTTTCCCGTGCCAGCTGGCTCAGGTCACTGAGGCAGCTGCAGCACTCTTTCTTCTCTTTCTTTCTTTGGGACCCTCACTCCTGTCTGAGTGGCTTCCTTCCCGACTGACCTTCTGTCAGCCTGTCCCCCTCAGGGACTGACTCCAGACTCCCCTCCGGTCAGACTGACCTAACTCTCTCTGACGGCCCCCTAAGGCAGTGGTCCCCAACCTTTTTTGCACCAGGGACCGGTTTCAAGCAAGACCATTCTTCCATGGCCCGGCAGGGCGGGGATGGAGGTGTGGCAGGGGCAGGGCTTTGGTCATAAGGGGGCGGGGCTATGGACGTGGTTGTAGTGTAGCAGTGCATACTTATAATTAAATAACATTTATAATGTGACTCAACTCACCATAGGTTTTGAATGAGTGCTCCATCACCCCCTTCTCCCCATCATTGCCTTCACCCCATCACTCCCTTCTCCCCATCATTGCCTTCACCCCATCACTCCCTTCTCCCTATCATTGCCTTCACCCCATCACTGCCGTCTCTCCATCATTGCCTTCACCCCATCACTCCCTTCTCCCCATCATTGCCTTCACCCCATCACTGCTGTCTCTCCATCATTGCTTTCACCCCATCACTGCTGTCTCTCCATCATTGCCTTCACCCCATCACTGCTGTCTCTCCATCATTGCCTTCACCCCATCACTGCTGTCTCTCCATCATTGCCTTTACCCCATCACTGACGTCTCTCCATCACTCCCTTCTCCATCACCCCCATCATGGCCTTCTCCAATTACCCCCTCATGGCCTTCTCTCCCCATCACGGTCTTCTCCTCATGTCCCCATCTCCTCCAGGGCCAGGCTCCACCGACACAAACACAGACAAACACACACACACACATACATGTACACACACAGACAGACATACATACACACACATTATACATACACACAGACATACATACATACACACACACACACACACATTATACATACACACAGACACCACCTCTCTCCTCTCACCTGTCCGCAGCATCGCCCGCGCTTCCTCGCTCTGACACAGCAGCGGCCGCGCTCCTCTCTGTGTCAGTCAGAGACAGGAAGTGCGGGCGGCGGGCAGGAAGCTGGACGGGTCCTTGCAGCTCCGCTCCTGCTCCTGCTATTCCCTCTTGCAGGCAGCGGAGCTGCTTGGATCGCTCCCTGGCCGCCGCTACGCCACTGACCGCCCCTGGCTCCCCTTGTGTCCGCGGACCGGCAAGGGCACTGCAGTGGCCCGGTGCTGGGCCGCGGACCGGCGGTTGGGGACCCCTGCCCTAAGGGACTGACCTGTAATTCTATCTTTCCCAGTCTTTTTATACTAACTCGACCCACCTCCCAGCACATCTCGTGTTACGAAGCAGGGTTCCACGAAGGGTGCTCTGCTACTCCCAGCCTGAAGCTGCTAGGTGTCCCTGCTGAACTATCCTGTGTGTTGGATGCAGGTGTTGGAGTGTGGCAGGGAGTTCCCATCTTACCTGGATGGTGGGGCACTACACCTTAGGAGAAGGTGCAGTACCTCTGTGGCGACCGAGCCTCAGGGGCGCCACACACACATAGCTTGGAAGCATACACGAGAACAGAGGCACAGGGCTGGCAACAAACAGAATTCACAGCATGGCTTGAAGCAGTAAGTAAGTTGGTGTGCGGGGGATGGGAGGCCATGCAGTGATGCCAGCAGGGTTGTTACAGTCAGCTTACTTGCCTCTCCATCCCCTGTGCATCAGGGCCTTTTCTCCTTTCTTTAAAGGGAATCTGACACCCCATTTTTCGAATATCAGCTGCTGGCACCGCCATCAGGGGCTTATCTACAGCATTCTGTAATGCTGTAGATAAGTCCCCGATGTAACCTGAGAGAGAAGAAAAGCGAGTTATATTATAATCACCCAGGGGCGGTCCGGTTCCGGTTTTGGTCCGATGGGTGTTGTGGTCCGGGTCCGGCACCTCCCATCTTCTCACGGTGATGTCCTCTTCTTTGCTTCCCGTCGTGGCTCCTGCGCAGGCACACTGCTCTGCCTGTTGAGGGCCGAGCAGAGTCCTGCAGTGCGTAGGCGCCGGACCTCTCTGACCTTTCCCGGCGCCTGCGCACTGCAGAACTCTGCTTTGCCCTCAACAGGCAGAGCAGTGCACCTGAGCAGGAGCCACGATGGGAAGCAAAGAAGAGGATGTCACCGTTAGAAGATGGGAGGCGCCAGAATGGACTGCGACACCCATCGGACCAAAATGGGACCCGGACCGCCCCTGGGTGAGTATAATATAACTCATTTTTCTTCTCTTTCAGGTTACATCAGGGGCTTATCTACAGCATTACAGAATGCTGTAGATAAGCCCCTGATGGTGGTGCTGGCAGCTCATAGTCAAAAAATGGGGTGACAGATTCCCTTTAAGGTCACCTACGGACGCTTCTGAATAAACAGAGACACAGTCCAGGTGCAAATCAAAACTAAAACTTTACTCTCATCTCTTCGCAGCACATCAAGATTTGTTACATTATTGACAGCTTGTACATTACACATTACTTATCTTTCCCTGCACTCCTTTCCTTGTCACTCTACACGCGCCTGGGTCGGACCATTTCCAACTGCTCCTCAGCGTCCTCCCTGGCCAGCCTCACTGCACACAGGTGTTCCCTCAGCCGTTTCGTCTCAGATCTTAAGGCATCAGCCCAAGCAATGACCTGCCACATGGTGAGTGAAATGCCCTGTTGTGCTGCAGTGACTTCTCATGTAGGCCAAGTTCCTGTAGCTGCTGCCGCTGCTGTATCTGTAGCTATGCTGGCCCACTGACTCTGAATGGTGGGGCTCCTCCTTAAACATTGCAGGGTGATGAGTAGCTCGGGCATTTAGCTCACCCAATCACTTCGGGCTGCCTAGCCCCTTCTGGATCTAACAAGGAAATGTTTCTCCCTTACTCCCCAGCTAACCCCTCCTATATTAACTATTCACACTGTCTATAACACACACTGAGGTGTCACATATCTCATCTATTGGCTGATTACGGCACTACACTTTCTCTATTCAACATCATAGATAAATATATACACTTTTACAGGTACAAACGATAAATACACCCTAACATATATAATAAGACATTATACACAACAATATATATACAACTAGACATACCGGGACGATTGTGTGGGAAATAGTACCGCTTCTACACCCCCTTACAACTGCACCAGCAGAATAGTGAGAGCAGCTCTTCGCGTGACATCATGTCACGTGAGCCATGCAGCCAATCATTGGCCAATTCACTCTCACATCCTTCAGATGAAACTGACACCCCATTGTGATAGCTGCTGCATTTCTCTGACTTTCTCTGAATGTCATTTATGTTGGAGCATGAAGCCGCCGCTGATTGGCTGCATGGTTCAAGTGACATAACAGCGTCATGCGAGCTTTAGGAGACCAGGAGCTGACATTGCTGGAGCGGCACCGGAACCAGAGATGAAGATAGGCTGTTGTTATTTTGCATGGGGAACTATAGAAATAAAGAAGGGGTTGGCTAAGTAGTGTAATATACACTTCTCCTCTAGTGGCCGCTCTAGGAGAAATGATTAGCCTGATCCACAATCAGATGTTTTCTGGGTTGATCGCTGCAGTGGGTCTTTTAATTAAAGGAGTTGTCTCTATTGACACGATCCCTTTAAAGATTTGTACCAGATGAGAAAAAATGATCCCGCTTGATGACTGATGCACAGATATTCTATTGTCTGTCACACAGGGTCTGATGAGTCTTGCTATCAACTGGAATCTCCAATATTTCACAATCGTGCATTGCGGACTGTAGCGCAATAAACATTAGAACATTTTCTTACAAAAACGTATGCACAAGATCGATGACTTGTGTGATTCATATCGTAAACTCAGGCTCGGTATTTATTCAGATAAGATACTGGATGGAGACATAATGTGGCTATAAAGCAGTGGCTGAACTTTGCTCTTGCATTAAACAAGTCTGTACGTTTTTGCATGTAGTATGTGGAGACTTGCCAGCTTTTAAATATTGGTATTGGGGAGCAGAGGCCGATACTGACAGCTTGGGGCCCCTGTGGAAGAAGTTTGTGCCCCTCTCCTTTAATGGTGACAAAGCTACAGACTATAGAGAATCACCCCCATCATCTCTGTACCCATCATACAATATAAATACAAAATAAAGATTTCGCTCCAGTGACTTATCACTGACCTCTCATCTGATTAGAGTCATTTCTTGTTGCTCCTTCACCTTCTGGTCACACCTTCATGTTAACATCTTCCAGCCATGACTCGACTTACTACATTGATCACTGCAACCAGAAAATAACAAGGTCACAAGTATATAAATATATACATATATATATACACACACACTTGCCGCCAAATAAAAACAAAAAACTTCCCACACTGTGCCCCTAAATTCAAAAATATGTACCCCACCATTAAAATACCATTAGTCACGCACCATCTAATATATAAAGCTCAATGTGTGTATGTGTGTATGTCTGGGATTGGCATCCGCACCGTCGCAGCTACAGCCACAAAATTTGGCACAGTCACACGTCTGGACCCCGAGAGCGTCATAGGCTAAGTTGTGAGGTGAAATTTTAACCCCGCGCGTTCCAATTCACCAAACAATTTTGTCCCTATCTACATAATGGGGGAAAAAGTGAAAGGAAAAGTGTTGGAGGCAAATTGACAGCTGCCAAATGTGAACAAGGGGGACTGAAAGAATGAGAGCGATAGCGCCAAAGAGTATATACCGGACAGTTGCTAAGGTGGGGCCCTGACATGGGATACTCACCACACACGGGGATATGAACACACACAAAATGCGCCACACACTACCACGTGTTTCACCACATATACCACCCTCAGCACACATTTCACCACACATACACCAACCTCGCCACATAAAAGTCGCAACACAAAAGTCGCCACTCAAAACTCGCCACACTGTCCCAGAGCTGTTTAAAAAATGAAAAATGAGCTGTGATTGGTCGCTATCAGCAACAGTTTTCTTTGTAGACAGTTGTGGTAACTGAGGCCGATTATTCTTATCATTTCTATGGTGTTATCCTCCTTCTGTAAAGCTGGAAATAACACAATTTATTACCGTGCCAACACAGACCACCCTCTGACACAGACTGGAGGGGGAGCCCAGTGTCACACAGGATAGGATTAGATACACGGCTGAGCAGTCAGTAACACACGATAGGATTAGATACACAGCTCAGCAGAAAGTATCACACAGAAGAGGATACTTGGGCAATCATTTAGTTAATTTGTGTTGCAAATCTGTAGTGTTGAATATATGATGTGAAATGTTTTTATGTGCAATATAATCATTAGAATTTGTTATAACGAACCACAGTTGGTTACTATGCCCAGGCAACGCCGGGCTCTTCAGCTGGTTCCAAATATAAATTGATAAGCCAGAACTAGGCCCCCATTAACTGTACTGTCTACCACCCAATAAGTATAAATTAATCAGTCACTGTCAATCTCCCCCTCCCCTATTCATTCTGTCGCTGTTCTGTATCCTCTCCACCCCAATTCAATGCAAGTCCCTGTATAACATCCTCCCGTACCCCTAATTTATTACAAGTCCTTGTATAGAGTCCCCACAATTCATTAGAAGTCACTGTATAGAATACTCTCATACCCTGAATTCATTATGTGGCCTCATACTCACTGGTGATAAAATCGGACAATTGCAATCCGATTTTTAATCGGATTGCACTCTGACCCATGTTAGCGAATGGGTGACATCTCACTTGCGATTTTTTTCTCAGCCAAAATCGGTCTGAGAAAAAAAATCGCAACATGCATCCATTTTTAACGGATACATCACCATTCTGTGGTATAGAACACTGTAAATGGCCCTGTAAATAACTGTAGAAAAAGAGTTGCTGGGAAAAAAAACGGATGGAAAACGGATGGAAAATGGATGGAAAATGGATGGAAAAATAAAAAATCGCATGACACTGGCATAACACTCCACCCTTTCTTCCAGTCCAGAAATCGGACCTTTTTTAATCGCCAATGGGTATGAGGCCTAAGTCCCTGTATAGCATCCTCCCTTACCCCACCAATTCATTATAAGTCCCTGTAACGCATATATCCCTCTTTTAAAACTCACACCTACAGACATTCCCATGCAGCATTATTTCCATTCTCTTCTGGCCAAGTACGTTCTACATTACGGAGGCGGTGTGCTGATGTCATCATGCAACATGCGCCTGAGTCATATAGAAAGTGCCGGGTAGGAAGCTGAGGACGTTTGCGGCCATTTTGCTGCTATTTTCTACTGTAAGTAATGGAGCTGCGGGAATGTTTCTTGCCCAGCACACGATTAATGATGAGGGCAATCTAGCCATGGGCCCCCTTCAACCTCTGGCCCAACTGCCAGACCACCCCTGTTCAGGAAGCCAGCAAGTGTGGACCACTGCTGGAATCTATTTTACCAAAGTTGTACCCCCTCTCACCTATTTCCCTCCCAATATCCATAAGTTTAACTGAGCATCTGGATGTCGGGGCCCTGTCTAATGAAGACCCTTCCTAAACTTTTGCATTTTGGAAGGTTTCAGCAGCGCACCTGAAATTTGCCAACTCTTTTGGTAGTCCAGGAGGCTTACCCCATTTTTCATGAGCCATGCAAACATTGATTGATTTGGCAAGTATGATTATCTGTTGTACTAATTTTTCAGAGTCCATGCAAAGGGTAAAACTACATCTATGTACCATGTACTGCACCCCAGGTCTATTTTTCAAAACTCCTATTTTTTGCGCCCTGAGATGACATTTTTACCAATACCATTTTGGAGTGGATTCAATGTTTTGATCGCCTTTTATTGCAATGTAGCGGCTGCCAAAAGATTTTGTTCTGGTGATTTCGATTTCTTTTTTTTTTCTCATTATGCCGTTGACTGATCAGATAAATTTATTCTAGATTTTGATAGATCGATCTTTTACAAATGCAGCGATAACAAAGGTGTATTCAGACTTATTTTTAAGTGTTTAATTTTTAATGAACTTTTTTCATTTTTTACTGTATTTCTATTGTACTCAATAGTCCTCTTTAGGGACTTGAAGCTGTGACTGTCTGGTTGATTGTGCTCTATACATAGCTGTGGATAAACACTGCTCTGTATATGTGGCACCCCTGAGGGTTCAATCGCCACAGAGGTAGGGCACCTCCTCCTGAGGTGTGGTACCCCACTATCCAGGTAAGGTGGAGACACCTGCATCCCACACAACATAGTAGTGTAGCAAAGCACCTTTGGTGGCTCCCTGCTTGGAACACGAAGAGTGCTGGGAGGTGGGTGGAGCTTAGACTGCACAAGAGAGCGGGAGAATATTAGGAAAAGGTCAGTCTGTGAGAGAAGATCCCCAGAGTGGGATGGAGTGAAGGAGGTGCTGCAGCAGACTTCAGTGACCTGGAGCTGCTGGCACGGGAAAGAGAAATAGAAAGCCTGATTCTTCAGAAGGAAGAAAGATTAGTGAGGAACGTAAGTAGAAGAGAACTAAGGACTAGGGTCAGAGCAGAGCCCTTCCTCAAGTTTGAAGCGCATAGCCGGGGTCCGGTCCCCGAGGTTGTATGGATACTGATGTTCCTGCAGCAGACACCGGAGGAATAGTAGTTGTCACCACTTTATTCCCACCTAAGACTTGGGGGCACAACAGCAACGTGAGTGAGCCGGGACTTAATAGCAAGGAGTCCCCGAAGCAGGCTACAGCTGTCTGCCGTACAAGTAGAGTTCTAAGTAACATCAAAAAGGAGGAACTTGAGTTTAAAACGCAACTACAAGTACTTCAGATTAGGCGCTAGTGTGGAGACGTTCAGAGAAGGCACATGTAGGAGTGCTGGAAAGCTGTACTTTACCTTGCCTGGGAGTTGGCTGAGCCCCTGACCGGGAGGACACGGCACCGAAGTGGGCACCTGTATGCGCAACAGACTGTGAGTAAAGCTTTGGAACTACATGCCCTTGTGTCCTCCACTTATTCTTGCACCTTAAACCCGGCTCTGCTACATCTGCTTCTTTACATCATCTCCCCACTTGCCGACCTCATCTACACTGCCCTGGGACTACAGCTCCACCTGTGGGGAGCTTCAACATCATTGCTGCACCACACCATCTGTCCCAGAGAAGCAACCCTGCAGCACTGGTCAAACTGACCAGAAACCACAGGTGGGGTCACGAATCATCTCCACAACTTTATCCCCATCACTCTACCCCTTTTACATTGACCGCTTGAGGCCACGGACCGGGTCATTGCCACTGTGACATCTCCCATTGAAATCAACGGGCCCGGCACCGAGTACCCCACGGCCTCTGGGGGCGAGTCAATTTTGGCGTCATGAACAGGATGACGAAGCCTGGTACCACTGGGTGCTGTGTGCCGAAGATTTATTTGACTTAAAATTGCTGAAAATGTGCAAAATAACCAAAATGATGGACTGTAAAATGGACTCTCAAAATGGCCATAGGCCCGGTGAAGAAGGGCATAACAACATGGGTGGCCCTAAGAAAAGAGCGCAAACTGTCCTGGGCCTCCCCTGCCTGAACTTCTATGCAACAGCAACATGGCCCACCCCCAGTGGGGTTCATATAATGGCTTGGTATGGAGGCAGGGGGAGGAGGCGCCGCCCCAAGAAGGAGGAGGGAAGCCCTGTGGCGGGAATGGAGCCCAGGAAGGAGAGAGAAGGCCAGGACGCAATGATGGAAGAAGGACGGAGGCCTGAGGAGCACGCGGAAGCTGAGCATGTCTTCCCCGGCGCACTAGTCGAAGGCTCCGACCATGCTTCCACGATGGACCGCCAGCAGCTGGAGGAAGAAATTGCCCTGCTGAACCGCAGTCTGCGGCTGAAGCAGGAGGCTCTGCAGGCCTTGGATCGGCAGCACACCCAGGAGTGGCCTGCAGAAACGGTACCTCCACCACCGATACCCGCCGCCGCTGCACCAGTTCCACCCCAGGTAGCACCTGTGAAACCCGTGGCCGCTGCTATGCCATCGGCAGCGCCTGTCACCACTTCCACGCTGCCACCGCCGCTGGGCACTGCCTGTCAGGAGGAGTTACCCGAGGACCCGGGAGCTGAATGTGAAGCAGGGACTGTGATCTTGCCTGGACCTGGCGAGGCTGCGCAGGTCCCACCGGAGGCCTCAGCAGTTCCTGAACCAGCTCCAGCAACCACCGCTGCCACCGGCTGCCGTCCAGTGCCTGCACCGGAGCCGAAACACCATCAGGAAACGTCAGGTACGACCGCTGCCTCTGCATCCGGGTTGACCCCTGAGTTTTTGTCCACCGCATGCAACAGGCCGGTACTCCGCATGGAACAAATGGAGGAGTTGTGTTCTCAATTCCAAGACATTAAGCTGACAGCGATGGAGAAGTGGAAGAAGTCCCTGCTGAAAAGAGCAAAGCTGGAGCAGACGCGTCCCATCCGGCGGCTTCTGATCTCGGCGGAGAAACCTGAGCAGCTGATGGGTGATACCATGCATCACGGATTTCCCCTACCAGAGATTCGTTATCCTCGTATTTCATCATGCAAGAGACAAAACCTCTAAGTACATTTCTAACTGAACTGTTACCCAGGAGGGTATTGGCACCGTTGTGCCCCATTTTTTATCTTGTTGCCAGTTTTTTGCCTAGTTTTTGGCATCAATTTTCCCCTTTTTATACAGAACTGTCGTGATCATGAACTGGAAATGATTCACAAACTTTGTTGTAAATAGTTTGCGCCTCATAAGGTGCTCTCTCTTGGTTTTACACAAACCTTCTTCAAACAAGGACTACCTCAGACCTGGAGTTCTGCTCCAGCCCCAAGGACACTGCAAGATATCCCGGCTGGGAGCGGTGCCCAGCCCTTGCAAGAATTATTGCTGTCTTACTGTGAGGTATTTTATAATGTGCCTTTTGAAAATGTTGGTAGCAATGTTTAGCTGCAGTATTAGGAGTGAATATTTTGCAGAATTTAGCCTCATAGTAATGCTTAATAAAAATGTGGAGAAACAGCAGAATGTGAATGATAAAGGAAAATATGTTGCAGCGGGGATAGTAGGCCCTGAACTGGCAGTGAACTTCTTAGCAACGGTTACTGCCAATAGCACTTTAAATTAGGTCAAATGTTAAATTATAGGTAGTCTGTTAACTTGTTCTGCAACGTTTAAGAATCAGTGCCTCCCATATTGGGAAGCTTAGTTTAAAAATTGTTCACCTGTTAAAATGCATTATAAAAATTTTGTATGTTCCTTACATAACATCTTTGTTTTACTTGCAGCCCGCGGACGTGCTGTGTTTAACGGGGGGTATGTGGCGCCCCTGAGGGTTCAGTCGCCACAGAGGTACTGCACCTCCTCCTGAGGTGTGGTATCCCACTATCCAGGTAAGGTGGAGACACCTGAACACACTCCAACACCTGCATCCCACACAACATAGTAGTGTAGCAAAGCACCTTTGGTGGCTCCCTGCTTGGAACACGAAGAGTGCTGGGAGGTGGGTGGAGCTTAGACTGCACAAGAGAGCGGGAGAATATTAGGAAAAGGTCAGTCTATGAGAGAAGATCCCCAGAGAGGGATGGAGTGAAGGAGGTGCTGCAGCAGACTTCAGTGACCTGGAGCTGCTGGCATGGGAAAGAGAAATAGAAAGCCTGATTCTTCAGAAGGAAGAAAGATTAGTGCAAAACATAAGTAGAAGAGAACTAAGGACTAGGGTCAGAGCAGAGCCCTTCCTCAAGTTTGAAGCGAATGGCCGGGGTCCGGTCCCCGAGGTTGTATGGATACTGATGTTCCTGCAGCAGTCACTGGAGGAATAGTAGTTGTCACCACTTTATTCCCACCTAAGACTTGGGGGCACAACAGCAACGTGAGTGAGCCGGGACTTGATAGCAAGGAGTCCCCGAAGCAGGCTACAGCTGTCTGCCATACAAGTAGAGTTCTAAGTAACATCAAGAAGGAGGAACTTGAGTTTAACATGCAACTACAAGTACTTCAGACTAGGCGCTAGTGTGGATACGTTCAGAGTAGACACATGTTGGAGGAGTGCTGGAAAGCTGTACTTTACCTTGCCTGGGAGTTGGCTGGATCCCTGACCTGGAGGACATGACATGCACTGAAGTGGGCACCTGTATGCGCAACAGACTGTGAGTAAAGCTTTTCAACTACATGCCCTTGTGTCCTCCACTTATTCTTGCGCCTTACACCCGGCTCTGCTACATCTGCTTCTTTACATCATCTCCCCACTTGCCAACCTCATCTACACTGCCCTGGGACTACAGCTCCACCTGTGGAGGGCTTCAACATCATTGCTGCACCACACCATCTGTCCCAGAGAAGCAACCCTGCAGCACTGGTCAAACTGACCAGAAACCACAGGTGGCGTCACAAATCATCTCCACAACTTTATCCCCATCACTCTACCCCTTTTACATTGACCGCCTGAGGCCACGGACCGGGTCATTGCCACTGTGACATCTCCCATTGAAATCAACGGGCCCGGCACCGAGTACCCCACGGCCTCTGGGGGTGAGTCATATAGCTAAAACCACGTTCTCCTATGAACGCCAGCTACAGGCTGACTTTTACAGGAGGATCCTCACAACAAGCACTGAGTCTTCAGCAGACCCTCGGCTGTCACGGCAACCCATCGTCACCCCACATGTCACGGGCACGCCGATCAGCTTTGTGATATGACACCCCCCCTACCGGCACGTGTTAAATGCCGCTGTCAGAGAATCATAGCGGCATTAAACACGTTAACACCCAAGGGTGGAGCTCCATCCACGACTGTTAAAATCATATGAATCAGCCTTCAACTGCCGGGAAACATGCAGGCTCGGCGTGCGAACGGCATTAAAGACAAGGACACAACCTTTGACGTACATGTACGTCAAAGGTCATGAAGGATCTAATGTTAAATACATAGCCAGGACTGATACAAGCGTTTAGTCAAATAATATATAGATAAGGCTAGTTTCACACTTGCTTTTTTTTGCAGCGCGTTTTTCCCGCAAAAAAACGCATTGAAAAAACGCATACATAAGCATACAACTGCTGCGTTTTTTTCAAGCATTTTTATGAGCATGCATGAAAAAAACGCAGCGTTTTTATGCGTTTGTATGCGTTTTTAGTGCGTTTTTACCGCGTTTGCGTTTTTTTCCAACATTTTTAGGTGGCCCCTCACACTACCCAAACCATGACTTTACTAACCCTAACCCTGACCCTAACCCTAACCCTAACCCTGACCCTAACCCTAACCCTAACCCTGACCCTAACCCTTAACCAAATCATACTTAACCCTAACCCAAACCCTAAACCCTAACTAACCCTAACCCTAACCCTAACCCTGACCCTAACCCTAACCCTAACCCTGACCCTAACCCTAACCCTAACCCTAACCCTAACCCTGACCCTAACCCTAACCCTGACCCTAACCCTTAACAAAACCATACTTAACCCTAACCCTGACCCTAACCCTAACCCTGACCCTAACCCTTAACCAAACCATACTTAACCCTAATCCTGACCCTGACCCTGACCCTAACCCTAACCCTAACCTTGACCCTAACCCTTAACAAAACCATACTTAACCCTAATCCTGACCCTAACCCTGACCCTAATCCTTAACAAAACCATACTTAACCCTAACCCTGACCCTAACCCTAACCCTGACCCTAACCCTAACCCTAACCCTGACCCTAACCCTAACCCTAACCCTAACCCTGACCCTAACCCTTAACAAAACCATACTTAACCCTAATCCTGACCCTAACCCTGACCCTAATCCTTAACAAAACCATACTTAACCCTAATCCTGACCCTAACCCTGACCCTAACCCTAACCCTAACCCTAACCCTGACCCTAACCCTTAACAAAACCATACTTAACCCTAATCCTGACCCTAACCCTGACCCTAACCCTTAACCAAATCATACTTAACCCTAACCCAAACCCTAAACCCTAACTAACCCTAACCCTAACCCTAACCCTGACCCTAACCCTAACCCTAACCCTGACCCTAACCCTAACCCTAACCCTAACCCTGACCCTAACCCTTAACAAAACCATACTTAACCCTAACCCTAACCCTAACCCTGACCCTAACCCTTAACCAAACCATACTTAACCCTAATCCTGACCCTAACCCTGACCCTAACCCTAACCCTAACCCTGACCCTAACCCTTAACAAAACCATACTTAACCCTAATCCTGACCCTAACCCTGACCCTAATCCTTAACAAAACCATACTTAACCCTAACCCTGACCCTAACCCTAACCCTGACCCTAACCCTAACCCTAACCCTGACCCTAACCCTAACCCTAACCCTGACCCTAACCCTTAACAAAACCATACTTAACCCTAATCCTGACCCTAACCCTGACCCTAATCCTTAACAAAACCATACTTAACCCTAATCCTGACCCTAACCCTGACCCTAACCCTAACCCTAACCCTAACCCTGACCCTAACCCTTAACAAAACCATACTTAACCCTAATCCTGACCCTAACCCTGACCCTAACCCTTAACAAAACCATACTTAACCCTAACCCTGACCCTAACCCTAACCCTGACCCCAACCCTAACCCTAACCCTAACCCTGACCCTAACCCTTAACAAAACCATACTTAACCCTAATCCTGACCCTAACCCTGACCCTAACCCTTAACCAAACCATACTTAACCCTAACCCTGACCCAAACCCCAACCCTAACCCTGACCCTGACCATAACCCTAACCCTAAACCCCCTTAACTAACCCTAACTCTAACCCAAACCCCTAAATTCCATGGTTAAAAAAAAAAAACGCATATGCAAAAAAACGCATACATGAGCATGCCAGTGCGCACATATGCGCATCCATAGGCTATAATGGCCATTTTTAGCGCAAAACATGCGCATATGTGCGCATGCGCTTTTTTGCAGGGCCAAAAAATGCAACATGCTGCGTCTGGAAAATACCAACGCACACCCCAAAAAAACGCAGCGCATGAAAATCGCATACATGCGCTTACCAGCGCGCAGGTATGCGCACCCATGTTAAATATAGGGGAAAAAACGCATGCGCAGGTATGCGTTTTTTTCCAGCGCTAAAAAACGCAAATGTGAAACCAGCCTAAGACATAGAGATGTAATACTCTGGGCTGGATACAATAACTCCTACATATAACAGAAGGGAGGTGTATAGGAAATACATGTCGCTTCTCGTTTTGTCAGCAGAGATCTTCTCTAACGTCTACTTTTATTTTCTAGGCAACACTAATCACCCGATCTTTGGTCCATGCTCAAAAACATGCGGTAAGTAACTCACAATTAAGATATAACCTTCACATACAACATTTCACATCTGGCACCAGAACCTACTGACAATCACTAATAGGACCCAGCCTAATATGATGGGTGTCAGACTCTGCTTCATTAGAGATATCGAATATTCGCTCTTATGTAACTGTTATTGAGTGGCTAAGATTATTAATAAGTCACATGATGCCGTATTTTTCGGACTAAAAGACACACTTTTTCCCAAAAAATTTTTTGGGAAAATGGGGGTGTGACTTATAGTCTGAATGTACTTACAGTTAGCGTGGTGGCAGCACGAGTTGGAAGATTCTTCTGGTGGTCCGACGCTGCAGGGCGATGATCTCACTCCCATCCCAGCCTGGTGCGGCGGTGCTTAGTGGTTTAGGGGGCTCCGGCAACATTTGCCTTAATGCTGTGACCTCTGGTAAAATGGGCGCTGGAGGCGGCGCATGCGCAGATTGAGATCTCGGCTCTGAGATGCTGAGATCTCAATCTGCTCATGCGCCACCTCAAGCGGCCATTTTCCCGGAGGCCACAGTATCGTGGCAATAAAAGTGTGGGGGGCTTGGGGCATTCACAAAATGTAGCCCCTCGCCCAACTTGAAGCACCAGACTGCGATGGAATTTCTTTGAGATCAGCGCATCGCAGCAATGGATGTGTGGGAGCTCCAGGCTTTCACAAAATTTTGCCGTAGCCCCCCACACACTGCTGAGCACCGCCAAACCTGCGCACAAGTCTAGGTCATATCATCGCTGGACCACCAAACACCCCCTGTGACTCCGCTTCACCAGTGCTGCCGATTCCTCTGGGTAAGCTAAATTCAGGACTTTAAAACGGACCCCCATTTGACGCATTAATTTTTTTCCCCATTTTCCTTCTGAAAATTTGGGGGGTGTCTTATGGTTCAGTTCGTCGTCCGAAAAATGCGATACATTTCCTGGAGGAGTGTTCATGTGTTACTTGTAATTTCAGGTGCCCCCTCCCATCCAGTATTCCCTATTCTAGGCTCTCAAACCAATTGTAAAAGTAAATGTAGATCTTTCTGTAAGGAATAATGGAGTCACTGGTGTCTGTGATCTTCAGTCGTGTGATTTCATCATTACCACTGGAGAATTAATACAGTTTTATGACTAATAGAGGATTTGTCCAACATTTTGGGCTTTCCTATAATTGTGATCTGTGCAGACCTAGAGTTACTCATAGAAAATTGTCCTAGGTCAGAATAAGTAAATTAGGTGCAGTGAATAATGTATATATTAGTAGCTGTAAATATCTGATGTTCTTGTGGCGCCCCTGAGGGTTCAGTCGCCACAGAGGTACTGCACCTCCTCCTGAGTTGTGGTACCCCACCATCCAGGTAAGGTGGAGACTCCTGACCACACTACAACACCCGCACCCCACACCACAAAGTAGTGTAGCAAAGCACCTTCGGCGGCTTCCTGCTTGGAGTGTAGCAAAGCACTGATTGGTGGCTCCCTGCTTGGAACACGAAACATGCTGGGAGGTGGGTGGAGTTAGATTACATTACAAGGAGCGTTAAGAGTTTAGGATGACAGGTCAGTTGGTTTGGGAGTTGGAGAGAAGAAGATCCCTGGAGAGAGGGATAGATGGATGGAAGTGCTGCAGCAGATCCCAGTGACCTGGGTCTGCTGGCACGGGAAAGGAAGAGATAGAGCAACATAGACTGAAAGCCTGATTCTCCATAGAAAGAAAGACTAGTACGGAATGTGAGGAGTAAAAGGGAACAGAGGACGTGGGTTAGAAGAGAATCCTTCCTAGAAGTCCCAAGCGCAAGGCCGGGGCCTGGTCCCCGAGGTTGTATGGATACTAAAGGTCCTGCAGCAGACACCGGAGGAATAGAAGTAGTGACCACTTTATTTCCACACAAGACTTGGGGGCACAACAGCAACTGGATAGTGAGCCAGGACTTAGTAGGAAGAAGTCCCCGAAGCAGGCTACAGCTGTCTGCCATACAAGTAGAGTTCATAAGAACATTGGACAGGAGGAACTCCAGTGTAACTCAGTACTAGGAGTACTGCTGTTACGGTTTGAGGAAAAATAAAGATGTACCTGAAAGTGGACCCTCTGGGTCACGGCTCCAGAGCCCCCGGGGGCGAGTGCCCAGGTGAGGACCACCCCCTATACAGGGAGTGTTAGGGACAGGCCACCAGGGGATAGAGCCGCAACAGCCGGAACCAAAGGGATGACTGAGGCAAATAGAAAGAAGGCACTGACGTGGACAATAAGCGAGGCACCGGGCAAGGCAGGGACCCAGTGGGGTACAGGACTGGAGAGCCAGGGGAGCACAGGACTGGAGGCTGAAAGGTAAAGGAGCACAGTGATGAATAAGGAGTTGGACGGCAGGTAACCGAAACGGAGGGGAGAAAGCAGGGAGCAGGACAGAGGGAAGAAAGCCTCAGGGAGACTGGGAGGGCAGAGCACTGGAAAGGCAGACCGGAAAAGGCAGGCAGCGAACAAGGAAGAGCTAAGGCACTAACAAGCACGGACAGAAAACGAGAGGGGGCCTGAGGACAGTGAGCACCGCAGCAGACAGCGTCACCGCATAAGATAATCAGGCGTCTTACCTGAGCCGGCGCCGGGCATATGTAGCGGTGGGCGCCGCCATATTGGGGGCGGAGCTAGCGCATCACATGATCCAGGAGGCCGCGCGCTGTGTGCTGGTACCCGTTGCCGAGGGAGCCGGAGGCCAGGCGCGGGGGCGCGCTGAGGAGCAGGAGCGCGCCGGACCGAGCGCGCAGCAAGGTAAGCAGGAGCAGGAACTGGAGCCGTGACAACTTCATTCAAAGGCGCTATAAGAGGGGACGTTCAGAAAGGCACATGTTGGCGGAGTGTTGGAAAGGAGTATTCCATCTGGCCTGGAGGTTGACTGGGTCCCTGACCGGAGGACACGGTACAGATGCGGGCACCTGTTTGTACAGCAGACTGTGAGAAAAGCTTTGGAACTACATGCCCTGGTGTCCTCCACTTATTCCCTGCGCCATCCCGCCTAGCCCAGCCGCCACCTCTGCGCCTGACACTACACCATCTACGTGTCACTTCACCTACACTGCCCTGAGACTATAGTCCTGCCTGTGGAGGGCTATAACATCACTGCTGCACCACACCATCTGTCCCAGAGGATCTGACTGCAGCGTCGGCTTACATCTTCACTGCCGAACACCACAGGTGGCGTCACGAATCACTTATAAACTTTCATCACCATAAGCACACTGAAACAACCCCCATGTAATGGAGCCCCAGGGCCACGGACCGGGTCACTGCTGCCGTGACGACACCCCGTTGAGAAGATCAACCGGCCCGGTACCGAGTACCCCACGGCCCTGGTGAGTGAGGGCGCTCCATTCACCTCCACTAGAAGACTACCGAGAATTACCCTGATACCTTGAGAAAAGTTCCTACAGCGTCTTCCTCCAACTAATTGATGTCTCTTTTTGTCAGGCATTGGTACCAGGGAGATCTATCTCACCAGAGGCTGCAAACAGGGACAAGACAAGTGTGTCCTCCGCACGGAACAGTGCAAAATACGTGATTGTAACTGTTAGTCACAGAGTTATGTGGATAGGCTATCTATTATCTGCTAGTATTAATCTGATGTAAACCCCTTTATTCTGTAGCCAATGTTCCTTTCTAATAAATCCTGCAGTTAGAGTACATGACTGCGTATGGCCAATCTGGGGTTTTTCCCTCATCCTGTACCCCCAATATACACTTCCCGTACTAGAAAAAAAACACCCACCCTATTAGAATAAAGACACTACACATTATCTTCTTTGGATAATTTTGGCCACAGCGGTCAGTTTATTAACAAATAACATAAACATTTACACTAAGTATTAAATACACAATCTTATATGACATGAGGGGAAGGTTCTTGGAGCCCCCAAAATTTTTGTTAAATATTTGGCAAAAACACAAGAACTTAAAACTCCACGTTACCCTCAGCTCGAGGGCACCAAACATCCCATTCCGGGAAGTCCAACCACCAAAAGCTCCCGGGTAAAACCCCGTCCAGAGCCGTAACCAAAAGCCAGATCCACCGAAACAATTTTTAACTGTCCAGAATTTTAACTTCCAATTCCTTTTCGCTGATTCCGCGTTAACTCCAAGAACCCCACCCCCCGCCAACTCTGCACTGTGACGAAGCAACCTCCATTTGAACCACCGCTAATATGCCTTCACCATGCTCCCAGCTCAACCTCAACCAACCCCATGCGATTAAAACAGGGGGAGGGCGGGTGGGTCTTCTCCTGCTGTCCTTCCGGCCGAAGTGAGGGGTTCCCGCACTATTCCTGACCCTATATAACGCACCACCCCCAGCTCTCCTCCCCTATCCCTGAGCCACCAATCCCATCCTTCCCACCAGATTTTAAAACAAAATAAAAAACCCCTTCATGTCCCCAGCGCAGTCATGTGGGGCTTACATATGAGCTGCACCTATTCCTTCCCCGTCTCTTCTGGATCACTCCATCTTCTCCAGTAATCTAGTGCAGATATCTAGTCATATTATCTATTCATGGAAAAGCCTCCAGATGCCTTTTGAACTTTTTCTCCTCTGGACACACAGGCCCTTTTGATATCCTTCCATGCCTGGATATAAAAAGAGAGATCCAGGGGCATTACAGATCAAGGTCACAGTGAATGCAGCAGCGCCCGAGTGGGCCTGCAGACACACACTGAGCGGAAATGCACTGCGGCACAAATATCAGCCGAGCGGCGCATGGTAGTGACGTCATGCTGCAGAACAGGGACATTATTACTGGAAAAATGTACCAGGATGGGGGACATATATTACTGCAAGTGGACCAGGATGGGAGACATTATACCAGGGAGACGCCCGGGATTGAGATCATTATACCAGGAAAGGGAAAAATTATGCCAGGAAGGGGCCAAGGATGAAGACTTTATATCACAATGGTGGATATAATTACTGAATGAGGTCCAGGATGGGGGACATTATTACAGGAAGGGGCCAGGATGGGTGATATTACTGCATGAAGAGCCTCCTATCGGGGACTTTATTGCAGGATGGGGACATTTTACATGAGAGGGCAAACACGCATGAGGTCTTCACAGGATCTGGAGCAGCAAGGGTCCATACATCTGACAAATATGCAGGTGGGGGCCCAGGTCAAAATTTTCTCACCGGGACACATCGGCCTTTACTTAAGCCACTGGATAGATCTCTATATTGTTCATTATGTCTATTATATATTAATATCACATCATCCATGAGACATAATTTTTCAAAACTAAAGTCCCACATTTTTAATTCTCTTGCCGGGTCCTACAGTCCAATAGAATATATAATAGTCACAGTTTTCTTTGCTGCAGATTGAGCAGAGCTCAGTTTTTGAGCTGTGTATAACCCCGCCACAGCTTTGTGTTCACATTGTATATTGCGGGAGGCCGGGTTGGACTAGGAGGCACAAGACCATTTGTCCTGTAGTGATAATCAAATTTAAAAAGTTTATCAACCCTTCAGGTGCTTCACAAGAACTAAGCCAATGAGGAAGAAAAAAAAATGAAAATTTTACTTTTTTCCCACAAAAATGTTACTTCAGCCCCAAATTTTTCATTTCAAAGGGGAACAGGAGAAAATGCACCATAAAATTGGCTGTGCCCTTTCTCCTTAGTACTCCGACAACCCATATGTGGTAGAGAACTACTGTTTGGGTTCACGTCAGAGATCGGAAGGGAAGGAGCACCGTTTGACTTTTGGGATGCAAAGTTGTCTGGAATCGATAGCGGACTCCATGTCGCGTTTGGAGATCCCCTGAGGTGCCTAAATGGTGGGAATCCCACACAAGTGACCACAAGAAGACTTTATTCTGCAGTTTGGTGTGGTTACGGTGATACCAGATTTATAGCAGGCTTTATGTTTGGCTTCTGTTTTATTCCACTTTTTGTTTGCCGGTATTAAGAAATAGAATAGTTTTTTGGCCCTGTGTGTTTTTTTTTTTTACGGTGTGCACTGAAGGGGTTAACTAGTGTGACTATTTTATAGGTTAGGTTGTTTTGGACACGTCGATGCCAAATATGAGTACTTTTTAAATTTTTATATAAATATACGTATTTATTGGTTTAATATTTTTTATTTTTTAAATTTACTTTGTGACTTTTTTAATAGTCTAAAATATAAATGGGATTCAAATGTTTATTTTTTTGATCATTTGTCTTGTGCATTGCAATATACATGTATTGTAAAGCATAAGACCTGCTAGCTTTACACTGGCAGATCGCCTATTAGACTCAGCTGGTGACTGAATTCAGCAGGCCCCCGGAGCTGGCAGACCCGGCGGTCACATGATGCTATGACAATTCTTGGCTCCCCCATGATGACATCGCGGGAGCGCCGTAGAGATAAGTGAAGGAGCGCTCTCCCTCTGAGTCTTCTAAATGCCGCTATCGCTATTGATTGTGGCATCTAGAAGGTAACTAAGGGTTAACATCATGGGGACCTGATCCAATCAGGTCACAATGATGACACCTGTCAGACCTATCACTCTGCACTGGAATCGCAGTGCTTGCAGTACCCTGGGGGTCGTGAGTGCTGCGGGACCACCGACCATGTCATGATCAACATCGGTGCTGCACAGAGCCCGGCAAGAGTCAACGTTTATCTACATTGGGCGGTCGCGAAGCTGTTAAAGTATCTTGTCAGTAAAGGAGCAGTAGATGTAATAATCTATAAGAAACATGGAGAATATTTTATTTAAAAAAATTATGATTTCTTTGATCTCTTTAACAGCACCAATGGTCAAAAAGAGAGATGTCCTTGAGAACACCGACATCTCTACTCCCGATCCAGATCATGTGGTCATCAATATTGAAACAGATAAGGATGTGGCCATCTCCTCTGACAGTAAGTTCTCAGGGCTTTTATGACATATTTTTAATATACAAAAGAGCTTAATAAAAACAATATTAACGCTTTTTTTACATTGCTATCACTGTCCCCATTGAGGCTTACAATCAAGATTCAGAATCAGTACATCTTTGGAATGTGGGAGGAACCCGGGGGAAACCCACACAAACTCCTTGCAAATGTTGTCCTTGGTGGGATTTTAACCAAGGACCTCAGTGTTGCAAGGCTGTAGTGCTAACCACTGAGCCAATGTTTCAAACTTTTTTTCAATAAACATATGGAAGCTTTTGTTTGGGGAAGGTTTTAATACTAATTTCAATATTCTACATTACAGGAAAACATGAGGACAAAACAAAAATTGTGACTGATGACGCCAATCATGGACCTGTGGTGGAAAAGAGAGAGATTCTCGAAAGCACCATGATCCCTATGCCTGATGCCAATGATGAAATAATCAACATGGGCCCAGAAGAGGACGTGGTCACCACCTCTGACAGTAAGTTAATTTTGTCTTGACCCTATAGAAAATAATGCCGACATCACCCGCCCAAAAACCTACAAAACAGCTGTTATTTTAACTTTCTTTGCATAAAATAAACACTTTATAGCAGTATGTTATTGATTTGCAGTTCAAAGAGGACTTTTCACCAAAGTTTTATGGTTGAACTGGTCACATGATGTAATAGTGACTGCAGAGTGAATTAAAATGTTTTTTAATTTTTTTTGCATCAGACATTAGTGTGATGACTGAGGCATATCTGGACAGACAGTGTGGGGAAAAGGCAGGATAGCAGAGATGGGGTGACTGTGCTATCAAAGAACGATGAAAGCTGATAGAAGGGTTTGTAATGTGACACAGATAACCTCAGTTGTGCTGCCTCTACCTCCACACTGACTCATGCAGAAGGTTAGACCAGGAGATCAGGGCTGTATCCTCAAATCTCACACATTCAGAAACCTGCTCTAAGCTATTGTGGGACTGTGTTCTTTACCTGCTATGTTGCTTGTGCTTTTTTAATAGGTTGAAAAAAGACCTAGATCCATCAACTTCATTCTTTTGCCACTAATTGTGCATTTGGTCACTAAATTAACTATAACCCACAATGTTTTGTGTATTGATGAAATCATCCAGCTCTTTTTTTAAAAGCTGTTATAGTGTCTGCCATTACTACCTCTTATGGTCGGCATTCCAAAGTCTGACTGCTCTAACGAACCCTTTCCCATTTAGCTACCGGAATCGCCTTCCTTCCACCCTTAATGAGTGCCCACTGGTCCTAAGTATGATCCTTGCAAGGAATAAGTCATGTGTTAGACCTTTGTATTGACCCCACATATATTTATAGATTTTAGTTTTGTATGCTTTTTGGCCATGAGAACATGCATTTATATGCCGCATGTGTACCAACTCAAACCAAGCTCAATTTTTGTGTTTTTTTTTATATATTTATAGATGTTAATGAGATCTCAAGTAAGAAGCCCAACTTTTCCACCTCTCATCATACGAGAGGCCTTCCATCCCATGTAATAATCCAGTTTTCCACCTTTTAACTGACTCTAATTTCTGAATATCCTTTTTTAAATATGCAGCCTATAACTGGATCCCATATTCTAGATGTGGCCAGCATCATAGAGGGAAAAAAAGTACACCCCCTCTAGTGAAAACTCTCTGGCAATTCACTGTCTGATTTCACAAAAGTTACTATAAGTATTTTGATTACTAATATGTACTTAACTGAGAGGCATTTTTAAAAAAAAAAAAAAGTTTTATTCCACTCTACAGGCAATAATTACATCATGTGTCCTGTTCAACATAAAAATTTGTGGTGAATAGTCTTCTTTATAGAGAACCTGTCACTAAGAAAATACAGTTTAAAATGCAGGTACCATATTATAGAGCAGAGGAAGCAGAGTAGATTGATACATACCGTATTTTTCGCTTTATAAGACGCACCCCAAATTTTGAGGAGAAAAATAGGAAAAAAATTTTTTTTAATAAAATGGTGGTGCATCCTATAATCCATGCGTCTTATTGCTTACCAGGGGTGGTGATGGAGGAGGCCGGAGTGGAACATTGCTGCTGGGATGAGGGGGTGTTTTGATGTGCAGCGTGCGCTGCCGGTGTCGGATACTGCCGCCGCCCTCTGTCCCCTGATGCTTGCCACCACCGCCATTCTCTGTCCCCCGGTGCCTGCTTGCCACCACCGCCGCACTCTGTCCCTCAGTGCTTGCCACCACTGCCGCGCTCGGTCCCCCGGTTCTTACCGCCACCGCCGCGCTCTCCCCCAGTTCTTACCGCCACTGCCGCGCTCTGTCCCTCGGTTCCTACCGCCACCGCCGCGCTCCTGTCCCCCGGTGTTTGCCGCCATCGCCGCGCTCTGTCCCGTTCAGCGTGGGGGGTCTCTGCCGCTCCATGCCTGCTTTCCTGTGTTTTTCTTCCTGGAAAATGGCCGCCGCGCATGCGCAGATGGACATTTCGGCACTGAAATCTCGGGAGATGAGATTTCAGCGCTGAAATCTCATCTGCCGAGATTTCAGTGCCGAGATGTCCATCTGCGCATGCGCGGCGGCCATTTTCCAGGAAGAAAGACACAGGAAAGCAGGCATGGAGCGGCAGAGACCCCCCACGCTGAACGGGACAGAGCGCGGCGGCAGCGGCGGAAGAAACTACGGGGGGACAGGAGCGCGGCGGTGGCGGTAAGAACCGGCAGACAGCGCAGCGGCAGCATCAGGGCACAGAGTGCCGCGGCAAGTACCCTCAGCGGCAGCGCAAAAGTATATCCTCTTTGTAAGACGCACCCCCTTTTTCCCCTTAATTTTGGGGGGAAAAAAGTGCGTCTTACAAAGCGGAAAATACGGTAGGTTTTTTTTAGGAAAGATTCAGCAAAAAACATTTTTTAATCCCTTCACGACATTGGGGTTTTCCGTTTTTGAGTTTCTATTTTTTGCTCCCCTTCTTCCCAGAGCTGGAATTTTTTTTTATTTTTTTTGGTCACTATGTACATGTGAGAGCTTTTTCTCCTGTGGGACAAGTTGTCCTTTTGATCGAAAACATTGGTTTTACCATATCGTGTACTGCAAAACTGGACAAAATTTAAAAGTGCAATTCCACAAATGTATTTTTTTTACCACGTTCACTAAATGCTAAAACTGACCTGCCATTATGATTCTCCAGCTCATTATGAGTTCTCATATACCAAACATGTCTAGGTTGTTTTGTATTTAACGTAAGTGGTGAAAAAAATATAAAGTTAGAAAAAAAAACAATGGCGCCATTTTCCTATACCCAATTTTAAGGATCTTGGGTTGGGTGAGGGCTTATGTATTTCGTGCCCAGCTGACGTTTTTACCATATTGGTGCAGATATGATGTTTTGATCACCCGTTATTGCATTTTTTTAAAATGTTGCGTCGCCCAAACAAACTTTAATTCTGGAGTTTTGATTCTTTTTCTCATTACACCGTTTAACGATCGGATTAATTTTATATTTTGATAGATTGGGCGTTTCTGAATGCGTCAATACCAAATATGTGTATATTGTTTTTGTTTTATTGCTTAATTTTGAATGGGGCAAAAGGGGGTGATTTGGACTTTTATTCTTTTAATAATTTTAAAAACTTTTTTCCACTTTTTACTTGCTTCAATAGTCTGTTTAGGAGACTTGAAGCTGCAGTCATCTGTTCGCTTCAGCCTTACTATCTGTAGCAGAATTGACCATTGGCTATGAGCGCTGGCCATAGCGCTGCGTTCATAGCAGATCAGTAATGACAACCACAGGGGTCTCTTGCAGACCCCGGTTTGTCATGCTATCCCATTGGCACCTCGTATTCATGGGATGGGCGCGCCGATGGGCGAGATTAGTGACGTGCTTCCAACATGACCATGATAAATGCCGCCGTTGGAGATTGACGGCAGCATTTAACAGGTTAACAGCCACGGTTGGATCGTGATTACACCCACGGCTGTTAGGGGCACATGTCGGCTGATCAGATCAGCTCTCATGTGCCTGAAAACATGAGGCCTCAGAATAGTAGCCTGCATGTAATGTAGGGACATGACCTATGATATTTAAACTTCTGCTCTTTCTGGGATTTGCGGTCCAGTGGGCAGTCCTATCCGTGATTGATAGTTACCTTTGTATAGACACTTGTACAAAGACATATGTCAGTCACTGATAGTACCGCCGATTGGCCCAAAAATCCAAGAGAAAGTAATGGAATCAATGAATAAAACACAGGTAATACTAAATGTTTTCTCATGGAACTACATTATAAATCAATCTACTCATCCCCTGATCTATAATATGATGTCTGCAGATTGGACTGTGCTTTCATGGTGACAATTTCCCTTTAAGTCATTTCCTAGTATGCTAGGGGTCTCCAACCACAGGCTGACTGTAGAGAAGAATCATTGTCCTTTTCATGATCAACTAGTCTCACTAACAGTGTATTTTACAGAACAAGAAGAGGACGAAGAACATATTCCACCTCCTCCGCCTGTTTCACGAATTACACCTCAAGTTTCTGATACCTGGGTGGAACTTAAAGCCCGTCTCACCCAAATCCAACAGTAAGTTCTTACAACTTAAATATATGTTTAATGATATACAGTATGTTATGTTCTAGCTTAACAGGCAGTGGGATAACTAATTAGAAATTGATCACTGAAGACCTAAATGTTGATAGCAATATTTTTATGTGTGCAAGCTAAAGCTTCAGACTGGGAGCCAAAACAGGTCTTTGCAAGGAGTCTAGCTGGTACCAGAAATATATGGTTTCCATACTGGTTCTGTTAGTTTCTAAAATCCATTTCCTTTTAATAAGAGACTAATGAATAATCTAGTAGTCAATCTGTCAGAGGATGGCCTGTAAGGCTAGGATCACTTCACTGAGTGTAAAGACTAGAGCTGTAATATAATGTAAGAAGTCTCTTCAGAGAGTCAGAGGACATGAACACTAATGTCAACTATTCGAAGTAGCAATCTTAAAAGTCAATATCGACTCTTTAAAAAACCTTGGCACATAACTTAGGATAAGAAGCCAAAGCAGAAATTCCCATTGCAGATATGTGTTTTGGGATGTTTGCTTCTCTTCAGTGCAAAGCAGGAGATCTGATTTTCCTGCATGAGAGACCTCTGACATGGGGTTTAAGGGTTTAGGTTTTTCCTTGTGGACAATTCTTCCCTGAGAATTTGAGAGAGTTCTTGTCCTTTTCCTCTCTGAATAGGCTATTTACTTATTCAAATTTCCCGAGAAGCATTGCATGGCCTTTAAGTCTCCCTATGCTTGTTGTTCTACACAAACAATATTATCTGGAAATAATGAATGATATATAAACTTTTCCAGCTGCCTTGCTCAATATAATCTGTCTCAATATCCATATAGTCATCTTTAATGTTTTGCTAATGTTGTGACATTTATATTGTAGGTGAGGCAGAGCGAGGTCTCGCTGTGAACGAAAAATTGACATGGGATCCAGCTGGAGACGACTTTACATCAGCAAAGAGAGGCAGATTCTGGGCTCGGTTTCTGTTCTCCCCCACTGGATATGACATTACTGGATATTCTGCAGCTAGACGCCCTCACAAAACCAGTGAGTTTCCTACTGCACAACGAGGCAGATTCCAAGCTCAGTTTCTGTTCTCCACCACTGAATTCGACATTACTGGAAATTTCTGCAGCTAGACACAACCAGTGAGTTTCCTACTGCACAACGAGGCAGATTTCGGGCTCAGTCTCTGTTCTCCACCACTGAATATGACATTACTGGACATTCTGCAGCTAGACGCCCTCACAAAACCAGTCAGTTTCCTATTGCACAACGAGGCAGATTCCGGGCTCGGTTTCTGTTCTCCACCACTGAAGTCAACATTACTGGACATTTCTGCAGCTAGATGCAACCAGTGAGTTTCCTACTGCACAACGAGGCAGATTCCGGGCTCGGTCTCTGTTCTCCACCACTGAATTCGACATTACTGGACATTTCTGCAGCTACACTCACTCACTGAACGAGTGAGTTTCCTACTGCACAACGAGTCAGATTCCGGGCTTGGTCTCTGTTTTCATCAATGAACAACCAAAGCCTAAGGGAAAGGCAGTCCTTCAGCCATGGTTCCCCAGAGGTTTCCACCATTGGGGTTTTTTCCTTTCCTGAGTGCTGAAGGTTGACTCTTCATGAGTCAAGGGCTCCTCGTCATCATCATCATCAGGGCCACATTTTAAGTATATTCTATGGATTCTATGAGAACTTTTACATCAAACACCTTGAATAAAGTTAATAATGAAGTCAGTGAATAATATGTAGAAGTGTATCTCAGCCTCTATGGATCTTTATACCAAAGCAGTATATACACAGCATTGTGAGGAGGGATTATTTTGTATACTCATTGCACACATGGCTGCTTATAAGCATATTTTCTTACAGAGATGTAAATTGGGGTACATTTGTGTTGTGTTTAAAAATAAAGAATGTTATGACTGAGTCACCGTAGGAGGCAAAAACAGAAATGCTAGCTAAGTCCAGAAAACCAGAGAAGCTGGCAACTATCAGACTGCAGACCCCTGATCCCATCAACACAACTAGCAGTAGCCGTGGGGGGTTCCTACGATGACCTAGACCCTTCGATCACAGCCGGAGAGATACATAGGCCTAAAGAAGGAAAGGGGAAATCTAACTGCCCCAGAGCAGACCCCAAAGCAATAGGCAGCCCCCCACATATAATGACGGTGAAGCAAGATGAAAACACTTACACAGACAGAAAGACAGACTGAGCAAAGACGAGGCCCAAAAACTACCTAGATAGGAACGGATAGGAAGGCTGCTGTCTGCAATCTGCCAAAACCCTATCAGAGACAAAAGCCAACAAGCTGATATAAAAATGGCCCTGAAGCAACTAAGCTTCAAAAACTAAATCAGCACTCAGGTACTTTCAGAAGACAGAGCTAACGGAACACTGCCCACTCCAGCAGGGAGTGGCAGAATCCAAAAAGCAAGAAAAACAAAAACAAATCTTAAATGCAAAAAGGCAAAACAGAAAACTTAGCTTTAGGAGAGCAGGAATCAGACTGGTGTCCAAGAGTCCACAGAGAAATCACCCGCAGGGCAGAAAGGGCGTAGGCTGCCTTAAATCCAGTCAGTGACTCCACTCAGCCAATCGTCTTCATTAGTCCCAGGTGCCTGATAATCAGGCTCACTACCTTCCTTCACTAGAATAGGGAGTTCACCAGGCCTCAGTGACGGAGGGGAAAATGAACTCACAACAGTACCCCCCCTTGAGGAGGTCTCACCGAACCCTCAACAACGCTACCAGGGCGATCAGGGTGAGCCCGATGAAAGGCACGCACCAATCTTTTGGCATGAATATCAGAGGCAGAGACCCAGGAATTATCCTCCTGACCATAACCCTTCCACTTAACCAAATACTGGAGTCTCCATCTAGCCAGATGGGAATCCAGAATTTTCTCTACCTCATATTCCAAGTTACCTTCAACCAATACAGGGTTTCGGAGGTGCCACCTCAGGCACAACTGGCTCAACAAACCTCTTCAACAAGGACTTATGGAACACATTATGGAACTTAAATGTGACAGGAAGAGCCAAACGAAAAGAGACCGGATTAATAATCTCCAAAATCTTGTAAGGTCCTATAAATCTAGGCTTAAACTTAGGAGAAGCCACCTTCATAGCAATATTTTTTGATGATAACCACACCATATCACCAATCTTAAACTGGGGACCAATGGTCCTATGTCGATTGGAAAACCGCTGGGCCTTTTCCTGGGAGAGAGATAACTTATCCACCACTTGGTCCCAGATCTGGTGCATTCTCTCCACCACAGTGTCAACACCTGAGCAGGCAGAGGGCTCCACCTGCCCTGAAGAAAATCGAGGATGAAACCCAAAGTTACAAAAAAAAGGTGACATCAAAGTGGCAGAACTAGCTCTATTATTTAAAGCAAATTCGGCCAAGGGCAAAAATGAAACCCAATCATCCTGATTAGCGGAAATAAAACATCTCAAATACGACTCCAAGGTCTGGTTTGTTCTCTCTGTCTGCCCATTAGTCTGAGGGTGAAAAGCAGAGGAGAAGGACAACTGAATTCTCAACTTGGAACAGAACGTCCTCCAAAATTTAGACACAAATTGAACTCCTCTGTCAGATACAATGTTCTCAGGAATCCCGTGCAAGCGAACCACCTGTTGCAAAAACAGGGGCACCAACTCAGAGGAAGATGGCAACTTAGGGAGTGGTACAAGATGAACCATCTTAGAGAACCTATCACAAATCACCCAAATAACAGTCATTTTTTGAGAGACCGGCATATCAGAGATGAAATCCATTGAAATATGGGTCCATGGCCTCCAAGGGACCGGCAAAGGCATCAACAACCCACTAAAGCGAGAACAAGATTTAGACCGGGAGCAAGTCCCACAGGACTGCACAAAATTCCTGACATCATGAGACAAGGTGGGCCACCAAAAAGAGCGACTCACCAGATCTCTAGTACCAAAAATACCTGGATGACCAGCCAATGCAGAGCAATGAACTTCAGACATCACTCTCTTCTTCCACTGGTCAGGAACATACAACTTTCCACTGGGGCAATGCTCAGGTTTGTCCTCCTGGAACTCTTGCAGAGCAAGTCTCAAATCGGGCGAGATGGCAGAAAGAACTACCCCTTCGCCTAAGATGGTAGCAGGCTTGGTCACCACAGGAGAATCAGCAAAGAAACTCCTAGAGAGGGCGTCTGCCTTGACATTCTTAGTTCCAGGAAGGAAAGAGACCACAAAATCAAAACGTGTAAAAAACAAGGCCCACCTAGCCTGTCTAGGGTTCAAGCGTTTAGCCGACTCTAGGTAAATCAAATTTTTGTGGTCAGTGAGGACCACAACTTGATGTTTGGCTCCCTCCAACCAATGTCTCCACTCCTCAAATGCCCATTTCATGGCCAACAGTTCCCGATTCCCCACATCATAGTTACGTTCAGATGAAGAGAACTTTCGGGAAAAGAAAGCACAGGGATTCATTTTAGATGTTACCAGATCCTTTTGGGACAACACCGCTCCTGCACCAATCTCAGAAGCATCCACCTCTACCTGAAACGGGAGTGAGACATCAGGCTGCCGCAGAACCGGGGCGGAGGTAAATCTACGCTTCAGCTCCTGAAAGGAAGCAACCGCCTCCGGAGACCAATTCAACACATCCGCACCCTTCCTGGTCAGGTCAGTCAATGGTTTGGCAATACTAGAAAATTTTGCTATAAATTTCTGATAAAAATTAGCAAAACCCAAAACTTCTGGAGGGCCTTCAAAGAAGTGGGCTGAACCCAATCATAAATGGCCTGTACCTTGGCCGGGTCCATTTCAATAGTTGACGGAGACAAAATAAATCCCAAAAAAGAAATCCTCTGTACTCCAAAAAGGCATTTTGATCCTTTGACATACAGAGAATTCTCTCTCAAGATCCGGAACACAGTCCGAATATGTTCCACATGAGCATTCCAATCCTTGGAGAAGATCAAAATATCGTCCAGATAGATAATCAAAAATTTATCGACAAAGTCTCGGAAAATATCGTTCATGAAGCACTGGAAGACAGAAGGGGCATTAGTGAGCCCAAAAGGCATCACCAGGTACTCAAAATGTCCCTCCGGAGTATTAAACACCGTCTTCCATTCATCCCCCTGCTTAATGCGGATAAGATTATACGCCCCCCTGAGGTCAAGGTTGGTAAACCAGCAAGCACCTCTGACTCTAGAGAATAGATCCGAAATCAGGGGTAACGGATACTGATATTTAATAGTAATTTTATTGAGGGCACGATAATCAATACAAGGCCTCAAAGAACCATCCTTCTTGGCCACAAAAAAAAAACCGGCACCTAAGGGTGAAGAGGATGGTCTAATATGACCCTTCTCCAACGCCTCCTTAATATAGGACCGCATAGCCTCGTGCTCGGGTACAGATAAATTGAAGAGCCGACCCTTAGGAAATTTACACCCCGGGCTTAGTTCAATTGCACAGTCATAACTCCTATGAGGAGGCAAGGACGCAGACTCATTCTCACTAAATACATCATAGAAGTCCGCCAAATAGTCAGGAACCTCATGCGACTGAGGAGAGGTGGAAAAAACCGGAGCCTCACTAAAGGTACACCGGCAACCCCAACTCACCACAGACACAGACTTCCAATACAAAACTAGATTATGAATCTGCAACCAGGGAAACCCCAGAACAACAGCATCATGCAGACCATGCAACACCAAAAATCTGCAATTTTCTTGGTGGTCTGGTGCGACCCGCATGACCAACTGGGTCCAAAACTGAGGTTTATTTTTAGCCAGAGGGGTAGCATCAATCCCCCTCAAAGGGATAGGCGTCTGCAGAGGTGTCAACGGAAATCCACAACGTTTAGCAAAATCCAAGTCCATTAGGTTTAGCGCTGCTCCCGAATCCACAAAAGCCTTGGCGGAAAATGTGGACAGGGAACAGATCAGAGTAATCGCCAAAAGAAACTTAGGCTGAACCCCACCAACAGAAAACGTGTGTGCAAAGCGTTTCTCACATTTAGGACAAACAGAAATAATATGTGAGGCATCTCCACAGAAAAAACACAGCTTATTACGCCTTCTGAATTCCTGATGTTGCGCCTTAGACAAAACTCTATCACATTGCATAGGTTCAGACGTCTGTTCAACCGGTGGCAACACCTCTCGTGTAATCCTGCGTTCACGTAAACGCCGATCAACCTGAATGGCTAAAGACATAGAATCGTCCAGACCAGAGGGAACAGGAAATCCCACCATAGTATCTTTTACGGCTTCTGACAAACCCTTCCGAAAGAGAGCAGCCATGGCACTATCATTCCAGGTAGTAAGGACAGCCCACTTTCGGAACTTTTGACAGTACAACTCTGCAGATTCTCGACCCTGGTTCAATGCTAACAGGGTCTTTTCAGCCTGATCAATAGCATTAGGTTTGTCGAACAGCAACCCCAAGGCTTGAAAAAATGCGTTCACATTAGTCAGAATAGGGTCATCTGGTTTCAAAGAAAACGCCCAATCCAGGGGATCGCCGCGCAGCAAAGAGATGACAATTTTAACCTGCTGCGCGGGGCTCCCCGACGAGTTAGGCTTCAAAGCAAAAAATAATTTACAATTATTTTTGAAACTCAAAAATTTAGATCGATCCCCAAAAAATACATCAGGTGTGGGGATCTTTGGTTCAACAGCATGTGAACGAGCAAGATAGGCAGAAATTCCTCGCACTTCAGCAGCGAGTTGCTCCACACGATCAGACACTTGCTTTATCTCCATTGAGAGAAAAAAAAATTCCCCCTACGGCCTCAGAGATATAGAGGAAAGAATATACACACTCCTTTTTTTTTTTTTTTTAAACACAATTCTTTCCTGCTATTGAGTACCCAAGGATCTGCGGTTTGGCGGGTGATTCTGTTATGACTGAGTCACCGTAGGAGGCAAAAACAGAAATGCTAGCTAAGTCCAGAAAACCAGAGAAGCTGGCAACTATCAGACTGCAGACCCCTGAACCCATCAACACAACTAGCAGTAGCCGTGGGGGGTTCCTACGATGACCTAGACCCCTCGATCACAGCCGGAGAGATACATAGGCCTAAAGAAGGAAAGGGGAAATCTAACTGCCCCAGAGCAGACCCCAAAGCAATAGGCAGCCCCCCACATATAATGACGGTGAAGCAAGATGAAAACACTTACACAGACAGAAAGACAGACTGAGCAAAGACGGGGCCCAAAAACTACCTAGATAGGAACGGATAGGAAGGCTGCTGTCTGCAATCTGCCAAAACCCTATCAGAGACAAAAGCCAACAAGCTGATATAAAAATGGCCCTGAAGCAACTAAGCTTCAAAAACTAAATCAGCACTCAGGTACTTTCAGAAGACAGAGCTAATGGAACACTGCCCACTCCAGCAGGGAGTGGCAGAATCCAAAAAGCTAGAAAAACAAAAACAAATCTTAAATGCAAAAAGGCAAAACAGAAAACTTAGATTTAGGAGAGCAGGAATCAGACTGGTGTCCAAGAGTCCACAGAGAAATCACCCGCAGGGCAGAAAGGGCGTAGGCTGCCTTAAATCCAGTCAGTGACTCCACTCAGCCAATCGTCTTCATTAGTCCCAGGTGCCTGATAATCAGGCTCACTACCTTCCTTCACTAAAATAGGGAGTTCACCAGGCCTCAGTGACGGAGGGGAAAATGAACTCACAACAAAAGAAGATTTAAATGTGGAACTGGTTGTAGATCAGTCTAGGTGGCATTATATACTTGAATGTTGCTATAACATAAATTGCACAGTATCCAAAGAGTAACTGTGATGCCCCTGTGGTCTCAGTTGCCACAGAGTACTGCACTTCATTCAGAGGTGTGGTACTCTGCCCTCAGGTAAGGAAGAGGCACTGCCACGACTCACACACCCAGCATCCAACACTAGTCCTCATCTGGCCAGGGGGAGTTAAGTAGAGGGTGTGGGTAGAGGAAATTAGAGTGTGGTAAGCAGAGAGTTATTAGACTGGAGGAACAGTCTAGAAGGGAAGCTGAAGCTGAGTGCAGCTTGGTCCCAGACTACAGGAAGAGAAGCAAGAGAGAAGGAAAGGCTCCAGTAGTGGAGAGGAAGAAGAGGTCTCAGGGGCACGGATAGTGAGAATCCATCCGTGGGGCCCATATCCACCTGCCCCTCACCAGGTGGAGGGACCAGGCCGCAGTAAGGGGACCGGCCCCAAAACTAGTGGAGAAACTAAGGACTCAGCTAGGAAACCGGAGATTGCAGTATTTGCAGGTTCTGCAGCCACATCCATACATATTCGCTGAAAAGGCAGACATATAGGATCCAGGGGCCTGACCATCGCCCAACAAGATCCGAGTTTGCTGGCTCGGGACACAGTGTATGAAGATGCAGGGCAGGAGAGGCGGTAGCCAGCGTAGTGATATGGCCAGGAAAGGAACATCTAAGGGAGCCCTGGCAACGTGCACCCCAATCTACCCGAGAGCTGTCTGGACCACTATCCCTGAGGACACAGCACCCCCGGCTGGGGTTTGTACCATCTGAACTGTAATAATTGTGAAGACTGCACTTTGCTGTGTCCTCCAATTTATTGCTGCATCACTGGCCCTGCACTACAACCACCATTATTCTACACCACAATCTGCCCTGGGGAATAGCTCTGCCTGTGGAGAGCTGAACCAACTCTGCTGCACTATCATCTACCCCAGTGGACTGAATCTGCAGTGTCGGCTAACACCTTTACTTGCCGAATACCACAGGTGTCGTCACGAACTTTCATAAACTTAATCATCCCCTTATCATCCTTTTCATTGCGGTCACAGCTGCCGTGACATCCCCTTTAAGAAATGACCGGCACCGAGTATCCCGGCCATGGCGGGTGTTGCATAACCGTCATTTTAATTTTTATTTTGTTAATAGTACAAATGAAAATAATGAACTTTGCAATATATCTTATCAAAGAAATTTACTTCTTACCCCCCCGGACTGATCTTTCAATCTCAATTTAATCAAAATTCTACCAAATCTGTATTCAGTTGTAATGGGGTGGTAAATGGAAGATGCATTCAGTCAACATTGCACAGCATCTGCAAGTAAATGCCGCCATCTGCTGGTTGCACTGGATTGGCAGGAACTAAAGGATGGAGAGTGTGTTCCCTGGAGGGAATAATTTGGGGGGGAACACCAGGTCAGGTGACAGCTGTGGCACAGTTGCTAACTATAAAAGACCAGGATGGTGAAGAACATGTGAAAGGAAGAGGATATGTGGGCAAAAAAACGGGCTCCTGTACGACATTGTGCTCATTGTACCTCAGAGCGGTCTGATCCTGGGGACGTCTCGACTACCTAGTTTAAGCACCGAAGACAGACTTCGTAGGTCAAGCTCTGAAAGTCAGATGTTGATCGCCGGCCAAAGAAAAACACCTGTCATTCCTAAGAGAAGACACTGAGTGAACAGAGTTGTTACTTCCAATTTAGACATATGTTACAGGATGTGAGCAGGGGCCATGCTTCATGGAACAAAGATATCCAGTGCGAGGAGCACGCTGTGTACAAAGTGACTCACATATTTAGGCCAAAAATGTAGGCGTTTTTTAATTAGCCGGAGACTGCATGAGGAGTTCCGCCTCTTTTTACTCTCAGTCCACAGCCTGAGGGCTTGAGGGAGGTCAGTTTTTTACAACTATTCACTGGTGTTTGTGCTCTGTGGTGGCCATTGTTGCTGTGGTGTTGTGCTTGTGGGGTGGTGTGGCCTGAAGTCATAGGGTCTCAGAATCGCAACATGGGTGCTGTGAGGCACCAGGTCGCCCGCCCTGCTGGTGTATCGCCTCTGTGACGGTGGTTTGAACACCATGCTGCACCTTTTAGGCTAGGGACCCACCGAGAGGTTCACCGTGACATGGTAGTGGGCTTCATAAAGTCTGTTCAGAATGTAAAACTAAGAACCTCATGTTCAATTTTGTAAATCTGCCCAGCGGAATTAAATCAACGTATGTTTTTTTTGGATGTGTGGTCTATGTCTTTTTTTCTACAGTTTTGGCACACATATATTTAGGACTTGCGGCCTAGCATGAAATATTGGTGATCCCTATCCGTTAGGGCCAGTGCAACGTTCAGAGGCGCTTAAAGAGAATACAACGGTGACAGGGCTAGTATTGAGTGACGCACGTTAACCCATTCATGACATGCTGCAAGAACCATGTATATACGGCGTGATGATTGAGCCGGCTCACCCAATCAAATGCGGATGTCAGCTCTGTATAAGAGCTGACACCATGCAGCAACTCCCACGATCGGTGCTAGTACCGATCGTGAGCGTTTCACACCTCTGATGCCGCTGTCAATAGCCACTGCAACATCAAGGGGCATCGCAGAGATAGGGAGCTCCCTCTCTGCATCCATCGGCACAATTGCGATTGTGTTGTGCCTATGGTTTTCCATGGTGACCCTGGGCCACTAGATGGCCATGGAATCATCCTGGCATGGTGGCCTGTAAGCTCTTGCTCAGAGCAGAAACTGACACTCCTCCGCCCTGTCTGCAATGCCCTGGTGCAATGCCCTGAAATGCAAAAGCATTGCAGAGTATTAGATCAGAGATCAGTGACCGGAAAGTTGATGTCTCATCCTGGGACAATATAAAAAAAGTAAAAAAATAAGTGTCTTCTACTGTGTGACAGCAGCCAAACATTTAAAAAAGATATCGTCCAATCACTTATACTGCACAAGTAACGCTCGGCTCACATTTATCCTGCACTCTATGATGAGCGCTTACACCGGGATTTCCGTGTAAATTTCTGAAATATGTGATTCAGACAGAACCCCCAGCGGAAGATTCCCTATAATGAAGCAGATGGAGTCACTGTGGACGCCATAGGCCTGTGATCCGGCAGTGTCTGTCATTTTTAGGCGTGCATAAAAGTGCCATTGGCCACGGTTTTGTGAACATCTGAAAAGGAGACAAATGAACAGAGGCCAGAAAGAGTCCAGAGTAACTCTGCTGTCTCAATATTCAGTGAGCTCCCTCTAGTGGTGGCTACAGGTATGGCAGTATGAGACTTTAACCCCTCTCTGCCATTAGACGTACTATTCCGTCCATGTGACCTGGGCTTTACTTCCCATGGACGGAATAGTACGTTATCGCCGATCGGCAGCGCACACGGCATCTGACACCTGACACTTTAACCCCCGAAATGATGCAATTGAAAAAACGATCGCAGCATTCTGGGAGCAGGCAGAGGGGCTGACAGCCCCTCTACCTTTCGATCGGAGACCCCGCGGCACGCAGTGCAAGTCAGGAAGTCTCTCAGGTCAGTGTAAATTACATGCAGCGCTGACAGCTTCTATAGCATGTAGATGCTGCTTCACCTTCATGCTATAGAAGCGATCAGCCTGCACAAAATGATTGTCCCATAGTGGGACAAAGTGTAAAACTTAGAATGAAGTAAAAAAAAAAAAAAATTTTAAATAATTGTAAAAATATTTTTTTAAAAATCAATATTTAGTCTATTAATAAATAAATATTTGAATGAAAAAAATCTAAACAATGAAAGTACACATATTTAGTATCACCGCGAGAATTATTCTACCCTGCTTGTGCCGTGGAAACACACTGACATGTGCACAGACACATTCACTTGAATAAGCAAATAGCGCTTCGTTCCTCCCGAGTCTCTGCGCATGGCTGCCCAATGGTATAAAATACTGTGGCACACCCATGGTGTCATTATGATCACTGCACCCCTAGATGAATTCATTGATAGGTGTAATTCATAAAATGGGGTCACTTATGGGGGGTTCTGCTGTTTTGGCACCTCATGGGCTCTCCCAGTGGGTTATGGCACCTGCAATCCATGACAGTGAAATCTGGCGCTCCTTGCCTTCTGAGCTCTGCCATGTGCCCAAACAGTGGTTTACCCCCACATATACGGTATCAACGTACTTAGGACAAATTGCACAATAACTCTTTGGGTCTAATTTCTTCTGTTACTCTTGGGAAAATAAAAATCTGGGGGCGAAAAGATCATTTTTGTGGAAAAAAAACATGATTTTTTTATTTTTACAGCTCTATGTTATAAACTTCTGTGAAGCATTTGGGGGTTCAAAGTGCTCTCCATACATCTAGATAAGTTCCTTGGGAGGTCTAGTTTCCAAAATGGGGTCACTTGTGTGGGGTTTCCACTCTTTAAGCATATCAGGGGCTCTCAAAATGCGACATGACACCCGCAAACCATTCCATAACGTCACTATTTCCCTTCCATGCCCCGATGTGTGCCCATACAGTAGTTTTCTCTCCCATATGGGGTGTCAGCGTACTCAGGACAAATTGGCCAACAACTTTTGGGGTCCAATTTCTCCGGTTACCCTTGGGAAAATAAAAAATTGGGGACTAATTTATCATGTTTGTGGAAAAAATATTATTTTTTTTCTCACAAACGGGCGTTATAAACTTTAGTGAAACACCTGGGGGTTCAAAGTTCTCACCACTCATTCCTTGGGGGTCTAGTTTTCAAAATGGGGTCACTTGTGAGGGGTTTCCACTGATTAGGCACATCAGGGGGCTCTCCAAATGCGACATGGCGTCCAATCTCAATTCCAGCCAATTTTGTGTTTAAAAAAATGAAACGGCGCTCTTTCCTTTCCGAGCTCTGCCATGCGCCCAAATAGTGGTTTACCCCCACACATGGAGTATCAGCGTACTCAGGACAAATTGCACAACAACTTTTGGGGTCCAATTTCTTGAATGTGGTTTTGAGCACTTTGAGGGGTGCAGTTTTTAGAATGGTGTCACTTTTGGGTATTATAGACCCCTCAAAGTGACTTCAAATGTGATGTGGTCCCTAAAAAAAAAATGGTGTTGTAAAAATGAGAAATCGCTGTTTAACTTTTAACCCTTATAACTTCCCAAGAAAAAAAAATTGGTTCCAAAATTGTGCTGATGTAAAGTAAACATATGGAAATGTTACTCATTAAGTATTTTGTGTGCCATATCTCTGTGATTTAAGGGCATGAAATTTCAAAGATGGAAAATTGCGAAATTTTCGCCAAATTTTTGTTTTTTTTTCACAAATAAATGCAAGTCATATCAAAGAAATTTTACCACTATCATGAATTACAATATGTCACAAGAAAACACTGTCAGAATCACCAGTATCCATGGAAGCGTTCCAGAGTCATGACCTCATAAAGGGACTTTTATATAGATACAGTATATATGGATCTCCCCTTTAGGGCTATCTCGAGTAACCAGCAAAATAACAAACGTTATCCTCGCAGGGATCAGAACAACAATACACAAGTAACACACTAATAACTGCCCGGTTGGAACCGGTACCTATAAGGCCGCAGTGCGGCCGACTACGGAGTCCAGAAACTATGATTATACAATTACCGCGTGTCACTTATCCTCCTCTAATTTAAATAGACTTGGCACACACCAAAAAGATTCTGATGCAGAAAGGTGGTTTTAATGAATTGCAGTACATACATACAGACGTTTCGGTCTAGGACCTTCATCAATGTACAATAAGTTGTACTGTGAGCTCTTAGTGACTGGGCTTTAAGGGAGACACCAACACTGCAAGGAGGCACCTGCGGCCGTCCCACGTGGTTCTATATAACAAGTGGACGCAGTATCCACCGCGAATCCAAGGGCACCCTGCGTCCACTTGTTATATAGAACCACGTGGGACGGCCGCAGGTGCCTCCTTGCAGAGTAGGTGTCTCCCTTAAAGCCCAGTCACTAAGAGCTCACAGTACAACTTATTGTACATTGATGAAGGTCCTAGACCGAAACGTCTGTATGTATGTACTGCAATTCATTAAAACCACCTTTCTGCATCAGAATCTTTTTGGTGTGTGCCAAGTCTATTTAAATTGAAGTTCACGGATTGGGATCCTACTTGTGCACCACCTCCGTTTACCAGGGTTGTGCCAACGGTTTTGTTCTAATACTTATCCTCCTCTGACGTGCAGCAGAGTGGTGACCGATGTCTGTTCGACGTCTCAGCTGCTGGGCCCAGCCGACGAGGAGCTGTCGCAGGTTTCTGGTGTTCCTACGCCCAGGTGGAGCGAGGGCACAACAGGCCCCCATGGAGTTCCTTTGCGTGGCGCCTCCCGGTGATGGCGATGTGACAGTAGACGGGGCCCGGAGCATGTAGGCCCCAGCTGCGGACTGGAGTTGAACGACGCCGGCCACGGGCAGGCCACAGCCGTGGGCTGATGTTGGCCAGCAGTGGCCGTGGGCTGAAGTGGACGGGCTGCAGCTGCGGGCTGGAGTCGGGCAGTGGTGGCCACGGGCGACCGCGGGTAGGCTGCAACCGCGGACTGGAGTTGGCCGGCGGCAGCCGTGGGTAGGCCGCAACCGCGGGCTGGAGTTGGGCAGTGGCGGCCGCGGACAGCAGCGGGTAGACCACAACCGCGGGCTGGAGTTGGGCATTGGCAGCCGCAGAGGCAGCGGGTAGGCCACGGGCTGCAGTGACAGGGGCGGTTGCATGGCCGTTTGGTCCGCGTCCCCCTCCTGGACCGCCCGGGGCTGTCTCCCTCCTGGCAGTCATGGATCCCCCTCCGTCCTCTCTGGCTGTCGCTCACTCCTGCGGGCTCTGGCTCTCTGGTGTTGCCTAAACCTCCTGCTCCTTCTCTCCTGTTCTGTCGAGTGCCCCCTGCTGGCGTCCTCAGCTCCTTTTATATTGGCTCCACCCCCACTCCTTCTGGAACTGTCACTGGTCCGTCCTCTCAATATGTCCCCCGGAAACAGTCTCCCTGGGAACCTTGGTGACAGTCCCCTTGGTTCCGGTCCGGTTACACAGCGGGGACTCTCCCTCCTACAACTATACGCTAGCTTAATGGCCTCTCTCACCCATCTAGCTACAGTTTGCTAACAGACCTTAAGGCCCCTTCTCGTCCCCTGAAACGAGACAAACAAGGCAATCTGCTTCCTCCAAGATTTTGTTACCTCTAAGTATTTCTAGGAGACACCTCCTTACGTCTAGGCAATGAAGTCTTAACTCCTTCCGGTTACTAGGGTCCGGACAAAAGGATGGTAGGATTATCTCCTGAGCTCTATGGAATCTTGACACCAACTTGGGCAGATAAGCTGCATCTAACCTTAACACAACCCTATTGTCCATGACCTGAGTGTAGGGAGGGTCTGCTGACAATGCCTGCAAGTCGCCTATTCTATGGGTCGATGTGAGCTCCACTAATAAGGGTGTTTTTAAGTTGATAACGCTTTCTGACACCGTGCTCAGTGGCTCAAAGGGACTTTCTGTTAAGGCTGATAATACTAGATTGAGATCCCAAGGAGGAGGTGTAGGAGATGGGACAGAGCTTGCTCTACTACAGGCTCTGATAAATCTAACCATCCACCTATCGATCGCCAGGTCACAGTGGAATAATGCCGCCAAGGCTGGAACTTGCACTTTGAGGGTACTAAGTGCTAGTCCCAATTCTAGACCCTTTTGCAGAGACTCTCGTATGGTGACTATCGGTACTTCCCTCTCCCATATTGGTCCTGAGGCAGATAAAAACTTTCTCCTTATTCTCCCATAAATTTTTGTGGTTATTGGTTTTCTGCTACTAAGCAGTGTGGACACTAGCACTTCTTTTCTAATAATGACCTCTCAAATTCCAGGCTGTTATATGCAGCCCGGGCCTCTGAGGATGATGAAAGGGACCCTGTGTTGGAAGGTCCTGGTCCTCTAGGAGTACCCATGGATCCGATACGGACATTGTCCTTAGCCAGTAGAACCACGGTCTTTTTGGCCAAAACGGGTCTATGAAAATTATTCTGTCCTTGTCTTCTCTGATTTTCCTCAGTACTGCTGGTATGAGGCATATTGGAGGGAGGGCGTACAGGAGCCCTGATGTCTATTCTATCCTGAAGACGTCCACTGCCAGCGGTCTGTGTGCTGGACTTATGGAACAAAACTTCTGGACCTTTCTGTTGGCTCTTGAAGCAAAGAGATCTATTGTGGGCCGACCCCACATGTCCACTATCCGATTGAAAATGGACTTTTTTTAGGCACCATTCTCCTTATCTTAACTGATTGCGACTTAAGAAGTCTGCCTTCAGGTTGTCTACTCCTCGGATATGCAGGGCCGATAATGAGAGGAAATGATGTTCTGCCAGACATAGGATCCTATCTGTTATCTGTGTCGCCATATGGTGCTTTCATTAGACCCCTTGAATGTTCCCAACATTGATACTAGGTTTTCCATTTTTCCTATCTATTCCAGGCCGCCAGCCTGTTTGCTTTTTTATTAAAAGTGTCCTGTGACCACTGCAGCCAATCGCTAATGCCTAACAGCTTTGATCAGTGATTGGCTGGAGTGGTCACGTTTGTGAAGAGGAGGTACAGATACGGGCAGAGGTGGATTGCCCGTATAAGATGAGTAAGTGAGGGTCAAGCAAAATAGAAAAGGCTGAAAGTAAATACTAGGCAGGACACAAGCTGCCCATGAAAAGAGGCTGGGATGGACCTGAATGAGATGTGACCAAGACACTATTTTAGTGCAATTTTTGTGACTGACCATTCCCTATCTGCAAAAAAACATCAATGGCCACCATGATGCCTAGTTATTGCTAAAAACCAGTTACTAACAGTTGCACACTGTAACCGCCAAGCGCAGCTGCCTCCATAGTAGTGGAACCATCACGCATTTGGAACTGAACTATATAAAAATAAACACACGGACTGGGATTGTTTTTCTGCCTTTGTGACCACTTTTAGGGTACAAGTATCTATGTGTATTGATGTAATCCAACACGCTATATAACAGACTACCTTCCAATGTTACACAGACTTGTTTCCGAGCAGCAAAAGACTGTTTACAATATCATAGAGCTTGAATATATAAAATCGAGAAGAGGGGTGCAGGAAGAGACTGTAAATGATGTGGGTTATCCCCTCCTTCATGTAATTTCAGAAGTATAGATGGGGAAAATATCAGGAAGAGATCAGTGAATTTATTTCAACACTTATAATGAGTCCCTCAGGTGCTACGAAGGCCGTATAAAGACCCGTATTCATCCACTATGGGATACAATGGTCGCTTTATATTTCTTCGGATGCCCTCAGAAAGTTCTTCTTGGGTAACATGCCAGGAAGTGTTTCTTCAGAAATGCCAAAATGAGTCACTTTTATTACAAGTATTCTGCGCTCATGCAGAACGAGGGATAATCGGATTAGGTCAAAATTAACATTTATTACAGATTTTATAGTTTTATTTAACTCAGTCATGAATAAACAATGGATTTCAGTGCACTAACGTCCCCACGTAGACCAAGAAATGAATCACGACTGCCACCATGTGCACTTCTTGTCCTGCAGGTGCTGTATCGCAGCGCAGAAGTCACAACAAAAATATGTTTTCCTATATTGCTGTCTGAGGGAGAGCATTATTTCTCAAGTCTCCTACTGCCGCCATAGTTACAGTGGGAAAAAAAAAGTGTTTAGTCAGCCACCAATTGTGCAAGTTCTCCCACTTAAAATGATGAGAGAGGCCTGTAATTGAAATCATAGGTAGACCACAACTATGAAGAGTCAAAATGAGAAAACAAATCCAGAAAATCCCCTTGTCTGGTTTGGTAAGATTTATTTTTCACATTTTGGTGGAAAATAAGAATTTGGTCATTAACAAAATTTCATCTCAATACTTTGTGATATATCCTTTGTTGGCAATGACAGAGGTCAGACGTTTCCTGTAAGTCTTCACAAGGTTGGCACACACTGTTGGTGGTATGTTGGCCCATTCCTCCATGCAGATCTCCTCTAGAGCAGTGATGTTTTGGGCCTGTCGCTGGGCAACACGGACTTTCAAATCCCGCCAAAGGTTTTCTATGGGGTTGAGATCTGGAGACTAGCTAGGCCACTCCAGGACCTTCATATGCTTCTTACGAAACCACTCCTTCATTGCCCTGGCGGTGTGCTTGGGATCATTATCATGCTGAAAGACCCATCCACGTTTCATCTTTAATGCCCTTGCTGATGGAAGGTTTGCACTCAAAATCTCACGATACATGACCCTATTCATTCTTTCATGTACACTGATCAGTCGTCCTGGTCCTTTTGCAGAGAAACAGCCCCAAAGCATGATGTTGCCACCTCCATGCTTCACAGTAGGTATGGTGTTCTTTAGATGCAACTCAGCATTCGGTCTCCTCCAAACACGACGAGTTTTGTTTCTACCAAACAGTTCTACTTTGGTTTCATCAGAAATATTACTTTCTCCCAATACTCTTCTGGATAAATCCCAATGCTCTCTAGCAAACTTCAGACGGGCCCAGACATGTACTGGCTTAAGCATGGGGACACGACTGGCACTGCAGGATCTGAGTCCCTGGTGGCATAGTGTGTTACTGATGGTAGCCTTTGTTACGTTGGTCCCATCTCTATGCAGATCATTCACTAGGTCCCCCGTGTGGTTCTGGGATTTTTGCTCACCGTTCTTGTGATCATTTTGACCCCACGGAGTGAGAACTTGCATGGAGCCCCAGATCGAGGGAGATTATCAGTGGTCTTGTATGTCTTCCATTTTCTTACTATTGCTCCCACAGTTGATTTCATCACCCCAAGCTGCTTGCCTATAGCAGATTCAGTCTTCAGAGCCTGGTGCAGGGCTACAATTTTGTTTCTGGTGTCCTCCGACAGCTCTTTGCTCTTCACCATAGTGGAGTTTGGAGTGTGACTGTTTGAGGTTGTGGACAGGTGTCTTTTATACTGATAACAAGGTCAAACAGGTGCCATTACTACAGGTAATGAGCGGAGGACAGAGAAGCCTCTTAAAGAAGAAGTTACAGGGTTGTGAGAGCCAGAAATCTTGCATGTTTCTAGGTGACCAAATACTTATTTTCCACCACAATTTGCAAAATAAATCTTGTCAAATCAGACTAGGTGATTTTCTGGATTTGTTTTCTTATTTTGATTCTCATCGTTTTGATCTACCTATGATGTCAATTACAGGCCTCTCTCATCTTTTTAAGTGGGAGAACTTGCACAATCGGTGGCTGACTAAATACTTTTTTCCCCACTGTATATTGGTTGGGTGTCTGCAGTAGACTTCAACGAACCTGTACAAAAGGACAGCCACATCCCTTGAAAAAAGAAAACACAAGCTCTCAACATGTTTCACCACTAAACCAGCTTCATCAGGGGTGCGAGTCTTTGTACCCCAGACAAAGCAAGTTTAGGGGAAAAACATAGCTAGAAAAAGGGAATGCTTGAATGTTAGGATTTATAAACAGTGGTGGCTGCCCCCTGCACCTGTAAAGTGATGTGTACTGCAGACATACCACCAGAATAAGAATTATAGCAACAGGAGAGTTGAGAAAGTGTGTTGCCAATCAAGCTGCACTATTGGAAAATCCACACGTTATGGACTTTTTCCACCAGAATCGTTTAATAATTTAGTGGGTATTGGATATAGCACATCACTCATTTTAAATAAAAACTATTAAAAGTAATGACATTATGATGCCAGTGGATGTGATAGAAGAAGGGTAATGTTTTTACCCTATCACCAATTCCAGGGTCCAAACTCTGCTGTGATTGTATTTCTAATTCACTCTCTCTCTACGGTGTCTAACCACATTGCTAGCGAAGGTATCCTTTAATTATACCTATGTTAAAGTAAAGGGATCATCTTATTGAGACAACCTCTTTGCTCAGCGATTACCTTCAGCCACTCCTGATCGACTGTCCGTGCCACCAGCTGATTGTACTGCCTGCAGCGGCCACTGCTGGTGAAAAACAGTATTACATGTCGGCTATGAGCTTGGTCAGGTCTTTGCAAGATCTGCTATGTGAGAACTGCTCTAAACCCTAATAGAGCCTATTTACAAAAATTATGATAATGAGTTAATCCCTTTTGATGATAGAGCTCACAGAAGCAACCTGTATCCCCTTCCCAATATTTTTTTCTGAAATCCATGTATTTTGGTCCGAAAATAATTTTTCGCAATTGGGTTTCATTAAAGGTTTTGTACCGCTTTGCTTCTACAGGCTCCATGTTTCCCGCACATTCAACTTTGATGTGGTCCGTGGACATAAATCAGCTGAGAAAAGTTTGCACACTCCCTGACTGACTGTCATAGCGAGCTCACTGATGGATTCTGAGTTAACTCATTCTGCAGCCAGCAATAGGCAGTCCAACACAGAGAATATAAAAGTCAAACGGTACAATTTTTTTAATGGAACCGTATGATAAAAATTATTTGTAGTCCAAAATACATGCATTTAAGTAAAAAAAATACATCCAAGAGTTAGAGAATAGCTTTAATATGAATCAATTACATTAAATTATGTGCCACATGGTACAGATTGTAATACATTACGTGACATTCACCACAAACACTTGTGAAACCACAAAAAAACACGGACAGTGAGTAACAGGCGGTCACATTCCAATCTGCCCCATATAATAAAAAGCAACTTTCCAGCAGAGGCAGTTTCCTTGTACTAGAACAGGCGTGTGTCAATGGATTTGTACTCATTTCACAATGTGAAAAATTACATCCTTCTAAACTAAACTTTACACTCTGGGAGTTCAGCCTGACCTCGAGAGGATTCGTGCATTCAAAAGGGGGCGCACCCCAAAAATAAGCTTTTGTGCATTGAAGTCCCAAGATGGGCTCTTTAATTGCAAATTTGCATAATCGTTGTTACTTTTTTTTCCAGTTTGCAGGATTTTTTTTGCCAAAATTAAGACCACTATCACTGATGGAATTATATACAATTTGTTTGCAGTGGGCTCCCCCTAGTGGTGGCTGTAGGTAGCCATAATTTTATCATTTAGTTCCATGATCGTGTGCAGGAACAGTTGAATATCAAGTTACCGATACCTGACCATCAGGACTCGGCACTTTTCACCACTGGACACTAAACCACCGGTCTCTATGACATCTGACACAAAACTATTTTACACGGCTACAGGAAAGCAAAACTATCTCACACCAGAGAATGTAGTGCCAAATAGTAGTTAAGAAAAGAGGTTAAAACGCTAAACCAGTAAATACCAGGGTCGGGAATCATTTAACAAGATTGGTAAACAAAAGCTGAAGGATTAAACATTTGGACAATAGGAATTTGAGAACTAGGCATTTGGACACTGGGAATGGGAGAACCAAAGCTGTGGAAATCTGGAATTGGAGAACCAAATTTATGAACCCCAGGAACTGGAGAACCAAACCTCTGGAGACCAGGAACTAGAGAACCAAACCCATGGACAACAAGAACAGGAGAACATCATTCCTGGACTTCCAGAACAGAGGAACCAAACCTATCACCAAGAACTGGAGATTTAAGCCTCAAGAAGCCAGAATTTGGAGAACCAAACTTCTGAACAACAGGAACTGGAGGTTTAAAAACTCTGGACAACAGGAACCAGGCAATTAAATGTCTGGAGACTATGTACTGAGGAACCAAACCCCTGGATACCAGAGGCTAGAGAGACCTCTAGACAGTAGGATCTGGAAAACTAAATCTCTGGATACTATGAACTGGAAAACCAAACCTCTGGATGCCAGGACCAGGAAAACTAAATCTCCAGATACTAGGAATCAAGGAAGCAAAATTTGGATAATAGGAACTGGATAACCAATCCTTTAAATAGTAGGAATTGGAATAGCAAAACTCTAGACAATAGAAACTGAAGAACTAATTCCCTGAACATTAAGAAATTTAGATGAAAAACTCAAGACACCGTACATTGGAAAAATAAACCTCTGGACATAAAGGACTGGAGAACCAAATCTATGGACATCATGAACTGGAAAACTAAACTTCCAGAGACTTTGGTTCTGAACCACTAGACATAAGGTTCTAGGCAGGTTCAAGTCGTCAAGTTGGTAGCAAGCTAGTTAACCACCAATGTAGCAAATAACAAACTTAGGCCTCAAACTTCTGCATCTTGGGAACAGGAATGATAAACTAGCACCCATGAGCACCAGGCACTGAGAATGACAAAGCTACTGAAATAAGAAGCCGTGATATCCCTGAAAAGTCCTTGAAGGATGTGCCATTAATTAGGAGAGATTGCCATCTTCTGGCCAGGCGAAATCAAGTGGAACCAAATTGTGCTGGAAGATTTGCAGGGGACGTGACATCGCCTGCTGTACCTGATCGGGTGACACACAGGAAGGGCTTCTTTAATATAAAAGCCCTGCGTGCCAAACCAGGGACAGATTTGGCGACAGAGATTGGGGCAGAGGTGCTCTAAGGATGTCACTGAGGCCAGCGTAACAGGCCTCAGCAGAAAGTCATCGCCTGACAAGGCCCGGATTCAGCTCAGGAGGACTCAGAGTTCCGTCTACATTAGTCAGGATCAGGATTTGTGCCATACACCAGTAAAGCTCAAGAGACTAAACTTTGCCTCTCAAGAGTTGAGGCCTATTCCGCTCCACTCCAATTCTAAGAGACTTCCGACGGCGGTCAAGCAGAGAAGATCTGAGAGGAGACTGCATCAGGCAAGGTCCGGCTCTGACTGTGGAGGGACAGCGTGTGAGCAGGGCCGTCACTCCCAGCTATCATCTATGGTACCGGGGTTGGCTGGGATTAGGGTCTCAGGTTCGGATTATGCCGGTTGGTGAGTGAGAGGCTCAACGAGTTTTGCTAGACTACTTCAGAGAGAGACTTGTGGCCTGGTGGGAAAACTCGGTGACCCCCGCTAGGGCCAGATTTGCAGAGAGAGAACTTATGTGGTGACTCCCACGACTGGACGTAGCACTGTTGTGAGCAGAACATTGATGTTATAGAGAAAGACTTCCTTTTCTTTTCCAAGATTTTTTGTTATCTTTGTTTGAATGTCAATCTGCCTCGTTACTGACACTAATTGTTCAGAGTCACTTGAAGTCAATAAATAGAGCTAGAATCTTCCGCGTTTCTGCCTCGTACCTCTGTGCGTTGCATCTAGACACCTGGCGATATGATACTGCTGAAAATTCTACATATTGTGTGACAGGACACTACACGTGCGTGGTAACTGTAGCATGCAAATCCAGAAGACTGACTCTTCTCCGCATCCTTACAATGATCCTCATGATACAAAACTTTTCATCATCGCTCCTCCCGATCACCTGCAATTTTTTCTTATTTTTTATTTCCTTATTGAGACCAGATTAAGAGACGTTTTACAAAGCTACAAAAAATTTTCCGGCACACTTCCTTGTCTGTGACAATGCTGCACTAACATATAGCCAGCTGACATTGAAAGAATTATTGGTAGCAGATCACTGAGAGCTTTGAAGTAAACTTCCTGGTGTCCGTGCCAAAAAATGTTTCACGTTTTTTGTTATCTTTCCCTGGGTTACATGATACACCTTGACTAATTTGACTTTTGGACAAAGTAGAGTGATTACAAAGAGCGTCACTCTCCCCGGAGGACCTGGCCTATACAGGCAACCCATAGATTTGAATGGACTCTATGCAATACTTCATTTCTCCAGTGGTGGTGCTGTAGTAAAATTTAACATTTGCTGCTAGGTTTCCCCACAGATTACAGCTGATCGTTGGAGGTCCCGGCCGGAGGACTCTTTATGACCAGGTTCTTGTCAAAGAACCTTTCGGCCAAATAGGGATTTCCAAGGGAAGAACACCTTTAAAGACCGACATCAGTCCGGATTTGGGAGACCAAGCTATGGTTTTGGCTGCTTTTTACTTACTTGGGGACCGATGATAACTCATAAGAGAGCTGGTGTACAGCCTCATTTGCGATGTAGGTTCTGTTTCATACTTGCTTTTGCTTTTTTTTTATTTTGGCTTTTGTGCCAAGTGACCTCTCGCTTGGGAATAAACCTAATAACACAATGAGCTATTAGGGAATGTGAGAACAGGTTGTAATATGTAGTATACGGGAAGAAAAAGATTTATCCACCACCAGGAGCAAAACCGTAACAATGCAGCGACATGACGAGAGTCTGCATAACTAATTATATGCTAAATAGCTGCAACTCAGATTTATGTACGAGACAGCCAAGATGATTGACTATAAAATGATGTCAGCCTCACGTTAGAAGCAGAAGTGGATGGTGAGTTATGGAGCCTGAAAGACAAAAGTTCACAACATTGTTACCCTTTTGCTCATCAGTGTATGTAGGTTGAAACACAATCATTAACTGACATAGAGGGGTAGGAGGCTTAAAACTGGGTGAGGAACAGCCAAACTCTGCTTACAAAGGTGAGGTTCTGGAAGACAGTTTTATGTCAGAGGTCATACACAAGGTAGTTATACTGCATCAACAAGGTGTCTCCCAGGCAAACATTTCAAAACTATTCAAGCTCTTTTGAAGAAGTACAATAACATCCTAAGGACTGTAGGTGCAGTGGTCAGCCAAGAAAACTTAGTGCAGCAGATGAAGGACACATCATGTTACTTCTCTTTGAAATCTGAAGATGTCCAGGAGTGGCATCAGCTTGGAACTGCCAGGAACCAGTGGGATCCAGCAACAATTCTGACCAAAAGGGATCATCATGGAAGAATTGTGGCAAAAAAAAATAATACCTTCTTACATGGAAATAAAGCCAAGTAACTCAACTATGCATGAAAGCATAGGAACTGATCTCAAAGCCAAAATCAATGGTGCAGAAAAGACTGTGTGCAAGTGCACCTACAATTGATGCTATTTTTGAAGGTAAATATTAATGTGATTTAAATTTCTCTTTTATTCATTCACTTTGCATCTTACTAATTGATAAACTATTAACACTTTTATTTTTGATCCTTACCTTGCAGGATTTTATTTTCCACACCTGCCTAAAACTTTTGCACGCTAATCTACGTTCTTCAAAATGGCCAATTTTCAATTTTGCACTTTTGTTTTTCATCCCCTTCTTCATAAAGCTATACATTTTTTACTTTGACTCAATTTTTCTGGTCAGTACAATGATGGCGACAGCAAACAATGTAATAAATAATAATAAAATAAATAATAACAAAAATAGTGTTTATTATTATTTAAGTTAAGAAATATTCTGAACTTTGGGGAAAAAAAATTTCGGTATGTGTCGCCATTTTTTGACACTGGTAACTTTATTTTTTTTTATCTTCTTTGGACCTTACTTTTTTTTTCTGAGTTTTTATTAGTAGTTATGGCAATTTAATGGCTTTTTATTCCTTTTTGTAGGCATGAAAGACTTCCAAAACACAAATTGTAGCATTTTGATTCTTTTTCTTTATCTACAGAATTTACTGTGGGGTTAAATAATTTTATATTTTCATAGATCGGATGCAGCGACTCCCAATTTGTTTATTTTTCTAATTTATTTATTTTTAAATTGGGAAAAGAGAGGACAATTATTTTTTTCCTTGCATTTTCCAAAACTTTTTTTGATTAATTTTCATTTTTTTTTTAGTCCCTCTAGGGACCAACAATGATTTGATCGTGCCAGCTGTATAGCACAGTTGTCACCCACCGCATCTGCTCCATGAAATGACAAAGGACAAACTATTATGTCCTATATCAGGAAAGGGTTCAAAACAATGGATCTATAAAGGTAAAAGGGTGGATTATCACAGTATATATCGTATTCTACACATTAATATCGGCAGTCATAAAGATTAGGGAAAATCCATAGGTGATGACCTGCAAGTGGTTTCAGGGTTTATTGGTTTCTCTACAAGGAAAAAGAAACACAGATATTTGCATTCGCTTTGCACCGGTAAATCAGCATTCTGGAGAAGTATCTCGAAAGCCGACCATATGCAACATGGCCCGGAGGTCTGTAATGAGTGATTTCTCAGATTACAAGACCTCTTTCCAACAGGTCACAGGAAGCTGAGCTATGAGGAGATGTATCAGACCACCAGAGACCTATTTTGACTCCCTGTCCCCTCAAGAAAATGGTGTGTTCCCTCCTTGTCACAGACAGTATAGGGTCAGCTAAAACAGCTCCAAGGATCCTTCAAACAGGTATGTCAGCTTCCAGGACCCTCGTGAGTCTTACTTGGGGGGTGAGGATGTGAAAAATAGGAGCCCCCCATGAAGTAAAGGCCCCCGATCTTCAACCCAATGAGTTTGACAGGTCCACCTGGCCACTTGATGTGTTTGGGGACCTCTCAACTTTCTACCCGACAGATGAAGTCGAGGATGAAAAGGATCGGGCAGTTAAATTGTTTTTAGGGAAAAAAAAGTCAACACCAGAGGGGTCTGTCATCGGCTCACTCCTCTCTCCAAGTGCTCATGTGTATAGGGGAGTCGGGGGAGACAGCGGTTTACCATGTGTATGGCCAGTTTTTGGCTCATCTAATACTTTATTAAACTAGGTGGGTTAATTGGAGTAGTGCATTATGGGAAGATTTAGCCTAGGGTTGTTCGGGTGATGTAAATAGAATATATAGGTTGCATTTATTACATTTCAGCATTATCCTTATTACGCAATTTTAGATTTTCTGCTGCCTAAGGCAAAAAATTTGAACTGGCGCCCCTCCCCACACTGCAATTTAAACCTGGAGTGAACAAACGCAATTACATCATTGTTTTTTTTAGGTTTTTGCTTTTACAGCATTTAATCATTATTATTTAGTTCCCTTAGGGGGACTTGAACATGAAATTGTCCGATTGCTTAAACTCTATTGCAATAAAACAGTATTGGAGAATATAGAACAAAGCACTGTCTCCTTTGAATGAACACAGAACCACCATCAGTACAGGAATACAGTACCAGACCCATCATTACAACATAAATACAAAATACAGCACCAGAACAACCACCAGCACAGGAAAACAACACCAGAAACACCATAAGCACATCAATACAGCATCCAAACCACCATTATTACCGGAAAATAGCATCAGAGCCACCATCATTACATTAGGTAGCACCAGGACCACCACCAGTGCAGGAATACAACACCAGAACCATCATCAGTACAAGAAAACATTACAAGAACCAACATAAGCACATGAATAAAGCACCAGAACCATCATCAATACATGAAAACAGCACCAGAACAACCATCATGTTCTCCCCAGCTACCTAAGTACAGTATGATGGCCGCCTTAGCTCCCTATATACAGTATGATGGAATCCAGCCCCAAATATAACGTATAATGTCCCCTACTGTTCCCTATACAACCATGATGTTCTCCCCAGCTACCTAAATACAGCATGACGGCCGCCTTAGCGCCCTATAAACAGTATGATGGCCTCTCTGCTCCAATACAGCAAACAATATAGTCATCCTAAGAATGCTGTTAAAAGTTTTGCAATCTGCTGTGGTTCATTATCAAACTGGCCTTGCTCCCGGGACCGCTAACTGAGAGTCACCCCTGGCTGCCTCCTGGAGGCGAGATGTTAATCTCTCCACTTGGCAGAATCGTCCCTGCTATTACATACTTGTCCTGGCTCCAGTGCCGTGTCTTGCCTCCTTCCCCTACGGCTCTCTCCCTCTGTGCTAGTCTACACCAGGTTATTGATAACCTGCGAAACACCAGTGATGTCATCCCTCAAGGCTCAGACATCCATGTGTGTCCGTGTATTTGGTTCTCATCTGTTGTATGTATGTGAAGAGTTTACTTATTTTTCCACTTGGCTCAGATCCAGCAAGGTGTCTAATTATCTCCTTTGTTCCTTCCAAGCAATATTGTTTTCAAGATTGGGTCAATTTATCTAGGTATATTCTCCATTTACTATTCAGCAATCAAGATTTGAGATTAACAACTTCTCACAACTATTGTCGGTGCTATTCGCACTTTAGCCTCTGCTACCAAGGTAATGAACCTCTGCAAGCAAGTTACAAGTTTGTTAATACAATTTTAATGCAAGCAAGTACAGCATGTCTGCAAGCAAGTACAGCATGTCACCCTAACCTATATCTTTGACAATCGGAACGAAGAAATCTTGATAAAACTCCAAATGGGGAGAGACACTGTGTTAATACGAGCAGTGTCCTGTAACAATAAAATATAAATATAAGAAAAAAAAAATAATGAAAACATTGATAAATAAATAGATGAATGTATCATTGCTCAAAGGTTTGATCGAAGTGTCACCTTTTCTTATCTTCTGCATTAACGTCAGCTTCAATGATTAAAGAAGTTGTGCAAAGAAAAAGTACAAGATGTTTTACGTCCACACCTCCACACCTGGAGAAGTATGACAAGTCACACGCAGGTCTTAATACACTGGTAACAAAAATAAGAATTTCACAGTTTAGAAATGTTGCAATAATCATAAATCAACTATTTTTCACAACATTTTTCATGTGATCAAAGATCCCAAACAGTGGAGGTGCCCGACCCTAAAGTCTCTCCTACACGGCCTCGTTAGGTCACTGGATCCGGTCCATCTTCTCATTTGCTGCATCTGTTGCCGAATTTCTGAAGAAAAATCAGTTTACGCTGCAGATTTTCTTCTCATCTACTTCATTAGTTTGTGCCAAAGAAAAGAAAAGTCTCCCACCGTTTTGTGTATGCAGCTAAAATGCAGAGCTATGTGTCTCCATCCTGCGGTCATGCGGTACGCTGGAGCTTAGACCTCTCCTCTCCCGGATGTCACACATCCTCTCTGTCAATGATGTTGGAGACACCAAAAGTTACATAATATGGCCGACAAAAAGGCAAATGTCCAACAACTTCAACCGAGGGATGGGAAAGAGTAAAAGGGCACACTCATGACGCAGGATCCGCCCCCGAGGAGCGAAGCGTTCCCTCCTGATCCTGTTATTCCATTGGACCAAATATTCAGAAACGAACTTTACACAGTCACATAATTATTTCTGTGATTTTCTTCTAAGAAGCATCTAAGCCTCATTGACGCCAGGGCCGGTTACCGCTGCGACCATCTCCGGAGGCTGTCACTGCTCTTACAGTAAAGAACCAGCTCCTGAGGCCGCCGACTCCACAGAATAATAGTCTTATGATGAAGAAGCCTTGTCTCCCCTGGAGATTCAACCTTTCTTTTCGCAGGAGGACGCTGGGCCGTGATGTCATGTCGGGGGGTTTTACGTGAAGCTTTTTGTATGGAGCATTTATACACTGGATCATCTTCACCCTCCTCAAACATAAATATCATTCTCGTCTTTCCTCCGTGCTCCGCTGTCAGATTTGTGGCTCTTCTTTGTACCTGGTTCCCAGAAGGGACCTGCATATTCCAGATGGGGGCACTAACGCCTTGTAAAGTATCTGTATTACGTCCGCGTCCCGCGAGTCCGTGCCTCACCTAATACACGACAATATCCCTCTGGCTTTAGAAGCTGCTGACTGACACCACGTGCTGCTATTCAGTCTGTGATCTACGAGGACGTCCAGATCCTCCTCTACGGCCGGGGTCACACTCGGGAGAAACTCGCACCTCAATACCCGGCACTGCTGCTGGTATCGGACCGGAGCGCTCAGCTGCAAAGAAATACATCCAGCCGCACACTCCGGTCCGAGTGCCAATGGCAGTGCCGGGTACTGAGGTGACCCCGGCCTACAGGTGACTCTCCTAGGTTTACTCCCTTCCTAGAAATCCTTCACGTGTCTCACCTGCCACAGTTTGTCCGGGTCAGCCAGGAACCCAGGACCATCAGCCATAGATAGCACTGCAAAAATAGAAACAAGACTGTTAATAAAAGCTCCGCGTCCAAAACAGAGACTTCAACCAAGTTGTTTCATCCTTTATTTTTAGATGCACTGAACAATAGTAGATGCAAAAGTTTACACTCCCTTTAAATAATTAATACTTAAAGGGGTTGTCTACTTTGTTTCATAAACGACGCCACTCATGTCGGCAGCGATGAAAGCATCAGAAAAAAAACAAAGATTAAGGAAGGACGGAGGACGGACGGCTTATTGGGTCCTGATTTACTCTCACGTCCCATTATGGCAGCTGACCGGCCTCAGTCTGTCCTGTGATAAAGCACGTAGGTGCAGAAGTCATCAATGGCCGCAGTATCTAAAGGGGATAGATGGTCTCATAGCTGTGATCACGGCCGCTGCAGCGACATTTCACCAAAATAAAAACTCCACCAGGCGGTGAGAAAATAATAAACACACAGCCTAAAATCACACCGACATCTGCCGTATGGACAGAAAATCAGAAAACGTCCCGGACCGTTATCGAAAGATAAATAGCGGCTGCTCTATACACCCCTAATCTCCGCACACACCAGGCGCCATGGTAGACATTGTCGGCACCAGCACCTCCATCGGCCAAATGTCACCGGCTATGGGGCAAACTACAGTGACAACAGGAGCAATGGGAGAGGACAGCAAGACGACCCCGAAAAGGGAATGATGGCCACCGAAAATTCCTCCCTCCTTATCTCTCCTTCCAGACTCTGTGCAGAGAAAAACCAATGTGAAGACTAAACTGCACCAATATAAAAAAAGAGAAAAAAATGTGTGCGCCCTCTGCTGGACATCTGCTGCTATTGCTCAAAGTTTCACAGATAAATCTTGAGCGCCCTCTGCTGGTAATCCTCTGCTATTGCTTAAAGAGTCTCAAATAAATCTTGCTCGCCATCTGCTGGTCATCTGCTGCTATTGCTCAAAGACTTCCGCAAAAATCTTGAGCGCCATCTCCTGGTTATCGTCTGCTATTGCTCAAAGATTCACGAATAAATCTTGAGCGCCATCTGCTGGTCATCTGCTGCTATTGCACAAAGATTCACGAATAAATCTTGAGCGCCATCTGCTGGTTATCTCCTGCTATTGCTCAAATGTTCATGAATAAATCTTGCGCGCCATCTGCAGGTCATCTGATGCTACTGCGCTAAGGTTCACGAATAAATCTTGAGCGCCATCTCCTGGTTATCAGCTGCTATTGCTCAAAGGTTCACAAATAAATCTTGAGCGCCCTCTGCTGGTAATCTTCTGCTATTGCTCAAATGTTCATGAATAAATCTTGAGCGCCATCTGCTGGTTATCACCTTCTATTGCTCAAAGGTTCACAAATAAATCTTGAGCGCCCTCTGCTGGTAATCTGCTATTGCTCAAAGATTCACGAAGAAATCTTGAGCGCCATCGGCTGCTATTGCTCAAAGATTCACGAATAAATCTTGAGCGCCATCTGCTGGTTATCTCCTGCTATTGCTCAAATGTTCATGAATAAATCCTGCGCGCCATCTGCAGGTCATCTGCTGCTACTGCGCTAAAGTTCACGAATAAATCTTGAGCGCCATCTCCTGGTTATCAGCTGCTATTGCTCAAAGGTTCACAAATAAATCTTGAGCGCCCTCTGCTGGTTATCTCCTGCTATTGCTCAAAGGTTCACGAATAAATCTTGAGCGCCATCTGCTGGTCATTATGTAAAAATGCAGGAGCTGGTGTTTTTAGCTATTTTTAAGCTAATCCTTCTCAACACTGATCAGAAAATTAACTAAAAAAGCGATCACATCAGAGAAACTACAAGTCAATTCCTCAGTCTCTAGTGAGAGTATTTACACAGCCAGGACCTGGTCACGCAACAGTTAATATCCGGCCTGTCAGAGAGTTCCCAGCATGCACTGCGCTACTGGCAAAATGGCGGCGCCCAGTGACCGGCAGCCTTCCAATCCGTTCAGCGGCTTCCCGTTTGCTATCCCCGGGGTAAAGCAGAATGGCGGCGGCGGCGAGGAGGGGGAGGGCAAGTCCAAGAAGCCGTGCAGGGCGTGTATGGACTTCAAGAGCTGGATGAGGGTACAGAGACAGAGCGCGGCCGCACAGGTGAGAGGTGACCCGCGGGCGGATCCGTCCTGGGAAGTGACGGGTGACTGCACACCCGCCCGTGATAAACTGGTGTCCACCATAGCAACCAAGCAGAATGGAAGAAGGGATGACTGCACCCAGAGCCGGGTCCTGACGGGGAGGGGACGACTGCGCCCCGGAGCCGGGTCCTGACGGGGAGGGGACGACTGCGCCCCGGAGCCGGGTCCTGACGGGGAGGGGACGACTGCGCCCCGGAGCCGGGTCCTGACGGGGAGGGGACGACTGCGCCCCGGAGCCGGGTCCTGACGGGGAGGGGACGACTGCGCCCCGGAGCCGGGTCCTGACGGGGAGGGGACGACTGCGCCCCGGAGCCGGGTCCTGACGGGGAGGGGACGACTGCGCCCCGGAGCCGGGTCCTGACGGGGAGGGGACGACTGCGCCCCGGAGCCGGGTCCTGACGGGGAGGGGACGACTGCGCCCCGGAGCCGGGTCCTGACGGGGAGGGGACGACTGCACCCGGAGACAAAAGTATGCAGAACACAGGTGATCAACCTTGACAAATAATCTTTATTCAATAATACAAAAAGCCATGAAATGAAACCACACTTAAAATAATTTATAATATGCAGACTTTTTTCCTTGTCTTGTTCTGCATTGCTTTTCTTAAGCATATGGTTGATCCCTGACTGTGATACTTATGCGGTGCCCGCTACACTTCTCTTTTTCTTACATCGTCTTTGGGCCAGGACCTGGCAGTGAAGGAAGGGACAAAACAACTGCATCTCGGAGTCAAGTTGTCATGGGTGCCAGTTTTTGACAGAGTGACGACTTTGTATTGGACCCCAATCCCCACGATAGACTATGTCACAGCCACTGGGTCCATTTGGAAGTCTGTGTTGTCCTGTGGGTTCGGGTCACCACTAACTTGCGTTCTTTTCTTCTTTCAGGAGGATGACATAGAGGATAAACAGCGCCCCGCTGAGTGTCCGCTAGATCGCGAAGAGCTCGGCCGCAGTACCTGGTCCTTCCTACATACGTTGGCGGCGTATTATCCAGACCACCCCTCCAACAAACAGCAGGTGGAAATGAAAAGCTTCATTAACCTCTTCTCAAAGTTCTACCCCTGCGATGAGTGCGCGGAGGACCTGAGAGAGAGGTGCGTGCTGCTCGCCACACAATCGTCTCATAGCGGGAGGTCCCTGTTGAGTGGGTCGTCTGCTTAATAGTGAGAGAGGTTGTATAAGCTAAGGAAAATAGGGATGCTTCTTCTTGAAGAAAAAAAAAAAAAACAGCACCACCCTTATCTACAGGTTGTGTCTGGTATTGCATCTCAACCTCATTCACTTCAATGGAGCGGAGCTGCAATACTAGACATGAAAGTTGGAGCTTTGTGGTGCTGTTTGTAGCAGACAGCTGCTGTGTTTTCCTCTTTGGTGCCTTTCAGGTGGTTGGTTCTTTTATTCCCCTCTTTTTCATTCCCTCCTCTTCTGTGATTTCAGGCTCTCCAGTTCACAACCGGACACCAGTACGAGATACAACCTGTCCCAATGGATGTGCCGCCTACACAACGATGTGAACAAGAAGTTGGGGAAGGCCGAATTCGACTGCTCTAAAGTAGACGAGAGATGGCGAGACGGCTGGCAGGACGGGTCCTGTGACTGACATACGGCTCCTCTCTGGTTACTCTTGGCTAGTGGTTTTTCTTACTATTGGGAGGTCTGGTAAGGGGGAAGCGCCCTGTGGGTCATACGTGATTCAAGATATGAATAAATGTCTGATGGTTGCGGGCCACTGGCGTGAGCTGGACGGTTACCTCCTGTCCCAGGGATCCGACCCGCAAGGACCCGTATCCTCAAGATGAATGTAGGACCCACACACACACACACACACACTGTGCAACCCTCTGTCATAAGTGGCCAAAAATGTCTAAGATTGGAACACCCCTTTAATAAGCAGCCGGCAGTCTGAGACCGATAGTTTTCTCTGTTGCCGACAGTGGAGATTGCGCAGATTCTCAGGACGGTGGTCTAGTGGCCGCCTCAGTCCAAGGAACCTGGACAAGAGCCCTGCAATCCTCCTCCCATCTGCTGGGATCCTGGGCGACTCCTCTGATCAGTAGGCCAGGTATGAGCGTTGTATGAAGATGAGCATGGCCTAATAATAGGATCACCGGGCTCATCTTGTCATGGTACCAGAAGACTAAGGAGATAAAGTCTAAACTTTTTTATTAAGTCATATTTAAAAATAAATCCATGGCTGCTTGTGATCAAATGTCGGTGAACAAATAAAGTTACCGCATGGGGATATTCCCAAGACCTCTGTATGCGTTTCGAGCACTAGTGCTCTTAAGGCCCTTTTACATTTAGCGATGATGCACCAGCGATCCAACCCGGTCAGGATCGTTGGTGCATCGCTAAATGATCGCTAGAGAGAGAGAGACAGAGAGAGAGAGACAGAGAGAGAGAGACAGAGAGAGAGAGACAGAGAGAGAGAGACAGACAGAGAGAGACACTTTAAATTAATGTATTCTATAAACATAGGAATAAGATTAGTATCCCCCTAACAAATCGTCTATATATCTAGCACACCATTCTATGTGATCAAAAAAAGGATTGTCAGAATTAAAAATACCGAGTTCTTCCCACTGCGCCATGACCAAATTGGCCACGGATGGTGAGAATTTCACTCCCATTGCGACTCCGTTGTTTTGTAAAAAAAAAAAACCTTTTATCAAAGAGAAAATAATTCTGCAATAACAAATACTGTAAAACCACCACAATATAATTTTGTAAATCAATACAATAGGGACTATATTTATGGAGATGAAACTGTACGGCAGAAATTGTAACATTATGAGGGATGCTTGTATATAAAGAAGTGACATCACATGTAGCCCATGTAAACCTTGCATCCCAAAAAATGTTATGGAACGTGTTTAACACATCTTTAGTATCTTTGACATAGCCAGGTATACGGTATACCAAGGGTTGGAGAACAGAGTCAAGCCATTGACCCAGGCGCTCATTAAGGGACCCGATGCCTGCTATTATGGGGCGCATTGGTGGAGGAAAAACATGTTTATGGGTTTTTGGTAATGCACGCATAATGGGAATTATGGGGTTGTCGATTTGTAAGTCTTCCGATTGTTTTTTCGTGAAAAAGCCCATTCTCTCTCCTTGATCTTTGTTAAGAAAAAATTAGTAGGATCCCCTTGTAAGGGAGTATATATTGAATTTTCTGAGATCATTTTATCAATAGCTAGAGAATAATCCTTTTCATTCATAACAACGACTGAGCCACCTTTGTCCGACATTTTAATAATAATTTGGTGATTAGACTGATTAAAGCTTTTCTTTCAGCGTTTGACAAATTAGATTTGAAGGGATTACTATTAGATTCATTTATCAATTGTTTAATTTCTCTCTCCACACAATCTTGAAGAATTTCCATTTCATTTGTCCTGGCTTGGACAGGATAAGAAAGTGAATTTTTTGTTCTGAAAGGAAAGTATGAGGTTCGTCCATCAGAAGAGACATTTAGAATTATTTAAATCAAACAAACTCATCCGGCATGATTGCTCTAAAGAATTCCTGCCAAGAAAAACATTATCTTGGGGAGTTTTATATGTGTCATGCGATCATTATCCATGAAAAAAATGTTTCTTAACAGTAAGATCTCTGATAAATTTATTTATGTCCTTAAGAGTGGAAAAGACATCCAAACTAGGATTCAGGGGTGCAAAGTTTCGTCCCTTTGATAACAATTTCAATTCTGCAGGAGACAAAATGAGGCTAGATGTATAACATCTAATGATGTATCTTGTTGGAACTCCTCAAAGGAGATTTCAGGAGCCCCGGCATGTCTTGTGTGTTTCCGTCCTGCCCTCCTTGTGCGTTTTTTGACAGAGATCTCCGTGGTTTTTTTATAATAATTGGTTTGAGATTTATTTTTCTTGGTGCGGGTGGAATCTAAAAAAAATCGTATGATCTGTGGAAATGTCTGATGACTCCAAGTCCGAGTAAGAGAAAGTAACTTGATTTTTGTTGGCAGTCGTCACACCAGTGCGGGAATGGTTTTTCAAAATTGATGTAGGTGTATGAGTTACTCTTTCCCACCTGCCCCACTCATAAACCTGATCATTCGAGTAGTCAAAAATGTCTCTCTTAAATTTCCTCTTTTTAACATCAACAATGGAATCTTCCAAAGCTTGCATCTTTACTTTTAAACCTTTGTGGAAGTTCTCATACGGTTGAGCTGCCATAGATGATTTTAATAAGGACAAATTTTTGTCCAAATCAGCTTGGACATGTGTCAATTCCTGGTTTTCGTATTTGACAATTAGTTCCATCAGTTTTATAGAACAGTCAGACAAAATAGTGTTCCAAGCCTGTATAAAATCTTCATTGACACCCGTAGTTGGTATCTTTTTAATCCTTAAGGCCCTTTTACATTTAGCGATGCACCAGCGATCCAACCAGCGATCCGACCCGGTCAGGATCGCTGGTGCATCGCTAAATGATCGCTAGTGAGCTTTCATACAGAAAGATCTCACAGCGAAGCAGCAGCGACGCAGCGCACGATACTTACCATTCACACACAGCGATCCTGACGTCCTCCCGCCCGCCTCCACGCGTCGCTGGACGTCACAGCAGGAAGTCTCAGCAGGAAGCGCCCGACGAGAAATGGAGCTGGACATTCTCGCGCGATCAGCGATGGACAGCGGGGGAGCCGGTCGTTGGTAAGTATCACACATAGCGATATCGCTAGCAATATCGCTATAACGTCACAAAACCAGTGACGTTTTAGCGATATTGCTAGCGATATTGCTTAGTGTAAAACCCCCTTTAAGCCCCATGGTATCATCTTTTGGATCTAGTTCTCTAGTCTGGTCTTATCCCACCAAACACGGCTTTCTCTATTTCATGTATAAGATTAAGTTGATCAGGTGGAGTATCCAGAGTGTTTGCAGCGGATTGGAACACTTGCGCAGCGCGTTCACCCCTGCTTGGGTCAATTAAGGCATCTATGATTGAAAAAATTTTTTTTTTGTGCACAAAGATATGTACAAAGAGAAAATCCCCAATGATCACAGCCAATCAGCTAGCCGGTAGGACAAAAAACTCTTTAGAATTTTCAAATTCATGCATCTAGATTTAAAACCTTTAGAGTTTCAAGTCCATACAAAAAAGGGAGGACGAAAAGGGCAGGAATACATGTAGAGGAAAAAAACAGATTTCAGCTCACCTTTATGAGTTTGTGAGAACTGGTAGAAAGCTCCGAGCACGGACACGTCTCTGCCAAGGAATTAAAATAGTTTCCAGAAGGGCTTTAACATTAGGTAACAGTTTGTCACCTAGTTTTACCGCTCAGAAGAATCGTATAATAATGAAAACCGCTATTGGTTCTCCACATTGGGATATCACAAATGGGGCCAATCACCATGTAAAAATCTTTCTCTGATTCTACTAACAACAAGGTGTACAGAATCACAGAGTTTTTAAACTGCAATTCAAACTGTGTCATTTACATTGCCGAATGCACCAAATGCGGTTTAACATCTGTAGGATCCACTATTCGTAAATTAAAAGCGAGAATACGAGAACATTTATACGACATTGGGCAAACGACTATTAGAAATGTTTCTAATCTATCTAAGCATTTCATTTCTGTCCACAACAGAGATTTATCTAGTATGAAGATTTATGCAGTAGAAAGAATCAAAAGGAATATGCGAGGTGGAGACAGAGAGAAATTCCTAAGGAATCGAGAACCATACTGGATTTACATACTTGATACACGTGTTCCCTTAGGGCTAAATTTGAGGAAAGAATTTATGCTGCACTATTGATTATTTTATTGTATTCATATGTGTTTTTTTTCTTTTTTCATTTCATATATTTTGTGCACTTTTGTTCAATTAATTCTTATCACCTGTGCCTTGATTTTATATGTTGTCCAGCTGATATTCCACAGCCACTCTTGAGTCTAAGAGCACTAGTGCTCGAAACGCGTGCAGAGTTCTTGGGAATATCCCCATACGGTAACTTTATTTGTTTACCGACATTTGATCACAAGCAGCCATGGATTTATTTTTAAATATGACTTAATAAAAAAGTTTGGATTTTATCTCGTGGAGCTGGACTTTTTTCTTCTTTGGACTGTAACAATGCGTCTTGGCAGAGACGTGTTCGTGCTCGGAGCTTTCTACCAGTTCTCACGAACTCATAAAGGTGAGCTGAAATCTGTTTTTTTTTCTCTACCAGAAGACTAAGGCTAAACCGCGACCCTGGTCACACTCCCACAATCGTCTGATTTCTTGTTTGGCTTTAATAAAACAGCAAAGGTGCAGACAGGACTTTCATTTGGGGTTTAACCCACGTAAAGGGCTGACTGTCCGCCCCACCTCCTCTGCCAGGAAGGTTAGCGAATCCTTCATCCAATCAGTATTTAGTCTGGGGGGATGACGTATATTTACAATATCCTGATTAAGGCTGTGTGCCCACGTAGCTATTTTTAAGCGTTTTTGCTACGATTTTCAGCGCGAAAACGTTTAAAAATCGTGTACAGAACGCCCCCCATGCATTCCTATGGTATTCCGCACATGCTGTGCTAATGCTGCGCTTTTTTCTGCGGCAGAATCGCATCGCGGAAAAAATCGCAGCATGCTCATTCTTTTGTGCGGAATCGCAAAAAATTGCCGCGATTCCGCACCCATAGGAATGCATGAGAATCGCTTATTTCCCGCATGTGGCTATGCCCACCATGCGGGAAGTTAAGCGTCTCATGTGCGGTTGGTACCCACGGTGTGGAGGAGAGGAGACTGTCCTCCAGGCCCTGGGTACCATACCCCTGTAAAAAAAGAATAAAAAAATAAAAAATCGGGGTATATTTACCTTCCGACATCCCGCGCTGCATTCCCGGCCTAAGCGTTCCCAGTAATGCCTTGCGGCAATGTCCTGTGATGACGTGGTCTCGCGAGATCGCTATAGCAACGCGAGACTACGTCATCACAGGTCTCGTAAGGCATCGCTGGGAACTCTGTGGCCCGGGATGGCAGCGCGGGACGTCGGAAGGTAAATATACACCGATTTTTTTTTTTAATTTTTTTTTTAGCATTTTTAACATTCTATCTTTTACTATTGATGTCGCATAGGCGGCCTCAATAGTAAAAACCTGGTCACACTTGTCAAACACTATGTTTGACGAGTGTGACCAACCTGTCAATCACTTTCCAAGCGATGCTTCAAATCGCTTGGAAAGTGCTTGAATATCGCACGCGAAAATCGCGGTGAAATCGCGCGGAAAAAAACGTGCGATTTCTAGGAAGGAGTCCGGTTTTTAGTGAGCATTTTAAAACGCTACGTGGACACATAGCCTTAAGGGGTTGTCCAGGACTTAAACATTGACAATCTAAATCTTTGGACAGGTGCTCAATATCTAAGTGGTAGGAGTCTGACCATTGACCCCACACAACCGATCGGCGGTCATAAGCTTCTGCAGTGGCCGGATGTGCACTGTGGAGGCCGTTTTTAGGCTCTGGTCCTGTTCACTTCAATCTGCCCTATGTCCATAAGGAGCTGCTGACAGCTGAAACAACACCATTTGAATATGGATGACCTCACCTATGGCTTAGATAATTAATATTGTAGTCTTGGACAACCCCTTTAAGACTTATCCCCCAGACACATAGACAGGGGATGTAGAAATCTTTTCCGTTTAGATGGGATCTGTGGGGGTCTCGGGACCCAAACTGCTACTAATCTGCAGGCCATGCTCTATCGTAAACCCCATAAAGTGCAGGTTCCCTTGAGGTCTTGTGGTTTCTGCCCAGTGGTCCGGATGCTTTACTTTCCGGTGGTCCTGGGTGTAAGTGGTCGTTTTTCCTTTCTGTTCGGCTTCTCTGTCAGTACTGCTGACATAGTGTGTATATATTTCTCTGTTTGGCGGGCTGCCTCCACTCGGACTCCCGCCATCAGTCTCGATCCTTCTTTGTACGAGTGCCGTCCTCTGGAATCACTTATTTTTCTACATTTTAGTGGTGACGTTCCTTCCATGTTTGGACTCTTTTACCCTGGAAATAGTGTGATTTTCTAAATAAAACCCGAGAGATACGTAATGTTCTGCTAGTTGCAATTTCACATTTTTGGATCTCAGGAAGGGGAAGTCAGACTGTAGGGAGAGGGACCATGTCTATTGTCTGAGCTTACACCCCTTAGTGGAAAGGAGACCGTCGGCTAATGTGGGCCGGATCCAAACCTCCCCAAAAATCAAAGGGAAACACTAGAATCACAGATGGGTTGGATGTGCGAGTTTCATCATGGTAGACTCATAATGTGATCATTGGCGCGTATGGTCCCTGTGCATGTATAGCCCTTGTGTGTGTGTACCGCCCCCGCGTGCCTGTGTGTGTACCGCCCCCGCGTACTCTTCTGACATTGCCCTCGCATGCTGCTGATGAGACAACGGGGACATCTCCTGCCACACCGTGGTCCAGTGGAGTAAAGTAAGCTCTGACACCAGTTTGAGAATTTCCTCTTGGTACCGATCAGCAGCGGTCAGGGGACCGTTGACGATCACGGAGGTTTGTACATAACATTCACCTTGGTATGTCCAGGCTCTTCCACACTGTCTTTGGCCGCCCACAACACGATCACAGGGAACCGATGGGTTGCCATGACAGGTGGATGCTTGCTGACTGCCCTGTGACGGCCATGTCTGTCTCTTGTAGCTCATCCATAAACTGTCTCCATACGAGAGCCACGATTGAATCGCCCGGACACCGGTGCATATTTCTCGCTAGTTACACTTGTGGTCCGTGTGTAATCCGATCGATTTCCTCCGCATGTATAATACTGGCGAGAAAAAATCGGCTGATGGGAGCTTCCCCATAGATTAACATTGGTCCGAGTGGTGTGTGATTTTTTTTTTTTTTTTTTTTTTCTCGCTTAGAACTCGTCCGTATTTCTCGCTAGTGTGACTCCGGCCTTAGGGTTATGACCCCCGGTACTCCTCGCTCCTGTGTCCCGGCGTGCTGCTGGACGGGGATCGCGGCGGACTCCTCCTGCACTCTTGGCCTCACGGTCGGTGGCGATATCTTGGGTCTCCTGCATGCGCACTAGGACTCGGCCGCGCGCACTGCCTGCACCTTTACCCACTGTGGCACCCCGACCCGGAAGCTCCTCCTGGCTAATGCAGTCTCGTTGATGGGTATATCATGCCGCCTTCCCTTAGTACCAGTATTTAGGCCCTTGATATCTGGTTTTCCAGTCTCTCTGTCCCTCTTGAGGCCACTCGTCTTTCAGTGGCTTGGTCCCTGTTTGTGCCTTGCCTGTTTCCCGGTGGTCCTTTGCTGTTCCTCCTTGTCTCTTGCCATCCGGCCCTGGTGGTCTCCTGTCTCTGTTGTTCCCTCTGACCTTGTCCTCCGGTTCTTGCATCTCTGCTGTCCCTGTTGGTCGGTGTTCAGTGGAATCCTTTCTCCCCGTCTCCTCAGTGCCTCCCCTGTCCTCTATTATTTTGTTCCGTTTTTGGCTTTCATCTCCCTACGAGCCGCCCTCTTAGTACCGGCTGTCGGGGTACTGGAGCCCCTGGGCCTGCCCCCAACGATCCCTGTATAGGGGTGGGATTCATCTGATTAGCTCACCCAGTGGGTGTACGGTACCGCGACCCAGAGGGTCCGCTCTAGGAAGCTCGCCTCACCAGGCGTTACCATGAAAGAATTGAAAACTACGACTCGTCCCGCAAAAAACAAGCCCTGTCTGGGTACGGGTTATTGCTCCCGGAAAGTGAGGAGAAAAAATAGGAACCGTGTCTCCAGGGGTCTGGGGAAGTGCAGGACGCTTGTTGTTTGGGTGGGCAGGAGTGGCCGGACCCTTATAATTTTTTATTTATTTATTTTTTTTATATCCTACAGCCCCTTTATGAAGCGCTCTGCCCAATCCCAAATATATATTTGATATTTCACTGTAATTTCTACTTCTGGGTTACAACTACGCAACTTTCTCCAAAATATTCTGCTACAGTTTGGGGTCCGAAAAATGCCCCCTGGAGCGTTGTCTCGGAGCTTTGTTTCTGTATGAAGTCTGTAGACATTGTTCGGACGTGGCGCATCGTATCAGTGGCCCCTCCACGTGTCCGCCATCACGCTGACAATGCGGCACCCATAGAATCAGCGCAGCGCGAGGAGGAGCGGAGATCCAGGACATGGAAGCCAGTGTGACTCCCAGTGTGTGATCCTGGCCGCTGTCTGCACACACCGCGAGCACGGGGGCATCTCACAGCAGGGCAGCAGTGCTGGAGGATGCACACGAAAATATATCTGGGGATCTTCTCGTTTCCTTCCCCCGTCCCACTGCTCTGCTTACAATCATTCTATAGACTGAAAAGGATGAGAACCTAGAACAACAGACTATATCTCCCTGCACATCGACCAGCTATAGGTTTATTGCCTGTGAGCATTAAGAACAAGCAGAATAGTGAGTGCAGCTCTGGAGTATAATACAGGAGGTAACTCAGGATCAGTAATGTATGTACACAGTGACTGCACCAGCAGAATAGTGAGTGCAGCTCTGGAGTATAATACAGGATGTAACTCAGGATCTGTAATGTAATGTATGTACACAGTGACTGCACCAGCAGAATAGTGAGTGCAGCTCTGTTGTATAATACAGGATGTAACTCAGGATCAGAAATGTAATGTATGTACACAGTGACTGCACCAGCAGAATAGTGAGTGCAGCCCTGGGGTATAATACAGGATGTAACTCAGGATCAGTAATGTAATGTATGTAGACAGTGACTGCACCAGCAGAATACTGAGTGCAGCTCTGGGGTATAATACAGGATATAACTCAGGATCAGTAATGTAATGTATTCACACAGTGTACCAGCAGAATAGTGAGTGCAGCTCTGGAGTATAATACAGGATGTAACTCAGGATCAGTAATGTAATGTATGTACACAGTGACTGCACCAGCAGAATAGTGAGTGCAGCTCTGGGGTATAATACAGGAGGTAACTCAGGATCAGTAATGTAATGTATGTACACAGTGACTACACCAGCAGAATAGTGAGTGCAGCTCTGGAGTATAATACAGTATGTAACTCAGGATCAGTAATGTAATGTATGTACACAGTGACTGCACCAGCAGAATAGTGAGTGCAGCTCTGGGGTATAATACAGGATGTAACTCAGGATCTGTAATGTAATGTATGTACACAGTGACTACACCAGCAGAATAGTGAGTGCAGCTCTGGAGTATAATACAGTATGTAACTCAGGATCAGTAATGTATGTACACAGTGACTGCCCCAGCAGAATAGTGAGTGCAGCTCTGGAGTATAATACAGGATGTAACTCAGGATCAGTAATGTAATGTATGTACACAGTGACTGCACCAGCAGAATAGTGAGTGCAGCTCTGGAGTATAATACAGGATGTAACTCAGGATCAGTAATGTAATGTATGTACACAGTGACTGCACCAGCAGAATAGTGAGTGCAGCTCTGGGGTATAATACAGGATGTAACTCAGGATCAGTAATGTAATGTATGTACACAGTGACTGCACCAGCAGAATAGTGAGTGCAGCTCTGGGGTATAATACAGGATGTAACTCAGGATCAGTAATGTATGTACACTGTGACTGCACCAGCAGAATAGTGAGTGCAGCTCTGGGGTATAATACAGGATGTAACTCAGGATCAGTAATGTAATGTATGTACACAGTGACTGCACCAGCAGAATAGTGAGTGCTGCTCTGGAGTATAATACAGGATGTAACTCAGGATCAGTAATGTATATGTATGAACACAGTGACTGCACCAGTAGAATAGTGAGTGCAGCTCTGGAGTATAATACAGGATGTAACTCAGGATCAGTAATGTATGTACACAGTGACTGCACCAGCAGAATAGTGAGTGCAGCTCTGGAGTATAATACAGGATGTAACTCAGGATCAGTAATGTAATGTATGTACACAGTGACTGCACCAGCAGAATAGTGAGTGCAGCTCTGGAGTATAATACAGGATGTAACTCAGGATCAGTAATGTAATGTATGTACACAGTGACTGCACCAGTAGAATAGTGAGTGCAGCTCTGGAGTATAATACAGGATGTAACTCAGGATCAGTAATGTATGTACACAGTGACTGCACCAGCAGAATAGTGAGTGCAGCTCTGGAGTATAATACAGGATGTAACTCAGGATCAGTAATGTAATGTATGTACACAGTGACTGCACCAGCAGAATAGTGAGTGCAGCTCTGGGGTATAATACAGGATGTAACTAAGGATTAGTAATATAGTGCACTAGCCGAAGAACCCGGCGCTGCCCGGGCATAGTGACTAACTACGGTTAGTTATAACAATTTATAAATATTATATCTATATATAAAGCTGAGTGTAGAGCCCCGCCCACTCCACATGGCCACATTCAATGTAATATCCCACATTGTCCCGTCAGCCTGGGGTCAGAACCAGACCACTGAGTGGATCTGACCTAACTTGCATACCAATGATCCACGGGAGGGGGGGATTCATTTGTCATGTGCTCTGTGCTCCTGTCTGGGGGCAGGCAATGGCTGGGAGCTTATAATCCTGGGGATGATAGATTTCTCCCACCATGGCAGTGTCTGCTGAGGTGTTGGCAAGTGGGAAAACTTGCTCATAGCAACCAATCACAGCTCAGCTCTGGTGAAATGAGAGATGCTTATTGATTGGTTGCAAGGAAAACTGTTGCTCATAGCAACCAATCACAACTCAGCTTCTTTTGAACAGCTCTGGTGAAATTAAAGATGCTCCGTGATTGGTTGGTGATACACACACATACATACATTCAGCTTTATATATAGAGATGTACAAGGTGACTGCACCAGCAGAATAGTGAGTGCAGCTCTGGAGTATAATACAGGATGTAACTCAGGATCAGTAATGTAATGTATGTACACAGTGACTGCACCAGCAGAATAGTGAGTGCAGCTCTGGGGTATAATACAGGATGTAACTCAGGATCAGTAATGTAATGTATGTACACAGTGACTGCACCAGCAGAATAGTGAGTGCAGCTCTGGAGTATAATACAGGATGTAACTCAGGATACAGGATGTAACTCAGGATCAGTAATGTAATGTATGAACACAGTGACTGCACCAGCAGAATAGTGAGTGCAGCTCTGGGGTATAATACAGGATGTAACTCAGGATCAGTAATGTAATGTATGTACACAGTGACTGCACCAGCAGAATAGTGAGTGCAGCTCTGGAGTATAATACAGGATGTAACTCAGGATCAGTAATGTATGTACACAGTGACTGCCCCAGCAGAATAGTGAGTGCAGCTCTGGAGTATAATACAGGATGTAACTCAGGATCAGTAATGTAATGTATGTACACAGTGGCTGTACCAGTAGAATAGTGAGTGCAGCTCTGGGGTATAATACAGGAGGTAACTCAGGATCAGTAATGTATGTACACAGTGGCTGTACCAGTAGAATAGTGAGTGCAGCTCTGGGGTATAATACAGGATGTAACTCAGGATCAGTAATGTATGTACACAGTGACTGCCCCAGCAGAATAGTGAGTGCAGCTCTGGAGTATAATACAGGATGTAACTCAGGATCAGTAATGTATGTACACAGTGACTGCCCCAGCAGAATAGTGAGTGCAGCTCTGGAGTATAATACAGGATGTAACTCAGGATCAGTAATGTAATGTATGTACACAGTGGCTGTACCAGTAGAATAGTGAGTGCAGCTCTGGGGTATAATACAGGAGGTAACTCAGGATCAGTAATGTATGTACACAGTGACTGTACCAGTAGAATAGTGAGTGCAGCTCTGGGGTATAATACAGGATGTAACTCAGGATCAGTAATGTATGTACACAGTGACTGCACCAGCAGAATAGTGAGTGCAGCTCTGGAGTATAATACAGGATGTAACTCAGGATCAGTAATGTAATGTATGTACACAGTGACTGCACCAGCAGAATAGTGAGTGCAGCTTTAGAGTATAATGTAGGATTAGTAATGTATTTATGTAATATCTGTGAAATATATTTTGCAATTCTTCTCTTTTATATGGATGTGTATAGTGACGTTTTGATACCAGGCGATAGGTTTTTCTCTGTTCTACAGCAGCTGTGTGATTTGCCTTTACATCTTCCCAATCTCAGGATTCACAGACATTTTTTTTCTTCTGGCGGCTGTGGCAGCCATTAAAAGAACAATTATGAATTATTAACTCTCCCTGATACATAAACCTATCCTAGTGAACACTTCTTATCTACAAGCTGATTACAGCGGTCATACTGATTTTTGTCCACTAGGAGGCATCATACATAATTTATTTTTATTTAACCCCTTAATAGTATTCTCTCTCTCTCGGAGCTTAAAATGTGATTTTAATGCATAAGAGGATCCCAAAATGCTCGTCTTACACTGCCCATTGCTGTGTTCCCCCACTGGTAAGGACTGAAATCTCTGCGATTCACCTCCCATTTTACAGCTCCGCTTCGTGCAGTTTTATCTCAAGGGACTTTGATTACCGCAGTATCAGGCAGCGATGTGTGTCATAGGTGCAGTTATAAAAGATCATGGGGTTAATAATTATTTTTTTTTAATTACGGGTAATTTCCAGCATGTTTCTTACTTTCACATTTATTTTGTCTTCAGGTGACAGTTCTATTTTTGCACCAAATCTTATAGTCGTATGAAAGAAGCTTGAAAAACCGGTTGACCGCACCCTCATACTAGAGACTTATTACAGTTGTGGCCAAAAGTATTGACACCCCTGCAATTCTGTCAGATAATACTCAGTTTCTTCCTGAAAATGATTGCAAACACAAATTCTTTGGTATTATTATCTTCATTTAATTTGTCTTAAATGAAAAAACACAAAAGAGAATGAAGCAAAAAGCAAAACATTGATCATTTCACACAAAACTCCAAAAATGGGCCAGACAGAAGTATTGGCACCCTCAGCCTAATACTTGGTTGCACAACCTTAGCTAAAATAACTGCGACCAACCGCTTCCGGTAACCATCAGTGAGTTTCTTACAATGCTCTGCTGGAATTTTAGACCATTCTTCTTTGGCAAACTGCTCCAGGTCCCTGATATTAGAAGGGGCCTTCTCCAAACTGCCATTTTTAGATCTCTCCACAGGTGTTCTATGGGATTCAGGTCTGGACTCATTGCTGGCCACCTTAGAAGTCTCCAGTGCTTTCTCTCAAACCATTTTCTAGTGCTTTTTGAAGTGTGTTTTGGGTCATTGTCCTGCTGGAAGACCCATGACCTCTGAGGTAGACCCAGCTTTCTCACACTGGGCCCTACATTATGCTGCAAAATTTGTTGGTACTTTTAATACTTTTGGCCACAACTGTATGTTGACTGTTTCCTTATTTACCATACGCTATCGCTATGTTGTGTCATGTCGGTATATTTGTACTGGGCGTACTGTCCCTTTAAGTTATTGGATTGCAGTATGTTGAATTTGGGATCAGTGTGTGATTGGGGGAGTAACACAGGGGGCATCCTGCTAATATTACTTTGAATAGTGCACCTGACTGGGTCCTGGTATGTGATGGTTGATGTAGGAAGTACCGCTCTCTAGGGCCGAGAGACACGTCATGGAAGTGAATGCAATGGTTTGGGTAGTTGCACCTGATAGGAGGGGTAATGTGCATGTGGGGTCACTGTCAGCATCACCCCAGAGTGCAGAAAGTAAACAGGACTCTTTGTTCCATCTAGGGTCACTTGCAGAGGGAATGTGATGGCCTCACTCACCAACTCACCCAACTGAGTTATCCTCATATGCTATGCCTGGTGTAGGTGACTGATGCAAGAGAGAGAAGATGAGCTGCCTGAGATTGCGAGAGTCTGCACAGGATACAAGTAATCGATGCCTCTGCCAAATGGAAAAACTAAGGGAGTCTGTGACTGTGATGTTCCCGACAGTCAGGGTCTCTTGCAGAGGGAACGTGAGATGTGATTGGCAAGTGGTGGCTCAGTCACCTACTCGCCCAATTGAAAGTTGCCCTCACATCCCATCCCTGACGTGGGCGATGGATACGCCTGTAAGAGAGATAAGATAAGTTGCCCAAGATTGCGAGAGGGGTGAGAGTCTGCATGAGCTAGAAATCTATGCCTGCGAAGATAGGAAAACTAAGTGTACCACAAAAGTAAAGTGAACCTGCAAGAGTGTGTAATTGCCAAGGAGGTGGATTGTGATGCATCCTATGTGAGTAAGAAGCAAGAAAGTGCCTCAACCATGGGCCCAGAAGCAGTTACAGGCCAGATGGATAGAGGTGTGCTTCCAGTAGGAAGGCCAAAGTGGGGGATGACAACCTTGGGAGAGTGAGTTTGGCGAGAGAAGCAGAGTGAAAAAGAGTGCAGTGCGACACATTCACCTGGTGCCGCAGCTTTGTAGTAAGTATTTTATCTCACCACTGATCTGAGGTCACAGCTACACTGCTCAGTACAGCCTATAAAAAGAGAGTAGCTAGAAACCACCAAACAAAAGGAATAACATATTAAATACGTCATTGCATTGAAAAATGTTAAAAACAATTTGGTTAGGTAATTCATAGAGGAAAAAAGTAAATTTAGGAGGGACAAAAATGATCAGCAAAGGCACAATTATTCTCAGCTGAGGGGTATATTACACGTCACTATCAAGTATAAATTGTCACAATTCAAATGAACTGAAAGGTCCAGACACGAGTCCGAGAGATCGGATAATAAGATGAATTAGACCGTGCCGTGCTTACCAATGTGACAATTGCTGTCCATTAGCGTTTTGCGTTATGCTTTCTCACGCGGTGCTGCTCAGTACTGCTGCCCCTGAACATGTGCTACATAATGTCTGGAGAGCGGCAATCTCACAACGAATGGAGCACAAGATCGCCAGGATTTCTATGGGAAAAAATGTTTTCAGAGTAGTCACAAAATGAGAGTATGATGGCAGGAGGGGCTGAGATGGTCATTTCCTTTAGTTGTTCTTGGGTCCATACCCGGCCCACCCGACTGTCAGCCTCCAGTACTATGGTGTAGTGTTGGCATCTACCTTCTCTCTTCTCATTTTTCTGTAATGATTTGTAGGCCACATATAGGACGCGTTTCCTCATTTGTCTGCTGGTTACACTGGAAATTCATTGGGAAAAATGTGACTATAAACATTTACTCCGCCAATCATTCTCCCCATCACCCCGGATTTTCAGGGTATCAAGACTTTCTAGATTCTGGGACCGAGTCCATTTTGCGTCACCTGGTGAGGTGAATCCTCAAAGCCCAAATGGTCTAGATCAGGGGTCTCAAACTCCATTTACCCGGGGGCCGCTGGAGGTAGAATCTGGGTGAGGCCGGGCCGCATCAGGTTTTCCACAAGCTTCGACTGCTGCAGCATTCTCTTTGGCTGCTTTCTTAAAGAAATCTTGTGGCCTCAGTAGATCTCTTTTGAGATTAGCTGCCCGGTTGGCTCTTTCATCTCCCTGGTATTCTGCAGACTCCTCAGCATGGCTAGTTATGTAATGACGTTTCACATTGTATTCTTTGTGCACTGCAACTTTCTCTGTGCACATAAGACCCGTCGGGTGCCCCTGTGCTCCACAAAGAAATATTGCACTTCCCACTATTCCTGAAATTGTCTGTGCTCATCTCCAACCTTTCTCTTTACTGCAGGCTTTGAAAAAGACATGTTTGGGGCTGTGTAATAGATAATTCCACTTGGTGTCACTGTTTCAGTGTCAGCCGATGCGTCTTTTCCACTTTTTTTTTCTGTCCCGCTGAGCAGCAATTTCCGTGGCCGCCTCCGCTTTTGAGCCCGGGGTAATGGCGCAAGTTCGCAATAAGGTCGGCTGATGTCCCGCCTCCGAGAGCAATATACCGCGCCGCCCCACCGCTCATTCTGAACCCGGCGCACCTGAGTCTGGCGTGGTCCTTTCCCTGCTTGGCTGCTCCTGCTGTATGTGTTGTGAGTGTGACTCATACGCCTTGCCTGCAGACAGCTGGCTGCTGTGACTGTCTAGCCATCATCATACTCACCACCTCCTCCTGCTGCAGCTCCGATGGTCCAGCGCTGACATCTTCTTCCTGTATGAGCGCGCTGTCACACGTCACGTGGTACCGCTCATTAAGCTCATGAATATGGGCGCCACACCTATGAGAGTGGAATGGCATCCATATTCATGACCTTAATGAGCGGTACTACGTGTGACTGGGATTTCACATGCGAGACTCGGCTGTGTTTCTCGCATGTGTGATCCCGGCCGATGTGAGGGCCGCAAACTATTTTCCCGAGGGCTCATGAGGTGAGGGCCGCAAACTATTGTCCCGAGGGCTGCGAGTTTGAGACCCCTGGTCTAGATGAACGTTCTTGAGTAACAAGGACAGGTGGTGCTGGTACAGCAGGACGATAGAGTTGTGGTGCAATGGTGCTGAGTTAGTGAGCATAATGGGCAGTAGAGGGGCTGCCAAACTGTTGCAGCAGTGCTGGAACAGTGATGACCCATGCAGCAGAGATGGAATGGTGATGCCCTGAATAGGAGAACTGGAACAGTGATGACCCATGCAGCAGAGATGGAATGGTGATGCCCTGAATAGGAGAGCTGGAGCAGTGATGACCCATGCAGCAGAGATGGAATGGTGATACCCTGGATAGGAGAGCTGGAACAGTGATGACCCATGCAGCAGAGATGGAATGTTGATACCCTGGATAGGAGAGCTGGAACAGTGATGACCCATGCAGCAGAGATGGAATGGCAATGCCCGGGATAGGAGAGCTGGAGCAGTGATGACCCATGCAGCAGAGATGGAATGGCAATGCCCGGGATAGGAGAGCTGGAACAGTGATGACCCATGCAGCAGAGATGGAATGGCAATGCCCTGGATAGGAGAGCTGGAACAGTGATGACCCATGCAGCAGAGATGGAATGGTGATACCCTGGATAGGAGAACTGGAACAGTGATGACCCATGCAGCAGAGATGGAATGGTGATACCCTGGATAGAAGAGCTGGAGCAGTGATGACCCATGCAGCAGAGATGGGATGGCGATGCCCTTTATAGGAGAGCTGGTACAGTGATGACCCATGCAGCAGAGCTGAGATGGCAATGCCTGATGCAGCATAGCTGGGACAGCGATTCCCTGGATAAGAGAGATGGGACAAAGGATCACCTGTGCAGCTGAGCTGTGATGGCAATGACTCATACAGCAGATCTGGGATGGCGCTGCCCCGTGTAGTTGAGTTGGGACGATAATGCTTGGTACAGCAGAGCTGGGATGGTGATGCCCCATGCAGTAGAGTTGGGACGGTAATGCTTGGTACAGCAGAGCTGGGATGGTGATGCCCCATGCAGTAGAGTTGGGACGGTAATGCTTGGTACAGCAGAGCTGGGATGATGATGATGCCCCATGCAGTAGAGTTGGGACGGTAATGCTTGGTACAGCAGAGCTGGGACGGAGATGACCATTGAAGTAGGGATGGAACAGATATGACCGATGTAGCAGAGCTTAGAGGGTGTTGACTTCTGTAGTAGAGCTTGAACAGTGATAACCGGTGCAACACAGCTTGGTCAGCAGAGTTCTAGCAGCAGTGGCTTATGTAGCATAGCTGAGTTTGCAGAAGGTGGTACAGCATAGTGTCAGAAATGCCAACTATCAGGATACTCAGGTGGTGACCTGTCACCTGAGCAGGGCTCAAATAATCCAGCAGATAACATCATAAAAAAAATTGGCTTGCAACACCACCTGCTGCAGAGAGGGGACGCAGCACTTCCCTCAGGAGCCTGAAGGGTGAGTAACACCTAGACAGATCCTCTGACCCCTACAAGCAGCGTTGGACGATCTAGTAAGTTGGTCGGCACTCAGTTTAGCTCGGCACAGTCCCAAGAGTATGAAGACGATCTCTCATTACTGCCATAGTTCACCCCTATACAGTGTCATACAGTGTGCGTTACTTTCGGCCACACATCGCCGTTCGCCTGCTGTGTAAAAGGAGCTTAAGAAGTAATATTCTGTCTTGTTGACATCTTGAAAACAAGGAAGATACATTATTTTCACTATCACACAACTATCGTTATCTAAAAGAGGAAATAAAACCACTGATACGCACGATCCGCAAAAGAGGAACTCTGAATAGTCGTGGAGCAACGAGAAAAAGAATCTTAAAAAAATATAAATTTTACAGATCAACAGGACAAGAAAAAAATAAACTGGCAACTGTCTACCACCAAGCATCATTTAATTTATCTTTTTTTTATTATATTTGTCAGAGCTTTGATTTTTTTTGGTGCTGAGCTCCAAATCCTTATAAAATTCTAGCTTTCTGCAACCTCCACTAGAGGGCGCACAGGATCTCTTATCACTGAGTTCAATGTATAAACCATATATAAAGAGCTCCCTCTAGTGGAGGATGCAGAGAGAGAGAATTGTATTATTTATATCTACGGCAATTCATTGGATTTGGAGCTCGATATCTGGAAAAATTCATACATTTAATTCCCACACTAAGAGGATTAGGAAAAAAACATATTTTATGTCCCTGTGGGACTTTTTATTGTAGTTATTGCGCCTTGTGACATTTTCTATAAAAACAGCCGTAAAGATGTAACGTGGAAGTGTCCGCGTCATTTCGTAAAGCGCCATTAATATCCTGCAAGACGTCACATTTATTGATCTCCAGGGGAGACGCCGCTGTTCATAAAGTGCAGGATCTCCAGGAAGGCTTCAGGCCCGAGGAGGTGAGTCACTGCGGCCTGATGAAGATAAACCGGGCTTCTGGGTAATGCTGATACACATCATCTCGTGGCTTCCCGCCAATAGATCAGACCCGTCTAATGCCCCCTGTGACACAGAACAGATGCTGTCAGATTTTACTTCCAGTGCCTGTCTAAATAGCTGGAGACATCCTGCCCGGCCCTCCATTGTATCCTAACCTGAACCTGTCTGATGCCCGCACTTGTCCGTGTGAAGCGATGACCATCCCAACCTCACAGCTGATGAGCAGTTTTGTCCTGCTCATTAACCTTTATGGGATGGGTCCCTCGTTCAGGGCCCTAAGCCATTATCCAGGAGAGAGGATTTTTTTTAGCCGTCCTATCTTGCTCTGGAGGACTCAGCACGTTGATTTCAGACTACGAGTTGTCACCAGATACTGATGATGGAGGCGACAGGCGGTCGTCACCAGATACTGATGATGGAGGCGATGGACCGTCACCAGATACTGATGATGGAAGTGATGGACCGTCAGCAGATACTGATGATGGAGGCGACGGGTGGTCATCACCAGATACTGATGATGGAGGCGATGGACCATCAGCAGATACTGATGGAGGCGACGGGTGGTCGTCATCAGATACTGATGATGAAGGTGACGGGTGGTCATCACCAGATTCTGATGATGGAGGCGATGGACCGTCACCAGATACTGATGATGGAGGCGACGGGTGGTCGTCACCAGATACTGATGATGGAGGCGATGGACCGTCAGCAGATACTGATGATGAAGGTGACAGATGATCACCAGATTCTGATGATGGAGGCGACGGGCGGTCACGACATACTGATGATGGAGGCGACGGGCGGTCACGACATACTGATGATGGAGGCGACAGGCGGTCTTCACCAGACACTGATGATGAAAGTGACATGGTCAGTGATCTCCAGATACTGATGATGGAGGCGAAGGGCGGTCACGACATACTGATGATGGAGGCGACAGGCGGTCGTCACCAGACACTGATGATGGTGACATGATCAGTGATCACCAGATACTGATGATGGAGGCGAAGGGCGGTCACGACATACTGATGATGGAGGCGACAGGCGGTCGTCACCAGACACTGATGATGGTGACATGATCAGTAAGCACCAGATACTGATGATGGAGGCGAAGGGCGGTCACGACATACTGATGATGGAGGCGACAGACGGTCGTCACCAGATACTGATGATGGTGACATGATCAGTGATCACCAGATACTGATGATGGAGGCGAAGGGCGGTCACGACATACTGATGATGGAGGCGACAGGCGGTCGTCACCAGACACTGATGATGGTGACATGATCAGTAATCACCAGATACTGATGATGGAGGCGAAGGGCGGTCACGACATACTGATGATGGAGGCGACAGACGGTCGTCACCAGACACTGATGATGGTGACATGATCAGTGATCACCAGATACTGATGATGGAGGCGAAGGGCGGTCACGACATACTGATGATGGAGGCGACAGACAGTCGTCACCAGACACTGATGATGGAGGTGACATGATCAGTGATCACGAGATTCTGATGATGGAGGCGACGGGCAGTTGTCACCAGACACTGATGATGGAGGCGATGGGCGGTGACGACATACTGATGATGAAGGTGACAGATGATCACCAGATACTGAGGATGGAGGCGACAGGTGGTCACGACATACTGATGACATGGGCGGTCACCAGAGAGATAATGATGGGGCTTAGATTTCTCTTTTGTTCATTCACTTTGTGTTTTAATTGATAAAACATAAACTATTAACATTCTAGAAGAATTCTGACTTTGTAGCATTTTTTTCTACACCTGCCTAAACCTATTGCACATTACTGTACGTTATAACTTCCCCACTCCCGGTGAGATGACGGCTCCGGGTCCGATTCCGTGGTGACCTGGATTCAGATCTTTGTATGCTAATAATTTGGCAATAAGACGTGTAGCTATTAGATAACACTACACGTGACCCCAGATATATCGGAAGCTGGAGAGTAAAGTTAGGTTTCTTGCCCCAGTTTGTTAATTAGTTGATAGACCTTGAGACTTGTCTTACAATTAGTGCAGGCCAGAAATAATTGTATTCCGTAAGTGGCAATATGGAAACCTTGTGTATGAAATCCCCGGTGTTCATGACGTCTGCTGACCCCAGCTCTCGGGGTGTAAACAAGAGTTTCCAGTCTCTGACAGCAAGCGGAGTCCGTTACATGGAAAGAAAAACGGAAAGGACGTCAATCTTGGGAGTGACATAAAAAAATGTCTGACTTTGGGAAGGTGTCCTTGTGAGTGAATGGAAACAAGTGGAGAAGGGAAAAGGAGAGTCAGCTCACCGATGAGGCGGCCACAATCCTGCTGAGAAGCGCACGGAAAAGCCTGAGATCCGACTGAGGCAAACGAAGAGGAAAAATCCAGCGTAGAAGCAAGTAAATAGAATGTCTAATTTTATCAAATAAATCAGATCCATAAAAACATGGTAAGTGCGGTTCTGGTCACAGTGGATACAACCGACGCGTTTCAGCTCCGCTGAGCCTTATTCATGGCTGCGGCCTGTGTTAAACAGCCAGCATCTGCCCTACCAGCAGCAATCAGAGCTCCGATCACAGCTGTTTAACCATTAAATGCTGCTACCAATCTCTGACAGCGGCATTTAAATGGCACAATTCTGGTGAGGCCTCATGGGATGTCAATGGATTGCCAAAGTATCTGGGGTCATCCTGATCTTTCTGTGAAGCTCACAGGTTGGCGTTTAGGAGACCGTGATTTCTACGATATATTGCAATAGAGAAGCAGGTTTATGTAGCTTAGGAGGACTAAAAAAAAAAGTTAAACATTGAAAAAAAATGTAACAATATTTTAAAAGTATTAAAAAGTTTTAAAAAATATTTACAAATAAATTTTTTTTTAAAACAAAACCATAATTCAGATCAAAAATAACAAAATTAAAATAAGCAGACTTGGTATCATCACATCCATTAAAGTCGAATCTATGAAAATATTATTTAACACATGGGGTAAAGGAAAAAAAATCAAACAATTATATCATTGAAGGGTTAAACACTGGAGAAAGCGAAAATAAAACTATATCCTGATCTGATGTTGCGCCTAGGTCCCTGCTATTTTTGTTTTATGCTGGATTACCAGAAATGGCAGACTGTCAGGTTCTGGATTATCAGAATTCTTATATGATGCATCACAATTATTATGACCAGGGCAACCAATGGCAGGTGAGTCTATGGCAACCAAATGATTACCGACCTCACTAGACCCTGACCATTGGTGGATCTGGCGATTTTCCCATCGGAATGTCATGTGACGTGTGTGATACAATGTAACATCAATAGAATGAAATGTAAATATTTGTATCAGGCAGTGACTCCTGCACCTTAACCCTTTCATGCCAGTGAGTAGGTGGCATGTATAATGTATTCAGTACAGAAGAAAGGGATGATGATGATGGTCTGAAGGGGGGAGATAAGGAAAAGAGAGAGCAACTGTGTGGTGGATGTTAAGGAAGAAGATGATGATGATGAGAAGGGGAGGAGGAGGAATAAATATACTGTATGGAAGAGGGAGGAGGTGCCATAGCTCAGGCTGTAATACACGCACAGCACCATAGACACAGACTGCTAGAACATAGGCACTGAGTGCAAAGGAGAGGAAGGGTCTGTAAGAGGGAGAGAGAGGAGGGGAGGGTGAAGGAAGGACTGACAGGCAGACAGACAGAGGATCCTACCAAGGGCAGGGGCTATAGGACAAGGAGAGGAGCAGGTGCTGAGCAGTGACACTGCAGACATGGAAGGAGCTTCGTTTGGAGCTGGAAGAGCAGGAGGAGGATTTGACCCCATAGAATTCCTGAAACAGCCACAGACCATCCTGAGGATAGCATCGTGGGTAAGTGAGGACCACCCATTGTCAATGCATGCACCTAATGTAATGACCATCTGAGCTATACACTGATATATACTGAGCATCTGAGCTATACACTGAGCATCTTATCTATATACTGAGCATCTGAGCTATACACTGAGCATCTTATCTACACTGAGCATCTGAGCTATACACTGAGCATCTAATCTATATACTGAGCATCTGACTGAGCATCTGAGCTATACACTGAGCATCTGAGCTATACACTGAGCATCTAATCTATATACTGAGCATCTGAGCTATATACTGACCATCTGAGCTATACACTGAGCATCTAATCTATATACTGAGCATCTGAGCTATATACTGACCATCTGAGCTATATACTGTGCATCTGAGCTATACACTGAGCATCTAATCTATATACTGAGCATCTGAGCTATATACTGAGCATCTGAGCTATACACTGAGCATCTTATCTACACTGAGCATCTGAGCTATATACTGAGCATCTGAGCTATACACTGAGCATCTAATCTATATACTGAGCATCTGAGCTATATACTGAGCATCTGAGCTATACACTGAGCATCTGAGCTATACACTGAGCATCTTATCTACACTGAGCATCTGAGCTATACACTGAGCATCTAATCTATATACTGAGCATCTGAGCTATATACTGAGCATCTGAGCTATACACTGAGCATCTGAGCTATACACTGAGCATCTAATCTATATACTGAGCATCTGAGCTATATACTGAGCATCTGAGCTATATACTGTGCATCTGAGCTATACACTGAGCATCTAATCTATATACTGAGCATCTGAGCTATATACTGAGCATCTGAGCTATACACTGAGCATCTAATCTATATACTGAGCATCTGAGCTATATACTGAGCATCTGAGCTATATACTGTGCATCTGAGCTATACACTGAGCATCTAATCTATATACTGAGCATCTGAGCTATATACTGAGCATCTGAGCTATACACTGAGCATCTTATCTACACTGAGCATCTGAGCTATATACTGAGCATCTGAGCTATACACTGAGCATCTAATCTATATACTGAGCATCTGAGCTATATACTGAGCATCTGAGCTATACACTGAGCATCTGAGCTATACACTGAGCATCTGAGCTATACACTGAGCATCTAATCTATATACTGAGCATCTGAGTTATATACTGAGCATCTGAGCTATACACTGAGCATCTAATCTATATACTGAGCATCTGAGCTATATACTGTGCATCTGAGCTATATACTGAGCATCTGAGCTATACACTGAGCATCTGAGCTATACACTGATATACAGTGAGCACCTGAATCTGTCTCCAGTACAATAGGAGGGATCCTGAGCTAGTGACAGCCATTGTGATGGCCACTTATTATTAGCAGTGCACAGACAATAGACACTCCTGTCTGCCAAGTAAAACCACAACATGACTGTGCTGACTTCAGCCCCAATTTAGTGGCCTTATACTGAGGGGATGATGATCAGGTGCCTGGAGTCCCCCAATTCACCTTGTGTCTATGAGAGCAGGATCTTCCCCCATTCACCTGTGCTGTGGTATTGGCTGTGCATGTAAATATACGATCACAGCCTGTGCATCCAGCCCTCCACTGATGGTGCATTGGGGATAGAGAATCTGGGAGTACCATATTATATTGGGGACACTTGTTAAAATTGTAATAAACAAGCTTATGTTATACCATTACATACTAAGGACATGCTTATATTATACCATATAAGGACATGCCTACAATATATCATACACTAAGGACATGGTCATATACCATTGTATACTAAGGACATGCTCATACCATTATATACTAAGGACAGGCTCATATACCATTATATACTAAGGACAGGCTCATATTATACCATTATATACTAAGGACAGGCTCATATTATACCATTATATACTAAGGACAGGCTCATATTATACCATTATATACTAAGGACATGCTTATAAAGACACAATTATATTATACTACTAGCTGAAGAGCCCGGCGCTGCCCGGGCATAGTAACTAACTCTGGTTAGTTATAGCAAATTATAATTATCCTCCATCCCATAGTCCCGTGCCCATATACCCATCATACATATCCACGATCCCATAGTCGAGTGCCCATATACCCATCATACATCCTCCATCCCATAGTCCCATGCCCATATACCCATCACACATCCTCCATCCCATAGTCCCGTGCCCATATACCCATAATACATATCCTCCTTCCCATAGTCCCGTGCCCATATACCCATCATACATATCCACGATCCCATAGTCGAGTGCCCATATACCCATCATACATGTCCTCAATCCCATAGTCCCATGCCCATATACCCATCATACATATCCGCCATCCCATAGTCCCGTGCCCATATACCCATCATACATATCCGCCATCCCACAGTCCCGTGCCCATATACCCATCATACATATCCTCCATCCCATAGTCAACCATTATGACATCATAATGAGCGGTGGGACTTGCAACCTATGATGACATCAGCGTCGCCATGTCAGCCATTATGACATCATAATGAGGGGCGGGGCTTGATACACACTTTTTCCCCATTATGTAGATAGGGGCAAAATTGTTTGGTGAATTGGAGCGCGCGGGGTTAAAATTTTGCCTCACAACATAGCCTAGGACGCTCTCGGGGTCCAGACGTGGGACTGTGCCAAATTTTATGGCTGTAGCTGCGACGGTGCGGATGCCAATCCCGGACACACATACATACACACATACACACTTAAGCTTTATATATTAGATATTCTAAGGGCACAATTCTTAGCATAGAATAATTCAGTAACATGCTTATGTTATACCATACTATTCTAGGGGCTTGCATTGGAGTTAGCAGTCTATGTGTAAAGGTATACTTCCGCTCTTCCGCTATACCATCTTGTATTAAGGACATGCATTTGTTATACCATGCTATTCAAGGGACACAATCATGATTCTGTTTTTAGTGAATGCTCATGTTATACCATTCTGATCTGTGGCCATAATAAACCATTGTTTAATAAGATCATATACTAGAGACATGGTTTTGTTCTATCATTCTAGGGTAAGAGCCGACTTCCACTGTACCATTCTGTTAAGGACATGCTTATGTTATACCATATATTGTTTTTTTAGAATGCTTCTGACCTATGGGTACGTCTGTGTCCGATCATAAACCCTTCTGTAGGACATGCTTACGTTATACTGTCCTACATTAAGGACATGTTTGTATGGGATTCTATACTAGGGGTATGTTTGTGGTCGTTCCGGGCATGCTCATGTCATTTCGCAGAGTGCAGAGAATAATAAGGGGTAGCAGACATTTTATTGCTATTGTATCATCAGAGCTGGATCCTGATCATACAGGAGGAGGCGATGGGGCTGCGCACAATGAGGGTTCCGCTGTTTTCTAGATAGTAATTACCATTCTCGGTGGCATGTTCCAATACACGGTGCAAGATCCGGATTCTGGATCTCCTGAGTCTTTATGGCAAGAAGCCATACTAGCTCTCCACTCCCTCCTGCTAAAGCTTATTCCTTAACTTTCGATTTCACAGAAATTTACTGTAGATCCAGGAATAGATTATTGCCTAACCGCCTGCATTTCCTACCACTATTAATTAGCGCATTGATTGGCAAATTATGGATACATGTCATGGAATCAACAGTATGGAAACAACATATCATGGAATCAAGAGTATGCCCCCAAGGAGTGGACAATACGATGGGGCGGGCGGCCTGATCGATGGGGGTGGAATTGAAGATGATGTATGGAAAATTCAATTTTAAGTTCCAAATTCTCTGCACAGTTAAAATTCTGTTTGCAGCCACCACTAGAGGGAGCTCCCTCTATTACCAGTATGCAGTGGGCTCCCTCTAGTGGTGGCTGTAGGCAGACAGAATTTTACCATTAAACACTATGCGTAGTAAATTTGGAGCTGAGAAAATCACAGCCATGCCCCCACTGTAACAATATATGAGACAAATCTGTCTACGTAGACTGATGGAAGTTGGGATGAAACGGAATTAGCAGAGGGACATCATTTTAAAAAGTGGATCGCTCCGCTATATTGGCGTTTTTTTTTCTTTCAAGTAAATTGTAATTGCCAAGTAATCTTGGAACACCTTTTATTAAGCTGCTGTTTTCTGCCCTTCATCTGTTATTCCTCTTGGAAAAGTGTGAATAAATAAAAATCTTAGCTATAGCATTCCCCTTGCAAATAGAGTGTGTCCTTACCGGGGGTGTAACGATTGCAGTCGCAAAAAGTGTGACCCGGGCCCATGCGGGGCTGCTAGAATCCAAGGACGCACATTCAGCTGAAGTGTATTTTGGTCGAGGGACTCTCCGGATCCCTGCGCTACAATAAGCGTCACCGGCCAATCAAATCTGGCAGCGGACGTCGGCGGGTCAGTCACGAGTGGCGCATAACAATGAAGTCATACGCTGCCCCTACCGGTACGCTGAAGTCAGCTAAAGAAGAGGAAGGGAAGAAGAATCACATTTTTTTTATATTTTGGAAAACAGAACTGACATTATACCAGGATGGTGGTCTTTATACAAGGAAAGGGCCCAGGATGAGCCCTCTTCAATTATACCAGGAAGGAGCCTAGCATGGAGGTCAGTATACCAAAAGGGGGCCCAAGATGAGGATCATTATACCAGGATTGGGGTCAATACACCAGGAAGTAGCCCAACACAGAGGTCAGTATACCAGAATGGGGTCCTGGATCGGGGTCAATATACTAGGAATTGGCCCGGGATGGAGGACATTACACCAGGAAGGGGCCCAGGATGAGGATCATTATACCAGGAAGGGGCCCAGGATGGGGGGTCATTATACCAAAATGGTGTCCAGGATGGGGGACTTAGGAGGAGAGACATTATTACAAGATGGGGGCCAGGACTGGGATCATTATTACAGAAAGAGGTCCAAGATGGGGGACATTATCACACAAATGTCTTCATAGGATCTATAATGCCACAAAGGCCCTTACATCTGACCAACATGGAGGTGGGGGTCCTATACGTCACGGGTCCCTACGCTGTCAGATATAGTTAGCACTCATTGCCTGGTTCAAGCATTTACTAAACCACGTATGTGGACAATATGCACAACTTTGCAGCTGGCTTCTAAGTCCCATTGGAGGCACAATACCCCACGTGGCCTTTAAATCATTGGGAGCTCCACCTTCACCCATTTGTGGACATGCCTTACATTTCTATTGCAGGGATAACCCTTTAGTATCTATATGAACTACTAGAATGACTTCCTTTACAGGTACATTCCAAAAGAAAGCTCGTAGGGCAGTGATGAAATCCAAATTTTCCATTGTGCCATGTGAATCCGTCAGCAGCCTGCAGCCTGTATTCTGCTCACAGAACACATGGGATAGCTTGCCATAAAACCGCTTGGCCTGCTGATACGCAACTGAAAAATTGTAGTTTGTGTAAGTGACATCACTCAGCTGCTGATTGGTGCTTGTGATGGCGCTGAGATTCCCTGCTGAGCTCATTGGGTAGCGTAGTGGGTCGTAAAGCGCAGCAGTCTATGGGGGTACAACATTTTACCCTTCCACCCCTTCCCTACGCCTTCTGCGAGCACGTGGTGAGTGCACACCCAGAGCTGCTTATGCAGGTTGGATGAGTTTGTCACTCCCTGCTGCACTCTGCATAGGCAGCAACCAAGAAGACAAAGCTCAGTATGATTTACACTTTCTCATCTCCTTCATTATCTATACACAGTGCAGCAGCCAGTTACAAACTTATCTCCACTGCGGCGCTCCACATAAGCAGCGACATATCGTAATGTATAACTTTTCATTTTAAAAATATTTGCAAAAAAAACCATAATGAAAACTTGGAGCTTAAAGAACAAGCTATAATTACATCGGTATTTGTCATTTCAGTTGCTGCCTATGCAGAGCACAGCAGCCGATGACAAACTCACCTCCACTGCTGCGTTCTACATAAGCAGCGACGTAGATGACAGAAAATCAGCAGAAACTTAATAAAGACTTTATTGAATCAAGTCTGGTGGGCAAGGATCCAATACTGTTTTCATTCTTTACTGAAAGCTCATTTTATGTTTTTTTTGTGTACCTGATTACTAGGGTTAGTTCTAGTGATTGACAGGGTTAGACTTGAGGTTAGACCTTGGGTTAGGGCTAAGGTTAGGACAAGGGCTTGGCTTAGGGCTGCTGAAAGTTTATAATGAGGCTTACTGTCAGGATTAGGCTTACATTTAGGGCAAGGGTTTGGACTAGGGCTAGTGATTGCTTAAGGCCTCTTTCACACATCAGTTTTTTGCCTTCAGGCGCGATCCGGCTTTTTTTTGTAAAACCGGATCCGGCAAAATGCAATGCCGGATCCAGTTTTTCCCCATTGACTTGCATTAGCGCCGGATCGTGCCGGATGGCATTGCGTTTCATCCGTTTTTTGCCGGATCCGGCAACTTGTCTCATTCCGGCGTCTGGAAAAAACGGCTACTGTAACGTTTTTTGTCTCCGGCGAAAAAGCCGGAAGCGCCGGATCCGGCGCTTCCAGCTTTTTGCTACAATGAAAGTCTATGGGCGCCGGAATGCGCCGGATCCAGAAAAAGACGGATCCAGCCACCGGATCCGGTTTTTTTAAGTCTGCACATGCTCAGATCCAATTGGCCAGCCCCCAGGAACAGATATAACCTGCTAGACGGATCCAGCAAAAAAACGGATCCGTTTCTACAGTTCTCCAAAATTTATGCCGGATCCGTTTTTTCTAAAAATAGCCGGATCCTGCCTGACGGCAAAAAACTGATGTGTGAAAGTAGCCTTAGGGTTAGATTTAGGGTTAAGTGTAGGGTTAAGGAAACTGTAATAAAATGCAAAAACAAATGTATGATAATGCATAACTTTATTTTTAATATATTCGCAAAAATAATAAAAACTTGGAGGCTAAGACGCAACTTTAATTACATCAGTATTTTGCTTAAATTACAATACATGTTCGAAGTGGGTTAGGCTACTTTCACACTTGCGTTTTTTATGCGTTTTCTTGTTTTTTGCACATGGTTGCAGCATGCTTTTTTTTGCGCTGACGTGCGCATTACCATGCGCACATCAGCGCTCCCATAGACTTTAATGTGTTTTTGGGTGAATTTTGTGCGCATGCGTTTTTTTGAGACAGGTCGGACGCACAAAAAATGCAACAGGATGCATTTTGTGCGCACGGGCGCACACTACAAAAAAACGCATGCGCATACAAACGCATGCCAAGAAAACACATGAAGAAAAGAAGGTATATGCACACAAATAGGGATCACCACAAGGATATGATAATCAAAAAGTATCAATTTTATTAATGGACACAACAAACAGACACTTTGTTTAAAAACAATTAAAAAGTCTGAACAACCAGACACTGATAACAAAACAAAGACAATGGGTCATTTTGATAAATAGTTAAATACTATGGGTCCCAAGGCCCACCATTCAGTATAATGCCAGGTATCTGCTAGTTACCATAACCTAGGGTCTATCAAACGCATGCCAATGCGCACTCATGTTAAGTATAGGAAAAAAAACGCAACGCAAGTGTGAAACCAGCCTAAGGGTTACAATATTGGACTCGTAGAGGAAACTCCGGGAGCGCTAACGGTTCATGGGTTAGGGGACTAAAAATGCTTGACTTGACCCTGGCGCTGCAAATCGCGCCTCGGTAGAGGCTATAGTAATTACTTGGCAAAAGCATGTGTATAGCAGTGATATTTCCCCCTGTGTGTTTTGTCATTTGGCGGCACACTGTGTGCCAATGGCTTTACGTGATCCCTTCGTGGCACGGGGAAGCACAGCATTTCCTTATGGAACGTTTGCGATTATGGCACGTGGCCCCAGACTTGGTTCTCTCTTATGTATGCATGTATCAGCTGGGCACTGGATAGGTGATAATAAGGAGGTGGTGGTCTCACAACTGAGGACCCTCATCACTTTACTGCCACCCCCTTCATAGCATAAAAGAATGGGATGACAAGGCCCATGCTTAATTGCTCCTTGCCATGGTTTAGTCCACTGCTCTAGAATTTGGGGAAGGATTGTCCCAGAGGTGGGCTCACAATCTCCCTTTCTAGTTTAACCATAAGGTGTTGGATGATGGAGTTAGGTTCGGGGCTCCTGATGTTCTTCCACCAAACACAGTCATAGGGAACAGACAAGGGTCTTCCCCAGCGAGGGGCTGGATGTTGTCTACTGGGGGCAATGGGATTGATAAGAAACCTGAATTAGTTGATGTCAGTACTAATATACTTCTCCATATAGTGTATATTCCTGTGGACGGTCTGTGTGTGCCAGTAGGGTAGTATTTTGTTCCTACGCCGTGCGGAGACCTTATAAGCGTGCAAGGGTAGCGGGGCATAGACAGCTCCGGTCACATATACCCCATGGGCTTTTGAGTAATTGATTTGTTAGGACCTTGGTTTTTATTAATCCAAGGTCATTTGAATGTCAACGCCAGAGCACGTCATCCATCGTCCGATATCTATACATGATAGTTCTGTATCGGATGATGTTATTAAGACTTCTGTGTAATAATGTACAGGGAAAGACACCGAGGACACATCTGGTTCTGAGTCAAGGAGGTGTGATTTTCTGGGAGCCTTTGCGTATGATAGCGCTGCCGTGATTTCAGGCAACACCTCGCTGTCTTCCTGGAAACAGGAGTGGAGTCAGCTGCTGGTCGAGACGTGCTGTGTGACATCAGGGAATGTCACTGGCCGCCTATCGGTGCATAGTAATCAGGATCCCATACTACAGCTGCCGGGATGACGGAGGAAGGAGGCAAATCCGACAACACCGGCGCTGCCGCTCCACAAAGCACAGAATCAGGTGTTATATGAAAGAGCCGGTGTACAGGTGATAAATATCTGCTGCCATTACAGTTCCCAAGGGGGGAGGTCACCCGGCTTCTCCAAGGACCTGACTGACATCGCCTGGTTATATAGCGATATAGGAACGTAGCCATGTATAACCCCTCCATGATGCGGACAATCTTCATTTTTGCGCTTTGGCTTATTTCCTCCTCTTCTTCCAAGATCATTGTATAGTAAAAACGACCTGGCGTCATGATTCTCCGGCTCAGTGCGATTACAGCGATACCAAACTTGTATGACTTATTTGTAGCGTTTTCGCGGCCTGAAACATTTCTGAACTTTGTAAAAAATAAAAATTAAATTAAAATTTTTGTTTTGTGTCGCCATTTTCTAAGACCTGTAATAATTTTATTTTTGGTTGAGTGTGGGCTTGTTTTTTATACAGTTTTATAAGTACAATTTTGGGGTACCTGCAATATTTTATTGTCTTTGTATTGCATTTCTTGGGGATGTGTGGTGACTACAAATGGCGATTGTGAACTTTCAATTTAAAATTAGCCTATTGGAAACTAAAAATAAAGAAAAAACAGCAGCGATCAGAGCTAACTCCCATCCCTGCAATAAAAGGCAGGTGCTATATGTATAACACAGCTGCCACCTGCCCTGTGTGGAGCAGGCTCAGCTCCTGAGCCAGCTTGTGTACACCATGGAGCATGAAGGGGTTAACCAGAGTTACCATTCTGGACTACTGGGAAGTTCGGTGACAATTCAATACAATGGAAAGAGTGAAATCCACAGCAAATCTGCGCAAAAAGCTGCCCGAAACTACACAGTAACATATGCAGATTTGTGGCAGAATATGCAGCAAAAAAATTCTGCCATGCCTTAAAGGGTTATTCTCGTCTTCATAAATGGCTATTTTTCTGATGGTCCTTGAAAGTGCAAGTATTTTTCCAATTTACTGCTAATTAAAATTTTTCAGAACTTTTTATTTTTTTTTTATCTACAGCTCGTTGTCTTGGACACCGACCACCACTGCTAGACAGTATAATGTGAGCAGTGCTTACAAGCTCTTTTCTATTGAGCTTGTACGAATGATTTTAAAGCTGGAGCATGCTGTTACCTCCTAATCCCACTCAGTGCTTACAAGCTAGACCGCAGCAGTGGTCGGTCTCCTAAGCAACAAGCTGTAGTCAAAAGAAAAATGTTAATATCTAGGGAATGGGTATAAATTTTAATAAGCAGTAAGTTGCAAAAGTGTTTGTATTTTGCCACTTAGACCCATTCTTCATTTTTAGGATTAGTATAGCCCCTCTTTGTTACACGGCTCCGTCATACTCACCCGACCTCCGCTCCCACGCCGCAGCCGGCCTCTGCTCCCACGCCGCAGCCTCTATCCACCCGACAGGCACGGCAGTCACCTATGACAGGCTCGCGGCCGACGCCATCCCTTCATGCAATGCGCATGCACCATAGGCCGCAGTCGCGACTCCCTGCTGCTTCTTGTGCTCCGGCTGTGCCCTAACCCGGAAGCACCTTCGGACCAATGGCAGACCAGACGGGCTATATCAGGCCGCTTCCCCCTGAGGGAGGCGCCTGATCGTTGTGTTACCTTGCACACTGGGCCCTGCTTTCTCCTGTGCTCTCTACAGTCTCTCGATGCCGTCCTCCGTGTTTCCTGCAGCAGCCTCGCAGCCTGTCTTCTGTGTTCGCTAACAGTTATTCTCATTCCTGCTCCTGTGTTCCTGATTCCTCCGTCTCCTGCCTCCGGTGTTTCTCAGTCCTGCTCAAGTGTTCTTGTTTCCTCCGTCTCCTGCCTCCATTGTTCCTGATCCATTCCTGTTCCAGTCCTGCCGTCCTACTCCAGTCCTGCCTCCGGTGTTCCTGTTCCATCCTGTTCCAGTCCTGCCGTCCTACTCCAGTCCTGCCTCCGGTGTTCCTGTTCCATCCTGTTCCAGTCCTGCCGTCCTACTCCAGTCCTGCCTCCGGTGTTCCTGTTCCATCCCGTTTCAGTCCTGCCGTCCTACTCCATTCCTGCCTCCGGTATTCCAGTTCCATCCTGCTCCAGTCCTTCCATCCTCTCTTATTCCTGTCTCCTGTGTTCCAACTCTGTCCTGTCATCTACACTTCAGTTCCTCCACGTTCCAGTCTATAGTCTTACTCCATTCCTGTCTCCTGTGTGCCAGCCCTGTTCTGTCATCTACACTTCAGTCCCACTGTCCTACTTCAGTCCCTCCTGAGCCGCCCCTCTCGGTACCGGCTACTGTGGTACTCGAACCCCTGGGCCTGCTCCTAACGGTCCCTGTATAGGGGTCGGTTCCACCTGGCAGCTCGCCCGGCGCCCCTCGGTGCCACGGTCCAGAGGGTCCACTCCTGGAGATTCCGGCTCCTGACCACCCACACTAACAGTGCGATCAGGCCATGGACTCCGCCGGTACTACTGCTGCTACTCAGAAAGAGTTGCTCTTCCTGCGGGAGAATCAGGGACGCATTATGTCGATCATGAAGTCTATGGACACCCGTTTGTCGGCCCTGCAGGCGGCAGATCCTGGAAATGCCACTGAACTGGCCAGTCTCCAACAGGAGCTGGGTCAGCAACAAGATACTCAAGCCCACATTTTGTCTTACATGGCCTCCTTTGACAGTCGCTTGTCGGCCCTCCAGGCTGCTACCGCAGCCCCGACTCCTCCCTCCGCGTCTACAGCTCTCCCGATGCCCCGCCTTGCCAAACCGCCTCGCTTCACTGGGGATCCCAAGCTCTGTAGGGGGTTCTTAAATCAGTGTAGCCTCCACTTTGAATGGTTGCCGCAGCAATATCCCTCTGATTGGGCCAAGGTGGCCTTCATCATGTCCCATCTGGAGGGGGAGGCCCTGTCTTGGTTAAATCCCCTCTGGAAACATGACGACCCTGTAGTCTCGAGTCTCCCGGTTTTCTTGGATACTTTTCGCAGGGTCTTCGATGAGCCGGGCCGGTTAGCCTCTCTCACTGAGTCACTCTTTAACTTACATCAGGGTTCTCTCACGGTCGGACACTACGCTATTCGCTTTCGCACTGTCTCCTCTGAGCTCGGCTGGAATAATGCGGTTTTGGTAGGGGCATTCTGGCGCGGTCTTTCAGGCAGAATAAAAGATGAACTCGCAGGTCGAGATACCCCGTCCACCTTAGAGGACCTTATCTTACTGGCTACCCGCATTGACCTACGCTTCCAGGAGCACGCTCGCGAGTCAGCGAGAGACAGGAGGTCCACCAGGCCAGTTCCCCTTCTGACCCGTTCTGCCAGTCCCCATTCGGCCGGGTCCTCTTCTCCCTCCTCGGTCGAATCCATGCAGATAGATCATCTAAAGTTGGCCGAGTTGCGTCAGAGAGAGAGAGAGGCGGGCACAAGGTCTGTGCCTCTATTATGGTGATTCGTCACACTATGTCCGCACCTGTCCTAAGAGACAGGGAAACTTCTCCACCTAGGTCAGGTAAGAGAGGCCTCCCTAGGTGATGATGATCCCTCTCAACCTCTTACGATTTCTGTGCTTTTGACGTGGTTCCGAGGTGGCCTACGTAGATTCGGGCTCGGCAGGTAATTTCATTCGACCTGAAGAGGTGGACAAATACCAAATTCCCGTGGTTACTCTATCTAACCCTATCCAGATTGCCGCAGTGGATGGCAAACCGCTACAGGTGACCGTCACCTTGGTCACTGAAGAAGTGGAGTTGCAAGTCGGAGCCTTACACCGAGAGAAGATAGCCTTCTACGTTTTGCCTAAGCTCTCTCACGCCATTCTACTCGGTCTTCCATGGTTAAGGACTCATCAGCCTGTTCTCGACTGGTCTTCTGGGGAGATACTCCGCTGGGGGCACCCGTGCCAAGATCGTTGTCTGACTCCTGTCCACCTGGCGGCCGCTCCTTGGTCGCCTCCAGACCTTCCAGGTCTTCCTCCAGCCTACAGCTCTTACGCCGATGTTTTTGATAAGAAGGAAGCAGAGGTCCTTCTTCCACACCGGCCATTTGACTACCCAATTGAACTTGTTCCCTGTTCAACCCCTCCAAGGGGCAGAATCTACCCTCGCCAAAGGCTTTATACAGAAATCCTCTTTGCACGCGGGAGCCGGGTTCTTCTTCGTCAAAAAGAAGGATGGAACTCTACGGCCATGCATTGACTATAGGGGCTTGAATGAGATTACCATCAAGAACAGGTACCCTCTTCCACTCATTCCGGAGCTGTTTGACTGTCTTAGAGGGGCTCGGGTCTTCTCCAAGCTGGACCTCAGAGGAGCCTATAATCTAATCTGGTCCGTATCCGTGCAGGTGACGAGTGGAAGACCGCTTTCAACACTCGAGACGGCCATTACGAGTACCTGGTCATGCCCTTTGGTCTTTGCAATGCTCCTGCGGTGTTTCAAGAGTTCGTCAATGAGATCTTCCGGGATCTCTTGTACTCCTGTGTGGTCGTGTACTTAGACGACATCCTCGTCTTCTCGCTGGACCTCTCGTCCCACAGAAAGAGTGTCCGCCTGGTGCTATAGCGTCTTCGGGAGAGCCGCCTGTATGCGAAGATCGAGAAATGTCTCTTTGAACAGACCTCTCTGCCGTTTCTGGGATACATTATCTCCGACGCTGGTCTAAGGATGGACCTCGAGAAGTTGTCTGCCATTCTCAAATGGCCTCGCCCCGTCGGAGTAAAGGCGATACAACAATTTCTCGGATTCGCCAATTATTACCGGCAATTTGTCTCCCACTTCTCCGTGATCACAAGACCTATTTCTGCTCTCACCCGTAAGGGGACTACCCCCAAAGATTGGACTCCTGAGGCGGAGGAGGCCTTTCTGACCCTAAAACGGGCTTTCTCCACGGCTCCGGTCCTGCATCGCCCTGAGAGCAATCAACCTTTTGTACTCGAGGAGGACGCTTCCTCGACAGGTGCCGGGGCAGTATTGTCCCAGAGAGCCACCGCAGGTCGCTTGCATCCTTGTGGCTTCTTCTTGAAGGCCTTCTATCCATCCGAGTGTAACTACTCGATCAGCGACCGGAAACTCCTGGCCATCAAGTTGGCCTTGGAGGAATGGCGTCATCTCCTGGAAGGAGCTGTTCATCCCTTTGTCATCTTCTCGGACCACAAGAGTCTGGCCTATCTCCAGTCTGCCCAGAGACTCAACCCTCGTCAGGCCAGATGGTCCTTATTTTTTGCCCGATTTGACTTTGAGCTCCGTTTCCGTCCTGGCAACAAGAATACCAAAGCCGACGCCCTGTCCAGGGTCTTCTAGAGACATGAAACAATGGAGGAACCTTCGCATATCATTGATCCCACTTGGATCATCACAGTGGCTCCAGTGAACTGGCTTACTCCTCCTCCAGGCAAGACACTTGTGCCAGAGAACCTCAAGCGAAAGGTCCTCCTATGGGGGCACTCCTCCAAACTGGCCGGCCATGCCGGAACTAAGAAGACCCTTGATCTTATCACGCGTCACTACTGGTGGCCCACGCTTCGCCAAGATGTACTCGACTTTGTGGCTTCTTGTCCATCCTGTGCTAAAAACAAAGTGCCACAAAGACCTCCGTCCGGCTTGTTGCTTCCGTTGCCCGTTCCTATTCCTACGGTTCCTTGGGAAAACATTACCATGGATTTCATCACCGACCTACCCCGCTCTTCGGGCTGCACAGTCATTTTGGTGGTGGTGGATCGTTTTTCCAAGATGGCCCACTTCGTCCCTCTGCCCGGTCTTCCCTCGGCGCCGGAGCTGGCCAAAGTTTTCATTCACCAAATCTTCAAACTCCATGGACTACCTCAACGCATTGTGTCTAACCAAGGGGTTCAGTTTACCTCCAAGTTCTGGCGTTCACTTTGCAAGCTCATGAACGTTTCCCTCGACTTCTCCTCGGCCTACCATCCAGAGTCCAACGGACAGGTAGAGCGTACCAACCAGACATTGATGGGGTACCTACATAATTTCTCCAACGCCCACCAGAACGATTGGGTCGACTTACTCCCCTGGGCAGAGTTTGCTTATAACAACCATGCTGGCGAGTCCTCGGCCAAGTCTCCATTCTTCATTGTTTTTGGCAGACATCCTGATGTTCCTCTTCTGATAACCCCTGCCTCCGAGGTACCCGTGGCCAACGCCTTGTCCTCTGAATTTTCCAAGATTTGGGCCGAGACCAATACGTCACTCAAGAGGTCCGCTGATCAGATGAAGAATTATGCCGACAAAAGGAGATTGGATCCTCCACCGTATTGTGTTGGGGACAAAGTCTGGCTCTCCTCCAAATTCATCCGGTTGAAATTGCCCTCCTACAAGTTGGGACCACGCTACATCGGTCTGTTTGAAATTCTTGGATGTATCAACGAAGTCGCCTACAAATTGAGGTTGCCTGCTTCGCTCCTGGTCCCGAACACCTTCCACGTTTCCCTCCTGAAACCTGTGGTGCTGAATCGCTTCCATTCCTTGCCTGATCCTGGTCCTCAGCCGGTGGGTGCCAATGATGTCTTTGAAGTGCAGGACATTCTCGCTATGAAGAGGGTTAGAGGTAGGACATTCTTGTTGATTGGAAGGGCTTTGGTCCTGAGGAGAGATCCTGGGAGCCTCAGGAGAATATCAATGCTCCCCGTATCCTCAAGAGATTTCTTGCTAATCTCCGGGGAGGGCGGCTTAGGGGAGGGGGTACTGTTACACCGCTCCATCAAACTCACCCGGCCTCCCCTCCTACGCCGCAGCCGGCCTCCGCTCCCACGCCGCAGCCTCTCTCCACCCGACGGCCACGGCAGTCACCTCTGACGGGCTCGTGGCCGACGCCATCCCTGCATGCAATTCGCATGCGCCATAGGCCGCGGCTGTGCCTCCCTGCTGCTTCTTGTGCTCCGGCTGTGCCCTGACCCGGAAGCACCTTCGGACCAATGGCAGACCAGACGGGGCTATATCAGGCCGCTTCCCCCTGAGGGAGGCGCCTGATCGTTGTGTTACCTTGCACACTGGGCCCTGCTTCCTCCTGTGCTCTCTACAGTCTCTTGGTGCCGTCCTCAGTGTTTCCTGCAGCAGCCTCGCAGCCTGTCTTCCGTGTTCGCTAACAGTTATTCTCAGTCCTGCTCCAGTGTTCCTGTTTCCTCCGTCTCCTGCCTCCGGTGTTCCTGATCCATTCCTGTTCCAGTCTTGCCGTCCTGCCTCCGGTGTTCCTGTTCCAGTCCTGCCATCCTACTCCAGTCCTGCCTCCGTTGTTCCTGTTCCATCCTGTTCCAGTCCTGCCGTCCTACTCCAGTCCTGCCTCCAGTGTTCCTGTTCCATCCTGTTCCAGTCCTGCCGTCCTACTTCAGTCCTGCCTCCAGTGTTCCTGTTCCATCCTGTTCCAGTCCTGCCGTCCTACTCCAGTCCTGCCTCCGGTGTTCCAGTTCCATCCTGCTCCAGTCCTTCCATCCTCTTTTATTCCTGTCTCCTGTGTTCCAACTCTGTCCCATCATCTACACTTCAGTTCCTCCACGTTCCAGTCTATAGTCTTACTACATTCCTGTCTCCTGTGTGCCAGCCCTGTTCTTTCATCTACACTTCAGTCCCACTGTACTACTCCAGTCCATCCTGAGCCGCCCCTCTCGGTACCGGCTGGTACTCGAACCCCTGGGCCTGCTCCTAACGGTCCCTGTATAGGGGTCGGCTCCACCTGGCAGCTCGCCCGGGGCCCCTCGGTGCCACGGTCCAGAGGGTCCACTCCTGGAGATTCCGGCCCCTGACCACCCACGCTAACACTCTATAAACAACCTGTTGATGGCCTGTCGTAAGGAATGTACATAGTACGATTGTAGGAAATACGGTTTTAGGCCTAAATGGTGTTACACCCTCGTAATGAAAATAAGAGAGTGGCAACCAATGACGGTGCAGCTTTCATTTCCCTAGACTAATTTTAAAAATGAAAGCTGAGCTGTGATTGGTTGCTAATGGCAACAAAGCCAGTTGTTATGTTGACACTTAGGATAATTGAGGCCTGCGGTATATCTTCGCCTCCTTATGCTTCTCGGTGCTCCGAAAGGAGCGTAAAACTGATCCATGTAGCATAGAGAGGCAGTTTACTAAGATCCAAATATTCCAGCACATCTTCTTACTTAAAATTAGAATCTTTATTGAGAAATCTTCATTAAAAATCCAAAAGCAGGATACAGGTTAAAAAACCATGGTAAAGACAGGCATGTACGTGTTTCATCTAAATGCCTGTTTTTACCATGGTTTTTTAACCTGTATCCTGCTTTTGGATTTTTAATGAAGATTTCTCAATAAAGATTCTAATTTTAAGTAAGAAGATGTGCTGGAATATTTGGATCTTTGCATTTATGTCAGCTTGTGACATTTCCTAGCACCTTCATCAAAGAACTGCCTCCAACATGACAAGTAAAAAATGGTGAGCTGAATATATTCGTTTTTGGAGAGGCAGTTTACTGTATTGCAGACTTCCTGTGACAACTTCCGGACACGTAGCTTCGTCTGCTTAAAGGGTGGTCACCCTGACAACTAGTTGCTTAGCAACAACAGGACTGATATACTCTGCAGAAAACATTAAAATTTAGCAACAAATGGATTTCATGTAAATTTTATGTGTTTAGATGCACCGTTTTGCTGTTGCTTAGCAACAGCTGGCACTGCAGGTGGGTGACAGCGCCGCCAGGCCTCGACGTAGAGATGCAGTGATGTCAGTAGAAAGCTGATGGCACATATTGGTATCAGGACTTCTGCTTCTGGCTGCTGAAAAACTGAAAATGGCGGCTAAGGCTACTTTCACACATCCGGCTTTGTGTGTCCGGCGCCGTGCGGCGAAAAGCCGTAGGGGCGGATCCGGGATGTGCCGGAGACACCGGATGCCTGTGTTGCCGGATACGGTGGTGCCCACATTTAAAAGAGCCGGGCGAGACTCACAGTCTCCGCGCATGCGCTGTGAGAAAAACCGGTCCGGCGCTGTAAAAAAACGTTGCAGCCAACGTTTTTTGCAGACGCCGGACATCTACTTCTTGCCATATCCGGCAAAACCCGGATGCGCTGCATACTCATCCAACACGGTGCGGCGACAATACAACTCTATGGGACAAAACCGGATACGGTTGTTCCAAATTTCGCCGCATCGTGCCGGATTCAAAAAGCCGGATGTGTGAAAGTAGCCTAAGTCACAGCACTTGATAAATGAGTGAAGAGTTTAAGGAAAGGGGAAAGGCTCCGAAAAGGGATTTTGCAGTTGTCAAACCCTGATACAACATCTGTAAATGTCCCCACCCACCTACTATTTACATACTCGCCAACAGTCCCGATTATATCAGGATAGCTCTGCCAAGTTGGAACAGAGGGGTGGCTTATGCTAACACCACAGAAAAGTAGATACTGTAGGAACGGTCCTTAAAGGGGTCGCCCACTTCTTTTTTTTTTTTTTACCGAAATACATGTATTTGATGCTAACAATTATTTTGCAATTGGGTTTCATTACAAAGTTAGCACCGTTTGTCTGTTACAGGCTCTTTGTTTCACTGCACATTGAACTTTGATGTGGTTTGTGGTTATATATTACTAACCTTAAGAAAAGAGATACAAACTGACCGTCGGACAGTCACTGATGAACAGGACCCTTCACCAAATTTTTCATGGTGAACTGGACGCACAAAGTAAATAGTGGCGGTTATATTTCAGATATTTCAGAACAGAATGTTTTTTTTGTTTTTTGGGTTTTTTTTTTTAAATTTCGCCTCTCCTTTGCAGAGGTATTAGCAATCAAAGTATTTGGCACCTAATAAGTTAATTTTCGTTACGTCAAAGTGGGTTTTATCATATTGTTTTCACTGGGATCGTGTACTTCTTCCTGTATGATGGTGACCAACAATAAGCAAGCGGTAATATTCAGGCAGAAGAAAAGCATACCCTCACCATAGCTTAGAGCAGGTTTTTGAGTGTGAGATGAGCTCTGATCTCCTTCATGATTAGAAAAATATGAAAATAGAACACAGATGATACTCCTTTCAGATAAGGTCCCTTTGTGGGGAGGAGCAGCACGGCTGAGTTCAGCTATATCACATTAAAAACCCTTCAATCAGCTCTCCTCCTCTCATATCACTATCACCTCTGCTGTACTGGTCCCTACAGTACAGCAGAGGTGACAATGCTATATGAGGAGGAGATCAGATACAAAGGTTTGTAATGTGACATAACTGAACTTAGCTGTCCTGCACTCCCCCACTAGGAATCTTATCTAAAAGATCATCTGTGCTTTCTAAACAATACAGGAGTTTAGACCAGAAGATCAGGGCTGTCTGTCATAATGTCTCACACTCTTGAGAATCCTTCCCTAAGTTATTTTGGAGGCGTGTTCTTCTTTCATCTGTGTGTTGTTGCCTGCTTATGATTGGGCATTGTCATTCAAGGGAAGAAGTAAACGCCCCTCAGTGAAAACTATATGACAACACCCACCTGGACAACTTAACTCATTAGGTGCCAATATCTCTGCAATGGAGATAAGAAATTAAAGAAAAAAGCAGCAGCATTGTATTCTTCTCTGCAGCTACTATTACATTGTGTGTCCAGTTCAACATGCAAAATTTAGTGAAAGGTCCTCTGTAACTCATTCTGCAGCCAGCAATAGATAAAAGGTAAATGCTGCAAGATTTTTAATGGAACCCAATTGCCAAAATGTTTTTTTAGCCTGAAGTACATGAGTTGCGCAAAAAAAAAAAAAATTGTCTTGGAAAATGGACAACCCCGTTAAATTTATTTATTTTTTTTAATTGCAATGTTGATATGACTACTTATAATGTCGAGGTTAAGTGACAAGGGGTGTTTGGGGTTTTCAGGCATCTGATTACGGGTGAGACTGATACCGCTGCACCACCCAATATTAATAATGAATTACTGTTTGGTGACCAGCATTGGAAATGGGCCACATTTCACAGTTCCCTAATGTGTCAGTTAAACAAAGATTAATTAGTAGCTGTATGTATAATTAGTAGCTGTATTTATTCACCAGATTTGTTAATATTTGGGGAATTTTTCTGAACAGATGGAGATGTTTTTTCCTGCTCAATGCTAAAGTAAATGGATGAGTATTGGAAGTTATTGTTGATGTGAATTAATAAAAGTTGTTTGGCAGTGAAAAAACCCTAATTTTTGATCAGAGAAATTTTATTAAACAGATAACACACTTTTTTTTTTGTTTTTACGAAAAGTCACTTTTTCGTATACACTAAAAAGAAACAGAAACATGTCCTACTTTGAAATTGTTGGCGGATTAAATTCACCCAATCAAATGATTAGGTCACTGAAAAAAAAACAAATACTGGACCGCGCACAGATGACAAAAGCTGCATCTTAGCGCTGTTTTTTTTCATTGTTTCACAGTTTTTCCATTAAGTCCCGTTCCCTCTTTTGTGTAACGCAGACCATGCAGGACCTGAGCATCAGGTGACATGAGGCCATTTTTATCCAAATCCTTTAAGGAGGGGTCTAGGCAAGAATATTTTTTATTTTCCTTGCCCCTTTAAGGGGGAACAAAGTCATCAGTATAGGCATTGGGACTGTCATTTTTTTCCAAGCTCCACCTCTTAGTAGGTTTTTATTTCCACAAGCCACGCCTTTTTTAGAGGATCCAATCAAAATTGTTATTGTCTCAACAAACTCCACTACATTTTGAAGGTCAAAATATAACATCCTTTTTCTAACACCTATTAAGGGTACAGGAAAGAACATTTATTTTACAACAATTTAAATACCTTCTGTCCTGTAGTCTAGGTATTAGGACTATCCTTTTTCCAAAAAGTCACACCCCTTTTAGAGAGTATACCCATTGTTTCCAACAAGCTCCACCCATTTAAAAAGTTTCAAACATCAGGACTGTCCTTTTTCTAGCACGCCACGTGCGCCCCTTTTTCAAACTCTATCCACTGTTTTTAAGAAGCTCTACCCATTTGACAAGTTTCAAACTTCTGGACTATCTTTTTTCAAACAAGCCACTTACCTTGAGAGCCTAGCCATTGTTTTCCACAAGCGCCATCCATTTTCAAACATCAGGACTATCCTTTTCCCAATAAGTCTCTCTCCTTTTTCAGAGTTTGTCCATTATTTTCAACATGGTTCAATTATTAAAGAAAGTTCAAATATCAGGACTATCCTTTTTATAAAAAGTCTCAGCCCTTTTTTAGAGTCTAGTCATTGTTTCCAATAAGCTCCACCCAGTTTTAGAAGTTTCAAATATCAGGACTATCTTTTTTTTATAAGTCTCAGCCCTTTTTCACAGTCTAGCCAGTTTATAACAAGCTATCCTTTTTCCAATAAGTCTGTCCCCTATTTCAGAGTTTGATCCATTATTTTCACTGAGCTTCACATATTAACGAAGTTTCAAACATCAGGACTATCTTTTCTTTCAACAAGTCCCACTCCATGGGAGGCTAGCCTTTTTCACCAAACTCCGCCCATTTAAAAAGGTTCAACATCAGGACTATCCTTTCTTTTGACAAGTCCCGCCCCTTGAGAGTCTAGAATAAATTTTAAACAAGCTCAACCCATTTAAAAAGTTTGAAACATCAGGACTATCCTTTTTCCATCAAGCTGTGCCCCTTTTCAGAATCTAGCCACTGTCTTCAAAAAGCTCCACCTATTTGAAATTTTCAAACTCCAGTACTATCCTTTTTCAAAGAAGCCACACACCTTGAGAGTCTAGCCATTGTTTCCTATGAACTCCACTTCTTTACAAACATCATTCAAGACTATAATTTTTCCTATAAGTTTCAGCCCTTTTTCAGAGTTTGGCCATTCTTTAGCTATTAAAGAAGGTTCCAACATCAGGACTATCCTTTTCCTAATTATTCTGTCCTTTTTTAGAGACTAGCCTTTGATTCTAACAAACTGCATCTATTTAGGAAGTTTCAAACATCAGGACTATGCTTTTTTTTTCAACAAGTCCCAGCCTTTGAGGGTCTAGCCATTATGGACTCCGCTCCGCCTATTTGAAAAGGGCTATCCTTTCTCCAACAAGCCCAGCTTCTAATAGGTGGGTTCCATGCATGTGGATGGGTCTAGGACAGCCATGATGGGTAACGGTGTGTAGTCTGTAATCATGGATTGAAGACTACAGACCCCACAGGTCATTCAATTTTCAAATCAGCATTTCGATTTGTGCGATTTTCCACCAGTATTTAAAATTTCCGAACTCCAATATTTAGTTTACATGGGAAAAGCTGTAGACCATTTCACTTACAAAACAACAAGACAAAGTCGAAAAATGAAATACGCAAATGGGATATTTGACAGATTCCCAACCGGGAACTAAAATACTGAAATGACTAATTCACAGTCTGACGCCTTCTAGCCAGACATATATTAGTCCAGGCAGGATCAGTTCTCATTCTACGGTTTAAAAAATTATTGCTGCAGTTTTCAAGAAATAGCGCCACTCCTGTCTGTGGTTGTGTCTGGTATTACAGCTCATATTGAATGAAGTAAGCAGATCTAAACTGTAGCTGAAAAGGGTCAGAAGCTCTAGGGATATTGGAGGTTGTAGTTTTGCATTAGATGGATAGCCACTGATGTGAGACCACCACTTTTAGCCAGTACTTACTTTGAGACAGGAGTCATTTCCGTGGTACGGTGAGAAGCAGGAATGTGCACGTGTCACGCATAGCTGACATTTGCCGCTGATGATATAGGGATGAGCTTTTATTGTCACCAGAGTGTAAACTCTGATCCTGTTAAGGATCGGTTACACGCTGCAGAGATATTTTATTTTTCTGCTAATGTGTACTGTTAGAAATGCACCCAAACCTCTTTCCCGAAAAAAAAACAACAACTTTGATTTGAAGAAGGGCTACAAAAACAGACCAAAACCTGGGAAAGATCAGTAGTCTACTAAGTTGTTTGGGCCCAAAGAAGTGGGAAAAAAAGTAAACACCTTTTAAGGAGCATTGCCCTTTAAGATTTCAGCAGGGGCGGGTTCCATTTATAAGCGTGGGAGGGTTAAATTTAAAGTCACAGGCAGAGAGATTTACTTTCTGTCGTGGTCATGTGCAGCTTTTAAGCCAAGAAATGACTTTATTTCTAATATATATAAATGTTCTTGAAGTTTAGTATAAGTAACAAAATCTAAGCCAAGTAAGATCTTACACATTCATGGTAAGCGATGACTATTATCGTCAGTCACAGAAAGTGAGACGGCGCCAAGGTGAGAAGTGGCTGATATATATAGATCACACTGAAGACGCTTTCACGCTTAGTCAGCCATCTGTGAAAGCGGGAATGTGGAGCTTTGAGGTTAGCAGATGGGCACCTATAGCTGCTTGCTTGGAATTTCCCCTTTAAATTTTCATTTTCCTTCACTGCTGTAATGAAGTAATTAACTATACATTGCACAACAAGCAGTATAACAACAAAAATCCCCTTTTGCCAGCGGCTTGAAAATTCCCTGCGTGACCGCAGCACAAGATCAACCAAACCGCCAGAGATGATTTGTCATAAAAAGAAGAACTCCGCTCCGTGCAACAAAGAACTACACATCCAGACTGTTGTTATAGGGGGCTCCAGATCACACAGCCAGACTGATGTTATAGGGGGCTCCAGACCACACATCCAGACTGATGTTATAGGGGCTCCAGACCACACATCCAGACTGTTATAGGGGGCTCCAGACCACACATCCAGACTGTTGTTATAGGGGGCTCCAGATTACACAGCCAGACTGATGTTATAGGGGGCTCTAGACCACACAGCCAGACTGATGTTATAGGGGGCTCCAGACCACACAGCCAGACTGATGTTATAGGGGGCTCCAGATCACACAGCCAGACTGATATTATAGGGGGCTCCAGATCACACAGCCAGACTGATGTTATAGGGGGCTCCAGATCACACAGCCAGACTGATGTTATAGGGGGCTCCAGACCACACAGCCAGACTGCTGATATAGGGGGCTCCAGAATACACACCCAGACTGATGTTATAGGGGGCTCCAGACCACACAGCCAGACTGATGTTATAGGGGGCTCCAGATCACACAGCCAGACTGATGTTATAGGGGGCTCCAGATCACACAGCCAGACTGATGTTATAGGGGGCTCCAGACCACACAGCCAGACTGCTGATATAGGGGGCTCCAGAATACACACCCAGACTGATGTTATAGGGGGCTCCAGACTACACACCCAGACTGATGTTATAGGGGGCTCCAGATCACACATCCAGACTGATGTTATAGGGGCTCCAGACTACACAGCCATACTGATGTTATAGGGGGCTCCAGCCCACACATCCAGACTGATGTTATAGGGGGCTCCAGACCACACATCCAGACTGATGTTATAGGGGGCTCCAGACCACACATCCAGACTGATGTTATAGGGAGCTCCAGACTACACATTCAGACTGATGTTATAGGGAGCTCCAGACTACACATCCAGAGTGATGTTATAGGGAGCTCCAGACTACACACCCAGACTACCGTTATAGGGGCTCCAGACTACACATCCAGACTGATGTTATAGGGGGGCTCCAGACTGCACATCCAGACTGATGTTATAGGGAGCTCCAGACTACTGTTATAGGGGCTCCAGACTACACATCCAGACTGATGTTATAGGGGCGCTCCAGACTGCACATCCAGACTAATGTTACAGGGAGTTCCAGACTGCTGATATAGGGGGCTCCAGACCACACAGCCAGACTGCTGATATAGGGGGCTCCAGAATACACACCCAGACTGATGTTATAGGGGGCTCCAGACTACACATGCAGACTGCTGTTATAAGGGCTCCATACTACTCATCCAGACTGATGTTATAGGGGGCTCCAGAATACACACCCAGACTGCTGTTATAGGGGCTCCAGACTACACATCCAGACTGCTGTTATAGGGGGCTCCAGACTACTCATCCAGACTGATGTTATAGGGGGCTCCAGACTGCACATCCAGACTGCTGTTATAGGGGGCTCCAGACTACTCATCCAGACTGATGTTATAGGGGGCTCCAGAATACACACCCAGACTGCTATTATAGGGACTCCAGACTACACAGCCAGACTGATGTTATAGGGGCTCCAGAATACACATCCAGACTGCTGTTAGGCTATGTGCAGATGATCTTGAAGCTGCTGCGGATTTTTCCACACAGATTTGCCAGAATACGCAGGTAACTTGACCTGCGGATTTACTGCGGATTTCCTGCGGATTTCCTGCAGTTTTTGTGCAGTTTCCCTGCGGTTTCCCCCTGCGGAATCCTAGAATGGAGCAGGTGGAAAGCTGCAGGAAATCCGCACAAAAGAAGTCACATGCTGCAGTTTTCTATCCGCAGCAAATCTGCGCGGAAAAATCTGCAGCATGTGCACAGCGGATTTTGTTTTCCCTACACTATAATGGTACTGTACATTACCTGCAGTTCTGCTGCGGATCCACAGGGCCAAATCCGCTGCGGATCTGCAGCAAAATCTGCACCGTGTGCACAGAGCCTTATAGGGGGGCTCCAGACCGCTTTTATTGAGGGTGATAAAGAAGTAGAAGTGCATTTGGTAACCAGATGTGATGACCACTACTAACCAGACATTGTTCCCTTTCCAGATTTTCTCCGTCGTGGTCTTTGGCTCCATAATAAATGAGGGGTATGTAAACATTGATAGCCCGGAGCTGCACTGTGTCTACAACAAAAATGAGGGGGCTTGTAACTACGCCATCAGTATCGGGATCATCGCATTTTTTGCCTGTGTGTTCTTCATCATCCTGGACATTAATTTCCCTCAAATCAGCAGCGTCAAGGACAGGAAAAGAGCGGTGATGGTGGATATGGGATTCTCAGGTTAGTACATTGGGATCTTTGGAAGGAACTGGTGTGTAACCTAAATCCCCATTGTGTTCTTCTGGGCATCACTGATCATACTGATGGCATAATAAGACCATGTGCTGACACAGCTATGTCATATAAGGCCTCTTTCACACTTCAGTTTTTTGTGTCAGTTAAAATCCGCCAAAAAGGCGGAAAAGCGGATCTGTTCCTAACTGATGTGAACGGATGCCACAGGATCCATTTTTTGACGGATCCGCTGAATGAAGAATTTTAAAGGAACCGCTGGCCGAGAGAGAGAGAATTTTTTTCGTCCGCCAGAAATGATTTCAGGGTTAATTGTCTCCCTGACTTCCTTTCTCCGGGTATGCGCTCTTGAAAATGCGGATCCAACAACAAAAAAAAACGTTGCAAGGTCCGTCCAGGCATGCCGGCGGACGCAAAAATTTTGGCCGATCCGCAAAAAAACGGATCCAACGGATGGCCATCCGTCAAGATCCGCCAGTAATGCAACTCAATGGGGAAAAAAAACGATCCTCAAAAAAAAATGGCGGATCCGTTTTTTTCAAAACCTGGCGGATTTTGACTGATGGTCAAAAACGGAAGTGTGAAAGAGGCTTAACACTGCAAGCCACATGACCCCCATAACAGCGCCATCCACAGGACCCCCATAACAGCGCCATCCACAGGACCCCCATAACAGTATCAGCCACATGACCCCTATAACAGCGCCATCCACAGGATCCCCATAACAGTGCCATCCACAGGAACTCATAACAGTATCAGCCACATGACACCTATAACAGCGCCATCCATAGAACCCCCATAACATTGTCTGCCACTGGACCCCATAACAGCACCATCCATAGTAACTCATAACAGTGACATACACAGGACCCCATAACAGCACCATCCACAGGACCTCCATAAGTGTCAGCCACATGACCCCCATAACAGCGCCATCTACAGGAATTCATAACAGCGTCATCCACAGGACCCCCATAAGTGTCCGCACTGGATATACATAACAGCGCCATCCACAGGACCCCATAACAGTGTCAGCCACTAGAGTCCCATAACGACGCCATCTACAGGAACTCATAACAGTGTCAGCCACATGACCCCTATAACAGCACCATCCACAGAACCCCCCCATAACAGTGTCAGCTACAGGACACCCTTAGTGTCAGTCACAGAACTCCCATAACAGGGTCATCCACAGGACCCCATAATAGTATCATCCACAGGATGCTCAATAACAGTGACAGTTGCGGGACCCCCATAACAGTTCCAGCTAAAGGACCACAATAACAGCAATAGCGACAAGAACCCCAAATCAGTACCAGCTATAGGATTTCCATAAAAGTGCCAACCACAGGAACCTCATAACAGTGACAGACATAGGACCCCATAGCAGTACCAGCCACAGGACCACATAACCGTGTCAGCCATGTGACCCTAATAACACTACTATGAACAGGACCCCATAACATCAGTAATTTAGTATTTCCCTGCAGTCCTATGTAATAGTAGGAATGTTGTTGTTTGTAGATGGCTTTGCCCTCCCATTTGGCTATTTTTGGCAGCGTTCTATGTGGACCAGGTCAACTATTAGCAACAACCGTAGAGAGCGGGACAGAATATTGACATATTTCGCCAACATTACAGATATGCATTATACAGATATCGCCTTTTTTCCTCTATTTTTTTCACCAGATTTTGATCGTGCGCCAAATTCTTTTATTTTGCGTCTTTTTTATAGTCCGCTTTCTATACGTTCACCCTTTATTCTTATTTTATGTTCATCATTTTGGGCGTAGTTTTTGTCTTTTGTATGTTTTTGGACTTCTTGTGCTCTGAATAGGCAAAAGACAAAAATAAGGAGCATTTTTAAAATTTTGCACAAAATTGATGAACCGCTTGCTCCATTGTGAAACATTTGGCTCAAAAGATGTCAATGAATATGGCTAAAAAAAAAAAAGAAAAAAAAAGGTAAGTGACTTTTAAACCCCCCCACAAAGGATGACTTGCGCTTCACCTTAAAATAGCGCTTCAGTGCCTCTCTTGAATTGGCGGCTCTTTCCTTCGCCGCCCGGTGTTTACAGGCCGCGTGGCGTCTGCTGTAATTATCTGTTGTTTTCCTAAGAGCCTAATCACAGGCCACGTCTGGAACAAAGGGTTAATACTGATTGCATCCCGGACCACGCAGTCGAGCACCAGATGGAGAATCTCATTATTTACCTTTTATTTCGGGAGCGCGATTGCAGCACTAGAGGAAAATTCTGGGGCAACATCCGGAATGAGACCAGATACCCTTTTTTCCATATAAGTTATGGGGTCCCCAGTAAATAGGGACCCGGACCAGATTGGCGCCATGTGTGCGCGTCTATCCCTGTGCCCTGTATAACCCTATGACTTTGGTCTTTCTCCTTCGCTCCAGGCCTCTGGTCCTTCCTCTGGTTTGTGTGCTTCTGTTTCTTGGCCAACCAATGGCAAAGGTCACCAAAACAGCCCGAGTACGACCAAGCGGCCGATGCTGCGAGAGCCGCCATTGCCTTCTCCTTCTTCTCCATTATCTCCTGGGTGAGTGTCTTGTTGTTAAAGTCACTTCTTCTAGGGAACATTTTATCCAGTGAACGTATAATAGCGCCATACAATGCGTAAAATAATACTGCCATGTAGTGCGCCACACCATGGCCAATAAATATAGCCAGTACATAAAATAATAATGCTCTACACCATAAAATGAATAAATAATATCACCATGCGATGTATAAAATAATGGTGCCACATAATGCTATACAGCATAAAAGTGAATAAATAATATCACCATACGGTGCATCAAATAATAGTGCCATATAGCTCTATACATTGTAGTAATCAAACACGGTAATATCACCGTACAGTGCTACGATAATAGTTCCATATCGTGCTATACACTATAAAGTGAATAAATAATATCACTAATGAATAAAATAATAGTACAATATAGTGCTATATGCCAAAAAGTATATAAATCATATCACCATACAATGCATAAAATAATAGTGCTATACACAATTAAAGTAATCAATAGCACCATAATTTATCCATATATTGAACAAAATAATAATGCCATATAGTGCCATGAATTAAACTATAAAAGGAATAAATAATATCACCACACGATGAGTAAAATAATGGTGCCATATGTGCTATATACCATAAAATGAATAAGTAATATTGCCATACAATAAGTAAATTATGGCGCCATATAGTGTTATTCATTGTGGTAATTAAATATCAGCATACAGTGCCAAAATAATAGTTCCATAAAGGGAATGAATAATATCACCATACAATACACAAAATAGTGGTAACATATAGTGCTATACATAATATCACCATTCAATGCCAAAATAACTTTGGCATATAGTGCTGCTATACTCCATACAGTGAATATTATCATAATACAATACATGAAGTAACAGCGCCATATTGTGTAGACACAAAAAAATGAATAAAAAAAATACATGGCTTCTTTCTTCCAAAAGCAGCGCCACACCTGTGCACAGGTTATGTGTGGTACTGCAGCTTAGTCTGAACTTTATGATCACTGTCACCCCCTGTATGTGGAATTTCTCTATTTTTCATTTTATGCCATGCTATGATAGCTACTCTGGATCATCAGACTTTTAGGATTATTGGGATTCACGCATGCATTATATGTTTAATCCTGTTTTTCCTATTTCAGGGTTATCTATCATTATTGGCCTTGGAAAAATTTTGGAACTTAGTCTTTGGGGAAGAGGAGCAGAGGATTATTCCGATTCCCTCCTTGTGTCTCTGCTCTCTGTCTCCTATCACGTCCTTAATCCCCAGCCAATAAAACTTACTTTTAAAGAAGCGATCCATCAAAAGTGACCGTCCGCTAGATCGAAGGGTCCTGACTGTCCCAACCCGAGCTTGACATGCATCGGACATACAGTGCCTTGCGAAAGTATTCGGCCCCCTGGAACTTTTCAACCTTTTCCCGCATATCATGCTTCAAACATAAAGACACCAAATGTAAATTTTTGGTGAAGAATCTACAACAAGTGGGACACAATTGTGAAGTTGAACAAAATTTATTGGTTATTTTAAATTTTTGTGGAAATTCAAAAACTGAAAAGTGGGGCGTGTAATATTATTCGGCCCCTTTACATTCAGTGCAGCAAACTCACTCCAGACGTTCATTGTGGATCTCTGAATGATCCAATATTGTCCTAAATGACTAATGATGATAAATATAATCCACCTGTGTGTAATCAAGTCTCCGTATAAATGCCCCTGCTCTGTGATAGTCTCAGGGTTCTGTTTGAAGCACAGAGAGCATCATGAAGACCAAGGAACACAACAGGCAGGTCCGTGATATTGTTGTGGAGACGTTTAAAGCCGGATTTGGATACAAAATGATTTCCAAAACTTTAAACATCCCAAGGAGCACTGTGCAAGCGATCATATTGAAATGGAAGGAGTATCATACCACTGCAAATCTACCAAGACCCGGCCGTCCCTCTAAACTTTCATCTCAAACAAGGAGAAGACTGATCAGAGATGCAGCCAAGAGGCCCATGATCACTCTGAACTGCAGAGATCTATAGCTGAGGTGGGACAGTCTGTCCATAGGACAACAATCAGTCGGACACTGCACAAATCTGGCCTTTATGGAAGAGTGGCAAGAAGAAAGCCATTTCTCAAAGATATCCATAAAAAGTGTTGTTTAAAGTTTGCAACAAGCCACCTGGGAGACACACCAAACATGTGGAAGAAGGTGTTCTGGTCAGATGAAACCAAAATCTAACTTTTTGGCAACAATGCCAAACGATATGTTTGGCGTAAAGGCAACACAGCTCATCACCCTGAACACACCATCCCCACTGTCAAACATGGTGGTGGCAGCATCATGGTTTGGGCTTGCTTTTCTTCAGCAGGGACAGGGAAGATGGTTAAAATTGGTGGGAAGATGGATGGAGCCAAATACAGGACCCTTCTTGAAGAAAACCTGTTGGAGTCTGCAAAAGACCCGAGACTGGGACGGAGATTTGTCTTCCAACAAGACAATGTTCCCAAACATAAAGCAAAATCTACAATGGAATGGTTCACAGATAAACGTATCCAGGTGCTAGAATGGCCAAGTCACAGTCCAGACCTGAATCCAATCGAGAATCTGTGGAAAGAGCTGAAAACTGCTGTTCACAAACGATCTCCATCCAACCTCACTGAACTCGAGCTGTTTGCCAAGGAAGAATGGGCAAGAATTTCAGTCTCTCGATGTAAAAAACTGATAGAGACATACCCCAAGAGACTGCAGCTGTAATCGCAGCAAAAGGGGGGGGCATCAAAGTATTAAGTTAAAGGGGCCGAATAATATTGCACGCCCCACTTTTCAGTTTTTGAATTTCCACAAAAATTTAAAACAACCAATAAATTTCGTTCAACTTCACAATTGTGTCCCACTTGTTGTTGATTCTTCACCAAAAATTTACATTTGGAATCTTTGTTTGAAGCATGATATGTGGGAAAAGGTTGAAAAGTTCCAGGGGGCCAAATACTTTCGCAAGGCACTGTATGTACTCATATCTCCTTGGGCCCCTAGTTTATGGGGTCCGGTCATCTGCCCACATTTGGGCTAGTAGAGTTGGCAGGTGTATCCTAAAGGAGCTCTCCAGGATTAGAAAAACACTTCTCCTTTCTTTTAGAAAGAGCGCCACTCCTGACCATAGGTTGCAATACCACGCACAACCTATAGGCAGCGGTGGCACCGCTCTGAAAGCGCAGATGAGAACTTATGCATTGCTGATTACTCACTTTATAGCTTAAAGGGAATATCCCTTTAAATGAACCTTCTTTAAGATGCATCCCAAGCCCAGTTTTCCACATCACTATAATCCTCTTAGCGCCTGTATAGGATGTGATCTAGGACTTGCACGTGGGCAAAAAGGAAAAACCCTTTTATTATGTCACATTTGCAATTTCTAAATGTCCACCTTTTGGGATCATTTATTATATTTTGATTTAAATTAATGTATTTGGGGGCTAAAGATCTTTTTTGTAATTGGGTTTCATTAAAAATGTTTGCACCCTCTTTGCCTTCTACAGCCTATTGTACTATTGCTGGCTCCAGAATGAGTTAACTGAGAATCTTTCAGCGATCTTATTCAAATAGGAGTTTGTAACTCTTTGGTTTCTTTAAAAAAGTTTGCCCCGTTTGCCTTTTATAGCCTCTTTGTTACTCTGTCTATTGCGGTCTGCAGAGTGAGTTAACTGAGAATCCATCAGTGAGCTCCTTCAGATTGACTGATGGCAGTTTCTCTTTTTTCTCTCTCTTTTTCTGAGCTCCTCTCAGCTGATTTATGACCACAGACCACATCAGAGTTGACTGCGCCAGGAAACAACGATCCGGCGTAAGCCACATTTTAGTGCAAAATTTTTTAATAAAACCCAATTGCAAAAAAGATTTTTTTTTTTAATATCAAATACACGCATTTAAATTAAAAAAAAAAAAATAAATAAATAAATTGTCCCTAACGGTGGACATCCCTCACACTAAAGCTTTTCTTGTCCTGTTCCACTTATTAATCGCCTTGATAACCTATCACTTGTCACTGACTTATGTTTAACCCTTTGTGTCCCTTTTTTGTTTGCTTTTTTTTAACCCTTTATTAACCCTTTAACATCCCACCCAGGCTGCTATGGCTCTGAAAGCCTACCAGAGATTCCGCCTAGGAACCGATATGTCTCTGTTTGCCACGGACCAGTTCGCCCCTGGACCCAACGCTGGATACCCAGGCTACCCCACAGGCAGCGGCATTGAAAGTACAGAAACCTATCAAAGTCCTCCTTTCACCGAAAATGCAGACATCAGCCCCAAGGGATACCAAGCACCCTCGTACTGATGGGGATGGGTGAACCCCGGATGTTTGTATGCAGATACAACAGGCGCACTGACACCGTGCAGAGAATCGAGTGACTACCGTATCCTGCTGTACATTCTAGATGTGATTGCCGGAATTACCCCTGTAGTTAGATGTACAGTGCACTCCGTACTGTGACATTGATTGCTTGTTTGTGATCACTTCAAAAAGGTTTTCCTGTTTTTAACCTTTTTTTTTTTTTATAAAGCATTCCTGTAAATGTTGGACATCGATCAGCTTAGGAAAGAGCGGCCAGCAGTTCAATAAAAATATCTCAAGATGTCTAACCTGGCCATCCTTAAAGTGAAGCTGCCGGATAATGTATCTGAGGTCGCCATCAGATAGTGGAAAAAATGACGAACTCGGGGATATATCATTTTCTATGGTTTAATTTACTATTTTCATTTTAAAAAGTTGAATAAATGCTGCTCTGGTCTGAGCCTGAGAGTCCTGCTTACTCCACCCCCACACAGTCATGTGGGAGGAGGAAGTAGGACTCACAGCCTCAGTCAAACAACATTTATAGTCAACTTTTACAATGAAAATGGAAAATCAAACCATAAAAAACTATATATCCCCGAGTTCGCCATTTTTTCCTCTATCCAATGGTGACCTCAGATTCGAGATTCGGCAGCTTCCCTTTAAGAGGGTATACAGATTTGCTTGATAATCTCCTCTATCCAATGCTGCCCTCCAATAGGAGCCAGGTCCACTTTAAACTGGCAGCTACAAGGGCACTGGATCATTTTATGTCATAAGGAATAATTTCATAGAACCTGATCCATCTACAATGGGCCAAACAGAGTAGCACATTAGTATTTTTTAGCGTTATTCATACACTCAGGTTTTTGTATGAAGTAAGAAAAAAAACCATCACCTGAAAACAATCTGTAACCAGAATAATAGACCCTGCAACAGCTCCTCTATCATAAAATATGGCAGACTTTAGATAATCCCTTTCTTCAAGTCAAACTGATTATGGCCACGACTGAGAACCTCCAGGTGACCTACAGCGCCACCACAGGAGAAATGAAGTATTGTACAATTCTTAATGCATTCATCTGCTGTGTGTTTAATGCCATGTGAATCCAATGTGAAGACAGATAAGAGTTACCAATCCCCTATCAGTAGGAGCTCTCTGATGGATTCTCAGTTAACTCATACACATGCAGGTAAAGAGCTTGTAAATGGCAAGCGGTACAACATTCTTTAGGAAACCCAATAGCAAAAATTGCTGTCCTCACAAAATGCATGTAGTTAAGTAAAAATAATGTCCTCAAAGGTGACCATCATCTTTAAAATAAAATACAAATATTGTGTCATCCAGGGACAGGACGGGATAAGTTATGCTGATCACAGATTTATCCAAAGACCTATTCATGCGAGCAATATCAATGCAAGACACAACCAGATTGCAGGGAGTGTGAGATGCAGTGTGATCCTTGTGGATGTGGTTGGTTTCTGCAAGAAATGACATAAGCAAAGTTCTGTCTGGGGTGAAGAACTAATGGTCTCTTAGGAGCCGCGGTGTCTGAACGACAGATTTGTCGGCTGTCTCTAATAGCAGAATTGAGAATGAAGCTCTGGAGCATAATGCAGCCTATAGTAATGAATGTGGGGTACAGGAAAGGGGCTACGGGCACACATCCAAGGTAGCATGCTGTCCAAGGATTACGGGGTCAATTTATGTAGCTAAGAATTGAATATTCAAGGAGCTGGGGGGTTGGTGTTGGAAAATAGAAAAAACATGGCTGTTGTCTTCCAGAAATAGCACCACTCTTGCCCTTAGGTGATGTCTGGTATTGCAGTGTGATCCTGGTAGGGGAACACATTGCACACATAGACCATGGCCAAGAGACCAGGGTGGTTGTATAGGAAAGAAATATATTTCTGTGCCCCCTGGACAATTTGTGCCTGGGCGCTGCATCGCTTTTTCTTATGTAGAATCCGAGAAATGGCAGAATCAAAATTCGAAAGCACAAACGACCCTTATGCAGCTCTACATGAAGATGAGACACCACGGTGGAAAAGACCCCAATAATCTGTGGCATGTCCCACCGTAGTCAGAGGTTTTACCTGCAGCTGATAGATGGGAGAGCTGCCAGCAAGTACAAATCCATATGGAGAGAGCTCCCCCTGGTGGTGACAACTTGCACACAGAATTAAACCACATATACGCTACTTTAATGGTGGACAAACCTTTCTTTTCTACATCTTCCCCTGCCCCCCCCCCCCCCCAACAGTGCCTTCTAGTTTCCCCACCTAATTTATACAGATGCCAAGGTCGAAAGTCAGTAAGGCAAAATATTAATTAGTGTTGTAGACAACAAGAATAAGCCTTTTTTTTCCTTCCTGCTATATGAAGTTTTATCTCCTTGGTCAGATGAAAAATTTGAAAGCAGGGTCATTTAGAGAACTGCTGTCTTCAGTTAAAGGGTATTGCCGGATAGGGCTTGTAAATACGAGCAGGTATACAATTTACTGCTTGTTAAAATTTTCATCCGTTCTTGAGATATTAAGTTTTCTTTTGTTTACAGTTTGTTGCCTTGGAGACCGACCACCACTGCCAGACAGCAGAACATGTGTTGTGCTTACAAGTTCTTTTCTGTTGAGCTTGCTTTGAATCTAGGCAGATTCGCTGGAGCGCGCTGTTACCACGTAATCCCAGCCGGCTTCACCGCAGCGTTTACAAGCTCGGCAGCAGCGGTGGTCGGTCTCCTAGGCAACGAGCTGTAAACAAAAGAAAGTGTTCATATCTCAAGAATAGCTGCAGATTTTAACAAGCAGTAAATTGCAAAAGTGCTTGTTTTTACAAGCAGTATCCATCTGTGAAGATAGGAATAACCCTTTAAGGTCACATATGGGAGTGTATGGATGCCATGGACTGGAGGAACTGCAAATACCACTCCCTACCTTGATGATTGTGGTAGGTAAAGCTTTCAAAAAAAAAACAAAAAAAACATACATAAATTAACATATCAGACTGCACAATGGGGGAATGAATAATAAGCATTTGCCCCCTGGAGGGGGGGGCGCATTGGAGCCAGACCCAAGAATCTTACCTTGTAATATGGGGCTGTAAAAAAAAAGTTGCTAATGTTTACACAGGAGAGACATTTGATGCTGGTTGTAGGGAGAAGTGACACATTCCAGCACTGACACAAAGATGCAAACATGAACCATATTGACAGGGGTTCACTTACTTCTTTCTTGATTTTTTTTTTTATTTTTTAAATAAAACTCATCGGCCATCAGGGCATCATGGGGGTTGTAGTTTTGCAACAGGTTGCGGATTCTTAGCTTATAGGGCTTTAAAAGGGTGAAAATTCTGGCATATATGTTAATGAATAAAGGGTTCTCCAGATCAGATCCAATCTGCCCCGTAATCAGTGCATCTTATATGACTTATTTCTCCACGCTCACTGGTCTCACATACTCATACCAGGGCCTGTCTACAGGGAAACCGAGACAGTGCACAGCCGTGTCAGTTATACCGTGTGGTCCGTGTGTGTCTGGAAAAAAAAAAAAAAAAGTGACATGTTTACAATTATCTGTATATATCGTATCTCCTGAAAGAACAATCTGTGATTGTGCGTTTTCAGTAGCGTCTCGTGTCGGAAATGTAACTTGTTTTCTGTACATTATGAAATTAAAAAAAAGATTAAATGGAAGAGGAATGCAGGCTATATTTTTTATTTCCACCTGACAGACTACTATATAAGTGGAATGGGAGCGGTGAAAGTGATTCTTATTAAAGGGACTCTGTCAGCAGATTTTGCTATGTAATCTGACCGCAGCGTGATGTAGGGGCTGAGACCTGGATTCCAGCAGTTGTGACACAATCACAGTTTTCTCAGCTGCAAATCTAGCACAGCTCGGGAATGCTGAGCTCAGTATAACCCCGCCCACACACTACCGATTGGCTGATTTCTGTGTACACTGTCAGAAAGCTGCCAATCGGTGATGGGGGCATGGTTGGAAAAGGAGGCACAACACAGCTAGTCCTGTAGTGATAATCTCCTGATAAAACACTGATTTCATTGTGACTGCAAATTACAGTCTAGGAAGTGACACATCACTGGAATCAGGCTCTCAGCCCCTACATCATGGTGCTCTCAGATTATATGGATAATGTATGCTGACAGATTCCCTTTAATACCAGGTATAAAGGGGTAGGACATTAGGTAGAGGATAGAAGTAGGCATAAAGGTGAATTATAGAAGCGGTAGAGGTGAAGGTTAATGTAGAGGTGAAGGTTAATGTAGAAGGTAGTTTTAAGGCAGGATCAGAGGTAGAGGGAATGAGTTAATAGAAGATAGAAGAGTAGAGGTAGGGCGTAGGAGTAGATTCAGTAGTGGTGGAGAGTAGGAGTAGGGCGTAGTGGTAAAGTATAGGAGTAGAGCATAGAGGTAAGGCATAGGAGTAGAGGGCAGAGGTAGAGTATAGGGTAGGACTAGAGGTAGAAGGTAAAGATACACAGTGGCAGAGAGTAGAGCGTAGGGGTAGTAGTAGTGGTAGAGTGTAGGAGTATAGGGTAGAAGTAGTAGAGGGTAAAAATACATAGTGGCAGAGAGTAGGAGTAAAGAGTAATGGTAGAAGGTATGAGTATAGGGTAAAGTTGTGGTAAAGGGAAAGGAGTTGAAAATTAGAGAATAGAAGAGGCAAAGACTTAGGGGGTAGGATTAGAGGTAGAAGGCAATGATAGAGGTAGAAAATAGGAGTAAAAGGGCAGAGGGTAAAACACAGGAGAGGTAGACGGAAAAAGTAAAAAAATAAAAAGATATAAAGTTAGAGATGAGGTTTATGTAGAGATAAATGCTGGGAAAGTACAGAGGAAAAGGCAAATGGTGAAGAACACAAGGTAGGAGTATAGTAGATGGTATAAATGGAGGGTGGAGAAGTGGGTAGGTTTTGTGGTGGAAGATAATACTCAAGGACAGGGAAGGGGGATAGGTGATCGGAGTAGTAGTGGGTCGTGCTCTTCATCTCTGGTCCTCAATGTCCTCTACAGTTGTGTTTCAGGATTTCCTTAATATTGCACAGGGGATTATTCCCCCTCATATGTAACACGACCTGCTGGGGACATTGAGGAGTGCGGGTTGTTGGTGGAGTAATGGACCTTATACCTAGCAGACATCGCTGCTGTTTTATGGCTGAGATGACACAATGGCCAGCTCAGATCTACATGTGTAACATACAGACAGTCCGCACCGGTTATCAGGCCTTTTCTTGTACATTAGGGCTTATTTCCTTACAGCCAATACCAATTATACAAAGTATGGACCAGCGCCATCTAGTGACCAGTCAGCATTACTGCAGCTATAAAATTGAGCCGTCAATCAAGAATTTTTTTTTATTTATTTGACCAATGCAGTCCAGTATCTGTCGGGCAGAGTCTCCCTTGCCCCCTGTGCACATAATATTTAGTTCTCACTCCAGAAGAGAAACTGAAGAAACCATCGTAATCAGCGGCATTAACCCAGTTACTACCACAAGCTGCTGAAACAATACTAATTTGCCCTGGAAGGCACATGACATGAGACAGACGGTGGTAACAATTGTACAACATTCACGGGTTCAATACTGTGGAGGTTCGGACCGATCAGATAATACGTGCTGGATGACATAAAGCAAAATAGTCGTTGACATCGGAGGCGCCTCCTTCCAACAGCGGTAACGTATTGACAAAATTACTATAAAGGCATGATCAGGGAGCGTCGAGAGTAAACCTTTGAACCAGGAAAGAAATTAAAACAAAATAAAGTCAAAGTTTGTCATTATAAATTATAGATTAGCTTGGACGAGACCAAAGCAGATCGTACATGCCAAGGGGAAACCAAGAGAGATGTTGTGACACTGCCCCCCGTAGGATGGGATGATTAAAAAGTGTTGCCTTCCTGAACGGAACGGTTTGGAGCCCAATTATAACACGATTACCGCAATGACATCACCTCGTATACGACAAAGTCCCTTTATACGGAAGCTTCTGCAACGTTCAGATGTTGCATTTTTTATTCCATAATCGGTAAATGGAAAAGGTTTTGGCGATACTAATAAGTTTTATTGCTGAGTGAATTAATCCCATAGCGTTTCTCAATACGAAACGTATGAATCCGGGAGGAAAAAAAAAAAAGTTTACAATTGTCTTAGGTCACAGGACTAACCCTAAAAATGGGAAACGTTCCTGGACGTCTCACGTACGGATATAAAACCAGCTCCCACAAAAACAAAACCTGTCTCGCCGTCTGTAAAACGAGTCATACCTAGGATTATCCAATCCAAGATTTAATTGATCAGAATGGGGCCAATGAGAAGCAAAAAATTTAAAAAAAAAGGCCCCGATTGCCACGAACACATTGCAGACTCCGCAGTAAAAGAAGCTGTGCTTTGTGGTAGCCGCAGCGATCCAGCCTGGCCACCCTGCTCTTCAGAAGGTAGCACCGACTCAGTTGCCTTCTGCACTCAGTGACGTCATCACATCATATATTTGGCCACGCAGAGCATCGTAATAATATACTTTATTATCACCGGGCAGATGTTTTTGCCATCTAGATTTCCGCTTTTTTACTATTTTTGGTGCATTTATTTTTATTCATTTCTCTTTCCTTTTGAAAAGTGCACACCCAAAACCTGGGTGACGTCCCCCAGAGCCTAAGTGATGATCCGGCTGATAGCCTGGAGGGAAGGAAAGTCATTGTCTTCAAGGTGCAATGTCTTGTGATATGCAATGTCCTGGGGGGCCAGCACTTGGCTGCAGGTGGGACAGGTGGAATAGTCCAGTTCAGGGGAGCAGGAGTCCGTTTTCCAGGCAGCTTTCTTGCTCTTCTTGGACTTGTTGGAGCTTTGTTTCTGTTCTATTTGCAGCTCTTGGTGGGCAGAGAGCAGCTCCTGCTGTTTACCGTTGTCCGGAAGAAGCACCAGGAGCTCATTAAATATCAGACTGAAGTTCTCCCCGAGAAGCTGGCTGCAGCTTTTGTAATACTCAGAAGCAGATATCAAGCCCTGGAAGAAAAAAAATTAGAACGTAAAAAGTTTGTAACTATTGTTTAAAAAAAAAAAAAAAAAAAAAAAAAATCACCCATAACACAAAACAATCCTGAGTAATCTGTAATCTGTGGGGAATCCCAACTACAACTCTCAGCATCCTGAGAGCCCAAAGGTTAGAGAAACTGCACTGGATGTGTAAAGACATTTGCACGTTAAAATGGTAAATGCAAATCATGCGGATTCGGTGTGAATTTTTCACTCAGATTAGCGTGTGTAAGGTCCACAAAGGATACATGAGATTTTAACGTTACGTTCTGCAAAGGTACAAATTTTGCAATTTTCAGCATGTCATTTCAACCCCCATTACGAATTATCAAATTCGCAGTGTGTGCAGGAGCTCTATAAGGGGTTGTCCCATAAACGTTTGCTTGCTGGAAGGAATAAGAATAGGGGTCTCCAAAGTTCCTTGTTCTCAATTTACTGTATTATAGACGATTAAATGAGAGGTGGTTGCACAACGCTTAGCTCACAGTTGTCTGTTCTTGGGATCAGCGAGGGTCTTAGCAGCCAGAACTCAAGCGATAGCACATTTATTATCTACTCTGTGGTTATGGGATTATTTGTTTTAGGATACAACATTAAATTATTATTGGTAAGAACCAACCTCTTGGACTCCTATTGATCCTGATTCAGTGTTGTATCCTCTTAGGCTAGTTTCACACTAGCGTATGGAGGAGCAGCGGATTTCCTCCGTGAAGCTCCACCCAGTGCTGCACCTCCTCCGTTAAGCTTTGCCTACGCCGGCATGCGTACCCTATCTTTAGCATTGGGTACGCAGGCCATGCCGATGTATGCGGATGCCTCCGCATGCAACGTTTTGGCGGTGTGGCAACTGCAGCAAAAGCCAACACGTTGTATTCGCTGCAGGATCAAAACGACGCATGCAGAGGCATCCGCATACATTGGCATGGCCTGCGTACCCAATGCTAAAGATAGCGTACCCAGGCCGTATGCCGACGTAGGCGGAGCTTAACAAAGGAGAGGGAGTGGACGGAGCTTCACGGAGGAAGTCTGCATCCCTCCGCAGCTCTGACATAAGCTAGTGTGAAACTAGCCTTACTCAGTTTTTTTTTTTCATTCCTAGGATTGATTCAAGTGATGGCATATTCTAGCAATATGTGATTACCTTATAAGATAGAAAAATCAGATGCCACCTTGTGTAGACTAATAGCCACAACATGTGGCAAAAGTAGCAGAGCAAAAGTTGACCACAGTGTCACAACTGTAAAAGACACAGCCGAACCCCGCACCGCTCGTTACCTGTCTGAATTTGCCAGAATGGGATTTAAATTCGTTAAACTTGGACTCGTCGCTGTGCAGATAATCTTTGATGGAGTTGATCAGGTGAATGTTTCTCTGCTGGAAGTTTTCAGGTATCAAGTAAGTCCTGCAGAATGAGACCCTTTAAAAAGTAAGAAACCAAAAAGGCCGTGTTATAGGTAGGCATGGACGACAGCATAATTCTCAGCAATCCAAGTAATATTATACTTGGACCATCCCGATCAGGATAGAGTGGATTAGTGTCAAGAAAATAAGGGGAACAAAAAAAAAAAAAAAAAGAAGTTTAAGCACGGTCACTCACTCCTTTACTGGTTTGGCGTGCGGCTGTGCAGTAAGAGCGGACGATGAGGCACTGGTGAATCCTGGTGGAGGCTTCCCCACAGAGGCAGACAATCCTGGAGGTGGTGGCAAAGGAGCGGCGGTCACCACTGGGCAAAACCCTATAAGAGAAAAGGCACCAATTGACCGTCTTACCAGTGTCAATGGTCTGGATTGACACAATGAAGCGTTTCACACATCTGAGTATTGACCATGATGGATGGATCGGCAACAGGTCTCCAGACCGGAACTCAACAGACTCAAAGGCATATACGAGGCTGAGAAGAATCCTGGCTGGTCCATATATCTCAGAAACGGATGTTTGCAACCGGCCTAAGCCAACATGACATAACAGCAAGTCATTCTCTAATGACTGGGATGACACTTTACCTGGTGGCGGCATCCTCGGCAAATTATTGTTCACCAATGCTGGAAAATCTTCATCTTGCACAGGGTACTTTGGACCTGGATTGGGCAATGTCTTCAGCTCGGGGAGGTCTCTGCGGCCACTTCCTTTGTCTGGTACCTTCTTCTCGCTGAGCCCATTCACCACGGTATTGGACTTATCGCTGAGGATAGACGTGGCTGGCGGTGTGGGGGTGCGATCAATCTCTGTGGCGTTCTCTTTTAGAGAAGAACTTGTCAACCTTTCTTCTGCGCTCATTCCAGAAGTTGGATTGCTCAGCTTCTCCGATCCCATTCGCTTCTTCTTGTTGCCTTTCCCGCTGGTTTGAAGAGTCGAGGTAGTCAGTAGCTTAGAAATATCGATCATGGTGGGAGCACTACGGAACTCCTGTGCCGTCATCCCAGTACCGTCATCTTCATCCTCTGATAAGGAGGGAGGTTTCTGCATTTTCTTGTTGGAGCCTTTTTGGAAGTTCTGCAAGGCAGCTTTTTTGGATTCTTTGCTTGGAGTGGCGACAGTAGAAGTAGAGGCCTTTGTGGTATTTTTAGAAGAAGTTGCCCAAGCGGAAGTGACAGCAGACAGTGGTTTACCGATTCTTAAGTTGGACACCAAGGCTGGGAAATCCTCCTCATGGAAGGCATTAGAGGACCGGGAAGATGAAGTGTATGACAGCCCAGCGGGGAAAGGTGATGCCGACGAAGAGCCTGCGGTGGACGACAGACTGGGAAAGTCTTCTTCCTTCAGTTTGGCAGTAGGTGGTTTTGGAGCGCTGCAAATGAAAAGAAACTCTTAAAAGAGAAAGATCGCTCAGAAAGAATGCAGTTTTGCACGTTCTCCATTCATTGTGTATGGGACTGACAAAGATCAACAAGCGCTGAGCTCAGTGAACGCCATCAGTCTGATATAGGTGGCAGCACACGTGAACCATTGCTCCATTGAAATGGAGTACACGGGACTCCAGCTGTTGTGCTCTGTAGGAGCCGTTATCATAGGACAGTCCAATTAAGAATGAACACATCAAAGATTCACAGCTTTGAAAAATGTTGTCTGTGAATTTAAATGCTACGGACACTGACTCTTTGGCTTATTTTTTTCTACTGTTCATTTTATTACTAAGCACCAAAACAATGTAGGAAATATTCATTAAAATGTAGAGTCTGTGCAGCACCTGTACATAACTGGCCGTGCTGCTTTTGGCTCACACAGCTCCTGGTTGCGTCAGTGTTAGCAGAAAGGAGGAGGATATATAAAGCAGATCGGAGACTGGAGAGGAAGATAGCGCCAAAGTCTGCAGACGATAGAGAGGGAGGAAGGGAAGTGTGAATCGTATAAGCTGTGTATCTGTGTAGAGAGGAGAACACCTACAGCAGACTCTGCAGTGCAGAAGAGGAAAAAGGAAACCCCACACTCCTCAGCATCAGAATAGGTTAACCCTCCATAAAAGATGGCTGTACCTCAGTGGTGCGGGCACAGCAGATCCAAAAGCAGGGAAATCCTCAGGCTTCAGTACCCCATTTGAGGTGTTTGACATCATATTTAACTCCTTTGAACCTTAAAAGAAAAAAAAAAGAAAAAAATAAAAAAGATTTGCAGATTGTTACAACTGTCATGATGAAGCAAAATGTTCCGATCCAGAGCGTGCATAAGAAAAAAAAAAATGAAGACATGTCACCTGTGGCATCGCCAGAGAATTTTGGGGTTGGTTTTGGTTTGCGTCCCTCCTCAGGATCTCTGGATTCCTCCATCCTACTTTTCGAGCCGTCGCTGTTTTCATGTGCTTGTTTCCTTCCAATTTCTTCTTGTCTTCTGGCTGCAACAGAAGCTCGCACGGCAGCGGCAACTTCCCGATCCTCTTCTTCCCTGTAAAGTAACAAGAAAAAAAAAAGCAATTAAAGGGTTTGAAGACGTTTGCAACCATTCTTCAAATCCGTCCTAATATGGATGGTACACAATAAATGCTATATTAATGAAACTGAGGGGGTGAAAGTACAACAAATGCTAGAATTGCGGGGGTGTCGTTTCTCCATACTTGGGTATTTTCAGTTTTCCAGTACAATGTATAGTAAAAGGAACAGTGACAAACTACAACTCTTCCTACAAAAAGAAAAAAAAAAAAAAAACAAGCCCTTGTACGGCTTTTTTTTTTCTTTATGCCTTCATTAAGAAACAAAAAATAAATAAAATAAACACAAAGCAGCTTTGCAAACCTCTTGATTGACACATCAGTCGCTGCTCACCTTTTATACCTCCAGCTTCCCCTGCGGTTCTGTTGACCTCCCCGGGCTAACCCCCTTGCTGCTCTCGCCTGCCTGTTAAATCGATCCACCTCTTCATAGTCTTCTGCTCCAACCATACCTGAAACAAGACGTAATGGCAATGACGGCAATCAACATCTGAAAATAAAATGAAATTCCTAATATGACACTTGTTAATCCAGGCTATATCGGACAATATGGCACACAACCCCCCCAATATTGCCAGATTAAAAGGAATTGACAGTAAGAAAATAGAAGTAAACTGTTCCATCAGATGAAGTAATCTGTGATAGTAACAAGTCGGCGCTTACCTTCTGTCCTGCGACTATGTCTGGGTGCGTAGCTGAACTGAATATCGATCTGGCGGTTCTGACGGGCCTCGGCACGGTTCTTGCTGTGGCACGAGGTCTTGTGTGCCTTGTAGTCAATTTCAGTCCGAAAGGCGTGTGTGAACTGCTCTGTGCTGCACCTTCCCTCATCGCACAGAAAGTGGCTCTCCCGGAAGTGCTCCCGCAGGAAAGGGTAATCGCTACAGTAGAAAATATATGCAATATATATACGCAAGACTGTTGATTTTTCTATATAACACCTATTAACAAAAGAGGACCCAAGTGATTCTAATGTCACCCTAAAAGATCAGACTTTCTAGCAATAATCAGTCCAAATTTCCAAACTGTGTGATTCCGGCATGCAGAACTGCATCTCACAACCCGCCTTGCTATGAAATAGGGAAACTTGGTGCGTTAAGTTCAGAAAGTTGTATCTTTTAGGGGGACAATAGTAATAATTGGGACCACATGTGTTAGAGGTTGTCTTAAAATATCCCCAGTCTGAGGCTGTCCACTCTATCCCTCAATAAAGAGGGCAGCCTCAGCCAGGCAAAAGGTGCCCTTTAAATTGGCACCACTGTCTTTAAACACCTACCTGTAGTATTCCTGGGCCCCATCAGAGTCACAGAAGTGGCAGAAATAGTGGTCCCTGCGCAAATGCTTCAGCAATTCATCATTGTCAAGGTAGCGTTCATCACAGAACTTGCAGAGGGGATGGCCCCGGTGAGAGGTGTCCTCTGGGTCGCCTTGGATGCGATGCCGAGCAAGGTCCTTGCGCGAATACCACTTTCTCTCATAAGTAAAATTCTGGAAGTGTTGAAGAGCATCTCATCAGGTGCTGCATGCAATATTAGGGCAAAGAAGACTGGTGTGGTTTTTGAAGCGCTTTTATAAGAGAATTGATGGCGGAATGAGTCTACTTCAGCCTCTGCCAGCTGACTGTATAATCCCTTCCTACTTTCCCTGCTATAAAGTTATTGTAGAATATTCTCACCTTTAGGTGCTTTACACAAAGTTTACAGCAGAAGAGCTCGTGATGTTTTCTCATGTGCTGTTCCAGGTCCGCAAAGGCGTGGAAGGGTCTCATCTCAGGGCAGAGGTGACATTCATGTTGTAGTAACCGTCTGAAATGGAAATACTTGTCAACGCCCCATCACAGCCATTATAACACAGTCCTGGCCGCCCGGGGAGCCTCTGGCCGCCCATTTCAATGTCAGGTTTCCCTTCAAGTTCACTTACCTGAAAATAGAGAAGAGTTTTCCATCGCTGAAGTAGATGTCATGTCTCCTCTCACTCTGCATCTGGGATGTGTCGATGCTCGAGAAGGGAGCAACTTTTTTAACAAATACGACCTGTAAAGACAAGGACAGAAGAGATGTATTCATAGCAGGTACAAGAGAATTATCCCAACCACATCCCAAGCAGCAAGACAGACAGAATGAAGAATTGTCTTCAAAGAAAACGACGTTTGCACAAAGACTGTACAGCATTACAGGCGACATTGAATATATATTTTTCTTAAGGGGGTTGTCCTGGAGTAGGAAAACATGGCTGCTTTCTTTCTGAACCAGTGCCACCCCGATCATGTGTTATGTCCAGTATTGTAACTCCGCTGCATAGTCAGAGGTGGCGCCGATTCGGAAAAGAAAGCAGCCATGTTTTTATAATCAGGAGAGAAAACTCCTTGAAGTCATTTTTCTGTCTCATGCTTCTGATTTTTGCTGTTGGAATTTTGCAACAAAATTCATCCAAATTGTGCAACTGATTTGATTTTTGCTCTTTTTTTTAAGAGAAATTTCTCATATTAGTCTTCAGAATAAAAAAAAAAAAAAAATGGAATTAAATTTTGTTGTCCAATATTACATTGCGGGCCATTGCCCAAAAATAAATGTAATGTCGTTTCAATAGTTAGGACATGATGAATTTACCCCCAAAAAGTCTGGATAATTAAAACCGCAACTTTGAGAAAAAGACACAAAACATTATGGAGACAGAAATTAAAAAAAAAAAAAAATTAAAAGCGTTACTAAAAAAAAACGATAAAGAAAAAAAAAAGAAAAGAAATCGGGGCCATAGTTTTGTAATGCATTTTGATGGATGTGTGGCGGAGGGGGAAGGTTTAGAGAATGCGATCCCTTGGGGTGTGTGCACACGCTGCGGATTCTGCTGCGGTTCCACAGCGGATTCGGCCGCTGCGGGTCCGCAGCAATTTTTGCTGCGGTGTACAGTACTATTATTCCCTATGGGAATACAAAACCGCAGTGCAGACGGTGCGGATTTTTCCGCGCGTTTTTTCTGGGGTTTTGAAACCGCAGAAAGAATTGACATGTCAATTCTTTCTGCGGATTCCGCTGTGGTTTGCCATCTCATCCATTGAGATGAAAAACCGCAGGGCAAAACCGCAGAGAAATCCACAGCGTGTGCACGTAGCCTAAAAATATCACTTGAAAAAAAAAGCACAATTAATCCCAGGCAAATTCACTAAACACATGAGACTGGACCTGCCCGCCAGTGAGGATCGGAGGGATGGCAGCAGGCCAGCACTACCAGTACCGGTGACTCACAGGAGAAAGGTCAGTAGTACATCAGTGATCAGCACATTTTTGGGCGAGCCTACATACAGACTGACGTGGGATCTGTCCACCCCACAGTGGTCTGATACAGAACTGTCATATGGGTGCAGATATATCTCCAGGTTTGTGTCTAATTTTGTTTTACCTTGGCGACACTGATTGCCAGCACTGCTGGGTCACCCGCTAAACAGAGACCACGACCTTAATGGTCGAGTGGTTTTACAGGTGCAGTAATTGCTTTTCAGCAGAATTTTAGGGTCAGTGCCGCCCCCATATTTGAGAGATACCCCATTCATAAGACAAGTCGAAAGACAAACTGTCAATTTTCTTTCTTCGCCCCTAATACATCAGGGAAGGCAGTGATTGGATGTGTTATGTCTGCATGCAGGGAACAGCAGGTGTTGCTAAACTACACCTCCCAATATGCCCTGACACAACGCTGGGGGGTGTAGTTGTACAGTGAGAGCCCTGTAAGTACTCACCTTGTCCAGCTCCTCCCGGCACACGGCACAGTACTTCTGCTCACACAGCACCCTCATCTTGGTGGAGCAGCGGTAGCAGACGGGGTGGTCGCATTTCCCAAAAGCAAATATGTCCAGCTCCTGACAACACAAGACACAATTCCCCTCCAAATCCACGGTTTTCCCTGACTTTGCCATGGTTTGCAGGTGAAAGCTAAATGCTGCGCCTCTGATTAGGAAAGTGGTCACCCCAAGTGACGAGAGCAGTGAACAGGGGCAGAAAGACAAAGGGAGGTCTGCACTAGTGATCAGTGAGAGGGGGGTGGGCTGCACTAGTGATCAGTGAGTGGGCTGCTCTAGTGATCAGTGATGGGGGTGGTGGGCTGCACTAGTGATCAGTGATGGGGGTGGTGGGCTGCACTAGTGATCAGTGATGGGGGTGGTCTGCACTAGTGATCAGTGAGAGGGGGGTGGGCTGCACTAGTGATCAGTGATGGGGGTGGTGGGCTGCACTAGTGATCAGTGATGGGGGTGGTGGGCTGCACTAGTGATCAGTGAGAGGGGGTGGTCTGCACTAGTGATCAGTGAGAGGGGGTGGGCTGCACTAGTGATCAGTGAGAGGGGGTGGGCTGCACTAGTGATCAGTGAGAGGGGTGGTGGGCTGCACTAGTGATCAGTGATGGGGGTGGTGGGCTGCACTAGTATCAGTGATGGGGGTGGGCTGCACTAGTGATCAGTGACGGGGTGGGCTGCACTAGTGATCAGTGAGAGGGGGTGGGCTGCACTAGTATCAGTGATGGGGGTGGTGTGCACTAGTGATCAGTGATGGGGGTGGTGTGCTGCTCTAGTGATCAGTGAGAGGGGGTGGTCTGCACTAGTGATCAGTGATGGGGGTGGTGTGCTGCTCTAGTGATCAGTGAGAGGGGGGTGGTCTGCACTAGTGATCAGTGATGGGGTGGTCTGCACTAGTGATCAGTGATGGGGGTTGTCTGCACTAGTGATCAGTGAGAGGGGGTGGTCTGCACTAGTGATCAGTGAGAGGGGGTGGTCTGCACTAGTGATCAGTGAGAGGAGGCGGGCTGCACTAGTGATCAGTGATGGGGGTGGTCTGCACTAGTGATCAGTGAGAGGAGGCGGGCTGCACTAGTGATCAGTGAGGATACACCGGTGGGTAGGAGGCTCTCCTGGTGAGTAGTGAGGCTCGGAGTAAAGGCCACCAGGAGAGATTACTGGGCCAGTCCGCTGTGTAGGCCAGAAAGCGACAGGCAGCGCGGGGCTGAGGAATAGCCGGAGGAGGCGTTGCTGTCGCCGTTAGAAAGCTCCCGTCTGACGTAGACGTTCCGGGTGGTAACGGAGCCGACCCTCGCTCCGAGCAGCGCGCACACGCTACCGGCTAGCAGATGTCACGCAGCTGACGCATCCCGCCGGAAGTGAGCCATAGAGTGCGCCTTAGCACAGGCTAGAGCGTCCACTGCAGACGGCGCTCAGTGATGCTTTGGAGGAATCAAGTCTATCGCCCTTGCTATGTGTGGCCCCCTGCTGGTGGATGCGGCACATTGTTCCAAATTCTAGAAAAATTAAAGTAAGGGCAGGAGGGAGAGATGGGGAAAGATGACACTGTATGGCACTGTATATAGAGGCACTCTGCATGGCATTGTATATAGAGGCACTCTGCATGGCACTGTATATAGAGGCACTCTGCATGGCATTGTACATAGTCACTCTGTATGACACTGTATATAGAGGTGTGGCGCCCCCAGGAGTATGGCCACCACAGTGGCTTTGCCTTCCTCCAGGGAGGGTAATGCCAGGCTTGGAAGCAGTGAAGGGTCTCTCTCGCAGTTAACCTATACATGCAACACAGTTCCACTCCAGGCCAGCAGGGGGGACTCTGAACTGGGATTAAGGGGAGGAATGCTCTCTGAGGGCCGATCGAAGGAGTGGTCAGTTAGTGTGAGGAGGGTGAAGTGTGCAGACGTGGAGAGGAAGCGCGGAGATCGAGCGGAGAGGAAAGGCTCATCTCCAGTGAGAACGCATGATCTGGAGTCTGGTCTCCACGGTTGTACGGATACTAACGGTCCTGCAGCAGACACCAGAGGAGTAGGAGGCTGTAAATGCCCTACCCCCATCTAAGACTCGGAGGCACAACAGCACGGAGTGAGCCAAGAGAGAAATAGCGGCTACAGCTGTCTGCCATACGAGGAGTGCTAGTAGAAGAGAATTAGGAGGAACTTCAGTGTAAGGCTGTGTGCACACGATGCGGCTTTGCAGCGGATCCGCAGCGGATTTTACCGCGCAGAAACGCTGCATATCTGTATTGTGATGTACAGTAGCCTTAAAATCAATGAAAAAGAAAACAGCTGTGCAGACGCTGCAGATTTTTCAGCGCGGTTTTCCTGCGGTACAAAATCCGCAGCATGTTACTTGTTTTGTGCGGTTTTCCTCCTCCCCTGTCTCCAAATCCGCAGGGGGAAATCCGCACAAAAACCGCAAGGAAACCGCAGGAAAAATGGAAGAAATCCGCAGGAAAAATGCAGGTCATTTGACCTGCGGATTTCTTCAATTCTGCACGGAAAAATCCGCAGGGCCAAAAACTCCGTCTGCACTCAGCCTAACTCAGTACTAGGAGTACTTCACTCAAATAAGCGCTAGGAAGGAGACTGCACAGCCCATCTGCCGAGAGAGAATCCCTGAGCTGCTTCCAGGCTAGCCTGCTCCGGTACCATCTGTAATCAGGACCCTGGACTGCATTTATCAAGTAAAGGTACAGAAATTGCACCCCGCTGTGTCTTTGTCTGCTTCCTACCCTTCCGGCACCGCTACATCCCCGTGTCAACCACATCTACACTGCCCTGGGACTACAGCTTCACCTGTGGAGAGCTTTTACATCTTTGCTGCTCCATACCATCAGTCCCAGAGGATCTGCATGGAGCGTCGGCTTAACATCTCACTTGCCGAACACCACAGGTGGCGTCACAAACTATTCATTTAATCAACTACATTCCACCATTCAATCTCCCCCTTTACTTGGGCGCCCAGGGCCACGGACCGGGTCACCACTGCTGTGACACATCCCGCCGACACCGTACCCCACAGCCCTGGGAGGGCGACCCAGAAGCACTCTGCATGACACTGTATATAGAGCCATTCTTCTGCTAGCATTGTTTATAAAGGCACTTTTGGATGCCACTATATAGAGGCACTCTCTTTCTGATGCTGTACATTATTATTGTTATACATTTTTATAGCGCCATTTATTCCATGGCGCTTTACATGTGAAAAGGGGCAAATATGGACAAGTACAATAAACATGAGCAATAAAAGACACACATAAGTACAGGAGGAGAGAGGACCCTGCCCGCGAGGGCTCACAGTGTACAGGGGATGGGTGAGGATACACTAGGAGAGGGTAGAGCAGGTCATGTGGGCGGTTCAGTAGACTGAGGATCACTGCAGGTTGTAGGCTTGTCGGAACAGGTGGGTCTTCAGGTTCTTTTTGAAGGTTTCCATGGTAGGCGAGAGTCTAATGTGTTGAGGTAGAGAGTTCCAGAGTATGGGGGAAGCACGGGAGAAGTCTTGTATGCAATTGTGTAAAGAGGAGATAAGAGGAGAGTACAGAAGGAGATCTTGAGAGGATCGAAGGTTGCATGCGGGTAGGTACCGGGAGACTAGGTCACAGATGTATGGAGGAGACAGGTTGTGGATGGCTTTGTATGTCATAGTTAGGGTTTTGAACTGGAGCCTCTGGACGATAGGAAGTGTTATGAATGAGTCACCGTAGGAGGCTAAAACAGAAATACTAGCTAAGTCCAGAAAACCAGAGAAGTTGGCAGCTATCGGATTGCAGACCCCTGAACCTATCAACAACAACTAGCAGTAGCCGTGGGGGGTTCCTACGGTGCCCTAGACCCCTCGATCACAGCCGGAGAACTACATAGCCTAAAGACAGAAAGGGAAATCTAAACTGCCCCAGAGCAGACCCCAAAGCAATAGGGAGCCCCCAACATATAATGACGGTGAAGCAAGATGAAAAAACACACACAGATAGAAAGATAGGCTGAGCAAATGATGGGGCCCAAGCTAACTAAATAGGACAGGATAGAAAAGCTGCTGTCTGCAATCCGCCAAAACCCTATCAAAACAAGGGCCAACAGGCTAATAGGGAAAAAAGCCCTGAAGACGCTAGGCTTCAAAAAGACTATATCAGTACTCAGGTATTTTCTGAAGACAGAGCAAAAAGGAATTCAGCTCACCCCAGCAGGGAATGGCAGAAATCCAGAAAAACAAGGCAAAACAAAACCAAAACACAAATGCAAAAAGCAGAGCAGAAAACTTAGCTTTTGAGGAGCAGGAATCGGACTGGTCTCCTAGAATCCCTCAGAGAGATCACCAGCAAGGCAGAAGGGCGTCGGCAGCCTTATATCCAGTCAGCAATTTCCGTCACCCAGTCATCATCATCCAGCTCAGGTGCTTGGTAATCAGCCTCACTACCTTCCTTCACCAGAGGAGGGAGTTCATCAGACCTCAATGGTGAAGGGGAAAATGAACTCACAACAGGAAGCCAATGAAAGGCTTGGCAGAGAGGAGAGGCTGGGGAATAGCGGGGAGACAGGTGGATTAGTCGGGCAGCAGAGTGTAGGATAGACTGGAGTGGTGCCAGAGTGCTGGAGGGGAGGCCAGAGAGTAGGAGGTTGCAGTAGTCGAGGCGGGAGATGATAAGGGTGTGTACTAGTGTTTTTGTGGTGTTATGGTCAAGGAATGCACGGACCCGGGAAATATTTTTGAGTTTGAGGCAGCAGGAGGAGGCAAGGGCTTGGATATGTGGTTTGAAAGAGAGGGCAGAGTCGAGGATCACCCCAAGGCACCGAGCGTGCGGGACTGGGGAAAGAGAGCAGCCATTGGCATTGATGGATAGGTCTAGTGGAGGGGTAGAGTGAGATGGGGGAAAGATGATGAATTCTGTTTTGTCCATGTTCAGTTTTAGAAAGGGAGCAGAAAAGAAGGCTGAAATAGCAGACAGACATTGTGGGATTTGGTCAGTAAGGAGTTGAGGTCAGGTCCAGATAGGTAGATCTGTGTGTCATCGGCATAGAGATGATACTGCAAACCGTGGGATTCTATGAGCTGTCCCAGGCCGAAGGTGTAGATGGTGAAGAGTAGGGGTCCGAGGACTGAGCCTTGAGGAACACCGACAGACAGGGGGCGAGGTGAGGAGGTGATGTGTGCGAGGGAGACACTGAATGTTCGGTCTGTTAGATATGGCAAGATCCAGGATAGGGTCAAATCTGTGATGCCAAGAGATGAGAGAATCTATAGCAGGAGGGAATGGTCTACGGTGTCGAAGGCAGAGGACAGGTCCAGGAGAAGGAGGACAGAGTAGTGTCGCTTGCTCTTGGCGGTTAGTAGGTCGTTAGTGACTTTAGTTAGGTCAGTTTCAGTTGCGTGATGCAGTCGGAAGCCAGAATGTAACTGGTCAAAGAGGGAACAGGAGGAGAGGTGGGAGGTCAGTTCAAGATGGACATGCTGTTCCAGTAGTTTTGAGGCGTAAGGGAGAAGAGATATCGGGGATAGTTAGACACAGAGGATAGGTGTGATTGAGGCATGATTGAAGGGTGAGGGAAAGACACCATTTGTAAGTGAAAGGTTGAAGAGGTGTGTTAGGGTTGGGATGAAGACTGTGGCCAAGTTAGGGATGAGGTGAGTCGGGAGCCGGTCAAGCGCGCAAGTGGTGAGGTGTGATCTTGACAGGAGGGTGGAGAAGCTGGTTTTGGAAGAACAGGGCTGAGCGGCTAAGAGGGGCATTGGGGGCTGCGGGCCAAAGCTTTCTCTGATCGTATCTGGTAGACACTGTATATAGCGTCACTCTCTGGTAGACACTGTATATAGCGTCACTCTCTGGCAGACACTGTATATAGCGTCACTCTCTGGCCGACACTGTATATAGCGTCACTCTCTGGTAGACACTGTATATAGCGTCACTCTCTGGTAGACAATGTATATAGCGTCACTCTCTGGCAGACACTGTATATAGCGTCACTCTCTGGCAGACACTGTATATACCGTCACTCTCTGGTAGACACTATATATAGCGTCACTCTCTGGTAGACAATGTATATAGCATCACTCTGTGGTAGACGCTGTATATAGCGTCACTCTCTGACAGACGCTGTATATAGCGTCACTCTCTGGTAGACACTGTATATAGCCTCACTCTCTGGTAGACGCTGTATATAGTGTCACTCTCTGACAGACGCTGTATATAGCGTCACTCTCTGGTAGACAATGTATATAGCGTCACTCTGTGGTAGACACTGTATATAGCGTCACTCTCTGGTAGACACTGTATATAGCATCACCCTCTGGCAGACACTGTATATAGCGTCACTCTCTGGTAGACACTGTATATAGCGTCACTCTCTGGTAGACACTGTATATAGCATCACTCTCTGGCAGACACTGTATATAGCGTCACTCTCTGGTAGACACTGTATATAGCGTCACTCTCTGGTAGACACTGTATATAGCATCACTCTCTGGCAGACACTGTATATAGCGTCACTCTCTGGCAGACACTGTATATAGCGTCACTCTCTGGTAGACACTCTATATAGCATCACCCTCTGGCAGACACTGTATATAGCGTCACTCTCTGGCAGACACTGTATATAGCGTCACTCTCTGGCAGACACTGTATATAGCGTCACTCTCTGGTAGACACTCTATATAGCATCACCCTCTGGCAGACACTGTATATAGCGTCACTCTCTGGTAGACACTGTATATAGCATCACTCTCTGGCAGACACTGTATATAGCGTCACTCTCTGGCAGACACTGTATATAGCGTCACTCTCTGGCAGACACTGTATATAGCGTCACTCTCTGGTAGACACTCTATATAGCATCACCCTCTGGCAGACACTGTATATAGCGTCACTCTCTGGCAGACACTGTATATAGCGTCACTCTCTGGTAGACACTCTATATAGCATCACCCTCTGGCAGACACTGTATATAGCGTCACTCTCTGGTAGACACTGTATATAGCGTCACTCTCTGGCAGACACTGTATATAGCGTCACTCTCTGGCAGACACTGTATATAGCGTCACTCTCTGGCAGACACTGTATATAGCGTCACTCTCTGGCAGACACTGTATATAGCGTCACTCTCTGACAGACACTGTATATAGCGTCACTCTCTGGCAGACACTGTATATAGCCTCACTCTCTGGTAGACGCTGTATATAGCATCACTCTCTGACAGACACTGTATATAGCGTCACTCTCTGACAGACACTGTATATAGCCTCACTCTCTGGTAGACAATGTATATAGCGTCACTCTCTGGTAGACGCTGTATATAGCGTCACTCTCTGACAGACATTGTATATAGCGTCACTCTCTGACAGACACTATATAGCGTCACTCTCTGACAGACACTGTATATAGCGTCACTCTCTGACAGACACTGTATATAGCGTCACTCTCTGGCAGGCACTGTGTATAGCGTCACTCTCTGGTAGACACTGTATATAGCGTCACTCTCTGGCAGGCACTGATATATATAGGCAGTCTCTGTCATGCACTGTATATGGAGGCATTCTCTGGCAGACACTGCATATAGTGGCACTCTGTACAGGCACTGTATATACTGTAGATGCACTCTCTGGCCTACACTGTATATAAAGGCACCGTCTGGCATGCACTGTATATAGATGCACTCTCTGTAGGCATTGTATATGGTGTCAATCTGTCAAACACTATATGTGGAGGCAATCTCTGACAAGTGGCGCTCTCTGCAGGCACTGTATATGGAGGTACTCTCGCAAGCACTGATATAAAGGCACTTTCTGTAGGCACTGTATATATATGCACTCTCCGGAAGACACATTATATAGAGACGCTCTCTGCAGTCATTGTATGGATGTACTCTCTGGCAGGCACTGTACCTGGAGGCGCTCTCTGGCAGGCACTGTACCTGGAGGCGCTCTCTGGCAGGCACTGTACCTGGAGTCGCTCTCTGGCAGGCACTGTACCTGGAGGCGCTCTCTGGCAGGCACTGTACCTGGAGGCGCTCTCTGGCAGGCACTGTACCTGGAGGAGCTCTCTGGCAGGCACTGTACCTGGAGGCGCTCTCTGGCAGATATTGTACGTGGAGGCGCTCTCTGAGATACTGTACGTGGAGGCGCTCTCTGGCAGCCACTGTACGTGGAGGCGCTCTCTGGCAGATACTGTACGTGGAGGCGCTCTCTGGCAGATACTGTACGTGGAGGCGCTCTCTGGCAGGCACGGTACGTGGAGGCGCTCTCTGGCAGGCACTGTACGTGGAGTCGCTCTCTGGCAGATACTGTACGTGGAGGTGCTCTCAGGCAGGCACTGTACTTGCAGGCGCTCTCTGGCAGGCACTGTACGTGGAGGCGCTCTCTGCAGGCACTGTACGTGGAGGCGCTCTCTGGCAGATACTGTACGTGGAGGTGCTCTCGGGCAGGCACTGTACTTGCAGGCGCTCTCTGGCAGGCACTGTACGTGGAGGCGCTCTCTGGCAGGCACTGTACGTGGAGGCGCTCTCTGGCAGGCACTGTACGTGGAGGCGCTCTCTGGCAGGCACTGTACGTGGAGGCGCTCTCTGGCAGGCACTGTACGTGGAGACGCTCTCTGGCAGGCACTGTATGTGGAGGCGCTCTCTGGCAGGCACTGTACGTGGAGGCGCTCTCTGGCAGGCACTATGTGGAGGCGCTCTCTGGCAGATACTGTACGTAGAGGCGCTCTCTGGCAGGCACTGTACGTGGAGGCGCTCTCTGAGATACTGTACGTGGAGGCGCTCTCTGGCAGCCACTGTATGTGGAGGCGCTCTCTGGCAGATACTGTACGTAGAGGCGCTCTCTGCAGGCACTGTACGTGGAGGCGCTCTCTGGCAGATACTGTACGTGGAGGTGCTCTCGGGCAGGCACTGTACTTGCAGGCGCTCTCTGGCAGGCACTGTACGTGGAGGCGCTCTCTGGCAGGCACTGTACGTGGAGGCGCTCTCTGGCAGGCACTGTACGTGGAGGCGCTCTCTGGCAGGCACTGTACGTGGAGGCGCTCTCTGGCAGGCACTGTATGTGGAGGCGCTCTCTGGCAGGCACTGTACGTGGAGGCGCTCTCTGGCAGCCACTGTATGTGGAGGCGCTCTCTGGCAGATACTGTACGTAGAGGCGCTCTCTGGCAGGCACTGTACGTGGAGGCGCTCTCTGAGATACTGTACGTGGAGGCGCTCTCTGGCAGCCACTGTATGTGGAGGCGCTCTCTGGCAGATACTGTACGTAGAGGCGCTCTCTGGCAGGCACTGTACGTGGAGGCGCTCTCTGAGATACTGTACGTGGAGGCGCTCTCTGGCAGATACTGTACGTGAAGGCGCTCTCTGAGATACTGTACATGGAGGCGCTCTCTGGCAGGCACTGTACGTGGAGGTGCTCTCTGAGATACTGTACGTGGAGGCGCTCTCTGGCAGATACTGTACGTGAAGGCGCTCTCTGAGATACTGTACATGGAGGCGCTCTCTGGCAGGCACTGTACGTGGAGGCGCTCTCTGAGATACTGTACGTGGAGGCGCTCTCTGGCAGGCACTGTACGTGGAGGCGCTCTCTGAGATACTGTACGTAGAGGCGCTCTCTGGCAGGCACTGTACGTGGAGGCGCTCTGAGATACTGTACGTGGAGGCGCTCTCTGGCAGATACTGTACGTGAAGGCGCTCTCTGAGATACTGTACGTGGAGGCGCTCTCTGGCAGGCACTGTACGTGGAGGCGCTCTCTGAGATACTGTACGTGGAGGCGCTCTCTGGCAGATACTGTACGTGAAGGCGCTCTCTGAGATACTGTACATGGAGGCGCTCTCTGGCAGGCACTGTACGTGGAGGTGCTCTCTGAGATACTGTACGTGGAGGCGCTCTCTGGCAGATACTGTACGTGAAGGCGCTCTCTGAGATACTGTACATGGAGGCGCTCTCTGGCAGGCACTGTACGTGGAGGCGCTCTCTGAGATACTGTACGTGGAGGCGCTCTCTGGCAGGCACTGTACGTGGAGGCGCTCTCTGAGATACTGTACGTAGAGGCGCTCTCTGGCAGGCACTGTACGTGGAGGCGCTCTGAGATACTGTACATGGAGGCGCTCTCTGGTAGGCACTGTACGTGGAGGCGCTCTCTGAGATATTGTACGTGGAGGCGCTCTCTGGCAGGCACTGTACGTGGAGGCGCTCTCTGAGATACTGTACGTGGAGGCGCTCTCTGGCAGATACTGTACGTGGAGGCGCTCTCTGGCAGGCACTGTGCGTGGAGGCGCTCTCTGGCAGGCACTGTACGTGGAGGCGCTCTCTGGCAGGCACTGTACGTGGAGGCGCTCTCTGGCAGCCACTGTATGTGGAGGCGCTCTCTGGCAGATACTGTACGTAGAGGCGCTCTCTGGCAGGCACTGTACGTGGAGGCGCTCTCTGGCAGGCACTGTACGTGGAGGCGCTCTCTGAGATACTGTACGTGGAGGTGCTCTCTGGCAGATACTGTACGTGGAGGCGCTCTCTGGCAGGCACTGTACGTGGAGGCGCTCTCTGAGATACTGTACGTGGAGGTGCTCTCTGGCAGATACTGTACGTAGAGGCGCTCTCTGGCAGGCACTGTACGTGGAGGCGCTCTCTGAGATACTGTACGTGGAGGTGCTCTCTCGCAGATACTGTACGTGGAGGCGCTCTCTGAGATACTGTACATGGAGGCGCTCTCTGGCAGGCACTGTACGTGGAGGCGCTCTCTGAGATACTGTACGTGGAGGCGCTCTCTGGCAGATACTGTATGTGGAGGCACTCTCTAGCAGGCACTGTATGTGGAGGCGCTCTCTGGCAGGCACTGTACATGGAGGTGCTCTCTGGCAGATACTGTACGTGGAGGCGCTCTCTGAGATACTGTACGTGGAGGCGCTCTCTGGCAGGCACTGTACGTGGAGGCGCTCTCTGAGATACTGTACGTGGAGGCGCTCTCTGGCAGATACTGTATGTGGAGGCACTCTCTAGCAGGCACTGTATGTGGAGGCGCTCTCTGGCAGCCACTGTACGTGGAGGTGCTCTCTGGCAGATACTCTGCGTGGAGGCGCTCTATGGCAGGCACTGTGCGTGGAGGCGCTCTCTGACAGGCACTGTACGTGGAGGCGCTCTCTGGCAGGCACTGTACGTGGAGTCGCTCTGTGGCAGGCACTGTACGTGGAGGCGCTCTCTGGCAGATACTGTACGTGGAGGCGCTCTATGGCAGGCACTGTGCGTGGAGGCGCTCTCTGACAGGCACTGTACGTGGAGGCGCTCTCTGGCAGGCACTGTACGTGGAGTCGCTCTCTGGCAGGCACTGTACGTGGAGGCGCTCTCTGGCAGATACTGTACGTGGAGGCGCTCTCTGGCAGGCATTGTACTTGGAGGCGCTCTCTGGCAGGCACTGTACGTGGAGGCGCTCTCTGGCAGGCACTGTACGTGGAGGCGCTCTCTGGCAGACACTGTACTTGGAGGCGCTCTCTGGCAGACACTGTATGTGGAGGCGCTCTCTGGCAGACACTGTACGCAGAGGCGCTCTCTGGCAGGCATTGTACATGGAGTCGCTCTGTGGCAGGCACTGTACGTGGAGTCGCTCTCTGGCAGGCACTGTACGTGGAGTCGCTCTCTGGCAGGCACTGTACGTGGAGGCGCTCTCTGGCAGATACTGTACGTGGAGGCGCTCTCTGGCAGGCATTGTACTTGGAGGCGCTCTCTGGCAGGCACTGTACGTGGAGGCGCTCTCTGACAGGCACTGTACGTGGAGGCGCTCTCTGGCAGGCACTGTACGTGGAGTCGCTCTCTGGCAGGCACTGTACGTGGAGTCGCTCTCTGGCAGGCACTGTACGTGGAGGCGCTCTCTGGCAGGCACTGTACGTGGAGTCGCTCTCTGGCAGGCACTGTACGTGGAGTCGCTCTCTGGCAGGCACTGTACGTGGAGGCGCTCTCTGGCAGGCACTGTACGTGGAGTCGCTCTCTGGCAGGCACTGTACGTGGAGTCGCTCTCTGGCAGGCACTGTACGTGGAGGCGCTCTCTGGCAGATACTGTACGTGGAGGCGCTCTCTGGCAGGCATTGTACATGGAGTCGCTCTGTGGCAGGCACTGTACGTGGAGTCGCTCTGTGGCAGGCACTGTACGTGGAGTCGCTCTCTGGCAGGCACTGTACGTGGAGGCGCTCTCTGGCAGATACTGTACGTGGAGGCGCTCTCTGGCAGGCATTGTACTTGGAGGCGCTCTCTGGCAGGCACTGTACGTGGAGGCGCTCTCTGGCAGGCATTGTACTTGGAGGCGCTCTCTGGCAGGCACTGTACGTGGAGGCGCTCTCTGACAGGCACTGTACGTGGAGGCGCTCTCTGGCAGGCACTGTACGTGGAGTCGCTCTCTGGCAGGCATTGTACTTGGAGGCGCTCTCTGGCAGGCACTGTACGTGGAGGCGCTCTCTGACAGGCACTGTACGTGGAGGCGCTCTCTGGCAGGCACTGTACGTGGAGTCGCTCTCTGGCAGACACTGTACTTGGAGGCGCTCTCTGGCAGGCACTGTACGCAGAGGCGCTCTCTGGCAGACACTGTACGCAGAGGCGCTCTCTGGCAGGCATTGTACATGGAGGCGCTCTCTGGCAGGCACTGTACGCAGAGGCGCTCTCTGGCAGGCATTGTACATGGAGTCGCTCTGTGGCAGGCACGGTACGTGGAGTCGCTCTCTGGCAGGCACTGTACGTGGAGGCGCTCTCTGGCAGATACTGTACGTGGAGGCGCTCTCTGGCAGGCATTGTACGTGGAGTCGCTCTCTGGCAGACACTGTACTTGGAGGCGCTCTCTGGCAGACACTGTATGTGGAGGCGCTCTCTGGCAGGCACTGTACGCAGAGGCGCTCTCTGGCAGACACTGTACGCAGAGGCGCTCTCTGGCAGGGACTGTATATGGTCATGCCCATGTGGTAAAGTCAGGATCCCTCAATGATATGGATTAGACAGCAAATTTGAATTATTGCTTTAAAAAAAAAATAACTGTACTGTAATACTTATGATGAAAACTGACTGAACTGCAATTTATTACAAAGAGTGACATATCTGAGGAATGTATTGCAAAATGTGATTAAAAATCTGAATTCTGTGATATTTGCAGTTTGTGATTCCCAACACTAGGTGGCACCATGCCCTATGCAGAGCTACAGAGACAGAAATGTCTGCTTATGTCTGCCATATACCCGATCCCCTGTATCTGAGCCTCTGCTGGGTATACAGTATAGTACAGATTCCTTACATGGCCGATCCCTCTCTTTACTACGTAGGACTGTGGGGGCGTCACACAACTTGTATCGGGCTATCCATCTATCAGTGCTGTCAAGACAAGGCCTCCTCTGAGGTGAACCCTGGTTGCTCTGAAGGCCTTTCCTGATGACCACAGTTTCTTATGCATGGTTGTTAGGCAGAACGTTCCTAGCAACCATACTGCCTCAGAATACTCAGGCCTAGCGAGCAAACTGAGGCAGAGAAAGGTCTAGGAGGCTTTTAGCACTTTACAGGCCTCGTGTCCAACTCTAACCATTTTGGGCCTATTCTTGCTCACTTCGGTGGCGTTGACTGGGGCGATCGAGTCATATTTATTTATTTTATGACCAGTAGTATCAAGAGGCGCCCATCTTGTCTTGTTACGGAGCATCATGGCCCTGAATTTTGAGTCCAGAAAAATTGCTTTATGGGTGAATTTCATTAAAAAAAAAAAAAAAATGGACGCCTATTTTACGATTATGCATTAGCGGTGATCCTGCCCATGTTATATGGAGACATCCGCCATTAATTGGTGCCTTTTATCGCTTGGTTTTAAATCCACTTCGTACAAATTAACCCCCGGAGGCTGTGGCAGAAAACTCCGATATGAGACGCTCTGCTAAAACCCTGACACATCCTTCTTCTGAAATAATTGTTCTGCGGCAGCGTCATCCTGAAGACTGACAATCCTGTCATGTATAAAGTGGGACTAACTGGAAAATGAGTCTATTACTGGGAACAAAAAGCCACGCGAACGTAATGAGTCAGGGGGGGATCATGGGATTATTTGCGTACACACTGAATTTATGATGGCGCTGGAGTAATGGAGCTTGGTGATGGCGCGCTCCGGAAGTCACAGACTGTAAAATGTCATTCTGCGCCGACAGTCAAAGTTTCTTCTGCCTCATCGGCTTCGGCAATCCAATTAAAATGTGAGATCGATTCCTCGTGTCACAATTTTGAAGGGATGCGACCTATTTAATAGTCCGGATTAAAGACATCTTATCGATCACCCTGATATTCCCCCCAACCCATCATCAACGAATTATGGAAATCAGGGCTATTGGTTGGCACATTTCTCCTTTCCTTGTTGTAGCCATCATGGAAATTTCTTTGATGATTTTTGCTAAGATTAGAATGAATTTTCATAGGGACAAACGTGTTTTTAAAGGGTTATTAAATAAATAAATGGACAATTGTGTAATTCATGGATGGGTTTGGTTTATGAGGGCAAGGGTCATTCCCATAGGGGACCATCTCCGTGTTCGTCAAATCCGAATGACGAGCAATGACGTTTGCAACACAGATGTAAATGCCTTATCTTGTTGATGTCGGAGTCCAGAATTAAAAGATCGCCACCCTTGTCCATAGGCTATGTCAAGTATTGCAGCTTCCCTGCATTCACTTAAAGGGGACTTGCCATTTGCCATAAATATGCAAATTTGCTACCTGGTGTAAATGTCGCTATTCTGCTGAATCGTCCCTTAACAACTTTTCTGTAGGTCAATGGAAGAGGTGAGTGACCATCAGACACTTGTAATGCTACTTATCTAAAAGGGAAACTAAAACAAAGTTTGGACATGGTGTAATACTTCATTTCTCCTGTGGGAGTGCTGTGGGGAGTTTAAGCATTTATTTGAGACTGTCCAATGTTAACAATAATATGAGCTGCCAAATGTGGATCGATACAACACAGCTCAGGAGGGGATACGTCATACTTGGTGGGGAAATTAACAATGAACGGATCGGGGGCTACACATGCGCAACTCCGCTTTCGGCGGAGGTCCTAGCTGTGGAATATCACTCTAAACGTCCATACAATACCAAAATCAATATTGGTAAGTATGCAATTTATGCAGGCAGAAATCCCTGCAATGCCACTACAGGGGAAATTAAGCATTACAGCATTCCTAATCAAATCAATGGGATGTCCATATGATGTATGACTGGTACTTCGGAATAAGAGACGCTCTTCATACCACTTTCCACTCCGGCCAAGAGGTGAGAATCCCAAACAGAGGACCCCTTCCTCCAATAATCCAAAATATCCTAAAAGGTATATGAAAATATTCAAAACTAGACAAAGGTGTTTTAAACTATGTTTCTTTACCAAGATTTATTAGGCGCAGTTTAGTTCCCTTTAAAACGGTGATATAAACTTGCCTCCACTTCAAATTGTGTAAAATTTTGAAAAGTGCTGCTAAATATTGGCCATTTTCAGCGACATTACAGCCATAGAGGTTGGGGGGGGGGGGGGCGGAGGGGTAATGGTGCTCTATAAAGAAAAATATTCTGCGTATAGACTGTGAGTGATGTGTTTTGTCCTCCGACTTGTACAATTATGTAGCGTTGAGCGGAGGCGTATGGGAAAATACACCGGAGAGGACAAATTAATCAGGAGTGACGAAGGATGCTTTAGGTAATTACTCGATGTAATCTCCCTTCCCCCTACTTAAAACTAATAGTTATGTAAAATGGGATTTCATGTCAAAATTAGCACATCGCCCATCATAAAGTGCAATTAGCATGAAATGAGCTAAGGTCCAGCAGAACTAATGGAGATGCCACCAGCCGGGGATTAATGGCCCCCGAACCACAGATTTAGGGAGAATGGAGCCGCTTCAGTCACACAGAGAATCTGAATTTTGAAATAAAAGACTTCCATTAGATATATGGCCCATAAAGATATGTTATTGTCCTATATGTGGACCTTTCCCAAGGCTTGGAAAAGGTCCACACATAGGACCCAAACATCGCTTTATGGGCCATTAAAAGAGCACTTTTTTCAGCTTTTATATGGTGTGCTGCCTCAACATTTTTTGATTTATTCACAAGGATTGGTATGTACCTGTAAGGCTCTGCACCCTATTCTTAACTGTGCTGTACTTTTACTATCTTCTACTAGATAGATAATATATATATAACAGATAGATAGCTAGATAGATAATAGATAGAAAATTGATAGCTAGATAGATAATAGATATATAATAGATAGATAATAGATAAATAGATAATATATATAGTGGATAGAAGATAGATACCGTAATAGATAGATAGATAGATAGATATTTCCTACAACATCCTTCATTATTATACGATCCTGAGATGACAGGAATGTTCTATAACTCACGTTGACGCACTTTACATGTATAAAGATTGACGTAGTGGATCAGACGTTCCTTGGAGAAGAGGACGCAGGTGGGCTGAAGAGGGGTCTCTACTTATTCTTTCTATATCTTGTCGGAGCCACAGGTGGCGATGAGGAGAGAGAATGACCCTAAATCTTTCGTTGCTGGGGGACGGTGTTTTGTGTGAGATCACAAGGATCAACGAAATTATCTTCTCCCAATAACTAAGTGGAGATATATTTTTTATACCACATAAATTGTTATGTTTAACCCTCCAATATTTGGAAATCAAAAGTAGGTACATGACAATTGGGTATTCGTGATACCTATAGGATTCCCTGCTCCCCACCAAGGCTACCCACCGATTACCCATCCCTGGCGCAAATTAACAAGCTGACTCTTCTTTGGATAAATTGGCCACAGCAGCCTTTTATTGATAATTAACATGACAAATTGAACACTTTTTAACATTTATCAAGGAAGGGACGGTCCTTGAAGCCCCACAATTATAACATCCTCATGTTAAGACCCAAATCTGGTCCAATACCGAGTCCTGCCTCCAGCCGTTAATCTCCAGCTCGAAGACATGAAACAAACTCAATTGGCCAGTATCTGCCACAAACCCACTGGTTCCAATTTAACAACTCTCCTTGTGACCAACACGTTCCCGTCCACTTGATCCACCTGAGGGGGAGTCCGGGACCTATTGAGATCCCCCCCCCTCCAAGCCGCCATTTACTGGTATCGCCAACTTCGAGGACCCCCCCACACGCCACCAACATAAATGTTTTGACCCACTTCAAACATTTATGTCCCTCCACACCTTTAAGCTCTTCTCAATGCCCTCTTGTATGGCCAAGCACCACATATCCAGACCAATTGCATTCAAATGGACTCCATCATTTGTCCAAAATTCCCCTACCCCTGATTCTAGGTCCCAATGACGTACCACAATTGCCCCATTCCTCACCATAAAGCGAGATACCGATCTATTCAATTTGATCCTAGTCCTATCGATGCCCTGAACTGATCTCGCCCCGTACCAGACCTTCCTAGGAATGACGTCCGACCACACTACCAACAGCTTGGGGAACATGGACCACAGTCGTAACATGTCAAACTTAATGTCTTTTTTTTTTTAATCAGATACATTTTTATTGCATAACAAAATACAAAACAACAAACATATTCAATCTGTCAACAGTAGACAAGTTATGAATTTTTCAATGTCTTCCCCATTCCTTTCCCCCACCCCCCTTCCCTCTATAAAGCACATATATAATTATTCCAATAAAAATACACAGTAATGCAGCATAGATCTTCTGAGGTCAGCACCTCTCCGCCCAGGGACTCCATATTGTTTCAAAGTTACCAGCCCTTTTCCTTTTAGCGTATATACTCTTTTCTATATCCATAATGTAGTCAGACTGCCTATAGAACTCCCGCATTGTCGGTGATTCTTCACTAAACCAACATCTGGCAATCAATTTCCTCGCAATATACAACAGTCTAGCTATTGCTAGTTTATGGCAACTCGATATCCCAATCTCCTCAACATACCCCAATATACATATCAGAGGGTCCCTTTCAATTCTACAGTTATATACCCTTCCAATAGTGGCCGTCACTCCACCCAAAACGTATTTAATTTTGGACATTGCCATAGCATGTGAACAATCCCAGCCCCTTCAGACTGACACCTCTGGCATTCGGAGGTTTGTCTCAACCCGGCCTTGTATAGCCTATCTGGAGTCCTATACGCTCTATGGAGCACATATAACTGCGAAAGTCTGGCCGGTTCGCTAAGTGATAACTTTGGTATATACTCCATTATTGTTTCCCATTTATCTTTCTCTATGTCCTCTACCTCTTTTTCCCATTTCTCTTTTGTTTTAATTGGATATCTTTGAAGGAAGGCAAACAGTAGATCCCTATATATACCTGAAACAACACCTCTCGTTCCCACTTTTGCACAGACATAGTTTACCAGAATATCCATCTGAACCTTCCTTTTAACTGTTTTACTCTGAGTTATGTAAGCGTGGTGAAATTGCCTGTACTGAAACCTACAGATCTCCGGCAGTCCATAAACCTCCTGAAGTTTTTCAAAAAGCAACAACTCCTGCCCGTCCTGTACCTGGCCAATGTAACCAGGGTCTGACTGGGGTGCCTAGGGCCCACCAGAGGAATTGACTCTAGGGGCCCACCCTATGGCTACCATAAAGGGTTTTATTACGTGTTAATTTTTTGGGCTCTCCCACTAAAACATGTGCCATTTAGCAAGCTGTACAGTGTGCAAAAGAGAATGCTCTCAGCCTCCTATATATCGTACACTCTGCACTCTTGGCATCCTATATCACATACAGACCGCACTCTCAGCCTCCTATATATTGTACAGACCGTACTCTTGGCATCCTATATCACATACAGACCGCACTCTCGGTCTCCTATAACAGATGCTTTCTATAAGAGGCTGAGAGTGTGGTATGTACAGTATATAGGATGCCGATATTGCGGTATGTATGGCATATTGGCCTCGTATATGACATGTGGACTATCGGCCTCCTATTACGCCCCCTATAAGACAGAGTGTCGGCCTCCTATTAGGCCCCCTATAAGACAATATTGAAGTCGTTCAACACTTGTTCCCCGACCTCTTTCCACCGTCTGAGAAAGAATGATGGGGACAGAACAATCACTAATGGATCAATCTGTCCCCATACAGTATTATGTTATCAGCAGCACATCTACAGTTTACAGCTCATAGTCTTCCAAATAATATAATGTCCCCCATAGTCCTCCATATAATATAATCTGCCCCATAGCCCTCCATATAGTATAATACACTCCTCATAGTCCTCCATATATTAAAATACACTGCTCAGTCCTCCATATAGTTTAATACACTCCTCATAGTGCTCCATATAGTATAATACACCGCCAGTCATCCATGTAGTACAATTCACTTCCCATAGTATAATGCACCCCATAGTTCTTCATATAGTATAATGTATTCCCCATAGTCCTCGATACAGTATAATGCAGCCCACATATATTATAATGCAGCCACCCCATAGAGCATAATGCAGCCACCCCACAGAGTATAATGCAGCCCTGCCATACAATATAATGTAACCCCCATAGAATATAATGCAGCCCCCCTCTTACAGTATAATGCAGCCACCCCTTAGAGCATAATGTAGCCACCCCACAGAATACAATGTAACCCCACCATAGAATATAATGCAGCCCCCCTCATAAAGTATAATGCAGCCCCTCCATAGAATATATGGCAGACCCTTATATAGTGTAATGTAACCCCTCCATAGAATACAATGTAGCCCTCCTCATATAGTATAATGCAGCCCCAATAGAATATAATGTAGCCCCCTCATAAAGTATAATAAAGCCCCCTACAATATAATCTAGCCCCCCATAAAATATAATGCAGCCCCCCGTAGAATACAATGTAGCCTCCTCATATAGTATAATGTAGCCCCTTCATAGAGTATGATGCGATCACCACCATAGAATATAAGATAATACAGCCCCCCCATAGAATATAATGTAGCCCCAAATAGAATATAATGCAGCCCACCTCCCCATAGAATATAATGTAGCCCCCCATATTATATAACACAGCCTCCCCCATAGAATATAATGTATAATGTACCCCCATGTTATATAACACAGCCACATAGTATATAACACAGCCCCACATGGTACATAGCACAGCACCATGGTATACAGCACAGCCCCCCATTGGTATACAGCACAGCCCCCCATTGGTATACAGCACAGCCCCCCATTGGTATACAGCACAGCCCCCATTGGTATACAGCACAGGCCCACATGGTATAAAGCACAGCCCCACATGATATAAAGCACAGGCCCACATGGTATAAAGCACAGCCCTACATGGTATATAGCAAAGCATCACAAGGTATACAGCACAGCCCCCCATTGGTATACAGCACAGCCCCACATGGTATAACGCACAGGCCCACATGGTATAAAGCACAGCCCCACATGGTATATATCACAGCATCACATGGTATACAGCACAGCCCCCATTTGGTATACAGCACAGCCCTCATTGGTATAAAGCACAGGCCCACTGGTATAAAGCACAGGCCCACATGGTATAAAGCACAGGCCCACATGGTATAAAGCACAGGCCCACATGGTATAAAGCACAGGCCCACATGGTATAAAGCACAGGCCCACATGGTATAAAGCACAGGCCCACATGGTATAAAGCACAGGCCCACATGGTATAAAGCACAGGCCCACATGGTATATATCACGGCATCACATGGTATGCAGCACAGCCCCCCATTGGTATATAGCACTGCGCCATGGTATACAACACAGCCCCACATGGTATAAAGCACAGGCCCACATGGTATATATCACAGCATCACGTGGTATACAGCACAGCCCCCCACTGGTATACAGCACAGCCCCCATTGGTATATAGCACTGCGCCATGGTATACAGCACAGCCCCACATGGCATAAAGCACAGCCCCACATGGTATATAGGACAGCATCACATGGTATACAGCACAGCACCACATGGTATACAGCACCATGGTATACAGTGCAGCCCCACATGATATACACAGCACAGGCCTCTTCCTCCTCCGGACCCCTCTGGCCTCCTCTTCCTCCTCCGGACCCCTCTGGCCTCCTCTTCCTCCTCCGCACCCCTCTGGCCTCCTCTTCCTCCTCCGGACCCCTCTGGCCTCCTCTTCCTCCTCTGGACCCCTCTGGCCTCCTCTTCCTCCTCTGGACCCCTCTGGCCTCCTCTTCCTCCTCTGGACCCCTTTGGCCTCCTCTTCCTCCTCCGGACCCCTCTGGCCTCTTCTTCCTCCTCCATCCTCCTCTTCCTCCTCCGGACCCCTCTGGCCTCCTCCGGACCCCTCTGGCCTCTTCCATGGAGACTCTTTGTTCCCCCCTCCTCTCCAGGGACACAGACCACCCATCACCCACACTCTAGACTCTACTCACCGGACCGTAGCAGTAGGAGCGGGAGCAGCAGCAGGGAGAGCAGAGCTCGGCGGCATCCTCGTCTCACAGGCTGGCAGCCGGAAAGCAGCCATCAAGAACAGCGCTATCGCGCTGTCGTCACGGTTCACGCAGCAAGGTCCTGGGGCTGCATGAGTCATCAGAGAGTGACGGAGCCAGAGCCAGCAAGGGAGTCGACCGACGCTACCTCAGTGCCTCAGACGGGGGTACGCTGGGCCTGCGCCGCTGCGCGCTATGGTATGTGCACTCGCGCGTACCTTCAAATCATGGGATGCGCTTTTAAAGGGCCTACGCACTTAAAGGGGCAGCATTTTTAAAGGGCCCCCAGCGACCCCCAGGGCCCACCGGACATTTACCAGGTACCCTGCCAGGCCAGACCGAGCCTGAATGTAACATATTCCCAAACCCTTGCAAATTTTAAAGTCCCCCATTTTGACAAACTCCGGTAGATTATAATTTTGCCATATTGGAGAGAATTCAGTTAGATTTTCTACCCCCCCTAATCTTCTTAATTTCCTCCCACACCTTATGGATCAGTAAACAAGTGCGGGGTAGATCAGTCCTAATTTCCTAAAGCCTCCTGCTTCCAGGCCCTGGATCAGTGGGCTCCTTATCTAAAACATGGGCCAAGACCCTTTGTGTTGAACCCATATTATCAATTTCTCTCCAGCCCCTTATACGTTGCCCCTGCGCAGCTAGATAGTAAATCCAAGGGTTCGGAAGTGCCAAGCCCCCTTCATCCTTAGGTCGCTGCAGAATTTCCAGTCAAAGCCTTGCCTGTTTTATCCCCCAAACCAAATCTCTGAAAATGGAATTAATGGTACGAAACCATCTTTTGGGAATCCAGATGGGGCATTATGTAGCACATATAGTAGCTGAGGCATTAAAATCATCTTGACCAAATTGATTCTCCCCACCACTGAGATATGCAATCTGCTCCATGTCCCTATTTTGTTTCTGAATTTCCCCAACAGTGGAATCAGACTGAGATCAATATAACTAGAAAGTGGAAGCGACACCTGAACACCTAAGTATTTAAATCTCTGAGCCACAGCCAGTTTCCCACCCTCTCCCCCCAACATGAGAAACTCAATGTCTTTAATTAAATCCCTGCACGGCCGTTTCCCCCAAATCATTTCCGCCCAGGTGAATAACTAAAATGTCCGGCGCCCGATCCAAGCGAGCAAACTATGGAACTCAGGCAACAGGCGATTCCACATCATTCCCCGGATCCCGATCCACCGTAACACCATCGTATTTTTCGTCAAACCCAATTGCCTCCCGTCCGGACGAACCGCTGCCCTTAGCGCCGCCCAGAAGACAAAGGAGTGCCCCATAATCCATGTGAGCAGTTGCCTTGGCTCTGAAATGAAAACAAACCGCAAAATTCGAGTATCTGAGCATGTTTACAGCATAAGAAAGTAAACATAACCAAAGAAAAGAAACTTATAGCAAGGATGGGCGCACGTATGAGAGGAATCTAGTCGACTCCCAAAGCCCAATCCGTTTTACCACTTCATCCCCCAAACCTCGCCTGGCTGCCTCTGTAGCTGCACCAATACGGAAAGAATGCCCACTGTAATTGTTTGCTGAAATGCCCCCACTTACTAATCACCGCTTGAAAATTGTCACAAATAGAAAACGCGATAGAAACGTCCCATCCTCATGAACTAAAAACAGATTTGACCCAACTCCCCCGCCCCTCAAAAATTTCCTCATGCATTTCACTGGGCATAAAGGGGAGCCAGGCACCTCAAAGAGCACCACCGAACAACCCTTACCCTCCGCATCAGTCTTGGACGACCGAAGAAATAATGTCAACCTATCCTCGAATAACTCCACATCTTGCCTAAGAAGCCCCCCTTTTTTCTTTCTTGAAGGACTGATCAACTCCCCTAAACGAAAAGCCCCAAAAAATGCTAGCGAAAAAGCCAATTCAAAAAGCGTTACTTCCTGCTGAGAATAACAAACCTCCTTTAATTCTTTGAGAAAACAAAAAGCAAAAAACACAAATATCCTAAACTAAAAAGTAAAAAGTAAACTGCAAATAATGCATAAAGGTAATAATAATAATAAGGGTATTTAGTAAACATAATTTTGATCAAAATAATGTACAAGCCATCCCGCCACGTCACGGCAACCCTTGTGGGACAGTCCCTACTCTAGTATTAAAAACCTTTTCACTTGCCAAGTGACGTGAATGTGAACAAGGATCGAGCCACTGAACCACTAGTAAAAGCTTAGGCCAGACAGGATGGTTTTCCCAGCTCACAAAGAGGGCAGTCAAACCCCTATATGCACTGAAAGCACAATAAAATAAATAAAAAACTGGAGTCTGAACTGAGAAAGAAAGTTAAAGGGAATTTGTCACCCTTTTTTTGGCTTTGCAGCTGCTGGCATAGACATCGGGGGCTTATCTACAGCATTCTGTAATGCTGTGATAAGCCTCTGATGTAACCTGAAAGAGAAGAAAAACACGTTATATTATACTCACCGAGGTGGGCGGTCCGGTCCGATGGGTGTCGCCGTCCCGTCCGGCGCCTCCCTTCTTCATGCGATGACGTCCTCTTCTCCCATCCTGTAATGGCTCCGGCACAGGCGCACTGCTCTGCCCTGTTGAGGGCAGAGCAGAGTCCTGCAGTGTGCAGGCGTCGGGAGAGGTCTGGCGCCTGCGCACTGCAGAATTCTGCTCTGCCCTCAACAGGGCAGAGCAATGCGCCTGCGCCAGAGACATTTCAGGATGGGAGAAGAGGACGTCATCGCATGAAGAAGGGAGGCGCCGGATGGGACGGCGACACCCATCGGACCGGACCGCCCACCTCGGTGAGTATAATATAACGTGTTTTTCTTCTCTTTCAGGTTACATCGGGGGCTTATCTACAGCATTACAGAATGCTGTAGATAAGCCCCCGATGTCTATGCCGGCAGCTAATAGGCGATTAAAAGGGTGTCAGATCCCCTTTAATGTGTATGCACAATGTAAGTGCATATTAACACATGACCATTAACCAGAGAAAACAAAAAGCAAAAAACACAAATATCCTGAACTGAAAAGTAAAAAATAAACTGCAAATAATGCATAAAGGTAATAATAATTATAAGGGTATTTAGTAAACATAATTTCTCAGTTCAGACTCGTTTTTTACTTCCTTAATTCTTTACCTAAAAATAACAGCACCTCGTACGATACTGGACGCCTTCCGGCCAATGTTTTCCAACCTTTTTTTTTCAACATCACCATCTGGAGAGAACCAAAAAAAAACTTTATCACATCCTGCAATCCCCTGAATTTAAACCCGAAAGACAAACTAGATAAAAATTTGTTAAGTTTCGGTACCGTCCAACCCGCTATCCAATGATGACCCAAGAACAAAAGTAATCTACTCTCGTTCCCAGTTCACCACCCCACTTTTTGGCCCAATTCTGCCACATGCTCCATGCCCTGGTGTAATGTACCCACGTGCCAGATGCCAAGGATCTGGTTAGCAAATTTCTCACTGCCCCAATGGTAGGTTCCACAATGCTTCCGGACATCATGCCATCCGTAAAGAATCCGCTTGAGGGGAAAATCCTCGTGCCCGATCCTGCTGTAGACATAAAAGAGCTACCATACTAGGGAAAGTTGTTGTCCGTCCCAACAACGCCGTAATCCAGACATTCAAACTCAAGCCCATCCAAACCAAATGCTGCAACACTCTCAGTACCGCCTGATCCAATGACGACAATGAATTGATAGCCTTTACCGACCCAGCCACTTCACAGCCAAAACAAATCTTCCTATCCCAAACGCTCCCCGACCACAACGACAGCGCAACCACAATCTGAAAAACTTCTTGCAATACCTGATAGGCTGCCCATCCTCTATCCTTCCAGACCTGCGGCCATTGTTCAACCAACCACGCACCTTGAAAGAACAAACTGAAACCTTGCTCACCAACTGAATCCACTGAATTCACCAACATACCAAAAACCTCAGACAAGACAACTGGAGCGATCCACAGAGACCTTCCTTTGAAAGAATCCAAAAAGAGAGCCCACACTTTTAAATCATCCTTCAAGTATTTTTTAAGCCTAATAAAATGTGTGGGGTCCCTGACCCCCACCGTCGCCAAAGACAGCTGCCTACAAAAAGCTCTCCCCATCGGCATGATCCCACAAGCCGAAATTCAACTTGCCTAACAATGATTGCACTTCTTTCAACATCAATTTCTTTGTGTTGCACGCCCGTTTCACTTCCGATCTCAAATCCAACACTTTATCCATGGGCAATCTGCATTCCATCGCAATCAAAATCGATTTCGATACCTAAGAAACTCAATGAAGTAACCGGACCGACCGTCTTTTCAGCTGCCAAGGGGACCGAAAACCATGCGCTATCCCTTCCATCGTATGCAGTAACACCGAACGATCAATTGACTGTGCTGCCCCGATAAACAAAAAATTGTCCAAGTAATGGATACATGAACTCAATCCAGACACTTCCTTGACTGTCCACTCCAAGAACGTACTGAACGTTTCAAAATATGCGCAACATACCGAACACCCCATAGGCAAACATCGATCCACAAAAAAAAACCCATCCCAAAAACATCCCAACAAATGCATACTGTCCGGATGGACTGGTAACAAACGGAAAGCTGCTTCGATATCGGTCTTTGCCAACAATGCCCATTTTCCGCACACCCGAACAAACACCAACGCTGAATCAAAAGACGTGTACAAAACTGAACACAATTGGGGGTCAATACCATCATTCACCGATGAACCCTTCGGAAAAGAAAGGTGATGAATCAACCGAAATTTGTTTGGCTCTTTCTTGGGCATGACCCCCAGTGGAGAGACCAGCAGATTAATGACGGGAGGGGACTCAAAGGGACCGGCCATCCTCCCAACGACACTTCCTTCCTCAATTTTTCCGAAACTATCTCAGGAAATTCAATAGCTGATTTCAAATTTTTTGTTGATAACTTCACTGACACATTCACAAAAGGAATTCTGAACTCATCTCTGAAACCTTCCCTCAATAACGTTGCTGCATCATTATCAGGGTATTTACTTAGAAACCGCTCCATCTCTTCCAGGCGTACTGGTGTCAATTCTTTTTCCAGAACTGTCTGTACCTTTATGTCCTCCACCCCTAAAGCACTTTGATAGTCCGTGATTACCACCGCAGGAGGAACATTCATGTTTAAATTTGCACTTTTCCCCGAATCGACAGGCTCCCTCATTAAACGAGAAGCACAGCCCTTTTTGCATTGCCACCGAGTGCCCTGACTGTCCCGGACCCCCGGTGCCCCCATGAAACGACTGCACCCCCTGTCCTGGTCTACTTGGGGCGGTTACCCTCATCGATAAAGCAATATCCTTATGATCCCATCTGATGTTCGGCCGGGCCGCCTTTCGTTGGCGGAATTGCTCATCGTATCTGAGCCAACCCTGTCCCCCATACACCCTATAAGCCTCCCCTATTGTCTGAGCCAACCCTGTCCCCCATACACCCTATAAGCCTCCCCTATTGTATCCATGTAGCAAAAAAGCACCGAACAGTTCTTTGGCGACTTCTCCCCAATGACGCTGGCTAAAATTGCGAAAGCCTGCAACCAATTATTGAACGTACGAGAAATTAACCGATACCTCCTCCTTTCCTCGTCTTCTTTTCTTGATTCATTCCTTCTTACCCTGTCCAAATTAAAAAGTTCCCCTTTCCAGATCCTGTCTCTTACATCCTGCTTGAGATGCATTCCTAGAGGTCCCTCAAAACAGACATACACCTCGCCTCGAGCCGCGTCATCCAGCCGCGGTGCATCGTCCTTCCCGTCATTCGACTGAGACATACGATCAGGCAACTCACCCTCGACCCAATTGTAACATGGATTCACACTGAAATTGATCACTTGATTTTATGCTGCACCCCAGGGTTATGTGTCCAGTTTCCATACATGGAACCCAACTCATGAATGGGCCGGTGTTTCTAATAAAGTGGCCATTCAGTGAATATTAAATTAATATTTTTCTGCTCTTCATTCAATTAATGTCCCCCGAAATATTTTCTTGCTTTTGTGACAAAACTTTAGTGGCAGCCACCTGACATTGTGCTCTATGGAATTTTCTCATAGAACTTTGCTGTAGAGTTTCCTTAACGGAGCGCTTTATAAGACAACAAAGGAGGAAAACGTATGGATTCAGCGGACTCATGAATTACAGAGATGCACTTACGAATAAGTCTAATGAGCTCTTCTGCGTCATCATTAATTTCAACACAAATTAGCGCCATGGATCTTTTTTACCCTCTTAGGCGGCTTTGATGAAATAATTACCCTTTAGGTAAATGATATTGTATCTTAAGAAGTTTTTGTATACTTGTTTATGCCTTTTCAATCTTGTAGAGATAATCATAGAAGCAGAAGATTAAAGATCCATGCTCATACATGAACGAATCGCTTAAAGGGCAATTCCCCTGCAGAATCACTATTGGTGGGGGAAATCACAGGTTTTTACAAATTGACCATCGGGAATAGGTTTTAGACTTTTCTATATAAAATCAAAAGTTCCAAAACTTCCTTATTGACTTTGTGTTTCAAATTCCTTCCAACTGTCAAGATCGGTGCTTGCTGTCAGTGAACGTGAGCACCATAAACAGCAGTCAACAGATAAGTATATGGGTTTGGCTAATATGAGACCATTCAATTCCTTTTGGAGGAGAAATAATATGCATACTTTTTTTTTCTTATTGAGTATTTCTTGTAAATGAAAGTCAGTACACCCATACTTTTTACACTTGAGGATTTCTTAAAATTGAGCCAGTCAGGAACGGAACTTAACGACTTTAAACAGGCTAGAATGTAACAGTTCCTACTATAAACATAAAGAAGAATGTTCCCTTTCCTGGACAGCATGCAAATGATACAGAATTGTACCACAAAGTATAAAGTTACATTTAGTTTTGTTCTCATCCATCCAGTGCTAGGAGCAGTAGTTTCACAACAGCTGGAGAACTACAGGTCACATACGATCCTTTCAGTGTACCTAAATAATTGCCGTGGCATTATGTTTATTCTTCCAGATCAGAAAATCTGCGACTGATATCGGGATAAGCGGCTTCCCATCATTACGCTGCCACTTATCCAACGTGTATGGCGAGCTTTGGCGCACACATGGTCTGCAGCCGATTATCTCGGGATCTGGAGGGACCACTCTAGGTTATTTTTTCTGCAGATGGCGCCGCAGCTGCGATTCACGGTTCCATCTGAAGAGCACTAGAATAGAAAATAATGAGACAAGATAAACAGTTTTGATAGTGAGGAGGCTGCGATTTATCATATGTGACGAGTGGGCAAAAATGTTTATGTATCATAAAGTGCAGATTAAACTTGGCCGACTTCTTCTGCACTCAGAAAACCTGGTGCAAGTATGGCGGATGTGCCCCCTGCATGTACGAAGCCGGCCTCGAAGCTGTGCTATGCAGCCTGCACCCGAGTCTAATGGCAGTGATCGGAGCCGGCTCTGATCGCTGCAGTTTAATCCCTTTAGATGCTGCTGTCAATCGTACTCGCTGCATTTAAGAGGTTGGAAAAGAGAGGATGCGCTCCTTCTGATGCCCATCATACCCTATACCCCCTCACTTGAGGATAGCGGAGTGCTTATGGCATTATTATGGCATACAGGGGGTCTCCTGATGACCCCTGTGTCTGTCGGCCATGTTTGTGCACCTATGAAACCCAGCCTATCTATGCAGAAAAGAAAAATGTGCTGCAATAGTAGAAATGGATTGGAGAATGTTGTTTTGAGCCGCTTGTCTCCATGCAGGTATTTAAAAATATATATATTATTTTGCAATTAAATGTACCCAAATGTGGACTGCCCCTTTAAGAATGCATTATTCTATTCCTTAAAGGGATAGTGTGCTCTAGGCATTTCCTTTTTATTAAAAGGATCCAGTAATAATAATCAGATCACATGTTCTCTTACCTCTCAGACCTATAGTGATAAGTAACTTTCTCGGGAAAACTATCAGCAACTGTTCTACAGCACCTCTACAGGTGGAATGAAGAATTACACATGCTGGGTCCTCCAGAGGAAGATATTTACCATGTAGCCACTCTGACTAATGCACAAGGAGCCTAATTTGTGGCAGTTTTTACTACTTGACCAATCATTTCCAATTATCATTAATCTGTCCTTAAAGGGGTTTTCCACTTTAAGAAAAGTAGATCTTGTACATTTTTTATATGTAGAATAGCAAAAAGAGCTGATATCCACTCGCCCGGGTCCAGCGCTGTACTGTTGCTTGGGTCTTTGTGTTTGTGCTGCACCAGTGATGTCACAACAACAGGACACTTCACCGCTGCAGCCAATCACTGAGCTTAGCAGCTCATGCCGCCTACCTGCAGCTAATCACTGAGATTAGAAACTCATGCGGTCTACAGCAGCAAAGCTGCTGAGCTCAGTGATTGTCTGCGGTGAGTCTCTGTGTTTATGATGCATCAGTGATGTCACATAAAAAGGGCACTTCACCGCTGCAGCCAATCACTAAGCTTAGCAGCTCATGTCGTTTACGGCAGCAAAGCTGCTGAGCTCTGTGATTGTCTGTGGGGAGTCTCTGTGTTTATGATGCATCAGCGATGTCACATAAACAGGGCACTTCACCGCTGCTGCAAATCATTGAGCTCAGTAGCTCATGCCGCCTACCTGCAGCTAATCACTGAGCTCAGCAGCTCATGAGCCTACATCAGCAAAGCTGCTGAGCTCAGTGATTGGTCCTCTGTGATTAAGCTGCACCAGTGATGTCACATTGACAGGGTACTTCACCGCTGCAGCCAATCACTCAGCTGAGCAGCTCATGCCGCCTACCTCAGTAGAGCTGTTGAGCTCAGTGATTGTCTGCAGAGGTGATGTGAGCTGTAGTGTGATGTCACCACTACAGCCAATCACAGAAACTGGACCCAGGGAAGGAAAGTACCTGTACTGTTTGTTATTTTACATCTATAAAAGCATACATAGTCCGCTTTTATTAAACATGGCTGCTTTCTTGCAAAAAAAAAAAAAAGATTTTGAGATATTGCAGTTCAATCTCATTCATTTCAACGGAACTGAGCTACAATACCAGACACAACCCGTGGACGGGTGTGGCGCTGTTTCTTGAAGAAAGCAGCCATGTTTTTCTATTTCTGTTCAACACACTTTAAGGCTGTCGCTCATATCACTGTGTCTCCTACTCTATTTGCAAATCTCTTCAGCCCCCTGAAAATAAGGGTCAATTACATAACAGTCGTATTAACGGGGTGTGAAATGGCTCCGTCTAATGCCATCAGGTGGGCGTTGTGCTGGGATGCTGCAGGAATCAAGCTGTGAGCGTGCACTTTGGTGGGTGAACGCCATTAGTTCACCTTTACAATAATAGTAAGAACACTGAATAATGTAATTGGTCGCACATTAACCCACTGGGATGAGCGGGAGAATCCGTGTCGCCGGGGGTCAGAGCACTAGTTTTCTAGCGTCTCTGGCAACTAAGGGGTTAATCCACTCCAAAAATATAGCGACTTCTTGGAACCTATCCTGGCATTGTCTTAGTCATCCCACTTGTGTACTGTCAAGTGAACAAACACGAGCCCACGTTCCCGAGCCCTACACCAGATACAATAATAACTCCGCTCCACAAAGGGTCCCAACCTGCGGTGTCTACACCTGTATGAACACACAGCGCCATGTCATGCCGCCGTAACACTGCTAGGTTTCTGTCTGTGGATCCCAATGGATCGCTGTGACTTTGGCATCAGCGATCAGCCATGTGAGCACTATATGGCAGTATTACAGAATATGGACACCTTCGTGGTGGGGGGGACATTTTTTTAACTTAAATTTAAATATTTGGGTTAAAAAAAAAAAACTTTTGCAATTGGGTTTCATTAAAAATGTTGCATTGTTTCACTTTTAGGAGGCTTTTTTTTTTTTTTTCCCATTCACATTGCAATGAGTTTAGTGAGATTTTATCAGTGAGCTCATTCTAACAGTGAGTTTGCAACTCATCTATCTGTCTCTTTTTTTTTTCTGAACTCCTCTGTGCTTATTGATGACCACTGACCAAATCAAAGTTTTTTCTGAATATTGGCATGGTGATATATCAGTAGAGAGGAAAAGTAAAAAATGGATTCTCAGTGAACTCATTCTGCAGCCAGCAACATAAAGAGAAACAAACAGCCTGTAACAGCCAAACTGTGTAATTTTTTTTAACTTAACACAACGGGAAAAATGCATTTTTTTACCCCAAAATAGGTAAAAAAATAAAAAAATCCTCCTTCGAAACTTTTTCATATCTTTTATTTATTTATTTTTTTTACCATATACAGGTATATAAACTTATAATACATTGATCACTTGGGGTCTGATCCCAAAAACAAACCTCATCTGAAAGGAGTGCATGCATTTTCGCTTAAAGGGGAAATACCTAAACATAAAGTTGTGGCCAAAAGTATTGACACCCCTGCAATTCTGTCAGATAATACTCAGTTTCTTCCTGAAAATGATTGCAAACACAAATTCTTTGGTATAATTATCTTCATTTAATTTGTCTTAAATGAAAAAACACAAAAAAAAACAATAAAACAAAGAGCAAAACATTGATCATTCCACACAAAACTCCAAAAATGGGCCAGACAAAAGTATTGGCACCCTCAGCCTAATACTTGGTTGCACAACCTTTAGCCAAAATAACTGCGACCAACCGCTTCCGGTAACCATCAATGAGTTTCTTACAATGCTCTGCTGGAATTTTAGACCATTCTTCTTTGGCAAACTGCTCCAGGTCCCTGATATTTGAAGGGTGCCTTCTCCAAACTGCCATTTTTAGATCTCTCCACAGGTGTTCTATGGGATTCAGGTCTGGACTCATTGCTGGCCACCTTAGAAGTCTCCAGTGCTTTCTCTCAAACCATTTTCTAGTGCTTTTTGAAGTGTGTTTTGGGTCATTGTCCTGCTGGAAGACCCATGACCTCTGAGGGAGACCCAGCTTTCTCACACTGGGCCCTACAATACGCTGCAAAATTTGTTGGTAGTCTTCAGACTTCATAATGCCATGCACACGGTCAAGCAGTCCAGTGCCAGAGGCAGCAAAGCAACCCCAAAACATCAGGGAACCTCTGCCATGTTTGACTGTAGGGACCGTGTTCTTTTCTTTGAATGCCTCTTTTTTTCTCCTGTAAACTCTATGTTGATGCCTTTGCCCAAAAAGCTCTACTTTTGTCTCATCTGACCAGAGAACGTTCTTCCAAAACGTTTTAGGCTTTTTCAGGTAAGTTTTGGCAAACTCCAGCCTGGCTTTTTTATGTCTCGGGGTAAGAAGTGGGGTCTTCCTGGGTCTCCTACCATACAGTCCCTTTTCATTCAGATGCCGATGGATAGTACGGGTTGACACTGTTGTACCCTCGGACTGCAGGGCAGCTTGAACTTGTTTGGATGTTAGTCGAGGTTCTTTATCCAACATCCGCACAATCTTGCGTTGAAATCTCTTGTCAATTTTTCTTTTCCGTCCACATCTAGGGAGGTTAGCCACAGTGCCATGGGCTTTACACTTCTTGATGACACTGCGCACGGTAGACACAAGAACATTCAGGTCTTTGGAGATGGACTTGTAGCCTTGAGATTGCTCATGCTTCCTCACAATTTGGTTTCTCAAGTCCTCAGACAGTTCTTTGGTCTTCTTTCTTTTCTCCATGTTCAATGTGGTACACACAAGGACACAGGACAGAGGTTGAGTCAACTTTAATCCATGTCAAATGGCTGCAAGTGTGATTTAGTTATTGCCAACACCTGTTAGGTGCCACAGGTAAGTTACGGGTGCTGTTAATTACACAAATTAGAGAAGCATCACATGATTTTTCGAACAGTGCCAATACTTTTGTCCACCCTCTTTTTTATGTTTGGTGTGGAATTATATCCAATTTGGCATTAGGACAATTCTTTTTGGGTTTTTTCATTTAAGACAAATTAAATGAAGATAATAATACCAAAGAATTTGTGTTTGCAATCATTTTCAGGAAGAAACTGAGCATTATCTGACAGAATTGCAGGGGTGTCAATACTTTTGGCCACAACTGTATACTGTATATATGGGTCGCCCTCCCAGGGCTGTGGGGTACTCAGTACCAGGCCGGTGTTAGCGGGATGTATCACGGCAGCTGTGACCCGGTCCGTGGCCCTGGGCGCCCAAATCAACGGTGGTTTGTGATATAGTTTATGTGATAGTTCGTGACGCCACCTGTGGTGTTTGGCAAGCAAGATGTTAAGCCAACGCTGCATGCAGATCCTCTGGGGCTGATGATGTGTTGCAGCATAGATGGTATAGCTCCCCACAGGTGAAGCTGTAACCCCAGGGCAGTGTAATTGCAATAGATGAGAATAGGCGCAGGCGGTGTGAGGAATGTTGGTACCCAGATGTAGCGGTGCTGGCGCACAATTGAATGGAGGACACCAGGGCTTGTAGTTCCAAAGCTTTACTCACAGTTCGTGGAACACACTGGTGCCTGCCTCCGCGCCGTGTCCTCCGGGGTAGAGACTCAATCAACCTCCCGGGCAAGTCAGGATTCTCCTCTCCAACACTCCGCCAATATGTACCTTTCAAGAACGACTCCTCTATTGCGCCTTTTAGTGTGAAGAGCTCCAGTACCGTGGTACTCTGAAGTTACTCTTGTCAGATGTTCCTAACAACTCTACTTGTATGACAGACAGCTGTAGCCTCTCTCGGGGACTCCCTTCTTCGGAGTCCTGGCTCTCTATTCAATTGCTGTTGTGCCTCAAGTCTTAGATGGGAGTAGTGCATTTACAGCCAACTACTCCACCGGTGTCTGCTGCAGAACCATAAGTGTCCATACAACCTCGGGGACCGGGCCCCGGCCTTGCGCTGAGAAACTATAGGCAGGGTTCCTCTTCCAACCCACAACTCCTCTCTGTTCTCCTACTCCTTCGTTCTGCGCTGTTCCTTCTTTCTCTTATGGAAGCTTAGGTTGCAGTTCTACATCTTTCTCCTTCTGTTCCTTTCCAGTGCCAGATGGCTCAGGTCACTGAAGCAGCTGCAGCACTCCTTCCTCCATCCCTTCCTCCAGGGATCCCCACTCCTCCCAAGTGGCCTCCTCTCAGACTGACCTCCAGACTGAACTGTAATCCTACACTTTCCCACTCTTTTATATGTCTCAACTCCACCCACCTCCCAGCACATCTCGTGTTACGAAGCAAGGACCCACGAAAGGTGCTCTGCTACCCTCTAAGCATGGAGCCACAATGTGGTCAGTGCTGAACTATCCTGTGTGTGGGGTGCAGGTGTTGGAGCGTGGAAAGAGTTCCCAACTTACCTAGTTGGTGGGGCACTACACCTTAGGAGAAGGTGCAGTACCTCTGTGGCGACTGAGCCTCAGGGGCGCCACATATATATATAGTACACATTAAATTGTAAGGATCCTATAAAATGTATAATTATTACACACACTGTCAGATGGATCAGTAAGATCGATACAGGTTCAGTTGCAAGAACCTGATCAGCAGTGATTGCTGCCAGAAACTGCAGCCAGCCTTGCTTTTTTCCTACAGTAGCCACTACAGGAGAAATGTAGCATTACATATGTCCACCAGAACTATCTGATGTTACTCAATAATAATAATAATAATAATAAATTTTATTTCTATAGCGCCGACATATTCCGCAGCAGTTTACATTTCAGAGGGGACTTGTACTGACGATAGACATTACAGCATAACAATAATCACATAGATCATAACAGATACCAAGAGGAATGAGGGCCCTGCTCGCAAGCTTACAATCTATGAGGAAAAAGGGAGACACGAAAGGTGGGTGGTAACAGTTGCCCTGATTGTATGGACCAGCCATAATGTTAAGTGTGTAACAGTACAGACACAGAGGGCTAATGGATGCATAAAGCATGTGGGATCATGATGCGGGGAACCTGGTTATGGTAAAAACTTTTGGCTGTGCCACAAAAGGATAGATTAAGTTAATGTGTTGAGGCGGTAGGCCAGTCTGAATAAATGCGTTTTCAGGGCACGCTTAAAATTATGGGGATTGGGGACTAATCGTATTGACCTGGGAAGTGCATTCCAAAGAATTGGCGTAGCACGTGTATAGTCTTGGAGATGGGAATGGGAGGTTCTGATTATTGAGGATGCTAACCTCAGGTCATCAGCAGAACGGAGGGCGCGGGTAGGATGGTATACTGAAGCAAGGGAGGAGATGTCGGGTGGTGCTGAGCCATGGAGGGCTTTGTGGGTGAGGGTAATAAGTTTGTACTGGATTCTGGAGTGGATGGGTAGCCAGTGTAATGACTGGCACAAGATAGAGGCATCGGTGTAACGATTGGCGAGGAATATGATCCTGGCTGCAGCATTCAAGACAGATTGGAGGGGGGAGAGTTTGGTAAGAGGGAGACCGATTAGAAGAGAGTTACAATAGTCGAGACGAGAATGAATAAGAGAAACAGTAAGAGTTTTTGCGGAGTCAAAAGTAAGAAAAGGTCGAATTCTAGAAATGTTTTTGAGGTGCAGATAACAAAAGCGAGCCAGTGATCATATGTGGGGGACAAAGGAAAGCTCGGAATCAAGTATGACCCCAAGACAGCGGGCATGTTGCTGGGGAGTAATAGTGGAACCACACACAGAAATGGTATTGTCGGGTATAGGTACATTAGTAGCTGGAGGAAACAACAGGAGTTCAGTCTTTGACAGGTTCAGTTTCAGATATAGTGAGGACATGATGTTAGGCACAGCGTTTAGACAATCGCCGGTGTTTTCTAGAAAGGCTGGCGTGATGTCAGGAGACTCACTCCATCATATACATGAGTGTTTATCCCAATCCTTATTTCCCCCAGTAGCATGTTGGGGACAGTAGGGGGGTCATCATGCACATGAGATGGTCAGCGAGTATCACCGAAAATGGCTTCTCCTGCCGACTTTAACCTATTATTTTAGAGTCCCCTCTATGACGCCTATACATTCTAGTATGGCATAAAAAAACTAAACAAGCGGTATCATAATAACTGTAGCCAGCTTTGCAACCAACAATCTGATATTTTCCTTCCCATTTTCTGCAATAGGACAAAGGATGATTTATTGCGAAGGACGAAATAAAATGAAAAAAGACGGGAAATGAAGATATTTCTAATTATCCCAATATTTCATTATATTACTCAGTGAATTCTATAAGAAAGGACCATTATTGTAGCGAGATTTATATTAGTTTTTATTAATTAAAAAATCATGTCTTTGTCGTTTCTTAATTTACTGTAAATTCGTCTCCTGCGTTTATTAAAATTAATTAAATTTATTACAATGTGAACGGCAACGCTTTCGGCTAACCTTCCCCTCAGTGTAGTGATGATGGGATATGTCATCACTTTATGGTGGGTGGGGGTCCGACCTCTGGGACTAGCAATGATCCTGAGATTGAAAGGCCTCCAGCACTGGATCAGCGCATTTCTATGTTTTTCCTCCAGAGCAGCGCTCCTGACTACTGCTGTACACAGAACTACAGCACCAACGTCTTCCAGTTCTACAGTCACATGCTCAGTGCAGTGGTTTAACTTAAAGCCTGTAGACCCCAATGCAAAATCTTCAATAGGGACCCCAACTAAAATGGGTATTTAATAGTATTGATCTTCTAATATGAGACCACTGGGTCTCAGAGGTCCTAGTTTCTGCCCTGGTTTAGGGCAGAGGGTGCGACCACAGATGGACCCATGCGGGAAGGGGCTGAGCTGATGCCAGTGCCTATCTCCAAGGACGCACATTCAGCTGAAGTGTATTACGAAGCAGAGACCCATCGGTTCCCTGCACTACAAAACACACCACCGGCAGCTGACGCCGGCGTACCCGTCACGAGAGACCCATGACAATGATGTCATGTGCCACCCATGGCTGGCATGCCAAAATCAGCTGCAAGTTATAGAAGAGAACGCCGCATGCTGTGGGAGAGAAGGACGGGAAGAAGGAAAAGAGTTGGACAAGGGCGTCAGAATAGACATTATACCAGGATGGGTCACAGGATGGAGGTCATTATACAAGGAAGGGGCCCAAGATGGGGGACATTATACAAGGAAGGGGCCCAGGATGGAGGTAATTACATGAGGAAGGGTCCCAGGATGGGGGACATTATACAAGGAAGGGTCCCAGGATGGGGGACATTATACATGGAAGGGGCCCAGGATGGAGGTAATTACACAAGGAAGGGTCCCAGGATGGGGGACATTATACAAGGAAGGGGCCCAGGATGGAGGTCACTCCATAAGGAAAGGGCCCAGGATGGGGGACATTATACAAGGAAGGGGCCCAGGATGGAGGTCATTACACAAGAAAGGGTCCCAGGATGGGGGACAGTATACAAAGAAGGGGCCCAGGATGGAGGTAATTACACAAGGAAGGGTCCCAGGATGGGGGACATTATACAAGGAAGGGGCCCAGGATGGAGGTAATTATACAAGGACGGGTCCCAGGATGGGGGACATTATATAAGGAAGGGGCCCAGGATGGAGGTCATTACACAAGGAAGGGTCCCGGGATGGGGGACATTACACAAGGAAGGGTCCCAGGATGGGGGACATTACACAAGGAAGGGGCCCAAGATCGGGGACATTATACAAGGAAGGGGCCCAGGATGGAGGTCATTACACAAGGAGAGGTCCCAGGATGGGGGACATTATACAAGGAAGGGGCCCAGGATGGGGGACATTATAGCAGATAGGGGCACAGAATGGGGGACATTGTTATAGGATGGGTGACATTGTTACTGGAATAGGCCCAGATGGGGTACCTTGTTATAGGATGGGGGGCATTATACCAGTATGGGGCTCAGGATGGGGGACAATATATCAAGATGGGGGACATTGTTATAGGAAAGTGCCAGGATGGGGGACATTGTAACAGGAAGGGATCCAGGATGGGGAACATTATTACTGTAAGGGGCTCAGAAATGGGGACATTATTACCAGGTTGGTGCCCGTGATGGCGGACATAAAAACAGGCAGAGGGACATTATGCAGGAAAGGGAACATTATACCAGGAAGGCAGACATTATACCATGAAGAAGACCAGGACAGGGAACATTATAACAGGAAGGAACACATAATGGGGATATTATACCATGATATTATCTGATATTATCTAATTGTAAAGTGCAGCGGAATATGTTGGCGCTATATGAATAAAATTAGTATTGTTATTACCAGGAAGGGCCGTAGGATGAAGAACATTTTTGCAGGATAGGCGCCAGGATGGGGGACATTATTATAGGAAGGGCCCAGGATGGGGGACATTATTACAGAAAGGTGTATGAATGCGGACACAACTACAAGGAGGGTGAACACACATGTATTTATAGGATCTAGAATGCTACAAGGGATCATACATCTGACGAACATGAAGGTGGAGACCCAGGTCCAAATTATCCATTGGGTCCATGGAACTCTAGTTATGCCACTGGAAAGGAACATACCCAAGGGTATGCAGACTTTTGCATGAAAACATTTGTTAATATCAATGCATCTTAAAAAAAAGGGAACCTTCTTAATTTTTATTTAAAAAAAACCCACCGACTTCTTTGAGTACACAGCTCCTATGCAGATCTCCATGTCTCCATGGTTACAGACTACAAACTATGTCCTGTGTAGTCTGATCATGCAGGTAAGTGTTACTGTACTCCCTCAGCTTTCTCTGTTTTCTCATTTATAGATGCGGTAGCACAGGGCTCCATTATTAATTACTCATGTTTTTTAGTTCTCCCCGTGACATTAGTCTACCAAGGGGCTGTACACTGTTAACGGTAAGACATTTTCAATACAGACTCATTTTAAAGTTGCTTAGTGTTGATTTTAGATGCATTGGAGAGAAAAACGGACATAGATACTATTAGATTAGCAGTCAGGTAGTGATCTCATATTATAATATAGTCAGAATCAGTTTCCTTCCCCATCTGGCAGCTGATAATATAGTCTCTGTTTACTTCTTTGGCAGAAAGCGACTTCCCAGTTATACTGAGGAGGACATATGGAAACAAACAAATGGAGGCTCTGCTCCTTCCCTGACAAGGACAGAGGATCATCCCGCATTGCCCTGGCTGTGAGACAAGTGACTGAGCATGTGCGACCACCAGCATTCTACTCACTAGGTGGACGTGCACTTTGTTATAAACTCTGAACACCAGGTGGTGCCAGACTATGTAAGAAAATGTCATACACACGTGGTGAAAATTCTTGGTACTCCTTGTTTAATGACAGAAAAATCCACAATGGTCACAGAAATAACTTGAATCTGACAAAAGTAATAATACTTCAAAAATCTATGAAAATGAACAAAGGTCAGACATTGCTTTTCAACCATCATTCCACAGAATATTTAAAAAAAAAACCTCAAGAAATAGGCCTGGACAGAAATGATGGTGCCCCTGAAAATAATGTGACAAAAAGGACATGTTAAATCACGGTGTGTCCACTAATTAGCATCACAGGTGTCTACAATCCTGGAATCAGTGAGTGGCCTGTATAGAGGCTACAGATACTCACTGTGCTGTATGGTGACAAGGTGTGTATCACACTCAACATGGACCAGAGGAAGCGAAGGAAAGAGTTGTCTCAGGAGATTAGAAAGAAAATTATAGACAAACATGTTACAGGTAAAAGATATAAGCCCATCTTCAAGCAGCTTGATGTTCCTGTGACTACAGTTACACATATTATTCAAAAATGTAAGCTCCATGGGACTGTAGCCGACCTCCCTGGACGTGGCCGCAGGAGGAGAATTGATGACATATCAAAGAGACGGATAATTCGAATGGTATCAAAAGAGCCCAGAAAAACTTCTAAACAGATTAAAGGTGAACTTCAAGCTCAAGGAACATCAGTGCCAGATTGCACCACCGTTGTATGAGCCAAAGTGGACTTCATGGGGGACGACCAAAAAGGACACCATTGTTGAAAAAAAAACATAAAAAAGCCAGACTAGAATTTGACAAACTATATGTTGACAAGCCACAAAGCTTCTGGGAGAATGTCCTATGGACAGATGAGACAAAAATGGAACTTTTTGGCAAGGCACATCAGCTCTATGTTCACAGATGGAAAAATGAAGCATATCAAGAAAAGAACACTGTCCATACTGTGAAACATGGAGGAGGCTTTGTTATGATCTAGGGCTGCTTTGCTGCATCTGGCACAGGGTGCCTAGAATCTGTGCAGGGTACAATGAAATCTCAAGACTATCAAGGGATTCTAGAGAGAAATGTGCTGCCCAGTGTCAGAAAGCTTGGTCTCAGTTGCAGGTCATGGGTCTTGCAACAGGATAATGACCCAAAACAAACAGCTAAAAACACCCAAGAATGGCTAAGAGGAAAACATTGGACTATTCTGAAGTGTCCTTCTATGAGCCCAGACCTAAATCCTATTGAGCATCTTTGGAAAGCGCTGAAACCTGCCATCTGGAAAAGGCAACCTTCACACACGAGACAACTGGAGCAGCTTGTTCTTGAGGAGTGGGCCAGAATACCTGTCGAGAGGTGCAGAAGTCTCACTGACAGTTACAGGAATCGTTTGATTGCAGTGATTGCCTCAGAAGGTTGTGCAACAAAATATTAAGTTAAGGAACCATCATTTCTGTCCAGGCTTATTTCAGGAGTTTTACTTTTTTTAAAATTCTGTGGAAGAATGGTTGAAAAGCAATGTCTGACTTTCATTTTCATAGATTTTTTTTTATTCATTATCACTTTTGTCAGATTGAAGTTATTTCTGTCACCATTGTGGATTTTTCTGTCATTAAAGGAGGGGCACCAACAATTCTGACCACGTGTGACTGGATCGTAATATTAACATCATGTAAATTGGAAATATTGATCATTTTTTATGATCTATCCAATACATATGAGAGTGGGACAACCCCTATAACAGGCAGCAAGCAGAGCCCTTGACACAGAACTTTTCAGTCTGGCCTGTAAGTTTAGCAGAAGACCTCCACATGGCCAGACCTCTCACATTAAGTCAGCACAAGAAGAAGTTTTTTCGTTCCTGTTCTGTATTATTCAAATTGCGCTGTTTGTTATGCGGATGGTAAATGATCCTGTATTATGTCGGTGACATTTCGTACAATCCAGCTCCATTACGATGAGTAATTATCCACATTTTATTGCCTGGATTTGCATCTTTTATCTTGTTGCAAAGTTTAACGTTCACGGATAATTTCTTTTATTAGGAGAGCTGGCGCAGACCTATTTGTTTGCCGGATAATGAGGTTTTTCTACATGTGTTCAGATTGTGAACCAACGTACCACAATGGAAGGAATCACAAATCAACCAGTCTAATTATCCGGTGGTATTGTCTGGCGGAACAATCAGGAAGCGCCGTGTCCTGCACCGGGTACACACCACCCTGTCTGTGGCAGTCTTTATTCACAGGTGAGGTCGGTCTCCAGAGAAAGACATGAACGTGGAGGACGGTCACCAACGACACTGGAGACAACTGTCGTCTCATTAGCAGGACACAGAGGTTACGAGAAACCAGCGATGAACGTATATCTACAGGACAAGTGACAGGTCCTGCTCCCGCCGTACATGTAACTCACACTGACACTGGGGGTACAGGATAATGACGCTGACACTCGGGGTACAGAATAATGACACTGACACTTGGGGTACAGGATAGTGACACTGACACTCGGGGTACAGGATAAGGACACTGACACTCGGGGTACAGGATAAGGACACTGACACTCGGGGTACAGGATAGTGACACTGACACTCGGGGTACAGGATAATGACACTGACACTGGGGGTACAGGATAGTGACACTGACACTGGGGGTACAGGATAAGGACACTGACACTGGGGGTACAGGATAAGGACACTGACACTCGGGGTACAGGATAAGGACACTGACACTCGGGGTACAGGATAATGACACTGACACTAGGGGTACAGGATAATGACACTGACACTGGGGGTACAGGATAATGACACTGACACTCGGGGTTCAGGATAATGACACTGACACTCGGGGGACAGGATAATGACACTGACACTCGGGGTACAGGATAATGACACTGACACTCGGGGTACAGGATAATGACACTGACACTCGGGGGACAGGATAAGGACACTGACACTCGGGGGACAGGATAAGGACACTGACACTCGGGGGACAGGATAAGGACACTGACACTCGGGGTACAGGATAATGACACTGACACTGGGGGTACAGGATAATGACACTGACACTCGGGGTACAGGATAATGACACTGACACTGGGGGTACAGGATAGTGACACTGACACTCGGGGGACAGGATAAGGACACTGACACTCGGGGTACAGGATAATGACACTGACACTCGGGGGACAGGATAATGACACTGACACTCAGGGGACAGGATAAGGACACTGACACTCGGGGTACAGGATAATGACACTGACACTCGGGGGACAGGATAAGGACACTGACACTCGGGGGACAGGATAAGGACACTGACACTCGGGGTACAGGATAATGACACTGACACTGGGGGTACAGGATAATGACACTGACACTCGGGGTACAGGTTAATGACACTGATACTCGGGGTACAGGATAATGACACTGACACTCGGGGTACAGGATAATGACACTGACACTTGGGGTAAAAGATGACACTGACACTTGGGGTACAGGATAATGACACTGACACTTGGGGTACAGGATAATGACACTGATACTAGAGGTGCAGGATAATGATAATGACACTTGGGGTACAGGATAATGACACTGATACTAGAGGTGTAGGATAATGACACTGACACTTGGGGTGCAGGATAATGACACTGATACTAGAGGTGCAGAATAATCACACTGACACTTGGGGTGCAGGATAATGATAATGACACTAAGGGTACAGGATAATGACACTGACACTAGAGGTGCAGAATAATGACACTGACACTTGGGGCTGCAGGATAATGACACTGACACTTGGGGTGCAGGATAATGACACTGACACTTGGGGTACAGAATAATGACACTGACACTTGGGGTACAGGATAATGACACTGACACTTGGGGTAAAAGATGACACTGACACTTGGGGTACAGGATAATGACACTGACACTTGGGGTACAGGATAATGACACTGACACTCGGGGTACAGGATAATGACGCTGACACTCAGGGTACAGGATAATGACACTTGGGGTACAGGATAATGACACTGACACTCGGGGTACAGGATAATGACGCTGACACTCAGGGTACAGGATAATGACACTCAGGGTACAGGATAATGACACTGACACTCGGGGTACAGGTTAATGACACTGATACTCGGGGTACAGGATAATGACACTGACACTGGGGGTACAGGATAATGACACTGACACTTGGGGTACAGGATAATGACGCTGACACTTGGGGTACAGGATAATGACGCTGACACTCAGGGTACAGGATAATGACACTCAGGGTACAGGTTAATGACACTGATACTCGGGGTACAGGATAATGACACTGACACTGGGGGTACAGGATAATGACACTGACACTTGGGGTACAGGATAATGACGCTGACACTCAGGGTACAGGATAATGACACTCAGGGTACAGGATAATGACACTGATACTCGGGGTACAGGATAATGACACTGACACTCGGGGTACAGGATAATGACACTGACACTTGGGGTAAAAGATGACACTGACACTTGGGGTACAGGATAATGACACTGACACTTGGGGTACAGGATAATGACACTGATACTAGAGGTGCAGGATAATGATAATGACACTTGGGGTGCAAGATAATGATAATGACACTTGGGGTACAGGATAATGACACTGATACTAGAGGTGCAGAATAATCACACTGACACTTGGGGTGCAGGATAATGATAATGACACTAAGGGTACAGGATAATGACACTGACACTAGAGGTGCAGAATAATGACACTGACACTTGGGGTGCAGGATAATGACACTGATACTAGGGGTGCAGAATAATCACACTGACACTTGGGGTTCAGGATAATGACACTGACACTAGAGGTGCAGAATAATGACACTGACACTTGGGGTGCAGGATAATGACACTAGGGGTGAAGGATAATGACACTGACACTAGAGGTGCAGAATAATGACACTGACCCTTGGGGCTGCAGGATAATGACACGGACACTTGGGGTGCAGGATAATGACACTGACACTTGGGGTACAGGATAATGACACTGACACTTGGGGTACAGAATGACACTGACACTTGGGGTACAGGATAACGACACTGACACTTGGGGTAAAAGATGACACTGACACTTGGGGTACAGGATAATGACACTGACACTTGGGGTACAGGATAATGACACTGACACTCGGGGTACAGGATAATGACGCTGACACTCGGGGTACAGGTTAATGACACTGATACTCGGGGTACAGGATAATGACACTGACACTCGGGGTACAGGATAATGACACTGACACTTGGGGTAAAAGATGACACTGACACTTGGGGTACAGGATAATGACACTGACACTTGGGGTACAGGATAATGACACTGATACTAGAGGTGCAGGAAAATGATAATGACACTTGGGGTGCAAGATAATGATAATGACACTTGGGGTACAGGATAATGACACTGATACTAGAGGTGCAGGATAATGACACTGACACTTGGGGTGCAGGATAATGATAATGACACTAAGGGTACAGGATAATGACACTGACACTAGAGGTGCAGAATAATGACACTGACACTTGGGGTGCAGGATAATGACACTGATACTAGGGGTGCAGAATAATCACACTGACACTTGGGGTTCAGGATAATGACACTGACACTAGAGGTGCAGAATAATGACACTGACACTTGGGGTGCAGGATAATGACACTAGGGGTGAAGGATAATGACACTGACACTAGAGGTGCAGAATAATGACACTGACACTTGGGGTGCAGGATAATGACACTGATACTAGGGGTGCAGAATAATCACACTGACACTTGGGGTTCAGGATAATGACACTGACACTAGAGGTGCAGAATAATGACACTGACACTTGGGGTGCAGGATAATGACACTTGGGGTGCAGGATAATGACACTGACACTAGAGGTGCAGAATAATGACACTGACACTTGGGGTGCAGGATAATGACACTGATACTAGGGGTGCAGAATAATCACACTGACACTTGGGGTTCAGGATAATGACACTGACACTAGAGGTGCAGAATAATGACACTGACACTTGGGGTGCAGGATAATGACACTAGGGGTGAAGGATAATGACACTGACACTAGAGGTGCAGAATAATGACACTGACACTTGGGGCTGCAGGATAATGACACTGACACTAGAGGTGCAGAATAATGACACTGACACTTGGGGCTGCAGGATAATGACACTGACACTTGGGGTGCAGGATAATGACACTGACACTTGGGGTGCAGGATAATGACACTGATACTAGGGGTGCAGAATAATCACACTGACACTTGGGGTGCAGGATAATGATAATGACACTAGGGGTACAGGATAATGACACTGACACTCGTGGTGCAGGATAATGACAGCGTTTCTATACTTTCATGGAGAATTTGAACTTATTTTAACTAAAACTTTAAATAATGTCTGATAGATTTTTTAACACATTTTTGCTAATATAAATGATCACAATTTCCAACTATATCCTTGCAAAAATATTCACACTTCTATCCAAGTGCAGTAACAGGAGATCTGGATTATGAGAAACTATGGCCATGAAATCCCATACGACACGGACTCTTGCACTCGTCAGATGACAGTCACCCCACACATCTGCACTAATGCGGGTAATGATATTTAATTGGGGTATAATAAGAGAACAAGGCACAAGTGAGCGCTCTGCATTATCCCCGTTCGCAGGGCGACCCCCTCCTTGAAGAGTGAGTGGTATCTCTGTGATGATGTGATGGCTCCCCCTCCCCATATATCTCTTTATATAGAGAGGAACCAGGGACTCAGTTACAGATCTGATACCAGGCTGAATACAGGGGTGGAGGTGGCTCTTGTACAGAGGACACATCTACTTCTCCTCATCTCATATGATCTTGACCAGTCCAGGAGGACACTCACAACAATCTAAACTATTCCTGTGTTCTTCGACAAGTAGACGATGCGTTGGCTGATCAGACCCATTGGTTGTTGGTTTCTAGGGATCCTACTTCTCGCTGCACCCCATCCAGGGACATCCTGGTACAAGCACTCTGCCAGTCCCAGATACCACACTGTGGGCAGAGCCTCAGGACTCCTCATAGGGGTTCGCAGATCACCATACCTATGGAGAAGAGAAGTTACAGTAGAACCTTGGTCAGTCATCCAGCAAGGGGAAGAAGAAGACAAAGGATTATTGCAAACCTCCAGGGGTGGGGAAAGAGCAGGGCTTCAGTTGTCCCTTGATCCAGGAGAGAAGATATTAGAACTGATCCAAAAGACCAGGCTGAGGAGCCTTGAGGAGGAGGGAAGTCTTAATGAAGTTCAGGATGGAAAGAGTCTGGAGCACAGATTTGGGCTGGACAATGATCTGGGAGAAGAGGAAAGCCTTGAAGACCAGAACCAGATGAGCAGGTACCCAGAGGAAGAGGAAAGAAGAAGCCTTGAGGAGACTATGTTAGTCAACATGGAGCCAGGAGAAAAAAAGAGAAGCCCAGAAGAAGCTTGGGTCACCACAGAGCCAGGGGAAATAGTTAGAAGTGTGGAAAGTGCGCAGAGGAAGGCGAAGAACCAAGATAGGTATGTGAGGAGATTCCTAGAGTCTGGACAGGAGAGAAGGCCAAGTGGAGAAGACGTCCTGTCCATGTTCCTTCACCTGCAGGAGGAGAACAGGTCACATCTCCAGCCATGGAGAACACCGACTGACAAAGATAAGCAGGTACCATAGGAGGGAAACCAGTATGACCACATTAATGTTACCACCCAGCTCTCCTAATTTCCTTAGCTACCTTGTTATCCATTGACCTGTTTTTCCACCCCGCTTTTCCCATCTACTGAATGGCATGCCTGCTAGCTTTGCAGTGACCTTTGCTTCCTTCCTGCTCTCCCAGGCTCCTGAAATTCACATGTGCTGGTCATGGAGTGACATTTGCTTCTACCCTGCTCTCCCAGACTCCTGAATACCATATCTGCTTAATTATGCAGTGACCTTTGCTTCCGCCCTGCTCTCCAAGACTCCTGAATTCCATATCTGCTTAGTTATGCGGTGATCTTTGCTTCCACCCTGCTCTCAGACTCCTGAATTCCATATCTGCTTAGTTATACAGTGACATTTTTTCCACCCTGCTCTCCCAGACTCCTGAATTCAATATCTACTTAGTTATGCAGTGACCTTTGCTTCCACCCTGCTCTCCCAAGTTCCTTAGCTACCTTGTTATCCATTGACCTGTTTTTCCACCCCGCTTTTCATAGCTACTGAATGGCATACCTGTTGCCTTTGCATCTACCTTTGCTTCCACTCTGCTCTCTCAGACTCCTGAATTCCATATCTGCTTAGTTATGAGATGAGATTTGCTTCCACCCTGCTTTCTCAGACTGCTGAATTCCATATCTGCTTAGCTATGCAGTGACATTTGCTTCCACCCTGCTCTCTCAGTCTCCTGAATTCCAAGTCTGCTTAGTTATGCGGTGATCTTTGCTTCCACCCTGCTCTCCCAGACTCCTGAATTCCATATCTACTTAGTTATGCAGTGACCTTTGCTTCCACCTTGCTCTCTCAGTCTCCTGAATTCCATATCTGCTTAGTTATGAGGTGACATTTGCTTCCACCCTGCTTTCCCAGACTGTTGAATTCCATATCTGCTTAGTTATGCAGTGACATTTGCATCCACCCTGCTTTCCCAGACTCCTGAATTCCATATCTGCTTAGTTATGTGGTGACCTTTGCTTCCACCCTGCTCTCCCAGACTCCTGAATTCCATATCTACTTAGTTATGCAGTGACCTTTGCTTCCACCCTGCTCTCTCAGTCTCCTGAATTCCATATCTGCTTAGTTATGCAGTGACATTTGCTTCCACCCTGCTCTCCCCGACTCCTGAATTCCATATCTGCTTAGTTATGCGGTGACCTTTGCTTCCACCCTGCTCTCCCAGACCCCTGAATTCCATATCTGCTTAGTTATGAGGTGACCTTTGCTTCCACCCTGCTCTTTCAGACTCTTATTTTAAACAGCTATTCCGGAAACATATCTAACTAAGAAGGGACAGAATAGACTAAAAAGCGCCACTCTTCTTCATGGGCTGTGTCTGGTACTGCAGTATTAGCTTGAGCAGGACCGAGCTGCAATACCTGACCACCTCTAGACAAGGGTAGCGTTGCTGCTGGAAAACAATCTATTTAGTCTTTTACTAAACAAACATGTTTCTGAGAAAGTGGAATACAGTATTACACTGCATAAAGTACTTTTATAAGGAAAGTAAGGAAGATAAAGCGGCATAGTGAGCAAGAGCACGGATCATATTGGGACTGTGAGAAAGCGAGTAGATAATAAAGATATAATGAAGGAAGAATAGTGAGATTAGTAAAAGGAGAAAGAACAGGAATGAGGCTGGTACAGTGAGTAAGAACAGAAATGCTATTGGTGGAGTGCGAAAAAAACAATAACATTATGTAAGTAGAAACTAAAAGCATAATAGTAGTGATGTAGGGGAAAAGAAAAAAATATAAATAAACAAAGAGGAAGAGCAGGGATGATGTTGGTACAGTGAGTAAGTGCAATAGTGACATTAGTATAGTAAGGTCACTAAAAATGATGGTTGGTTTAGAATGGAAATATACAGTATTTTACCGATATATTGTAGATATTGAGACTGTCAGAAAGTGTCTGTGATAGCAGTTCAGAAAGGGCAGTTCTATTAGTGGTACAATGAGGAGGGTATTCATAAAGGAAAATTAGGTCTGTGTCACCTGTTTTGAAATGTAAGCACAAAGAAGGATATAGTGAAGAACAAACAGTGAAACTGGCTCAGTGAGGAACAGAAAAAATGACGAGTGGTTGAGTGAAAAAAACTTTTATAGTAGTTATAAAATGATGAAAAGATGTGATCACAATGAACATTGATAATATTGTTACCATGAAGGTGCATACCAATAATTGTACAATAGTAATGAAGAGCTGCGATATGGGTGCAGTGAGAAAGAGTACCAAGGACACAAATAATGATAGAGAAAATAGCTAAAGTAGTAGCACACTGAAGAAAAGCAGTGACATTTGTACAATGAGGAACACTACCTATACAAATTGTACAGTAAGAAAGAATATGAAATAAAGTTGTACAGTGACAATGAGCAGTAAATTTGGTATGATGAGTAAGAGTATCAATAAAAGTGATTTAATGAGGAAGACTATCTATGAAGTGGTTGATTCAGGAACAATACCAATAAGTGATACAGTGAGAAAAGAATTCATATTAATAGGCCAGTACAAGGAATACCTGTAGGATTGGTCCAACGTGGAAGAAGAGTGATGTTGGTTCAGTGAGAAAGAGTACGTTTGTACTTGTATTTGTGATCAAATTAAAAGCAATAGCTACAAGTAAAACAGTAAGGGAAGCTTTCATAGCATTGGTCCAATAAGGAAGAGTCCTATATAATAGTGGTGAGGAAAAACAGTGATGTTGGCACAGTAAAGAACAGTACCCAAAATAGAATGTGCAGCGAGGAAGAGCACCAATAAAAGAAGTTTAGTGTTGAAGGGAAGCCAATGTAGTCCAGTTGGAAACTACCTATAATATTTGTCCAGTGATGAACAGTAACGATAGTATTAGTAATGGTCCAGTGAGGAAAAGTACTCGTAAAAATAGTTTAGCAAGAAAGAGGACCTATTAAAGTAGTCCAGCGAGGAAGAACAGTGTTGTTGGTACAGTAAGGAAGAGTACCTAAATAGTGATCCATTAAAAGCTGATTAATGAGGAAACGTAGCTACAGAAGTCCAATGGCAACCTACCTACAATATTAGTACGGTGAGGAAAGGCGCTCATTAAAGTAGTGCAGTATGAAAGAATACCTTAAATAGTGGTGCAGTGGGGAAGAACAGCAATGTTGGAACAGTGAGGCAAAGCACCTCTATTAGTGAACTGATGAGACAAAGCACCAATAAAAGAAATTTGGTGAGTAAGAGCACTCATGGTAGCAGTCCTATAATGTTGGTCCAGTGAGTAACAGTCTCAATAATATACGTGAATCATACGTTCATAGCCTAGGTGATAAATCACAGTCACTGGTGCTGGATGAGCCGCGATACTTCATCATCAATAAGCTGTAATAGATTTCTCCTAATAATCCTCCAGCAGCAAGCTGGATCCAGGCTGCAGAGAAACAGACGATGCACCAGGGAGCTCTGGATGTCCCTGTCTTATCGTAATTGATGGCCTCTTTATACTGTGCTGTAATGAGCTGCAGCGATCGCTGGAGACTTCTGTGAGATGATGAAACGATTAGTGTTACTGGAAACTATTTATCTCATCATCCCACAAATCTCCAGTGACGGTACAAAGTCTGTGCGTCTTGTAGCTGTGCAGAGCATGCTGGGACTTGTGGTACAGATGTAATGTTATATTATAGAATGTGTACATATTTACTACATTACTTAAAACATGTATTATGATATTGACATGCATTTACCCAAAGCATAGGGCCCCATAGCTAACCTCAATATGGGCCCCACACACATGCCCCTATTACTGTCAAACATACTATCAGACTATATTATTATAAAGGACAGCGCTGCTTTTTTCCTAGCTCTAAATGCCAAATTATAAAATTCTGGAAACAGGCAGATACAGGGAGAGCACGGGGGCTTAGTGGTTAGCACTACAGCATTATAGCACTGGGGTTCAAATCCAACCAAGGACATCTGCAAGCAGTGGCGTAACTACAAAATTATGGGCCCTGATGCGAACTTTAAAATGCCCCCCCCCCATGCCAAAGTACACGCACATCTCCGCTCCGTACACCTCGTACACACGCGGCTCTGCTCCGTACACCTCGTACACACGCGGCTCCGCTCCGTACACCTCGTACACACGCATCTCCGCTCCGTACACCTCGTACACACGCATCTCCGCTCCGTACACCTCGTACACGCGCGGCTCCGCTCCGTACACCTCGTACACGCGCGGCTCCGCTCCGTACACCTCGTACACGCGCATCTCCGCTCCGTACACCTCGTACACGCGCATCTCCGCTCCGTACACCTCGTACACGCGCGGCTCCGCTCCGTACACCTCGTACACGCGCGGCTCCGCTCCGTACACGCGCGGCTCCGCTCCGTACACCTCGTACACGCGCATCTCCGCTCCGTACACCTCGTACACGCGCGGCTCCGCTCCGTACACCTCGTACACGCGCATCTCCGCTCCGTACACCTCGTACACGCGCGGCTCCGCTCCGTACACCTCGTACACGCGCGGCTCCGCTCCGTACACCTCGTACACGCGCGGCTCCGCTCCGTACACCTCGTACACGTGCGGCTCCGCTCCGTACACCTCGTACACGCGCGGCTCCGCTCCGTACACCTCGTACACACATGGCTCTGCTCCGTACACCTCCTACACACGCATCTCTGCTCCGTACATCTCGTACACACACGGCTCTGCTCCGTACACCTCGTACACGCACGGCTCCGCTCCGTACACCTCGTACACGCACGGCTCCGCTCCGTACACCTCGTACACGCGCGGCTCCGCTCCGTACACCTCGTACACACATGGCTCTGCTCCGTACACCTCCTACACACGCATCTCTGCTCCGTACACCTCGTACACACATGGCTCTGCTCCGTACACCTCCTACACACGCATCTCTGCTCCGTACACCTCGTACACACATGGCTCTGCTCCGTACACCTCGTACACACATGGCTCTGCTCCGTACACCTTGTACACACACGGCTCCGCTCCATACACCTCGTACACACGCATCTCTGCTCCGTACACCTTGTACACACACGGCTCCGCTCCATACACCTCGTACACACGCATCTCTGCTCCGTACACCTTGTACACACACGGCTCCGCTCCATACACCTCGTACACACGCATCTCTGCTCCGTACACCTCGTACACACATGGCTCTGCTCCGTACACCTCGTACACACATGGCTCTGCTCCGTACACCTTGTACACACACGGCTCCGCTCCATACACCTCGTACACACGCATCTCTGCTCCGTACACCTTGTACACACACGGCTCCGCTCCATACACCTCGTACACACGCATCTCTGCTCCGTACACCTCGAACACACATGGCTCTGCTCCGTACACCTTGTACACACATGGCTCTGCTCCGTACACCTTGTACACACACAGCTCTGCTACATCCACCCTGTAAACCCCTCCTGACCCCACACATAAATTTACCTCATCCAGCACCATGACAACCAGCACAGCAGAGTCCTGCAGACACTGAGGCCCCTGATCATGTGACCCCTGACTCCTCCCCTCCTGTGACCTCATCACAGGTCCTGTGCGCACAGAGCAGCCATCGTGTGCTCTTGAATGCGTGCCTTCCCCCTGCAGTCTGTAGTCAGGAAGCTCCATGACTGGACACTAAGAGGTGTCGGCAGCAGGTCTCATCCTCCATCACCTGAGACACTGGGGGGTAGAGTGCAGAGCTCAGGGGGGAGGAATAACCGAGTCCATGCTGGAGGAGGGGGCGCAGGACGTGATGGAAGCCCAGGTACCACATGAAGCTGGCTGATTCTTTGCTGGACTGGGCGGGCCCATAAACACTCCGGGCCCGTTGCAGCTGCGACCCCTGCAACCTCAGTAGTTACGCCCCTGTCTGCAAGGAGTTTGAAGGCTTTCTCTGTGTTTGTGGGGATTTCCTCCCACACTCCAAAGATATACTGATAGGGAAATTAGATTGTGAGCCCCAATGGGGACAGAGATGATATGTCTGTAAAGTGCTGTGGAATTAATACCGCTATTTAAGTGAGTAAAAAAAAAAAGGCCACTTTAGAGCTCACTACATACATATTTATACAGACACCACTAGAGCGACCTCCGTGCATATTAATTTATATAGCCACCACTAGAGGGAGATCACTACATATTGATTTATAAAGCCACCACTAGACGGAGCTCACTGCGTATAGATTCATAGAGCCACCACTAGAGTCAGCTCACTGCATACAGATTTATACATCCACCAGTAGGGGGAGCTCACTGCATATAGATTTATACAGCCACCATTAGAGGGAGCTCATTGCGTACAGATTTGTAGAGCCACCACTAGAGGGAGCTCACTGCAGATTAAGGCTATGTGCACATGTTGCGGAATTCCCGCGATAACTTCTGCGGGAATTCCATTCCATGAGAAAATCGCATTTTAAATTCCCGCGATTTTCCCACGGAAAAACTAGCGATTTGCAAGCGTAATTAGCTTCCAGAATGCTAGCGTTTACCAAGCGATCTATAGCATCGCTTGGAGAACTGATTGACAGGTTGGTCACACTCATCAAACATAGTGTTTAACGAGTGTGACCAACTTTTTACTATTGAGGCTGCCTATGCAGCATCAGTAGTAAAAAGACCTAATGTTAAAAGTAATAAAAAATCGGGTTATATTCACCTTCCGGCGTCCCGCGCAGCCTTCCAGGGCCTCAGCAATGCTCCCGTTCCCAATAATGCTTTGCGAGACCTTTGATGACGTCGCGGTCTCGCGATACTGTAGCAATCTCGCAAGGAATAGGGACCGCTACAGTAATTGCGAGACCGTGACGTCATCAAAGGTCTCGCAAAGCATTACTGGGAACGGGAGCATCGCGGAGGCCCGGGAAGGCTGTGCGGGACGTCGGAAGGTGAATATAACCCGATTTTTTTATTTTTTATTGTTTTTTTTACAGGGATATGGTACCCAGAGCCCGGAGGACAGTCTCCTCTCCTCTGGACCGTGAGTACCATCCGCAAATGTTCTGCTTACTTTTCGCATAGTGGGCACAGCCACATGCAGAAAGGAAGCAGAACAATGCATTCCTGTGTAGGCGGAATCCCAGCGATTCCGCAAAATTAATGAGCATGCTGCGTATTTTTCCGCGATGCGATTTCGCCGCGGGAAAATCCACAGCATTGCAGAATCCCATAGGAATGCATGGGATGCTGTTTTTTTGCGTTTTCGCGGCAAAAACGCACGTTAAAAACCGCCACGAAAAAACCGCGACATGTGAACGCAGCCTTATAGTCACCATTAGGCGGAGCTCAATACATACAGATATATACGGTGACCACTAGGAGAGCTGTAAAATTCTTCATGCTCTAGAACTCCTCCTAATAGAAGCTGCTAGGTCTTCCTTGATGGTTTGTTACAGTTTGTCAGCTCTGGGTCCAACCTACTCCGCTCATTTCCTAGATTGGGTAGATCGTATCCAAACTTTAGGAAAAGAAGTATTAGGTCTGTACAGTGCTCCAGCTTCTGATTATAGGCAAGAACGTTCTCACTCATTAAAGTAAGCAGAGGTATTGACAAAACGGATGAATTTGATCCCAATCTATAAACAAGTATGTCATTTTCTTACTTCCGTTTATCTCCACAGCCGTTTTATCCCAACTCCAAAGCTGCTGAATGGATTAGCTGCGAAGACTTCAGATTGATCTCCTATAGAGTCCTGTGCAAAGCGAGACTACAATTCCTGTCTCATTCACAGCCGCGGCCCGGCAGACCCAGGAATGAGGCAGAAGACCCCGCCGCCGATCTATGAACTCAAACCTAGAACGATTCAGACATATATTGATTCCAAACCTCATAAGGACTTCCCATCAACCATCTAAATTAGACCATTGCTACCAGCGATCACCAAGGACAGATATCTGGAGCTTCATCATCTATAGTGCTGTTCCTCGAAGTCCACATCGTAGCTCGCATCCAATAATCCATATGTCCACTAACACATTCCAGCATTGATCTTGATCTAATAAGTCACCAGCGGATCTGAAATTGTGTATTGTTTTGGCTTTTTTAACTAATGTTCCCTTAGACAATAAAGCTGTTTGGTTGTTTGTTCAGCACAATGCACATATTGAATTTTTAAAAATAAAAAAAAAATCCATCACTATTTAGCTTTTTCCATGTCCTAGTAGGTCCTAAATTCTGGACTGAGTAATTTCTGAATATATCTTCACAAGAGTTCTGAGTTCAGGTTTTCTGCAAATCCTCTGCACAGAGTTATGAAGCCGCTGTAATTTCAACAAACTAATATCAGAAGTGACTGTAAGAAACACTATGATACACTCGATCAGGAAAATATACTATATTCCCCACTCCACCACGCACACACCTTAGGGCCAATTCCAACTTGAAATACACCCCCAAAAAAAGGATTAAATACACCCAAAAATAAAATCTAGTGATTAAAGCAAATAATACTCAGATATTTTCTAGGTGGGTGTCACCACAAGGGGGAGCTTCAGAGTTTTCCTGCATACAGCTTTCTGAATAAGTCAGTATGCGGTAAGCTTCCCCTACTGGTGAATAATGTGAGTTCACTCTATAGCTCTGCAGAAGATTTGGAGCACTGTATCACAACAGCAGATCTAAAGGCACTAGATAAACAGTATAGACAGTATATTCAATAAACTCAGGTTGTAAGGAGACCTATAAGGGAATATCAGCACTATAAACCCTTCCATGTTCAAATTCAAAGCAAAACTCAACACAAATGATAAATATAATTTATTTTTACGTAAAAAAACAAACAGACAATATATTACATTAATATGACAATGGCAGAATGATGTCTGGTCTCTTTTGATGGGGTCGGAGTGATGCAGGAAATTTAGAATGTTCAGTGAAAGTTTTCTTTCCACAGATTACACTGCAAGAAAACAAAAGCGAGGATGTTCATGGTGATGACGCATTTCGCAACAGGCATAAAGTGATGGCGTGTAACTAGAATATCATCGGAGGGGGTACGACCTCTGGGACCCTCATTGATCCTGGTGTTCCCATCAACGTTTGTCTCTGTATGGAGTTTATTCCTGACCACACAATATGATGGGAACTGCTACGAAACCCTATTGAAGTGGAGGGTTCCCTGCAATATTAGGGGCCGAAGAGATGAGAAAACCAAAAAGGATCAAAAAAGGTTTGCCTAAGTCAAACCCTCACCCACTATAAAGTGATGTATCGAAAGTTTAGATGATGAGTACACCCCTTTAAAGGGGTAGGCCAGCAAGGAGGCATCTCTGCCAACAGTAAGCTGATTACCAGGGGTCCTGTAGTTGGAACCAAAAAACTGATGGATCATGATTGAAGCTGCTTTGAGCTTCTGTTAATAAAGACCAGGGAACCATGTTGGTTTGGTTAATTCCTACGGGCTCCATCCTTTCTATAAATGTCAAAACAAACCAGGGGGTGGACTAAGGATCAAATTGCCAATATCCTCCCCTGCAGATGGTGCAAACTAGAAGGGTCCTCCTTAACCAGAATGATAGACAGTGGAGGCATGAACCAGAACAAGGATTTAAACCCAAGTATAAGAGATTGTAGTGATGAGCGAACGTGCTCGGATAACATGATATCCAAGCATGCTCGGGTGTTATCCAAGTATCTTGGGCATATTCGAACAATATGTTCAAGTCCCCGCAGTTGCATGTTTTGTGGCTGTTAGACAGTCACAACAAATGCAGGGGTTGCCTAACAAACAGGCAATCCCTGAAAGTGTGGCAGCTGTCTAACAGCTGCGAATCTAGCAACTGGGGGGACTTGAACATACTATTCGAGCATGCCCAAAATACTCGGATCACACCCGAGCATGCTCACATATCACATTATTGGAGCATGTTCGCCCATCATTAGTTGTCTGTCTTTAGGTCTCTAGGCAACTGAAAATTTAAAGAGATTGATCAGGACTTTGATACTGATGGCCTATCCATATGATGGATCATCCTATAGATTGGTACTTGTTTGCAACCCTGGACCTCCACTGATCATCAGATTATGGGGCGGCTCGAAGTACACAATATACAGAGCGGGAACTGCACAGCTCCATGGACTGTAGCTGAGCTGATGTACCTGGGAACGACCATTACACAGTGTATGGATATATGGTGCTAAAGCTCTGTATTCTGTGTACTTCCGGGGTCTCAGACCCCCAATCTCATATTGGTGACCTATCCTAGCATCATAATCCTGGACAACCTCTTTAGTAGGATTGTCCAAGGCTACTAAAACATGGCTACTTCCTTCCACAAACAGTTCAGCATGTTTCCACAGGTCATATTTTTTTCTCATTCTGTGCCACACCTTTTATAGCTTCAACGCTGGAGAACGTTAGGCACAGCTAAAACCAAATGATCCTCCAATCTGCCTCACCTCTTTGGTAGACCAGACTAAATCCCCTCTTCTCGATACTTAGGTCACTTGTGAAGACAATCTGCATGGAGTTTGAATAGGAAGTAATGGGTAATGGGAGATTCTGCCCGCAGAAATCCCTGAGCTGATACAGGACATCAAAATCCCTTCCGTTATAGATCCTCAGCTTGTCGTACTGGCAGTTGATATCATCGCCCTCAATGTCAAAATCTTTAACTGTGATCCTGAACTGTAATGATAAAAATAAAAAATTATATTAAGTTTGATACAACTATGACCATTGAGACCCCCCACTGTTCCCGGGAGTGAGTGGTCTCAGTCCCCATCCTTATGGATAATGTTTCTACCATCCATATTATATCCAATCAAATATGTCCATGGATGGAATGGGATGGGGCAATGTTGACACCATAGGATAAGGGGGTACTGTATTTGTCCCCTCTGATATGGTAATTGCTGGAGGTCTTCAAAAATGTTGTCACAAGGTTGTGTCATTACCCGTTCAGTGGTGGTGATGTTCCAGTGACAGTAAGCATTACTGGGATAATTTTGGGGATAATTTGGAGATATTAATGCTCCTTCTGGTCCTGTCAAGTTTCCTCCGCAACCTGGAAGAATAATAGCAATGACTTATAAATCCTGAACAATATAAACAGATCAATATCTATTGTGACCATAAAGGAATTGTCTTCTTACCGGTCTGGAATGACATGCCAAGCCTCGCATTAACCATGGTGGTGGTTTTCCTCGTTGTGCTTGGAGTCATAGTTGTGGTCTTCCTCGTTGTGGTTGGTGTCGTAGTGGTGGTTGTCCTCGTTGTGCTTGGAGTCATAGTGGTGGTCTTCCTCGTTGTGGTTGGTGTCGTAGAGGTGGTTGTCCTCGTTGTGGTTGGTATCGTAGCAGTGGTCTTCCTTGTGGTTGGAATTGAAGTGGTTCTGGTTGTGGTTCTAGTAGTAGATGTGGTGGTGGAAGTTTTGGTGGTGCTAGGAGTTCCTGTGCTGGTAATTGTGGTGGTGGCAGAGGAGCTGGCCTGGGTTGTGATGCCTATAAAAAATTATATCAGTATTTACTATAGACCGTTATTGGTAATTACTTTTTAATAATTATACTATTTTTGGTCAGTGCTTTCATAGTTCTGATAACCTAGGTTCTTCCCACATATAAGGATGGGCAGGAGAGGAGGTTGGTAAAATACCAGGACTTCCTCTTCGGAACTCAAGAATAATTACTAAAGAGCCACCTTTAAGAAACAAGTGACTACTTACTGCACTTGTATAGACTGTTAATCTTTTTGATATCCAAGTAGCTCATGGAAGACTCTTGTCCGAACTGCAAGCTACTGTTGAGAACAGCAACCAGGGTTGGTTCGATGCCGTCTTTGGAAAAAGCCATACTGGAAGAAAACAAGTAGAAGGAAGGTGACGTGATCTATATGGGAAATGTGTAACTCAAATCAGTCCCGATCCCCATTGCAGCTGCTAATCCATAGTAAAGCTAATATCATATGATGCCCATTAACTAAACATCACTCAGTGTGGGGGGAGCTTAGAGAATCTGGAGGAAGACTACAAAAGCTACAGTTACCCATATACTTTAGACAGTTGTTTCTCGAAACTTCACTTGGCCAACAGATATTTAATTCCGACTCCCTATACACATAAACACTCATCTCAATGAGAGTAGTAAGACACTTTTGGTGGCAACTTACCTCCTGTGAGGACTAAAGAATCAGGCATGTCGAAATTTAACATGTCTAACCCTTACTTTGCCCACCTTTGTCACCAGTGAAGAGTCGGGACATCTCATACACGAGATGATCAGTCGGTTGAGCCGTATATGGCCACTTTCAAGGAGAGTATACAGTATATCAACTCCATGCAGATGTTGGCACCAAAGTCTGGGAAAATACTTTGGTTCCCCAAGAGAAAATTTATTCCATCCTCCCCACTGAAAACATACAAAGCTGATCATGCATACCTATGGAGGAACCTCATGAGGAACCAGGAGAATAGCTGACAGGTATTTTAGGTATATGTGGAGCATTACATTTCGAAGTGCAGGAAATTAACCATAAATACTTTGACTGGTAGACTTACTTTGGATAGTGCAAAATGGAGTCATAGTCATAGGCAGTAAGGTCTTTGTTGTAGGTGTCGACCATTTCGAAATTACTCTTAGCATCTGTAGTGAGATGTTTAGGTTTTACTTAACCTTCATGTAGATTGTATCTATAGAACGGATCTAATCATGTCAAGGTACGTACCAGACTGGATGTTATTCCACTGAACTTCTACGTGTTTATCTCGGTCACGTCTCACGTGCTCGTGGTTCAGACCTAAAGTGTGAAGAACCTCATGTGTGATTATTCCTGACCAGACACATCCTGGCTTCTCCAGGGAGATGTACTGTACCCCACCAATGTGACCTACTGACGACCAACACCTGCAAGAGAAGAGAAGAAGAAGGTAACAATAGTGCAGAATATGATAGGATACATGGATGAGATAAATTGTGGAATGTAAGAGGAGAAGTGATAGGTTCTCTAAAGACCTGGTGCCCGAGCCTTCAACTATGTAAGAGTGACTCAAAGCATCTATATTTTCATCATCTGGGCATGCCACCGGCTCCAGTGTTAGCTTCAAAGACCAACCGTGTGGTTTACATCTTACACTCTCATACAAAACATTATTAATAGGCCAAGGTCCATATCTCCAGGACATTGGTGACTTACAACACCAAATCCGTATCGCTAGGTTATTGGTGCCTTACTACTCCAACTCCATAACTCCCGTCATTGGTGACTTATTACGTCAAGGTCCATATCTCCAGGACATTGGTGACTTACTACACCAAGACCATGACCTCCTTACAAATTAGCACCTACTCCCAATGATGCCATGTCAGACATGAACCTGTACATTTATTACGGTTTTGGCACTGCACGTATCTATCCGCACAACTTACGATGACTTTCCTTATATCTGTACGTACCCTGTAGAAGCCACAAAGGTGATGTAGTCAGTCTCTGACGTCTTGGGCTTGAAGCGTATGCAGGTGACACCCTCAATGTCACTTAGCGAGGCTTTAATTACGATGGTATCATAGGAACCTTGAAGAAAACAGAATAATTGCGATATGTGCTGCCTAGAAGCCGCCGTCCATAATGAAGACATAATGAATGAAGACAGTATTTAATTCAATCCTGTTCTCATTCATTAGCTGCTCAGTTTCTGTCATTTTATTCAGTGCCTATGCAGAGCGCAGCAGATGAGATGCGTTTGTCATCGGCTGCTGCGCTCTGCATAGGCAGCGATCGAGATAACAAAGATCACTTCACGCTGAGAGCTTAGCCATCTCGGATGCTGCCGATTACTAAATGCAATTCCACTTCTGCGCTCTGCATAGGCAGCACTGGGAATGCACTCATGTGATTGCTGTAAGAAGCAGCGTTGATGTTTTAAAAGTGGTGGAAGAGGAAGGACTAAATTTTGCCCCTATGTAGACTTTGGTTCCTGGATCAAACCGCCACTATGGTCACACCCATGCTATAACACGGGGTGTGGCAAAGCAGGTCTTGGGCTAAGCAGGGGAGGATCATGGCAGCAACCTCATACATATGATTACTCATATCCCAGCTCACACGTATACGTGCACGGACTGGCAAGCATAAGACATGGGAAACTCACATGGCGCCACTTATCTTACCGAAATCACTGGATATGGTGTAGGGGATGTAGACGAAGCCATCTTTAGAACTGGGCCATAAGCAGGTGCTCTTCGGACATAGATTAGCGCTTCTTCCAATGTTATAAGCAATGTCCAAATTTTTAATGATAAATCTTCCAGTGAAGAAGGACCCTGAGGGGGATAAAACATGGCGGAGGTATATTGGCACGACAGAACGTTATCTCTTATATGGGGTTATTGAATAAAAAGGCTTCATGGAAAAAAATAAGATCCGTTGATCCTTACCACTGCTGGCACTATAAATTCTGTCAAACCAGCTCAGATTCGTTCCGGCACCTATAAGAAAACAAATTGTAAACTTTTTGGAAATGATTTAGCACTAAACCTGTGGCGGACAGTAGTAATTCAGCCCTATTTCAATAAAGGCTGTCTGTATAACAGGGGCAGCAGTGAGCTCCCCCTAGTGGCAGCTGTTGGCAGACAGAATTTTATTAGCAGTGTGAAGAGAAAATTAGTCTGTTATACTGATTATAGGGACACTGTTTATGGGGCCAAGATACCAGGAAAGTAGATTTACTCTGCAATACTGGACTTCCAATCAGGGACCAAGGGATATTAAAAGTGGTTTATTGTCAATGCGTTTCAAAGTCATCAAACTCCTGGGGTCCACATAGGTCATTATTTTTTAGGACATACAGCTATGATGCAAGCATAAACCAATACACCACAAGGCTTAATTTATGCTTCTAGGGGCCACATATGAGCCCAATATATGCAGAACATTCCCGCTATTGCCTGATTGTCTAATTATGCGAGACTTTCATTAACATTTTATATAATCGGATCATTATCTTCAAACTAATTATTGCTCAGGATGTGCTAAATATACACCTGAACGTCAAACATAAGATCTAAAGAAGCCTTTAGTGATGCTTCCTGACGCTGCACTGTATATAGGGGTGAGGGGGATACAACTTCATGAAATGCTTGAAAAAATAAACAATGCAATAGCGCCACCTACAGGGCAGAAATAAGTCATTTGTACTTCTAATAATAATGTCATTTTTTTTACATTTTTAACATTTAATATTAAGAATATATCGTGACCTAGGTCAGAATATTAGGATGTTTGGGCAGCTGAGGACATCACTTAATCTCTAGACGTAGTCTAACTGCTGCTTAACCGCATAGAGGCTGCTGATAATTATGGCAATGACATTTAGGAGGATGGAAATGGGGTGGGGTGTCCTTTATGAAGGCCCCAGTGTCTGCCATGTTTGTACAACTATGAAGCCCAGGTGTAAACCTACAAAACTGGAGTGTACGAGTAATTGCAGGTTCAAGTTCCCCTAGGGGGACCAGTAAAAAGCAACACTTACCAGGCGTGTCCTCTGCATCTCTTCTCTTCCTTTGGCGCAGTATCTGGAAACACATAATAATACCAATACTATCAAGACAGTGGGAGAAAGGGAACAGAGATAATAAAGTTTACTGTAATTAGGCATATGGCGATAAGGAAAGGTTAAAAAGCTGACATATCGAATACGTGTTATCTTTGCTGGATTATTAACTTTCGGCACAAAATACCTGCAAACAGGCACGTGACTTTTATGGAACGAGGGAGATACGGTAACTGGCTGCCAAAATACAGGATGCTGCTTTTCTAAGGAATAACAGAGGCTAAAGCCCCCATACACAATAGGTCACAATCATTCAGCGGGATTCTCTGGTGGGGGCTTATCTCTTAGAGAATGAAAGGACTGGCAGTCTGAAATCTCCCCCAACATCATCTATCAGGAGAGAGTCGGGGTGGGACCATACATATTACACTTTATTGTGTTTGGGGGTCTTTAGACAAATCATAACTTATTCTTGTTTCCCCTCTCTCTGTAGACATAAGACAGCTTTGTACATGGTAGAAGCAAAAAGAGGGAAACAAAAGATCTCTCCAGTATATGAGAGTTCCTCCTAAGGAGAACCATCAAGCTGTCCTCAAAAACATGAGAGTTTTGCTGGAATCCCATCATAATGAAAAAGTGGAACACCAGCCAAAATCTCAAGTATGTAATAAAAGCTTGTATCATTCATGTTACTCCCCAGTTCCCATAAATTCTTACCGGGTATGGAACAGCTAAACCCACACAGCCGAGGGCGACCAGGAGTAGACTCCTCATTGTGTTGATGATGAAGCTCTTGAGATATCTACACAACTTCTTCAGTGATTATGAGTCCTTTGTATATATTGGCCTTGCTCAACTCCTTATATACCCCACCATACCTCCACTTTGATGCTCGGTGTATTCTTGTTTAACAATAGACCTTGATAACTTCTTTTGTTATCAATGATAACCACCGAGATAGACTCCTCTGCATCCTGTAATTAGACCCTTCCGCAGGTGGATTTGGCAGTGCCTCATGGACTCCATCGCAACCCAAAGTAGGCAATAATTTAAGATAAAGCTGCCCTCCAAGCTTTTTATTACGGCCTCACCTAGAGGTGCTAATTTCAGGAAGTGATAATTGGGAAGAGTTACTAACAAATTGCCGAAGGCAAATAATCCCTAACTAAAGACCATAAAATGTAACTTTTATTAAGACTATTAAAAGGAAAAAGACTATTAAAATCCGCATTAGTCAGTATATATCTGTGGACACAAATACACTGCTTATCCCACTAAAGTCATGAATGTGCTCAGTATCCCAATAGTCAATGTCTCTTTTATGGGTAAGAATAATTTGGTGCTGCTGCTACCTACAGTTGTGGCCAAAAGTATTGACACCCCTGCAATTCTGTCAGTTAATACTCAGTTTCTTCCTGAAAATGATTGCAAACACAAATTCTTTGGTATTATTATCTTCATTTAATTTGTCTTAAATGAAAAAACACAAAAGAGAATGAAGCAAAAAGCAAAACATTGATCATTTCACACAAAACTCCAAAAATGGGCCAGACAAAAGTATTGGCACCCTCAGCCTAATACTTGGTTGCACAACCTTTAGCCAAAATAACTGCGACCAACCGCTTCCGGTAACCATCAATGAGTTTCTTACAATGCTCTGCTGGAATTTTAGACCATTCTTCTTTGGCAAACTGCTCCCGGTCCCTGATATTTGAAGGGTGCCTTCTTCAAACTGCCATTTTTAGATCTCTCCACAGGCGTTCTATGGGATTCAGGTCTGGACTCATTGCTGGCCACCTTAGAAGTCTCCAGTGCTTTCTCTTAAACCATTTTCTAGTGCTTTTTGAAGTGTGTTTTAGGTCATTGTCCTGCTGGAAGACCCATGACCTCTGAGGGAGACCCAGCTTTCTCACACTGGGCCCTACATTATGCTGCAAAATTTGTTGGTAGTCTTCAGACTTCATAATGCCATGCACACGGTCAAGCAGTCCAGTGCCAGAGGCAGCAAAGCCACCCCAAAACATCAAGGAACCTCCGCCATGTTTGACTGTAGGGACCGTGTTCTTTGAATGCCTCTTTTTTTCTCCTGTAAACTCTATGTTGATACCTTTGCCCAAAAAGCTCTACTTTTGTCTCATCTGACCAGAGAACATTCTTCCAAAACGTTTTAGGCTTTTTCAGGTAAGTTTTGGCAAACTCCAGCCTGGTTTTTTTATGTCTCGGGGTAAGAAGTGGGGTCTTCCTGGGTCTCCTACCATACAGTCCCTTTTCATTCAGACGCCGACGGATAGTACGGGTTGACACTATTGTACCCTCGGACTGCAGGGCAGCTTGAACTTGTTTGGATGTTAGTCGAGGTTCTTTATCCAACATCCGCACAATCTTGCGTTGAAATCTCTTGTCAATTTTTCTTTTCCGTCCACATGTAGGGAGGTTAGCCACAGTGCCATGGGCTTTACACTTCTTGATGACACTGCGCACGGTAGACACAGGAACATTCAGGTCTTTGGAGATGGACTTGTAGCCTTGAGATTGCTCATACTTCCTCACAATTTGGTTTCTCAAGTCCTCAGACAGTTCTTTGGTCTTCTTTCTTTTCTCCATGCTCAATGTGGTGCACACAAGGACACAGGACAGAGGTTGAGTCAACTTTAATCCATGTCAACTGGCTGCAAGTGTGATTTAGTTATTGCCAACACCTGTTAGGTGCCACAGGTAAGTTACAGGTGCTGCTAATTACACAAATTAGAGAAGCATCACATGATTTTTCGAACAGTGCCAATACTTTTGTCCACCCTCTTTTTTATGTTTGGTGTGGAATTATATCCAATTTGGCTTTAGGACAATTCTTTTTGTGTTTTTTCGTTTAAGACAAATTAAATGAAGATAATAATACCAAAGAATTTGTGTTTGCAATCATTTTCAGGAAGAAACTGAGTATTATCTGACAGGATTGCAGGGGTGTCAATACTTTTGGCCACAACTGTATGTTATCCTACTGTGGGGTAACCCAATAGTCACACTGTCTAATTCTACTAAAAAGTCCTCCTAAACCTCCCCAACATGTTTCACCAGATAGACTGGCTTCATCAGGTAATTGAGGCCAAAATGGGATGTTAGTAATTGTATATTTGCCCTACGCTGACTATTTGAACAGCATTAGTTGTAAATTAATTGTGAAGAGTTGACCCTGAGGATCTTCCTGCAAAAGCTCAAAACTAGAAGCCAAAAAAATAAGGGCAACAAAAAAGACTTCAATTATTTATTGGTGCACATGAGGACTCCATGTCTAGCACCTCCTGCATTTAGTCAGCTTCCATCTCAAGGTAGATTATTTCTTAAGTTTCTTAAGGTCTTTTATACATTACACAAATGTGATCAGGCGAATGGTCGTTCGTTGGTTGGAAAAATGGTCATTCATCAGCAGGAAAAAAACATCTGAGAGTGTATTGGCCATTGTTTTTTTTGGCCAATGATACAGACAGTACTTATCAATTCAACTGTCTTTTGATTCTTGGAGTGTAATTTCCCAAATGGTGTGTGTATGTGTGTGATTTTATGTATTGCTTTTTATGTATTGTTTTAATTTATTTATTTTGTTTTACCTTATCCTATCTAGTGGTGTATGTGATCGAGACTCTGCTTATGCACTGTTTGAAAAATCGTGGGATGACTTTTGAGGGATCGAGTTGTGCCAACGACACCGTGAAAAGTGTTACTTGATTATAATTTTTTGTATTCATTGCTAATGTGTTATGCACTGTTTTGGAATTTTGATATGTGTGTTCCTTTTTCTTTTTTCTTTTTTGTCTATATTATTTGATGTATGATATTTGATGCAATATAATATTTAAATCAATAGGGGAGTTTGGGTATTTGATATATTGTATCATGTTTATTTATTTTTTCTCCCCCTCTGTGTTGGTCATTATGTTGTATATGCACATATATTTGTTGTACAATTATTCACTGTCACACTTATTCATTTATCATCATTATTCCTTTATATTTTGGTGTCATTTTTTACACATATTTTTGTCATCACATTCTTTATGTGTTTCACTTACACTAAATTGTCAAGTTTCCAGTGCAATTCGGTATCGATACTTGGTCATGGAGTGATCATTGTGGATGCTTGTGTGGTCGGACGTGTGCGCATGCGCTGCATGTGTCCCCGGCGCCATGACAGTGGGCGTCTTTATGTGTATGACGCGCCGGGTTTCCCTGACGCGCCTGATCACATGACGCCGTTCTGTGCATGTCTTCCGGGTTGCTCCTGCCGCGCATGCGCCAGCGGCGTTCGGTCATCAACCATCCACCTGGTATTTCCTTATTTAAACTGGGGCATTAAGCAATACGTCACCCCCCTGACGAAGGACGCTGGTTCCGAAACGCGCGTCGGGGAGTGCCGGGCAATACCTTGTGGCTGTCTCCATATTACGGGTATGTTACATGTATATTGGCTCACATAGTTTGAGCATCATTCCATGGTCACACACTGTGTTATAGGTCTATTCACTACTATGACATATGATTAAAATGGATTTATATACTAGTTTATAACCCAATTGTGGACAGAATTATTCTGCTGTGGTATGTGGTAATTTGATATATTCGCTAGTTTATATATTGTTTACATTTTATATATATTAAATTCTTTATTGACATCTTTGTGTGGTATGGAGATATACTATATCATGTTATGATACCTTTTATCAGACAGTCCGTATGAATGATCATACATTTGTATAGAGTAATTATATAAATTTTTTTAGGTTTGCCCTTGGCACTTGCTTTTACACTATCTATGATTGCCTGTATTGAATTAATTAAAGAATAAAAATATTTTGTTTTAATATATATTCCAGTCCCATTGTCTTTCTATTTTTGATGGTCCATACATAGTGGTTTGTTTCTATTACAGTATTGAATGGTTTCCATTCAAATTTATGACATACAAGGAATAATTTAATATGTACATTATTTTGATTTCATTATTGTTATTATAGGTAGATTGATACAATATTTTATTATTTTCCTATTGTGGTGTCTATTTTGTTATTAATCAGAGCACTTAACTATGCCAGAGTCCTCCGGGAAAGGATCCAGCCATCGGAAATCTGATGTACCGTATCCCCCTCTGACATCATGAATCAGGTGTCCTCATATACCGTATATTAAACAGTCAGCTAATCAGGGTCGGTCAACCTAAGTCTACTGTACAAGCGAGGCTTTTGTTTCACCGACATAGCCGAGAACCGTTCATCATATGTGTAGAATACATGGAAATAACACGGGTTACTTAGCTGACACTATTTTGATCAATAGAGCATAAAAGCCATCCCACTGCAACAAGGTGCACCTAAACAGGATGGTCCTAACTCTTGTAATTAACCTTCTGTATGTTATTTACATGTACTATTACTATTATTAATGTACTTATTGTAGGGTATTTTCTTATTTAGTTTTCATCTTAGATTCTTTCTGTTAAATGTTCACAGTGTGAATGTGCACCTACACATTGCACTTATGTTAACATGTGTTCCGGCTCATTTCTTTGGTTTTGCTTTATTTTTTTGTACTTTGAACAAAGAGGGAAGTAGCTCCACCCTTATTTTTTCTGTATCATGTCTATACAGCTTTCCATGGGCCGGTACAAAACAATCATGTCTGGCTCCTGCTCTGCCCGTGTATTTTGAGATTTGCTGACACATAACGAGGCTAACTAGAAAAATTAGGGAACATCCTGATTAGGTACACCCGGTCGCACACTGGGGTGGCTTTTATTAAAAAAAACTGAATGTCCGCCTCCAGTAGTCGTATATGGCCGAAAATTATGGATGTCAGAGCACAAGTTGACTCTGTCAGCATAATTATAGTCTATGGCCCCATCAGCGCATATGCCCTAATCCCTTCTGCTTTCCAACAGTCTGCTGTGCAAAATAGGTGGCACTTAGATGGCCTCCAAGTGCTGTCTGATATTTTTACAGACCCATCAACATGCAATTTTGATTTTGATCGGGCACTTGGATCAATATCGGACATGTCTCCACAATTTTGGATGGAACAGCCCCATGGATTTTTTAGCCATGAGTGCTAATGTGTGAAAAACACATAAAGTATTCGTACACAAAAAATGGACTTCTGAATGGGCCCTAACTCCAGAAATACTACAGCCTCATTTTTTTAGACTTGCTTTTTTCAGATGGGAAGTCATTTGTGACAACTGAAGTTTATAGGATAATTCATCAGATAACAGGTCTGGTAATTGGCCAAAAATTATGTTTAAGATGGTGCCAATGGGGAGGTGTTACAGATTTTAGCACCGGGGCTCAGGTGATGCTTCTAGATATAGTAATTATCTTTATTATTGGACTGATTGGTGTGATTGTAGTCATCAGGCTGGGGTCAGACTTGCGAGAAACTCACGAGTCTCGCATTTTAATACTCGGCACTGCCGCCAACACTCGGGACAGGAGTGCTCAGCTGCATGTATTTCTATGCAACTGAGCGCTCCGGTCCCGAGTGCCGGTGGCAGTGCCGGGTATTAAGATGCGAGACTCATGCGAGTTTCTAGCAAGTGTGACGCTGGCCTTATCAAGATGGTTGTGTTCTACAAGGGGAAAGCTCAGCCCTAAATCGTTATAAACCACAATCATGGCGATAACATCCGACAATGGAGAAGGAGGAGCGCACTGGGAATAAATGACAATGGCTCAGTGGTTAGCTCTGTTGCTTTACAGCAATGGGGTCTTGGGTTCAAATCCCACAAAAAATACCATCTACAAGTTCGTATGTTCTCTGAGGGTTTCTTGTGAACCTTACCTCCACTACTGCTTAACAACGGACCTGGCCATCGTCTTTTGTTGTGTCAGATATCTGCAGCCATAGACTCTTCGCCTACTTCCAACATGCTGTAATTAGACATCTCTACAGGAGGATTTGCCAGTGCATTATGGAATCCATTATGCCCCCAAATTGAACACTAATTTAAGATAAAGCTGCCCTACAGGATTTTTAGCACAGACTTTTCCTGAAATGCTAATTGTAGGCAGTGCTAATTGTGTGAAGAGATGACCTTGATTATCTTCCTACAAATCCAAAAATACAAGCTATAATAAATGGCCCGGTATGCATTTAAAAAAATATAATGGGGTATTGTAGCACTCCATAGACCCATAAGCTCCTTAGCCCCTTAATCTAAAGCCTTGTTCAGACAGCTGTATTTTTTGGTCCATGTGCTATTTGTGTGTGCAGTCCAATATTTGCTAATGTACATAAGCAATTTTCCCTACGGACCACAGGTCTGTCTAGAGAAAAATCACAGCGTGCACTATTCCAATCCGATTTATGGATGAGGACAATGCTGACAGACATCTTTGCAGTAAGAAAGGATCAGACATGTTGAAATGCAATAGCTTTGATCCTTCTTTTTGAAAATCTTTATATGTGGTAGAGAAATCTTTAGGAATCCTGCAGCTCCAGGGACTGGATGCAACTCCTACCACTGGTCACTGAGGGACTGCGGATTTAGTGCAACTCCTACATATGTCCCCTGAGGTACTGGAGCCAGGGTGAAACTCCTACCTCTACTCCCTTAGGCCTGTTTCACACTTCCGTTTTTGACCATCAGTCAAAATCCGCCGTTTTTGCAAATAACGGATCCGCTATTTTTTTGGCGGATCTGTTTTTTTCCCCATTGACTTGCATTACCGGCGCATCTTGACGGATGGCCATCCGTTGGATCTGTTTTTTTTGCGCATCCGTCATTTTGTGCCCGCCGAGATGCCTGGATGGACCATGTAACTTTTTTTGCTGAAGGATCCGCATTTTTATAGTGCGCATGCCCGGAGGAAGGATGTCAGGCGGAAATTTAACCCTGGAATCATTTCTGGTGTCCACAAAATCTCTCTCTCTCTCTCTTTTTCCTGGGCAGCGGTTCCTTTAAAATTCTTCATTCGGCGGATCCGTCAAAAAAACGATTCCGGTGGCATCCGTTCACATCAGTTAGGAACGGATCCGCTTTCCGCCTTTTTGGCGGATTTTAACTGACACAAAAAACTGAAGTGTGAAACAGGCCTTAGACCAGGGGTCCTCAAACTACGGCCCGCGGGCCACATGCGGCCCGCCAAGGACTTTTATCCGGCCCCCCGCCAGGCCGACATTGAACTTATGAACTGCACTGCAGTTCAATGCCGGCGGGCCCTGTAATCGCGGGCGGGACGAGGCGCCGAGGAAAGGCGTTACGCAGCCCTCCGTACGCAGCAGAGCACAGTGCACACAGACGGCCTGATTATCATCACGCCGCCTGATGACGTCACGCCGCCTGTGTGCCTGTGCAGGAAGAAGACTGAGATGAGCGGGCGCCTCTTCAGAGCAGCGGGGGACATAGGTGAGTACTTTTTTTTTTTTTAACGCCGGGTCCTATTGGGGTCATTTACCTGTCTAATGGGGACATGTGCTGCCTAATGGGGACATGTGCTGCCTAATGGGGACCTGTGCTGCCTATTGGGGACATTTACCTGCCTATTGGGGACATTTATCTGCCTAATGGGGACATTTACCTGCCTAATGGGGACCTGTGCTGCCTAATGGGGACATTTACCTGCCTATTGGGGACCTGTGCTGCCTAATGGGGACATTTACCTGCCTAATGGGGACCTGTGCTGCCTAATGGGGACATTTACCTGCCTATTGGGGACCTGTGCTGCCTAATGGGGACATTTACCTGCCTTTTGGGGACTTGTGCTGCCTAATGGGGACCTGTGCTGCCTATTGGAGACATTTACCTGCCTATTGGGGACATTTACCTGCCTAATGGGGACATTTACCTGCCTAATGGGGACCTGTGCTGCCTAATGGGGACATTTACCTGCCTAATGGGGACCTGTGCTGCCTAATGAGGACATTTACCTGCCTATTGGGCACCTGTGCTGCCTAATGGGGACATTTACCTGCCTATTTGGGACTTGTGCTGCCTAATGGGGACCTGTGCTGCCTATTGGAGACATTTACCTGCCTATTGGGGACATTTACCTGCCTAATGGGGACATCTACCTGCCTATTGGGGACTTGTGCTGCCTAATGGGGACATTTACCTGCCTATTGGGGACATTTACCTGCCTAATTGGGGACCTGTGCTGCCTAATGGGGACCTGTGCTGCATATTGGGGACATTTACCTGCCTATTGGGGACCTGTGCTGCCTAATGGGGACCTGTGCTGCCTAATGGGGACATTTACCTGCCTATTGGGGACCTGTGCTGCCTATTGGGGACCTGTGCTGCCTAATGGGGACCTGTGCTGCCTATTGGGGACATTTACCTGCCTATTGGGGACCTGTGCTGCCTATTGGGGACATTTACCTGCCTATTGGGGACCTTTGCTGCCTATTGGGGACATTTACCTGCCTAATGGGGACCTGTGCTGCCTAATGGGGACATTTACCTGCCTAATGGGGACATTTACCTGCCTATTGGGGACATTTACCTGCCTATTGGGGACCTGTGCTGCCTATTGGGGACCTGTGCTGCCTATTGGGGACATTTACCTGCCTATTGGGGACCTGTGCTGCCTATTGGGGACATTTACCTGCCTATTGGGGACCTGTGCTGCCTATTGGGGACATTTACCTGCCTATTGGGGACCTGTGCTGCCTATTGGGGACATTTACCTGCCTTTTAGCGACCAATGTTGCCTATTGGGGATTCTTGCACCACACCAGTCTGAGCCTGAGGTAAAAGTGGAGTTCCACCAATATGGGCACTGGTGAGGCTGCATTGATGTGCACTGATCAGGCTGCGCTGAAGGGCACTGATCAGGCTGCATTGATGGGCACTGATCAGGCTGCGCTGATGGGCACTGATCAGGCTGCGCTGATGGGCACTGATCAGGCTTCGCTGATGGGCACTGATCAGGCTGCGCTGATGGGCACTGATCAGGCTGCGCTGATGGGCACTGATCAGGCTGCGCTGATGGGCACTGATCAGGCTGCATTGATGGGCACTGATCAGGCTGCATTGATGGGCACTGATCAGGCTGCATTGATGGGCACTGATCAGGCTGCATTGATGGACACTGATCAGGCTGCATTGATGGGCAGTGCAGTCTGTATGTCTCTGTGTGGGCAGTTTTATTGCTGGTATATTGTTTTGGTAGCGCTGTATATATGTTGGTATTTTACTAATAGCAATTTTGAATCCCTAGGAAGCAATGATATCAAGAAAGAGAAAAAATTGACTCGAAGTGTAGGATATTCGAAGAACCCAAAAAATCGGTAAGTTTGATGATTTAACTTCATTTTTAATATAGTATTTGTTCCTATTTTTGTTTTATTACCTCTAAATAAGATATGTGCAGTGTGCACAGGAATTTATTCATAATTTTTTTTCAACTATATTCCGGCCCTCCAATGGTCCGAGGGACCGTGATCTGGCCCCCTGTTTAAAAAGTTTGAGGACCCCTGCCTTAGACAATAGGGCCTGGGTGCAACTCCTATCTCTGCACCTTGAGACACTAGAGCCTGGGTGCAACTTCTACCTCTGTTCATGAAGGCACTATAGACTTGGTGCAACTCCTACTTCTGCTCCTTGAGGCACTAGAGTCTGGGTACAACTATTACATCTATCTTTGAAGCACTATAGCCTGGGTACAACTCCTACCATAGTTCCCTGAGGGACTATAGCCAAGGTGCAACTCCTACCTCCGCGCCCTAAGGCACTACAGCCGGGGTGCAATTATTAACTCTGCTCAATGAGGCACTATAGTCTTGGTGCAACTCCTACCTCTGCTCCCTGAGGCACTAGAGCCTGGGTACAGCTATTACAGTTGTGGCCAAAAGTATTGACACCACTGCAATTCAGTCAGATAATTCTCAGTTTCTACCTGAAAATGATTGCAAACACAAATTCTTTGGTATTATTATCTTCTTTTAATTTGTCTTAAATGAAAAAACACAAAAAGAATTGTCCTAAAGCCAAATTGGATATAATTCCACACCAAACATAAAAAAGAGGGTGGACAAAAGTATTGGCACTGTTCGAAAAATCATGTGATGCTTCTGTAATTTGTGTAATTAACAGCACCTGTAACTTACCTGTGGCACCTAACAGGTGTTGGCAATAACTAAATCACACTTGCAGCCAGTTGACATGGATTAAAGTTGACTCAACCTCTGTCCTGTGTCCTTGTGTGTACCACATTGAGCATGGAGAAAAGAAAGAAGACCAAAGAACTGTCTGAGGACTTGAGAAACCAAATTGTGAGGAAGCATGAGCAATCTCAAGGCTACAAGTCCATCTCCAAAGACCTGAATGTTCCTGTGTCTACCGTGCGCAGTGTCATCAAGAAGTTTAAAGCCCAAGGCACTGTGGCTAACCTCCCTAGATATGGACGGAAAATAAAAATTGACAAGAGATTTCAACGCAAGATTGTGCGGATCTTGGATAAAGAACCTCGACTAACATCCAAACAAGTTCAAGCTGCCCTGCAGTCCGAGGGTACAACAGTGTCAACCCGTACTATCCGTCGGCGTCTGAATGAAAAGGGACTGTATGATAGGAGACCCAGGAAGACCCCACTTCTTACCCCGTGACATAAAAAAGCCAGGCTGGAGTTTGCCAAAACTTACTTGAAAAAGTCTAAAACATTTTGGAAGAATGTTCTCTGGTCAGATGAGGCAAAAGTAGAGCTTTTTGGGCAAAGGCATCAACATAGAGTTTACAGGAGAAAAAAGAGGCATTCAAAGAAAAGAACACGGTCCTTACAGTCAAACATGGCGGAGGTTCCCTGATGTTTTGGGGTTGCTTTGCTGCCTCTGGCACTGGACTGCTTGACTGTGTGCATGGCATTATGAAGTCTGAAGACTATCAACAAATTTTGCAGCATAATTTAGGGCCCAGTGTGAGAAAGCTGGGTCTCCCTCAGAGGTCATGGGTCTTCCAGCAGGACAATGACCCAAAACACACTTCAAAAAGCACTAGAAAATGGTTTGAGAGAAAGCACTGGAGACTTCTAAGGTGGCCAGCAATGAGTCCAGACCTGAATCCCATAGAACACCTGTGGAGAGATCTAACAATGGCAGTTTGGAGAAGACACCCTTCAAATATCAGGGACCGGGAGCAGTTTGCCAAAGAAGAATGGTCTAAGATTCCAGCAGAGCATTGTAAGAAACTCATTGATGGTTACTGGAAGCGGTTGGTCGCAGTTATTTTGGCTAAAGGTTGTGCAGCCAAGTATTAGGCTGAGGGTGCCAATACTTTTGTCTGGCCCATTTTTGGAGTTTTGTGTGAAATGACCAATATTTTGCTTTTTGCTTCATTCTCTTTTGTGTTTTTTCATTTAAGACAAATTAAACGAAGATAATAATACCAAAGAATTTGTGTTTTCAATCATTTTCAGGAAGAAACTGAGTATTATCTGACAGAATTGCAGGGGTGTCAATACTTTAGGCCACAACTGTACATCTATTTAATGAGGCACTAGAGCCTGGATACACCTATTTCCTCTTCTCCTTGAGGCACTAGAGCCTGGGTACAACTCCTACCATAGTTCCCTGAGGGACTATAGCCAAGGTGCAACTCCTACCTCCGCGCCCTAAGGCACTAGAGCTGGGGTGCAATTATTAACTCTGCTCAATGAGGCACTATAGTCTTGTTGCGCATCCTTCCTCTGCACCCCTTACCCCTATACCACTAACTCCATCTTTTCCACACCATCAATGTTTAGATGTTTTCAAATGAATAGACAAGTGTGATGCTTGCAGGCTGTAGGCCGTTTATCAGATCATGTCTCTGGTAATTGTCCAATAATTATAGTGATAAGTAGGGTGGGTGGTGAGAAACTGTTGGCCTGATCGAGTGATTGCAGTCTTTGTCAGGATGATTGATTGTTTGCATTTCCCTACAAGGTGGAAATCTCAGCTCTCTGATGTTAAACACCCCAATCACACAGATAGCATCCAGCAGAAAATTACCACTGCTAATAAATGACAATGCTTTGTCACCACAGAGGCTGTAGTTATAAGATTAGCACTAGGACGGCTTTCCTGTGTAATAATAATAATAGAAACATAAAAATGTATAAAATCTCGGCTATATAATTGCATCCTTATTGAACTTGACGGGCATTTGTATTTTTTCAACTGTATTCACTCTATAACTACAATATGTCAAATAATATTGAAGGGGTTTTCCCATGAACAAAGTTCATGTTAATCAATAGATCTTGGAATAATAATAATTTCCACAATTGGATGTGTTTTTAAAAAAATGTACCTGTGCTGAGAGAGAGTCATATAAATGTGCCCCTGTATGTACTGTGTAATGGCTGTGTCTGACCGTGCAGGAACATGGTCTGATCATACCACATCTCCTGGGCAGGGGAGGAAGCAAAAGAGAGAGTACAGACATTACAGCAGAGGATCACAAATAATTCTCTCTTTTAGGTAACATATTTGTTACAAACAGGCAATGAAATGCATTATCTCACTAAAAGAATCAGCTGTGATTCCCTTCTGTCTTTTCTATAGCCTCTTTTGCTTCTTCCCCTGCCCAGGAGCTGTGGTATGATCAGACCTGCACGGTCAGACACAGCCATTACACAGTACCTACAGAGGGACATTTATAAGATTATCTCAGCACAGGAACATTTTTTTAAAACTCATCCAATTGTGGAAATTATTATTATTCCAAGGTAAATTGATTAAAAACAACTTTAAAATTAACTTTGTTCTTGGGAAAAAACCCCTTTGAAAATAAAAAAAATGCAAAGCGCCATGAACTACCACCTGAAACCCCCTATAGGTACACCTCTGCTTTTTCCATTCCTTATGGGAGAGAAAGGCAGCGGGACCCTCTGTTCGCTAAAAAAACAAACACCCGGACCCCACACTCCCACCGGCATAACATGATATAGCAAAAGTTTTGCGAAAGTTGCACAAACTTTTCATCTTCCTATGTTTACACATCTCTTGGCTTCCGATAGCTTTATGGACAATAGATAGGATTGAGATCTGAAGTGAATATTTGCATGTAAATGAAGTCAGGATGTGATTGTTTCAAACCCTCCAGGTACATTTACACTGCGCAATTATCAGGAACGAGTGTTCCTAGGAAAGCTTGTTTCCCCATAACTGTCTAAACAGGCTTCCAATCACCCGACGAATAAGTAAAAAGCTGTTTCTAGTGTGAATTGGTCTTTAACCTTTCTTAAAAAAATCGTTCTTAGCAGCACAGCGTCCTATGTAAGCATGTGCTGCTGAGAAAAATGATATAATTTTAACGATCATTCTGTCGCCATGGATGTGTGGTCAATCTGTCTAAATAAGGTATTAACTCCTTCCCACAAATGGTCCTTGGAAGGACTCCTCACATGTGAAGGGGGCTCAGATGTGGAGTTCTGGTCGAAGCTGTTTAAACATTAAAATGCCGCTGCCAATCTCGGACAGCGGCATTTAAATGGAATGCACGAATGTAACAGCACTCATCTGCCCCTCGCAATGCGATTGCAGGGGACAAAAAGTCACTATAACAGTTGGGGTTCTGCTGAAGACGCGCGTTGCTATAACTCTCGCTCCTCCTGTGAAGCTCAGGCATAGGCCAGGATCACACTTGCGAGTGTGATGTGAGAAACTTGCGTGAGTCTCTCGCATCAATACCTGGCACTGCCGCCTGCACTCGGGACCAGAGAGTGCGGCCGCATGTATTTCTATGCAGCTGAACGCTCTCGTCTCGAGTGCCGGGTATTGATGCGAGAGACTCGCACAAGTTACTCACATGACTCTCGCAAGTGTGACCCCGGCCATAGACTGAGCTCCTTAGGAAACTGAGATTTTCACTATATATTGCAATTCATTCTGCAAGCTGAAGTCCCCTAAGGAGACTAAAAATTATACACAAAATAAAGAAAAAATGTTTTTAAAAATATATATAAAAAATTAACATATTTGGTATCGCTGCGATCAGAAATGTCTGATGTATTAAATAATGAAATGTATTCACCCGGTCAATAAACAGTGAAAAGAGAAAAGAAATCAAAACTCCAGAATTGCATTTTTTTGGTCACCTCACTTCATTAATAAAATAGTAATAACAAGCAATCAAAGCATCGTATGTACACATAATTGTTTTAAAAAAAAATGTCAGTTCATGGAACAAAAAACAGAAAAATAAAATTTTACAGGTCTGGGAACATGGCGACAGAAATCAAAAACATTTTTTTTAATACTCTGAATTTTTTTTTCAATGCTTAAATTAAAAATATCAATGCATGTTTGGTATCACCGTATTCGGACTGACATGGACCAGAATATTTCCGGGTAATTTTTTACTGCACAACAACAATGGCAGAATTGCATTTTTTTCAACATTTTATCACACTTGGAATTATTTTTCCAGTGTTTCAGTACATTATGTTGTAAAATGAATGAAGCCAACTACAACTCATCCCACAAAGAAACAAACCTTTACACGTCTATGTCATAGGGAAAATAAGAAAGTCATGTCAATCAGTTGTGAGAAAATGGAAACGGTCTTAGGAGCGCAGGAAAGAGACTCAGACAAGAGATGGGGTTAAACCACAACGCGTTTCGACGGATCATCCGTCGAAACACGTTGTGGTTTAACCCCACTCTTGTCTGAGTCTCTTTCCTGCGCTCCTAAGACCGTTTCCATTTTCTCATTGCTCCTATCCTCCATTGGAGGTTTTCGGCTGGAGCTGCGGTGGAGACCTGACATTTTTGTCTGCCCCTGGGTTGCTTCCTAAGCGCTCCTCTATGACCGCTTATCACTGACTTTTATGTCAAGCAGTTGGGCAGTGTCTACTGTATATTCTCAAATTTTTTTGTACATAGCTTTCCTATCAGATGGTCGACTGTAAGAAGCTTACTATGAGGTAGCTGGTTTACAATCAGGACGGTATATACAGGTGCTTCTCAGAAAATTAGAATATCATCAGAAAAATTACCGTACTTTATTTCAGAAATAAAAAAAAATAAGAAAATAAGAAATAAGAAAAACAGACTTTTGAGGCCTTAAGAGGGTGAAGAAGAGAGCAGTCTAGCTGATGCCCTGGTGTCTGGGGGTGAACACCACTATGTTATTCAAACAGACCCCAATATCATAAATGTCATATAATAGGTGTGGACCCGGTTACTAATTTTGCATTGGGGCCTGAAGCTTCATTTTACGCCTCTGGACCTTAACAGAAAATGTATACAAATCACACATATGCCAAAATTATTCATTCATGCCCTTAACCTGTCCAGTAACGACCACAGAATCTCAAAGAAATTTGAACTTTGAGGCCTATGACCATCAAGGCCCATTTTGAGGGCCAATTTCAAAACACATTTTGACCTTACATATCGATAAATATATTGCCCACTGGTGACAAGACGATTTTGGCCCATCAATGCACCTTATCAAGTGAATAAGTGAATATCTATAAGTGTCGAGAGACTATAGACAAGTCTATATCGGGCCAATGGGAGCTTATGAGAACAAAAGCATCGTTAATACAATCGTTTTGCCCCATCCATCATCACCTGTTAACACCTGGCTGCGTGCTGCCGATGACGATGATTTTTATTCCGGCATCACAGATCCGATCACCTTATGAATTAACGTTTTGCTCGTTCGTCCGGTGAGTGGCGGCATATTTATAAGGGCGGATAATCAGTAATGAGTGTTCTTACAAAATCACAAATACATTTCTACTTTTCAAAATCACAAATACTCTATGAAAAGCGTGAATTATCTCGTGACTAGGACACTAAAGATAGCGAGAAGAATGGCTGCACTGGCAGCGCAATACGTGTCACATGTAACGGTAATTGTCACGTATAATAAGACTCGGGCACCTACAGTTGACGGGTACATGTAACTAAACATCCACCTTTACTACCATTATCTGCTGTGTATATATTAGCATCTCATCACATACGTTTTATAAGGGCATGTGACTGATACACCATGAACGGGTACATAGCTGACCCATGGAAGGGCAAATAGGACAACACACGATGAGAATAAGTAATTATGGAATGTAAATGGGGTAATGCTACGGGACACATGACTAGTAAAATTTGAAGAGGCCATATTACTGGTTTAATAGAAGGAAGCACATGACTGGCATAACGTCAAGGGACACGTGACTGTTATAATGGTAGCCCTACCCCAAACAGAAATAGGGGGGGGGGGGGCTCTATTTAAATGTTTGCCATGGTGTTTGTGTTGGTAATTCGAAAAGGTCATTCCAAAGACATACTGCTAGGGAGTTTAGATTGTGAGCCCCATCGAGGACAGTGATGATAATGTGTGCAAACTGTAAGGCTAGCCTAATTTGGGATATATATGCATGTGACACAAAGGAAAGTTGCCCGCCGGATGCTCCTTGTAGTATCATTGGGTAGCAAGTGGGAGGCTGAGGACAACTCATAGTGTGCATGCAAGCCTCTGATTGTGGGTATCACAGGGTGGTTGCCACTGGTGTATGAGAAGGACCCGCTTGCGTGCTGCAGACACAGAAGGGCTGTGCCTATGATGAACGTAAACTAGTCCTCTCAATACTGTGAGAAAGAAGCAAGTACTCCAGTTTCACGTTATCCACCCAGAAGAAGGCCCCAAAAGAGAGGACTTCTCCTACAGGAAATTCTAATAAGCAGAGAAGCAACAAGTCCCGCGGAGTGGAGGACTTTGTCTCTTCTGAGCTTCCCATCTGCAGGAGCATTTGTTGACTTCTCCTGTGGTGTGGGTTCTCCAGGATCTTCTATTTTATAGTTCAATGAGGAAGACTTCCGTTCCAACACAAACTCTTTACTGGATGGGAACTTGAGGAGGGTAATATACAAGGGATAGCAGGTGCAAAGTCTTATGGACGTTTCCTTTACCGTATTTAGCATTTCTTACTTCCAATGTCCTTGTTCTGCAGGGGCTAGTGAGGCACACTATTTCATCCTAATTCCCTACAACCCAGCTTTATTGCTACAGTTCTGATCAACAAATCTGCTTACTTGCTCTTCGGTTGCACGTCCAGTTTCTTCCACTACTGGCACCCTGGAACCCTCGCACTCGGGACCCCCATTAGTCCGTTGTACTTAGTCCTGCTTAGGCCCCCCGTTCAGAAGTTCGTGGGTTTGTGACTCGGCATCCTCTCCGAGGACATCTCACAGAAGGCCAATCTGTCTCATCAGTCACATCTCTTTAGGTTCCCGCTATCCCTTGTCCTTAGCCTTTTCTGAACTGAGGGTCAACCTTCTATGTCACTCTGCTCTTTTCACTCTTCAAACCCTATCTGACTATCTAGTCAGAACTCACTTTTGCTAACCCCTCACCACTATGGGCTAATTCCAAACATTAACACTATCCAAACATTAACACTAACTCCTCTTTGGTCAGACCTCATCTGGAATATTGTGTCCAGTTTTGGGCGCCATATTTTAAAAAAGACATCAACAAACTGGAGCAAGTTCAGAAAAGAGCGACCAGAATGGTGACCGGTCTGCAAACCCTGTCTTATGAGGAAAGGTTGCAGGATTTGGGAATGTTTAGTTTGCAAAAGAGAAGACTGAGAGGAGACTTAATAGCTGTCTACAAATATCTAAAGGGCTGTCACGTTGTAGAAGGATCAACTTTATTCTCATTTGCACAAGGAAAGACTAGAAGCAATGGGATGAAACTGAATGGGAGGAGACACAGATTAGATAATAGAAAAAACTTTTTGACAGTTAGAGTGATCAATGAGTGGAACAGGCTGCCACGAGAAGTGGTGAGTTCTCCTTCAATGGAAGTCTTCAAACAGAGGCTGGACAGACATCTGACTGGGATGATTTAGCGAATCCTGCTTTGAGCAGGGGGTTGGACCAGATGGCCCAGGAGGTCCCTTCCAACTCTACGATTCTATGATTCTATCTTACCCTAACGTCATACTCACAATGCGATTGGTGTCTTCAGGGGTAGGAACACGACAGGACTGTCCACCATCCTTACAACATCATGTATACATTTCTACGGTGTAATGGAGAATGCTAAGCAGGCTATATGTTCTTCTCTCTTCTATTTTTCTCCTTTGGCTGCAGAGGAAAATAAAGACATATCTATATACATAAGAGTCAATCCGCAATTCCTTGGCACATTGGTTGAATTATTAAAGGGAACCTGTCACCAGGTTTGACCTATATGAGATACGGCCACCACCTTTCAGGTCTGATATACAACATTCTATAATTCTGTATATCTGCCCCCAACCCGACCAGCAAGACAAGAGCTTTTATTATACTCACCTGTGGGGCGGTCTGGTCCAAGGGGCAGGGCCGTATTTGCCACTAGGCACTCGAGGGCACGTGCCTAGGGTGGTACAATTGTGGGGGGCGGCACCTGAGCAAGGCAAGTTGTTTTTTTTAATAGTCCGGGACCCGCCCACCTCCCCACCCACTTCAATCTTCTGGCTGCTGCGGGGGTCTCGGATCCGGCGCTGTCACGTGAACTGCACAGGGAGCCGGAATCAGAAACACGTCACACTGCACGCCCCGCCCCCTCCTTGCTGAAGTGCCAAGTTCAATTCCTGCCCCAGTGTTCTGGCAGTGGCTGCTGGGGATCACAGCCCAGATCATGTCCCTCGGCTGGGCTGCTGGTGCCTTGGCCCGGAGAACAGAAAGGCTGAAGCCTTCTGCCCATCGGGACCTGCGAGGGGCCAGGGGGTGCTGGCAGTGGTGAGCGCCATCCTGGGCTAAGGGAGAAGAGCAGCTTACATTTTTCTGAAATTATTGGGAGAAGCCTTCACCTGGATCAAACGAAACAAGAAGGAGGACAGCATCGCAAGAAGAAGGGAGGCGCAGGACAAAGACCAGTGATGCCCCTCAGAGCAGACAGCCCCGCTGGTGAGTGTAATAAAAGGTATTTTTCTTGTCTTGCAGGTCGGGTTGGAGGCAGATATACAGCATTCTATAATACTGTATATCAGGCCAAAAAGATGGTGGCCGTATCTTGTAATGACTGGAGGTCCGAATAAGATGCAGGGGGTCACAAACCGAGACTGAGGCAGAAATCCCAAAGAGTCTTTCCTCAAACAGCAGATAAAGTAGAACTTAGTATATGGAAGAAACAGATTGAATACCCTTATCCAGTACACTCACTCAGCCGGAGCTGAAATCACGAGGCCAATCCAAGGTTCCCTGAAGAGTGCATTACACTGGGATTTGAAATACATTTACCTATCAGAAAGGTCCATTCAGGTACTCAGAGGAGTAAATCAAATGTAGAGATATCAAGGGTCCCCCTGGAACGGCGCACTGAGTATAACCTACACAAGTCAACAATAACAATACACAGATATATAATACAAAGGTCCTTAAGCGCTTCAACTAGGGACACTCGGGTATCTATGACTATGGTACCTGTAACCTGAGGGGAGTCTCCTCTCTGGCATACAGGTTGCATCGTCTGCAGCCAGTCACAAATCTTTGGCGCCAATCAGTTGCAGCAACACAAGTCTTCTTGCACAAATTCCATATAGAGCTGGGGATTCTTGTTTCTTATGTCGAACCTTCTTACAATGCCACCCACTTACAGAGACACCCTTAAATCCTAAAAAAGGACACGACAGCCATAAAGAAAAGAGAAATAAATCAAACAAAAAAAAGGCTATTCAGCATCCAGACCTTATTTGGCCAATAAGGGGTAAACTTTTGCAACAGTCCCCTTTAACATTTGACTTGGCCTATACTGCCGTATAGCACTACTTAGAGGTTGGGTCTTAACAGGAATTTTGGGGTCTACAACACTACTGCATCTGGCATGATGTGAAGACAAGATCTCAGGGACCTCAATGGTACCTCTCTATTTAGACAGGGCTCCGTCTCTCCAGGCCTTTTCCTCCCACACCTTCCGCAGAAGTTCTTGGCCTCTGGCTTGCATGATTTCCTCTGTCTGGCGTCTCTTTTCCTTATCTATTGCTCTGTGCTGCCATGGCTGGACATAAGGCAAAGGCCTGCGGGCCAGCTCAGCATCGCTCACGGCCACCGCTGCTGCTCGTCTCTGGGTCATTGCAGCTGTTCTATCAGTAGCCAATGTGTTGATTAGTGGTGAGATGACCGGCACGGGGGATATTGCAGTGGTCGCCACCACAGAGTTCTCAGTCATTATTCGTGGACGGCCGCTTGCTTGTGGAACAAGACCATCATGATAGCTCTCATCACTCGGTGGTAGACCACATGCCTCATCCTGTCCTGACCACTGATCCCCATTTTCCGCACACAGGAAGGGTCGTTTCACCCCAGCGGCAAATGATCCCTGTTGACTCTTCATCTTGATGAAATCTACTACCTCCCCTGGTCTTAAGTTGTGCAGTTGCAAGGGCAGATAGTCCTTTTTCATAGATCGGTGGTTCACATGGATGTCTTGGCCAGTGCTGTGCTCCTTGATGAAGCCAAAGCCCCTTTCAATATCAAAAGCGATGACTGTCCATCTGGTGAACTGCTTCTTTAGGCTTGCGGAATGAGTTCCCTCAAGACAGACGCCTCTTTGGACTTCAGGTGGCTGGACATTGTCAAATCTCAGACTGGCTGATTCTCTCAATCAAGATGGGTCAGTAAGCGTTAGATTTCTTTCACTAGTCTTCCTCAGCCGGATAAAATATTCCATAGGTCCTTCCACACTAAAACCTCATTGGGCCTCAGGACTCTCCTAGTTGCAGGGTACCTTCTAGTTTGGTCCCAGCAGCCTTTTACACATCAAATCCTCCTCTCTTCTCTCCAGTAGGGATCCAGATATTTTCACTGCTATCTTCTTCCACTTACTCCTCTTTATCAGTGTCTGCCACCAAGATCCTAGGGTTCTGCTCAGCTCCAACTTCAGGACTACTGCAGGAACAAGCTATAACTGTTTCCCTGCCATTAATAGTACTGTCTGAACCGTATCAGAACCCAAGGGTCTTTTTTATAAAGTAGACAACTCCCCTACTTCTAGAGTCTTCTCCATACTCAATTACTGCATGTTACCCCCTACTCTCTGGACTGTAGCTAATGCTTTATGCTTAGTCATGTCTGAAGTACCTACAATAACCACTAGATGGAGACAAATCTCTCTGCAGTCCCAGCAAAAAGGGAGGATGCACTATAATTATAGTTGTAGAACTGTGTCAGTGTTCTCTACTATCATAGTAAACTGCCACTGAACTATAAGGTGCAACATCTTTTTTGTTTAGCAAGTTTTATTGTATTGATTTTGTTGGTATAGTTTTGCAAAAATTGTTTTTGTGTCTTTTTTTAATATTTGCAGTCAGCTGAGTTGTTACAGTATTTCACACTGACCACTAGGTGGCACTGTTTATCTTTATGTTTTGCCATCTGCTGCAAAGGTAAAGCTGGTGAAACAGAATCCACACTATATGGAGAAAAGTATGGTGACACACACGTGTTAAATCACTGAATTCAGGTTTTTCCTTCGGTCCCATTGCCCCGAGTGTATAATATCCAGCCCTGTCCTTCCACCCATGGTGTATACCATCCAGCCCCCCACCATGCCGTCTGCCTATACTAATATGTGACAGATCGGCCGGTAGTGCAGGGCTCACTGACACCAGCGCGGTCCTCTAATAGGAGCCACCGGGGTAACAAGTCTGATATTTTTTCCTCCTAAATCTTCCCCGATCACCTGTGAGTGATATTATTGAGAAGTGGAAGGAACCGCAGCAACTCAGCCCCAAAGTGGAGACCCTGCAACATTACAGAGCGGGGGGCAAGTGCTGAGGAGCAGACGGCAGAAAGTCACCGCTCTGCTGACCCCATAACTGCAGAGTCCAGACCTCTTCTGGTATAACATCAGCACAAACACTGCGCCCTCACCGGGAGCTTCATGGCCGAGCAGCTGCCTGCAGCCGTACATCACCAAGCACAATGACGAGCGTCGGATGGAGTGGTGTAAAGCCGCCACCACTGGACTCTGGAGGAGACGTGTTCTGTGCAGTGAGAAATCACAGTTCTCTATCTGCGTCTGATGGAGGAGTCTGGGTTTGGTGATTCCAGGAGGACGTTACCCCCCGACTGCATTGGGCCCCCTCTACAGATGGTGGAGGAGGATAATACTATGGGATGTTATCAGGGGGCGGCCTCGGCCTATTAGTTCCAGTGACGGGAAATTTTAATTCTTCAGCACCAGACATTGTGGACACTTGTATCTTCAGAATTGTGGGAACAGATTGGTGAAGACCCTTATCTGTCCCCCATGACTGCGCTCCTTACAGACATGGAGGGGTAGATTAGTGACCGGCCGCACGGAGCCCGGACCTCAGCCCCATTGGAGATTGTGAGCCCGGCCTCTCCTCAACATCAGGGTCTGACCTCACAAATGCTCTCCTGGATGAAGGGGCAAAAATTCTCACAGACGCCTCCAAAATGTTGTAGAAATCCTTCCTTGAAGAGCGAGAGCCGTTATATCTGCAGAGCAGTGACTCCATATTAATGTCTGTGGCTACAATATGGGAGGTCATGGAAGTTCCCATAGTGTAATATGGAGGGGGCAAATACTTTTCTACATATGGTGCATATGAGTGCTACACGCCTTGGGAGACAGTGTTTCCTATGCCGTCTTTATTTGAAAATCGAGGTGAAAAGTCCACCGTTGTCTAGAATTCATTAGTACATTTATTTTTTAGGTCTTTTTTTACATTATCTTGGCTGAGCGAGTATAAAGGTTCCGCCATTGTCCTATATTTCTGCTGATATCTTAGGTCAAGGTTGTCCCTGATGATGGCCGCCTGTAGATAAGGGCCTTTAGAGATATAATCACCACTGATGACAGGGGGACATGGCGAAACCTTGGGGGTCACTGTGAGTTTAGAGAGTCAGATGTCGCCCTGTATTAGAGGAATGATCGCAGGACGCAGTAGTGGTGCCTGATCTTCGAGAAAACCTATTGTGTACGGGGAGGTGAAGCTCAGAATAAGAGGAAACCGTGAGGACCCTCGTATGAAAAGCGAGTCTTCCTGTCTGCCATGTTGCCTCCCTCTTCCTGCGGGACGAGACAATGACTGACATGTAGATAATGATTCTTGCCTCTGCATTAGGGGCCCGTACGCCTAAAGGGCCCAAAAGCCATACGCAAGCACTATTCATGAGTGTATGTCCGTGGCGCAAAGTGGTTACGTGTGGCTTTTGGGCCCTTTAGGCGTACGGGCCCCTAATGCAGAGGCAAGAATCATTCTGTGAACCCCTGATTTATTTCACTGTGCCATATTTGTAGCAGGGCAGTTTGGTGACTATTCACCCCCTACCAGGGGCATATATAGCAATGGAGGGGCCCCATAGTGAAGGTAAGTGTTGGACTCCAGCCATTAATAATGTGGGGGTCCATTGGTGGTGAACTTGTAACCACTCAGCGTCTTGCATGTGAACGGCTTGATAAAAGACTAAGACAACATGGAATCATCTGATTGCTGTAAAATTGCGGGTTACTGCAATCTTTGGGTGACCCTAATTTTTAGGGTGCAGTCATGTGACTAATGTGAATTTAGGACTTTTTTTTTCCTCATAGGGAAACATTGATGTTGGTCCAGGTTGTCTGGAAGTTTCTCCTTATTTACATTGGGTCGTGAGTAATCATCCAGCGTCATAATCCATAGGCGCCCGCTGCGGGAAGTAATGAATTAAATCCACACTCATTTATTTCAGTATCAAAGTAATTAAGTAAAAATACACCCATGTCAGGGTGGCAGCAGTGTCGCTCTGTAATTAAAGCATTTCACGGCTTGATGACATATTTTTGCTCTCTGGACAGATGGCAGCATCCAGATAATAATAGATCACACGGTTCTGAGTCTCCCTGATGAATGAAGAAGCCAGCTGTATTGTTTACCCAGACACAGCGCCACTTGTACGATTGTGGCTGTACCTGGTACTGCAGCTCGGTCCCTTTTAAGGAAAGATTAACCAAATGTCCCTGATTTGGTGGAAATTGCCAACCATAGAGTATGTATGAGGTCGTCACGACTCTCCTCTGACAGATGATGCTCATTTACCAATAATGGTATTTTTAGGCTCTACCGCAAAAACATCCAGGTGTGGCCCCAAAACATCTACTTTTTTTAAGAGGTTTTTCTATCCTGTCTGTGGGACTGTCATAGCAAAATTCGTAATGGATGACGTCAGAGAAGATGAAGGATCAGACATGTTAATTTTCAATTAATTTTAATCCTGTATTCTCACATGGGCTTTACTCATCCTCCTCAGGTCCAGTGCTGAGCCTCCGCCGCTGCTCCCAAAGTCACTGATTTCACGCTAATGGCGCTGCAGCCAGTCAGCGAGTTCAGCGGCTCTGTACAAGTTGACGGCACAAGCCGCTAACAGCCACCGAGCTCACTGATTGGCTGCAGTGCTGTCGACGTGATATCAGCGCCGAAGACAATAACCGACTCTGAGAGCAGAGACAGGGACCCAGCACTGGACCCAGGTAGGGTAAGTAAACCCAAAACTGGAAAACCCCTTTTAACCATGCATGGTGTAGGGGTGGTCTGGAGGAAAAGCTTTAAAGCCACAAATAAGCCTAAAAATGTAATTTGGGTGGAGGGCAGGGAGGTACGTGTCAATGCAATCCAAGCACAACAGACTTTTTCATTAGACACACCCCAATGCACTTCCAGGTTAATTTGCATGCAAATTTAAATCTTAAATTCCCAGTACTGACACATCAGATTGCTAGAAAGCACATATAATTTTTCTTCTTATGCAGTATTATACTGACATGTTTCCTTTAACATCCAAAGTGGTTTCTGTTGCAGAATATTGCACATCTGCAGCATTTCCATCCCCAATAGCAAGTTTTGAAATCCTGATGTGGGTGACCCAGAGTTGCAGTGAGTACAGAGCAGCAGCAGGTGGCGCTGTGCAGCAGTTTTTTTGCAGAAGTTCAGTACTATGGAGGAGGGAAAATTTCCCCCATTACCAAATACCAAGATTTAAGGGGCTATTAAATCAATTTGTTGATGTCATCTCTACTATGTGATATTAGACATAGTTTATATTACCTCGGCTACTGCTTGCATTTACTACTCCCCATACCATCTGATTTACAATATGCTGATTTACAATATTGCAATATCGCTTTCGTCTTCTTTTTTTTTCATATCCAGATGTTTCTGTAAAGCCCTGGAGAAGGCAATGCAGCTGGAGGTGCAGAGGTTAAACATCTGCAATGGAGAGTAGTCAGACTGGACAAGCCAGAACGATTTAATAAGGTGGCTGGAGGTATGATTCTCGCAAAGTATTCTGGCTCCATATCATGTATGATGGCTCATTCATCCCTGTGAGTCACGTATGTACATCTACACATTGCTACCTTTCTCCCCGCTGGCTGTTTCCCTATGTAGTATGATTGCAGCAAGTAATTGTGCAAGTAACAGGGCTGCAGGCAGAAGTGTATGACCGTAGGCCCCGCTGCATCTGCACACAATACCCATTAAGGCGTTTTATTCCCCTATAGGGACAACTAAAATAATAAAGAAAAATGGCAATTAAATTAGACCTATTTAAAAGGAACACTCTTCCCCAAATACATCTTTAAAATTGGGAGAACCCCTCTGAATCTTAGAAGCATGACCTTATTCACGGTGGGTCGTGCAGGATCCGGACTCCCGCTCCTGTCGTCATCACTGCTTGTGTTTTAGATTAGATTCCGTGTTACAAAGTATTGAAGCTCGATAGAAACCAAAGCGGATGTTACTGTTTCCAAACAATGAGGAAAGATTGCACAAAAGTCAGCTGATCCTGACACAGGTGATAGAAAACATGCAACTCCCTAATTTGTGCAATTTTTTCGTCAGCAGAAATAGGACAAATGTGGGCAAATTCATTCAATTATCCGGGGTCCAAATAATCTACTATCATCCCGGGTCCCAATAATATACTATCATCCTGGGTCCCAATAATATACTATCATCCCGAGTCCCAATAATATACTATCATCCCGGGTCCCAATAATATACTATCATCCCGGGTCCCAATAATATACTATCATCCTGGGTACCAGTAATATACTATCATCCCGGGTCCCAATAATCTACTATCATCCCGGGTCCCAATAATATACTATCATCCTGGGTCCCAATAATATACTATCATCCCGGGTCCCAATAATATACTATCATCCCGGGTCCCAATAATATACTATCATCCTGGGTACCAGTAATATACTATCATCCTGGGTCCCAATAATCTACTATCATCCCGGGTCCCAATAATATACTATCATCCTGGGTCCCAATAATATACTATCATCCCGGGTCCCAATAATATACTATCATCCCGGGTCCCAATAATATACTATCATCCTGGGTCCCAATAATATACTATCATCCTGGGTACCAGTAATATACTATCATCCCGGGTCCCAATAATATACAATCATCCTGGGTCCCAATAATATACAATCATCCAGGGTACCAGTAATATACAATCATCCTGGGTACCAGTAATATACTGTCATCCTGGGTACCAGTAATATACTATCATCCTGGGTACCAGTAATATATTATCATCCTGGGTCCCAATAATATACTATCATCCCGGGTCCCAATAATCTACTATCATCCTGGGTCCCAATAATATACTATCATCCTGGGTCCCAATAATATACTATCATCCTGGGTACCAGTAATATACTATCATCCCGGGTACCAGTAATATACTATCATCCTGGGTCCCAATAATATACAATCATCCAGGGTACCAGTAATATACAATCATCCTGGGTACCAGTAATATACTGTCATCCTGGGTACCAGTAATATACTATCATCCTGGGTACCAGTAATATACTATCATCCTGGGTCCCAATAATATACTATCATCCCGGGTCCCAATAATCTACTATCATCCTGGGTCCCAATAATATACTATCATCCTGGGTCCCAATAATATACTATCATCCTGGGTACCAGTAATATACTATCATCCCGGGTACCAGTAATATACTATCATCCTGGGTACCAGTAATATACTATCATCCCGGGTCCCAATAATATACAATCATCCTGGGTCCCAATAATATACAATCATCCAGGGTACCAGTAATATACAATCATCCTGGGTACCAGTAATATACTGGCATCCTGGGTACCAGTAATATACTATCATCCTGGGTACCAGTAATATATTATCATCCTGGGTCCCAATAATATACTATCATCCCGGGTCCCAATAATCTACTATCATCCTGGCTCCCAATAATATACTATCATCCTGGGTCCCAATAATATACTATCATCCTGGGTACCAGTAATATACTATCATCCCGGGTACCAGTAATATACTATCATCCTGGGTCCCAATAATATACTATCATCCCGGGTCCCAATAATCTACTATCATCCTGGGTCCCAATAATATACTATCATCCTGGGTCCCAATAATATACTATCATCCTGGGTACCAGTAATATACTATCATCCTGGGTCCCAATAATATACTATCATCCCGGGTCCCAATAATCTACTATCATCCTGGGTCCCAATAATATACTATCATCCTGGGTCCCAATAATATACTATCATCCTGGGTACCAGTAATATACTATCATCCTGGGTACCAGTAATATACTATCATCACGGGTACCAGTAATATACTATCATCCTGGGTACCAGTAATACACTATCATCCCGGGTCCCAATAATATACTATCATCCCGGGTCCCAATAATATACTATCATCCTGGGTACCAGTAAAATACTATCATCCCGGGTCCCAATAATATACTATCATCCCGGGTCCCAATAATATACTATCATCCCGGGTCCCAATAATATACTATCATCCTGGGTCCCAATAACATACTATCATCCTGGGTCCCAATAATATACTATCATCCCGGGTCCCAATAATATACTATCATCCCGGGTCCCAATAATATACTATCATCCCGGGTCCCAATAATATACTATCATCCCGGGTACCAGTAATATACTATCATCCTGGGTACCAGTAATATACTATCATCCCGGGTCCCAATAATATACTATCATCCCGGGTCCCAATAATATACTATCATCCCGGGTCCCAATAATATACTATCATCCCGGGTCCCAATAATATACTATCATCCCGGGTCCCAATAATATACTATCATCCCGGGTCCCAATAATATACTATCATCCCGGGTCCCAATAATATACTATCATCCCGGGTCCCAATAATATACTATCGTCCCGGGTCCCAATAATATACTATCATCCTGGGTCCCAATAATATACTATCATCCTGGGTCCCAATAATATACTATCATCCCGGGTCCCAATAATATACTATCATCCTGGGTCCCAATAATATACTATCATCCCGGGTCCCAATAATATACTATCATCCTGGGTACCAGTAATATACTATCATCCCGAGTCCCAATAATATACTATCATCCCGGGTCCCAATAATATACTATCATCATGGGTCCCAATAATATACTATCATCCCGGTCCCAATAATATACTATCATCCTGGGTACCAGTAATATACTATCATCCCGGGTCCCAATAATATACTATCATCCCGGGTCCCAATAATATACTATCATCCCGGGTCCCAATAATATACTATCATTCTGGGTCCCAATAATATACTATCATCCCGGGTCCCAATAATATACTATCATCCCGGGTCCCAATAATATACTATCATCCTGGGTACCAGTAATATACTATCATCCCAGGTCCCAATAATATACTATCATCCTGGGTCCCAATAATATACTATCATCCCGGGTCCCAATAATATACTATCATCCTGGGTCCCAATAATATACTATCATCCTGGGTCCCAATAATATACTATCATCCCGGGTACCAGTAATATACTATCATCCTGGGTACCAGTAATATACTATCATCCTGGGTCCCAGTAATATACTATCATCCCGGGTACCAGTAATATACTATCATCCCGGGTACCAGTAATATACTATCATCCCGGGTACCAGTAATATACTATCATCCTGGGTCCCAATAATATACTATCATCCCGGGTCCCAATAATATACTATCATCCCGGGTCCCAATAATATACTATCATCCCGGGTCCCAATAATATACTATCATCCTGGGTACCAGTAATATACTATCATCCCGGGTCCCAATAATATACTACCATCCCGGGTCCCAATAATATACTATCATCCCGGGTCCCAATAATATACTATAATCCCGGGTCCCAATAATATACTATCATCCCGGGTCCCAATAATATACTATCATCCCGGGTCCCAATAATATACTATCATCCCGGGTCCCAATAATATACTATCATCCCGGGTCCCAATAATATACTATCATCCTGGGTCCCAATAATATACTATCATCCTGGGTCCCAATAATATACTATCATCCCGGGTCCCAATAATATACTATCATCCTGGGTCCCAATAATATACTATCATCCCGGGTCCCAATAATATACTATCATCCCGGTCCCAATAATATACTATCATCCTGGGTACCAGTAATATACTATCATCCCGGGTCCCAATAATATACTATCATCCCGGGTCCCAATAATATACTATCATCCCGGGTCCCAATAATATACTATCATCCCGGGTCCCAATAATATACTATCATCCTGGGTCCCAATAATATACTATCATCCCGGGTCCCAATAATATACTATCATCCCGGGTCCCAATAATATACTATCATCCTGGGTACCAGTAATATACTATCATCCCGGGTCCCAATAATATACTATCATCCCGGGTCCCAATAATATACTATCATCCCGGGTCCCAATAATATACTATCATCCTGGGTCCCAATAATATACTATCATCCCGGGTACCAGTAATATACTATCATCCTGGGTACCAGTAATATACTATCATCCTGGGTCCCAGTAATATACTATCATCCCGGGTACCAGTAATATACTATCATACCGGGTACCAGTAATATACTATCATCCCGGGTACCAGTAATATACTATCATCCTGGGTCCCAGTAATATACTATCATCCCGGGTACCAGTAATATACTATCATCCCGGGTACCAGTAATATACTATCATCGCGGGTACCAGAAATATACTATCATCCTGGATCCCAATAATATACTATCATCCCGGGTCCCAATAATATACTATCATCCTGGATCCCAGTAATATACTATCATCCCGGGTACCAGTAATATAGTATCATCCCGGGTACCAGTAATATACTATCATCCTGGGTCCCAATAATATACTATCATCCTGGGTCCCAATAATATACTATCATTCTGGGTCCCAATAATATACTATCATCCCGGGTACCAGTAATATACTATCATCCTGGGTACCAGTAATATACTATCATCCCGGGTACCAATAATATACTATCATCCTGGGTCCCAATAATATACTATCATCCTGGGTCCCAATAATATACTATCATCCCGGGTCCCAATAATATACTATCATCCCGGGTACCAGTAATATACTATCATCCTGGGTCCCAATAATATACTATCATCCCGGGTCCCAATAATATACTATCATCCCGGGTCCCAATAATATACTATCATCCCGGGTACCAATAATATACTATCATCCTGGGTCCCAATAATATACTATCATCCTGGGTCCCAATAATATACTATCATTCTGGGTCCCAATAATATACTATCATCCCGGGTATCAGTAATATACTATCATCCTGGGTCCCAATAATATACTATCATCCTGGGTCCCAATAATATACTATCATTCTGGGTCCCAATAATATACTATCATCCCGGGTACCAGTAATATACTATCATCCTGGGTCCCAATAATATACTATCATCCCGGGTACCAGTAATATACTATCATCCTGGGTACCAGTAATATACTATCATCCTGGGTACCAGTAATATACTATCATCCCGGGTCCCAATAATATACTATCATCCTGGGTACCAGTAATATACTATCATCCCGGGTCCCAATAATATACTATCATCCCGGGTCCCAATAATATACTATCATCCTGGGTCCCAATAATATACTATCATCCTGGGTCCCAATAATATACTATCATCCCGGGTCCCAATAATATACTATCATCCTGGGTCCCAATAATATACTATCATCCCGGGTCCCAATAATATACTATCATCCCGGTCCCAATAATATACTATCATCCTGGGTACCAGTAATATACTATCATCCCGGGTCCCAATAATATACTATCATCCCGGGTCCCAATAATATACTATCATCCCGGGTCCCAATAATATACTATCATCCCGGGTCCCAATAATATACTATCATCCTGGGTCCCAATAATATACTATCATCCTGGGTCCCAATAATATACTATCATCCCGGGTCCCAATAATATACTATCATCCTGGGTACCAGTAATATACTATCATCCAGGGTCCCAATAATATACTGTCATCCCGGGTCCCAATAATATACTATCATCCTGGGTCCCAATAATATACTATCATCCTGGGTCCCAATAATATACTATCATCCCGGGTACCAGTAATATACTATCATACTGGGTACCAGTAATATACTATCATCCTGGGTCCCAGTAATATACTATCATCCCGGGTCCCAATAATATACTATCATCCCGGGTACCAGTAATATACTATCATCCCGGGTACCAGTAATATAGTATCATCCCGGGTACCAGTAATATACTATCATCCCGGGTACCAGTAATATACTATCATCCCGGGTACCAGTAATATACTATCATCCTGGGTCCCAGTAATATACTATCATCCCGGGTACCAGTAATATACTATCATCCTGGGTCCCAGTAATATACTATCATCCCGGATACCAGTAATATACTATCATCCCGGGTACCAGAAATATACTATCATCCTGGGTCCCAATAATATACTATCATCCCGGGTCCCAATAATATACTATCATCCTGGATCCCAGTAATATACTATCATCCCGGGTACCAGTAATATAGTATCATCCCGGGTACCAGTAATAACTATCATCCTGGGTCCCAATAATATACTATCATCCTGGGTCCCAATAATATACTATCATTCTGGGTCCCAATAATATACTATCATCCCGGGTACCAGTAATATACTATCATCCTGCGTACCAGTAATATACTATCATCCCGGGTACCAATAATATACTATCATCCTGGGTCCCAATAATATACTATCATCCTGGGTCCCAATAATATACTATCATTCTGGGTCCCAATAATATACTATCATCCCGGGTACCAGTAATATACTATCATCCTGGGTCCCAATAATATACTATCATCCCGGGTCCCAATAATATACTATCATTCTGGGTCCCAATAATATACTATCATCCCGGGTACCAGTAATATACTATCATCCCGGGTACCAGTAATATACTATCATCCTGGGTCCCAATAATATACTATCATCCCGGGTCCCAATAATATACTATCATCCCGGGTCCCAATAATATACTATCATCCCGGGTACCAGTAATATACTATCATCCTGGGTACCAGTAATATACTATCATCCTTGGTACCAGTAATATACTATCATCCCGGGTCCCAATAATATACTATCATCCTGGGTCCCAATAATATACTATCATCCTGGGTCCCAGTAATATACTATCATCCTGGGTCCCAATAATATACTATCATCCTGGGTCCCAATAATGTACTATCATCCTGGGTCCCAATAATATACTATCATCCCGGGTACCAGTAATATACTATCATCCTGGGAACCAGTAGTATACTATCATCCTGGGTACCAGTAATATACTATCATCCTGGGTCCCAGTAATATACTATCATCCTGGGAACCAGTAATATACTATCATCCTGGGTACCAGTAATATACTATCATCCTGGGTCCCAATAATACACTATCATCCTGGGTACCAGTAATATACTATCATCCCGGGTCCCAATAATATACTATCATCCTGGGTCCCAATAATATACTATCATCCCGGGGCCCAATAATATACTATCATCCCGGGGCCCAATAATATACTATCATCCTGGGTACCAGTAATATACTATCATCCCGGGTCCCAATAATATAATATCATCCCGGGTCCCAATAATATAATGTCATCCCGGGTCCCAATAATATACTATCATCCTGGGTCCCAATAATATACTATCATCCTGGGTACCAGTAATATACTATCATCCCCGGTACCAGTAATATATTATCATCCTGGGTCCTAATAATATACTATCATCCCGCGTACCAGTAATATACTATCATCCTGGGTACCAGTAATATACTATCATCCCGGGTCCCAGTAATATACTATCATCCAGGGTACCAGTAATATACTATCATCCCGGGGACCAGTAATATACTATCATCCCGGGTACCAGTAATATACTATCATCCTGGGTCCCAATAATATACTATCATCCCGGGTACCAGTAATATACTATCATCCCGGGTACCAGTAATATACTATCATCCCAGGTACCAGTAATGTACTATCATCCTCGGTCCCAGTAATATACTATCATCCTGGGTACCAGTAATATACTATCATCCTGGGTCCCAGTAATATACTATCATCCCGGGAACCAGTAATATACTATCATCCCAGGTACCAGTAATATACTATCATCCCAGGTACCAGTAATATACTATCATCCTGGGTCCCAGTAATATACTATCATCCTGGGTACCAGTAATATACTATCATCCTGGGTCCCAGTAATATACTATCATCCTGGGAACCAGTAATATACTATCATCCTGGGTACCAGTAATATACTATCATCCTGGGTCCCAGTAATATACTATCATCCTGGGTACCAGTAATATACTATCATCCCAGGTACCAGTAATATACTATCATCCTGGGTCCCAGTAATATACTATCATCCTGGGTCCCAGTAATATACTATCATCCTGGGTCCCAGTAATATACTATCATCCTGGGAACCAGTAATATACTATCATCCTGGGTACCAGTAATATACTATCATCCTGGGTCCCAGTAATATACTATCATCCTGGGAACCAGTAATATACTATCATCCCGGGTACCAGTAATATACTATCATCCTGGGTCCCAGTAATATACTATCATCCTGGGAACCAGTAATATACTATCATCCTGGGTACCAGTAATATACTATCATCCCGGGTACCAGTAATATACTATCATCCTGGGTCCCAATAATATACTATCATCCTGGGTACCAGTAATATACTATCATCCCCAGTACCAGTAATATACTATCTTCCTGGGACCAATAATATACTATCATCCTGGGTCCCAATAATATACTATCATCCTGGGTACCAGTAATATACTATCATCCCGGGTCCCAATAATATACTATCATCCCGGGTCCCAATAATATAATATCATCCCGGGTCCCAATAATATAATGTCATCCCGGGTCCCAATAATATAATGTCATCCCGGGTCCCAATAATATACTATCATCCCGGGTACCAGTAATATACTATCATCCTGGGTCCCAATAATATACTATCATCCTGGGTACCAGTAATATACTATCATCCCCAGTACCAGTAATATACTATCTTCCTGGGACCAATAATATACTATCATCCTGGGTCCTAATAATATACTATCATCCCGCGTACCAGTAATATACTATCATCCTGGGTACCAGTAATATACTATCATCCCTGGTACCAGTAATATACTATCATCCTGGGTCCTAATAATATACTATCATCCTGGGTCCCAGTAATATACTATCATCCCGGGTCCCAGTAATAAGCTATCATCCTGGGTCCCAATAATATACTATCATCCTGGGTCCTAATAATATACTATCATCCTGGGTCCTAATAATATACTATCTTCCTGGGTCCCAGTAATATACTATCATCCTGGGTACCAGTAATATACTATCATCCCGGGTCCCAATAATATACTATCATCCCGGGTCCCAATAATATACTATCATCCCGGGTACCAGTAATATACTATCATCCTGGGTCCTAATAATATACTATCATCCTGGGTACCAGTAATATACTATCATCCTGGGTCCCAATAATATACTATCATCCTGGGTACCAGTAATATACTATCATCCCCAGTACCAGTAATATACTATCTTCCTGGGACCAATAATATACTATCATCCTGGGTCCCAGTAATATACTATCATCCCGGGTCCCAGTAATAAACTATCATCCTGGGTCCCAATAATATACTATCATCCTGGGTCCTAATAATATACTATCATCCCGGGTCCCAATAATATACTATCATCCCGGGTCCCAATAATATACTATCATCCCGGGTACCAGTAATATACTATCATCCTGGGTCCTAATAATATACTATCATCCTGGGTACCAGTAATATACTATCATCCTGGGTCCCAATAATATACTATCATCCCCAGTACCAGTAATATACTATCTTCCTGGGACCAATAATATACTATCATCCTGGGTCCCAGTAATATACTATCATCCCGGGTCCCAGTAATAAACTATCATCCTGGGTCCCAATAATATACTATCATCCTGGGTCCTAATAATATACTATCATCCTGGGTCCTAATAATATACTATCATCCTGGGTCCCAGTAATATACTATCATCCTGGGTACCAGTAATATACTATCATCCCGGGTCCCAATAATATACTATCATCCCGGGTCCCAATAATATACTATCATCCCGGGTACCAGTAATATACTATCATCCTGGGTCCTAATAATATACTATCATCCCGGGTACCAGTAATATACTATCATCCTGGGTCCCAATAATATACTATCATCCTGGGTACCAGTAATATACTATCATCCCCAGTACCAGTAATATACTATCTTCCTGGGACCAATAATATACTATCATCCTGGGTCCTAATAATATACTATCATCCCGCGTACCAGTAATATACTATCATCCTGGGTACCAGTAATATACTATCATCCCTGGTACCAGTAATATACTATCATCCTGGGTCCTAATAATCTACTATCATCCCGGGTCCCAGTAATAAACTATCATCCTGGGTCCCAATAATATACTATCATCCTGGGTCCTAATAATATACTATCATCCTGGGTCCTAATAATATACTATCATCCTGGGTCCCAGTAATATACTATCATCCTGGGTCCCAGTAATATACTATCATCCCGGGTCCCAGTAATAAACTATCATCCCGGGTCCCAATAATATACTATCATCCCGAGTACCAGTAATATACTATCATCCTGGGTCCTAATAATATACTATCATCCTGGGTCCTAATAATATACTATCATCCCGGGTCCCAGTAATAAACTATCATCCCAGGTACCAGTAATATACTATCATCCTGGGTACCAGTAATATACTATCGTCCCCGGTACTAGTAATATACTATCATCCCGGGTCCCAGTAATAAACTATCATCCTGGGTCCCAATAATATACTATCATCCCGGGTCCCAGTAATATACTATCATCCCGGGTCCCAATAATATACTATCATCCTGGGTACCAGTAATATACTATTATCCCGGGTCCCAGTAATATACTATCATCCCGGGTCCCAATAATATACTATCATCCCAGGTACCAGTAATATACTATCATCCCGGGTCCCAGTAATATACTATCATCCCGGGTCCCAATAATATACTATCATCCTGGGTACCAGTAATATACTATCATCCTGGGTCCTAATAATATACTATCATCCCGGGTACCAGTAATATACTATTATCCTGGGTCCCAGTAATATACTATCATCCTGGGTCCCAGTAATATACTATCATCCCGGGTCCCAGTAATATACTATCATCCTGGGTACCAGTAATATACTATCATCCCCGGTACCAGTAATATACTATCATCCTGGGTCCCAGTAATATATTATCATCCCGGGTTCCAGTAATATACTATCATCCCCGGTACCAGTAATATACTATCATCCTGGGTCCTAATAATATACTATCATCCTGGGTACCAGTAATATACTATCATCCCCGGTACCAGTAATATACTATCATCCCGGGTCCCAATAATATACTATCATCCCGGGTACCAGTAATATACTATCATCCTGGGTACCAGTAATATACTATCATACTGGATCCCAATAATATACTATCATCATGGGTACCAGTAATATACTATCATCCTGGATCCCAATAATATACTATCATCCCGGGTCCCAATAATATACTATCATCCTGGGTCCCAATAATATACTATCATCCCGGGTCCCAATAATATACTATCATCCCGGGTACCAGTAATATACTATCATCCTGGGTACCAGTAATATACTATCATCCTGGGTCCCAATAATATACTATCATCCCGGGTCCCAATAATATACTATCATCCCGGGTACCAGTAATATACTATCATCCTGGATCCCAATAATATACTATCATCCCGGGTCCCAATAATATACTATCATCCTGGGTACCAGTAATATACTATCATCCTGGGTCCCAATAATATACTATCATCCCGGGTCCCAATAATATACTATCATCCCGGGTACCAGTAATATACTATCATCCTGGGTACCAGTAATATACTATCATCCTGGATCCCAATAATATACTATCATCCCGGGTCCCAATAATATACTATCATCCTGGGTCCCAATAATATACTATCATCCCGGGTCTCAATAATATAATATCATCCCGGGTCCCAATAATATAATGTCATCCCGGGTCCCAATAATATACTATCATCCTGGGTCCCAATAATATACTATCATCCTGGGTACCAGTAATATACTGTCTTCCCCGGTACCAGTAATATACTATCATCCTGGGTCTCAATAATATACTATCATCCTGGGTACCAGTAATATACTATCATCCCCGGTACCAGTAATATACTATCATCCTGGGTCCTAATAATATACTATCATCCCGCGTACCAGTAATATACTATCATCCTGGGTACCAGTAATATACTATCATCCCGGGTCCCAGTAATATACTATCATCCTGGGTACCAGTAATATACTATCATCCCGGGGCCCAGTAATATACTATCATCCTGGGTACCAGTAATATACTATCATCCCGGGGCCCAGTAATATACTATCATCCCGGGTACCAGTAATATACTATCATCCTGGGTACCAGTAATATACTATCATCCCGGGTCCCAGTAATATACTATCATCCTGGGTACCAGTAATATACTATCATCCCGGGTCCCAGTAATATACTATCATCCTGGGTACCAGTAATATACTATCATCCCGGGGCCCAGTAATATACTATCATCCCGGGTACCAGTAATATACTATCATCCTGGGTCCCAATAATATACTATCATCCCGGGTACCAGTAATAAACTATCATCCCGGGTACCAGTAATATACTATCATCCCAGGTACCAGTAATATACTATCATCCTGGGTCCCAGTAATATACTATCATCCTGGGTACCAGTAATATACTATCATCCTGGGTACCAGTAATATACTATCATCCTGGGAACCAGTAATATACTATCATCCCGGGAACCAGTAATATACTATCATCCTGGGTCCCAGTAATATATTATCATCCTGGGTACCAGTAATATACTATCATCCTGGGTCCCAGTAATATACTATCATCCTGGGTACCAGTAATATACTATCATCCTGGGTCCCAGTAATATATTATCATCCTGAGTCCCAGTAATATACTATCATCCTGGGTCCCAGTAATATATTATCATCCTGGGTCCCAGTAATATACTATCATCCTGGGAACCAGTAATATACTATCATCCTGGGTACCAGTAATATACTATCATCCCAGGTACCAGTAATATACTATCATCCTGGGTCCCAGTAATATACTATCATCCTGGGAACCAGTAATATACTATCATCCTGGGTACCAGTAATATACTATCATCCTGGGTCCCAGTAATATACTATCATCCTGGGAACCAGTAATATACTATCATTCTGGGTACCAGTAATATACTATCATCCCGGGTACCAGTAATATACTATCATCCTGGGTACCAGTAATATACTATCATCCTGGGTCCCAATAATATACTATCATCCTGGGTACCAGTAATATACTATCATCCCGGGTCCCAATAATATACTATCATCCTGGGTCACAATAATATACTATCATCCCGGGTCCCAATAATATAATATCATCCCGGGTCCCAATAATATAATGTCATCCCGGGTCCCAATAATATACTATCATCCTGGGTCCCAATAATATACTATCATCCCGGGTACCAGTAATATACTGTCTTCCCCGGTACCAGTAATATACTATCATCCTGGGTCCCAATAATATACTATCATCCTGGGTACCAGTAATATACTATCATCCCCGGTACCAGTAATATACTATCATCCCGGGTCCCAATAATATACTATCTTCCTGGGACCAATAATATACTATCATCCAGGGTCCTAATAATATACTATCATCCCCGGTACCAGTAATATACTATCTTCCTGGGACCAATAATATACTATCATCCTGGGTCCTAATAATATACTATCATCCCGGTACCAGTAATATACTATCTTCCTGGGACCAATAATATGCTATCATCCTGGGTCCTAATAATATACTATCATCCCGGTACCAGTAATATACTATCTTCCTGGGACCAATAATATACTATCATCCTGGGTCCTAATAATATACTATCATCCCGCGTACCAGTAATATACTATAATCCCCGGTACCAGTAATATACCATCTTCCTGGGACCAATAATATACTATCATCCTGGGTCCTAATAATATACTATCATCCCGGTACCAGTAATATACTATCTTCCTGGGACCAATAATATACTATCATCCTGGGTCCTAATAATATACTATCATCCCGGTACCAGTAATATACTATCTTCCTGGGACCAATAATATACTATCATCCTGGGTCCTAATAATATACTATCATCCCGCGTACCAGTAATATACTATCATCCCGGGGCCCAGTAATATACTATCATCCTGGGTCCCAATAATATACTATCATCCCGGGTACCAGTAATATACTATCATCCCGGATACCAGTAATATACTATCATCCCAGGTACCAGTAATATACTATCATCCTTGGTCCCAGTAATATACTATCATCCTGGGTACCAGTAATATACTATCATCCCTGGTACCAGTAATATACTATCATCCTGGGTCCTAATAATATACTATCATCCTGGGTCCCAGTAATATACTATCATCCCGGGTCCCAGTAATAAACTATCATCCCGGGTCCCAATAATATACTATCATCCTGGGTCCTAATAATATACTATCATCCTGGGTCCTAATAATATACTATCATCCCGGGTCCCAGTAATATACTATCATCCCGGGTCCCAATAATATACTATCATCCTGGGTCCCAATAATATACTATCATCCTGGGTACCAGTAATATACTATCATCCTGGGTCCTAATAATATACTATCATCCCGGGTCCCAGTAATATACTATCATCCTGGGTACCAGTAATATACTATCATCCTGGGTCCCAATAATATACTATCATCCTGGGTACCAGTAATATACTATCATCCCGGGTCCCAATAATATACTATCATCCTGGGTCCCAATAATATACTATCATCCCGGGTCCCAATAATATAATATCATCCCGGGTCCCAATAATATAATGTCATCCCGGGTCCCAATAATATACTATCATCCTGGGTCCCAATAATATACTATCATCCCGGGTACCAGTAATATACTGTCTTCCCCGGTACCAGTAATATACTATCATCCTGGGTCCCAATAATATACTATCATCCTGGGTACCAGTAATATACTATCATCCCCGGTACCAGTAATATACTATCATCCCGGGTCCCAATAATATACTATCTTCCTGGGACCAATAATATACTATCATCCTGGGTCCTAATAATATACTATCATCCCGCGTACCAGTAATATACTATCATCCCCGGTACCAGTAATATACTATCTTCCTGGGACCAATAATATACTATCATCCTGGGTCCTAATAATATACTATCATCCCGGGTACCAGTAATATACTGTCTTCCCCGGTACCAGTAATATACTATCATCCTGGGTCCCAATAATATACTATCATCCTGGGTACCAGTAATATACTATCATCCCCGGTACCAGTAATATACTATCATCCCGGGTCCCAATAATATACTATCTTCCTGGGACCAATAATATACTATCATCCTGGGTCCTAATAATATACTATCATCCCGCGTACCAGTAATATACTATCATCCCCGGTACCAGTAATATACTATCTTCCTGGGACCAGTAATATACTATCATCCTGGGTCCTAATAATATACTATCATCCCGGTACCAGTAATATACTATCTTCCTGGGACCAATAATATACTATCATCCTGGGTCCTAATAATATACTATCATCCCGCGTACCAGTAATATACTATCATCCCCGGTACCAGTAATATACTATCTTCCTGGGACCAATAATATACTATCATCCTGGGTCCTAATAATATACTATCATCCCGGTACCAGTAATATACTAGCTTCCTGGGACCAATAATATACTATCATCCTGGGTCCTAATAATATACTATCATCCCGGTACCAGTAATATACTATCTTCCTGGGACCAATAATATACTATCATCCTGGGTCCTAATAATATACTATCATCCCGCGTACCAGTAATATACTATCTTCCCGGGGCCCAGTAATATACTATCATCCTGGGTCCCAATAATATACTATCATCCCGGGTACCAGTAATATACTATCATCCCGGATACCAGTAATATACTATCATCCCAGGTACCAGTAATATACTATCATCCTTGGTCCCAGTAATATACTATCATCCTGGGTACCAGTAATATACTATCATCCCTGGTACCAGTAATATACTATCATCCTGGGTCCTAATAATATACTATCATCCTGGGTCCTAATAATATACTATCATCCTGGGTCCCAGTAATATACTATCATCCCGGGTCCCAGTAATAAACTATCATCCCGGGTCCCAATAATATACTATCATCCTGGGTCCTAATAATATACTATCATCCCGGGGCCCAATAATATACTATCATCCTGGGTCCTAATAATATACTATCATCCTGGGTCCCAGTAATATACTATCATCCCGGGTCCCAATAATATACTATCATCCTGGGTCCCAATAATATACTATCATCCTGGGTACCAGTAATATACTATCATCCTGGGTCCTAATAATATACTATCATCCCGGGTCCCAGTAATAAACTATCATCCCAGGTACCAATAATATACTATCATCCTGGGTCCCAATAATATACTATCATCCTGGGTCCTAATAATATACTATCATCCTGGGTCCTAATAATATACTATCATCCCGGGTCCCAGTAATAAACTATCATCCCAGGTACCAGTAATATACTATCATCCCGGGTCCCAGTAATAAACTATCATCCCAGGTACCAGTAATATACTATCATCCCGGGTCCCAGTAATAAACTATCATCCCAGGTACCAGTAATATACTATCATCCTGGGTCCTAATAATATACTATCATCCTGGGTCCCAGTGATATACTATCATCCCGGGTCCCAGTAATAAACTATCATCCCGGGTCCCAATAATATACTATCATCCCGGGTCCCAATAATATACTATCATCCTGGGTCCTAATAATATACTATCATCCTGGGTCCTAATAATATACTATCATCCCGGGTCCCAGTAATAAACTATCATCCCAGGTACCAGTAATATACTATCATCCTGGGTACCAGTAATATACTATCGTCCCCGGTACCAGTAATATACTATCATCCCGGGTCCGAGTAATAAACTATCATCCTGGGTCCCAATAATATACTATCATCCCGGGTCCCAGTAATATACTATCATCCCGGGTCCCAATAATATACTATCATCCTGGGTACCAGTAATATACTATTATCCCGGGTCCCAGTAATATACTATCATCACGGGTCCCAATAATATACTATCATCCCGGGTACCAGTAATATACTATCATCCCGGGTCCCAGTAATATACTATCATCCCGGGTCCCAATAATATACTATCATCCTGGGTACCAGTAATATACTATCATCCTGGGTCCTAATAATATACTATCATCCTGAGTCCCAGTAATATACTATCATCCTGGGTACCAGTAATATACTATCATCCCCGGTACCAGTAATATACTATCATCCTGGGTCCCAGTAATATATTATCATCCCGGGTTCCAGTAATATACTATCATCCCCGGTACCAGAAATATACTATCATCCTGGGTCCTAATAATATACTATCATCCTGGGTACCAGTAATATACTATCATCCCCGGTACCAGTAATATACTATCATCCCGGGTCCCAATAATATACTATCATCCCGGGTACCAGTAATATACTATTATCCTGGGTACCAGTAATATACTATCATCCTGGGTCCCAGTAATATACTATCATCCTGGGTCCCAGTAATATACTATCATCCCGGGTACCAGTAATATACTATTATCCCGGGTCCCAGTAATATACTATCATCCTGGGTCCCAGTAATATACTATCATCCCGGGTACCAGTAATATACTATCATCCCGGGTCCCAATAATATACTATCATCCTGGGTCCCAGTAATATATTATCATCCCGGGTTCCAGTAATATACTATCATCCCTGGTACCAGTAATATACTATCATCCCGGGTCCCAATAATATACTATCATCCCGGGTCCCAGTAATATATTATCATCCCGGGTTCCAGTAATATACTATCATCCCGGGTCCCAATAATATACTATCATCCTGGGTACCAGTAATATACTATCATCCTGGGTACCAGTAATATACTATCATCCCGGGTACCAGTAATATACTATCATCCCAGATACCAGTAATATACTATCATCCCAGATACCAGTAATATACTATCATCCTGGGTACCAGTAATATACTATCATCCTGGGTACCAGTAATATACTATCATCCCAGATACCAGTAATATACTATCATCCTGGGTACCAGTAATATACTATCATCCTGGGTACCAGTAATATACTATCATCCCGGGTACCAGTAATATACTATCATCCCAGATACCAGTAATATACTATCATCCCAGATACCAGTAATATACTATCATCCCAGATACCAGTAATATACTATCATCCCGGGTCCCAGTAATATATTATCATCCCGGGTTCCAGTAATATACTATCATCCCGGGTCCCAATAATATACTATCATCCTGGGTACCAGTAATATACTATCATCCTGGGTCCCAGTACTATACTATCATCCTGGGTACCAGTAATATACTATCATCCCAGATACCAGTAATATACTATCATCCCGGGTCCCAGTAATATATTATCATCCCGGGTTCCAGTAATATACTATCATCCCGGGTCCCAATAATATACTATCATCCTGGGTACCAGTAATATACTATCATCCTGGGTCCCAGTACTATACTATCATCCCGGGTACCAGTAATATACTATCATCCCAGATACCAGTAATATACTATCATCCCGGGTCCCAGTAATATATTATCATCCCGGGTTCCAGTAATATACTATCATCCCGGGTCCCAATAATATACTATCATCCTGGGTACTAGTAATATACTATCATCCTGGGTCCCAGTACTATACTATCATCCCGGGTACCAGTAATATACTATCATCCCAGATACCAGTAATATACTATCATCCTGGGTACCAGTAATATACTATCATCCCGGGTACCAGTAATATACTATCATCCCGGGTCCCAGTAATATACCATCATCCCGGGTACCAGTAATATACTATCATCCCGGGTCCCAGTAATACACTATCATCATGGGTACCAGTAATATACTATCATCCCAGATACCAGTAATATACTATCATCCTGGGTCCCAGTAATACACTATCATCCTGGGTACCAGTAATATACTATCATCCCAGATACCAGTAATATACTATCATCCCGGGTCCCAGTAATATACTATCATCCCGGGTCCCAATTATATACTATCATCCTGGGTACCAGTAATATACTATCATCCCAGATACCAGTAATATACTATCATCCCGGGTCCCAGTAATATACCATCATCCCGGGTACCAGTAATATACTATCATCCCGGGTACCAGTAATATACTATCATCCTGGGTACCAGTAATATACTATCATCCCAGATACCAGTAATATACTATCATCCCGGGTCCCAGTAATATACTATCATCCCAGATACCAGTAATATACTATCATCCCGGGTACCAGTAATATACTATCATCCTGGGTACCAGTAATATACTATCATCCCAGATACCAGTAATATACTATCATCCCGGGTACCAGTAATATACTATCATCCCGGGTACCAGTAATATACTATCATCCTGGGTACCAGTAATATACTATCATCCCAGATACCAGTAATATACTATCATCCCGGGTACCAGTAATATACCATCATCCCGGGTACCAGTAATATACTATCATCCCGGGTACCAGTAATATACTATCATCCTGGGTACCAGTAATATACTATCATCCCAGATACCAGTAATATACTATTATCCCGGGTCCCAGTAATATATTATCATCCCGGGTTCCAGTAATATACTATCATCCCGGGTCCCAATAATATACTATCATCCTGGGTCCCAGTAATATACTATCATCCTGGGTACCAGTAATATACTATCATCTCAGATACCAGTAATATACTATCATCCCAGATACCAGTAATATACTATCATCCCGGGTACCAGTAATATACTATCATCCCAGATACCAGTAATATACTATCATCCCGGGTCCCAGTAATATATTATCATCCCGGGTTCCAGTAATATACTATCATCCCGGGTCCCAATAATATACTATCATCCTGGGTCCCAGTAATATACTATCATCCCAGATACCAGTAATATACTATCATCCCGGGTACCAGTAATATACTATCATCCCAGATACCAGTAATATACTATCATCCCGGGTCCCAGTAATATATTATCATCCCGGGTTCCAGTAATATACTATCATCCCGGGTCCCAGTAATATACTATCATCCCAGATACCAGTAATATACTATCATCCCGGGTACCAGTAATATACTATCATCCTGGGTACCAGTAATATACTATCATCCCAGATACCAGTAATATACTATCATCCCGGGTACCAGTAATATACTATCATCCCAGATACCAGTAATATACTATCATCCCGGGTCCCAGTAATATATTATCATCCCGGGTTCCAGTAATATACTATCATCCCGGGTCCCAATAATATACTATCATCCTGGGTCCCAGTAATATACTATCATCCTGGGTACGAGTAATATACTATCATCTCAGATACCAGTAATATACTATCATCCCGGGTCCCAGTAATATATTATCATCCCGGGTTCCAGTAATATACTATCATCCCGGGTCCCAATAATATACTATCATCCTGGGTACCAGTAATATACTATCATCCTGGGTCCCAGTAATATACTATCATCCTGGGTACCAGTAATATACTATCATCCCAGATACCAGTAATATACTATCATCCCAGATACCAGTAATATACTATCATCCTGGGTACCAGTAATATACTATCATCCCGGGTACCAGTAATATACTATCATCCCGGGTCCCAGTAATATACTATCATCCCGGGTCCCAGTAATATACTATCATCCCGGGTACCAGTAATACACTATCATCCTGGGTACCAGTAATATACTATCATCCCAGATACCAGTAATATACTATCATCCCGGGTCCCAGTAATATACTATCATCCCGGGTTCCAATTATATACTATCATCCTGGGTACCAGTAATATACTATCATCCCAGATACCAGTAATATACTATCATCCCGGGTCCCAGTAATATACTATCATCCCAGATACCAGTAATATACTATCATCCCGGGTACCAGTAATATACTATCATCCTGGGTACCAGTAATATACTATCATCCCAGATACCAGTAATATACTATCATCCCGGGTACCAGTAATATACTATCATCCCAGATACCAGTAATATACTATCATCCCGGGTCCCAGTAATATATTATCATCCCGGGTTCCTGTAATATACTATCATCCCGGGTCCCAATAATATACTATCATCCTGGGTCCCAGTAATATACTATCATCCTGGGTACCAGTAATATACTATCATCTCAGATACCAGTAATATACTATCATCCCAGATACCAGTAATATACTATCATCCCGGGTCCCAGTAATATATTATCATCCCGGGTCCCAATAATATACTATCATCCTGGGTCCCAGTAATATACTATCATCCTGGGTACCAGTAATATACTATCATCTCAGATACCAGTAATATACTATCATCCCAGATACCAGTAATATACTATCATCCCGGGTCCCAGTAATATACTATCATCCCGGGTCCCAATAATATACTATCATCCTGGGTCCCAGTAATATACTATCATCCTGGGTACCAGTAATATACTATCATCTCAGATACCAGTAATATACTATCATCCCGGGTCCCAATAATATACTATCATCCTGGGTCCCAGTAATACACTATCATACTGGGTACCAGTAATATACTATCATCCCAGATACCAGTAATATACTATCATCCCGGGTACCAGTAATATACTATCATCCCGGGTCCCAATTATATACTATCATCCTGGGTACCAGTAATATACTATCATCCCAGATACCAGTAATATACTATCATCCCGGGTACCAGTAATATACTATCATCCCGGGTCCCAGTAATATACTATCATCCCGGGTCCCAATTATATACTATCATCCTGGGTACCAGTAATATACTATCATCCCAGATACCAGTAATATACTATCATCCCAGATACCAGTAATATACTATCATCCTGGGTCCCAGTAATATACTATCATCCCGGGTAAAAGTAATATACTATCATCCCGGGTCCCAGTAATATACCATCATCCCGGGTACCAGTAATATACTATCATCCCGGGTACCAGTAATATACTATCATCCTGGGTACCAGTAATATACTATCATCCCGGGTCCCAGTAATATACTATCATCCCGGGTACCAGTAATATACTATCATCCCAGATACCAGTAATATACTATCATCCCAGATACCAGTAATATACTATCATCCTGGGTCCCAGTAATATACTATCATCCCGGGTAAAAGTAATATACTATCATCCCGGGTCCCAGTAATATACCATCATCCCGGGTACCAGTAATATACTATCATCCCGGGTACCAGTAATATACTATCATCCTGGGTACCAGTAATATACTATCATCCCGGGTCCCAGTAATATACTATCATCCTGGGTACCAGTAATATACTATCATCCCAGATACCAGTAATATACTATCATCCCAGATACCAGTAATATACTATCATCCTGGGTCCCAGTAATATACTATCATCCCGGGTAAAAGTAATATACTATCATCCCGGGTCCCAGTAATATACCATCATCCCGGGTACCAGTAATATACTATCATCCCGGGTACCAGTAATATACTATCATCCTGGGTACCAGTAATATACTATCATCCCGGGTCCCAGTAATATACCATCATCCCGGGTACCAGTAATATACTATCATCCCGGGTACCAGTAATATACTATCATCCCGGGTCCCAGTAATATACCATCATCCCGGGTACCAGTAATATACTATCATCCCGGGTACCAGTAATATACTATCATCCTGGGTACCAGTAATATACTATCATCCCGGGTCCCAGTAATATACTATCATCCTGGGTACCAGTAATATACTATCATCCTGGGTCCCAATAATATACTATCATCCTGGGTCCCAGTAATATACTATCATCCTGGGTACCAGTAATATACTATCATCCTGGGTCCCAATAATATACTATCATCCTGGGTCCCAGTAATATACTATCATCCTGGGTCCCAATAATATACCATCATCCCGGGTACCAATAATATACTATCATCCTGGGTCCCAGTAATACACTATCATACTGGGTACCAGTAATATACTATCATCCCAGATACCAGTAATATACTATCATCCCGGGTACCAGTAATATACTATCATCCCGGGTCCCAATTATATACTATCATCCTGGGTACCAGTAATATACTATCATCCCAGATACCAGTAATATACTATCATCCCGGGTACCAGTAATATACTATCATCCCGGGTCCCAGTAATATACTATCATCCCGGGTCCCAATTATATACTATCATCCTGGGTACCAGTAATATACTATCATCCCAGATACCAGTAATATACTATCATCTAAGATACCAGTAATATACTATCATCCTGGGTCCCAGTAATATACTATCATCCCGGGTTATAATAATATACTATCATCCCGGGTCCCAGTAATATACCATCATCCCGGGTACCAGTAATATACTATCATCCCGGGTACCAGTAATATACTATCATCCTGGGTACCAGTAATATACTATCATCCCGGGTCCCAGTAATATACTATCATCCCGGGTACCAGTAATATACTATCATCCCAGATACCAGTAATATACTATCATCCCAGATACCAGTAATATACTATCATCCTGGGTCCCAGTAATATACTATCATCCCGGGTAAAAGTAATATACTATCATCCCGGGTCCCAGTAATATACTATCATCCTGGGTACCAGTAATATACCATCATCCCGGGTACCAGTAATATACTATCATCCCGGGTACCAGTAATATACTATCATCCTGGGTACCAGTAATATACTATCATCCCGGGTCCCAGTAATATACTATCATCCTGGGTACCAGTAATATACTATCATCCCAGATACCAGTAATATACTATCATCCCAGATACCAGTAATATACTATCATCCTGGGTCCCAGTAATATACTATCATCCCGGGTAAAAGTAATATACTATCATCCCGGGTCCCAGTAATATACCATCATCCCGGGTACCAGTAATATACTATCATCCCGGGTACCAGTAATATACTATCATCCTGGGTACCAGTAATATACTATCATCCCGGGTCCCAGTAATATACCATCATCCCGGGTACCAGTAATATACTATCATCCCGGGTACCAGTAATATACTATCATCCTGGGTACCAGTAATATACTATCATCCCGGGTCCCAGTAATATACTATCATCCTGGGTACCAGTAATATACTATCATCCTGGGTCCCAATAATATACTATCATCCTGGGTCCCAGTAATATACTATCATCCTGGGTACCAGTAATATACTATCATCCTGGGTCCCAATAATATACTATCATCCTCGGTCCCAGTAATATACTATCATCCTGGGTCCCAATAATATACCATCATCCCGGGTACCAGTAATATACTATCATCCCGGGTACCAGTAATATACTATCATCCTGGGTACCAGTAATATACTATCATCCCGGGTCCCAGTAATATACTATCATCCTGGGAACCAGTAATATACTATCATCCTGGGTCCCAATAATATACTATCATCCTGGGAACCAGTAATATACTATCATCCTGGGTCCCAATAATATACTATCATCCTGGGTACCAGTAATATATTATCATTCCAGATACCAGTAATATACTATCATCCCGGGTACCAGTAATATACTATCGTCCTGAGTCCCAATAATATACTATCATCCCGGGTCCCAGTAATATACTATCGTCCTGAGTCCCAATAATATACTATCATTCCGGGTCCCAATAATATACTATCGTCCTGAGTCCCAATAATATACTATCATCCCGGGTCCCAGTAATATACTATCATCCCGGGTACCAGTAATATACTATCGTCCTGAGTCCCAATAATATACTATCATCCCGGGTCCCAATAATATACTATCATCCTGGGTCCCAGTAATATACTATCATCCCGGGTCCCAGTAATATACTATCATCCTGGGTACCAGTAATATACTATCATCCTGGGTACCAGTAATATACTATCATCCCGGGTACCAGTAATATACTATCGTCCTGAGTCCCAATAATATACTATCATCCTGGGTACCAGTAATATACTATCGTCCTGAGTCCCAATAATATACTATCATCCCGGGTCCCAATAATATACTATCATCCCGGGTACCAGTAATATACTATCGTCCTGAGTCCCAATAATATACTATCATCCCGGGTCCCAGTAATATACTATCGTCCTGAGTCCCAATAATATACTATCATCCTGGGTACCAGTAATATACTATCGTCCTGAGTCCCAATAATATACTATCATCCTGGGTCTTAGTAATATACTATCATCCCGGGTACCAGTAATATACTATCGTCCTGAGTCCCAATAATATACTATCATCCCGGGTCCCAATAATATACTATCATCCTGGGTCCCAGTAATATACTATCATCCCGGGTCCCAGTAATATACTATCATCCTGGGTACCAGTAATATACTATCATCCTGGGTACCAGTAATATACTATCATCCCGGGTACCAGTAATATACTATCGTCCTGAGTCCCAATAATATACTATCATCCTGGGTACCAGTAATATACTATCATCCCGGGTACCAGTAATATACTATCATCCTGGGTACCAGTAATATACTATCATCCCGGGTACCAGTAATATACTATCGTCCTGAGTCCCAATAATATACTATCATCCTGGGTACCAGTAATATACTATCATCCCGGGTACCAGTAATATACTATCGTCCTGAGTCCCAATAATATACTATCATCCCGGGTCCCAATAATATACTATCATCCTGGGTCCCAGTAATATACTATCATCCCGGGTCCCAGTAATATACTATCATCCCGGGTACCAGTAATATACTATCGTCCTGAGTCCCAATAATATACTATCATCCCGGGTCCCAATAATATACTATTGTCCTGAGTCCCAATAATATACTATCATCCCGGGTACCAGTAATATACTATCATCCCGGGTACCAGTAATATACTATCGTCCTGAGTCCCAATAATATACTATCATCCCGGGTCCCAATAATATACTATCATCCTGGGTCCCAGTAATATACTATCATCCCGGGTCCCAGTAATATACTATCATCCTGGGTCCCAGTAATATACTATCATCCTGGGTACCAGTAATATACTATCATCCTGGGTCCCAGTAATATACTATCATCCTGGGTACCAGTAATATACTATCATCCCGGGTACCAGTAATATACTATCATCCTGGGTACCAGTAATATACTATCATCCTGGGTACCAGTAATATACTATCATCCTGGGTCCCAGTAATATACTATCATCCTGGGTCCCAATAATATACTATCATCCTGGGTACCAGTAATATACTATCATCCTGGGTCCCAGTAATATACTATCATCCTGGGTACCAGTAATATACTATCATCCCGGGTACCAGTAATATACTATCGTCCTGAGTCCCAATAATATATTATCATCCCGGGTCCCAATAATATACTATCATCCTGGGTCCCAATAATATACTATCATCCTGGGTACCAGTAATATACTATCGTCCTGAGTCCCAATAATATATTATCATCCCGGGTCCCAATAATATACTATCATCCTGGGTCCCAATAATATACTATCATCCTGGGTACCAGTAATATACTATCATCCCGGGTACCAGTAATATACTATCGTCCTGAGTCCCAATAATATACTATCATCCCGGGTCCCAATAATATACTATCTTCCTGGGTCCCAATAATATACTATCATCCTGGGTACCAGTAATATACTATCATCCTGGGTCCCAGTAATATACTATCATCCTGGGTACCAGTAATATACTATCATCCCGGGTACCAGTAATATACTATCGTCCTGAGTCCCAATAATATATTATCATCCCGGGTACCAGTAATATACTATCATCCTGGGTACCAGTAATATACTATCATCCTGGGTACCAGTAATATACTATCATCCTGGGACCAGTAATATACTATCATCCTGGGTACCAGTAATATACTATCATTCTGGGTACCAGTAATATACTATCATCCCGGGTACCAGTAATATACTATCATCCTGAGTACAGAATCACCAGCCCTCTGTTATGGTTAGGTCACCAAGGAGGATAGCTGGGGAATAAGCTAGGCAACCAGAAAACCAGAAAGGTTGGTAACTAAGCGGATTGCAGACCCCTAAAACTAACAACACAACTAGAATTAGCCGTGGGACGTACCTACGATGCCCTAGATGCCTCGGCACAGCCAAAGAGTTAACTAAGCCTAAAGTAAGAAAGGGGAAAACTAAACTTCCCCGGAGTAGAACGCCAAAGGAATAGCTAACCACCAAACATATATTGCTGGTGAGCCAAGATGAGGCACAAACACAGGCAGAAAATAGAGTAAGCAAATGATGGGTCACAAACTGTCTAGATAGAACAGGACAGGAAAGATACTGTCTGCAAGCACGCAAAAAACCCTAAGAAAAATCCAACACGTCTGATATGCAAAAATACTGAGGCCACGCGACCTCTCCCCCACTAGATCAGAATTCTGGTGTGAACTGGAAGCAAAGCCAAAGATACTGATATAACAGGGAACTAGCAATACTGAACAGACTGACATAAGCCGTGGCATATGGAACAGGGTCCAGCACTAGTCCCAGCAGGGAACAATGCTGAACCCACACAGCAAAGCAGAAATAAGAGAAAAGGCAAAAACTGGATCAAATGCAAAAAGATTCTAGCAACCAAATAACTTAACTGAACGATGCAGGACCAAGGAGGGGGCAAGTGGACTTCAAAATGCACAGGAAGAAAACCAAATCACCAGCCAACTGAGGGAAGCCTGCTCACTTAAATCTTCCCAGTCTGTAACACCTGACCTCCAATCATCCTCTTCAGGTGATTGACTTCTGTCAACTCGACCAGCTCCATTACCCGCAGCAACCACCAGAGGGAGCCGAAACTCAGAAGTCAGGTCACAAGTGTTCACAACACTCTCCCACAGCTCCCTGCAACTTTGTGAGATGAGAAACAGAGACGATATTAAAAAAAGAGTCTCTGTAATTAAAATAAGCACTAACATTATAAAAAATTCACGTTTTTACATAAGTTTTATTTCCATAGTTAAGGTTAGGGCTAGGGTTAGGATTGGGACTGTGCTTAAAGCTAGGGTTAGATATAGAACTAGGGTTAGGGTTAAGAGTAGGTTAGGGCCAGGACTAGTGTGAGGACTAGGGTTAGCTATAGAACTAGGGTGTTAATGAGTAGTGTTAAGACTAGGGTTAGGGTTTTGATGAGTAAGGTTAGGGCTAGAGTAAGGAATAGTGCCAGGGTTTGGGATGGGATTACGTTTATGACTAGGGTAATTGAATAGTTACTTGAAAAAAAAACCACATAAATGAAATAAGGAGTACGAAACATAGAGAGAGAGAGAGAAAATGAAAAAAAAAAGTGGACTTTATTGCCCAATGGCGTGGCATCGTTTCAGATATAGTATCCTTTCTCAAGCCTATATACATATATATAGCATTTTATTTTTAAAATTTCATGTTGAATTTCAGCAAAAAGCAGAAAATAACTAGAAGGTCAACATGACAATATAAGTGTTAAAGGCTACCCTTCTAAGTATTGCAACACTCTTCTGGCAAAAATGTGGCAGACACGTGGATAAGATCATTTACATGTTACGAAGCTCCACATCTGGCTAATGTCACCACGACCTCCAAGGGTCATAAGTAAAATACTTAGAATTTTTTTCTTTTATATAGTATCTCAGGTCACTACGTAAGGATCATTGGAAATGCCAAAGACCCTGTTTTAGGACTAAAGTGTTTAGTTCTATAATATGTGGAAAGAAGTCTTATGACTATAAGCATTTAATAGAGCATACTGTGAGGCCTCACAGGAAATGTATGACATTCCAGCTCATTCCGAATGTACAGTGTCCATTTTAGGACATGATCATATATCAAAATCAAACATCAGAAATACTCTGTCTGATACCTGAATCTCATACCTGATACCTGTACGAATGCACTAAATACATTGTACAAGACTAGCGAATGCAAAACCTAGAAACATCCACTGCAAGTAGGGCTGAGAGAGATGCAGCATGGAGATACATGGAGAGAAACAGCATTGGGGATACTAAAGACAGATGCACTGTATAATTCAGAATGTAACTCAGAATCAGTACAGAATAAGTAATGTAATGTATGTACACAGTGACTGCACCAGCAGAATAGTGAGTGCAGCTCTGGAGTATAATACAGGGTGTAACTCAGGATCAGTAATGTAATGTATTCACACAGTGACTGCACCAGCAGAATAGTGAGTGCAGCTCTGGGGTATAATACAGGGTGTAACTCAGGATCAGTAATGTAATGTATGTACACAGTGACTGCACCAGCAGAATAGTGAGTGCAGCTCTGGAGTATAATACAGGATGTAACTCAGGATCAGTAATGTAATGTATGTACACAGTGACTGCACCAGCAGAATAGTGAGTGCAGCTCTAGGGTATAATACAGGGTGTAACTCAGGATCAGTAATGTAATGTATTCACACAGTGACTGCACCAGCAGAATAGTGAGTGCAGCTCTGGGGTATAATACAGGATGTAACTCAGGATCAGTAATGTAATGTATGTACACAGTGACTGCACCAGCAGAATAGTGATTGCAGCTCTGGAGTATAATACAGGATGTAACTCAGGATCAGTAATGTAATGTATGTACACAGTGACTGCACCAGCAGAATAGTGAGTGCAGCTCTGGAGTATAATACAGGATGTAACTCAGGATCAGTAATGTAATGTATGTACACAGTGACTGCACCGGCAGAATAGTGAGTGCAGCTCTGGGGTATAATACAGGATGTAACTCAGGATCAGTAATGTAATGTATGTACACAGTGACTGCATCGGCAGAATAGTGAGTGCAGCTCTGGAGTATAATACAAGATGTAACTCAGGATCAGTAATGTAATGTATGTACACAGTGACTGCACCAGCAGAATAGTGAGTGCAGCTCTGGGGTATAATACAGGATGTAACTCAGGATCAGTAATGTAATGTATGTACACAGTGACTGCATCGGCAGAATAGTGAGTGCAGCTCTGGAGTATAATACAAGATGTAACTCAGGATCAGTAATGTAATGTATATACACAGTGACCTGTCCAGCAGAAAAGTGAGTGCAGCTCTGTTATATAATACAGGATGTATCTCAGGATGAGTACAGGATAAGTAATGTAATGTATTTGCAACAAAAAGATCATATTTTCATATAAACTGTTGCATAGTAGAAATGCTCTCCCTTTTTTATTTACCAGTGAACAGAAAGTTCGTTAGGTCAGGTCTGGCGTTTACATCTACGTCCATAACAAACATTACCCGGTTTAACGAGTGAGATTTTTACTATTTTTGTAATAGCTGTTTATGGGTAAATTGTGTCTAATTAATGAGAGCATACGTGTAAAACATACAGTTACAGTCCCGACCTTTGTTCACCACGGTGACCTCCGTTTGTTAGCAAATACCATTTAAAGACTATATATACATCCTTATCATTCCTGTGCAAAATGAACACAGATGTAAAGTAAAAGAGGTTTCAATGGTTACTTCTTTCAGATAGTGAGGTATTCTCTAAAGAAAGTGGAGATTAATCACTTTCCATTACTTGGGACGATCATAATGAAAAAGTTTTCAAACTCCTACTCATTCGGTTTGGAACCTTCATTCTGGTTGTCTGTGGGGGTCCCAGTGGTTAAACATGTATCTCCTATCCTGTGGACACATGATAAATGCGGAATGTGGAAATAGCCCTCTAACCCTTTGACAATGTCTTGTAGAGCAGAAGCACACACTCGGGCTCGGGAGTTGAGCCTGCTCCATACAGCGCAAGTGCCGTCTATGTTACACAGATGGCACCTGAGTGTAACTGTTGTAAGTTGTCATGATCCAAGGTGGATATGACAAGTAAATGGACAAAGTGAACTTTTTTTCCTTTGGCTTGGTGCCAAAGTGGTGTGATTGCCCCCGGTGGCCATTAGAATTATTACACGTGGTGTCGTTCTTTCTAAGTTGCCCCGGTGGTGGTAGCGGTAGTGCACTTTAGTTTCTTTGGTTTAATGTGCACGTAATTATAAATCAGGTGTGAGGCTCTATGAAATAGAGTCAGGTGTGTTCAATCACGGTTGGTGATATTGTGAGTTTGTCATTTGGGAAGCAAGCCTGGGTGATGAAGGAGCTGAACAAGAGTCCTGGGCAGCCCAGCCAGAGGGGTTGCGTCAACTATGGAGTCTGCAAGGAGTGCTGGCATGGATTGGTGGAGTTCTACGATGTGGTCTGCAAGAAGGGCTGGCATGGCGTGGTGGAGTCGCAGTTTATAGTGTCAGCAGGAAGTGCTTGCATGGCTTGGTGGAGTGGCGACTTTGGTGAGAGTTGCACTCAGCATGCTGGACTTGGTTGCTGAAAACTGGACTCAAGCATGCTGGACTTATTGGCAGAAAAGTTGGACTCAAGCATGCTGGACTTTTTGGCAGAAGCTGGACTCATCTTTGGGACTCTGTTTACTGGGCAGCTGCAACTGGTGGTGGACTCTGCTCCAAGGCTGCACTATGGTGATGGATCCGGTTATGGTGATGGATTCGGGTGGAGGAGAAGATGCACGCAGGTGGTGGGCTCTGTTGCTAGGAGCGTACGCAATAGAGCAAAGCTAAGTGGTGTTTCCCCTGTATTGTCATTTTTCCTCATGTGTGTTTAGTGCAGTGGTGGGATTAGTTTCTGCACCGACCAATTCCCTAGTGAGGGTTTAGGTGCAGGGTGAGTCAGGGTTTGAGGTACGCGTGCGTCGCCCGAGGCGGAACCGGCATAGGGAACGTTAGGCGTGCAGGGACACTGGCTCAGGGGAGTACAGGAGGTCTCCACGTCCCTATTCCCTATCGCAGGGCCCACCATTGTTAATGTTACCCAGGTTTCCCTTATTATTTAAATTCGCCCCACTGGAGGCGGGGTTTCCAGACTACTGTATATATAACGTGTATTACCTAAATTCGCCAGTTGGAGGCGGTGTATCCAGCTGCACATTTTATTATTTAAATTCGCCCTACAGGAGGTGGTGTATGCAGGGTCACGCATATCATGGGTTCGCCTTGCGGTACTCGCTGCGTCCAGACACACGTGACCGTGACAGTAGTTAGAGCTAACTCCAATCACATTTTACCCTCCTAAGTCATAACAAGGGTCATTTCCGACACCCATCGGTACTCCCTCAAATTGAGATCAGGGGTTTGGCTGTACTCACCACCCCGTGTCCACCAGTAAGTCTCAGCCGCTACATTTGGTGTCTGGCATTAGCTGCAGTGCTGACAATATAAAATACATACGATTTATAGAGAGTTTTCAAGATCTGCTAACCACATTGTGGAAACGTCAAAAAAACAAATCAATACCAAAAGGTAGAAAAATATCAATCTTTATTCATATAAATGTACACTTATTGTAAAATAACATCCATACTGGATATAAAACCCATATGGAAACTAACATGCGGACAGCAGCTATGACTATGGACACAAAGGAGGGCATATAAGGAAAATCATCATGGACAAGGAATCCTCCATGTAAACACCAAGGAACGCACAGAAATATAAAACCTATAAAATGCAAAAGTGCATATAATGTGCTGTACCCAGTGTGAACAGGGAGGTTCTGTCCCTAGGTAAAAAGGTAGTAATAATAATAAATTTTATTCTTATAGCGCCGACATATTCCGCAGCACTTTACATTTCAGAGGGGATTTGTACAGACAATAGACATTACAGCATAACAATAATCACATACAGTAGATTATAACAAATACCAAGAGGAATGAGGGCCCTGCTCGCAAGCTTACAGTCTATGAGGAAAGAGGTAGACACGAAAGGTGGGTGGTAACAGTTGCCCTGATTGTATGGACCAGCCATAATGTTAAGTGTATAACAGTACAGATGCAGAGGGCTAATGGATGCATAAAGCATGTGGGAACATGATGCGGGAAATCTGGTTATGGTAAAACTTTTGGCTGTGCCACACAGGGATAGATTAGGTTAATGTGTTGAGGCGATAGGCCAGTCTGAATAAATGTGTTTTCAGGGCACGCTTAAAATTGTGGGGATTGGGGACTAATCGTATTGACCTGGGAAGTGCATTCCAAAGAATTGGCGCGGCACGTGTAAAGTCTTGGAGACGGGAGTGGGAGGTTCTGATTATTGAGGATACTAACCTCAGGTCATCAGCAGAATGGAGGGCGCGGGTAGGGTGGTATACTGAAGCAAGGGAGGAGATGTAAGGTGGTGCTGAGCCATGGAGGGCTTTGTGGGTGAGGGTAATAAGTTTATACTGAATTCTGGAGTGGATGGGTAGCCAGTGTAATGACTGGCACAAGGTAGAGGCATCGGTGTAACGATTGGTGAGGAATATGATCCTGGCTGCAGCATTCAAGACAGATTGGAGAGGGGAGAGTTTGGTAAGAGGGAGACCGATTAGAAGAGAGTTACAATAGTCGAGACGAGAATGAATAAGAGAAACAGTAAGAGTTTTTGCAGAGTGACAAGTAAGAAAAGGTCGAATTCTAGAAATGTTTTTGAGGTGCAGATGACAAGAGCGAGCCAGTGATCGAATGTGGGGGGCAAAGGAAAGCTCGGAATCAAGTATGAGGGTAAGGGTCAAGTATAAATAGAATACGTGCCAATAGTGTGTTACAACTCTTAACAGAAGTGGCCAAACCACCCACAGTAATCAAGGTAATCTAAATTGACAATGTATAAACATAATGATATAGAATCCCTTACCCATATGGTTGCCCAACCAACATGCAGAGGGCCCCGACGCGCGTTTCGCTGTATCTTCCTCAGGGGGCAGTGTCATTGTGTTGAAAATGCACTTTTAAATACCCTTAAGCCAATTGCTATGAAGACATAAGATACTTCCTGTAGAGTCACATGACTGAGAATGGGCTGGGTATAACACCATCATAAAGAAATTGCCCCCAAATAGTGAAAATCTTTAATCAGTAGTATTGATATATTGCCACCATTGTTGATAACACACATAGATTCAAAGTACTGACAATATGTTGACAGTGTACCCTCCCCAGTGGACCCGAGGACAATGAATACAGTGTAGTTTATTTTTTATACCAAAGTATAACCAGATGATAAAGATTAACTGAAAAGGGACAATCCTTTAATCACCCCCACAAAATGAGATCGGAAAGTTGTGTGAACCCCAAATTTCTATCAATCGGAAAACAAAAATTATGGCTCTCAGAGTATGGTGACTGAAACCAAATTTTCTTTTGGCTAGTTTTAATTTTTTTAATTAGTAAATCAAAAATTCCATGTACATTTGATATTGCTATAACTTTACTGACCCATAGAATAAAGTTACCACGTAATTTTTACCCCACTGTGAATGTCATAGAAACAAAACCCAAAAGAAAATGGCAGAATTTCTTCAGTTTTGTCCCACTTGGAGTGTTCCCAGTTTTTTCAGTGTACATGTCTACAGACAGTACATTATACGGTAAAATGAATAGCATCATACAAAATTAAAAATGAAAAATTAAGCCCTCAATCGCTATGTAGGAAAAAATAAAATAGTCATGGCTCTTTGAAAGTGAGAAAGTAAAAAAACTAAGGCGATAAGTGAAAAATAGTTACGGTATGTCTCCAAGGGCTTAACTTGTTTTCACTGGACAACCCCTTTATTACCTACCCCCAGCCGCATACAGTAAGAATGGATTGCAGGTTGAAAATGCATGCTACCTCTCCAAATGGGGATAAAAGTGCCGTTTTGATGATCGGTGCAGGTCCCAGTGGTTGGACCCCCAGCGATCAACAAGTTATCATGATGGGAGATAACTTATTTTCACTGAACATTCCCTTTAAGGATTGAAGATTCGGAGATACACAAAGTTGAATATTATTGCGCATAACTTTTTGATTGGTCCCAAGAATGATGCTCTAAAACGCTCATTTGGAATGGAGCGGTGGCCTTGCGCTGATTTTCTACGGATCATCTACAAAAAGCTGATCACCGTACTCGACTATCTATGGCAGTCCCATTGAGAATGAAGGGAGCATTTGCCACTGCTCCATTTAGAGGTCGCTTTTCTGTGCCCCGATCTTGGCATCAGTGGGGGTCCTGGCCTGCAAATTGGTGAGGGACGGTTACCAATGTTGGGAACAATCCGTTATTGTCACATAGCCTTTAGTTACACGTTCATGGGTCCTGTCGGGGCTTGCGCCCAGAACCCTTTTCAATACTGGATTCGGGCCTATGGGCCGACGGGGCAATAGACTGTAATGGTGCTGGCAGAGCGAACGTGCGTCATTTTCGGGTGTATACGTCTCCTGGAGGCTGACACCGAGGCGTAAATTATTATGTCTGGGTATCTGCCTCTAGTAGGAATACACTTTTGAAAATGATGCTAGATATCGCGCACGTTCGCTCTGCCGGCACCATTCTAGTCTATAGCCCTTATGGTGCATACGCCCGGTTTGTGAGGGAGGGGGGTTCGGACACAAGCACCGACGGGACTCACTAACATGTAACTAAGCGCAATGTGAAAGCGCCCTTAACTTTATTACATTCCTCTGTACTTTACAGTGTTGACGCCATGAAATATAAATTACTCTATACAAATACTTCGGGAAATTTTGCAGCGCAGTCAGATTCCATGATGGCAGCTTATTGAAGAGCAGCGCTGAGTCAGTGAAGATTGCTGTAAACTCCTTAAGACACCAATTAAAGAGGGTTTATTTTGGAGACTGAGAAAGGAGGCGTCCCTCCCTCGCTGCCTCTCCTCCCTGGTGATGTGGAGCGAGCAATCCTGTCCTGATCACAGGAACCTTGTTGGCCTGAAGGCCATGACTGTAGGACAAGTCTGTACAGCGCATGGTATTATAACGCTCCTCAGATATTATTACAGGTGGGGACGGACTGCGCTGACGTGAACCTGCTGTCTGTTCGCGGGCCCGAGGGGACAGGAATGTTCTCACAGCTGTTCTATATTGTATATTGACAATAAGCAACAAGTGCGCCGTCCTCCATAATGCAGAATATGCTGCATTCCTTCATCACAAAACAGCTGGCATTGTGCCCCTGGTTCCAGTCACACATGGTGCCTGTTGTGGCATTTTGTCACTTATGTGGTGCCCACATTTATTTCACTTGTGTTTGTAATTTTTTTTTTTACCTCAGGTCTATATTTATTTCTTAGGCCATTAGGCCTCAATCCTAAAACCAGTCTTGTTTGCTTATGGCAACCAATCAGAGCGTAGCTTACATTTTCTGAACTGCTTTGGGAAAATTAAAGCTTAGCTGTGATTGGTTACTATGGGTGACAAAGGCAATTTTTCTTTTTAGACAGTTTTCATAAATCTGGCATGTCTTGGTTCTATTTACTCACAGCACTGGAAACTCGAGCGCAAATTCTGCCATGTTTATCAAAATGGTGTAAAAAAAATAAGGCATACCTTCATATTATAAATGGTGCATGTTTGCCTGGGGTTTTGATAAGGGACTCCAGGTTTATGCAGGCCTTTGGTCAACCGAGTCCCAATTGACTTCTCTCACTTTTGATTTTTCCTCTTCGCCTTTCAGGAGTTAGAAATTCTTAATTTTTTGATTGATAGAGTTGTATCATCTTTTCATTTTTTTCGTCTACGAGCTATAACTTATACCATTTTGGGGTCCATACGACTTACTCATCTCTTTTTATTCCATTTTTGAGGAAGCTGAAGTGACCATAAAACAGTAATTCTGCCATTTTTTTTTTTTTTTTTTCATTTTGGCATTCACAATATGGAAACAATACTATATTTTATTACTTTGGATAGTTATACATGAAGTGATACAAATATGTTTATATATATAATTTTTTTAGATTTTTTTTTATTTTCCAGGAGAAAGGGGTGATAAACTGCTATATAATATGTAAAGGAATGTATGTAAAAAATTAAATAAATAATATATTTACAAATATCTATACATATATATTTTCATTTTTAGATATTGAGATATATATAGAGATGTATACACACATATACATAGTATATATGTCATTATATATTTTATATAGATATATATATTTTAATTATATATTGTATATTTTATTATATATAACTGTATTTATTATTTTTTTTTAAATATATTTCTTTACTTTTTTTAGTGTTCCTATTAAATCTGTGGCTGCGTTTCATAGGTGTTCAAACATGGAAGACACAGGGGCCAACATCTGAATCTCTGGCTGCCATGACAATGCTATTGGCACCCCACAGTTATGTTGGGGCATGAGACGGGTATCAGAAGGGACACCTTCCCTCATTTCCAACCTCCTAAATGCCAGTGTGGTAACGGACAGTGGCATCTAAGAGGTTAAAGTGTACTCCGATTGCTTCAGTTGGATGCTGGCTGTATAACACAGCTGGCACCTGATCCATTCCTACAGTGTTTAAATCCAACATTACATTGTAAAAATAGAAATATATACATTGATCCATAGTTTCACCTTTTTTAATATTTTTTTATGTAATTCTACTATCACCCTATCCCAATCCCTAGCCTACACTCTAACCCTATCCTTAGCAGCTAGCCCTAGACTTGTATTATTTGTGCCTGTAGCTAGCCTACACAGGATTTGTTTGTGGTCTGTAACCATGGAGACACATGTGATGACATGGAAGCTGCATACACAAAGGCTTTGTTTTCAAAACTATTCCCAAAGTTGCTCCTGTTGGTATTTCAGATGCACTGGACAGATCCCTCCCTAAAAAGTTGTCCAAGAGTTTGATCTGTCCAATCTTTTCCTCTATGGCTGTAGCCCCCAAATCCCTGAGTCCCCCCCTGCCCCCAGGAGACCCTGCTGATCATCACCCCGGCCTCTCTGCTGCTCCCTGCATTGTGACCCCTCGGGTCTGGAAGATTCCAGGTCGGAGCAGGGGGCGGGGCCAGAGCAGCATCTTTGTGGCTTTTCCTTGTTTGCAAGTGAAACACAAGCCAGAGGCAGAGACAGAGACGAGCCGGAGGAGGAGCGGAGAGAGCCGCCTGCAGCAGCGAGCGCCGCACCGGGAGCAGCGCCCCCCACTATGCCCCGCTGAGTGCAGCCTCTGCCCCCATCACCACCGCCCGACCACCCGCTGCTGCCAGTCACCATGGCCCAGGATCGCCTGCAGCCGCGACTGTGCCACATACACAAGGGCGAGCAGGGATACGGCTTCCACCTGCACGGAGAGAAGAACAAGACCGGACAGTACATCCGCAAGGTAGAGCCCGGCTCCCCGGCGGAGCTGTCCGGCCTGAGAGCCGGAGACCGGGTGCTGGAAGTGAACGGGGACAACGTGGAGAAGGAGACGCATCACCAGGTACCGGGGCCGGGAGACTGACGAGTGCTGGACGGGAGACTGACGAGGGCTGGACGGGAGACTGACGAGGGCTGGACGGGAGACCGACGAGGGCTGGACGGGAGACTGACGAGGGCTGGACGGGAGACTGACGAGGGCTGGACGGGAGACTGACGAGGGCTGGACGGGAGACTGACGAGGGCTGGACGGGAGACTGACGAGGGCTGGACGGGAGACGGACGAGGGCTGGACGGGAGACCGACGAGGGCTGGACGGGAGACGGACGAGGGCTGGACGGGAGACTGACGAGGGCTGGACGGGAGACGGACGAGGGCTGGACGGGAGACCGACGAGGGCTGGACGGGAGACCGACGAGGACTGGACGGGAGACGGACGAGGGCTGGACGGGAGACTGACGAGGGCGGGACGGGAGACTGACGAGGACTGGACGGGAGACGGACGAGGACTGGACGGGAGACTGACGAGGGCTGGACGGGAGACTGACGAGGGCTGGACGGGAGACGGACGAGGGCTGGACGGGAGACGGACGAGTGCTGGACGGGAGACGGACGAGGGCTGGACGGGAGACGGACGAGTGCTGGACGGGAGACAGACGAGGGCTGGACGGGAGACCGACGAGGGCTGGACGGGAGACCGACCAGGGCTGGACGGGAGACCGACGAGGGCTGGACGGGAGACCGACGAGGGCTGGACGGGAGACGGACGAGGGCTGGACGGGAGACCGACCAGGGCTGGACGGGAGACCGACCAGGGCTGGACGGGAGACCGACGAGGGCTGGACGGGAGACCGACGAGTGCTGGACGGGAGACCGACGAGGGCTGGACGGGAGACCGACGAGGGCAGGACGGGAGACCGACGAGGGCTGGACGGGAAACCGACGAGGGCTGGACGGGAGACCGACGAGTGCTGGACGGGAGACCGACGAGTGCTGGACGGGAGACGGACGAGGGCTGGACGGGAGACGGACGAGTGCTGGACGGGAGACGGACGAGGGCTGGACGGGAGACCGACGAGGGCTGGACGGGAGACCGACCAGGGCTGGACGGGAGACCGACCAGGGCTGGACGGGAGACCGACGAGGGCTGGACGGGAGACCGACGAGTGCTGGACGGGAGACCGACGAGTGCTGGACGGGAAACAGACGAGGTCTGGACGGGAGACCGACGAGGGCTGGACGGGAGACCGACGAGGGCTGGACGGGAGACCGACGAGGGCAGGACGGTAGACCGACGAGGGCAGGACGGGAGACCGACGAGGGCTGGACGGGAGACCGAAGAGGGCTGGACGGGAGACCGACGTACGAGTGCTGGACGGGAGACTGACGAGTGCTGGACCGGAGACTGACGAGGGCTGGACCGGAGACTGACGAGTGCTGGACGGGAGACTGACGAGGGCTGGACGGGAGACTGACGAGGGCTGGACGGGAGACTGACGAGTGCTGGACGGGAGACTGACGAGGGCTGGACAAGACATCGTCCCCTACTTATACTGCTGTACAATATATATTATATACTCCTGTACATTATATAATCCTGTACATTTTACACTGCTGTACATTATATAGCCCCTGTACATTATATACCCCTGTACTGTACATTATATGCCCCCTGTACATTACATATTATATACTCCAGTACGTTATATACCCCTGTACTGTACATTATATACCCCCTGTACATTATATATTATATACTCCTGCACATTATATATCCCTGTTCTGTATATTATACACCCCCTGTACATTATATACTCCTGTACATTATATACTCCTGTACTGTCCATTATATACCCCCTATACATTATATATTATGTACTCCTGTACATTATATACTCCTGTACATTATATACTCCTGTACTGTACATTATATATCCCCTGTACTTGATATACCCCAGTACATTATATACGCCTCTACCTTATATACCTCTGTAGATTATATACCCCTGTACATTAAGTTCACCTGTAATTATACATTATATACCCCTGTACATTATACATTATATATTCCTTTACATTATGTATCCCCTGTACATTATATACTCCTGCATCTTTTAAAAAGGGGAAAAAATAAAGGCAGCACACCATTTAGGGAAAAACTAGAAAATGTGATTTAATAGCCCATTGGGGCTCAGCAACGTTTTGGTTGAAAATGAGAATATTTTTTTCAAGCTTCAGCGTTTCTCATTGGCTGAGCCCCAATGGGCTATTAAATCACATTTTCTAGTTTTTCCCTAAATGGTGTGCTGCCTTTTTAAAATTATTTGGAGTATTGATCTATGCCTGGAAGGCCTGACACCTGCATTTATGTATTATATCTATCTGTACCTCTCTCTGTATCTCTCTTTATCGCTCTCTCCTCTCTCGCTCTCTCTTTTTCTCTGTCTAAATCTCTCAATTCAAATGAGCGTTACTGGCAGGACTAACGTTATCATTGCCAAAGCAAATGGTAAAAGTAGGGGGATAAAGGGGTAGGGGGCATATAGAGGTCCAGGATACATCAGGCTCTAGTAGAGGATAGGGGCATGTCCAGGGTGGGTACAGGAGTCCATGACATGTCCTCTCTCTTCTCCCTTCTCCCTTTCCCCCTCTCTCTTCTCTTCCACCTCTCTCACTCCTCTCTTTATCCCTTTCTCTTTTTCTCTCTCTCTCCTTTCTATCTCTAACATCTTTCTTTCCTCTTTTTTCTCTTTCTCTCCTCTCTCTTTCTCCATCTCTATCTCTCTCTCCTTTCTTTATCTCTTTCCGCTCTACTCTCTCTCCACCCTTTCCTCTCTCTTTCTCTAGCTCTATGGGTGTGTGCACACGCTGCGGATTCTGCTGCGGTGTACAATACCATAGTATCCTATGGATATCAAAAACCGCAGTGCAGATGGTGCAGATTTTTCTGCGCGGATTTCCTGCGGTTTCTAAACCGCAGAAAGAATTGACATGTCACTTCTTTTCTGCGGATTCCGCTGCGGTTTACCATCTCCATTGTAGAGATGATAAACTGCAGGCTAATCCGCAGGTCTTTTGACCTGCAGATTTACCTGCGGATTTTACAAAATCTGCACGGCCAAATCCGCACCCCAATCCGCAGCGTGTGCACGTACCCTATCTCTCTCTTTCTTTATATCTTTCCTCTCTACTCTCTCTCTCTTCTCTCTCTATCTTTCTTGTCTCTTTCTCTCTTTCTATATCTGTCTTCTCTCTGTCTCTTCTCTCTCTCCTCTCTCTTTCTCTCTCTATCTCTAAGTTCTCTCTCTTTCCTCGTTTTTTCTCTTCTTCCTCTCTCTCTCTCCTCTCTTCATCTCTCTGTCTCTTTATCTCTCTCTCTTCACTCTTTCTTTCTCTCTCTATCTTTTCTCTCTCTCTGTCTGTCAATCTCTCCTCTTTATCTCTCTCCTCACTTTCTCTCTATCCTCTCTCTCTATCCTCTCTCTTTCTCACCTCTCTTTATCCCTCTCTATCTTCTCTCTCTCTCTGTCCATCTCTCTCCTCTCTCTCTCCTCTCTTTATCTCTCTCCTCTCTCTTTCTCACCCCTCTTTATCACTCTCACTATGTCTCTCCTCTCTCTCTCCTCTATCTGCCTCTTCCCTCTCTCTCTCAGCATTGCAGGTGCTGGCCCCTTCCCAGTAGATGATGCCGCTGGCCGGGCTCCACTTGGCACGGTGCTTAGGGCTAATAAGGCTGTTAGTCCTGGGATTACGGTCAGGCCACAGGCATGTGAGATGGAAGTGCAGGTATTTATTGAGTGTTGTATACACTCGGCCGCTGTGGGTCAGATCTGGTCCTAATTGGACCTCCTGTGATGTCAGGTGTGCTATATAGTAACCTAATTATTGTGAGGGTCTTCTGGCGATAAGATGAGCTAAGGAGATAATAATCTTTATTTATATAGCGCCAACATAGTCCGCAGCGCTTTACAGTTTCAAAACACAAGTCATAAGTAACAACGTTAACAATACATTAAAGCACAATAAGACGCCCCTGCTCGTGAGAGCTTACAATCTACAGTGAGGTGGGGGAGATACAGAGTACAGGGGTGTATTTACAATGATGGTCCAGCCATCTTGAGGGAGTGAGGGATGAATAGTGAATGGGCTACACACGCACACTTACGCATAAAATGACTTTGATTAGGGAGCGTGATAGGCCGCTCTGAACAGATGTGTTTTGAGGGAGTGCCTAAAACTATGAAAATTGTGGATGGTCCTAATTTCTTGGGGTAGAGCATTCCAGAGGATTGGCGCAGCGTGGGAGAAGTCTGGGAGTTGGGAGTGGGAGATGCGGATTAGTGCAGAGGTTAGTTGAAAGTTGTTTGCAGAGCGCAGCGGTTGGTTAGGCCGATAGACAGAAATGAGGGAGGAGATGTAGGGGGGTGCCGCACTGTGGAGAGCTTTATGGGTGAGAACAAGTACTTTGAATTGGATCCTATAATGAATGGGCAGCCATTGTAACGAATGACGAAGAGCCGACGCGTCCGAGTACCGATTACCCAGATGGACGATCCTGGCTGCTGCATTAAGTATGGACTGGAGAGGGGATAGTCGAGTGACGGGGAGGCCAATTAATAGAGCGTTGCAGTAATCCAGGTGGGAGTGGATCATTGCTACAGTGAGGGTTTTGTTGTTTCCATAGTGAGAAAAGGGCAGATTCTGGAGATGTTCTTTAGGTGTAAGTGGCAAGAGCGGGCAAGAGATTGTATATGGGATGTGAAGGAGAGATTGGTGTCAAACATAACACCCAGACAGCGCGCCTGCTGCCGGGGTGTTATTATAGTGCCACCCACGGAGAGGGAAATGTCCGATTTAGGGAGGTTAGTAGACGGCGGGAGCAGAAGAACCTCAGTTTTGGAGAGGATGAGTTTCAGATAGAGAGCGGACATGATATTGGAGACTGCGGACAGACAGTCACTGGCGTTCTGTATTACAGAGGGGGTAAGAGCGGGGGAAGACGTATATAGTTGTGTGTCATCAGCATAAAGATGGTACTGAAAGCCAAATCTGCTGATGGTCTGTCCAATTGGGGCCGTGTAGAGAGAGAAGAGAAAGGGGCCAAGGACTGAGCCCTGAGGTACCCCGACAGCAAGAGGAGATGAAGTGGAGCCAGAGAACAAAACACTGAAGGAGCGGTCAGAGAGATAGGAAGAGAACCAGGAGAGAGCAGTGTCCTTAATGCCTAGTGACTGGAGCCTAGAGAGTAGGAGACGGTGGTCAACAGTATCGAAAGCTGCAGAAAGGAGATCCATTTGATAGTAAATGATCACTAAGTCCGTGGAGCATTATATGATCACTGGGATCAGTAATCACCAGAACTTGGGAATTTTGTTCTCAGTCCAACCCTGACCACAAGGCCAGGAGGAGATGACTGAAGTGTCAGGTCACATACAGACTTGTTTTCAGTCGTGTTACCAGGGTAGAGCCAGGGTAGCATGAGGGGGCTGAAGTTCCTCTCCGGCAATTGATGTGACCCGCACCTTTCCAGAGAATAGTTGATATCCTGTTTAGGTCAGAATTCCTCTTTAGCCCCTTACTGACGCAGCCAATTTTCCTTTTTGCACTTTCGTTTTTTTCCTCCCCTTTCAACAAGAGCCATATTTTTCTTTTTTTCCCTTCCACATTGCCATATGAGGGCTTGTTTTTGCAGGATGAGTTGTAGCTTTGAATGGCACCATATATTTTACCATATAATGTACCTAAAAAAAAATAAAATCCACAGTGCCTGACACAATTCATGGACAGATTTGGCACTTGGCAATAGTTAAAGGGTTAGTCAACATCTACCTTAAATTGGTATTGTCGGATAGAGCTTGTAAAAACAAGCAGTTTTGCAATTTACTGCTTGTTAAAATTTCCAGCCATTCTTGGGATATTAACTTTTTTCTTTTGTTTACAGCTCGTTTCCTAGGAGACCGACCAACGCTGCTGTCTAGTTTGTAAGCACTGCGCTGAAGCTTGAGAGGAGTAGTAGGGAACAGTGAGTTCCTGCTTCAAAACAGCACTTACAAGCTTAATAGAAAAGAGCCTGCGAGCACTACACATGTTCTGCTGTCTAGCAGCGGCGGTCGGTGTCCAAGGCAACGAGCTGTAAACAAAGGAAAAGAGTTAATATCTCAATAACGGATGAAAATTTTAATTAGCAGTAAATTGCAAAATTGCTTGTAATGACAAGAGCTATCCGCTCATACAAAGTTATGAAGATGGGAAATAATCTCTTTAAGTGTATGCTTGGCTAAAAAAAACCTCTTACACAAACATTGAATGTGTCTTTATCTCCCTGGCTTCAGTCAGGATCCAGATTAAATGCAGGCTTTGTGCCGAGTCCCGAGATGACAAGGATCTCTTGAGAATATCTCAAGATGCTTGAAAACATCTTGTACGGCCTCGCAAACAGGCGTCTGTATTGATCTCCACATTGGCACCTCTCACTCCTGAGCCGTAGCTTTGCAGGCAGCTGATTAGCACGTCAGAGTGACGGTGTCCACTGCCGGCTTTAATAGTAAGCTCTGGGGGAGAGTCTGTCCTGCTGCAGTATGCCATTTTGTCGCTGGGTTTGTCATTAGGCCGTGCGTCCCAGTGGAGTTACCGGGAACACTTATCTGCGGGTGTGAAGGACGTAATATGGCCGGGAGTGTGCAGAATACTGAGTGTTACTCACAAGGTTGCCCCATCCCCCTTCATATTACTTCTACATAGCATGTACCTTCCCAATTCCATGCCATTCTTAATATTTACACCAAAATTTTTCCTTTGGAAGCAGAAATTTAGACTGGAAGCCGCTGTCTGACAGCTGCCATCATCAGCCATGGTATCTGTCATAGGATTCATTTTTTTGGTCACTCGGTCACCTTTCTCCTCTCAGATCCAGGCCATTTGAGGTGTATGTGGGCCTCCTAAAAATGTCAACGCTTGGTCCTTTTCCCATTGAAAAGACAAGACCGCTTGGCCGAGCGGATCTCTGATTTGTAAGGGGGAGTCGGGAGAGACAGCAGGTCGGCCGACGTGCCATGCACATGGCCAGCTTTAGTATACAGTCAGACATGGTGTGAATTAGTTACGGGGTCTTTTATACAAGTTACACCCTTCAGAAATGACACTACCATTTTTTTGCCTTGACCTAGTGCTCGCTTTTCACTCTTCCAGGTCTCGATCGGCGTTCATTATGGGCAAACAAAAGAATTTAAAGGGGGTTTCTTATTTTTTAGAAATTGAATATTGTCCAATATATCTTGTAAAAACAAGCAATTTTGCAATTTACTCTTTGTTAAAATTTTCAGTCGTTTTTGAGATATGAACACATTGCATTTGTTTACAGCTCATTGCCTTGGAGACCGACCACCGCTGCTAGACAGCAAAAAATGTGAAGTGCTCACAGACTCTATCAATCTCTCTTCTTTTGAGCTTTTGAGTACAGTTTTAAAGCTGACCAGGATCGCTGGAGCAGGCTGCTACCTACTAACCCTGGCTAGTATTTACGTCTCCATGGCAATGAGTTGTAAGCAAAAGGAAAGTGTTAATATCTCAAGAATGGATGAACATTCATGGTAAAGTTTTTGCAGTTGCAATGAGTCCAGGCTTCTTATAGAGGAAGCGATGGCTTTATTTATAGATTATAATGCCCGGGGGGCCGCAGTCTCATACAGTTGAGTTCATGGTAACCGCTGGCGCCTCTGACCTTCGGGGAATTTGAGGTCAAACTAAACGTGTTCAGCAGGTCATTTAATAACATGCACTCGTTTTTTCCAGGCAAGTTGCCATGAATTTGTCGGGATGTTTTTTTTTTAGGGGTCACACAGGTCCCCTGTAAGATCCCCCCATAAAGGGCAATTGATGGACATTAGGCAATCGCTTACAGTGCACTCGCTCAATAATCCCTTTGCTCTGTGCTGTCAGATCAGCGCCCCTGTGAAGGGGTTAAGCACACAGTGTCTGGCGGTGTCAGTGGCGCTGACATAACCCTGCGTTGTGCTGCCTTCTCTCCATTGTCACTGATATCTGAGTAACATTGTGTTCGGTCTCGTCATCGTCACTTCACTTTTTTATTTTCATTTTTTGGGGAGATTTTTTTTCCCAAAGTGGAGCGGTCACTCTGTTCTGGACTGAAACAATGTAGTTTCTATGACAGGCGGCCATGATTCTTCATACTGTGCTCCCTCGCTCCTACTACATTGCCTTTCCCGCGTGTCAGTCATTACTTCTGGAATTGTATTCATGAACCAGGAGGCTCTGGATGATCATTGCTATCTGTCCTGTCCCTATCTGGCCTAACTACAGTTTTGGGATTATATTCGTGCACAAGGAGAGATCTGAATGACTATTGTTATAGATCCAGTGCCCATGGGAGAATCAATGTGTTTTTTTTAACTACTGCCACATCTGTGGGTAAAGACTAACTGCACCAGTAAGCTCAGGATGATCATTGTTATAAATCCTGTGCCTATAGGAGAATGCATGATTGTTTATTGCTAGTCCCCTATCTATGTGTCAGTCCTAACTGCATATATTCATGAACCAGGAAGATCGGGATGATCAGTACTATATGCTCTGTTGCTTGTAGGAGAATTAATGGAGAGGCTGATGCTGCTCCCTTATCTGTTTATGAACTAGGAAGATCAGGATGATAATTTCTATATGTCTGTAAGGGAATATATAGTTGCTTAGTGCTGCTCTCCTATTTGTCAGTCACAACTGCGGTTCTGGGATTATATTCATGCACCAGGAAGATAAGGATGATCATTCCCTTTAGAAGAGCATGGAGGTCTAATGCTACAGCTCCATCTTTGTGGCGATCAGTACTGTATTTCCAGGATTGCAGTCATGAACCAGGAAGATCAGGATGATCACTTCTAAAGGTCCTAGTCTTACAGTTCTTTTATGGAGGCTTCATGTTTCTTCCCTGTGTCAGTGTTAGCTGTAGTTCTGGGATTATATTCATGAACTAGGAGGATCAGGATGATCATTTCTATAGGTTCTCCAATTCATGGAGGCTTCAGGTTACTCCCCTGTGTCAGTCTTAACTGTAGTTCTTGGATTATATTCATGAACTAGGAGGAACAGGATGAGCAGTTCTCGGAGTGGATGGAGTTGGAGATTCTGACGATGAAGGAGGAGTGTGCCGCCCATTTTATTCTATAAATTGGTGGGCAAAGACCCTGGCTGCAGACCCTCATGTGATAAAAAGTTGACTTTTCCTTTAAACATTATTTCTATGAAACAAGAAGGGTTGTGATAACTGTTTACGCAGCGGGCCGACCGCTGGCATTGTTGAGAAGTTGCCCAGTTGGCACAACCCAGGTGACCTTCTCAGGTATCTAATCCTCATTGTATAGACGTAATCAGGCATTGAGAGGAATTGGGACATAGCGATGAGGTGAGCAGTCCTGGGCCCATCCCTGTGACACGCCGAAAAAAAAATGAGATCGTGTCCTTTGGAGTAATGTAGCGATGGATCCCCCCGATAATTGTGTGTATCAAGACGTTTCTGGAAACTTTGCTAACTTTTCCCCCTCTACATATGAACTTCTGTCCAAGCGGTGAGAACCTGTAAAATGGGCCGAGTGCCCAAACACGGAGAACAATGATCATTGTCCCTAAGATGAGATTTTTCCATAAATAAGCATGGGTGTGTGAGTGGTCCCGAACCCTCAAGGGTATACTGCCGCCCTTAGAACCGGTGTAAACAAAGTCATGTACGACGAAGGCATCAAGATGAAATCATGTCCTCTGCAAAAGGCCAGATGTACTCAGGGACTGGCATGAGACATACGCAGGGACTGGCATAAGACATACGCAGGGACTGGCACAAGACATACGCAGGGACTGGCATGAGACATACGCAGGGACTGGCATAAGACATACGCAGGGACTGGCATAAGACATACGCAGGGACTAGCATAAGACATACGCAGGGACTGGCATAAGACATACGCAGGGACTTACATAAGACATACGCAGGGACTGGCATAAGACATACGCAGGGACTGGCATAAGACATACGCAGGGACTGGCATAAGACATACGCAGGGACTGGCATAAGACATACGCAGGGACTGGCATGAGACATACGCAGGGACTGGCACTTGGGCAGCCGGCTGGGTGGTCCATTACATGCGTAGTACTTTGTTCTGAAATGGCTTTCAGGGGGTCTTATTTTATTTTTAGAACTAGGTATGCCGTCATATTTACTTTCTGGGACCCCCATTGATATTGCTCCCATGGGTGGTCCATTTTTGGAAAACGTTTCCCTGCATGTGTCGCAGTACAGAGGGAATACAGTGAAAGTGACGCAGTCTCAGAGGTCAGACCCCCCCCCCAGTCATAGTCCTGGCTATATGCCATCACTTTATAGGATTTGAGTAACGCCATATTGAAAAGTTCTGCAACTATCTCATTTATTTTGTGTTACCAATTTTCTTACAATTTTCAAAATCTCTGCTTGCTTTAAGTAAATGAGACTGTTCTCGTTTACAATGTAAGGCTGAAAACTGTACAGTAAAGACTTAAAGAGGAGAGGAAGCGACTCTTGTCTGTCATCTTAATGTGTTCCTTTTAAAATACTAAAATAGACATTGTCTTTAAGAAATGTTAGTTAAAGGGGCTGTATCACTTGCTATAAATATATAATTTTCTGTATCTGATATAAATGCCACTGTTCTCCTGAATTCGGCGATGTTTTTCTTTTTTTCCTGTGCCTCGCCGTTCCTGAGATATGGTCCCATCTTCCCTGGGTGGGTGTGGTCCTCAGCTCCTCTGCGTGGGCGTGTTCTTGTGGACCACACCTACTTTGATCAAAAGACTAAATTTATGTTCAGGTAAGAGGGGGTCACATCTCAGGAATGGAGAGGCGCAGAGACAAAAGAAAAACAATGCCGGATTCAGGAGAACAGGGGAATTTATACCAGGTAAAAAATACACATATTTATGGAAAGTGATAGGTCCCCTTTAAACACTATAAAGGATCCTGATGGAGTTAACTTATTTTTTTTTGTTCCCTGGGTAGATTGTGGAGCTGACCCTTTGATATTCACCCCGACCTAATGTACTGGACGTATAAATGCCAGTCTTAGCCATGCATCAGGTGGATCAGGATGAGCAAATTTATAAATGTAATGTTAAATGCATGGTATTGCCGGAGAAAGAATAGGGCTTCAGGGATCGGTTTGGTAATTTGCACCTTTTCCTTTTTTGCCCAGGTGGTACAACGTATTAAAGCCATAGAGAATGAGACGCGGTTGCTGGTCATAGACAGAGAAGCCGATGAGTACCGGCGCCTTTCACAATCCAGCTCACCTCCCGAATCCCAACCCAACTCCAGCGCTCCGTCCTCCCCATCTGTGGGCAACAATAATGGAGAGATATGGAAGACCAAGGAGGACATGAGCCTGGAGGACCAGCTGCAAAATAACCACAGCACAGAGAACGGCAAACAGGTGAGGACCAGTCACACTGGTATATTATTATACAGGTCAGTGGTAATGTCATTGAGTGACAGCTCAAACCTTTGTGTGATCAGGGTAATGGCTGCATACTAATGGAATTGTACCTTTAAGCCATAATTATAAACCTTTTTCTATCACTTTGTATAAAAATCTTTTTTTTTCTAATTTCTGATCACAGGAAAGCTGGGTTGCAGTCAGAATACTTAGTAAGACCAGACAAGCAAAGGTCCAAGGAAGGACCCACAGGCTCTCTTGCCAAATTTTCTGATTATTAATACGCAGACTAATATACTGGAGTATAGATATATGCTACTACATAATAGTTAAAAAAAAAATCTACATTCAAATTTTAGAATTAAAAAAAAAATTGTTAAAATATTAATGATCATGAATGACTGGAGATTGACAAAGATTAGAGGTTATCAGGGATCAGAGATAGGCAATTATCAATGATCGGCAGTGATCGGCAGTGATCTGAGATCGGCAGTGATTGGAGATCGGCAATGATTAGAGATTAAAACCGATCAGAGATGTGCAGTTATCGGAGATCGGCAATGATCAATGATCGACAGTGATCAGAGATTGGCAATGATAAATGGTCGACAGTGATCAGAGATTGGCAATGATAAATGGTCGACAGTGATCAGAGATTGGCAATGAGCAATGATCGGCAGTGATCGACAATTATCAGTGATCGGCAGTGATCAGAGAGAGGCAATTATCAATGATCGGCAGTGATCTGAGATCGGCAGTGATTGGAGATCAGCAATGATTAGAGATTAAAACCGATCAGAGATGTGCAGTTATCGGAGATCGGCAATGATCAATGATCGACAGTGATCAGAGATTGGCAATGATAAATGGTCGACAGTGATCAGAGATTGGCAATGAGCAATGATTGGCAGTGATCTGAGATCGGCAATGACGTGATCGATTGATTTCTCTGCCGATGAGGGAAGCATTTTGGGCTGGTGGAGCATACTCCAAGCTGATCCTCTTCTTCCACTCTGTTTACAGTATCCCAGGGGCCTCTGCTTTTAGTTGGGGGTCTGTTTCCTCTCCCCTGCCCCCGCTTCCTGATACTACGCACTCGCAGTTTGGGATTTGTTGCAGAGTTTGGAGCCTTGAAATGTAATGACATAAAGCAGAGCTGGGAACTAGTAAGCGTTCAGGAGGAGGGGGATGTATGAAATCTGGGGATTGGTCTGAAAGAACTGGAGTGACCGGTGACTATAGGACGACCCGTTGTGATACTTGGGTTTCTCTGCTCAGTAAATGCCAAAATTCTGGCATAATCCCAGGGCGGCACGGATCGGAGGGGGTTAAGGTGGCGATTGCCAGCAGCGGTGATAGACGCTAAATTTACACTTTGAGCTTTTGATAAAAGATGCATTTGGTTTTGTCGCTTCTAGTTTTTTATCGGAGCAGATAGAGCTGCAGTGTAAAGCATGGAGGAGAGACAATAACGGCTTTGATACACTCATATGCATCGGGTGAGCCGGAGCAGTAGACAATTTGAACATGCCTAGCTGCAGTATAAAGTATGGTAGGAAAAGGGAGCTGCAAACTTGAGCCATTCATACAGCTGGAAATGAATTTGAAGGATGCAAATAACTTCGTGAAACCTTTTTTTTTTTTACTTAAATGCATGTATTTTGGTCTAAAAATCATTTTTGCATTTGGGTTTCATTAAAAATTTTGGCTTTTACATGCTTTTTCTTTCCCATGCACATTTTAGAATGAGGAGTTACTTGAGAAGCTCTTTCAGATAGAAAACTTTCTAACTCTTTTTTTCCAGTCTTTTCTGAGCTACTCCCAGCTGATTTATGACCACAGCAAAGTTCAGTTGAACCCTGCTTTGATGTGTTCTGTGCAGCTCAGAAAAAAAAGACATACAGACTATCTATCAGAACAATCTCACTGATGGATTCTCAGTTAACTCGTTCAATTTTTTTTTAAAAAGCCCCAAATACTTGTATCAATAGAAAATTATCCCTTAAGTGTATGTCTGACCCCAATTGACAGTGCAGATGGAGTTACTGACCATAACTGTGCACTGATGGAGCAGACCTAATAAAGCAAATTACCCTTAATCTGATGCATTGAGCAATGTAATAATGTAATCCGGGCCTCTTGCTGTTCGCAGACCCCTGGGCTCTAGGTAATGTGCTTGCCACGTTATATTGGCCGCGTGCCTTTGGTTGGCTCGGCGTAGAGGTGAAGGTCATGTTTGCAGCAGTTCCACATGAACGGTGGCTTTTCATGACATAAAAGACCTATTACTACCCAGCTTCCCCATGTCAGGACACCAGCCTGGGGACTGCCATATAATTGCTTCTATAATGAGGCTGAATATAGAATCTCACACATACTGTCACTCCAGGTAAGTGCGTGCGGTGTCTGCGGGGAGCACATGCCGTCTGCTGGGATATAACTCATTCCCTACAAACTTAGTGAAATTTAATTAATACTTGGTACAGAGGCCTTTGTTGGTGATGAAGCTTCAAGACACCTCCTATATGGAGAAACTAGTCGCAGGCATTGCTCAGATGTGATTTTGGCCCCTTCTTCTACACAAACACTCTTCACATCCTGAAGGTTCCGTGAGCTCCTTCTATGAACTCTGATCTTTAGTTCCTTCCATACATTTTCTCTTGGATTCAGGTCCGGTGATCGGCTTGGCCGCTCTAGCAGCTTTATTTTTTTTTCTCTGAAACCAGTTGAGAGTTTCCTTGGCTGTGTGTTTGGGATCATTGTCATCCGGAAGTGTCCACCCTCGTTTCTTCTTCAGCATCCTAGTAGATGGCAGAATATATTTCGTCAAGAATGTCTCGATACATTTGTCCATTTATCCTTCCTTCAATTATATCAAGTTTGCCAGTGCTGTAGGGTGGAAAACAGCTTCACATCATGATGTTCCCACCTCCAAACTTTAGTGCTGGTATGGTGTTTTTGGGGTGATATGTAGTGCATTTTGGCCTCCAAACATGGTGTGTATTATGGCATCCAAAGAGTTCTGGTTTGGTCTCATTTGACCAGACTATATTCTCACAGTATTTCACAGGCTTGTCTAAATGTTGTTGAGCAAACTGTAAACGCGCTTAAGCATTCTTTTTGTTCAGCAATGGAGTCTTGCATGGTGATTGTGTGGTGAGCGTGCATACAGGCCATGGAGGTTGTGTGGTGAGCGTGCATACAGGCCATGGAGGTTGCATGCATTACTTATAGTTTTCTTTGGAACAATTGTACCTGCTGATTTCAGGTCTCTCTGTAGCTCTTCACAGGTGGTCCTTGCTCTTGGACAACTCTTCTGACAATTCATTTTCGTTCCTCTGTCTTGTGGGGAGCACTTGGTTGTGGCCGGTTTATGGTGAAATTATGTTACTTCCACTTCCGGATTATCGCCCCAGCAGTGCTCACTGAAACCTTCAGTAGTTTCTAAATTCTTCTGTAACCAATGCCATAAGTATGTTATTTTAACAATAAGGTTGTAAAGGTCTTGAGAGAGCTCACTGGTTTCACCCATTATTAGATGTTTACGCATGTGGCACCTTGGTGATGAGACTCCTTTTTTATAGGCCATCTGTTGAACCAACTGATATTATTTTTCACTTAGTGGCAGGATTGCTTTCTATTTACTGATAGATTTCAGCTGGTGTTATTACTTTCCTTGGTTTTTTGCAGCTCTCTTTGCTCATGTATTCAATACTTTTTCCTTGTGTCATTTTTCATTATTACACATAATTTAATTTCTGGACATCTGTGATTTGATTTATTTGCCTTTTTGGATTGGATGAGTTATTACTGACATCTGGTGAGAATTTGATGTCAGTAGTACCTTTAGGGCCCCGTCACACATAGCGACTCACCAGCGGTCCCGACAACGATATGAACTTGTCAGGATCGGTGGTGTGTCGCTACATGATCGCTGGTGAGCTGCCAAACAGGCAGATCTCCGCAGCGATCAGGACAGCGGCACGCGGGTAACATGCGACGCACGCCGCTTAGTTACCCGCAGTGTACGTTGGAGACCAGTGCGCTGGTGCAGGGAGCTGGTAACCAAGGTAAACATCGGGTTTCTAAGCGCCGTGCCGCACTTAGAAACCTGATGTTTACCTTGGTTACCAGCTCCCTGCACCAGCGTGCTGGTCTCTAATGTACACATCGGGTTTCTAAGCGCCGCTCTTAGAAACCCGATGTTTACCTTGGTTACCAGCTCGCTGATCGCTGATGTCCCGCCTGCCACACGCAGTGATGCGTGCTGGCCAGCGGGAGACCAACGATCCAAAAAATGTCCAGGCCATTCGAGCACGATCAGCGATACCCGGCAGGGGGCGGTCGCTGATAGGTGTCACACACAGCGATCTCGATTGTGACGGGGGGCTTTAGAAATATATTTACTTAGAAGACTGGTGACGTGTTCAATATTTATTTCACCTGCTGTATTTCTTCTTTGAAACAATCAACAAGCAGGTTATTTACTACTGCTGGATATCAATGCCAAGCTATTCACCTTAACACTACTTAAAACCAGGGGAAGAGTCTTGAGGAGATCATTTGCATATTCCCAGTGCCTTCTGGGATAAGTGAAGAGTCTCCGCGAGCTCAATGATCACTGGGTTTTGGCCGTTGCAGCTGAAAAGAGGAATTTTGGCTCATCTTTCATTGTTTTTAAGAAATCTCAAGATGGAAGAGGCCAGGAGCCATTTGGTGAGCTGCATTTCTTGCTACATGTTCACAGATTTACCAGTGGAAAAGCCAAACTTCACATGCCACAAATGCAAGCTTGTGTCCCTGTTGGAGGAAAAGTTGCAAAATCTCGAAGAGAGGTTAGCTACGTTGAAGATCATTAAGGAAGGTGAAGAGTTCTTGGACAGAGCAGAATTATCTCTTCATGTTACAGAAAGAGAAGAAATTCGAAGTGCACCTGAAGAAACAGAGGAATGGAGACATGTGACCCAGAGAAGCAGGAGGATCAGGAGGCAGTCAGCACCCATACTGCTCAGGAACCAGTACCAGGCTCTCACGCAGGAAAACGATGAAGAAATACATCAGGATAAGACTTTGCCAACAAACAGCAACCTTGTACGCCTTCAGAGTCCTGGATGGAGAAAGAAAAATGTTGTGAAGAAGAAACGGAGAGTGGTGGTCATGGGGGATTCCCTGTTGAGAGGAACAGAGGCCGCTATCTGCAGACCGGATATCACTTCAAGAGAAATGTGCTGTCTTCCAGGTGCAAAAATTAAAGATGTGTCTGACAGGATATCAGGACTCTTCAGACCTACAGATGACTACCCATTCCTGCTACTACATGTGGGGACAAATGACACCGCAAGAAACGACCTGGAAACCATCTGCAGAGACTTTGAAGACTTAGGCAAGAAAGTGAAAGAACTGGGAGCGCAGGTGGTCTTCTCTTCCATCCTCCCAGTGGATGGCCATGGAACAAGGAGGTGGAATAAGATTCTGCAGGTGAACAACTGGCTACGTCGATGGTGCCGTCAGCAACGATTTGGATTTCTGGATCACGGAGTGAACTACTTATACGATGGACTACTTGCTAGAGATGGGGTGCACCTTACGAAGACTGGAAAGCATGTATTTGGAAGTCGCCTTGCTACACTTGTAAGGAGAGCTTTAAACTAGAACAACATGGGAAGGGAAGCAAAAGACCAGAAAAAGCCATACACCTGACAAATGCTATTGAGAACTCTGCTATTAGAAGTGGAAAGGAAGAACAAAGACGAAAGAATCTAATTAATAAAAATATTGGAGAAAGAGAAACCAATCACAAACTAAAATGTTTCTATACTAATGCACAAAGCATGGGCAACAAACAAGGAGAATTGGAACTACTAACACAGGAAAAGAAATATGATGTCATTGGAATCACTGAAACTTGGTGGGACAATACACGTGATTGGAATACAAGACTAGAAGGATACAACTTATTTGCAAGAAACAGACTTGATAAACGAGGAGGGGGTGTCACATTGTATGTTAGAAACGCGTATATCTGCACAGAGATTGAAGCTTCAGAGACTGGGAGTTCTGTGGAAACTGTTTGGGTAAGAATACAAGGACAGAACAATGGAAAGGACACCATTGTAGGCATTTACTACAGGCCGCCTGTGCAAGCTGAAGATATGGATGAACTCTTTATGCATCAAATGGCCAAGTTCTCCAAAAAATATGACATAGTTGTCATGGGAGATTTCAACTATCCAGACATTTGTTGGGAATCTCTCTCAGGCAAAACTAACAGGTCAAGGAAATTCTTATCCTCTCTTGCTGACAACTTTATCTTCCAAAAGGTAAGGGAGAAAACAAGGGGAACTGCTACCTTGGATCTAATCCTTATAAACAGGGAGGAAATGGTTGAGGAGGTAAAAGTGGCTGGGACCCTAGGAGGTAGCGACCATGCTATTTTAGAATTTTAGATAACTAGAGGCGGAAGACCTGTGAAGACTCAGACGTCAAGATTAGATTTCAGAAAGGCAGATTTTAAGGGATTCAGAAAGAGAATTGGAGGGATCCAATGGCTGGATATCCTTAACCCCTTCGCACCCGAGCCTGTTTTTGCCTTCGTGACCGGGCCAATTTTTTCAATTCTGACCAGTGTCACTTTATGAGGTCATAACTCTAGAACGCTTCAACGGATCCTACTGATTCTGACATTGTTTTCTCATGACATATTGTACTTCATGATGGTGGTAAAAAATTTTAGATATGATCTGCACTTATTTGTTAAAAAAATCAAAATTTGGCAAAAATTTAGAAAATTTTGCAATTTTCAAACTTTTAATTTTTATGCCCTTAAATCAGAGAGTGATATCGCACAAAATAGTTAATAAATAACATTTCCCACATGTCTACTTTACATCTGCACAATTTTGGAAACATAATTTTTTTTTTTTAGGAAGTTATAAGGGTTAAAAGTTGACCAGCGATTTCTCATTTTTACAACAAAATTTGCAACACCATTTTTTTTAGGGACCACCTCACATTTGAAGTGAGTTTGGGGGGTCAATATGACAGAAAATACCCAAAATTGACACCATTCTAAAAACTGCACCTCTCAATGTACTCAAAACCACATTTAAGAAGTTTATTAACCCTTCAGGTGCTTCACATGAATGAATGGAATATGGAAGGAAAAAATAAACATTTAACTTTTTTTCACAAACATTTTACTTCAAAACCATTTTTTTTTATTTTCACAAGTGTAAAAAGAGAAAATGAACCACTAAATTTTTTGTGCAATTTCTCCCGAATACGCCAATACCCCGTATGTGGGGCTAAACCACTGTTTGAGCACACGGCAGAGCTCAGAACGGAAGGAGTGCCGTTTGACTTTTTCAATGCAGAATTGGCTGGAATTGAGATCGGATGCCATGTCGCATTTGGAGAGCCCCTGATGTACCTAAACAGTGGAAACCCCCCACAAGTGACCCCATTTTGGAAATTAGACCCCCCCAGGGACTTATCTAGATGTGTGGTGAGCACTTTGAACCCCCAAGTGTTTCACTAAAGTTTATAATGTAGAGCCGTGAAAATAAAAAAAAATCATTTTTTTTCCACAAAAATGATCTTTTAGCCCCCAATTTTTATTTTCACAAGGATAACAGGAGAAATTGGACCCTAAGAGTTGTTGTCCAATTTGTCCTGAGTACGCTGGTACGACATATGTTGGAGAAAACTACTGTTTGGGCACACGGTGGGGCTCGGAAGGGAAGTAGTGACGTTCTGAAATGCAGACTTTGATGGAATGGTCTGCGGGTGTCATGTCGCGTTTGCAGAGCCCCTGATGTACCTAAACAGTGGCAACCCCCCACAAGTGACCCCATTTTGGAAACTAGACCCCCCAGGGAACTTATATAGATGTGTGGTGAGCACTTTGAACCCCCAAGTGTTTCAGTAAAGTTTATAATGTAGAGGCGTGAAAATAAAAAAATCATTTTTTTTCCACAAAAATGATCTTTTAGCCCCCAATTTTTATTTTCACAAGGGTAACAGGAGAAATTGGACCCTAAGAGTTGTTGTCCAATTTGTCCTGAGTATGCTGGTATGCCATATGTTGGAGAAAACTACTGTTTGGGCACACGGTGGGGCTCGGAAGGGAAGTAGTGACGTTCTGAAATGCAGACTTTGATGGAATGGTCTGTGGGTGTCATGTCGCGTTTGCAGAGCCCCTGATGTACCTAAACAGTGGAAAACCCACACAAGTGACCCCATTTTGGAAACTAGACCCCCCAAGGAACTTATCTAGATGTGTGGTGACCACTTTGAACCCCCAAGTGTTTCAGTAAAGTTTATAATGTAGAGGCGTGAAAATAAAAAAATCATTTTTTTTTCCACAAAAATGATCTTTTAGCCCCCAATTTTTATTTTCACAAGGGTAATGGGAGAAATTGGACCCTAAGAGTTGTTGTCCAATTTGTCCTGAGTCCTGAGTACGCTGGTACCCCATATGTGGGAGAAAACTACTGTTTGGGCACACGGTGGGGCTCGGAAGGGAAGTAGTGACGTTTTGAAATGCAGACTTTGATGGAATGGTCTGCGGGCGTCATATTGCATTTACAGAGCCCCTGATGTACCTAAACAGTGGAAACCCCCAATTTTAATTCTAACCCTAACCCCAACACACCCCTAACCCTAATCTCAGCCCTAACCATAACCCTAACCACAAACCTAACACCAACACACCCATAACCTTAATCCCAGCCCTAGCCCTAACCCTAGCCCTAGCCCTAACCCTAGCCCTAACCCTAACCCTAGCCCTAGCCCCTGCATTTTTTTTTTTTACTTTTTTTTTTTTACTTTTTTTTTTATTTTTGTCACAAGATCGCTGCCCTGCGATCTGACTCATAGTTACGCCACTTCACCTCTGATAATCTGTCAGTGTGAGATCAGAGGAGAAGCAGCGTTACTATGTGACAAGATCGCTGCCTGGCACATAATAACGCGACTTCTCCTCTGATCTCACAATGACAGATGATCAGAGGTGAAGCAGCGTTACTGTGTGACAAGATCGCTGCCTGGCACAGCTGTGCCAGGCAGCGATCAGCTGTGCCAGGCAGCGATCTAGTCACACAATAACGCTGCTTCACCTCTGATCAGCTGTCAGTGTTAGATCAGAGGGAGAAGCCGCGTTACAATGAGGGAGATCGCCGGGAAACAAGCAGCTTTCCCAGCGATCGCTCCCATTGGCTGCTGTGACGCTGACGTCATCGGGACCTGAACCAATCAGGTCTCGATGACGTCGGGGTCCCAGCATGCATTGCGCACCGGGATCCCCGCGTTGGAAGGTATGAGGGGGTCCCGGGGGGCACAAAACCGCCGACAGTAGATAAACGTCGGCGCCGCACAAAGCCCAGCAAGCGCCAACGCTTATCTACTGTGGGCGGTCGTGAAGAGGTTAAAGACAAAAATGTCCAGGAAGGATGGGAAATCTTGAAAAATGAAATTCTCAAAGCACAGTTGTTAACAATTCCGAAAAGAGGGAAGAATAGGAAGCATTTAAGGAAACCAGGATGGATGAACACAGAACTTAAGCACATGCTAAAAAGGAAGAAAAAAATGTTTATAAAATGGAAAGAGGGAGGCATATCTAAAGAAGAATATAATGCTGTCTGCAGAACCTGCAGGGCACAAATCAGATTATCTAAAGCTGAAAATGAATTGAGGCTTGCAAGAGATGTCAAAAGCAATAATAAAGGATTTTGGGGATATGTCAAAAGTAAAAGAAAAGTCAAAGATGCTATAGGATTTTTACAGGATGAAAATGATGAAATGGTAAGACAGGATATTGAGAAGGCTGAACTTTTAAATTCCTATTTTGCATCTGTTTTCTCTCAGAAAGGAAATGTAACATCAACTGTTATTCACTGTCCTATTAAGGGAGTAGAAGAATCCAGGATATCTATAAACAGAAAGATAGTGAGGAAACACTTAGCTAACCTAAATGAATTCAAGTCTCCAGGTCCAGATGAATTACACCCCAGAGTACTGAAGGAGATAGCAGAAGAAATTTTTGAACCCCTCTCCATAATCTTTGAAAATTCTTGGAGAACAGGAGAAGTGCCAGAAGACTGGAGAAGAGCAAATGTTGTTCCTATCTTCAAAAAGGGGAAGAAGGTGGACCCAGGCAACTATAGGCCGGTGAGTCTGACTTCTATACCAGGAAAGATCTTTGAACAAATTATTAAACAACATGTATGTCAATACCTGGATAAGAATGAAGTGATTAAACAGAGTCAGCATGGGTTTGTAGCTAATAAGTCATGTCAGACTAACTTAATTTCCTTCTATGACGGTATCACTGATTGGGTGGATCAAGGAAATGCTGTAGATATAGTATATCTTGACTTCAGCAAAGCATTTGACAAAGTCTCTCATACAATCCTTATTGAAAAAATGACTAAGTATGGAATGGACAAGGCAACTGTTAGGTGGATTCATAACTGGCTTAGTGATCGGACCCAAAGAGTGGTCGTAAATGGCTGCACATCCAGTTGGAAGAATGTCTCAAGTGGGGTACCACAGGGCTCTGTCCTGGGCCCTGTATTGTTCAACATCTTTATCAACAATTTAGATGAAGGAATTGAGGGTAAACTGATTAAATTTGCTGATGACACAAAGCTAGGAGGGATAGCTAATACTAGAGAAGAGAGAGAGAGGATTCAAAAAGATATAAATAAACTGGAGAAGTGGGCAGCAACTAACAAAATGGTTTTTAACAGGGAGAAATGCAAAGTACTACATCTGGGCAGTAAAAATGAAAAAAGCATATATAGAATGGAAGGAATAGGGCTAAGTGACAGCACATGTGAAAAAGACTTGGGTATACTAATAGATCACAGACTGAATATGAGTCAACAGTGTGATGCAGCAGCAAAAAAGGCAAATGCAATTCTAGGATGTATTAACAGAAGCATACAGTCTAGATCACGTGAAGTCATTATTTCCCTCTACTCCTCTTTGGTCAGACCTCATCTGGAATATTGTGTCCAGTTTTGGGCACCATATTTTATAAAAGACATCAACAAACTGGAGCAAGTTCAGAAAAGAGCGACCAGAATGGTGACCGGTCTGCAAACCCTGTCTTATGAGGAAAGGTTGCAGGATTTGGGAATGTTTAGTTTGCAAAAGAGAAGACTGAGAGGAGACTTAATAGCTGTCTACAAATATCTAAAGGGCTGTCACATTGTAGAAGGATCAACTTTATTCTCATTTGCACAAGGAAAGACTAGAAGCAATGGGATGAAACTGAATGGGAGGAGACACAGATTAGATATTAGAAAAAACTTTTTGACAGTTAGAGTGATCAATGAGTGGAACAAGCTGCCACGAGAAGTGGTGAGTTCTCCTTCAATGGAAGTCTTCAAACAGAGGCTGGACAGACATCTGACTGGGATGATTTAGCGAATCCTGCTTTGAGCAGGGGGTTGGACCAGATGGCCCAGGAGGTCCCTTCCAACTCTACCATTCTATGATTCTATGATTCTACTGGTGATAAACGCAATAAAGGATATATTCGCCAATTTTTTTTATTACTCAGCAAGTTTACAGACGGTCCTAATTCAAAATCCACTGCCGTTTTGAATCCACAGCTCCTATGCAGACCGATGTGTTGCTGCATAAATCCCACAGCTCAAGTCTTCACCTCCTATCACCTTTTTAACCTTAATGTAGAGATATGGAGTTTACTGGGGACCTGTAGGTTGTGTCCGCAGAGTAGCCGCTGACCGGTAGAGCGAGGTGGGGAAATAATTGAACTAGTCGAGGTCAGAAAAACAGGATCAAAGTTGAGAGGTCAGACAGAACACAAAACTAAGAAAAGTCAGGCAGTCCAGGGGTCAAACGAGGTGGACATTCGGGGCTTAATCAGTTTGGCTGGTCTGCCAGATCTCCTGTATACCCATCAATAAAGTTGGTTGGGTGAAGTATGCCCGATGACGGACACCATGAGGGACCCCATTATATGTTGGTGTCCGTCATGTGACTGATGGCTCACATCTTGAATTATATTTTTTCAGCTCATTTGACAAAACAGAAAAGCGTATTTCAGGGAGGCAATGTGAACAGAGCCTTAATTGTCAAGCTCGTGAAGTTCCGTGTCCTCCTGCCAAAACCAAACAGTAATATGTTCATTGTGCTAATCAAACTAATTATCCGGGAACACGGCAACCGCCGGATCTTGTTTCCTACCTAATTGCAATTATATCCTGAGCTTTTCATCTTAGTTTATTTTTTTATGTTAAGCTGAATAAACCGTACTGGGAGGATTTGAAGATCTAGACTCCTGCTGTAATTGGGAAAAGACCAGGCTCCAAAATAATGACCCACTGAGGACCAAGGCACAGATAGACTAGTGGTAAAACTATATGGTTACAATTACAACCCCGGTATATATCAAGAGTCTTAGGAAAAGTTTTTTTCACCTTAGACTGGGAATGAAACTAGCCGCCATATGAAAGTAGAAAAATGGGATGATTATGTCTAGTCAGGGAACAAAAAACATGACTAATGACTTGCGGACAATTTGGGAGATAACAAGAGAATGATAATAAATTCTTCCAACCATTCTCATGTCTATAGTCTGCTATGAGTCTGACTGGAGCACCTTGGGTCTAATCCGAGACATAATCCCGAGGACCCTCCATCCGTTAATCCAGAAAGTAATGTGATGGAGTCAAAATGTTTCATCTTCTGCTGAACCTTTGGCGACTACGGTATTTATGTCTCACAGTTTAAGATAATCTATGTTTTTTTCTGATGGGAAGTCTAAACTTGGGTCTACTTGAAGGACGCTAACTCTTTTCTGGTTGATCGGGACCAACCTAAGGCACATGTCCCATCCCCCATCATTTTTCAATCCTTTTATTTCATGCCACCGTCCTTTGAGTGGTAAGGAACCTGATTGAGCACTTTATTGAGGGTAAAGTGACCATATATAATGTTTTGAAGGAGAATCACAACATTTTCTTCACTGTAGGTTTGATGAGGATGCAACTTCCAATATGGCCAACCTCAGTAGACTGTAATGGAAAGTTACTTCACTGGCAATTTAGATGGCACCATCATATGTAAATTGGAAGTTGTACACAAAGTTCTTAGTTCTGAGATAGATCTAAGTAGTTATGATGGGCGATGGCAGGCAAAAAGACAGCATTCTTGTGTCGGTACTATAGGTTAATGACGTGACTCCCCTGACTCATGCTCTGGTCATGCCTCTTCTTTTTCATGCTATGTCACGGGGAGGTTCCTTACTAATGACGCGCTATGTGCTATAGCCCGGATGTTTCTGCTGTCAACAGAGCATGCACTGAAAGAAACTCGCCCTGAAGGCAGCATGTTAGTAGAGAATCTCAGCTGGTATTTACATGACGTGGGTGAAGAATGCACCCAGTAAATAGCCAACATTAGATATGGGCACGTCATTATATGCACATTGAATTCAACTCTCAGTTTTGGTGGTCTGACAATGGGTAGTTTAATATGGGCGGACTTCAAAGTTCTGGAGCTCTACATGCCACCAATGAGTTCAATTACAAGATTCACACCAACTCTGAATTCAGGAAAGGTCCTCTTCTAGGACAAAGGCTGTAGACTTGAGATGTTTTTGGGACATTATGTCCAGTTCTTTGAATGTGTTAGTGAAAACCATGGAATGGAGAAAGGCATGGACTAGAGGTTTATGGTAATCAATGGTCTTCCTTGATGTCATGGTTCAACTACAAAAGTGTTGTCATCTCAAAATGTTTCTTCTTCTACAACAAAGTTCATTAACTTGAGATATTTTTGGAATGTTGTGTCTAGTTATTGAATATATTGAAAATCGTGACCCTTAACTCGATATTAAAGAAGTGATGGAGAAAGCCAGAGAGGTGAGTGTTAATGTTAACCACTGGTCTTCACTAACATCATGGTTCAACTACGACACCATTTTGAAATTCCGCACTGGTTCTCCTCCAAGTCAAACGTCATTGACTTTAGGCATGAACTGGGGGTCCTTGGTAACTACTGTTCTTCCTCGACATCTTGGTTCAACTACAAGATTTGTACCATCTCAAAATTCGACACAGGTCCCTTTCTAGACGAAAGGTCATTATCTTTATATGTTTTGGGGACATTGTGTCCAGTTCTTTGAATTTATTAGTGAAGATTGTGACACTTGCCACAATATAAAGAAAGGAATGGAGAAAAAAAGATGGACTGATCCTTTCCAACATCATTATTCAACTACAAGAGTGGCACTGTAACACTGTGTCGGCATCCCTGCGTTGTCCCTCTCCTCTCCTGGCAGGGACGGCGACGTCCTCGTACCCTGCTTCCTCTTGCCTGCCTCCTGTTCATGCCACACAGGCTTCTGACGGCGCTCCTAGTGGGCGCGCGCGCTCCTCTGGTCTTAAAGAGGCCTGCTCGCGCACTTTAAATAATGTCCCTAACCAATGGCTGAGAGGCATTTTGTGTAATGGCCACTCTCCCCACTACCCAGTACGTGCCTGAACAACTCTTGTAGTTTACCTACGTTGTGTGTGTGCAACTGTATGTTGTCAGGTCCCTCACACTATCTAGTTGACTTTAGTTTGTTATCCTGATCCTGTCTCTGGATTCCCTTACAGTGTGTACTTACCTTGAAGTCACTCAGTTGGTACCTGAACTCTGTAGCCGCTTCGGCGGTACTTGAATCCTGAAGCCGTACCTATCTGAACAGGCTCCGAAACTAGCCTTGTCTGTAACTCCGAATCCAGTCCGTGTCAGCGTATCTGCCCCTTTAGGGTCAACAGCTGCAGTACCGGGACTACCTAGGGGTGGTACCTGGCGGCTATCTGCAACTGAAACCTGACTCCACTATCAGGAGCTGCAGTGAAAACCAGGTATCCACACAGTAGCCATGAACTGGGGGTCCTGGGTATCTACTGGTCTTCCTCAACATCATGGTTCAACTACAAGAATGGTACCATCTTTACAATTGACACAGGTCCCTTCTAGAAGGAAGATATTGACTTTAGATGTTTTGGTGGCATTATGTCCATTTCTTTGAATATGTAAGAGAAGATTGTGGCACATCCCTAAATATAAAGGAAGGAATGGAGAAAGCTATGGACATTATGGCTTAACTATGAAAGTGGTACCATCTCAAAAATTGACACGGTTCCTCTTCTAGAGCAAATCTCATTAACTTTAGTTGTTTTTGGGACGTTTTGTCCGGTTCTTTGAGTAATTGAAGATTGCAACCCTTGCCTCAATATAAAGGAGTGAAAAATTAATTATGTGTAACTATGAGTGGGGGAAAAGCCGTGGACTGAGAGTCGATGGTTACCACTAGTCCGCTCTGACATCATTGAGTAGAACTTACCAGCTAAAATTGCAAGACTGGAGCCCCAATTTACTGATATATGGTAGAAAGTTCATGTATATCCAGCTTGTATTGTGTAAAGATTTTTTTTCTGTCAGCCGTTCCTTTCCGTGCCTGAGAACATTGCTCTCTTGGAACATGTGACTCCTATTAGCCAAATTTTCAAGGTTCGCCTTGACTGATTAAACATGTTTATTTGCTTTTGTTCCTGTTGACCTGGGAATTAGAGATGTTGATCGTGTTGGTTGACTCCACTTTATCTCTTCATGTTCAGAGGTGTTGGTCTTTTTCGGCCAAGTCTCTGACTCCCGTTGGGCTTAAAGACCAATCCTTTGGGATGGTTTCCTAATGCTAAAAAATCCCATCATTTCATTGTATTTTTTTCATTTTTTGTTCTTCTGAGGCAGATTTGATCAAGGAAAGGTGGCCTTCAATTCCGCCCAGGATGGGGTGGTGCACCTAGACTCTGCCCAGATAAATCGGTGTGGTGAAAATACATCCTTATTGGCTATCGCCCAAATCTCTACAAAACTGGCCCCCGTCCAGACCACAGATCTTATCCACTTAAAATCAGGACCATTGTATGATTAGAAACTCATAATCAGCTTTTGTCCCACCAAGGTCAAGTGTTACATGAAGAGTTTTTGGTACCTATGATTATCTAATGTACTATATCTGATGTATAAAAGATAAACCCAGTCCCATCAGATTCAATTTTTTTTTTTAATTTACTTATCTGTATGTTTAAAAAAAAAAATATCAGGAAATATTATATGACATAAGCCGTAACGGTCTACTCTCTTGTTGTGCAACCTGCCGAACTGAAACTACTGCTCCTATCATGAGTTGACAGACCGTTATTGTCCAGTTTAGGATCGTCATCTTTTATTCAGAGTAGAGAGAGGTTCTGGAGTTTCCGAGCACATTTGTGCACTAAATGGACTGCCATTGATTACAAAGTGTAATACTCCATATCTCCTGTAGTGGCACTGCAGGGAAACTGAATACTTGTTGATAGATCACAGCTGATTGCTGTGATCAACCTGAGATCTGCTTTTTGATGGGGAAATATTCTGTCTGTCTGTCTGTCTATCTATCTATCTATCTATCTATCTATCTATCTATCTCTATAGGGCCTGTCACACTAAGCGATATCGCTAGGAATATCGCTATAACGTCACTGGTTTTTGTGACGTTATAACGATATTGCTAGTGATATCGCTATGTCTGATACTTACCTCCGACCGGCTCCCCCGCTGGTTATCGCTGATCGCGCGAGAACGTCCTGGACCGTTTCTCGTCGTCAGCTTCCTGCTGGACTTCCTGTGGCGCCGATGAGCGACGCGTGGACGCGGGCGGGAGGACGTCAGGATCGCCTCGTTTGACAGGTAAGTAGCGATCCCCGTCCCCAGCGATGTCTCTGGTGAGATCTGCCTGTGTGGCAGCTCACTAGCGACCACTTAGCGATGCACCAGCGATCCTGACCGCGTCCTATCGCTGGTCGGGATCGCTGGTGCATCGCTAAGTGTGAAAGTACCTTATCTGCTGCTTTGTCTATCATGCATTGTCCCTTCCACCACAGGAAGTGGAGACCCCATAGGCATATATGTCCATGCGCTTTCCCCCTCCTATCACAGCTGTGTGTCACAGGCCACGCCAGGGAGCGTGTGGAAGGGCAGATGGAGCTGGGAGAAGATCCACGTGGAAGAATCCCGTTTCCTGCCTTGTGGCTGTGAATTTATATGGGGGGAATGATTGTGACCCCCTACCGCTGCCCTTGATGCCTTTTTTGTCCTTTTCATATGGAACTGATTGAGGTCAAGTGTCCATTGTAGTCATGACATAGGCATATGGTCACTCTAAGGCTGTGTGCACGCGCTGCGGTTTTTGCTGCGGATCCGCTGTGGTTTTGGCCGCTGCGGATCTGCAGCAGTTCTGCAGACAGTGTACAGTAGCATGTAAGTCTATGTGATTTACAATCTGCAGTGCACATGCTGCGGATTTTTAACTGCGGAAAAGCAAACAGTGACATGTCATTTCTTTCTGCGGATTCTGCTGCGGTTTACCATCTCCTCCATTGTAGAAGTGATAAACCGCAGGCCAATCCGCAGGTCATTTTACCTGCGGTTCCGCAGATAAAAATCCACAGACCAATCCGCAGTGTGTGCACATAGCCTGAGGCCGGAGTCACACACAGCGAGATACGGCCGAGTCTCGCAGGTTAAAACCAAGCTCTGGCCCCGGCACTCCGGAGTGGAGCGTGCAGCCTCACAGCAATACATGGAGCTGCACGCTCCGCTCCGGAGTGACGGTGCCAGAGCTTGGTTTTAACCTGCGAGACTCGGCCGTATCTCTATGGTCTTCAGCTCAGGTTCCAAAATTGGAAAAAATGACTGCTTTCCTCCAGAAACAGCACCACGTCTGTCCACAGACAATGGGAGGAATTGTGACTCGGCTCCATTGAAGTTAATAAGGTTGAGTTGCAGTTTCCTAACTATTTTCATCCTCATTTGACACCTCTCCTCGGAAGCTTTGCCCGAGGTCCTGTTATCATACAAACACTGCTCACTGTCCTGATTTCGCCTCTCCCACATACCTGTCTATGTTGCTGGTATAATAATCTTTTTGTGAATTGTTATATCCCTGTGGCACATTGTACCGCGCACTGTGTACAGTAAATTTGTTTACAGTGCAAATGGGGATTAGTAACAGCCCTGGCGGCCATGGTTGGTGAGTGGCTGATAGTTGGCTGTGTGGGCCTATAATGAGCTGAAATGGCTAAAAAGTTGGATCAGTCAATCAAAATGCAGCTGTAAAAAATGGGTTAGAATGCCCCATATAACAGCAGTCTGGATGTGTAGTCTGGATGTGTAGCCTGGAGCCCCCTATAATAGTCTGGATGTGTAGTCTGGAACCCCCTATAAGAGCAGTCTGGGCTTGTAGTCTGGAGCCCCTATAAGAGCAGTCTGGGCGTGTAGTCTGGAGCCCCTATAAGAGCAGTCTGGGCGTGTAGTCTGGAGCCCCCTATAAGAGCAGTCTGGGCGTGTAGTCTGGAGCCCCCTATAAGAGCAGTCTGGGCGTGTAGTCTGGAGCCCCTATAAGAGCAGTCTGGGCGTGTAGTCTGGAGCCCCTATAACAGCAGTCTGGGCGTGTAGTCTGGAGCCCCCTATAAGAGCAGTCTGGGCGTGTAGTCTGGAGCCCCTATAAGAGCAGTCTGGGCGTGTAGTCTGGAGCCCCCTATAATAGTCTGGGCGTGTAGTCTGGAGCCCCCTATAATAGTCTGGGCGTGTAGTCTGTAGCCCCCTATAATAGTCTGGGCGTGTAGTCTGTAGCCCCCTGTAATAGTCTGGATGTGTAGTCTGGAGCCCCCTATAAGAGCAGTCTGGGCGTGTAGTCTGGAGCCCCTATAAGAGCAGTCTGGGCGTGTAGTCTGGAGCTCCTGTAAGAGCAGTCTGGGCGTGTAGTCTGGAGCCCCCTATAAGAGCAGTCTGGGCGTGTAGTCTGGAGCCCCTATAACAGCAGTCTGGGCGTGTAGTCTGGAGCCCCTATAACGACAGTCTGGGCGTGTAGTCTGGAGCCCCTATAAGAGCAGTCTGGGCGTGTAGTCTGGAGCCCCCTATAAGAGCAGTCTGGGCGTGTAGTCTGGAGCCCCCTATAAGAGCAGTCTGGGCGTGTAGTCTGGAGCCCCCTATAAGAGCAGTCTGGGCGTGTAGTCTGGAGCCCCCTATAAGAACAGTCTGGGCGTGTAGTCTGGAGCCCCTATAACGGCAGTCTGGGCGTGTAGTCTGGAGCCCCTATAATGGCAGTCTGGGTGTGTAGTCTGGAGCCCCTATAACGGCAGTCTGGGCGTGTAGTCTGGAGCCCCTATAACGGCAGTCTGGGCATGTAGTCTGGAGCCCCCTATAAAAGTCTGGATGTTTTTAGTCTGGAGCGGCGTCAGGCGGAGGGTCGGCGGTTCATTGTGAAGCAGCAGAATGTACAGGCTTTAGCCTCTCAGACTTTGCCGTATTATCTGCTCGGCCGCCGCACAGAGAAGCCTTTGTTAGAGCTTTTTTCTAGAGCCGGATTGAGGAGGGTGGATGCAGGCTTAATCTAGACCTTTCACCTCGTGCAATCGCTTCTGTGACAGAATTTGTACAGAAGCCTTGCACCAGCGCCGACTTACATCTGTTTGTCCTTCAAGGCATGGGTCAGAGGAAACATATTACATAAGGCGGGGTTGGGGGAAATAGGAATCAGGTGACTTACAGAACAAAATGGGGCCTAAGCTAGAGCGGAAAGTGGCCTGAAGCTGTTCATCCAGATCTCTGCAGTCCATAACAGAGCCTAAGGGGTATCTTACACTGTTCATCCTGGTCTTCCAGATCCATTACGGGGCCTATGCCTGACCAGAGACTGCTCACCTTGATCTTCCTGGTACATAACAGGCTTAAGGAGGATCATAAACTGTTCATCCTGATCTTCTTGGTTTGTAGTGGGCCTTATGGAGAATCCTCATCTGTGCATCCTGATCCTCCTGATCCATAACAGGGCCTAAGGAGGATGTTAAACTGTTCATCCTGATCCCCCTGATTCATAGAGGGCCTAAGGAGAATCTTAGACTGTTCGCCCTGACCTTCCTGACCCATTACGGGGTCTATACCTGACCTGAAACTGTTCATCCTGATCTTCCCTATCCATAACAGGTCCTAAGCAAGATCTTAGACTATTGGTCCCGCTCTTCCTGTCTATAACATGGCCTATGCCTGATCTGAGACTGTTCATCCAGATCTCCCTGGCTGATAAAGTGACTTATGCATGATGTAAAACTGTTCATCCTGATCTTCCAGGTCCCTGATAAAGCCGGACCTGTGGCATAGCCAGACCTTCAATTAAATGGCCACCAAGTAGTAATACACTTAGCGTCACGGTGGCTCTTTTGTTTTTCCGCTCCTCTTTTTTTTACCCGTGGAATATCTGTTTTCTTTTTATTCTCGATGTGTTACCCTGTAGAGACAATAGCAGAGGCCAATTTTTTTTCTGTAGGTGGAGTGGCAGGATATATCTCCCGCTGAGGAAGAACCCCACCCAGGACTAAAATTTCCTCTCCTGCACCTATATATAGATTCCTACCAAGGCACTTAACAATGGGATTTTACCGTTTTGTCCGATTGTGACCCGGGGTTATCACTATATATGAAGCAGAATCAAAGACTCAGGCGGCCATTCAGAGTACGGACTGTACCTGCTAATTGCTGGAAGATCCAAGGAAAAGACTCCCTCTATCACCTTAATATGTTGTTACTAAAATAGACAATCCCTTTAAGAAAGTTCAATTAAAGGGGACCTGTCACTTGTCATACGGTGTAAATGCCGCTGTTCTCCTGAATCCGGCGATGTTTTTCTTTTGTTTCTGCGCCTCTCTTTTCCTGAGATATGGCCCTTTCTACTGTTTTTAGCCATGTGGGTGTGGTCCTTAAAACACACCCACTGAGAACAGTTATGAATTACGCCCCCTTGGCTTAAAAAACTAGATTTACACACAGGGAACAAAGGGGCCATATCTCATGAACGGAGAGGCGCAGGAACAAAAGAAAAACGTCGCCGGATTCAGGAGAACAGCGGCATTTACACCAGGTTATGAAATTACTTATGACAAGTTGGGGGCCCTCTTTAAATGAATTTTCTTAAAGGGATTGTCTATTTTAGTATTTGTACTTTAGGACACACCTATGATCAATGAGTCACTGTTAAGTTGATCATTCTGTGAAAAAAAATCAGTTTTTTTTTCTGTATCTTTAACATCTATGACTTAGGACGTTGTGGGTTTATGAATTGTTTATAGGTTTGGTTTTCCACTTTTGCCGCTCGTCCTCTATGTTTTTGTGCTGCCTTTGCATTTTTGTGCTGATATATTTTGGCAGTCTGATGAAAGGATCTGGGATCCCACGTTGTATTTACATAATGTTCTGGTCTATCGCTGATGGGACCAGATAAGAAAAGTTGTGACATTTTGTAAAGTTGCTATTTGGAGTATAAACAGCTCTGCTACAATTACACCGCTGAACAGGGCCGGCTCCAGGTTTTTGAGGGCCCCGGGCGAAAAAGTCTCAGTTGGCCCCCCCTTAACACATACCACGACTCATGCCGTGTGACATCCGTGGTGACGGCCAAAAACGGACTTCTCTCTGTGTGGATCACACGGACACGCATGTGATCCACACGGACACTCGCTCTGTGGCAAAACACGTTCATGTGATGGAGGCTACTGATTAGTAGTGTACGCATGAAAGAAAGAAGAGAGGGGAAATAAAGAACAGAGAAAGAAAGAGAGAATGGAAGGAAGAACAGAGAAAGATACAGAGAGAGAAAGAAAGAAAGAACGAACAGAGAAAGAAAGAAAATAAAGAGCAGAGAGAAAGAAAGGAAGAACAGAGAGAGAAAGAAAAGAACAGAGGGAAAGAAAGAAAGAGGGTAAAGAAAGAAAGAACAGATAAAGAAAGAGGAAAGAAAGAACAGAGAGAAAGAAGAAAGAAAGAAAAAGAACAAAGAGAAAGAAAGAGTGGACAGAAAAAAAGAACAGAGAGAAAGAAACAAAGAAAGAGGGGAATAAAGAACAGAGAGGGAGAGAAAAAAGGGGAAAGAAAGAACGGAGAGAGAAAAAGAGTTGACAGAAAAAAAGAACAGGGAGAGAGAGAAAAAGAAGGAGGGGAAAGAAAGAACAGAGAGGTAGAGAGAAAAAGAAAGAGGGGAAAGAACAGACAGGAAGAGGGGAAAGAAAGATCAGAGAGAGAGAAAGAACAGAGACAGAAAGAAAGAGAACAGAGAGCGAAAGAACAGAGAGTGAGAAAGAACAGAGACAGAAAGAAAGAAAGAAAGAGAACAGAGAGCGAAAGAACAGAGAGAGAGAAAAAAAAGATTAGAGAGAAAGAACAGAGAGAGAAAGAAACAGAGAAAGAAAAATTCTATAAAGATACTATAGCAGCCCAGCTCCCATTGTAGTGCCTACCTGAGCCTCCTGGTGCAGGACATATCATGATCCGCTCACATGGCCAACATCCCCGATTCCAAGGCGATCTCACTGTCCGCTGTCAGAGGAGGACACGGTGATGGATCTGAAGCATTCCCTGAAGTGCCTCCATGGTTCCGTCACAATCTCCTACTGAAATGACCTAATTTCTGGTCAGCTTCCAGCACGTCACTTCCGGTAGAACGTTACGTGCAAATTTTAAATTGCTCCTTGGGGCTCCGCTGTGTACTCCTGTGTCCCGCGGGGAAAGTAAGCTCCCGGCTGGGGCAGTCTCTCTCTCAAAATCGGGACTGTCTCGCTGGATCCGGGACAGTTGGGACTCGGGAGGTATAAATGATCCCCATCATACACCTCGTACACGCACGGCTCCGCTTTGTATGCCTCGTACACACACGGCTCCGCTCCGTACACCTTGTACACACGCAGCTTCACTCCGTACACCCCCAGCTCTGCTCCACTCCATAAACACACGGCTCAGCTCCGTACACACAGGGCTCCGTTCCGTACATCTCGTACACACACGGCTCCGCTCCGTACACCTCGTACACACACGGCTCTGCTCCCTACACCTCGTACACACACGGCTCTGCTCCGTACAACTTGTAAACCCCTCCTGACCCCACCCAAGTACACACACGGCTCTGCTACATCCACCTTGTTAAACCCCTCCCTGACCCCACACAAGTACACACACGGCTCTGCTACATCCACCTTGTAAACCCCTCCTGACCCCACACAAGTACACACACGGCTCTGCTACATCCACCTTGTTAAACCCCTCCCTGACCCCACACAAGTACACACACGGCTCTGCTACATCCACCTTGTAAAACCCCTCCCTGACCCCACACAAGTACACACACGGCTCTGCTACATCCACCTTGTAAACCCCTCCTGACCCCACACAAGTACACACAGGCCGGCTCTGCTACATCCACCTTGTTAAACCCCTCCCTGACCCCACACAAGTACACACATGGCTCTGCTACATCCACCTTGTAAAACCCCTCCTGACCCCACACAAGTACACACACGGCCCTGCTACATCCACCTTGTAAACCCCTCCTGACCCCACACAAGTACACACACGGCTCTTCTACATCCACCTTGTTAAACCCCTCCTGACCCCACACAAAGTACACACACGGCTCTGCTACATCCACCTTGTTAAACCCCTCCCTGACCCCACACAAGTACACACACGGCTCTGCTACATCCACCTTGTTAAACCCCTCCCTGACCCCACTGTCCCACACATAAACGTTACCTCATCCATCCAGACCAGCACCATAATGACCAGCACAGCAGAGTCCTGCAGCCACCCTGATCATGTGACCCGACTCCTCCCCTCCTGTGACCTCATCACAGGTCCTGTGCTGGCACCGCACACAAGATTACAGCCGAAGGAAGCGATGATCATTGCTGGCTGTAAGGGGCTGCGTCACTGCGTGGGTCCCTCGCGGAGGGCACAGGATGGGGTCAGTACATGGGGGGCGTGGCGGCGGCCGGCGGGTATCCCAGACAGCGTGAGTGGGCCCTCCCATCTCGCCAGGGCCCCGGCACTTGCCCGGGTGCGCCGGGTGCTGACGCCGGCCCTGCCGCTGAATATGACGCACATTTTCTGTCACTATCAGTGTGGCGGGGTTCATCCGGAAATGGGCATCTGTCCGCTATTTTATTTCATTCTTTCACCTTCGGAGGAAAAAGGGTCATCCAAGATGAGAAAAACTTGGCTTCTCTTTTCTGGAAACAGCGCCACACCTGTTCATTGGTTGGTTCTGATATTACAGCTGAATTCCATATAAGTAAATGCGACAGAGCGGCAGTGCCGCAAACAACCTGTTGATTGGGGTGCCACTACTTAATACTGGACTTTAAGGCTCCCATAGTTTAGTGCCGTCATCTGCGGAATAGTTTGACAAGCCCCATCTTGGCTCGGGGACCTTTTGGAGGACTTGCATCCCAATCTGGTCCTAAATCTGACCCTTCACCTTTTTCCCAACTCTTCCATACACATACAGTACAGACCAAAAGTTTGGACACACCTTCTCATTCAAAGAGTTTTCTTTATTTTCATGACTATGAAAATTGTAGATTCACTCTGAAGGCATCAAAACTATGAACTAACACATGTGGAATTAGTCAAGAGGTAGTCCCAACCCCATTTATAAGGCAAGAAATCCCACTTATTAAACCTGACAGGGCACACCTGTGAAGTGAAAACCATTTCTGGTGACTACCTCTTGAAGCTCATCAAGAGAATGCCAAGAGTGTGCAAAGCAGTAATCAAAGCAAAAGGTGGCTACTTTGAACAACCTAGAATATAAGACATATTTTCAGTTGTTTCACACTTTTTTGTTAATTATATAATTCCACATGTGTTAATTCTTAGTTTTGATGCCTTCAGAGTGAATCTACAATTTTCATAGTCATAAAAATAAAGAAAACTCTGAATGAGAAGGTGTGTCCAAACTTTTGGTCTGTACTGTATGTGTTTACAATGTGGATAAGCTGCTTGCAGACCCCACTGCTGCTCGCTTATAGGAATAAAGGATTGGGCATATTGAAATCCAACATGCCTGATCTTTCTTTCTCCAGGTTTCTACAGTCGGAGGAGAGTCAGAATATTCTCTTACACATTATGTAGTTGTCCATGTTGCTCTTTAAGGATTTTCTTAAGAAAAAAAATATTTGTAAAATGTTCCTTGTTTTTGGCTGCCTTGGTCAGCTGACTTTGTTTCACCCGCTGTCTGACATCTGGTTTTCTTGGTTTTCTGACCCCTTGCTGTGTGGTTGTCAGATGTTTTTTCCTGATGCCTCCTCCCCTTGTAAAAGAAAAAAATATATATATACATCATAAAGTGGTGGCACCCCAAGGTCAGGTTGAGTTAAGTTATTACAATGGTGCAGGAGTTTTACTAGAGAAATTCCTTCAGCAGCATTAAAAGTTGCAGTTCCTGAAGAAACTTTGGCAAATTAAAGGCAGTTGAAAAACAAACATGGTTGATGTCTTCTAAATAAACCGCGCCACAGCTGCCGTCAGCTGCAGGAGCTGAGCTATAATAAAAGGCACAAACCATGGGCCAATATGGTGCTTTTTGGAGGCCACTATATTTTTCAATCCCACTCAACCCCTTTGAAGGGAACCCGTCACCAGTTTTACATCTTATAAATCCTGCCCATCATTTTTTAAAGCTTGTAAATGGGGTTTCTATAGCCCCTTTTACCCTTATAGGTGCCCCAGCATACTTACGAAATAGTCTTTTATTCATATCTAGCGCTGCATGCATCTGGACCATCATCGGTGCTTCTTTTTTTTAAATGGAAATGGATGGCGTCTCCTGGTCTAAATCTCCTCCCTGAGCCGGCACAGTTGAATCAAAGATCTGAGCAAGCGCACCTTGCTCCACTGTACTGAGCATCCAGCAGTGCATCGAGCTGATGATCTGGAAGTTAAGCCGGCGCGTTCTCACTACACGACTTTGCTCCTCCTTAGGGTACAGCGATGGGCACATGCTCGAGTCTCCAATTCAACTGCACAAGCGCGAAACTTTGAGAACTTTGTGGAAGATGTCATCAATGTACCTCAAGAAAGAAGAGGTGGTGTTTACCAGGATTAGTAGGTGCCGAGCGCGGACCGGAGCCATAAATTGGGCCATACGGCGCAATTTGCATGCATGAAGACTTTTTTTTTGGAGGTATACTGGGCACCTATGAGGGTATAAAGGTTGTGGTAACCCCACTTACATGGTTTAAAAGGTGATGGGCAGGGTTTATAAGGAGTAAACTGGTGACAACTTCCCTTTAAGTATCACATGCAACATATTTTAAATATTAGACCGTTATTAATTGGCAATTGAGTACCAGGTCCATCAGGACCTCAGTCTGTGCCATATCTACACTACAAATAGACTCCAGAGCCTCATTCTAAAGTCGAATCTTTAGGATGTCCACCAGGGTGATCTTCTGATCGACATGTGGGAAGATCTTTTTTTTTTTTTTTTAAGAAAACTCCTTTAAATTGTACCATAAAGCAAGCTTTTCTCTCATGCTACATGTCTTTTTGTGTGTCGGGAACATAAAATGAGGTTGAACTGTCCAGTTGGTCTCTGAAATTGAAGAGAGTCTATGTCTAGTAGGGTCAGTGGCCTTCTTCTTTTGGAACGCCTCGATATATTCTTATCTTTGGATTTGTAGGCACCATTTATAGCAACAGCAAACTCCATAAATCCCTTTCCTTTATTAACAAGTAGCTCAGATTAGCTTGGTTTATGAGGGAGCAATAATCTTTTTTATGGGTCAATATCTCTGATGCTTATCACTTTCTGAAGCGTTGGTAGGTTCTTGTACTTTCGTTAACTTTGATGGTGTTAACTTTGATGGTGTGAAGATGCGAAACCTTCTTCAGCCTTCTCAGCTGTTTCTCTCTTATGTGGCCCATTATTTTGCGATTCTACGGAGATTAGTTTATACTTTCACACTCGGACCATGTCTTATTGGACATAGTGGCTCTAAACCAGCTGCAGACAATGCAAAGGAGACTTTAGACATTTTATCTTATTTTCTACCTTCATGGTGTTAATTCAGTTTCTCATAGAATATCCACATGTGAAGCTGAAGTAAGTGCGTATATATGAGGCACCGATGGCGGACTAGTTCTGGCACGTGGGGCGTCAACCATTTGCTCAGGTTGCTTTTTTTTTAACTTTTGAAGAAATCTTAGACCCAGCTGACAGCACAGGAGGAAACTTTTAACTTTGAGGATTTTTTTTAAAAAGACCATAGCTTGAAAACCACTTTTATGTGTTTATGGTTATCTGCACCTCAGTGAGGAAATCTAAGACCTCCATTGACCTTGGAATGTGCCCCAGTAGGTGCCATATCCTTTCAAATTCTGTTGGCATCACTTAAACCGACCATACACATGAGATCATTCTGGCTAAATCTATCTGCAATGGCTCCCCCCCAGTTCGGTCGAGGGTTCATGTGTTTTGGTGAATCGGGGGCGGGAGAGAGAAACTGCTGGAAATTCTTCCGGCAGCGGCTTATCTCCCCTGAAAACAAAACTGATTGGGCGTTAAAATTACAACCTTCAGATAATTTTTTCTACTGTCATCATCTGTGAGGGAAAAGTCTTGATACATCGAAGAGTAATCTGGTTCCTTCGAAATTGGTGGGGTTGGCCAACTTTCATCTAATATGTATGGTGGCATTTAGAGAGTCTTCAGTCACCATAAGAAGAATGAAGAAATTGATAATACTGCAAAGCCTCGTTAGTTTCAAACACGTAAAGTTAATGAAATCCACATTACCCTTTGGTTCTAGAGTATGTGGGGGTCTTTCTCATGGACCCCTACTGATGACATCCTCTTTGAGGCATCTAAAGTTGTACACACTCATTGATAAAAATCAGATGGGTCAAGTTTTTGATAAGTTGTCCAACGTCGCCAGTAGTAGATTTTTCTTAGAACTTTCCAACCTGGATTTATAGATATCCACACAACATTCATGATCAAGCAGCAATTTCTGAAATCTTTTCTTTTTCTTAGTACTTATAGCTGCAGTTGGGAACAATTCTGAGCATCTCTGTCATTAGGTCTCAAGTGGTTCCACATGTTTGTGCATAAATCAGTCCGGCCGGCGGATCCATCAGCCGTATATGCGCATCACATTTTCCGCTGCTTGCTCGCTCACACATGGGTGTTTGTCCTGCATGCAGAATGGAATAATTATTCAGAAGAACTGGAGATTGACTTGTGTACAGCTGACTCGTGAACAGGTCTGGTCAGTCGGTCAAGCAGTAGGATGTCACGTGTCTTCCTAATGTGATAATTGTTTTACCAGCCAAATGATTTCAATCTGCTAAAAAGATCAAAACTTCTTCATCCAAATTTGTAAATTCTGCTTCTTCTCTTCTGCTTGACTTGAATAGTGACAGCCATCTTACCATTTTCTGAGCCAGAAATTTACTCCCTAGAAGTTTTCACTTCCCTTCCAAGGCCCATAAAAAGTGCATTACTCACCAGGGGACAACACCAAAAAAAAGCTCCTTCGTCTTTTGACCCCAATATCGGTTTTGATCAATTTGAGGGGTTGTCCTATCAGGTCCAACACTTTATGGTTGAATGTCGTAGAGGTGGTCCCCCACACTGGACTCACCACTGGGCAAATTGTGGTTCTCTTCAGTCATTCGAGAGGCTCTCAGCAAAATCAACTGCTTGTTGGGAATCTTGGGAGCCATTGTAGTTACACCCAGATTAAAGGGGTTGCCTGCAACCAGGGTTTGTGAACCGTCATCCAGAATGGTCATGAAGGATCTTTCACAGCATCACAGCCTAATTGTGGTGCTCAACTCTGGGTGAAAATTCCTACATTTATTTACACGAGATCACGTCCAGGATGAATGCAAAATGCGTGCGGAGGATGGAAAGGGTCAGGAATCTGGGCAGGGAGAGAAACCTGAATCATTTAGCTCATTTTTTCCCCCACATCGTCCAGCATTGTGTAAACACTGATAACTACATGGAAACCTTGCTGTTTTACGGACCATCTGTCAGGAGGATTACAGTGTTTTCCTTGCTGGAATACAAGACATGCTGCCTGCGCTCTGTAAATATTGGCAGTCCGCTCCCCCCGTTTGCTCTGTGATTGGCTTTTTCCTTTATCTATGTACAGTAAAATATATTGTAATGTTTTTTTTTGTTTTTTTTTAATCCAGTGGTCTTTGACCAGAGTAACTAAAGTTCCCTTTAGTAGTTCAGAGACCAAAAATTCCGCTTCTTTTGGACAGAAGTACCACCATGTTCCCATTTCCCCTTATTGTAGTAAGGTCCCAAATGTTATAGTCAGGAGAGTACAGCAGCCCGGGCTTAGGTTTCACATCTGTAGTCGCACGAAATAAAGTTGTCACGAGCGCCACCACTTCCTGTTATATTAATTTGCAGACGCATTTGTTAGTTTTTAGATAAAAGTTATTAGAAGCAATGGAATTAAAAGTGAACCTAAAGTTGAGTATTAGGATTAGGTTACAGTTGCCCTTTAAAGGATTAGACCGAGTTAATTCTGGAGTTTGCACGGACCGATCGCCGTATGCGCTGGGAAAGCTTAGGGCATTCACAGCAAATGTAGCATAGGCCATCAGTCACCCTTAGGACGGTGTCCTTTAGCCCCCCCCCCCAAGCCGATATATGGCAGAATGTAGAATAATGTCTGCACTTTTTAATAACGAGACATCCTGCATAAAAACGTACACATAGCACAGCATTTTTTTTGGACGTTCATTGCAGGCAGAGGAGGCATAGCTTATTCCAGTACACTCAGGCATTTACACATAGAAACGTACATACACTTGCATGTTCGCACTTGGCACACTCACATATGAATACACACATATACAGCATAGAAACAACAGATCTATTATGCATCACGCTACGTACATTGGGCACACAGACCCTATACACACATACACACATTAGGTACACATTACGCACATATACACCCATCACACACACATTCACGTATTACGTACACATACACACATTCCTCACACATACAAACATTGCACATGCACACACATCATGCATGCATGCAAGCATAAACACATTATGCACACAGGCACAGACGTTACACACTTGTACACATTACACACACGTTCACACATTACCCATACGTACATTAGGCACACATTGCAGATGCATATACCCAATTCGCACACATACACATATTATGCACACATTCGCACACATACACATATTGTGCACACATACGCACATTACGCACACATTCGCACACAGACACACATTACATTTACATACACCCATTATACGCACATAAGACACACATTATGCACACGGGCACAGACATGACGCACACATACACACACATATTGCACATACACAAAATAGGCACAAATTACGCACTCATTGCACGCACATATACCTATGAAACACACATACACACATTGTGCACACAAACAAATTACGCGCACACATTAAATACATATAGTGAGGAAAAAAGTATTTAGTCAGCCACCAATTGTGCAAGTTCTCCCTCTTAAAATGATGAGAGAGGCCTGTAATTGACATCTCATAGGTAGACCACAACTATGAGAGTCAAAATGAGAAAAATCCAGAAAATCCCCTTGTCTGATTTGGTAAGATTTATTTTTCAAATTTTCGGTGGAAAATAAGTATTTGGTCATTAACAAAAGTTCATCTCATTATTTTGTTATATATCCTTTTTTGGCAATGACAGAGGTCAGACGTTTCCTGTAAGTCTTCACAAGGTTGGCACACACTGTTGGTGGTATGTTGGCCCATTCCTCCATGCAGATCTCCTCTAGAGCAGTGATGTTTTGGGCCTGTTGCTTGGCAACACAGACTTCCAAATATCTACAAAGGTTTTCTAGGGGGTTGAGATCTGGCTAGGCCACTTCATATGCTTCTTACAAAACCACTCCTTCCTTGTCCTGGCGGTGTGCTTGGGATCATTATCATGCTGAAAGACCCATCCACGTTTCATCTTCAATGTCCTTGCTGATGGAAGGAGATTTGCACTCAAAATCTCACGATACATGGTCCCATTCATTCTTTCATGTACACGGATCTGTCGTCCTGGTCACTTTTCAGCGAAACAGCCCCAAAGCATGATGTTGCCACCCCCATGCTTCACAGTAGGCATGGTGTTCTTTGGATGCAACTCAGCATTCTGTCTCCTCCAAACATGACGAGTTTTGTTTTTACCAAACAGTTCTACTTTGGTTTCATCAGACCATATGACATTCTCCCAATATGCTTCTGAATAATCCAAATGCTCTCTATCAAACTTCACATGGACCCAGACTTGTACTGGCTTAAGCAGGGGGACACATCTGGCACAGCAGGATTTGAGTCACTGGCGGCGTAGTGTGTGACTGATGGTAGCATTTGTCCCGGCTCTATGCAGGTCATTTGTTAGGTCTCTCCGTGTGGTTCTGGGATTTTTGTTTACTGTTCTTGTGATCATTTTGACCCCACGTGGTGAGATCTTGTGTGGAGCCCCAGATCGAATGAGATTATCAGTGGTCTTATATGTCTTCCATTTTCTTACTATTGCTCCCACAGTTGATTTCATCACACCAAGCTGCTTGCCTATTGCAGATTCAGTCTTCCCAGCCTGGTGCAGGGCTACAATTTTGTTTCTGGTGTCCTTCGACAGCTTTTTGGTTTACACCATAGTGGAGTTTGGAGTGTGACTGTTTGAGGTTGTGGACAGATGTCTTTTATCCTGATAACAAGGTCAAACAGGTGCCATTACTACAGGTAATGAGCGGAGGACAGAGGAGCCTCTTAAAGAAGAAGTTACAGGTCTGTGAGAGCCAGAAATCTTGCATGTTTTTAGGTGACCAAATACTTATTCTCCACCATAATTTACAAAATAAATATTGCCAAATCAGATTTGTGTTCTCATTTTGACTCTCATAGTTGTGGTCTACCTATGATTACAATTACAGGCCTCTCTCATCTTTTTAAGTGGGAGAACTTTCACAATTGGTGGCTGACTAAATACTTTTTTCCCCACTGTATACACATATTAGGGACACATATAGGGTAGAGCCATGGGGACTCCATGTGTCTAGGTGCTAACTCTGAACACGCCACATGCACGCTTCCTCATAGATAGTGGTAAATTGCAATACTGGGAGTTAAATATGGAATTTTTGGTTAAGTGATTCTCTGGTACGTTTAGAACAATGCCATGAATATGACCCAGATCTGAACTGTTTGACTCCCTTTACTGGAGAATAATTTCGCTATTTTCAGCACTTCTCCGGCTGTGTCATGTCCCAGCTATTTTTGACTACAATAAATGTAATTTTATGTGTTACCGCCAAATAGTGGGATGCAGTCTGTGCTCCGATATTTATTTGTCTTGTTCTATTTATGTTGGAATATCCATTAAATGTCTATTGTTCGATGAGGGGGCTGCAAACAGCAGATGTTCATCAAAAGTCTACTGCTACCAAGAGAGAAGTTCTCCCATCAGATTGATGACTTATTGACGTGGGTTTCAAGGGGGTCTTGTCTGATCCCAAGAACAGGATAAAGGGGAACCCTCAACACCTCTTCCTGCCAGAGAGGTGGCCAAGCACAGAGTCTGACCGATCTTTGGTGGTCCCAGGAAAAATTTATGGTATACCCTATCAATCAGCAAGTTACTGTCTATCCCCCTCCCCCACCTGGACAGTAGATTCCTTTGAGAAGAGACCTCAGTGGTGGAGGGCCAGCTGGGTGCAGCCAATATTTGCTTTTGCAATCTTTTTTTCCTCCCTTCTTCCAAGAGCAATATCTTTATTTTATTTATACATCTGTCAACACAGACATACGAGAACTTATGTTTTCGGGACAAGATGTAGTTTTGGAGTGACCTTACTATTGAATGTGCTGCAAATTGTAAAAAAAAAACAAAAAAAAAAAGTGAAAAAAACCCACAATTCCGCCATTGCTTTTTGGATTTCTTTTTTATGGCATCCATTCTGTGATAAAATCAACCTGTCAACATGATTATTCAGGTTACTACTAGTGATCAGCTAGTGATCAGCGAATGTGCGCAGATTAGGTGTTATCTGAGCATGCTCGTGTCCTAAAAATATGTTCCAGGCTGTTTCACGGCCGCAACACATGCAGGGATTGTCTAGCAAACAGAGGATCCCTGAATGTATTGCGGTGGTCTAGCAGCCGCGGGGACATATTTTTCGAGCACGCCGGAGACACTCAGGGCACAAGCATTCTCCAATAACACCTTATCTGAGCACATTCACTGATCACTAATTATTACGATTATGGCCATACAAAACTTGTAGTTTATTGTTTATTTTTTTTAAATTTATCTAAGAGCTTAAAAAATTTGGAACTTCATTGACATATTTGTTTTTTGAGTGCCAAGCTGTAATTTTTATTATCACCATATGTGGGTACACACGTACAAAGTTTTGATAGCTTTTTATTTATTGATTAACCTCGGCGGTCTCGTTTCTTTGTACTGCTTTTTTTTGTGATTTTACGTAATTTTGCTGTTTGGGGCTCCATGTTGTGAGACTTTTTCGATGGTGTTGAATTGACCCTTTTGCGCAATGGAGGACCTCTGATATCAGCTGCTTCTCTTGCATTCCTCCTGTTGGTGTTGCAGGCTGATAAGAAAGGGCAGGGTCGCTTCAGCCGTATGGCCTGTAAGATCCTGCGTGAGAAAAACAAGCTTGTAAAAGAAAAAAAAAAATAGAAGAGGAAATGCTGTGCTATGTAAACTGGACGAGATCCATCATCACTGTGGCGAACATCAAGAGGGGTCTTGTTTTACTCGGAAAAATGGAGGGAAAGCTGAGGAATCAATCAAAATGGCTGTCCCTGCTGTTGCCGTGGTCAGCCAAGCCTTCCAATGTAATGTCAGCATGGACATACACAACTTAGCGGCGGCTCCTGGAAAGAGGGGGTCCATTCTTAGGATGCTCCCATCCCTTTAACTATTGGGTGGCAGGAAGCTGTTCAGGTCAACATGGAGTTGCATGAAGGGTGCGCAACACCAGGCACTATAATGAGGGGCTAACTTTGTGATTGCTTTTGGGGTCTCCTCTCTGCTGTAGTAAGGCAGCCATATTGGTTTTGGCCCAGGAAGAAAAAAAAATAAAAAAATTCCTCTACATGTTCTCTTCTACAATCATCCCATTTTTTTTTTTTTTTTTACCAAGGTCGCCATTTTGAATGTTTTTTTTAATCGCATCCTCAGCTGTGGACACGGAAAAGTCAAGACTTCTCGTGTGACTATTTTAGTCTAATGTCACATTTTTTCGGGCGACGCCACATGTTGCTATGCCGCACAAATTTCCACATTTTTATCTCCCACCAGTGAATGGAAAGCGTCCGGCGGGATTTTCTTGCCGAACTGTTGAACACCCATTTTCCTGTCACAGACAGATGACTATTGTCACAGTATTTTCTGTTTTTAGCCCTGACAACATGGAGAGAAAGTCATTCCACAATAACACATTGAGTATTTGGGGACATTATGAGTTATCATCACAATAACATCCCAGATTGAAATATAAAATACCCCTCTGTTTAGAGAAATGAACAGTCGCCATCGTCAGTATTTTGGGTAGGCGGCCATTTTATAGGCCTGTCACAAAGCTGAAGTGCTGCCATAGCAACTGATCAAAGCACCATATTAGATAGGCCTATGTCTTAAACTTTGAGGTGTTTTTGCGAGAAAGAGTGGGAACATATGATTTTTGGGTTGAAATATTGCTATTTATTTACTATGGGGTCGGCCTAGGCTACAAGATAAATAAGATCAGATGTCTCTGGCAGCCGCTTATCCTCCATAGAAATACTGTGCCAAATAGGTACGTTAATGGGAGAGTCAAGGAAGAAAGCCGTTTGATGAGCTGTCACTTATGACTAGTTTTGGGGTGATTTTTCCCTTCGATATTGGTACCCCATTTGCAATTTTCGATGTGATCATGGTGTGTTGGTGGATGCCATCACAGCCACGGCCCCTGTCGCCACCATCTTGGTGTTCCTGTGAGGTGCAGCCTGGGTCATAGGAGACGGTGATTTTCATTGTATAATGCAATACCGATGTATTATAGTATATAGTACAAGCAATTCCCAAAATGATGTCAATAAAAACTACAAAAACAAGCCCATATGCATCGATAGAAAAATAAAAAAAGTTATGGGTCTCAGAAAATGGCAACACAAACCATTTTAATTTATTTTTTTTTACAAGTTTCTGAATTTTTTAAGTCACTAAAATAATAATGAAAAAAACAAACAAACTTGCATCTGGTATTACAGGCAAGCTGCATTCAGGTGAGTTAGGATGTACTGCTATAGCGGAATTAGACTATTGACAGATGTGGCGGCACTTTTTACTTTGGCTAGCAGAGGGGATCCCAAACAGGGTATAGGGTGGTCTTGACAGGTTGTAGTGTACCCTACACATGGTCCAAGTTTCCTATAGGATTACTTGTGGCCTGAGAACATACTACAGAGCTGGTAAATTCTGTATACGGTAATTACAAGGCTAGGTAATTACAGGGTACGGAAGAGCAAACCTGTCGATCTGACAGCGCCCCCCACATCGCCTCCAGTCAACATCTGTTGTTTAAGATCCATCAGACAAGCCGTATTTTTGACCGTTGTGTATTTTGACACTTTTCCGATGACAGATGATCACATCACCTCCAAGTGATCAAATACATCAAACGTCCAGCCAAAGAGCAGGTCCGATCGAGCGATTGCCAAAATGCTCAACATCCCAGAGACCGTAGGAGGAATTTTCCAACATCTCAGTCCAAGTGACAAATAAATGCTGCCCACACCTTGTGCACGTGTAAAAATGGGACAGATCACAATCTTTATACATCATCAGTGCATTGTATGTCATTTCTCCGGAGGCAATGGAGTGGGGGGAGGAGGGAGATGCGTCTTCAAGAAACATCCGGATTCTTATATTACAGCTATCTTCACCTCTGAAGAACTTGTAAAAGAAGCTGTTTATTAGATCAGCGAACATGAATGCGGCAGATCTAATATGGTGGATTAAGGTCTATTTACATATGCAAATTAACTGCTAATAGGCACTCGTTTAATAATCCTTTTACATGGGTCCATAGTGACTGATCTTTCGGTCCTCATACACATAAATGCCATCTGTCGTGAATTTGTTTGGGCTGTTCCAATTTTTCAGAAACTCCCTACAAATTGGACCAAAAAGGGGTGGGGGTTTGTATAAACCAGCTCCAAAAATGGGCTGTTCCAGTTAGAGTTGAAGGGGTGGGACTTAAAGGGGTTGTCCACTTTAAAAAAATGCAAAAAATATATACCGGTATAAAAAAATAATGTAGAGTGCCTTTATTTTATAACTAGACTGGAGATTACAAACTGTGGAATGTTCTTCTCCGCCTAAGGCTCTGCAAATAATTTGGAACTCCTTGTGGCCTTGTATGTATTACTGAGTCAATTCCTTAAGGGATCGATTGGGAATAATATCACTATATGGCAGAATTACTATTTAAAGTGTTCTATCCCACAAGGATTGCTAGCTCAGACCGCTGATCTATGGGATGAACGGCTCTGATGATTGCCGCTGTATATGTATACGCTGACATATGTTACCCGTAGGGGACAGCTCACGTTTTGGCATATGGTTAAATATTGGTATTGGCAGTATATACAGAGGTGAAAGTTTCCAGTCGTTCCTGCAGAGCCAGAGTATTCAGGAGGCTGCGGAGCTTGGCTGCATTGTGCAAGATTGCTATTTTTGGGTACATTTCTCCCATTTTTTAGACCCTGAAAAAAATTTCTGTATTGTTTCCTCCTTTGTCCTCCCAATCCGGCGGTGCCAAACAATCTTAGGAAGAGCGTGATCTGGGCGTGTGCGCTGGGATCATCAGACTGCGCTGCAGCGCAAAGGAAAAGGGAGTGCAAAAAAATGCCCATACAGTGCTTATGGCAAAGAAATAACTTCCCTTTCCCCAGCCCATCTTAATTCGCATCATGTTCAGAAGGTTTAAAAAAAATTCAGGAGCAATCAATATTTTTGTTAATGTAAAAAGAATCGCAGCACGCACCATTTTTTTTTTTTGGGTGGGGGGGTGGGGAGGAGATGAGACTTGCCCATTCTAGCTTATTGGGGCCTCCCCTAAAATGGATTCCATAGGAATTTTTCGTATTGCATCCCTTTTTTTTTTTTTTTTAAAGATCCAGTGCAATTAATAATACAGGAAACTAAATTTGGACTTCCACATTTTTTCAACTGTTAATGTATAAAAAATGGATGTCATAGGGAGGTAGAAAATGGACACACGATAAAAACTGTTCAGTTTTCCTGGATGAAAAACAGATGATGTTAGATAAGCTCGGATGAATCTGGTCTTATAGTGGACGGGGCTGGCTGGCGCTCCCTGCACACTCAGCCTTATAGCAGACGGGGCTGGCTGCAGTTCTCTGTACTCTCGGCCGTATAGTGGATGGGGCTGGCTGCAGTTCTCTGTACTCTCGGCCGTATAGTGGATGGGGCTGGCTGCAGTTCTCTGCACTCTCGGCTTTTTAGTGGATGGGGCTGGCTGCAGTTCTCTGTATTCTCGGCCTTATAGTAGACGGTGCTGGCTGCCGCTCCCTGCACTCTCGGCCTTATAGTAGATGGGGCTGGCTGCAGTTCCATGCGCTCTCGACCTTATAGTGGACGGGGCTGGCTGCAGTTCTCTGCACTCTCGGCTTTTTAGTGGATGGGGCTGGCTGCAGTTCTCTGTACTCTCGGCCTTATAGTAGACGGTGCTGGCTGCCGCTCCCTGCACTCTCGGCCTTATAGTAGATGGGGCTGGCTGCAGTTCTCTGCACTCTCGGCTTTTTAGTGGATGGGGCTGGCTGCAGTTCTCTGTATTCTCGGCCTTATAGTAGACGGTGCTGGCTGCCGCTCCCTGCACTCTCGGCCTTATAGTAGATGGGGCTGGCTGCAGTTCCATGCGCTCTCAACCTTATAGTGGACGGGGCTGGCTGCAGTTCTCTGCACTCTCTGCCTTATAGTGGACAAGGCTGGCTGCAGTTCTCTGCACTCTCGGCTGTATAGTGGACAGGGCTAGCTGCTGCAGTTCCATGCGCTCTCGGCCTTATAGTGGATGGGGCTGGCTGCAGTTCTCTGTACTCTCGGCCGTATAGTGGATGGGGCTGGCTGCAGTTCTCTGTACTCTCGGCCGTATAGTGGATGGGGCTGGCTGCAGTTCTCTGTACTCTCGGCCGTATAGTGGATGTGGCTAGCTGCAGTTCTCTGTACTCTCGGCCATATGGTGGATGGGGCTGGCTGCAGTTCTCTGTACTCTCGAGTCTCGGCCGTATAGTGGACGGGGCTGGCTGCAGTTCTTTGCACTCTCAGCTGTATAGTGGACGGGACCACCGGCTGAAGTTCCATGCGCTCTCGGCCTTATAGTGGATGGGGCTGGCTGCAGTTCTCTGTACTCTCGGCCATATAGTGGATGGGGCTGGCTGCAGTTCTCTGTACTCTCAGCCATATAGTGGGTGGGGCTGGATGCAGTTCTCTATACTCTCAGCCTTAGGGTATGTGCACACAGTGCGGATTCTGCTGCGGATCCGCAGAAGATTTAGGTGCGTTGTACAGTACCATTGTTTTCAATGGTAAACTGGAAAACGCTGTGCACATGCTGCGGATTTTTCCGTGCGGTTTTGCTGCAGTTTACAATCCGCAGCATGTCAATTCTTTTGTGCAGAAATGCTGCGGTTTCACACCTCATCCATTATGAGGTGTGAAATCGCAGGGCAAAACCGCAGGCAAATCCGCACATAGTTCTGCGGATTTATCTGCGGATTTTACTACAAAATTCGCACCACCAAAAACCTCCGTGTGCACATACGCTTATAGTGGATGGGGCTGGCTGCAGTTCTCTGTACTCTCGTCCTTATAGTGGATGGGGCTGGCTGCAGTTCTCTGTACTCTCGGCCGTATAGTGGATGGGGCTGGCTGCAGTTCTCTGTACTCCCAGACTTATAGTGGATGGGGCTGGCTGCAGTTCTCTGTACTCTCAGCCTTATAGTGGATGGGGCTGGCTGCAGTTCTCTGTACTCTCGGCCGTATAGTGGATGGGGCTGGCTGCAGTTCTCTGTACTCTCGGCCGTATAGTGGATGGGGCTGGCTGCAGTTCTCTGTACTCTCGGCCATATAGTGGGTGGGGCTGGCTACAGTTCTCCGTACTCTCAGACTTATAGTGGATGGGGCTGGCTGCAGTTCTCTGTACTCTCAGACTTATAGTGGATGGGGCTGGCTGCAGTTCTCTGTACTCTCGTCCTTATAGTGGATGGGGCTGGCTGCAGTTCTCCGTACTCTCAGACTTATAGTGGATGGGGCTGGCTGCAGTTCTCTGTACTCTCAGACTTATAGTGGATGGGGCTGGCTGCAGTTCTCTGTACTCTCGGCCATATAGTGGGTGGGGCTGGCTGCAGTTCTCTGTACTCTCAGACTTATAGTGGGTGGGGCTGGCTGCAGTTCTCTGTACTCTCGGCCATATAGTGGATGGGGCTGGCTGCAGTTCTCTGTACTCTCGGCCGTATAGTGGATGGGGCTGGCTGCAGTTTTCTGTACTCTCGGCCGTATAGTGGATGGGGCTGGCTGCAGTTCTCTGTACTCTCAGACTTATAGTGGATGGGGCTGGCTGCAGTTCTCTGTACTCTTGGCCGTATAGTGGATGGGGCTGGCTGCAGTTCTCTGTACTCTCGGCCGTATAGTGGATGGGGCTGGCTGCAGTTCTCTGTACTCTCGGCCTTATAGTGGATGGGGCTGGCTGCAGTTCTCTGTACTCTCGGCCATATAGTGGGTGGGGCTGGCTGCAGTTCTCTGTACTCTTGGCCGTATAGTGGATGGGGCTGGCTGCAGTTCTCTGTACTCTCGGCCATATAGTGGTTGGGGCTGGCTGCAGTTCTCTGTACTCTTGGCCTTATAGTGGATGGGGCTGGATGCAGTTCTCTGTACTCTCGGCCTTATAGTGGATGGGGCTGGCTGCAGTTCTCTGTACTCTCGGCCATATAGTGGACGGGGCTGGCTGCAGTTCTCTGTACTCTCTGCCATATAGTGGATGGGGCTGGCTACTGTTCTCTTGGCCGTATAGTGGATGGGGCTGGATGCAGCTCTCTGTACTCTCGGCCTTATAGTGGATGGGGCTGGATGCAGTTCTCTGTACTCTCGGCCATATAGTGGATGGGGCTGGATGCAGTTCTCCTTACTCTCGGCGATATAGTGGGTAGGGCTGGATGCAGTTCTCTGTACTCTTGGTCGTATAGTGGATGGGGCTGGATGCAGTTCTCTGTACTCTCGGCCGTATAGTGGATGGGGCTGGCTGCAGTTCTCTGTACTCTCGGCCGTATAGTGGGTGGGGCTGGATGCAGTTCTCTGTACTCTCGGCCGTATAGTGGATGGGGCTGGATGCAGTTCTCCTTACTCTTGGCCATATAGTGGGTAGGGCTGGATGCAGTTCTCTGTACTCTCGGCCGTATAGTGGATGGGGCTGGATGCAGTTCTCCTTACTCTTGGCCATATAGTGGGTAGGGCTGGATGCAGTTCTCTGTACTCTTGGTCGTATAGTGGATGGGGCTGGATGCAGTTCTCTGTACTCTCGGCCGTATAGTGGATGGGGCTGGCTGCAGTTCTCTGCACTCTCGGCCGTATAGTGGATGGGGCTGGCTGCAGTTCTCTATACTCTTGGTCGTATAGTGGATGGGGCTGGATGCAGTTCTCTGTACTCTCGGCCGTATAGTGGGTGGGGCTGGATGCAGTTCTCTGTACTCTTGGCCATATAGTGGACGGGGCTGGCTGCAGTTCTCTGTACTCTCAGCCTTATAGTGGATGGGGCTGGCTGCAGTTCTTTGTACTCTCGGCCTTATAGTGGGTGGGGCTGGCTGCAGTTCTTTGTACTCTCGGTCGTATAGTGGGTGGGGCTGGCTGCAGTTCTCTGTTCTCTCGGCCGTATAGTGGGTGGGGCTGGATGCAGTTCTCTGTACTCTCGGCCGTATAGTGGATGGGGCTGGATGCAGTTCTCCTTACTCTCGGCCATATAGTGGGTAGGGCTGGATGCAGTTCTCTGTACTCTTGGTCGTATAGTGGATGGGGCTGGATGCAGTTCTCTGTACTCTCGGCCGTATAGTGGATGGGGCTGGCTGCAGTTCTCTGCACTCTCGGCCGTATAGTGGATGGGGCTGGCTGCAGTTCTCTGTACTCTTGGTCGTATAGTGGATGGGGCTGGATGCAGTTCTCTGTACTCTCGGCCGTATAGTGGGTGGGGCTGGATGCAGTTCTCTGTACTCTCGGCCATATAGTGGACGGGGCTGGCTGCAGTTCTCTGTACTCTCAGCCTTATAGTGGATGGGGCTGGCTGCAGTTCTCTGTACTCTCGGCCTTATAGTGTGTGGGGCTGGCTGCAGTTCTCTGTACTCTCGGCCGTATAGTGGGTGGGGCTGGCTGCAGTTCTCTGTACTCTCGGCCGTATAGTGGATGGGGCTGGATGCAGTTCTCTGTACTCTCGGCCGTATAGTGGATGGGGCTGGATGCAGTTCTCTGTACTCTCGGCCATATAGTGGACGGGGCTGGCTGCAGTTCTCTGTACTCTCAGCCTTATAGTGGATGGGGCTGGCTGCAGTTCTCTGTACTCTCGGCCTTATAGTAGGTGGGGCTGGCTGCAGTTCTCTGTACTCTCGGCCGTATGGTGGGTGGGGCTGGCTGCAGTTCTCTGTACTCTCGGCCATATAGTGGGTGGGGCTGGATGCAGTTTTCTGTACTCTCGGCCTTATAATGGTTGGGGCTGGCTGCAGTTCTCTGTACTCTCGGCCATATAGTGGGTGGGGCTGGATGCAGTTCTTTGTACTCTCGGCCGTATAGTGGATGGGGCTGGCTGCAGTTCTCTGCACTCTCGGCCGTATAGTGGATGGGGCTGGCTGCAGTTCTCTGTACTCTTGGTCGTATAGTGGATGGGGCTGGATGCAGTTCTCTGTACTCTCGGCCGTATAGTGGGTGGGGCTGGATGCAGTTCTCTGTACTCTCGGCCATATAGTGGACGGGGCTGGCTGCAGTTCTCTGTACTCTCAGCCTTATAGTGGATGGGGCTGGCTGCAGTTGTCTGTACTCTCGGCCTTATAGTGGGTGGGGCTGGCTGCAGTTCTCTGTACTCTCGGCCGTATAGTGGGTGGGGCTGGCTGCAGTTCTCTGTACTCTCAGCCTTATAGTGGGTGGGGCTGGCTGCAGTTCTCTGTACTCTCGGCCGTATAGTGGATGGGGCTGGATGCAGTTCTCTGTACTCTCGGCCGTATAGTGGATGGGGCTGGATGCAGTTCTCTGTAATCTCGGCCATATAGTGGACGGGGCTGGCTGCAGTTCTCTGTACTCTCAGCCTTATAGTGGATGGGGCTGGCTGCAGTTCTCTGTACTCTCGGCCTTATAGTAGGTGGGGCTGGCTGCAGTTCTCTGTACTCTCGGCCGTATAGTGGGTGGGGCTGGCTGCAGTTCTCTGTACTCTCGGCCATATAGTGGGTGGGGCTGGATGCAGTTTTCTGTACTCTCGGCCGTATAGTGGATGGGGCTGGCTGCAGTTCTCTGTACTCTCGGCCGTATAGTGGATGGGGCTGGCTGCAGTTCTCTGTACTCTCGGCCGTATAGTGGGTGGGGCTGGCTGCAGTTCTCTGTACTCTCGGCCTTATAGTGGGTGGGGCTGGCTGCAGTTCTCTGTACTCTCGGCCGTATAGTGGGTGGGGCTGGATACAGTTTTCTGTACTCTTGGTCGTATAGTGGATGGGGCTGGCTGCAGTTCTCTGTACTCTCGGCCTTATAGTGGGTGGGGCTGGCTGCAGTTCTCTGTACTCTTGGTCGTATAGTGGATGGGGCTGGCTGCAGTTCTCTGTACTCTCGGCCTTATAGTGGGTGAGGCTGGATGCAGTTTTCTGTACTCTTGGTCGTATAGTGGATGGGGCTGGCTGCAGTTCTCTGTACTCTTGGTCGTATAGTGGATGGGGCTGGCTGCAGTTCTCTGTACTCTCGGCCGTATAGTGGGTGGGGCTGGATGCAGTTTTCTGTACTCTTGGTCGTATAGTGGGTGGGGCTGGATGCAGTTCTCTGTACTCTCGGCCTTATAGTGGGTGGGGCTGGATGCAGTTTTCTGTACTCTTGGTCGTATAGTGGATGGGGCTGGCTGCAGTTCTCTGTACTCTTGGTCGTATAGTGGGTGGGGCTGGATGCAGTTTTCTGTACTCTTGGTCGTATAGTGGGTGGGGCTGGATGCAGTTCTCTGTACTCTCGGCCTTATAGTGGGTGGGGCTGGATGCAGTTTTCCGTACTCTTGGTCGTATAGTGGATGGGGCTGGCTGCAGTTCTCTGTACTCTTGGTCGTATAGTGGGTGGGGCTGGATGCAGTTTTCTGTACTCTTGGTCGTATAGTGGATGGGGCTGGCTGCAGTTCTCTGTACTCTTGGTCGTATAGTGGGTTGGGCTGGCTGCAGTTCTCTGTATTCTCGGCCATATAGTGGATGGGGCTGGCTGCAGTTCTGCAGGGTGACGGACCTTGGCTTTTTTTTGTCTTTGCGTAGCGGGTCACTGCTGCACAGAGAGAACAATTGAAAGGGATGAAACGTGAAATCGGTGCAGCAGCCAATTTATTCTCAGAATCATTGATGGAGCTAGAGGGCGCCTCCATCCCATAATCATATAGTGATCTCACCATGTTGCTAGGTAGAAATATCCCTTTAATGTTCCTATCTTGTTTTAAGATGGGACACAGAGATTTCTGCAGAGTGACGGCTGCTGTGGACACATTTCTGGCTTAGTAAGAGGTTGTCGCTTGTTGTGACAATGTTATGTTGGTGGACAGCGCTCTTTCTTCATGACATGTGACGGGCCCGCACCCAGGGATTTTACGGACCATGCATTAAGCTGTATGTTACCTGTGTCTTAGGATGTCATAAAACCGATTATAGGGTGTTTCGAAGTTGCACAGGAACAAGCGATATTTTCCTCTTTTCTCTAATCTGCGTCTTGTAATATCTCCGGATTATTGTCCAGCGGCGGATACAGTCATATCGTTGTGTTACACTGGAACGGAAGAACGGGAAAAGAGTCAAATGTAACTTCATCTTAGCGATATCGCTATGTGTAAAGGCCCCTTTAATCAAAGCCCGTTATTCTAGGTGATGGCGCTAAATGAGTTGTCCCTTTTAAGGACACCTGCTCTTTAATTCCAAGGAGTTTTCAGTTGCTTATCAGATTGGAGAACTAATTGCGCAAGTCTATAAACAAAAGGACAAATTAAGGAAACCTTTCTCTTGTAAACTTGTTGCCTGCCGAGAAAACAGGTTTTTCTTCTAATCCTTCATGTAGGATTGGCAGGAAGACTTAGCGCGAACTTATAGAAAAGTGACAAGGACACTCGTATAGTGGAGAGGTTACATTCCTGCGAGGGTTGAGCCCCACGTACCTGACATATCATACAGAGAGCAAGATGAGTTGTGTTATGTATCACAGCAACCAAAGCATCTCTGATAATACATTAAGGAAGCCAAAAAAAAGACAAAAAATGCATAAAAAACATCCCAGCACTTCCTCTCTGCTTCCGCTTTTCTTTGATTAAAAACCTTCTCTGCTCATCTCAATAGCCCAGCATTGTTTCCCTTCCTTCTTCTCCCTGTCCTGTGTGTAGCTGTAAGATGACTGACTGCAGCAGGAGCCTCCCCCCAGTGCCCTGTAGGACACAATATGGTTAAGCCCCACTCAAGTGGGCAGGGCTTTAGCCACCCACCAATCAAAAAGTGATCAGCAGGTTAACCCCTGTGTGCTTTGTGGAATTTGCTAAAAGGAGAAAATGCTGCCGATTTATAAAAAGTGAGGGCAGCTATATTTCTGGTTTATTTTAAACCTTCATTTCTTTATATACCAACAGTGTTAATTAAATCCCCCTCAAATAAATTATTTTACATGATGAAATTCTGGCACCCTGCAGTCACCACTAGAGGGAGCTTTGGAGCGCACCGCATACTAACTATAAACAGTATGCAGCTCCTGAGTTCCCTATAGTGGTGGCTGCAAGAAAGACATAGGGGAACAAAAACTGATGGCCTTTGCCATATCACATGCAGCATAGTGACAGATTATCTTCTATAAGCTCAGTTATGCTTCATGTTTTTTTTCCATGATGACTGGGCAGCACAAATACCCAAAAATGGATGGATTTGCTCTTTTTCACCCTTATGGAAGTTAATCATTCATCATCTCCCCCTACTCCCAATTCCACCAATTAATCTCCTCCAGGACTTTGGATTTCAATTCCGGAAAATTTGCACCCCTCACGTTCAGCTGCCCCTTGGGATCTCAAAACTGTGGATGGCATTAACAAATGGCAGATGGGATGATGTGGGACGTGATTTTATGGCTGCAGTGAGTGGCCCTACTCGGATCCTTTGTCTTTCTCAAGTGGATGGCCGTATTTCCAGCTATTCAGCATCCGCAGAGCTCTTCTCCGGCCATCTGATGCCTTTGTACACAGATTCTGTTCTGTTTTCACAGCTGATTCTGGCCTCTTAGCGAATGATTTACAAGTAACACAAACTCCATTGTATATCTTGGCTCCATCACAAGGTACACAAAGGTACATATTCCCATTTCAAGGGACGCTTCCACATGATCACCTGATGAAAAGCCTTTCCTGGCCTCTGGGAGCCTGTGATTAAACAAGAAGTGCCAGGAAATGCTATAAAATACAGATACAATTATTACACATTGTAGTATATTATTAGTGATTAATGCAAACTTATATAGTTCAGTATACAACATATCTAGTATAATATTGCCCCATATTACAAGAATATAACCACTATAAGACTGCCCCTATGTACAAGAATATAACTACTATATTACTGCTTCCTATGTACAAGAAAATAACTACTATAATACTGCCCCTATGTACAAGAATATAACTACTGTAATACGCCCCCTATGTACAAGAATATAACTACTATAATACTGCCCCTATGTACAAGAATATAACTACTGTAATACTGCTCCTATGTACAAGAATATAACTACTATAATACTGCCCCTATGTACAAGAATATAACTACTATAATACTGCTCCTATGTACAAGAATATAACTACTATAATACTGCTCCCTATGTACAAGAATATAACTACTATAATACTGCTCCTATGTACAAGAATATAACTACTATAATACTGCCCCCTATGTACAATATGACTACTATAATACTGCTCCCTATGTACAAGAATATAACTACTATAATACTGCTCCCTATGTACAAGAATATAACTACTATAATACTGCTCCTATGTACAAGAATATAACTACTATAATACTGCTCCTATGTACAAGAATATAACTACTATAATACTGCCCCTATGTACAAGAATATAACTACTATAATACTGCTCCTATGTACAAGAATATAACTACTATAATACTGCCCCTATGTACAAGAATATAACTACTATAATACAGCTCCTGTGTACAAGAATATAACTACTATAATACTGCTCCTATGTACAAGAATATAACTACTATAATACTGCTCCTATGTACAAGAATATAACTACTATAATACTGCTCCCTATGTACAAGAATATAACTACTATAATACTGCCCCTATGTACAAGAATATAACTACTATAATACTGCTCCTATGTACAAGAATATAACTACTATAATACTGCTCCTATGTACAAGAATATAACTACTATAATACTGCCCCTATGTACAAGAATATAACTACTATAATACTGCTCCTATGTACAAGAATATAACTACTATAATACTGCCTCCTATGTACAAGAATATAACTACTATAATACTGCCCCTACATACAAGAATATAACTACTATAATACTGCTGTTATGTACAAGAATATAACTACTATAATGCTGCCCCTATGTACAAGAATATAACTACTATAATACTGCCCCTACATACAAGAATATAACTACTATAATACTGCTCCTATGTACAAGAATATAACTACTATAATACTGCCCCTATGTACAAGAATATAACTACTATAATACTGCCCCTATGTACAAGAATATAACTACTATAATACTGCCCCTACATACAAGAATATAACTACTATAATACTGCTGTTATGTACAAGAATATAACTACTATAATGCTGCCCCCTATGTACTAGCATGAACTGCAGAGCTAATATTCTAATAAGAACAGTATATGGCGGTCTAGGATCTTTTCCCTGGTGATAGTAAACGACTGTAGTACTAACCTGTGACAATTATGGCACTACCTGTCATCTGCGGGGTTCACTATAACCTGCGATTACTGTGTCCACTTGTCTAAATTACAAGGATGAGGGGATGAATAGATATAATTGTGAGGAAGGGAACACAGGGAGACAGAGGGGCGCTGTGTGTAATGGGAAAACCTCCGCCAAGGTCACCTGGGATCCTCTGATCAATTTGTCTTCCTTAATCGTTTTTGCTGGCAGTCAGCGGTGTAATGATTAACCCCATAACTGCTGAGAATCGAAGTCGCAAACCTATTTGATCAGCCATGCAACTGCTAATCCATAATATATCTCTCTATACTTCGCTCGAGCAGCACAGAGTATTTCAGTAGAGGTGAGAAAATCATCTCCACAAATAGTTTTACATTTGTTTCGGCGCCTGAACCTCGGTTGCCACGATATAGACACTAATCTCCTCATCAATGGGCCGGGCTTGATCCGTTCCACACGTTCTCACACCCCCAGAACTGAGCGCTGCGGGCCGCAGGACACACGGGCCCGAGTGTGTGCCAAGGGTCTGTTTAGATATTCTGTGGGAGTCCGGCACGGCGAATGTTTGCCCCATGGGTCATACATTCCAGAGAAAGTCTATTTAAAAGCTCCAAATTCGGTTTAAAGCGTAAGAAGTCCATACGGGTTCTTGTGAAATCTAACACTTCTTTAGAAACGTCCATATTTATAAATTCGCTTTATTTGTGGTACTTTTTACTTATTTAGTAAGGCTATGGATATTAGTTACTATGTCAGCTTCTCGTGTGATAAAAAATAAAAAAATGACAATTTGGGATGAAGAGCACAGCACCACCTGGTGGCTAAAATATTGTGAAAAAAGTAGGCTATTTTTTTTGAGGTGTCAGCGGGAACAAGCCTGCTTTTAGTCTGTTGCTATATGAAGACCCCCGTAATGGGGTGGGGGTACCCAATTTTTCTTAATGAGAGTTCAATATGACCTTTGCAAAGAGGTCGAATTTTTTGGTGCAGCTTTCTGCAGCAGCTCTTCTTAAGCCTGAATAGAAATGTGTACAAAATGCATATTTTAGTGAAGATTTAGCGTCTGCGGACTCCAAAATAAAATGATATATATGTTTTTTCACTTTACCAATCTTTTGCCACCTCTGTGCAGATTTTGTGGGTCAGTCTATGTCTCTACATGTGACCGCAGCAGCACTTTTGTATCCACTCAAAAAGTCACAGCTGGAGGACACGGATTTTAGCTGCAGATAAAATCCGAAATATTTCTGATGTCCCCTAGAAATGATGAATTTTCAACAAGTGATAGCCTCGTGGGGTGCGAATCTGCCTGGTCACCTCTGTCCTCATTTATGAGTCAGTAATCCGTGTTTTTATCATCTACATGATAAAGCCTGTAGTCAGGAATAGAGATGAGCAAATATCTTTGGAAAGCGATCACCGAATCTGAATGTGCCATATTTGTACCATATTCGTGCCGAATTTATGTTTATCGTTTTCCAAACATATTTGCTCTTCTCTACTCCCATTGACTCCAATGGCGTTCGGCAAATATTGCAAATACAGCAATCGTGATCCGAACCGAATATCGAAGTATTCTCTCATCTTCAGTCAGGAACTGATAGTCATTTACAATCACTCTGCTTTATGGAGTTATTCATTCTCCAAGATTAATGGAACGGAGTCACCGACTAGGCTTTTCCCATCCTTAGTACTCCCAGACTAGGATTCCCCGAGCAATCCTATGAATTGGGACTCTCAAGACGATAATCACCTTAGTCTTGTTTTGCCCCAGCTCCATTCATTCACTATAGGACTGCTAGTGAAGGCGGAGCGCTGGAGTCGTCTTTTTCCGGCCATCCCATTGACAATGAATGAAACGGAGGTCGAGCTTGCAAGTTGTGGCTGCAAAGGGTTCTGGAACCACATTCTGGGGATCATTGGGCGGTCTCAGTAGTTATACCCCCCAGTGATCTACGAATTATCTCCTAACATCTGGATAGCTTGTGTTTTTTGGGGATAACTTTTCAGGGGGTTCTCTGTTCAGAACTTCATCTTTTGACCACCCTGGAGAGAAGTTACAGAGAGTGTCTTCCACTCTGGAGGACCTGTCCTGTTCTCCATTACATGTACTGATTTGTATCGGTTGTGTAATACTTCATTTTTCCTCTAGAGGTGCTGCAAGGAAAATAAACTTGATTGCGGCTGATCGCTTGGGTCCCATCATTGAGACACTTTGTGATCAGCTTATATGGCTGCCCGTACAGTAGCTGATTTGATTTTTTTTCTTTTGGAAACCAGCTCTACCCCTCCATAAGGAAGAAAGCGGTTTCCGTAGCGCCACCTATTGGAGGTAGCCCCATCCTGAGGCCATGCGGTGCCATTTTCAGTCTCCAGATGTGACCTCAGTACTTTTAGTAGGAACAGAAACCAGAAAATTAGATTAGACCTCCTGCTCCCCGGCATGTGGGAGTCTGATTGTCACATTCCTAGTAAGGAGTCATTATGGCCGACTGACACTTTTTACTTTCATGGTCTCCTTTAATATCGATAACCCAAATGCTGGCGCCAGTCCTTGAAATCTGCATACACACCTAAGGCACGTCAGTCACAAGTCACATTATACTGACTGATGGCCTTAATGGGTTAACCTGGTGTGACTGGTCTGACGTCAGCAGCTCTCAACATGCAATTTCCTCTTCTCGATGGACAAACACGAGAAGTCAACTTTTCGAGCGTGTGAACGTTTGTGGATGCATGTATGTGCATATGTTATCCGGGATATCTTCTCCGTGGTATTCATCAGCCGGACCTCCAAAGAGCGGAACCCTATGAGAATGCTGATCCCCCCCGATGAGCGTTCTGTTCAAGGAGACCGGGTGGTCCCGGATTAGAAAAGTATTTCACGGCAACGCTACTTTGGAGCATTGCAATCAGGGAGAGTTATGTAATAAGCACCCCCCTGAATGATTGTCCCGCCGTTCATATAGGCCACATACCCAATTTAATGCTTTTTTTTAACAACTAATAGAGTCACAAAACGAATGTAAATTGAATCCAGGACCCCTAAAATACTGATCTCGGACCAGAACCCCCCTAAACTAATTCATGACCATTTTGACAGATAAAGACCCCTAAACTTATATAGGAATGCAGGAATCTGGATGGATTGGACTGTCAGGACATGACACTTGGGAGTTCTCCCCTTAGGAGTCTCTCAGGTAGTATGGGAGAGTTGACAAGTGTGCGTTTAAAGAACTACTTAATGTCTTTTTTTTTTAAATGTTTAACCTGGTACAAATCCCGCTGTTCTCCTGAATGCGGCGTTGTTTTTCTTGTGTTCCTATGCCTCTCCATTCCTGAGATATGGCCTCCTTCTTCCCTATGTGTAAATCTAATCTTGTTACAAGTGGGCGTGGTCCTGACTTTTCTCAGTGGGCGTGTTTTTTTTTGTTGCCCCACCCATGTGGCTAAAAAGACTAGATTTCTATACAAGGAAGATGGGGTCATATCTCAGGAACAGAGAGGCGCAGGAAGAAAAGAAAAACATCACCGAATTCTGGAGAACAGCGAGTTTTGGAGAACTATCTCTTGATAGGAAAATCTTCAAGAGAAAATTTCAAAGGCAGTCTATACACGAATCATAAGGAGGGTCCTTATCAAAATTAGTAGGAGCCACAAACCGCATTGATAGGATAGCATTGGCTACGTGCACACGGTGCGGATTCTGCTGTGGAATTTTCCGCGCAGATTTTGCTAAATCTGTAGGTAAAATGACCTGCGTTTTACCTGCAGTTTTAGTGCAGATTTAGGCTGGTTTCACATTTGCATTAAAACAACGCTGCGCCCTCGTGAAAGTAGTGTGCTGTGCACTTTTGACGGTGCGCTGTGCGCGCCGAAATGCAGCATGTTGCATTTCGGCGCGCACGGCGCACCGTCAAAGGTGCGCAGCACACTACTTTCACACTGGCAGCGCATGATCGGCGCACCCTATGCTAAAGATAGGGTGCGCCGATCGCATGCGTGCAAATGCGAAAGTAGGCGGTGATCCCGGATGGGGCGGGCAGGGAGCCGGCTTGGGGCGGGGATTAACGACGCAGGGCGCAGCGTTGTTTTAACGCAAATGTGAAACCAGCCTTAGTGCAGTTTCCACCTGCAGATTTCTATAATGGAGCAGATAAAAAACTGCTGCAGAACTGCACAAAAGAAGTGACATGCTGCAGTTTTCAGGCTATGTGCACACGTATGCAGAAAATTTCTGCATGAAAACCGGACTTCTTCCCAGAAACCGCGCGTTTTTTCCACACGTTTTTGCGCATTTTTTCCCGGAGCGTCCCCAGACACATAGAAAATAGCCAGAAATGCGGAATTTACCGTGAAATTAATGAGCATGCTGCGGTTTTTACTGCAAAGCGTTTTTTTCGCGGTAAAAAACGCATCAATATGCACAAAAAAGTGCAAAATGCATTACAATGAATAGGATGCTTCTTTTAGGCATTTTTTGAGCGGATTTTTTGGTAAATCCGCGGGAAAAATGCAAAAAAAACGCAGCATGTGAACACAGCCTAAATCTGCACCAAATCTGTGCGGAAAAACCTGCAGCATGTGTACAGCGTTTTTTGTTTTACATAGCCTTTAATGGTACTGTACATCACTTGCAGTTCTGCTGCAGTTCTGCAGGGCCAAATCTGCTGCAGAACTGCACAGAATCTGCACCGTGTGCATAGGGCCTTAATGTGTCACCGGGTTCATGAGAAAAAAAGAAAGTGAAACTTAAATGAAAGAGCTGAAATAGTTAAAGTACTATTAAGGCTGAAGGCGTCCTGCAGCTGCGAGGTGTCACCGACAGCCCGTGTTGACTATGCTAAAAAAGGGATCATGTTAGATGCAAATTTTTTTTGTTTGACGGCACACAGAAGCTTGAGCAGTCGACAGTATAGGTGTGACACTGGGGAACGTGCTGCATCAAAAAGTGCCCCCTAAGGACTCCCGTGCCCACTGAGGACTACCTAAGACTGGACCTTTGTAAATTCGTATAAAAAGCGCCTTAGCTCTCTCACCTCCTGATCCATTTGGCTAAGTGCACACGTATTTTGGAGAGCTGCGTATTTTGGAGAGCTGCGTATTTTTCCGCAGAAGTCCTGCGGTTTACCTGCGGATTAGCCTGCGGTTTTGCCCTGCGGTTTCACACCTCACAATGGATAAGGTGTGAAACCGCTGCGGAAAAACGCACAAAGAATTGACATGCTGCGGATTGTAACCCGCAGCAAATCCACGTGGAAAAATCCGCAGCATGTGCACAGCGTTTTCCAGTTTACCATTGAAAACAATGGTACTGTACAACGCACCAAAATCTGCTGCGGACCCGCAGGTGCAGAACCGCTGCGGATCTGCAGCAGAATCCGCACTGTGTGCACATAGCCTAAGGGATAGCCAAAGATAGAGCAAAATCCACTCTTCAGAAAAAAACTGCTGTCCATATATATGTCAATCAAAAGCTCATCCATAACCAGTCTGTCAAATTATTCAGATCATCAAGGATCAATTGGCCCTTACAGGGTTACGTCCATCTTCATCAATTTCATATTATCGAACAGCTCTTGTAAAAACAAGCACTTTAGCAATTTACTGCTTATTAAAATTTTCATCCGTTCATGAGATATGAACACTTTTCTTTTGTTTACAGCTCGTTGCCTAGGAGACCGACCACCGCTGCTGTCTAGATTCTAAGCCCTGGCTGGGATTAGGAGGTAACAGCGCACCCTGGCCAGTTTCAAAACAGAGCTTACAAGTTCAATACAAAGGAGCTTGTAAGCGCTCTGTGTTCTGCTATCTAGCAGCGGTGGTCGGTCTCCAAGGCAACGAGCTGTAAACAAAAGAAAAGTGTTAATATCTCAAGAACAGATGAAAATGTTAATAAGCAGTACATGGGAAAAGTGCTTGTATTTACCAGCTCTATCCAACAATACCAATTTATGAAGATGGGAAATAAACCCCTTTAACATAGGGAAGGGGACAAGATGATTTTACAGTCATCCTAGTGTAATGTGCCGCCAAAGCCTTGTGACAGACATAGTGTATACAGATCTTTTTGGTCATATTTCATCTTCAAAGCCAAGTCTGTCAGATGTGTTTGAGTTGCGACTTGTCCTACCAGATAATCTCCTCCAGCCATTAAACACAGGGACTTGGGCTGATCACAGCAGTCTAATCCGAGCCTCTGCTTTCTGAACGATTGTAAACCTAAAATAGAAAGCAAAGCAAACAGGAGAGAGTTTAACCGGAGTTTTTTTGATCGTGTTTGGTAACACTTACCAGGGTAGCAGGGTGATGGGAAGAGTTGTCATGGGGACGCGAGCTGTAGCATTCTTATAATTCCTAAACTTTCCATTCCTTATATTTCCAGGATATGTACGGACAAGTGAAGGATAGATGTCCGCGACTATGTCATCTGAAGAAGGGGCCCAATGGCTACGGATTCAACCTTCACAGCGAGAAATCGCGGCCCGGACAGTTCATCCGCTCCGTAGACCCCGGCTCTCCCGCTGCCAAGGCCGGACTGAGACCACAGGACCGGCTGGTGGAGGTTTGTGATAAATTTAATAATTTTTTAGGTTTATTAATATGGTCACTGTTCTATCTCTCAAAGGGGTCAGTTCGCAACCCAACTTTTCTGAAATCCTGAATGCAAATTTGCCTGATTTATGCCTGGGATGCCAGAATTCGAGAGAGGAATTTCACAGGAATGTGAATGGGGTCTCCTGACTGTCCTACTGTCAGGGGACGTAAGGATCAAGCAGTTGGGGTTCAGTCCTTTAATCGGGCCGCTCATTGTAGCAGATGAGCAATCGGACGGTTGATCCTGTATATGGAGGAGTAGGAAAAGTTGTCTGTCGCCGTTCATCAGACAGCTTCATCTAGGGAGTCAGATCAGTGTCTGAAATCCTATGTTTGTTTCACTAGTCTTCAGGTACGTGGGTATGAAAATAATGTGCTACCGGCCCTTTAAGACCACTTGGCGGCCCCCCTGACAGCCGTCTGTAATAGCTCCGTGTTTCACTCTCACTTCGGACGACCATTGTAAGCTGCAACGTGGGATCTTTATAAATTAATCAGAACCATATTCTGCGGCACAACACAAGGAGGTAATTTAATGACAGCCCCAGACATCAGGGGGCATTTTGCTGCGAATTTATTTGCACAGGAAAGAAAGCACTATTAGAAAGCGCCCCCCTTTGGCACAGCGTCCATTTGGCACCATGCTTAGGTACTTAATGCTAATTTGGGCAGATAGGTATTCCAAAACATATGCTCCCTGCACCGTGCCATGGGTCACCCGATCCACCTTCTTGTTGCCCGAGTCTGCTGAACCTTCGGTGCCCTCTGCCCGCTAGATCCGTCATCTCCTCCCATTGTACGCCCAGCAAGCTGTGCCCCGCAATTCATGGGTTCTCCTGTATAATTGATGCGGGTGACGCAGCCATGCGAGTGCTGGTCGGTGCTGTGCCAGTTGGGGGAGGGTCTTTTTTTTTTTCGCTACCAGCTGGGAGGTTTGGGAACCCGATCCGTGCCCGGCACCTCACAGACATTATGTGCTCGAGCCTTCCATGCATATTTAATGCTGCTCTGTAGGAGCGAGAGGATTCCCAGGGGAAGCAGCTCATTCAGGCTGCTAATCTTGTACCTGGAGAGAGGAGCCCGCTCGGGGTCCCGGGTCCTGCGGGGCACGACGTATGGCACAGGCATGTGTGGCCATTAGACACCTGTTTCCCAACGTGCTTATCTGTCACTGAAGATTACAGCTCCATGCACGGACGGCCGCCCGGTTATGTTACCGGATCGCCCCCATGTATCCAGATGCACATAATAAATATAAATGGGCCACACGTAATATCTACGTATATACGTCATTGCCAGGGTGGCAACAACTCATCCACTGAACTTGAAAAAGGCTCCTGCTCATAGCTTTTCCACTCCTGCACTACAACTTCCAGAATGCCCTGACATTTAAATGTCTAGCTGCTTCCAAATTTACCCTTAGAAGGAGGTTTTCAGCCCATTATAAACTGATAAAATTGCAACTTTTACAAAAAAAAAAAATTCTGTTCACAAAAACTGAAGGATTTTTTGTTTGTTTGTTTACTGCTTGTTGCCGAGGTTACCGACCACCTCTGAAGTCTATAAGCAGCAAGCAGTCTCCTAAGAACGTGCTTAGCAGGTGCTCTTTGCTACACAGCTCGCAAGCGTTGGATCTGGACAGTGACCCTGCAGAAGCAAAGCTACCGCCGATTGCCGGATGCTAGAGCGCATAAGTCGGACCACCACTGCGACAATGTCGATGGTCCGAACTGGCCCCCCAGGCAAGCAGGCTTGAGAACTTGGAACAACACCTTTAATACTGTAGTATCCATCTTATGGCTCTCTATCCATGCAAATACTACAACCCCCACCATACCCAAAAGCATACCCGCTCACATTCTAATGAATTAACATGCCATCTAGAGGACCCTCAACTGCTGCAATACTACAACTCCCAGCATGTCTTGACAGCCAAGGGGCTTTCGAGCTTTTACTCACTCATCTTCGGCTCACCAGCTATCACAAAACTACAACTCCCAGCATGCCCTGACAGCCAAAGAGCATCCACCCACCCTTCAGCTCTATAGTGCCCTACTTATGGCTCCTCAGCTATTACCGTACTACAACCCCCATCAAACCCTCATGACCAAAAGCACCTTCAGCTCCCCTCACAGTCCAAAGCAGTAGCATGCGCCTTATAAATCTCCAACTATCACTATACTACAACTCCCAACAGCCAAGGTGTTTGCCATCTTCTGCAAAATCCACTCACCAACTTTTGCAGCACTACAACTCCCAGCGTGCTCTGACAGCAAAAGCTTTAGCTTCCCACGCTTTTAATATTGTAGTGTCCATCTTATGGCTCTGTAGCTATTGCTATACTACAACCCCCATCATACCCTGACAGCCAAAAACACCTGCAAATTTGACATAACATGCAACCTATAGATCCCTAGCTAGTGCAACACTACAACTCCCATTATAGCCTGATGGCTAAGGAGCTTGCCGTCTTCTGCCAGATCTTGCCACTCATCAGTGTTTGCCAATTTTTGCAAGACTACAACTCCCAGCATTGCGTGAAGGCCAGAGCACTGTCAGCTTCCGGAAGTCTACAAACATTCTAGTGACGCGGAGTTGGGCGTTGTTGTTATGCAGCACGGGGTCCGATACTTCGGTTTCTCTTGGAGATAAGTGGTGCCGGGTGTATCTGGCAGTGGCACAGATGTGGCAAATATGCCTCTTTTTTATTTATTTTTTTTTTGTAGCTCGGAAAAAGGGGCTTGATTATTTTTTTGCGATGTTTTTAAAAACTTTTTTTTTTTTTTTTACATCTCATTTTTATTTATTTTTTTTATTTTTTTCACTTTTATTTTTTTTTGTTTTATTACATTTCAATTTTATTTTTTTTTTAATAGAAGTCCTGAACCTTCGATCATTATATAGGACAAATCGCAGGATCCTATGAAGCCGATCATAGAAGATGTCAGCCGCCTCGTAGCCTGAAATGGCTGATAACAGGGAGCAATAGATAGCCCCCGACTGACACAGAGACCGGTCTGGCTGCCTTTCTCTCTCCAGCGTCCATGTTTTGCAGCGTCTCCTGTATTATTTTTCTTTGTCAGGCTGCTGTACAAGTACTAAAAGTTCAGGGGTGTTAAATTCGGGGATCTGAGTTCACCCACATCCTAAGAAAGAAGGGGGTTCTGCATAGGGGGGGGAATTATTTGGAAACAGTCTGAATAAAGAAAGAAAAGTTGCATGAGGAGCTGTGAGGCGGGGGGCGTCCGAGGGTAAAATAAAGGGGGTGACAGCGAGAGGAGGGAGGGGAACACAAATATGGCCCAGAACAGAGCACGGCCATTATTTCTGTCAGGAGAAAGTAGGAAGCGGTTGCTAGGGAACCAGGGAGAAGAGGCCTCGGTGTTTGTTTTCACCGCCAGGGCCGAGGGCAGAGTGCAGGGAGCGAGAAAAGAGACTGGAGACCAAAAAAAAATGAAAGAATGGCTCCCGTTAACCCCTCGAGTCGTAACCACACAATGCATTCTTTTATGGTTCCCACACTCCATTGTCAGGCGGCCCAGCACGCGATTCAGTCCGAGGCATGTCGCCTTCCAGGAGAGACGTGAGGAAACTGCTCAACTAGTAACTCCACATCAGTAATAAAGATCAATCCTCACCGCTTCTTCCAGCTATATTACCGGGCCTCAGATCCAAACTGCCCACAGCGACCAGTCTGAGCTTAGCGTTCACATTTTAGACCCTTTTATGACTATATAACACGAGCCAGCGTCTGCCTGTATCAGCTGACTCCGAACTCCGCCATTTAGCAATTTAGATGCTGCGGACAATCACTGAAAGGGGTCTCCCACTACATGGTCAGTTCAGGGCCCCATAGAAAATAATGACAATGTCCCGTACAAGTGATATCAGCACTGCTTTTCCAGGCGGGTGATGTCACACTGGTCCCCATTGCCCCCCACGCATTGTGATTATGGGGAACTGATGGGTTGGCACGACATCTTTGGGTCCTATTGAAGGCAACGGCCTTTACTTTCTTAGTCACTTTCACTATATACTGCTGTACTGCAATATATAGTATAAGCCATCAAACGAGCGTAAATTTAAGTTCCCTAGGAGGAGGGAAAAATTTTGAAAAAAAAAATTATGAGTTTAGATCACTCCCCCTATAAGAAATTTAAAAAATATATATTTGCCATCATAGTATCCGGATAAGTCCAATTTATCAAAATACACTCTCATATATATATATATATATATATATATATATATATATATATATATATATATATACACACACAGACTATCACCGTGTCTGTTAAAATCTGATTTATCAAAATATAAAAATACCGTTCCTCCCAAAAAAAAAAAGCAGTCACTCTGCTCCATCGATGGAAAAATAAAGATAATAATAAAAAATGGAGATCAAATAATTTTTTTTACAAAGTAAATCATCCTGCCAGGTCGTTTGTATACGTAAAAACAACTATAAAATTTCAGAAATTTTAAATTATTTCACTGTACTTGGGATTTTTTTTTCCTTATTTTTCAGTACATTTTACATTAAACGGTGTCATTCGAAACACCCACTCTAACAACAAGCTCTTATACGGCAGTGTGGATGGGAAAATGCAAAAAATAGTTATGGCTCTTGGACGAAGGGCAGGAAAAAAAAGAGCAAATAAAAGGGAATATTGTCTTTAAAAAAAATGAGCTGAGAAAAATTTTGCATCTTTTTTTTTTTAAAAAGTCAGCTCAAAATATCTGGAAACTCCAAACATCATCCACAATAATGAATGTTAAAAAAAGCAAGCACAAATGAAAAAGCAAGTGAAAAATGCCGCAAATGTCTTGCTGTTACAGCATATTTTAATATGACCGCTGTATATCTCTCCCCAAAGGTAAACGGACAGATCGTCGATGGCATGAAACATTCGGAAGTGGTAACGAACATAAAAGCTAAAGACAACGAGACGACGTTACTGGTGGTAGACCCTGACACAGATGAATATTTCAAGAAATTGGGGGTCACCCCAGCTGAAGCTCATATTAAAGGAGGTACATGCTGTCAGCTATTTTGTCTTGAGGGGCTAAGCCATACCAACTAATCAAATTGCCATAGAAAAACGAAAACTGAACTCTGATGAGTTGCTATGTCTGCAGTTTGCTCCATGTAGGTGGCCCCCAATAACATAGCCTAGGGGGACCACATTGCCCATTGACCTGTGTGTCACATTCTATTGGCGCGATGATTTTTGTTGCCCCTTCCGCTGATTCTTGGAGTAGTACATGGGTACACTGAGTACCTTTGAGCCAACCAAGTACAATTGCTAGGGCCTGCTTTGTCATCTTGGTCAATGCCTAGATCCTATGCAAAGTACAGCAGTCCAGATAAGTTTGAAATCAGTTCCTGCATTCTGCATACATAGGGACTGAGATGACAAAGCTTTCAGAATAATGAAGAGAGCTTTGTCATCTTGGTTGGTTGCAGAGCGCAGCAGGCAATGATAAACTCACCTAGACTGCTGTGCTCTGCATAGGCATCGACCATCAAGACAAAGGCTGCTATGTGCATACCTGAAGCTCTCTGCCTGTCCTCTAAGGCTACTTTCACACTAGCGTCGTGCGACGGTCGTCACCCTGCGTCGGGGCGACGTACCGACGCACGCTGTGAAAGGCGTGCACAACTGGGGCAGCGGATGCAGTTTTTCATCGCATCCGCTGCCCCATTGTCTTGTCGGGGGAGGAGGGGGCGGAGTTTCGGCCGCGCATGTGCGGTTGAAAATGGCGGAGACGACGCACAAAAAAAGTTACATGGAACGTTTTTTTGTGCGTCGCGGCCGCCAAAACACGACGCATCCGTTGCACGACGGATGCGACGTGTGCCCAAACGTCGCAATGCGTCGCTAATGTTAGTCTATGGAGAAAAAACGCATCCTGCGGGCAACTTTGTAGGATGCGTTTTTTCTCCAAAATGACGCATTGCGACGTGCGTCGCACGACGCTAGTGTGAAAGTAGCCTAACAAATAATTTTGTGAAAGGGGCGAGAGAGACCTGCTGGGGGAGCAGTCACAAATGTAAGCGTTCCTCTTTAAAAACAAACACAAACACTAACATAATAAATATAGGTCTATACACACTTTTTCCACTTTTATCTAGGGTTAGTGCTAATGTTAGTGCTAGTGTGAGAGCTACAGATAGTACTAGAGTTACAGCTAGGGTTATTGCTAAAATTAGAGCTAAGGTTAGTGCTAGTGCTAGGGTTAATTCTAGGGTTAGTGGTAATATTAGAGCTAGGGTTAATGCTAGTGTTGTATCTTAGGTTAGTGCTAGTCTTAGAGTTATGGTTAGAGCTAGGGTTAGTGCTAATATTAGAGCTAGAGTTAGTAATAATACTACAGCTAGGGTTACTGCTAGCTTCAGAGGTAAGGTTAATGCTAGTGTGAGTGCTAGGGTTAGAGTTAGGATTAGTGTTAGGCCGGGATCACACATGTGAGAAATACGGCCGAGTCTTGCATGCTAATACCCCGCACTGCCACCGGCACTCGGATTGGAGTGTGCGGCCGCATAGAAATACATGGAGCCGCACATTCCGCTCCTGAGTGCCAGCAGCAGTGCCGGGTATTAACATGCGAGACTCTGCCGTATTCCTCGCATGTGTGATCCCGGCCTTAGGTTAGTGCTAGTCTTAGAGATAAGGTTAGTGCTAGTGTTAATGCTAGGGTTAGAGCTATGGTTAATTTTAGGGTTAGAACTAGGGTTAGGGCTAGTGTTAGAGCGATGCTTAGTGCTAGAGCTAGGGTTAGTGCTGCTGTTAGATCTAGGGTTAGTGCTAGTGTTAGAGCTAGGGTTAGTATGTTTAGTGCTAGTGTTATAGTTAAAGTTAGTTCTAGTGTTAGTCCTAGTGTTAGTGCTAATATTAGAGATAAGGGTAGTGCTAGTGATAGAGCTAGCGTTAGTGCTAGAGCCAGGGTTAGTACGTTTAGTGCTAGTGTTAAGGTTAGTTCTAGTGTTAAGGTACTGTCACACTTAGCGATGTACCAGCGATCCCGACCAGCGATATGACGCGGTCAGGATCGCTGGTACATCGCTAAGTGGTCGCTAGTGAGCTGCCACACAGGCAGATCTCACCAGCGACATCGCTGGGGATGGGGGTCGCTACTTACCTGTCACACCAGGCGATCCTGCGTCCTCCCGCCCGGCTCCACACGTCGCTCGTCCTCACAGCAGGAAGCGCCGCAGGAAGCTGACGACGAGAAACAGTCCTGAACGTTCTCGTGCGATCAGCGATAACCAGCGGGGGAGCCGGTCGTAGGTAAGTATCACACATAGCGATATCGCTAGCAATATCGCTATAACGTCACTAGTTATAGCGATATTGCTAGCGATATCTCTTAGTGTGACATGCCCTTTAGAGTTAGGATTAGTGCGAGTATGATAGCTAGGGTTAGTTCTAAAGTTAAAGCTAGGGTTAGTGCTAGTGTTAGAGCTAGGGCTAGTGCTAAATCTAGGCTTAGTTCTAGAGCTATGGTTAGTGCAGTTAGGCCTGATTTTAGAACCAGGTGTTAGTGTTAGGGTTAAATACTTGCCTTACCCCAGGCACAGGCAACCCACCCTGCACTGCTGGAGGCCCCTATAAAAATCAATGGGGGAATATGTTGCACAGGTCTGCATTTCAAGTTGGCCCAGCATTAAGATACCAAATTAATATTTCTCTTGTGATCTTTATACTTTTTGTCTTACCTTTTAGGTGTAATCCCTCAGCCCCTAACCAATGGAGTGAGCAAAACACAGGTAATTGTGCACGGATAATTGAGGTTGGGGAGGGGGCACTTTTGGACTATCTCTCCAAAAAGTGATGCGAGGGAGTTCTGAGCATGATTTTGTGCCCGTGGACGACATTTGACATCAAAGTTTATGTCACTGTTTGAACATGTCTGGTGCTGACGTCCAGAACAGAACTAGTAGTTAAAGTTTGTGTATTTTTTTCCTATTAAAGTCGATGGCCTTGAGGTTCTTGTATTTTCTAATCATTAGAACCTTGGGGCCATTGACTTCAGTGAAGTGGAAGTGTTTTGTTTAAAACTTTGCATATGTTTGGAAAGCGTCCGACCCCTCATAACTCCGTGTTGTCCCTAAACTTCTCTCTCCCCCTTACCGGGCAGAACATGGTGCGGTTTCTTCCATTCTATTTTATTTCCCCCTATGTGTTTGGGATGTAACGAGTTTGCACACTTGTGAAGGGGATCTTGCTATTCCTGCGTTTTCCTTCCATAAACTAAAGAAAAGCACCAAGTTTAAGCCCCCTCCGTGCAGATTCCTGGGAGCGGTCCAGGCAGGAAATGTGCAGCCGTTTGCCAAGGCTCTGGTTAGTAAGAGTGTTTGGTGTATACCTCCAGGCAGACGATGAACGAGCAAGGTGTTAGTGTTACTGACAAACTGTCTGCAAATTGGGACTTATCCTCCGGCCAGGCAATCATTTCAACCTATAGGATTGTCTGCAGCTTCTGCTTTAAGATGCATTGAAAGGATATCACACCTGAAAAGGGGGTTATAATGTAGGTCCTCCTCGTGGTAGAGGTCTAGCTGCCCGAGGTCTGTGCAGGGGCAGTGCTGATTTTTGCAGCTGTGCCCACTGGGATCAATAGATGCCTAGTTCTAATCAGCCCCCATCTTCCTTTATGTTAGCCCTACTGTCTCAATTACTGCCCAACTGCAGGTCTCCTAACCTGAAATAATAGCCTCATAGGCAAACATTATTTTAGGTGTATGAGCTCGTATTAATAAGCCCTAAAACATTTTGGGAAAAAAACTGCACACCTCCCATACAAATGGGGTTATTAAAAAATGTAATTAAATGGCCCTCATCACGTAATTAAAAACTGCAGCCCAACTTAGTCACGTATCAGGACAGCCTGAAGTCTGACACAACTCCTGAAGACCTGTGTCTCAACTGACAGAGGAGCTATATTGTAAACACATGTATCTCCGTAAGCTGAGGGGAAGGGCTGCATCAGGAGAAGAAATTAAACTTTTGCTCGGCTGACTAAGCACAGAGGACTGAGGCAGCAGAAAAAAATCCTCTGTGCTCAGTCAGCCAAGGTGAAGATTTATTTCTTCTCCTGTCACAGCTCTTCTCCATTAACAGCAGAAGAAAGGTTTATTTCTTCTCCTCTCATAGCCCTTCTCCTCGACTCACAGAAATATAGAAGGTTTATTCTCCTGTCACAGCCCTTCTCCTCTATTCACGGAGGTACAAAATAATTATTTTTACTCCTGTCATAGCCCTTTTCCAGTCACAAAGGTACAAAAGATTTATTTCTTCTCCTGTCACAGCCCTTCTCCATGGCTCATGGAGGCATGTGTGCTTATCATTTGAGACACAGATCTCGCATGCCTTGGGCTTAGACGACATCAGGCAGTGTGTATGAAGACATTTTTGTTTTCTATTACAGCTTAATGGAGGCTCCTCGACTTCCTCATCTCACAGCGATTTGCAGAGCCCTGACAAAGACTCGCAGGTAATCAAAGTGTCCAATGTCTTTTATACGCTGCCATTTTATATGGAGCCATCATAGGACATTTGAGACTGGGACTTTTAGTGTAATAGATAAAAAAGATAAAAAAAATATGAAAAAATATAAGGCGGCCAATATAAATGCCAAATACAGCAATTAAAAGGGTTGTCCAGTGACAACACATTATCACCTATACCCTGAATATCGTTAGAATCGATCACTTTTCTCCAGAATGGAGCGGCAGGCCAGACGCCCGACCGCCGCTCAATTCATTCTCTTTGCGACGGATCAAAACAGCCGAGTGCTGCAATTGACAGCTCCGTAGGTGGATGAACATGTGTACTGCCGCTCAATTCTAAAGGGAATAGTAGTTACACATTTTGTTGATTGGTGCAGGTCCGACTCCACCAATCAACAAGTTATCCCCTATTCCATGGATGGGGGTAAATTATTTTCACCCGAAAACCCTTTTATTATGTGGGTATATCGATGATGTTTCTGGAGGAAGCGATTGATTACCTCTAACCCAGATTTCTGGTGTCAAAACTTGTACAAAAATGACTTTTTGTCCTTTGTGCCGACTCGACGCTTTTCTAAAATAATTTGAGTTTAGAGTTGAGCAAAGAGATTTGCAGGATCCTGGATCCGGTAGCCAACTCAGTAGTCCATGACTGCCTGACGAGCGCTCGTACCTGCTGGCATAACCGGTGCAGAGGTTCGTCTGGCACCAACGTCAGTCCTCAGTCTATGTTGTAGCTAGAATCTAAGTCAGCCCATATTTGGTGTAGATTTAATGTACTGGTGCACGAGGTGCGCCTCTTAATAAATTTAGTGCATCCCCCACTCCCAAGGTCTCAGCTGAGCCACCATGTACTGTGGGTTGCACGCTCACCAGGCGGCAGGTATGAATGTGAAATTAATATCCTCCATTACCCCCTTTTTTTTTTTTCTTGTGTTACAGGCAGGCGACCTGAACAGAAAAGATCCCTTTGAAGAAAGTGGGCTACGACTCAGCCCCACAGCGGCCGAAGCCAAGGAAAAGGCCCGCTCCAAGAGAGCCAACAAGCGAGCTCCCCAAATGGACTGGAGCAAGAAACATGAACTTTTCAGCAACTTCTGATCCCGTGATGTAGAACGGTCGGACGAGAGAGCGGTCGCAGGACTCATACCCCTTTCTCCAACTAAAAAAAAACAAACTAACGAGAGGTCGTCACTGAAAACTATATCTGTTTAACCATTTCAGCTATGTGGCATGTTAACTCTTTTAGTGCCAGGCCACATATTATACCCACACCAGCATCAAGGGACAGGATGGACCTGACCTGTCCTTGGAAATATGGTGCGCTCTGTACGGGGCATTATTGGTTCACGTGGGCAAAAAAAAAAAGAAAGTCTTAAGGGCTGGAATGTAAATGACAAAAAAAAAAAAAAAGCAATGGATTCTGGAATTGCTAAACCAGCAGGGTCCTGGCAGCTGGTGTCATCCTCCTCCTGTGTTTATAGGACAGTGCGTTCCCACCAAGGGTTAGGATGTACGAGCACTCTAGAGACTCCGAGCGGGCAGAGTACCTATCTGGCATGTGCAGACCCCTTAAGGAGGAAGCTTACCAAAAATTCTCAGTACATAGAAGGATTGCACAATGGCTGTGCCTCTGTTAACACTTTATCTGCCGCCTCCCGCTAGTAATGAAATGCAAGTGATATCCTTTAATTCCTCCAAGACGTCTTTCTTAACATCCTTTGCATTTCTTGGCGGCATGGAAGCGGGCGGGGAAGGGGGGGGGGGGACATTTTGGGCCTCATGTGGATTCGGCAGAGTATTGCACGTCAGACCGTCCCTTGGGGTCACGCATTCCTCTCTGCAGCCCAGAACCGCTGGCTCCCTCTTACCCCAAACTGATGTGCACATGGTTTCAGTTAAATGCAAAAAAATAACAACAAGACTTGGAAAATCAAGGCCGCTTCTGAGATTTGGGAAAAAAGTGCCCCTGCGCTTTGCTTTCTAGAGACCTACGCATAGATGCAGATGTTATGGAAGCGAGCCGGGGGTGATGTTACCGCTACGAGAAATTAGGTTAATCGAATAAAACGTGGATTTCCAGGTCAGGGACAAATGACCATAAGGCTGTGGCCAAGATTCGCTCACATCACAGCGAAGTACAAGTGAAAGGGGTCGCATTGCAACCTCAAGGTTATGGCAGAAAGGATTTGTACCCCCGGGGTCACAATGCGACCCCATTCACTTGCACTGCGCCAAAGTCGCTGTTTAGCCCCAGACTAAAGCATACAGGACTGATTGGTCAGCTGCACACCTAAAAATCATTTTTATATTTTTAGGAAATGTCGGCAGCAGCTCCTCATCGGTTTTATCATTAATTGTAGTCGCTGCCACCGTCCATCCCAGGATGAAATTAAAAATCCCCACGCCAAACACCGCACATCCAGTCTGTATCCGATGGATCATAATGCTTGTACTTAAGACGCTCTAATTAAAATGAAGTATAGTTTAACCCCGCGGCACACTAATACCGTTCATGTCCCAGATTAACAAGCCGGCGGGATCATGTTGTTCATTGGAAAGCTCTTCTCACCAGATCTATGGCGCTTAAGCTGACGCAGGAATGCCGCTTAAATCACGTCAGCCGGGAAGGGAGGGGGAAGATTAGGCTGATTCACGCCAAATAAAATAGCTTTTTTGTAATAATTCTCCCGGAAAAACAATAACAAAAGAAAAAGGTTCCTTGATACAAATGTATAAAGCAAGACTGCCCCCTAGTGGCCATAATGAAGTCAAGGAAAAAGAAAAAACCGTATCCTGGAAGTTGGTAGTCTTTATTATTTAGTATCGGGAGTTGGAGGAAGACCTGTACCAGAAGGTTTTCTGATGATTATTCCAGCTTTGACCCCATTGTAGTTTTTCTCCTACATGCTGACCCTTTAAGTTAACCCTTGAGGTCACACTCGACCTCATTGCTCACCTTTTAAGGTCTCGCTTGGCTCAGTTGCTCACCCTTGAGGTCGAGCATAGCCCTTAAGGCTGCTCTCGGCCCCGTCGCTCGCCCATGAGGTCGCTCTCAGTCTCGTCGCTCGTCTTTGATGTCAAACTTGGCTCCATCGCTTGACCTTGAGGTCAAACTCTGCCTCGTCGCTCACCGTTAAGGTCACTCTCCGCCCCGTTGCTCGCCCCCGAGCCTTTAGACTGAGCTAGGTCCCATTACACATACTGCAAACAGCGTGACTCGATCCCATCACACAGTATTCAGGGCGGCCGTGATCCCATCATTTTTACATTTTATTAAGCAGGATCTGGTTTACACTGTGTTGCCAGCTAATGTGAGCGTTACTCATTATATGGAAGGTTTTCGGTAAGTGATTCTCCCCCCCCCCCACATCTTTAGTGGCTCAGGTGCCCGGACTTGCCCATATGCGCAGGCACTACGGAAAGAAAGGAACAGGAGAAGTGGATATGGCAGCCCCGTCCTACATCACCGATCCCCGGGGTGCCTGAAGGTAGATCTAGAATGTGGACTGAACATGGAGACGGCGCGTTTCGCATACGGACTGACATATGAAGGATGCGGCTGTCAAAGCCGGATGTAGCTTGTAATTTTAACAAACCAATGGATTGTTTTCTTTTTTTTTTTTTAAATGGACATAGAATTATTTTAAGTGTTGTAAAACCTGGACCACTATGGCTGTAAAGTGCCCGGCTAATGCCGCTCTATCCTACACCACTCATCAGTATGGCAGGCACTGAGCGCTGCCCCCTGCTGGTAGAATCGGAGGTCTGCGGTATAGTTTTCTACGACGGACTGATTTTTGATAGTAAAGATAGAGGCGACCTCTGGACTGCACATGGCCACCGAGCTGCCTGTATGTAGCCGTCTGGAATCATATTTTTGTACTTTTAAACCTGTAATTACATAAAGGCACATATCTGATAACATTTATCTACGACACACGACATATTGTAAACCGCTATGTGCATAATAAAGGCTTTCCCAATTATGTGTGTGTCCCTTTAACGATGAAGCTTGGCTGTATCCGATCTTCCCAAATGGATATTTTCGGATAGAGCTTATAAGAACAAGCATTTTTGCAATTTACTGCTTGTTAAAATATTTAGTCGTTTGTGAGATATTAACGCTTTTCTTTTGTTTACAGCTCGTTGCCTAGGAGACCGACCACTGCTGTTAGACAGCAGAACACACACACAGTGCTCAGAAGCTCGTCTCCGTTGAGTCTGTGTAAGCGGTGTTTTGAAGCCGGAACTCACGCTGTTCCTTTCAAAACTTGGCCAGCTTCAGTGTGGTACTTACAAGCTAGACAGCCGCAGTGGTCGGTCTCCTAGGCAACGAAGTGTAAACAAAAGAAAAGTGTTAATATCATAAGAACGGCTGCAAATTTTAATAAGCAGTAAATTGCAAAAGTGCTTGTATTTACCAGCACTATCCCAAAAAATATTCATCTATGACGATGAAGAATAACCCTTTAAGAGGAAGCAGAAAAGTTACGAATATCCTCTGATCTTGGGCAGAGGGGGACAAAACACACAGTGCAGGGGCTAAGTAAGGGGGTATATATGATTAAATCCTGCCTGTCCGAGGAGAGCCGCTCACAGCTGAAGGGGCAACAGTGTCTCTTCTTTCAGTGATCAGTGGGGGTCTCGGCACCAGGACCACTGCCCAATGATTGAGTCTCCTGTCATGTTACAGTAATGGGTCAAGATTTTAGGAAATGGCTGTCACCTATCTATCCTCAGCATCGGAGATAAATGCTTGATCACCGGAGGCCCCACAGACCACAAGAACAGGGGTCCTGATTTCCCTGCTGCCTCCATTGACTTCTATGGGACTGACAGAGAACCAAGTGTTGTACTCAACCTCAAAGACTCCATTCAATAACGACCGCACTGAGGAAGAACTGGAGGCCTAGGGCCCCCCATTCTAATAATTGGTGGTGTAGTAATCATGGGATAACTACATTAGTAATCCATATAAAATATTGTATGACTAAAAACTCCGTATGTAAAAAAAAACTTTATTTACAGTAGAAAAATGTACAAAAATCAGTGTTGTAGTACTGTACAACATACAGATATGGTCCAGGGGGACCTGCCAGTATCCCTGCACTGCCCCCAAAGGAAAAAAGAGGCATTACACAGTTCTCATTGAAATCAGTGCCCTGCTGTGTCCTCCAGAGCATGGCGATTCTCTGCTGTTACTGGAGACCCTCCTATTATAACTACACATACTACCGCTCTAAATAAAAGGAGACCTTTTTCTTTAATTTGTAAGCTTTCAAGTCTTCTTCCATATTTTGGGTCCCATCACTTCTTTTTATTTGCTCCGGGGCAGATGTGTCTATTCAGGCAGTCGGAGCATCGGGGGGACACGGGGAGGCAAACTTGCTGCCCGAAGCCGACCAACAGCCAATTGATTTCACTCCAGAGATCCCTAGGGACACAATAGATCAAAATTCTCAGTGTGGATGGGATTTCATGGTGATAAGACTCCTCCATTACTAGCAATATTGGGGTATTGTGCTCGCTGTATTTCCCCCTTCTCAACAGGTCACTTGCTTTAGTAAGTCTGCTGAAATACTCTGTGCTGCAGAAGCCTTTCCCAATGTTATCTTTACCACTCCCTGCATTGCATTCTCTCCAGCAAAAGATGAGTATGTGCCCCCCATTATAATCGGCTCAGCCCCTCACCTTGGCAGCCAATCCTCTAGGGCCACACGAGTGTCTTCGGGGGTCTTTGTTTCTTTTTTTACCCACTTCAGTCTGTTGGAAATACGATGTACGTGAGTGTCCACACCTGAGGAGACAGGAGGTTGTAGTTTAATATAAAATTCAATACATAGAAATTCAGCACATCCCCACACCTATAGGGCTGGTTCCACCTCAAAGCCAAAAATCGAGAGGGGGGGGGGGGGGGTCGTGCATCCGTCCGAGATAGAAAATGCCCCTTTAGGTCATGGAATGTTCCCACCTACCATGTCTACCAGAGGGTCTTGAAGCCACTTATCCCTCTCTCTGGGGGTACATACAGTGTTTTGATCACTTGAAGGGGTAGAAATGCATCGCAGCGACTAGAAAATGGAAATTCTGGTGTTATTTTGCCGTACAGCAGTTGCTGTCTGGGTTGGATTGGACTTTTGAGTGCATGGCGATGCCAAATATGTTCTTTTTTTAAACAATGATATTGCAGTATATAGTGAAATTGACGTTCTCCTATGAGGTCCAGCTACAAAAAAAGCTAATTGGCAGCAATGGGGCTTTCCCTAGGCTCCAGATGGGGGTGATGATGGGAGCCGCTGTACACACCAGGCCAATTACAGTGGGGAAAAAAAGTATTTAGTCAGTCAGCAATAGTGCAAGTTCCACCACTTAAAAAGATGAGAGGCGTCTGTAATTTACATCATAGGTAGACCTCAACTATGGGAGACAAACAGAAAAAAAAATCCAGAAAATCACATTGTCTGTTTTTTTTTTCATTTTATTTGCATATTATGGTGGAAAATAAGTATTTGGTCAGAAACAAGCAATCAAGATTTCTGGCTCTCACAGACCTGTAACTTCTTCTTTAAGAGTCTCCTCTTTCCTCCACTCATTACCTGTAGTAATGGCACCTGTTTAAACTTGTTATCAGTATAAAAAGACACCTGTGCACACCCTCAAACAGTCTGACTCCAAACTCCACTATGGTGAAGACCAAAGAGCTGTCAAAGGACACCAGAAACAAAATTGTAGCCCTGCACCAGGCTGGGAAGACTGAATCTGCAATAGCCAACCAGCTTGGAGTGAAGAAATCAACGGTGGGAACAATAATTAGAAAATGGAAGACATACAAGACCACTGATAATCTCCCTCGATCTGGTGCTCCACGCAAAATCCCACCCCGTGGGGTCAGAATGATCACAAGAACGGTGAGCAAAAATCCCAGAACCACGCGGGGGGACCTAGTGAATGAACTGCAGAGAGCTGGGACCAATGTAACAAGGCCTACCATAAGTAACACACTACGCCACCATGGACTCAGATCCTGCAGTGCCAGACGTGTCCCACTGCTTAAGCCTGTACATGTCCGGGCCCGTCTGAAGTTTGTTAGAGAGCATTTGGATGATCCAGAGGAGTTTTGGGAGAATGTCCTATGGTCTGATGAAACCAAACTGGAACTGTTTGGTAGAAACACAACTTGTCGTGTTTGGAGGAAAAAGAATACTGAGTTGCATCCATCAAACACCATATCTACTGTAAAGCATGGTGGTGGAAACATCATGCTTTGGGGCTGTTTCTCTGCAAAGGGGCCAGGACGACTGATCCGGGTACATGAAAGAATGAATGGGGCCATGTATCGTGAGATTTTGAGTGCAAACCTCCTTCCATCAGCAAGGGCATTGAAGATGAAACGTGGCTGGGTCTTTCAACATGACAATGATCCAAAGCACACCGCCAGGGCAACGAAGGAGTGGCTTCGTAAGAAGCATTTCAAGGTCCTGGAGTGGCCTAGCCAGTCTCCAGATCTCAACCCTATAGAAAACCTTTGGAGGGAGTTGAAAGTCCGTGTTGCCAAGCGAAAAGCCAAAAACATCACTGCTCTAGAGGAGATCTGCATGGAGGAATGGGCCAACATACCAACAACAGTGTGTGGCAACCTTGTGAAGACTTACAGAAAACGTTTGACCTCTGTCATTGCCAACAAAGGATATATCACAAAGTATTGAGATGAAATTTTGTTTCTGACCAAATACTTATTTTCCACCATAATATGCAAATAAAATGAAAAAAAAAACAGACAATGTGATTTTCTGGATTTTTTTTTCTCAGTTTGTCTCCCATAGTTGAGGTCTACCTATGATGTAAATTACAGACGCCTCTCATCTTTTTAAGTGGTGGAACTTGCACTATTGCTGACTGACTAAATACTTTTTTTCCCCACTGTAAATACCAGTCAGTGATCGACAGCGGCATCTAGATTGTTAAACGGCAGCAATCAGAGCTAGCACCGGTTGCTGCTTTCAGCGGCTGTATAACACACCTGGGTACAGAGTCGCCTCATATACCTGCACCCGACATGTATAGCAGATGTTCGGAAGGGGATAATGGACAGATGCCTAATGGAAGGGAGGCCGAATATACAATACAATTATGGTGAATATCGAAAATCACCATCGAAGGAAACAGTCAGTAGGAACTTTCCAATGTCGACACATCCACCATTGTCCTTACCGATCCCAGACACCTTGTTCCAGGCGATATCCATAATCAAATGAGCCATTTTTGGTCCGACCCCAGGAAGGTTCACCAGCTCTGCTACATTATCAGGAATGTCCCCGCCGTATTGCTCCTGAAGCAGCTCCGTCGTCTTCTTGATGTATTTAACCTTGTTCTATGGAAAATAAATATTTAAAGGGGATGTCCAGTTTGGATAGCTCCGCCACTGCAGGAGATGGTGGCGCTCATTCTTGTGCAAACCATACCTGACCACGAGGAGTCCTCCAGAGCCGGGACCCTCTTTATAGAGGCCAATCAAGAGATGATGTGGGACCACCACTTTTCACCCACCCCCACTACCCCTCAAATAACACCAGTTACATTCAGGCCAGTCACCTTCCAGAATCCCACCGGATAGATAAGCTTCCCCAATGTCTCCTCGTCCGTCTCCAGTATCCTACCCACGGTCAGACCATGTTCCCGTAATCTGCTCATGGCCGCCGAGGTCACCTGGTCCTTCGTCTGGCTGGACAGCATCAAGGACAGCAAGACTTGGTAGCGCATGACCTATAAACGACATGAAACCATTAGTACTGGGAACGATGACGTCAGGCGAATCGTATAACCCGGGTGCGGTTGTGGTCCAGGATGGAGTCTTGGGCCAAGGAAAGTCTACATGGATAAAGCTGCAGCAATGGAGATGGCCATCGTCCCCCATCCTATAATACTAATACTGCTCTGCTCTGTAATCTCTGGGCGATTACCAGTGTGAAATCTGCTTATCTCGGCTCATGCAGCACAATAAACTTATTAGTCCACTTCCTCCAAGAGCCATCATTTTATTACTTTTCCATGTACATGGACGTTTGGGGTCTTGATTTTTGCAGAACAAGTAGTAGTTTTGAATGCCTTGACATCATATAAAGAAAACAAAAAAAAAAAAGGAAAATTCCAAATGATGAGGAAAAAATGCAATTCTGCCAATTTTACTGGCATTCCAGGGAAGGAGGCCATAAAGCAAACATCTGCTGCAAGGTATCTTCAAACACAAGACAAAATTACCCCCAGTCCTCGCCTGACTCTGGCGTGTTTGGAGAGTACGGCCCGTTCTGGAGGCCATCACTGGTCTAATTCACTGCAGACGTGGCCGCACATCAGCATCGGGCACTGTGGATCCGCCACTGCTGCTTTAATATTCTGGGGCCAGTGCCTGCCATCTGCATGGAATATACTGCCCTGGCAAAAGGGAGAACCCACGGGAAGATGAAAGGGAAGGGATTAAACAGGCCACTTACTGTTTATGTGCTCCTTTATGAGATTTTATGAGGGGGGGGGGGAGGGGCTGCTCAGCTGTGCCCCCTGATGGAGAAAGCTGACAACTGCTTCCTGCTGTAACAAAAAAAAAAATGTATCATGCAGGTGTATCCCACTGGTTACTGCCAGTTCTGGACTGATGGCACTGCTGGACATTTTCTGATTTCAAAGAGAAGGAAGCGTGATGTGTCCATCTGCTGCACTGTTATTTTCTAACCACTACATTTACAGTCCTCATCGTTGCTCATTTCTTGGTGCTTCATCATAAGAGCCTTAACTGCAAATCTGGAAACCCCAGTCTGCTGTGAATTCTTTGCCTGGAAGACATCTTGTTGATGCAGTATAACTATCTTGTGTCTTTATCACGCACAGTGTGGGAAGACTAAGTGCAACACAAGGGGAAGGAAGCCCACATGCTAAGGAAAGGGAGAGTGGAGACCCCTAGGCGGATCTAATCACAACCTGCCTCCCCTACCGTCCCTATATTGGTTCCACACCAATCGCCGAGCAGGAACCTAAGCCCTGTATATCCCTAGAGCTAGGCCCTGAATAAAGAAGGGGGGATGAGCACTGGTCAGTCCCTACTGTACACCAAAGAGAAGAAGGGAGACAAATAAGGGGGAAGCAACTAATCTTGAGCAGACTCAAAGAGGTAACAACAAACGTTCTCCAACATCACCAGAGACTAAGTAAGCCAACCGTCTGCAATGCCAAACGCAGAGACCTTCTGCAGCCAGATGCAGAGCGACTGTCTGTAGCATCTGACACACCTGTGACAGTCTTGCCATGGTGTATGACCTATGATGTGAAACTGTCTTCCACAACCTCACCTTTACAGCAGTGTTTGTATTTTTCATCACCCAGTTTTAAACCTCCTACACAGCTGTTTCTGTTCCAGTTAATGATTGTGTTACAATCTACACATAAAAATGATGATCGCTATCACCTTGTCGGTAGAATTGGTTACGTGTACACCCGACTATAATCCTATAAAATCCCGGACTTTGTGCAAGTACCTAGAAGAATTGATGAAGGCAAAGGGCGATGACACCAAATATTGGTGGGACTTAGTTTTCTAGTTCGTTAATTCACTTTGCATTTTGTTGATGAAAATAAACTATTAACACTTATATTTTACACAGTCCCTTTAATAGAATGTGCACATTGCCTCTTCCAAGATAAAGAGGACTTTATAGCGCCACCTGTTTTTATAGCGCCACCTGTTGGAAGTAGCGATGCTACAAGTCACAATAAGCCCTTTAACGAGTCTTGCAATATGATTTAGGATAAAAGCCAAATCGTTATCTCAATTTGCAGGTGTTTCGGGCTACTGGCCCTCATTAGTGCAAAGTATGATAACTGGTTTGGCTAGGTGAGAATGATGACAAGTTATAAGCAAAGCTTCCCATTTGTACATCAGTGGTGGTTATGTGCTGACATCCAGTGGACACTACTGGTATTACATTTTAAACAAGAGTCCTCAAAATCATTTAGAGGGGTTCTCCACTATTCCATAATCTCTTATTATGAGCTCCTCAGTGTATCATAAAATTAAAAGAAGAACTGGTATACTTACCTCCTGGGCCAGCGCCGTTCTAACGATCCTAAAGGAAATACTACTTTCCATTAGGGCGTAAAAAGAAATTAGAACAAGCACAAAATTCACCCAAAAACACATTATAGTCTATGGGAGCGCTGACGTGCACATATTCATGCGCACCTCAGCGCAAAAAAAACGCATGCTTTTTTTTAAAAAAAAAAACTTGCGCAAAAACACAAAAAAAGCATGATGCGTTTTTTATGTGCGTTTGCACTGCGCACGCAGCGCAAAAAAACGCAAGTGTGAAAGTAGCCTTAGAGGGGAAACAATATACATATTTTTTCATTATACATAAAAGTACTAAAAAAATACATATGTATCTATATATACATACACATATTTAGTATGTATTTATTTTTTTAGTACCATTTATATAATATGTATATATAATAGTACTAAAGAAATTTCTGTTTGTTAATATATATATATATATATATATATATATATATATATATATATATATACATACATACACCTATAAACTGTGTTCCAAATTATTATGCAAAAAGAGTTTCGGAGTGGTAAGGTTAGAATTTTTTTGTTTGTCATTTAGGCTAAGTGCACACGTACCGGAACTCTCGCGGAAATTACCGCGAGAATTCCGGAATTCCAGTCCGCGGGAAAATCGCATTTTAAATTCCCGCGATTTTCCCGCGGAAAAACTAGCATTTTGCAAGCGTATTTAGCTTGCAAAATGCTAGCGTTTTCCAAGCGATCTGTAGCATCGCTTGGAGAACAGATTGACAGGTTGGTCACACTTGTCAAACATAGTGTATGCCTATGCCTATGCAGCATCAGTAGTAAAAGATAGAATGTAAAAAAAAAAAAATAAAAAATAGTATTATTCTCACCCTCCGACGTCCCGCACATCCGTTCCCAGTAATCCTTTGCGAAAATGCCCGCGATGACGTCAGACCGCGATCCCGTGAGAAGGGACGTCATCGCGAGCATTTTCGCAAAGGACTACTGGGAACAAGAGCGTGAAGAGAAGCGGGAAGGCTGCGCGGGACGCCGGAGGGTGAGAATAACGATATTTTTTATTTTTAAATTCTATTTTTTACAGGGATATGGTACCCAAAGCCCGGAGGACAGTCTCCTCTCCTCCGGACCGTGGGTACCATCCGCAATTGTTCTGCTTACTTTCCGCATGGTGTGCACAGCCACATGCGGGAAATAAGCGGAACAATGCATTCCTATGGGTGCGGGATCGTCGTGATTCCGCAAATTAATGAGCATGCTGCGGTTTTTACCGCGAAGCGATTCCGCCGCGGTAAAAACCGCAGCATTAGCACAGCATTGCGGAATCCCATAGGAATGCATGGGATGCTTATTTTTCGCGTTTTCGCGGCAAAATTGCGCGGTTAAAACCGCCGCGGAAACGCGAAAAAAAACGCCACGTGTGAACTCAGCCTAACACTCCTTGATGGTGATGTGTGTCAGGGATCTTTATATCACTGAAAGCAATTGCAGAGACCTGTGCACATTAGTTTGGCAGGTGTGTCCAAATAAAGGCAAGACTACTGAAGAAGGCTGTTCCACATTATTAAGCAGCCGACATTTTTTGCCAAAATGGGAAAGAAAAAGGATGTGTCGGCTGCTGAGAAGCAACAAATTGTGGAGTATTTAGGTCAAGGCATGACTACAATCAGCATTGCCAAGACACTTCATCGTGACCATCGCACAATCAAGAAGTATGTAGCTGATTCCCAGCACACACGTGTGCGGCTGATAAGGAATAATTGAGGACTCTTTTCAACAGGCAATTGCGTCAGGTGAAAAGAGCAGCTGCAAAAATGCCTTGTCCTAGCAGCAGACAAGTTTTTGAAGCTGCTGGTGCCTCCTACGTCCCCGCGAACAACAAGATGCAGGGTCCTTCAGAGGTTTGCAGCTGTGCGTAAGCCATCCTGTCGACCACCTCTATCCACTGCACACAAGCAGAAACGGCTCCAGTGGCCAAACGATACATGAAGACTGATGAGTGCCGTGCAACGCTCGATGGTCCAGATGGATGGAGTGGAGGATGGCTGGTTGATGGACACCCCATGAAAACACGGCTACGGCGCCAACAAGGAGGAGGTGGAGTAATGTTTTGGGCTGGAATCATGGGGAGAGAGATTGTCGGCCCCTTTAGGATCCCTGAAGGGGTAAAGATGAACTCCAGAATCTATGTGGAGTTTCTAGAACAGCACTTCATGCCATGGTTCAAGAGGAAGAACCGTGCTTTCCGCAGCAAGATCATTTTCATGCCTGATAATGCACCGTCTCATGCTGCAAATAACACATCTGCATCTCTGGCTGCTATGGGCATAAAAGAGGACAAACTTATGGTGTGGCCACCATCTTCCCCTGACCTCAACCCCATTGAGAACCTCTGGAGCATCATCACAAGGAGTGTCTATGATGGCGGGAGGCCGTTCACATCTAAGCAACAGCTCTGGGAGGGTATTCTGTCCACAGGCAAAACAACTGAAGCACAAACCATCCAAAAACTGACAAATTCAATGGACGAGAGAGTTCAGAAGCTTCTTTCCAACAAGGGTCCTATGTGCAAATGTAACATCACCGAGAATAAAGTTTTGACTTGAAAACTGTTTGATTTCATTGTGTAATAAGCTGATAATGCTTATCATTCCACAACTGACCATTTTTTGGATCAAAATAAAAATAAAAAGGTTGAAAACTCTGCTGTGCATAATAATTTAGAACATGCATTCTGAGTGTTACTTATTTTTAAAAATATACTGTTTTCATAGGCAGCTTGTTCAAAAACATTGCAATTATACTAGAATATTAGATGACTGGAAAATAACAATGACTGCAATTCATATAGGGAATTTAGAGAAAATAGGAGGAAATAGTTTTTGCATAATAATTTGGAACACAGTATATATATATATATATATATATATATATATATATATATATATATATATACATACACACACACACTAAACGATATTAAAACTATAATATTTAAAAATAATTTATTTTTTAATACTGTTAGAGGGAAAGAATAATTATTCTTCTCAATACTGTTATACACACTAGTGCTAAAAAAACCCAAAACAATAAATAATACATATATATAATATATATATATATATATATATATATATATATATATATATATATATATATATATACACCCAAATATATATATAACGTTACTAAAAACATAATGTGTGTATATTTATATGTATTACCGGAATTTTATATATTTTTTCTTAGTACTGTTGTGTATAACAGTATTGAAAAAAAATAATTATTTTTCCCCTTTAACAATATAAAAAAATAAAGTTAGTTATTTTAAAAAACATATATTTTTTTAATACTGCTTGGTATGTGTGAGTGTGTGTATACATATATAAGAACTAGTAAAAAAATGTTTTAGTAATACATAATATATATACACACACCGTATATTTTAGGTTATAAGACACACTTATTTTTCCCCCCAAATTTACGGGGGTATGTCTTATATTTCGAATATACCTTACTGGATGCGGTGTCCCAGGGTCACTGCTGGCAGAGGAAAGAGTGGGGCAATGCTGCAGGTTGCAGGCTTGGAGGAGGGGGTGTTCGGAGGTACGATGCTGCGGGTGTTCAGTGGTGCAGGGGCTCCTTCGACATTTTGTGAAAGCCCAGAGCTCACGCCCTTCCATGGTTTACATTGTAGTGGCCTCCGAGAAAATGACCACCATGGGCGATGCATGCGCAGACCATGGTGCTGAGATCTCGTCTCTCGAGATCTCCATCTGAGCCACTCATTTTCCTGGAGTCCATCGCAATGTAAATCAAGGATGTATGGGTACTCCGGGCTTTCACAAAATGTCGGTGGAGCCCCCGCACCACCGAAGCATTGCACCACAGAACACCCCTTCCTTCCAGCCTGAGGTCCGCAGCAACGCCACACTCCTGCCTCCGCCAGCAGCGACCTTGAGACCCCGCTCCACTGCAGCCGTTACCCCGGAGCATCTTATAAATCTGCAAAATACAATGTATAATGTATGTGTGTATACACATATATATATATATATATATACACACACGCACACACACATATATACCAAGCAGCTTTAATTTTAGGGTATTCACATCCTAATTGGAGAAAGGTTTTAGCTCTCTAATATGGAGCTGCCTCTTTTTCTAGAGACCCAAAGTAATTGGACAATTATGCTGATGAAAGGTCTGGAGCCAATTAAATTTTAGGTATGGCATTTGCATTTGGAAGCTGTTGCTGTGAACCCACAACATGTGGTCAAAGGAGCTCTCAATGGAGGTTCAACAGACCACCATTAGGCTGACAAAAAGGAGGTCCATCGGAGAGATACGAGAAATATTAGGAGTTGTCAAGTGGTCAAATTTACAGTTTGGTACAATTTGCAAAAAAAAAAGGGGCACTGGTGATGAGCTTGGGAACACAAAAAGGCCTAAACGTCCACAGAAGAGAACAGTGGTGGATGATCACAGAATCCTTTCCATGGTGAAGACAAACCCCTTCACAACACACAACATCCACCCAAGTGAGAAACACTCTCCAGGAAGTCGGTGCCTCAGTATATATCTATTTTTTCTTTTTTAGTACTTTTTAATGTGTGACTAAAACATACAGAAAAGTTTTAATCACCCCCTTTTCCACATTACAAATAAAGAAAAAAAATAAACGTTTATTATCGCTGCATCAGTAAACGTCCAGACTATCAAAATATCCAATAAATTAAACCACGATTTAAAGAAAAAAAACCATAAAAGAATTGCCATTTTTCATTACTACACTTTCAAAATAAAAATACAGAAAAACAATTATCAAAACTTTGTATGTACCCCAAAATGGTATCAAAAGAACTACAGGTCGCTACGCAAAAATCAAGCCCCCACATAGCTCCATCCACGCTACTGAAAAAAGAAACACAAATTTTTTTTTTTTACAAAAAGGTTCAGAATTTTTTTTAACCACTAGAATATAAAAACGTTGAGTTTGGGAGCGCTGTTTTCATACAGACCTGAAGACTCACCCCATCGAGTCACTCTTACCGCAAGACGTCATTAAAAAAAAAAAAAGAGCGGAATTGCATTTTTTCACCTTTTCAATTCACTTTCCCCTGTTTTTCAGTACTTTACATTGCTGTGGCGCAGCTCCACAGAGGCCGTGACATTATGCTCCTGCACAGGGTACTGTCACGGACGTCAGTCTGTGCAGAGGCGCCACTTATACAGACGTAACGCTCCACCGTGTGTACGGCTCCACCGCTGCTGCCCATCAGGTGATACCTGCGGCTCCGCATTCTGATCAAAGCACTTCTCTGCCCCCATCTGATCCACGGGGGCGTCCCGAGCGCGCCTCATCTGCCGGATGTTCTCCAGTTCTTCCCTCCAGCTCTTCGGCTCCCACCTGAGCTTCTTATCCATGTCCTCGGCCGCTGCCTCATATTTCACCGCAATCCTCCTCTTACCTCCAGATGACAAGACGCGACCTGGAGAAAAGTCAGCGCGGATATGATAAATGCACCAGCATGTAGACCGCTATCAAGGCTGTACGTGGCTCCATCCCCCTATAGGGACCCGACCGCTGTGGCCTCTACTCCCCCCACTCTACAGGGACCCATTCACCATAACCCCTACATGGACTCGACCGCCATAACCCCTACTCCCCGCTGCTGGGACCCGACCGCTGTGGCCCCTACTCCCCGCTACTAGCACCCGACCGCTGTGGTCCCTACTCCCCGCTGCTGGGCCCCGACCGCTGTGGCCCCTACTCCCCGCTGCTGGGACCCGACGCTGTGGCCCCTACTCCCCGCTACTAGCACCCGACCGCTGTGGCCCCTACTCCCCGCTGCTGGGACCCATTCGCCGTAGCCCCTATAGGGACCCAACCACCTTAGGCCTATGGGGACGTGACCACCGTGGCCCTAACTCGCCCCCTACTGGGACCTGATTTCTGTGGCCCCTACTTTCACCGTCAGGGCCCCATCACTGTGGCCCCTACTCCCCCCTACAGTGACCAAAGCGCCTTGGCTCCTACTGACACCAGACCGCCAAGGTCCCTAGAGAGACTAGACTGCCGTGGCCCCTAATCCCCCCCCCTGCAGGGACCAGACCGTCATGGCCCTTTCTTCCCCCTACTGAAACCCAACCAATGTAGCCCCTACAAAAATCTGACCGCCGTGGCCCCTTCTCCCCGTTACTGGCACCCGACCGCTGAGGCCCCTACTCCCCGCTACTGGCCCCCGAACGCCGAGGCCCCTACTCCCCTCTACTGGCCCCCGACCGCCGCGGCCCCTTCTCCCCGCTACTGGCCCTCGACCGCCGAGGCCCCTACTCCCCGCTACTGGCCCCCGACCGCCGAGGCCCCTACTCCCCGCTACTGGCCCCCGACCGCCGCGGCCCCTACTCCCCGCTACTGGCCCCCGACTGCCGCGGCCCCTACTGCCCGTTACTGGCCCCCGACCGCCGCGGCCCCTACTCCCCGCTACTGGCCCCCGACCGCCGCGGCCCCTTCTCCCCGCTACTGACACCCGACCGCCGTGGCCCCTACTCCCCGTTACTGGCCCCCGACCGCCGTGGCCCCTTCTCCCCGCTACTGACACCCGACCGCCGTGGCCCCTACTCCCCGCTACTGGCCTGGCCCCTTCTCCCCGCTACTGACACCCGACCGCCGTGGCCCCTACTCCCCGTTACTGGCCCCCGACCGCCGCGGCCCCTACTCCCCGCTACTGGCCCCCGACCGCCGTGGCCCCTTCTCCCCGCTACTGGCCCCCGACCGCCGTGGCCCCTACTCCCCGTTACTGGCCCCCGACCGCCGAGGCCCCTACTCCCCGTTACTGGCCCCCGACCGCCGTGGCCCCTTCTCCCCGCTACTGGCCCCCAACCGACGTGGCCCCTACTCCCCGCTACTGACACCCGACCGCCGTGGCCCCTACTCCCCGCTACTGGCCCCCGACCGCCGAGGCCCCTACTCCCCGTTACTGGCCCCCGACCGCCGTGGCCTTCTCCCCGCTACTGGCCCCCAACCGCCGTGGCCCCTACTCCCCGCTACTGACACCCGACCGCCGTGGCCCCTACTCGCCGTTACTGGCCCCCGATCGCCGTGGCCCCTTCTCCCCGCTACTGACACCCGACCGCCGTGGCCCCTACTCCCCGCTACTGGCCCCCGACCGCCGAGGCCCCTACTCCCCGTTACTGGCCCCCGACCGCCGTGGCCTTCTCCCCGTTACTGGCCCCCAACCGCCGTGGCCCCTACTCCCCGCTACTGACACCCGACCGCCGTGGCCCCTTCTCCCCGCTACTGGCCCCCAACCGCCGTGGCCCCTACTCCCCGCTACTGACACCCGACCGCCGTGGCCCCTTCTCCCCGCTACTGGCCCCCAACCGCCGTGGCCCCTTCTCCCCGCTACTGACACCCGACCGCCGTGGCCCCTACTCCCCGTTACTGACACCCGACCGCCGCGGCCCCTACTCCCCGCTACTGGCCCCCGACCGCCGTGGCCCCTTCTCCCCGCTACTGACACCCGACCGCCGTGGCCCCTACTCCCCGTTACTGGCCCCCGACCGCCGAGGCCCCTACTCCCCGTTACTGGCCCCCGACCGCCGTGGCCCCTTCTCCCCGCTACTGGCCCCCAACCGCCGTGGCCCCTACTCCCCGCTACTGAGACCCGACCGCCGTGGCCCCTACTCCCCGCTACTGGCCCCCGACCGCCGAGGCCCCTACTCCCCGTTACTGGCCCCCGACCGCCGTGGCCTTCTCCCCGCTACTGGCCCCCAACCGCCGTGGCCCCTACTCCCCGCTACTGACACCCGACCGCCGTGGCCCCTACTCGCCGTTACTGGCCCCCGATCGCCGTGGCCCCTTCTCCCCGCTACTGGCCCCCAACCGCCGTGGCCCCTACTCCCCGCTACTGACACCCGACCGCCGTGGCCCCTTCTCCCCGCTACTGGCCCCCGACCGCCGTGGCCCCTACTCCCCGCTACTGACACCCGACCGCCGTGGCCTTCTCCCCGCTACTGGCCCCCAACCGCCGTGGCCCCTACTCCCCGCTACTGACACCCGACCGCCGTGGCCCCTACTCCCCGTTACTGGCCCCCGACCGCCGTGGCCCCTTCTCCCCGCTACTGGCCCCCGACCGCCGTGGCCCCTACTCCCCGCTACTGACACCTGACCGCCGTGGCCCCTTCTCCCCGCTACTGGCCCCCGACCGCCATGGCCCCTACTCCCTTCCATATGGACACGACCTCCATGTCCCCTACTTCCCCCCCTTCTGGGACCCAACTGTTGTGGCCACCACAGGGACCTGACCGCCGTGGCCCCTACTTCCACCTACAGGGCCCCCACCACTGTGGCCCCATCCTGCACATCTCCCTAAATACTTCAGACACATCATATAAACATCACTCAGTTGGAAATCTTGTTTTACGACATGCAGAAAAGTGATTGGTTCAGAGGGGCGTGGCTAATCATCAGTGCATTATATATCCCTTGCCCGTTCCCAGCAGCAGCCCCTGTCTGGCCTCTTACCTGCAGCCGGCTCCGTGGTCTCGGGCGGCTGCCCGCCCAGTATCTTCCTCCCGCTTCTCGTCACTCTTCTCCCGGCGCTCATCGCTCTCTGCAGCAACAGCTCTATTCGCTCCGGGAACTACATGTCCCGTCAGCCCCTTCTCTTCCAGGATGCAGCACGTGACCATGCAGGTGGGTGGAGCTTCCAGGCCCTGAAGCCGAGGGCTGCGGTAGAGCGCACTGGCCGGGCGTCCGGGAGACGGGAGAGCGGCGGAGCTGCAGGTCTGTCAGTGCGGGGTCGGGCTGCTCCTCTGCGCCGGTCTTGCTCCGCGTTCACACTGTGACTGTAGGGAGTGAGCGCTGCGCACGTCATACGGCGCTAACAGTCTGCGATTAACGTCATCCACCAAGACAGGGAATGCTGAGACTTGTAGTGGCTGGGATACATGAAAGGGGCGCTGTCAGGAAAAGGAAACCCCTTGTTCACATGCAAAACAAAAAATGTTCCTGCTCCACTCAGCTTCTGCGGAACCTCTTGCTAAGCTGCTACTGCTCTGGGCATGCCTCAGCTGCTGCAGAACCAAGGGAGAGAGTCAGCTCTCCTCTATACCTTGGCTCTAAAAAAGAGGTTCTGCAGCAGCTGGAACACTCAAATTGATAAAATGCTGTCCTTTAGGTCCTGGTCTCCAATTGATGTGGTTCCAGCCGTCCACATGCCCTGACAGTCCCAGGCCAACAGTGCATGCTTGGACTTGTAGTTCCCCTGCCTGCATTATGCTTTGTCCTGATGGTGATTTCTTGTCGCAGGGTTTCCCATTCACTGCAGTCATGGCCAGACCGATGGGCCGGGACACCGGCCTGAAGGAAAAGGTGAAGATGTTCCTGGGCCTGGGGCCGTCACGTGGGAAGCCCAAACACTTGGAGAGTCGCCAGCCGGAGTACGTCATCACGGCCGAGCTACTGAAGGTGAGGGCCTGGTCATGTGACGACGTGGGCCTGAGGCTGCACCACTGAGGCCCTGACTACACGTCTCCTGCTGCTCTGTCAGGCAGGACGTTGCATCCTCAGTCATTGCTTTCTCTCTCCCGCCAGGATCTGAGCCCTGAGAGCGCGCTGAGTATCCGCGTCCGAGCCATGAATCAAATCTGCGAGTTGGCGAAAACCAAGAAATTTGAGGATGTGAGTGTAACACCACCCAGAGCAACGCTGCAGTGTAAAGCATGTGGGTGGGACAGTGCAGCACCCTGAACTACCAGGAGGGTTCCTAGGGACGGTGAAGCTAAATCGGGCTAACGGAGATCTCTAGGGTTGGTTTGTTTGCAGTTAGTTTGAACAAACAGAGCTGCAGGGTAAAGCATGGGGAAATGAGCTGAACAGCAGTAACAAACTTTTCTTTGATGTGTTTTAGACTACCTGAGACTCAAACATTTCAGGTAAGCTGGAGTCTCTGCCCTGGGGTCAAATAATCACCGGGTCCCTACTGGGATCGTAGAGCCGCTGGGTCCTAGCAGACCCAGATCAGCCCTGCCCGTGAATCTGGCACAGCAGGAGGCTAGTTTCCCCTGTAACTGGGGCTCCTAATCATAGATTCCTAGATTGTTAGAGTTGGAAGGGACCTCCAGGGTCCTCGTCTCTAACCCCCTGCTCAGTGCAGGATTCACTAAATCATCCCAGACAGATGTCTGTCCAGCCTCTGTTTGGAGACTTCCATTGAAGGAGAACTCGCCACCTCTTGTGGCAGCCTGTTCCACTCATTGATTACCCTCACTGTCAAAAAGTTTTCCCTAATATCTGATCTGTATCTTTTCTCTTTGTTTCATTCCTTTGTGTTTCCATATCTAAATGAGAATAAAGATCCCTCCAGACTGTGATCTCCCTTCAGATATCTGTAGACAGCTACTAAGTCTCCTCTTGGCCTTTTTTACAAGCTAAACATAACCAAATCCTCTAACTGTTCCTCGTAGGACATACTTTGCAGTCCGCTCACCATCCTGGTCACTCTTTTCTGAACTTGCTCCAGATTTTCAATGTCTTTTATAGAATTTGGTGCCCAGAACTGGACACAATATTCCAGATGAGGTCTGACCAAAGAGGAGTAGAGGGCAATAATGACTTCACGTGATCTAGACTGTATGCTTCTGTTAATACATCCTAGAATTGCATTTGCCTTTTTTGCTGCTGCATCACACGGTTGACTCATAGAATCGTAGAGTTGGAAGGGACCTCCTGGGCCATCTGGTCCAACCCCCTGCTCAAAGCAGGATTCGCTAAATCATCCCAGTCAGATGTCTGTCCAGCCTCTGTTTGAAGACTTCCATTGAAAGAGAACTCGCCACTTCTCGTGGCAGCCTGTTCCACTCATTGATCACTCTGTCAAAAAGTTTTTTCTAATATCTAATCTGTGTCTCCTCCCATTCAGTTTCATCCCATTGCTTCTAGTCTTTCCTTGTGCAAATGAGAATAAAGTTGATCCTTCTACAATGTGACGGCCCTTTAGATATTTGTAGACAGCTATTAAGTCTCCTCTCAGTCTTCTCTTTTGCAAACTAAACATTCCCAAATCCTGCAACCTTTCCTCATAAGACAGGGTTTGCAGACCGGTCACCATTCTGGTCGCTCTTTTCTGAACTTGCTCCAGTTTGTTGATGTCTTTTTAAAATGTGGTGCCCAAAACTGGACACAATATTCCAGATGAGGTCTGACCAAAGAGGAGTAGAGGGAAATAATGACTTCACGTGATCTAGACTGTATGCTTCTGTTAATACATCCTAGAATTGCATTTGCCTTTTTTGCTGCTGCATCACACTGTTGACTCATATTCAGTCTGTGATCTATTAGTATACCCAAGTCTTTTTCACATGTGCTGTTGCTAGGCCCTATTCCTCCCATTCTATATATGCTTTTTTCATTTTTATTGCCCAGATGTAGTACTTTGCATTTCTCCCTGTTAAAACCATTCTGTTAGTTGCTGCCCACTTCTCCAGTTTATTTAAATCTTTTTGAATCCTCTCTCTCTCTCTTCTCTAGTATTAGCTATCCCTCCTAGCTTTGTGTCCTCAGCAAATTTAATCAGTTTACCCTCAATTCCTTCATCTAAATCGTTGATAAAGATGTTGAACAATACAGGGCCCAGGACACAGCCCTGTGGTACCCCACATGAGACATTCTTCCAACTGGATGTGCAGCCATTTACGACCACTCTTTGGGTCCGATCACTAAGCAGTTATGAATCCACCTAACAGTTGCCTTGTCCATTCCATACTTAGTCATTTTTTCAATAAGGATTGTATGAGAGACTGTCAAATGCTTTGCTGAAGTCAGGATATACTATATCTACAGCATTTCCTTGATCCACCCAATCTGTGATACCGTCATAAAAGGAAATTAAGTTAGTCTGACATGACTTATTAGTTACAAACCCATGCTGACTGTTTAATCACTTCATTCTTATCCAGGTATTGACATACATGTTTAATAATTTGTTCAAAGATCTTTCCTGGTATATTCAGTCTGTGATGTATTAGTATACCCAAATCTTTTTCACACGTGCTGTTGCTTAGTTCTAGTCCTCTCATTCAGTTGCGACGATTACAAACAATGAAGAAGAAAAAATTACCAATAACTAACTAAATGTTCCCTTAGAAATCTCAATCTCTTCTGACATCTTGGGAAGACAAACTATGTGAAAAAGAGGGGGGGGGGGGGATAAATATATATGTAAAATTTCTATTCCTAGTAGTTTAGATTCACCCCCTGAAATAGCGCTAAGAAAATATATTTAGTTTTCTGCATAATGCAAACTCTCATATCCATGTTGCTAGAAAAATACAAATGGCTGCAGCAAAGTAGAGGGGCAAAAACGAGGGGGAAAAATGGTCTCACTATGGGGTTAATTATACCCCTTTGGGTCACCTGTGGGGTTGTGTGTGGGTGTCTGTGTTTTTTTTTTTTGTTTTTTTTTGTTTTTTTTGTTTTAAGACTGATTTTCCGCCATCTTTTCTGTATTCTCAGCACGCGGTAGAAGCGATCTGGACGTCTGTCTCAGATCTACTGGAAGCCGATCAGCCGGCAGAGGGCAGACACAACGTCCTCAACCTGCTGAAAAATCTGATTATAGGACAGGTACGGCTCGTGGGGTGGTATATTGTATGGGGGGGGGGGGGGGCGTCCAGACTACAGCTCTCAGCATGCAGCTATCTGGACATGCTGGTGGTTGTACTTTCACAACACTGGGGTAATGTAATTTTAGGATAATTCTGCAAAAATGGCTGATAACCTTATTTTCTTTAATGCATAGGGGGACCGGCTGGGCTTTCTCCGGGCTCATTTCTTCCATGTCATAAAGGATTACCCCAGTAAGGAGGACCTTGTGGAGAGGCTGGAGGTGTTCAAAGCCCTGACCGACAACGGCCGAGACATCACCTATCTCGAGGAGGAGCTGGGTAGGTCTTGGGGTCTAAGTCCCCTTGGCATATAGTAAAGAGTTAGCAAACACTGCGCTCCTTGTCAGTGGACGGTAAAATTAAAAATCCGCATATTTTTTAAACTCTTATTAAGTTTTCGCTTTTACCCATTCAAAAGGATGAAAATATTATTGCATGACATCCAGAGCTGCAATCATAAAGTGACCATGGCAATCATGGATCATACCAGCGCTGAGATCTGCTGTTTTCTGTAGCACAATCTAGATCTCCAGATTCTGGCCGTTCTCTGCAGCTCTGGATGTGACTGGAGTACATTACGAGCTAATAAGAGTCTCCTTTTTGTAGCCGCTTTTGTCCTGAAGTGGATGGACTCTGGGATGTCTCCAGACTTTCTGCTGGTGTTGGTGAATCTGGTGAAGTTTCACAGCTGTTATCTGGAAAGTTATATTGCTCCTATGGTGCAGTGAGTATTCCTATGGTCTTATACTGTATTCTTATATACCAGACTTGCTGTGATCCTGAGTGACCGCAGGGAAACAGTCAGCAAGTAAGTTATTGCATAAAACCCTTTTTTCTTTTTCTTGCAGAATGATTTGTCTGCTTTGTAACCGGACTACTTCTTCCTATGACATTGAGGTCAGTTGTTTCATTCATTGGGCGATCGGTCATGGTGCAGCTTCCTTTTTTCCCCAGAACATGTTAGACACCTGTCACTTGCCATAGATATGACACTTTATTTTTATCCAGTGTGAATTCCGCCGTTCTTTTCAATCTGACAATATTTATGTTCCTTCGCCTCTCCGTTCCTGAAATATGGCCTCCTCTTCCAGGTTTGTTTGTTTTTTTAAAGTTTTTTACAACTGGGTGTGGTTCTCAAGATGACTCTCCCAGAAGAGTTGAGGAACACACCCACTTGGCTAACAAAACTAGATTCTTATACAGGGAAGAAGAGGCCACATCTTAGGAATGGAAAGATTCAGGAGAGGTTTTTATTTTGTTCCTGCTTCAGGAGAACACTGTGGTTCCTGTGTGTTTAGGGCTGAACCTAAGATTTGTGTTCCTTCCAGGTCTCGCTGAAGGTCCTGGACGCTGTGGTTTGCTACAACTGCCTTCCATCAGAGAGTATCCCCATCTTCGTCATTACGTTGTGTCGGACAATCAACGTCAAAGAGCTGTGTGAAACCTGCTGGAAGGTGGGCACTGACTAACTTGCTGACCCGTGGGGGGCCGACTCCTGTGACCCAGACCTCTGCCGCTCCATTTAATCCGTGAGGCAGAAAATCTGAGACCATCCTGAAACTTTTCAGAGCGGAAAGTCATCACACCCAGTGCAGAGACATAATAATCGCAGATATGAGCTGCACTGGGCCGAGTACTATGTGATGTTTTGTCGCATAGCACTCGGCCATGTTGTATGGTAATGCGACTCCGGACCGAGGAACAGTCGTTGGTCTGCTCTCCTTCCTTTCTTGTGTTTAGCTTCCCTCTTTCCATTTCTTCCACCGTTGTCTTTCTAACCTTGTGTTTGTTTCCGAGAATGAGGGTTTTTATTTTTGTCTCCACAGCTGATGAGAAACCTCCTGGGGACACATCTCGGCCACAGCGCTATATATACCATGAGCCGTATTATGGAAGACAAGTAAGACGAGGTTCAGCTGCCGAGCTCAGGTCTTGTACTATGGATGTTCTCATAACTTGGCAGAAATGAGCCGGGCAAAACCGGCATCAAATATTCTGCTAAAATGTCACTGCCACTTGGGATGTAGCTGAGCTGCGGTTGTGTACGAGTGAGTCATAGCGGGATTCCATCTTGCATTTATGGTGTATACAGACTATATATGTGTATTGGATGCTCACACCCCATCACAATGGGACTTGCAGCTCTCAGGACCCTGGTGTAATCAGTGGGAGGCAATTTTAATTTTCGATCACCTCGCCACTAAAAGCCCAGTTTTCAAGAAAGTTGTGGGTCCCATTTGTTGGGAATCTCAACTATTGTACATTGATGGCCTAAATCTACTAACTGGGAGGACCCCTTTAAATGACGTTCAGGCCAATGAGTGCTGCAAATCCTTCCTGGGTACAACCCCGCCACTCCCAACAATTCGCGCACTGAATAATCCCTTACCTGCCTGCAAGTTGGAAGAATTTTTGTGGTTCTGGTGCTGAGCTTTCCCCATATAAACTGGGAACTGGCATGAATATACAACCCGGGTCAGAACGCCTTCCCTGGCTGGCTAATCCCTTAGATGCTGCGGTCAATGGTAAACTCTGCATCCAAACTGTTACGTGATGAGGTCTTTCACCAAACAGACCCATCATGATTACAGGTTCCTGGTGGGTTATGGCATATGGGGGGAAGGAGTACATGACTCTTGCACTTACACTTGCATTGTGGGGCCAGCACCAAACTACTGTTTAGAAATCTCTCCGTTCTTGAGAGTAAAAATTTTTAGTACGGGGAAAATTGCAAAGTTCATGGTTTTTACAAGAACTTTTCAATTTCATCCATTTAAGATGAGGAAACCCCCTTGAAGAGCTGCCAAGATCATTGCACAACAAAATAAAAAAAAAAAAAATTCCAACGTTTTCAGTGATGTATAACTCAGGAAATGTCATGCACCAACTGTTAATTTTGGATTAATTTTGAGCAAATACTGATTGTCTTTTCAGAGACTACTCGGAGGACGCCCCCCTGCTGAGAGGAGCGGTATTCTTTGTCGGCATGGGGCTGTGGGGTGCACATAGGCTCTTCTGTTTGAAGAACTCTCCAATATCTGTGCTCCCCTCTTTTATAAAGGTAAGTGACTACAGCAGGCGCAGCCTAAAAGTGTTCTGGTGTTGAACATGACAAGTTTTAAAGAAATTTGTTTTTTTTCCAGGCAATGAACTGTCCGAATGCAGTGGTGTCTTATGAGATTGTCCTGTCAATCACAAGACTTATCAAGAAGTACGGACGGGAAGTGCAGGCGGTCACGTGGGATGTTGTCTTGGATATCGTTCAACGTTTGTTCCAGCAGCTCCAGGTACAGACCCATTCTCCGTTAATATTCCACTTGTATTTGCTGTTATCCACTCCTTAAAATATTTGAGGCTCATGTTACACTACTGCTCCTTGTATTATAATCCAGAGCTGCACTCACTATTCTGCTGGTGCAGTCACTGTGTACATACATTACTGATCCTGAGTTACATCCTGTATTATACTCCAGAGCAGCACTCACTATTCTGCTGGTGCAGTCACTGTGTACATACATTACTGATCCTCAGTTACATCCTGTATTATACTCCAGAGCAGCACTCACTATTCTGCTGGTGCAGTCACTGTGTACATACATTACTGATCCTCAGTTACATCCTGTATTATACTCCAGAGCTGCACTCACTATTCTGCTGGTGCAGTCACTGTGAACATACATTACATTACTGATCCTGAGTTACATCCTGTATTATACCCCAGAGCAGCACTCGCTATTCTGCTGGTGCAGTCACGGTGTACATACATTACTGATCCTGAGTTACATCCTGTATTATACTCCAGAGCTGCACTCGCTATTCTGCTGGTGCAGTCACGGTGTACATACATTACTGATCCTCAGTTACATCCTGTATTATACTCCAGAGCAGCACTCACTATTCTGCTGGTGCAGTCACGGTGTACATACATTACTGATCCTGAGTTACATCCTGTATTATACCCCAGAGCAGCACTCGCTATTCTGCTGGTGCAGTCACGGTGTACATACATTACTGATCCTGAGTTACATCCTGTATTATACTCCAGAGCTGCACTCGCTATTCTGCTGGTGCAGTCACGGTGTACATACATTACTGATCCTGAGTTACATCCTGTATTATACTCCAGAGCAGCACTCACTATTCTGCTGGTGCAGGCATTGTGTGCATTACTGACGCTGCTGCTGCTGTTTTCAGGTGCTGTGGAGTCAGGAGCTGCGGGCGGCTGTGCACAACCTTCTGACTGCTATAGAGGAGCTCTATGACCAGAACGAATTCCACGGAGACGGGGACAGATTCTTTGAACTTGTAGAGAAAAACTCAGATGAGCGACCTGTAAGTTCCCAGGCTCTGCATTAAAGACCATAGATGACAATCTGTGAAGGCTCTGTACATGGGTTTTTCAGCCACAGGTCTCTCCACAATCTGCCCCTATTCAATGCCGCTTTTCCGTATCCAGATGAGCATTCTGCAAACTCCACCACTATTGTGCTGTAACTTGACGACCTGTGCTGCACATCCAGCATATTGATGCAATTTTGAACTCTTCTCAGGCCTCCTCTGTGGTGAATCTCATCACTTACCGTTCCAAGAGCATTCACCCGGGGAAGGAGGGATGGGTGCAGGACCTGCAGAAACTGATGGACAAATATTTCAGGTCAGGTCAATGTGAAGTTTTGAACAACTTTTTTCTAGTTTTACTTTTATACATGGAATTCCCAACCTTCAAAATCCTGTTTCTGTTCTTGACTTGTTGCCCTCGCTGAGGTCCAGGTAATATCACTTTTTTTTTTTTTTTTTTTTCTTTCTTTGGTCTTCCAGGAATGAATCTCGCTCTATTGTGCGTATGAAAGTTTTGGATGTCCTTTCGTTCTCGCTCAGCATCAACAGGCAGTTTTATGAGGTTTGTTTCTATTCTCAACTACAGTTTGCAGCTGTGCCCGTCCCCCCCGATAGGACTCTTACCTTGCATGAGCCCTGTAACTTGGAGACGAATTATAGCTTTAGGCCCAACGTTTAGTCCTTAAAGGGAATCTGTCAGAAGGTTTTTGCTATGTAATCTGAGAGCAGAATGTTGTAGGGGCAGAGACCCTGATTCCAGCAATGTCACTTTCTCTATCGCCTTATTGGGGGACACAGAAACCATGGGTGTATGCTGCTGCCACTAGGAGGCTGACACTATGCAGAAAAAAGTTAGCTCCTCCTCCGCAGTGTACACCCCACCGACAGGAAGTAGGATGATCAGTTTAGCTTAGTGTCAGTAGGAGGTGGACACGGGTCTTTCATTAGACCCTTATCTACCTCAGTGTGCGTTGTTCCTTTTCTGGTACCAGGAGGGATACAGTGTGAAAGGTCACAGCTGTACTCCCACAAAGAGACTATGAGTACGGCGTGTACTGCCACCCCGTATCCTCATATGTCTAGCCGGCAGGACCCAAACCCCTAGCACAGAAGCGTGCTTAGGTGATACAGACCTGGTCCTGGCCCTTCGTCTCCCACCTACTCGCCCACCAGAGCCTGTTAGTTGGATGAGACGTGACGTCCTGCAACAGGTTTCCGGACGTCTGACACCCTGGGAAAGAGGTAAACGTAAGAAGATGGGCAAAGAAGAGGAAAGCCCTCCCCTATCCCTGGCTGCTCTCCGGCCGCTCATGTGGGGAGCTTATTCCCTGCCGAGGTTGGCAATTCCCTCACCTTTCCTCGCCGAGTGCTGTGTGCTCCAGGCTCCCCTCAGCTGGTTCCCTACTCGGCAGTATAGGCGACGGTGGGCAGCAGCCTACTCTCCTCGGCGTGGGGCTCCCGCCCCACGCTACCTAGCTCCCTTCAGCCGAATCAGGGACATTGCGGAATATAAGCCCCTCATAGAATAATTAAGCAGGGCCACACTTTACGTAGGTACGGTGTCGGAGCAGAGAATCCACCTTAGCAATTGCGTCTCACGTGATAGGCGCTATAGTCGTACAGTCTCTGGAGCAGTACAGCCACTAACGTAATGGTTTTCTGGAGCTGTACAGTCTATGAAGTAATTGTGCGCTAGAACTGTACAGTCACTGCTGTAATAGTACTCCGGAGTCGTGTAATTTACAGGCGTAAATGTAATCTTCTGCCGCACAGCCTCTAGTACATCAGTATGTCTGATGTCATGGCACACAGAGCCTTGTAGAGCCACGCTGCTGTCTTCTGTGTTTGACGCATGGCGTTGATCTGGTAGAAGGTTTCACTCGCACGTTTTCCGCTGATTCTGTCTCGGCTGTTGGGTTTTTCGGCCATTGCACATATGTGCCTTGATTTCAGCAGAGCACCACTCAGCCATTGCTTCACACATAAAGGTGCTGGAGCCCTGGCATAGCATCTGCTCCCACATCTACTGCCCACAGGCACTCGCCCTTCCCTTTTTTTCTGCAGCCCCCTCCGGACGCGGGCTTCATACGGCTCTAAGCAGCTACGGTTCTACCGTCAGAACAATTGATTGGTCAGACTCTAATTTTACTACAGACTTCGTGGTACGGCTTACTACACGTGAAGTCGTTATTCTATCTGATGTCGTCAGGTTTGCAACACAGATGCTGTTCTTCTGCCTAATGCAGTCAGGTATCCTGACCTAGACCGCAACACAGAAGCCGTTATTCTGTCTAATGCCGTCAGGTATCCTGACCTAGACCGCAATACAGAAGCGGTTATTCTGCCTAATGCCGTCAGGTATCCTGACCTAGACCGCAACACAGAAGCCGTTATTCTGCCTAATGCCATCAGGTATCCTGACCTAGACCGCAACACAGAAGCCGTTATTCTGTCTAATGCCGTCAGGTATCCTGACCTAGACCGCAATACAGAAGCCGTTATTCTGTCTAATGCCGTCAGGTATCCTGACCTAGACCGCAACACAGAAGCCGTTATTCTGCCTAATGCCGTCAGGTATCCAGACCTAGACCGCAATACAGAAGCCGTTATTCTGCCTAATGCCGTCAGGTATCCAGACCTAGACCGCAATACAGAAGCCGTTATTCTGCCTAATGCCGTCAGGTATCCTGACCTAGACCGCAACACAGAAGCCGTTATTCTGCCTAATGCCGTCAGGTATCCAGACCTAGACCGCACCGCAGCACAGAAAGGGCTGTCTCATACCCTTCTCCGAGTTCTCTCCACGCTGATTTGTTCACAGGATACTTGGAGCCGATTGCAGCTGTGCTATATCTGCTATACAGGCTTCAAAAGCACCACCTACCAGGTACAGTAGTTCGAACAGCCGTATTACGGTGGAGACGTGCCCGAAGTTCACTACTTCAGTGGTACTGGTGTTCGGTACAGTACTCAGGTGAGTTAGACGCTCTAGCCTTCAAGTTTCTCGCGTTCTATTGCAGCAGTATCCTATCCCTTATTGGGTACTTGGATGGGCCTCTACCAGACATATTTGTCAATACACGCCGTCTTTCTGGTAACTCAAACGTACCCGAGGTACATCTACTACACCGGTCCGGCTCCACTGTCTCATTTTCAGGTGAGTCAGGAGTGTCCTCTCTCGCGTTCCTCGGTGTCTTTTGCAGCCTTTGCCTAAGCTCCTGTCTAATCACCACTCGGGGTGAGGTGCCGGCATTTATTGCGCCTGACGGGCTGCAGCTGCGGTTACAGGCCGCTTCCAGGTGAGTCAAACACACCTTTCAGATGCATATTTCATTTTTAATAACATCTGTGGTTGCTTAACAGTTAAACGTAAGCATTACCATGTTCAGACGGAGCAGATCTCTGTACCACAGAGTGGATCTCGGTAGCAACATAACTGGATACTCCACCTTCAGGTGGGTCACACACCCTCGTGTCGGGTACGGTGGATCGCGATTTGTCTGCGGCATGCTCTGGACCCTAAGTGTTACGCCTATCTTTAGGTTTGGCCAATAGTAGTTTACAGGTCCTAGTCTGTCCTAAGGGCCTTCAAGCTACCACAATGCATAAGCTATTTATCTGTCGGAACTTACCTATTCTTACAGACGCCAGGTAAAGCCTCCGGCAGCGCAGGCATGGGACTTCTAACCGTGACGGGAAAGAGTATCCCACCTCAGACAGGAGTGGGATCTGACTATGCGCAAGCATCAACCAGAGTAAAAGCTGCTCCAGTCTTGGATCCAAGGATAAGTCTGGTGATAACGCGTTTCTTCCTTCAGCTACAATTGTTTCTTTTCCACGTTCTCCTCGAGCGCTTCTTTTCTTAGACTTAGGCAAGTGGGTCTACACACCGCAATTCCCTCCCTGCTCTAGAGGGTCCAGTATGGATTTGGTCGTCTACTTCGTCATACGGATGGACCTGCCTTTCGTCAGCCTAGTTGTCTTCGGGTGTCTATTTAATCTACCTAGAGCCAACCTTCCTTACACATGGACGTTCCTTGCTCGACTAATCTCTTTTCTAAGTCCAGCTGGACTAGTTTTCCATATCCACCCTCATCCCTGTAGGCTGGGTTATCTTCCCTTTGATCTCAGTCTCCAAGGTCATCCAGTAGTCTTCGTTCTACCGGCTTAGTCGAGCAATCAGTTGTCTCTCCATAGCCATCCTGAGCCAACATCGCGGCGATGGGATCCAGGTTCCGTTCAGTACGTTTTCAGTGTTCGACTCTTTAGCAGGTTCTCAGTGCCCTGCTCTCAGGTCTTGCCACTTTCTCACAGAACGGATTTCAGCAGTTTCCAAACAAGGGGACGCCTCGGTATATTTTTTTTCTCCCGAGCGTTTTGCAAACTAGACTACTTCTGCGACTACGAACCCTCCGGTTCCAAGTCTTCTACTACGGTCCTTCCTCTCTCAGAAGTGCATCCCTCAGGGATACCAATGGTGAATTCACACAGTAATTGGCAAGGTCAACCTTCAAACCACCCGCCGCTATATCGTGACCTGCCTTAGTCTCAACCCGTGTTGCAAGGTTCTATAGACACGTGGCCTAGCTTGCTCATTAGAGCATTCTTCCCGGAGGCCGGTCAGAAGATATGACCGGCTTCTGTCCTAATTTTTCTTGCATAGGGACCTTGGTTTTCGCCTAATCGTTCCCATATAGGGGTCCACTTGGCTTTCAGTTTCACACCAACTTCCGTTCCTTCCAGGTGGCTCCAACAGGCCATATTATTGAGAGGGTCACCGGAAGGACAAGCGCTCTCCTTCCTCAGACTGCACCCTGTCGTTCTTCAGCGCATTTTCCTCATTGTGCCTTTTCGGGATCTAGGATTGAATTCATCCTTGTTTTTCTCAGGAAGAGAATTTTTCTTTCAGCATTTGCCTCCTGTGAATCGTATGTTTGTTTTTCCATGAAGCCCTTATCCAGGTCCTGATTTCTTCAGGGCTTTGGCGATATCATCTGCTTTGCAACGGACGGGTTCATTTTCCTTTCAGTTGGTAGCCTTCCCTTTTCAGGGTCTCCACCACTCCTAGGGTCTCACGGACTCTGTACCAGCTGTGGTGCTCTTCCTGTGGATCAGTGGTCCACTCTCCATCATTCTGGATTTCCTTTCTTTCGTCCGCCTCAGATTTTTCTTTGTGGCGCTCTCTCATCAGGCTACCTGGCCACAACAACGGTACTTATCAAGCTCAGGCTTGAAGTATAGAGGTCCTCTGGTCTCCAGGTCAGCGTTGGATCGCGGAATCTTCTGGTCGACATTAGTAGGGTTGCTGGCTCAGGAAGGACTGTGTTCTTTTCAGTACGATGCACCCTGCCCAGGCAGTGGGTGTCCTCCCAGCGGTACTCTTTGGGCCTTCGTCTGGCATCTCTGCAGTGCGGTGCTATGTCCTCCACAGGTCCATAAGGTTTTTCACAACCCATGCCTAGCTTCGGCAAGTGCCGGTCGGGGTAAAGAAGACCTCGCAGGTGACCTTTGCAGGTGACGAGGGTGACTCCCTCGTCCTGATTGAGTTATTTGCTGTTCCCTCCCCTTGAGGACTGCTTTGGGACGTCCCATGGTTTCTGTGTCCCCCAATAAGGCGATAGAGAAAACAGGATTTTTAGTTGCTTACCGTAAAATCTGTTTCTCTGAGCCTTCATTGGGGGACACAGCACCCTCCCAAGTTGAACAGCTCGGTTTACTGTATGATATTGTTACAGTATGGATTTCTGTTTTCTGTGGTTTTTATCTCATTTACAGATTGCTTCTCCTACTGCTTTCTCACTAACTGATCATCCTACTTCCTGTCGGTGGGGTGTACACTGCGGAGGAGGAGCTAACCTTTTTTCTATACATAGTGTCAGCCTCCTAGTGGCAGCAGCATACACCCATGGTTTCTGTGTCCCCCAATGAAGGCTCAGAGAAACAGATTTTACGGTAAGCCACTAAAAATCCTGTTTTGATACTATCACTCTCTTCTCTGCTGCAGAGCTCTGAATGCTGGGCAATACTTGCCTTTCCTAAATTTCTCATGTTTTGTCTCTTATTAGGAAGAACTGATTGAGAAGGTGGTTACCTGCCAATTAGCCCATATTCCTGAAGATAAGGATCATCAAGTCCGAAAACTTGCCACGCAGCTGTTGGTGGACTTGGCTGAATGCTGCCACTCCTGCCACTTCAACGGCCTGATGGACATCATTGAGAAGGTGAGGGTTGCGTCTTCGTGTCCTCTTCTTATGGGACCTTTTTGGGTGATATCCTTCTATGGACACTCGGCTGGTCCATATGTCGTATGATGGATGCCAAGTGTGAAAGAAAAAGGGCATCTTTCAGAGTCTACGTTCCCATGTCACATTATCTTAGTAGTTTTTTTTTTATTTTTTAGGTTGTTACCCGTTCCTTATCAATGTCGGAGTCTGCAGAACAGGACTCGTCGTCCCTGGAAGATGTTAAGACCTCTGTGCTGGGGCTCATGGTTATATTACAGGTGGGAAGGAGCACTTGCTAGACATGTCGTCTTAAAGGGTCTTTCATCACCAGGATATGCTGTCCCTTTTTGATCATTGGTCTGACCTCTTGGACCCCCCCCCCCCCATCTTGTAACTATAAGGTCTGTGATGTTATACTGCGGCGTCCTGTTCTGAGTTTACACCTTGCCACCTGGCTGTGCACAAAAAAAAAATGCAGCCGGCCACATTCTCTGTGCAGAGAAAAGTGTGCAAAGGGCACAACATTAAGCCGGCAATGTGGTGACTTTGTTCTCCAAATTAGCTCCCATAATCGTAAGGCAATGGCAGATCTAAGGGTGTACTTTAATTTTATAACATTGGCTAGCCCCTTTTAACATGTCTATCCTCTGTGCAGACCAAGCTGTATTCTCTACCGGCCAGTCATGCCATGCGTGTGTACGAGATGTTGGTCAACCATATCCAGCTGCACTACAGAAACCTCTACAGCTCCCCCATGGCCAGCAGTATCCGCCTGCAGGTGAGTCTTGGCCGAATTCAGACTGTCTGAACTACCTGCAAGTCTCGCCAGCCTCCTTTATGCCTTGCGTTGTGGGCTGGAGACTCTCAGCCGGTCCATACAGATACTGATTTTTGGCGATGGGAAGACTATGAAATTTAGCAATATAGTTCATTGCTTTTGGTGAGTCGTTAAATTTTGTCTACTCCTGGGAAATCCCTTTTTAAGTGGCTCCTCTGGTCAATTCAAGAGCTCGTATAGAAGTCTTGATTCTTTATTTTTCTTGGAAGGTGTTTGATTTCTTCTTGCTGCTACGAACTGACTCTCTGAAACGCATCGGTCTTCCCAACAAGGATGGAGCTGTGAGGTTCAGCCCGTACTGCCTTTGTGAATCTGTGTAAGTGGTTGATTTGGGGATCATCTGAGATGTAGTTGCGTGATTCAACATACACTTATAAAACCAGTCCTGGGAATAAATCCATCCTCTGTGGAGCAGAAAACATAGGAACCTGGTGAAGACCTTAGCCTTCACTTAGAATCTCGCTCCAGATTTGTAGCCATGGACACAAGTTCTGGGCATTGCTTTAAGTGAATGGTTTATGTCAGGTTAGTAAATTATCCCCTATCCTGAGTATAGAGGACAACTTCCTGACTGTTAGGACCCCCCACTGATGCATGGAGTGCGTCTCTGAAGAGCCCTGTCTGAATAGAGCAGAAGCTGACCATGTGCACCTCCATTTATTCTCAGTGCTGCTGCTAGATTTGCTGAGGGGTCTGGCATGTGCATACTTGGCTCTCAGTAACTTATCCCCCCTATACCATCTATGGGATAACTTAAACTTGACACAACCCCTTTAAGCACTATTTTATCTCTTCAGGAACGAGCCTGAGAAGAGGCTGCCGGGTACCCTGTCTCCTCCTGCTGGGAGCCCCAGCACCTCCTCCCAGGGCAGCTACCCTCGCATGGGCTTCATGCCATTTTCCTTGGCATTTGGGACCATTCTACAATGCCTAAAACAGGTATCGTGCTCATCCCCTTGTCATTTTTTTTTTTTTTTTTTTTCTTTCTTTAGTGTTTTGTTCTTCTTTTTTTTTTTTTTTTTTTTTTTTATGACCCTTTCATCTCATAGGAGACGGATTGGAAAGTTCTAAAACTAGTTCTGAACAAGCTTCCAGAGTGCCTTCGTTACAAGCTCCTCATCCTGTCCTCCCCCTGCAACATTGACCAGCTGTCGGCTTCACTGTGCACCATGGTGAGAAACCTGCAACCTGCACCGCCTAGGCAAGTCTAGATGGATAAATCTGAAGGTGGTTTGTTTTTATTTATATTTTTTTTAGCTGTCAGACCGAAGTGCAAGCGACCGCCTTTATAACACACCAGACGGTTTCTCTCGTACGGACCTGCAGCTTGCGGTGGTTCCTGTGCTGACTGCGTTGACTTCATACCACCCTTACTTGGACATCAATAAGCAGGTATGATCATACGGGGCTGTTTCAGAAAAGATTAGTCTTCCTTTTCCATCTAGAATAGTACAGCGAGCGATAAAGGCCGAGCTGCATAAATTCTCCTTGATTTGACATTTTAATTCAGGCCTTTATTGAATTACTTTTTTATTAATCGCTTATCCTCTAGTCCATCAATCAGTGGGGCTGTATCAACAAATGGCAAGCTGTGCTAGACGTCCATCAGGTTCTGCAAGTGCTGTGTCCATTCAGAGGAGCCACCATCATGGTCCTAAAACTGCGGCAAAGCGGCCCCAGTATTCACTGCTGCTCTTATCTTGGGTCAGGGTATCAATGTAAAATCTGGAAAATCCCTTAGATTGCCAGGCCTTTAATATTGCTGGCATATAGCTCCGTAATATAAGATGGGCGGCGATCCGACACCTGACATTTCCGCTGATTAGTTGTTACTACTTGTGGCACAATGTGTGAAGCCAGAACAGCTCCGCTCCGGTCTGCAGTAATGGGTCACATTTGAGGGTTTTGTTTTTTTTTTTGGCATTTATTTATTTATTTTTTTATTAATGTCTGGCGATTCTTGTTCACAGAAGGAAATGGTGCGTTGTCTGGAAACCGGCCTGATCTACCGCTGTGCCAAGCAATGTGTGGTCGCCCTGTCCATGTGCATGGTGGAGATGCCAGGGATCCTGATTAAATCGCTGCCAGTGCTCATTGTGAAGCTGACCCACATCTCTGCCACAGTCACCATGGCCATTCCCATGCTGGAGTTTCTGTCCAGTAAGTTATTTCCTACTATGGTAGGGGATCAGTAAGGTTGTACGACAGTGTGATGGCGACACTGAATCCTTCTGCACACTCGTTTTTTTTTTTTTTTCTCAGCTCTCGTTCGACTGCCGCACCTTTATGGGAACTTTGCTGCAGAGCAGTATGTCAGTGTGTTCGCCATTTCTCTTCCCTACACAAATCCATCAAAGTAAGTAACTACTAGTCGTAATTTTTTTTTAACTTTTTTTTTTTTTTATGCCTTGTAATACTGAACCCATCACCTACCACCAGGTCCTGCACTGATCCCTACCGTGGAGCTGTGTTGGAATAGCGAGGTGGCTGTGCACACTCCTTTCATTACCTTTTTAGACTGCTGGAGGGAGTGGAGTACAACTCTCCTCTTTCCAGTAGTCCCATAGAGAAAAACCAGAGCGGTGGTGTGCGCTCATGGCCAAGGGTCCATTACATTAGTCTGGGCGATTTGGGATTGGTGGGCATCCAGCACTCGAACACTTATCCATCTGCTATTCTCTAGATTAATAATTAATTTGGGAACTACTTTTTTTTTTTTTTTGGCCACATTCAATGTTCTGGATTTGCTGTGGCTTCTGTGCTGCCAAAACCTATCTGCAGCATAAAATGCAAAACATGATACTGAAAACTGCATCTGGACATGCTTGCAACTGTTAAAAATCTTTTTTCAAAATTCCCTAGTTTTCAGTATCTGCTGTCATGTGATAACAGATGTCGCATCTGCCTGTACAACCTCCTTCCCTACAGGTTCAATCAGTACATCGTGTTCCTGGCCCATCACGTCATCGCCATGTGGTTCATCAGATGTCGGCTGCCTTTTCGAAGAGACTTTGTGCCTTACATAACCAAGGTAAACTGCAGCCGGTTATCGGGTCCATACTCTGTTATCTCGACATTCTGCTCAGCCCACCCTCCTCTTCACTTTCACAGGGTCTTCGCTCCAATGTCCTGCAGAGCTTTGATGACACTCCTGAGAAGGGGAGCTTCAGGGCCCGCAGCACCAGTCTGAATGAGAGGCCGAAAAGGTAAGATTTCTTCCTGTATGTGAAGATGTAGGCTATCTCTTCATCTCGGCATCCATTGCATCCCAGGACCACCCATAGTGACTCCCATCATTTAGTTTCGCCTGTCGCTGTTTAGCCTTTACCTATTTAAAAGGGTCACAGTACTGTATGTCTTAGACTCGTCAGGGGATCACATGAGACAATTTCCAGAATGCCATGGTTCTTACCCCTTTGGTACGTTGCAGAGCTTTCTATCACTAGCAATTATTTACTTTCCTATGATTTTTGCCCTGGCTTTAGGCTTTCGGCATGTTTCAGTCCTGCGTCTTTTTCTGACATGTTTAAATGTTAATCACCGCACATATAAATTCCCCCAACGCTGCACATCTGCATATGATGGCTTCCCTGCCGGCGGCTCCTTCATCGCTCTACCTGTGACTACTACCCTGACCCTCCATTCCCAGCTTAGGTTTTATTTCCATATGAATGCTGCTTTGTGTTTTGGATTTTGCTTCTGTGCCTGTGATTTGCTAATTTGTGTTTCCACCATCTTGACAGGGTAACCTATAGCCTTAACAGGTATGTTGCGGTACTTTCACCCATCCGCACTGGGTGCCATCGTCCAGGTGCTGCCGGGTGACGACTATCTCAAGGAAAGGAGGAAAAAAACAAACTTCTTCTTTAAAGCGTCTTATTTCGCACATCAGTGGGACATGTTGCATTTTTTTTTTTTATCTTTCTCCTTGTCCTCTGGTGAAGGCCCCCCTCTAGGAGCAGCTAATAGCAGACTGCGACACATTTGACTTGGACGCCTGTAATGCACTCCATCTATAAAGGGGCACATGGGACTTTCATACTTATGGGGGCACTTTATATGGAGGCGCTCGTGTCATTACTACTTTGACAATATCTGAACTAATACTTTTTAGGGGGTAACTATGACTTTATAAGGATCACACTAGACTGTTCTATGAGGGGGGCACTCAAGGCATTTCAACTTTCTACCGTGGTACTAGGACTTTCCAAGTACTGCCCCATTATAAGCTTGAAATGCCTCGAGTGCCCCATCGTAGAGCAGTCTCTGTTCCCTATAGTATTACTTCAGAGTGTCGCCATATAAAGTAGTAATGAACGGGGTCCCCCTTGGAGTCTGCCACAATGGGGGAGGCATTCTAGGCATTACTACTTTATAAAGGGGTGCTGTGGGAATTTTAACCTTCATACTTGCTTTATAAGGGACACTTGGCACAGACTACTTGCCCCTTGGGGATTTACAACCTCTGAAGGGGCTTCGTCAGCTTCTTGGCATGGCATGTCATGTGTGACAATGTCTGTGCTAAACATGGCTTCCAGGGTAAGAGGTTGGGGGTCCGTGTATTTAAATCATTATTAAATCTGAAGTCCAGATTCCCCCATAGATCTGCTCCATGTCTGGTTTTGTATTGCTGCCCGCAGCCCTCCTTTTGCATTTCCATGAGATCGGGTCACCCCACAGTGCCTGGACGATGCCTCCAATATAATCACAGGTGGATTTCTTGGTCTTTCCTGCTGCATTTCAGTTGCGCTGCTGATTTTTTTTTTTTTTTTTTTTTTTTCCTATAAAATGTTGTGTATTTATTAAAAGTAGCATTTGTGCGCTGCCGATATTAGTGCATGAAGTCCGAACAGTAGTTCATAACAAGCGGCACAATGTCTGCTGTTCATTAGTTTGGCCTGGACAGAAAGCACCCGGGTTAAGACGTGCAATTCTGGCTTGGATGCGTCTTCCTTAAATATTAGGAAACTGCATTGGTAATCTGGTATATTGTGATCAGTGGCCACTGTAGATGAACGCTGAAGGGCATCATGGTGAATTTTAGATTCCATGCTTATATCCTATAGTTTGTTTTATGACGGTCTGTGTCTGATTTGTAGCTGCTGTAGGAAAGTCTAGTGTTAAATGGTAAATGGAGGGAGAGGAGGGGGATGCAGGTGCAGTCAATGAGCCTGAGATTGCTTGCTGTGATAGGGGAGAAGAAACTGCACCAGTCAGAACCCACAGAATCCATGCACAGATGCAGATAATGTGCATTTCAGAAGGGAAATTGCCGCTTTAGCTATCTGAAGAGCCACTGACCCCATCAAATACCTGCTGTTAAATCACTCAACTGACCTCAGATGCCAGATTAATGGATTAACACAGAAGTATTGTCAGGGCTGGTAAATACAGGCAATTTTGCAACTTACCGAATATTACAATTTTCAGCCTTTCTTGAGATATTAACATTTTTTTTTTTTTTTTTTTTTCCCCCTCCCTCTTTATAGCTCGTTGTCTGAGACAGACCACTGCTACTAGTCCGCAGAACTTGCACAGTGCTTACAAGTTCTTTATTGAGCTTGTAAGCACTGATTTTGATACAAGAGCACAGTGTTACCTCCTAATCCTGACCAGCTTCAGCGCAATGCTTACAAGCAAAATAGTAGCGGTGGTCGGTCTCCAAGGCAACCACCTGTAAACAAGTGTTAATATCTCAGGAGCGGATGACAAATAAGTAAATTGCAAAAGTGCTGGTTTTTACAAGCTCTAGCCAATAAAATCCAGCTATGGGACGAAATCTGTAAGGGATGGATGTGCCCATGCAGTTCCTTAATATTGTCAGGGGATCGCCAGTCTATTTCGACCGCAATTGACTCCTATGATGATTTTGCTGATTTTTATTTAATTTTCTCATTTTGCTTCTTGCCCTCTCATTTGTCGCATTTATGTTTTTTGTTTTTTTTTTTGTTTTTTTTCTGTTTCTCCCTTTCTATGGTGTACCCCCCACGGGCCTTCTGATGTACCCACTCTTCACATCTTTACACTGGTTGCCACCTTCATCCTTTTGTGTGGTTGGGAATGCTTTCTCCCCACCTCACGTGGGCTGGGTCGGTGGGCATCAATGCCCCGATTTAATATCGGCCTGCGGGGGGTCACTTCTTGAACGGGTAGCTTGAAGCTATCCAAACCAGCTAAGCCGGGCTTGAGTGACTCCTCCCCGGTGAAGGAGATGAGGGACCTCTCCAATGCCTTTCGATCTCGCAGCATCAGTGTGTCGGAGCGTGCTGCATTCAGGTATAGGGGGGACTGGGTTACACCGTACCCGCACACTGGGGTATTTGCATGCCAAGGAGACTTGCATGGCAGTCCTAGACACTAGTGTCCACTCTGTAACCAGCGCCGAGCAGCCCTAACCAATGCACGTTTTATGTACTGAAATACTGAAACTTTTGCAACAAGTAGAAGAACTTTAACAAATGAGACGAGTGCAATCTGGGAACATCACCCAGGGCTGATCGATCTGCAGTCCTGTTTGTGCTTTCTTTCCATGTGCCGTCTTCTAATGGTGGTGGTCCGGCTGCACTCTTCTCTTAGGCCGGGATGGGGGGGGGTGCATTGTAGACTAAAGTGTTATGATTTGGTGTATGATTGATATTAATACTGAGCTGGGTTTATGGGTCATGACTTGGGTTTTTCCTCTCGTTTCCTTGGGTTTGCGATCCGAGCATTACTGATAGAAGGGTCCAGCATGCAATTTCTCAATCGGTAACCGTGCAACTTTGCTTCCCTTCTTATTGACCTGGAATATCAGCTTTCATGCGAACGCAGCCATGCTCAACTGCAGGTGCAAAAAAAAATACAAGTTTGCAGGTAGCATCTCACTGTTACCTTAAATTGAGGCACTGTTCGGTGGCTGCAGGTGGGCATGACTGGCCGCACTATGGGACTCCAGCCTTAATCCGGTCAAACACTTTTGAAAACCTATTTCTTCTGACCCCCCCCATATGCATTGATGACTGCGTAAGTAGTTGCCTCTGACAACTGCTTATTTACTGTAAAAAAAAAAAAAAAACCTGATGGATAGGGGACCTATAAGTGCTCAACTGCTTGTTCTCCTCTTCCATTTCCCTTCCTTTGCCTTCTCTTCCCCCTCCTTCCTTTTCCCTTGCCTTGCCTTCTCTTCCCCTCCCCTCCATTTTTCCTTTTTCTTCTTCCCCCTCCCCTCCTTCCCTTTCCTTGTCCTTGCCTGCTCTTCCTCTCCCCTCCTTCCCTTTCCTTTTCCTTCTCTTCCCCCTCCCCTTCTTCCTTTTCCTTGCCTTCTCTTCCCCTCCTTCCCTTTCCTTTGCCTTGCCTTCTCTTCCCCCTCCTCTCCTTCCCTTTCCTTTACCTTTGCTTTGCCTTCTTTCCCCTCCCCTTCTTCCTTTTCCTTTGCCTTCTCTTTCCCCTCCCCTTCTTCCTTTTCCTTTGCCTTCTCTTTCCCCTCCCCTTCTTCCTTTTCCTTTGCCTTCTCTTTCCCCTCCCCTTCTTCCTTTTCCTTTGCCTTCTCTTTCCCCTCCCCTTCTTCCTTTTCCTTTGCCTTCTCTTTCCCCTCCCCTCCTTCCTTTGCCTTTGCCTTCTCTTTCCCCTCCCCTTCTTCCTTTTCCTTTGCCTTCTCTTTCCCCTCCCCTCCTTCCTTTTCCTCTGCCTGCTCTTTCCCCTCTCCACCTTTTTTCCTTCTTGTACTCTGCCTCTGTACCAACACTGAGCCTGCGCTGGTGATTATGTACAGGCTGCAGTGTTGATCACATGAGCAGCACTGCCTGAGCTCAGTGATTGGCTGCAGCGCTACTCATGTGACGTTACCGCCGCAGCCTGTACATAATCACCAGGACAGCAGTGTAGGCTCTGCGGTGGATACAGAGTACAAAATGATTTTTACAAGGCTAATTAGTAGTAAGAAAACAAAGGAGAAAATCCCTTTAATGTGAATGGCGACCACACGTCGGCTACCTTGCTAACAGAAGAAAACCTAACCTTTATACACTGCGATGAGATATCAGATTGACACATGGCTGGAGAGTTTGCATTTTGGGTCGTGGTCCATGCAGAAGTAAAGCAAAGTTCTGTAGGATGATTGGAGCTGCATAATCTGAGAGGAAATGAGGAATCTAAGGCTCTGCCTCTCGTAGTGGCTTTCTCCGGGTTCAGTCATGCTCCTACAGACCTGCCATGACGAGCGTCCGCAGTCTAACACGTCATTGTCTCGTCCAGCCGGCTGCAGGTGTCCGTCACCAGCTCCAGCCTGAGCTCGGCCGACGAGAGCTCCATGGCCCAGGCCGACGACAGCCTGAAAAACCTCCATCTAGAGCTAACGGAGATCTGTCTAGACATGATGGCCAGATACGTGTTCTCCAACTTCACTGCGGTTCCCAAGAGGTGAGTCTCAAGCAGCAGACGCCCTGTGTGTCCATGGGGGGGCGTGCCGACTGTTATACAAGCAGCGACCGGCGCGAGCCCAGATCACTGCTGTTTAACCACTCGGATGCCACTGCCAATCGCTTTACCTTCCAGGTCTCCGGTTGGGGAGTTCCTCCTGGACGGAGGAAGGACCAAGACCTGGCTGGTTGGAAATAAACTGGTGACTGTGACTACAAGTGTAGGGAGAGGGACACGTTATCTCCTAGGCCTGGATACTGGGGAGGTCCCGAAGGAGGGGGATGGTGACGCCAGGTAACGGCAGCTTTCTTACAACGTTCTGTGCTGGCGTAATGCAGGGAAAGTTTGATAAAATTCTCTGGGGTTCACAATCGTTTTGGGGAACCTGTTCTGTTTTCTGTCTTGAAGCCTATATATGCCAGCAGAAGTCCCGAAGATCGAGTTTCAAGTGATAAAGCGTAGTCTGCAGACGCAGCGCCACCGAGTCCGCTCCATGTCTGGTGAGCTCACATCGAGGGAGTATGCATCAGGAGCCATGGCACAGATCTCCACCAGCAGCTACTGTCTCTGTACTTAATTCTGTGGCTTGTCAATCACTATAAGCCGTGCATCACTAGTAATGTCTCTTCCCCTGGATAATACCATAACCTGTGCATCACTAGTAGGGTCTCTTCCTCAGAATAATACCATAACCTGTGCATCACTAGTAGGGTCTCTTCCCCTGAATAATAACATAACCTGTGCATCACTAGTAGGGTCTCTTCCCCAGAATAATACCATAACCCTGTGCATCACTAGTAGGGTCTCTTCCCCCTGGATAATACCATAACCTGTGCCTCACTAGTAGGATCTCTTCCCCTGGATAATACCATAACCTGTGCATCACTAGTAGGGTCTCTTCCTCAGAATAATACCATAACATGTGCATCACTAGTAGGGTCTCTTCCCCTGGATAATGCACAGGTTATGGTATTATCCAGGGGAAGAGACCCTACTAGTGATGCACAGGTTATGGTATTATTCTGAGGAAGAGACCCTACTAGTGATGCACAGGTTATGGTATTATTCTGAGGAAGAGACCCTACTAGTGATGCACAGGTTATGGTATTATTCTGAGGAAGAGACCCTACTAGTGATGCACAGGTTATGGTATCACTAGTAGGGTCTCTTCCCCCTGGATAATACCATAACCTGTGCATCACTAGTAGGATCTCTTCCCCTGGATAATACCATAACCTGTGCATCACTAGTAGAGTCTCTTCCCCAGAATAATACCATAACCTGTGCATCACTAGTACAATCTCTTCCCCTGGATAATACCATAACCTGTGCATCACTAGTAGGGTCTCTTCCCCAGAATAATACCATAACCTGTGCATCACTAGTAGGGTCTCTTCTCCAGAATAATACCATAACCTGTGCATCACTAGTACATTCTCTTCTCCAGAATAATACCATAACCTGTGCATCACTAGTAGGGTCTCTTCCCCCTGGATAATACCATAACCTGTGCATCACTAGTAGGGTCTCTTCCCCCTGGATAATACCATAACCTGTGCATCACTAGTAGGATCTCTTCCCCTGGATAATACCATAACCTGTGCATCACTAGTAGGGTCTCTTCCCCAGAATAATACCATAACCTGTGCATCAATAGTACATTCTCTTCTCCAGAATAATACCATAACCTGTGCATCACTAGTAGGGTCTCTTCCCCCTGGATAATACCATAACCTGTGCATCACTAGTAGGATCTCTTCCCCTGGATAATACCATAACCTGTGCATCACTAGTAGGGTCTCTTCCCCAGAATAATACCATAACCTGTGCATCACTAGTAGGGTCTCTTCCCCTGGATAATACCATAACCTGTGCATCACTAGTAGGGTCTCTTCCCCTGGATAATGCACAGGTTATGGTATTATCCAGGGGAAGAGACCCTACTAGTGATGCACAGGTTATGGTATTATTCTGAGGAAGAGACCCTACTAGTGATGCACAGGTTATGGTATTATTCTGAGGAAGAGACCCTACTAGTGATGCACAGGTTATGGTATTATTCTGAGGAAGAGACCCTACTAGTGATGCACAGGTTATGGTATCACTAGTAGGGTCTCTTCCTCAGAATAATACCATAACCTGTGCATCACTAGTAGGGTCTCTTCCCCTGAATAATACCATAACCTGTGCATCACTAGTAGGGTCTCTTCCCCTGAATAATACCATAACCTGTGCATCACTAGTAGGGTCTCTTCCCCAGAATAATACCATAACCTGTGCATCACTAGTAGGGTCTCTTCCTCAGAATAATACCATAACCTGTGCATCACTAGTACATTCTCTTCTCCAGAATAATATCATAACCTGTGCATCACTAGTAGGGTCTCTTCCCCTGAATAATACCATAACCTGTGCATCACTAGTAGGGTCTCTTCCTCAGAATAATACCATAACCTGTGCATCACTAGTAGGGTCTCTTCCCCAGAATAATACCATAACCTGTGCATGACTAGTAGGGTCTCTTCCTCAGAATAATACCATAACCTGTGCATCACTAGTAGGGTCTCTTCCTCAGAATAATACCATAACCTGTGCATCACTAGTAGGGTCTCTTCCCCAGAATAATACCATAACCTGTGCATGACTAGTAGGGTCTCTTCCTCAGACTATTGCTATAACCTGTGCATCACTAGTAGGGTCTCTTCCTCAAGTATAATGCGAGAAAATAATTTTAATTGCAATCCGCAGTAAAATGACATTTCCTCTATTACAGACCTTCAGGCAAGCCGATGGCCCATAGTGACTGCAGAAAGATGCTGTATACTTGTAGTGCGCAGTGATGCCAGTCAGCCTGACTATGGGTGATCTGTTTGTCTGAAGAAGGTCTAGAATAGACTGAAACGTCATATATTTTTCTGTGTATTCCAATTATTTTCTCACACTATACTTGAGTGCCATCTTCCCCTGCTATAGCCCCACTGCTGGCACAAGTCCTCCTGCGATGATTTATTACTTTACTATATCTTTATCACATTTTTCATATTTAGTATAGTTATGTAACGATCGAATGTTACCGCCATGAATCTGATATTTTATTTGTCCGGCTGTTCTCGTAGCATGGCCACTGTAGTGCCACGTGCCCAAATTGCATGCAGCTTTCTGCTGCGCCATACTACTGTACCCGCATAATCTGAGACTATGGTCTCCAGCAGTCACAAAACTACAACCCATAAGCTGTCACTGAATGCTGAGAGTTGTAGTTCTGCAAGCTCTATGGTATACAGTCAGTGGCCTAGGGGACCCCTGTTAGGTTCTGGTTGCTCCGCTAGTTCACTGATGTCTTTCCAGGTGGTCATGGACTGCGAGCTGGTTCTGACGGCGGCTCCTTGTCTTCTCCTGGAGCCAGAGCAGACAAGTCTCCCCGTCGGGTTCACATCAAGAGAGAGAAGCCTACATTGGCGGACTTTGTCCCGGTGCTGACACAGGGCTGGGCTGAGATACTTGTGCGTAGACCTACAGGTAAGTGAAACCTTTCAGCAGATGGGGTACACTGTAACCTGACATAAATTAGTTCATGCCCATAAAATACGCATGAAGACAAGTTTTTAAAAAAAGTCCTAATTTTCTGCCTTTTTTTTTTTATTTTTTATCCTCCTGATTTATACTGTGAATTTTTTTTTTTTTTTTTTGATCAGCAATTTTTTCTTTTCTACTCATTTCCCCAGGTAATACCAGCTGGCTCATGAGTCTGGAGAACCCCCTGAGCCCCTTCTCATCAGACATTAACAATATGCCGCTCCAAGAACTGTCCAACGCACTGATGGCAGCCGAGAGGTTCAAGGAACATCGAGAGACCGCGCTGTACAAGTCCCTCTCCATGCCCGCCTCCAGCCTGAGCACCGCCGCCGGCAAGCCCACACGCCTCCAGAGATCCAACACAGGTAGGTGGGCACGGGAAGATCCTCCCTTTAAAGGAAAGTGTCATCAAAAGAGGTTGTGTGTTGTCTTTTTTTTTTTTTGTTTGTTTTTTTTTCTTCTTTGAATCCTATATTTTCTCACTGGTAGGCTAAATATTAGACTTCCTGGGCATCAGCAGAAATAGACTGAGCTGTATTGCAGGATTTCATAAGGTTACATTTATCGGGATAAATAATGCAGGAAGGAGGTGGAGGTGAGCTGTGACCTCTGGTATACAGATGTTACGTTTTATTGTATTTCTGCCTATGGTGATGAGACTTCTGAAATTATCTGCATAACACAGGAAGTTAGTCTGATATTGGGCTTAGTGGAGAGTGTGGAAACTTAAAGGGAATCTGTCACCCCTTTTTTCGCCTATTGGCTGCCACCACTGACATCAGGGGCTTATCTACAGCATTCTGTAATGCTGTAGATAAGCCCCCGGTGTAACCTGAAAGATAAGAAAAAAGAGGTTATACTCACCCCGGCGTCCGGTCCGATGGGTGTCGTGGTCCGGCGCCTCCTATCTCCTATGCCGTCCTCTTCTTCCCTTCCTGTCGTGGCTCTGGCGCACTGCTCTGCCCTGTTGAGGGCAGAGTCCTGCAATGCGCAGGCGACGGGAAAGGTCCTGCGCACTGCAGTATTCTGCTCTGCCCTCAACAGGGCAGAGCAGTGCGCCGGAGCCACGACAGGAAGGGAAGAAGAGGACAGCATCGTATGAAGATGGGATGCGCCGGACCGCAGCACCCATCGGACTTCACCGGACTGCCCCTCTGAGTATAATATAACTTTTTGTTCTTTCAGGTTACATCGGAGGCTTATCTACAGCATTACAGAATGCTGTAGATAAGCCCCTGATGTCAATGCCGGCAGCTCATGGTCCAAAAAAAAGTGACCGATTCCCTTTTAAGATTTCTGGCCCTGTTTTTTTTTCTTTAACAAAACAAGGAAACATGTAACAAACGTAATGTAAAGCGGCCATGTTCTGATGACACGTTCCCTCTAAACCTCTGGTGGCTCTGTCCATGGTACCGGTTTACACTTCTTTCTGTGGGCTCGGGTAGTCCTCGGACGGCAGCAGCCCTTTTTGGGGGGATATTCCGATAAAGCATGACCACTGATCATCCACTACAGCCTTGACTTTCCACATACACATTTGGTGGGTGGTGAAGGGTCTTTCTATCTTTGTAATTCCATGACCCGCTCATAGGTTTTATCAGATTCCAGGTGAACACTTAAAATCCGTTGGTGTGACAAACCAGATCACGGAGTTTTCCCAAACCACAGTGCTCCCTTTTTCTTTTTCTCCCTTTCCTGATGTGTTGCCTTGATGGAAAGCCTCTAGTTTATTTCCAGAGATGGCGCCACTCTTGTTCAGAGGCCATGCCTGGTATTACAGCCGTATGACGAAATAAAGCGCATTTATTCTACAAGTTCTGCAACTTTCTAATACAGTCTCTAGATCTCTGCTGGTAGTCAGTGAACGGGAACATATTTTTTTTTTATTTGTAGCTCATCTTCAACGTGTATTGGCTTTTCTAGAACATCAGGGTGTGAGCCCCAGGTGCACATGTTGCACTTATTGACAGCAAGCTGAGATTTTGAAATGTGGCAGAACTAAAATACAGTGAATAAGCCTTATGTAAATTTAAGAGGCTTTCTAGATTTAAGAGAACTTGTCACCAGGTCAAAAGTGGACACTGCTTGCACTTGTTTTATTCACGCTGTTCCCCTGAGTTTTGCGCTTTTTCATTTTATTAAATCCGCCATATGGCTATAGAGATATTGACCTTCTTTATTTGGTTCCTCAGAGGGTGTGACTCACAGGATGATTATGCAAATAAGCCTAGACACGCCCCTGAGGATCCTATGACACACCCATTTTGTAAAGACCATTCAAATTGGCACTACGTAAAGGCCCATTTCTCTGGAAGCATATGGCGGGTTTTACAAAGGAAATTTTACTCATGGGAGCAACAGGAATAAAATACAAGCAAAAAATGGCCATTTTTGATCTTGTTACAGTTCCCCTTTAAGGGCCTGTTTACATCATGTTTTTGGCAACCGTAGTGAGTGGCTGTCGGGGGCAGGGATGAATCCAATTTTGGAGCAAATCAGTCAAAAATGTGTCCAAACATGAACAGGCTCCTTGCTCCAGCAAAACTGCTCCATCATGGCAACGTCTTGCAACCTGCTTTTCCTCTCCCATTGCAGTGGCTTCTCTCTCTCCCACCTCCCAGTCCAGTGGTCAAGGCAAGCTGCTTAGGAGCATATCCTGGGCAGGTATATATACAGCCGGAAGGACGCTGCAGAACGGTGTCTGACCTACTTGACGTGTGCCTGCGTATTAACCAGATATTTGCCGGTTTCATCTGTATCCTGTGTGCTTATAGCTAATAAGGCGTAGAGGACGTGTTGGGCTGCTTGTTCTGCGCGTGATCTGGCTGGTCCCTTCTAGGCAGATTTACAGAATGCTGATCCTTTTGTAGACCCTCTTGAGACTGCATGTTGACTCCTTTCCAGCATTAGCCCTTCAGATAAACCATATGGCAGCGTGTAGTGACCACTAACAGCCATCAGTTCTTACATGGGGTCCTCTGCCTGATCTACTTCGTAAAGCAGAGTGACCTCATGACTAAAGATCGTGATGTTACAAAGCCGCCATCATGCATTTAGGTCTACAGTTCTGTGCTGATTAACTTCAGTCTCTTCTGTAGTGGCTGGAGTCCCAACTTCTGAGATTCACAGCTCCAAATTCTATTTATAAAGTGAAAGCATAAAATTGCCACTAGAGGGAGCTCCCTCCATACTTGTGGCCTCTGTACATTTGGTGTGCAGTGAGCTCCCCCTACTGGTGGCTGTAACAAATCTATCATTTTACAGGAGAATTCATACTTATTCCAAAGCCACTGACTATAACCCTTTAACTGTCGGTATAAATAATTTGGAGTTATGTATCATGGGGGACAGATGAAGAAAAAAGATTCAGCCCCAATAAAAATATACTAAATGAGTCAGCATAGTTATGCACCTATATAAATTTAAAAGCACCAGAATTGGTATTTGTGGGTGAAAATTCATTATAACGAGGATGTCACCAGATTAAAGAATATAAACGGCATACATTATTAAATAGATCTTTAACTTGACAAGGCTGTTTACTGTGAAAAGCCAAGCCAGAATGGCTACATAATGAGTTCAGTTAATGAGTTGTAAGAGCTTCTGTAGTGTCTGTCGCCTCACCCAGCCTGACTGCTGCAGCTTGTATTGTGAGGTAGGAGGGACATTGTGGAGCTGTCTGAGTAAGGCAGAGATGCAGCTGCAGGGAGGAGGGACACTGAGGAGCCATCAGGGTAGGAAGGACATTGAGGAGATGTCAGGGTAGATGAGCAGAGATGCAGCAGGGAGGAGGGACACTGAGCAGCCATCAGGGTAGAAAGGAAGGTAGGAAGGACATTGAGGAGATGTCAGGGTAGATGAGCAGAGATTTAGCAGCGTGGAGGAGGGACACTGAGGAGCAGTCTGGGTAGATGGGCAGAGATTTAGCAGCATGGAGGAGGGACACTGAGGAGCAGTCTGGGTAGATGGGCAGAGATTTAGCAGCGTGGAGGAGGGACACTGAGGAGCAGTCTGGGTAGATGGGCAGAGATTTAGCAGCATGGAGGAGGGACACTGAGGAGCAGTCTGGGTAGATGGGCAGAGATTTAGCAGCATGGAGGAGGGACACTGAGGAGCAGTCTGGGTAGATGGGCAGAGATTTAGCAGCATGGAGGAGGGACACTGAGGAGCAGTCTGGGTAGATGGGCAGAAATTCAGCTGCAGGGAGGAGGGACACTGAGGAGTTGGCTGGGTGGAAGGACAAAATTTCTGAAAGGATTGTGCAGCCATTCCCTGCTCTGCATTGTAAGTACAACCTCGTCAGGTCTAAGATCTAGCTAGTAATGTATGCAGTTTGTGTTGTAAAATCTGTTTACGGATCTGCTTTAAGGTTTAACAGATGACAAGGGTTCGGGTTAATGATCTGCTTTGGTAATTTGTGCTTTACTTTGTTTTAAATGTTAATTGTCCCTTTTGTGAGATTGATAAAGAAATGGGATTGTGTAATGTGGCAGCATCATCTGGAGTCCTGACTGCTCCTATTAAAGTCAAAGAAAGTGATATACAAAACTGAAGACCCTGGAAAAAGGCGATCGGTGTCTTTTTCCCGTGTGTAAGACTAGAGTGGCATCTGACACCTGCTGCAGCAAACGTGGCACATCTTGAAGCCATGTTCTTCTGTAGTGAACGTCTCCCACTTACATCTATGGTATCCACCTTGTGACTCTCCAGCTGCTGAAATTACAAATTCCAGCATCTGGAGTTATAATTCTGCAGCTGCTATAGAGGTACAGGATCAAAACCTGTGTCCTGGGCTGTAACACTAAGTGGTTGTGATTTGTGACATCAATCTAACACCAACTGCTGGTTTTACCATTATTTCCTCCTTGTAGAATCCTCAGTTGTGCCAGAAGAGGGTTCCCAGCTGGAGGAAGGAGATGTGACGTCTCCAAGTGGCTCACAAGAACTGGACGAGTTTGAAGCTGTGAATAGTGAGGACCCCCCCAGTGAAGACAAGTCCGACAAGAAGACTGAGGGGATCAGCAGGGTGAGGGGCTTCAGAGCTAGAACTACTATACTGCCCCGATGTACAAAAATATATGATCATACTGGCCCCATGTACAGGAATATAATTACTATAATACTGCTCCTATATACAAGAATATAACTACTATAATACTGCTCCTATGTACAAGAGTATAACTACTATAATACTGCTCCTATGTACAGTACAGTCCAAAAGTTTGGACACACCTTCTCATTCAAATAGTCTTTATTTTCATGACTATGAAAATTGTAGATTCACTCTGAAGGCATCAAAACTATGAATTAACACATGTGGAATTATATAATTAACAAAAAAGTGTGAACCAACTGAAAATATGTCTTATATTCTAGGTTCTTCAAAGTAGCCACCTTTTGCTTTGATTACTGCTTTGCACACTCTTGGCATTCTCTTGATGAGCTTCAAGAGGTAGTCACTGGAAATGGTCTTCCAACAGTCTTGAAGGAGTTCCCAGAGATGCTTAACACTTGTTGGCCCTTTTGCCTTCACTCTGCGGTCCAGCTCACCCCAAACCATCTCGATTGGGTTCAGGTCTGGTGACTGTGGAGGCCAGGTCATCTGGTGTAGCACCCCAATCACTCTCCCCCTTGGTCAAATAGCCCTTACACAGCCTGGAGGTGTGTTTGGGGTCATTGTCCTGTTGAAAAATAATGGTCCAACTAAACGCAACCCGGATGGAATAGCATGCCGCTGCAAGATGCTGTGGTAGCCATGCTGGTTCAGTATGCCTTCAATTTTGAATAAATCCACAACAGTGTCACGAGCAAAGCCCCCCCACACCATCACACCTCCTCCTCCATGCTTCACTGTGGGAACCAGGCATGTAGAGTCCATCCGTTCACCTTTTCTGCGTCACACAAAGACACGGTGGTTGGAACCAAAGATCTCAAATGTGGACTCATCAGACCAAAGCACAGATTTCCACTGGTCTAATATCCATTCCTTGTGTTCTTTAGCCCAAACAAGTCTCTTCTGCTTGTTGCCGGTCCTTAGCAGTGGTTTCCTAGCAGCTATTTTACCATGAAGGCTTGCTGCACAAAGTCTCCTCTTAACAGTTGTTGTAGAGATGTGTCTGCTGCTAGAACTCTGTGTGGCATTGACCTGGTCTCTAATCTGAGCTGCTGTTAACCTGCAATTTCTGAGGCTGGTGACTCGGATGAACTTATCCTCCGCAGCAGAGGTGACTCTTGGTCTTCCTTTCCTGGGGCGGTCCTCATGTGAGCCAGTTTCTTTGTAGCACTTGATGGTTTTTGCCACTGCACTTGGGTACACTTTCAAAGTTTTCCTAATTTTTCAGCCTGACTGACCTTCATTTCTTAAAGTAATGATGGCCACTCGTTTTTCTTTACTTGGCTGCATTTTTCTTGCCATAATACAAATTCTAACAGTCCTCCTGAATAGACTATCGGCTGTGTATCCACCAGACTTCTGCACAACACAACTGATGGTCCCAACCCCATTTAGAAGGCAAGAAATCCCACTTATTAAACCTGACAAGGGCACACCTGTGAAGTGAAAACCATTTCCAGTGACTACCTCTTGAAGCTCATCAAGAGAATGCCAAGAGTGTGCAAAGCAGTAATCAAAGCAAAAGGTGGCTACTTTGAAGAACCTAGAATATAAGACATATTTTCAGTTGTTTCACTTTTTTGTTAATTATATAATTCCACATGTGTTAATTCATAGTTTTGATGCCTTCAGAGTGAATCGACAATTTTCATAGTCATAAAAATAAAGAAAACTCTTTGAATGAGGTGTGTCCAAACTTTTGTTCTGTACTGTACAAGAATATAACTACTATAATACTGCCTCTAGCATCTTATTCTTGCTGTCCACTTCACTGCTTTTCTACAGTCGTCCTCCACCTCCAGTCAGGAGGAGTCTACATCCCAGCAGACAGAGCTGGAGCTCGGGGGGATTCCTATAGAAGGGTCTACACGTGAACTTCCGTTCCAACCGTCACAAACACTAAGCAAGTCCAGCTCGTCCCCTGAGCTTCAGACCTTGCAGGAGCTGCCCAGGGAGCCGGACAATAAAGACCCCGTCCAAGCTCCTGCTGTAGAACCAACTCCCCAGAGCCAAAGCCCAGAGCCTGCGCCTAGTGTACTGGAAGAGGAGAGTTCTGCTCCTGTGACCCCGAAACCTGAAGCGGGTGCTAGACTGGAGCCAGAATTGTCACAACAGTCTCCGCAGTCTCCAAGTGGGTACCGCCCAAGGGGGCACACCATCTCGGACTCTGAACCTTCAAGACGTGGCAGGAGGATTAACATTGATGCTTTTAAGAACAGCACCAAGACCACAAAAGCGGAGAAGGTGCCTGGAATAGACCCAAGGTAATGATTTGTCATTTATCTGTTTCCAGGAGGCATAATGGAGGGACAGTGTAACTGTTCACACAAACAAAATGGTGTTTACTTAAAACTACTCACAAGTGATATCTGGTGGGTTGGGGTCCTGCTGTCAGACCTCTGAGAAATTGGTAGTGTTGTTGTAACTCTGATCCCAGCTTTTTACATAAAAAGGAATTTTCAGGAATGTCTGAGTTCAAATCTGGGTAAATTTAAAGGGGTTTGCAGAATCTGTAAAAGACAGCGCCACATCTGTCCACAGGTTGTGTGCGGTAATGCGACTCAGCCTCTGTCACTACAATGGAGCGGAGCTGCAATACTGGGTATGACCCCCTTCTATCGATCTGACCATATTTTTCCTTCCAGCTTTGTATTTCTACAGCTGTACCACTCTCCTTTCTTCGGGGATGAGTCTAACAAGCCCATCCTGGTCCCAAATACTCAGGTAATTCTCATAGATCTACTTTATCCCTTTTTCTTAAAGGGTTTCTTTGGGTAAATGATACTGATGACCCATCCTGTGGATAGCAGATCTGTGGCTGCTGTACTGCAGCTTATAACAGCTGATGGGGGTGGGGGGATCCTTGATATCAGAACCAACTAAGATTTGACCGGACAATCCCTTTAATGCAAATTTCTCCCTTTAACTTCTAGACATTTGAAAGAACCATGAAGATTCTAGACGGGATCCCAAGCTACGACACACACAAGATAGGGGTCCTGTACGTTGGAGAAGGGCAGGTATGGCGATCGGCTCGTACATCAAGATCAATGACCGGAATGATCATAAATGGACTTGTCAGGCACCAGTTCTTAAAGGGGTAGTACAGTAGAAACCAGTTATTACATCGACTGTCTCTGCCAGTTCCATTGTAAAAGAATAGCTGTGGTGCAGATGCCTCAGCGCTGTTCATTAGACAGAAGTTTCCATTCTGGTGGGCAGACCCCATCACTTATCCTTCTTAAAGGGATATTCCAATAATATTGCTACTGAAATGTATTAGTACACTTCTAAGGCTTTTTTGTATCTTTCATATCAAAGATTGGCAATGAGCGGGCGATCCTATCGAATGAACATGGATCCTATAGGTACACTCAGTTCCTGACCGGTCTGGGGAAGCTGATCGATTTGAAGGACACGCAGCCGGACAAGATATTTCTGGGAGGATTGGACGGGCAAGGTGGAGATGACGGGCAGTTCACTTACTGCTGGCATGATGACATCATGCAAGGTAAGCGGACGGGTCCTGACACAACGTTGGCATCCCATGTCGTGGCCTATTTTTATGCAGCGTATTGCATTACGTACTCAGTCGCTTTGTTCGCCGTTCTCCACTAATACTACACTTCACCTGTAGTGGCCGCTGCCACATTCTACAGCCGGTCTTGCGAGCAGTGATCATATGGTGATCAAGGAAATGTCGTCTTGTCATTTCAGCTTTTAACACTCTCCTTGTATTTCAGTCATATTCCAGATCACTACTTTCATGCCAAATAATGAGATCGACCCGTACCGCTGCAACAAGAAAAGACACGTGGGCAACAACTTTGTAAATATAGTGTATAACGACTCGGGAGAGTTTTATAAGCTGGGGACTCTTAAGGTACGCCGCTCATTGCCTTCCCGCCTTCCACTCGCTGCTCTTCACTGTTTTGTCGGAACGTTAATCTCATCCCTTCTCTGTAGGGTCAGTTCAACTTTGTGGACGTAAACATTCAGCCCTTGGATTGTGACAGCAACTTGGTGACGTTACAGTGTCGGAAAGGTGACGCTTTCCTTGTTCATGATTTTATTCTTAAGGGTTTTCCCATTCTAAGTATGAACACTGACACTTGTGAACCAGCGCCATGATCAGAGCTGCAACACACGCAAGCCAATGGTGCGGTTAGACATTCCAGACATGGGTGAGGGTCCCAGATATAAGACCACCCAATAATATCTAGGCAATATGCCATGAATATGTATGGTGGGAAAATCCCATAAATGAGCAGCATGTCTTGCATAAATATGCTTTTTGCAGTTAATCACCTCCACCACTAGGGGAGTTTGGAGCAGATCGATCATTTGTGATTCCAAAAATTTCCTCTTTCTTGTGTAGATATGGAAGGACTTGTCGACACATCTGTGGCTAAGATTGTGTCTGATAAAAACCTTCCATTCCTTGCCCGACAGATGGCACTGCATTCAAACGTGAGCCTGATAGTTGTTGTTTTTTGGGGTTGGGGGGGGTTAATATGTGTATCATGTGATGAGTTTTCTCTCTTGGTCTTTAGATGGCTTCACAGGTTCATCACAGTAGATCAAATCCCACTGACATTTACCCATCTAAGTGGATTGCCAGACTGAGGCATATTAAGAAAATGAGACCAAAGGTAAAGTGCCCTGGACAGCAGCTTGTTGGGCTTCAACTCAATATCGGCCTCATAAATAATTGTAGGGGGTCGGAGCTTTCTTCCCATCACACAGCCATAAAGCTACATGATAAAAATCTAACTACCTGCAACCACCAGTAGAGGGAGCTGTACAGCAGCATACATAAACTGCAGTAAGCTCCCTATAGTGGTGGCCTGCAGAATTGTAGTAGTCACTTCTGACAGCTGCCATTTTTCCTTTTTTGTGCTTTTTTGAGATATATTTTTTTTTTTTTTATTAAATGAAGAGTCAATTTTTATTTTTTATGGTCTATTTAGGGGACTTAAATATCCGTCTGTTTACTTGTGCTATACAATGCAATATTGAAGTATTTAAAGAAAATTACTTTAAGGATGACAACGGTAGATATTGAGCCCCTTAGCAGGCATCTGGCTGCCATGACAAATCAATCGGCACCATGCGATCATGTCAGGGTGTGAAGTGTCGGACCACCACAAATCCAATATGCATGGGCCGGGGGGGGGGATTGGTGTTTTTTTTTTTTTTTTTTTTTTTGGTTTTCAGTTGCTATTTGTTTCTTTTAGATTCACGAGGAGTTGTTAGAAATTACCGCAAACATGCCTTACCCCATGAATACCCTCACCAGACCTCACACGTCAAGCCAACAGTCTGCCAACGGCTCTTTTGAAACTGGACAGCGAACTCGGCTCATATCGGCTGTGGATGACTTCACAGAATTTTCCTAAAATCTTGGGAGAGTCTGGACTAGACGAATGGTACGTCATTCATGCATGGGCCTGAAGGTCAGAAGAGGCAGAATGGGTCCCTGCCTAAAAAAGCACAGACTACTACACCAAACACTAGATTCTTCTGCTCTGCGGCCTCCAGAATTGGACATTTTAAGAGACTCTAAATTTAAATTATTTTCACTATTGAAATAATAATTTATTAAAGACTCCACCTCCCTCCACCGCCACCCACCTCATGTCCCCTCCGAAATGTGATCCATACCAAATGCCCAACAATGAATTGCGGGAACAGCGTCGGTAAGGTGAACATACGGTCCAAGGGTTTTCTTTTCAGGATTTTGTTTTTCTGCACAATTACAAATAAAAACTTAATTTAAAAATATTGGATTTTTTTTATATATTTGATGGGTCAAATTTACTGTTTGACAACCAGCAATCTGCACTGTGCGGGTGAATCGTTGCCTCCTGTAAGGATACGGCCACACATCTGTATGTGCTCCTCTCTTGTACTTGGCTGTAAATTGCATGTGACATGCAGAATGCCGCCATGCAGTGCGCAGCCTCCTACGATGTGTCCTATGATTACTTGTTACCACATTGTTCGTTCATACAGAACACCAACACGCACCATCGTTTTGCTGCCGCCATCTTTATTTATGACTTTGTCCAACAAGTTGCATTGTAGCGCATTTTACAAAACATTAAGGCAATAGTGAAGATGCCGCCGGTGAGAACAAGATTCCTCCATGGTAATGGCAATAAAGGATTACAGATTGCTTCCTTAGGAGACTGATGTCACTGGCCGTAATATCCAATATGGCGGCCTCTGTTGTACTGTAATAAGAGTTAATAGTACGAGTCTAAAAGGAATCTTGTTCCCCGGGCAATAAATACTCTTTACAATTCTGACCATACAAGTTAAAAGCAAAAGCATACAGGCTCCGCTTGGGCTCGGGGAGGGGTAAGTGCAATGTTGTACATAGAACGGCTCTCTGCGGCCACCGGATTGGCGACTTTTGTCATGAGCGGACATTTATGACCTAGAACATAAGAAAATCGTGGCTGTAAACGTAATCACTTTCCATTCCTAGCACACAAGATGGAGAATGCCTTTTTTTTTTTCTTTTTTTTTTTTAAAAGGATCTGCTCTACAGTCATTCTAAAAGTACAATTCCAGGCTTGCTGGGATTTGTAGTTAGTTGCAGGATGGAGACTACTAAAGTGTTTGTGTGGGTTTTTTAATAGAATTTTAGATCCTGCTGTAAATTTGTGTCCATTAAAAACAACGCAGCCTTCATTTATAGGGATTGTCCAGCCTTGGGACACAAGCCTGCAGTCATTCTGTGACGGCAGCCTAGTGAATCCCCACAGCGTGCTCACACTGTGCGTTGAGGATTCTCTGGTGCAGTCAGTGGATGGTCTCGTGACCGTACATATGCAACTTGCATACTTTCGGCCACATTCTGACTAGACTTGTCTGGCCTTGATCCATAAACTTGCACTGAGCGAGCCCACGCACTTCTAGTCGTCATGTATTAAGATTGCATACTGGCGTTCACATGTCCAGTCCTGGGGAATCCTGGACCAAGTCTGCAGTCACATAGTGCCTCTCCAGAATTGTAGTCAAGACTGGACAACCCCTTTAATGTCCCGTACAGAACCTCAGAACCTTTCCTCTCAGGACTGTTCTGCCTGCATAGATCGGCATTAAAGGGGTAATCTGGCTTCGTTCACTTCTGCATTGTAGGGGGGGGCCGTGTTGTCACACAGCTATCGGCCGCCTTGAGTGCACAAGTGGCAGTTATGGTGCACTCATACTAATCACGTCTGCAGAGCTGACTGAAAATGGCCCTTGGCAAGTAAGGGGAAAGTGAACAGGACTGCCATCTTCAGTGTAGGCCTCGTTTCCCATAGCAACCAATCACAGAACAGCTTTAATTTTTTCCATAGCTTTTTAGAAATGAAAGCTGAGCTCTGATTGGTTGCTATGGGAAACACTTGCGCAGTGAGGCCTACCTCAGTTTTGAATCTACTTGTGTTGAGCCACTGTCTCAAGTAAGTGATGTCTCGTGTGCGCTCTAAATTAGTGTATGTTTGGGCCTCCTACATATCCCCCCTGTGCCCCGTTTTAGTAATGTTATCTTACTGGTATACAATTAGTAGAAGTGTGTGATCTGGTTCTGAAAATCCATTTTTGTACCTCTTTAGTCCAGGGTCTCTTGGACCTGTACTAGACAGACAAGCTGTTGATTTTAAAGTGTAATACGTGACATACCCTGTGGAGGCGCTGCAGGGAAATGTATAGCAGGCGCCTGACACTACAGACACTCATGGCTACTAACTGACATCTATCTGGATTGTATTTCAATCCTGGAAGTATAACTGTTCTGGTTGCTATTTAAAGGGGTTGTCCACTACTAATAAACCTCTAAATACAAGCCCATGGAGGTGCTAAAAAAACCTAAAATGCGCTCCCCTGTTGGGTCCAATTGGTCAGTGGGTTTTTTTTATTTTTACTTTGGCGTTTAGCATTACAATGGACCCGACTTAAAAAGAAGAAACTTTATAAATTTGTAAAATCCCAAGGTCGGCTCAACGCGACTATACGGTATTTTTATCCAAGGAATCTAAACTCTAATCTCTATATGTAATGTACTTTTGGTCCAGCCATCCCTACAATTACACGAGTCCTGTCTGGAGGTGAGGCGGGAAATGTACTGTTACTACAGAAGGGGCACAAACTTATCAAGAAACTAAACGAGGACAGAATTTCAAATAAAACAATTCTATTAACAGACAAATTGTTTCAAATATTAAATAAGCGTTTTTAGATTTGTTTTGGGTTTTTTTTTTTTTTTGCATTGTATAATCGGCCGCTGTCTGTCTCTTTTTAAACATATTACGATCCACTAAAGGGAAAAAAAAATTAGTAAAATCATGTACCGTGTAGAATAAAAATCTAGATGGTGGAATACACAGCAACTAATGAGTTGTTTGCAGAGCATTATAGGTAACACTGATTTTACTTTTTTTTTTCTTTACCATAATACTGATTTGATAGGTTGCAGAACAAAGACAAATATACTCTATATTTACAATAGGGGGAAGAAAAAAAATTAAGTGGAATATTCTGCTCCCTTCAAAACTTGTGAATGTGTCGGATGATGGTCGTGTTAACGCATCTGCCACCCCGCCACGCTATAATCTCCAGACTGTGCCTTTAAGCCAATATGCAATATTCTACTTGTATAAAATACATATAAATATATACAAGAGCACAACATACATAACTTAAATACCTCTAGTGATAATAGTGCTCGGTCCCCTCTATCTACAGAATTCCTTCATTTGGTTACAGCGCTATCAAAATATAGCAAATATTACAAAAATATACAAATTCCAATCCGCCACTGAGCGTCACAGGTTACGAAGACTAAAATGTGAGCGGTGTACAGACCGGACCCATCTCTGGACGCAGGGGCAAGGGGAAGTGCATGTAAAGTACTCTCCTCAGCCAGAGGTGGGGATGGATAAAACGTCCAAAGCAAAGCTTCACTTTATAACTTTTCCATCATTTCTTCTACTCCAGTCACATCCAGAGCTGCATTTAGAGAATGCTGCTTTGAAGCTGCAGTACATCCCTCCTTTCCGTTACGTAACAGTATGCAAGTGTTCTGGGTTTTTTTTTTTGTATCTCACATTTCTCTCTCGCTTCACCCTGGTGTGTAATAATCCCAAACATCAATCCAAACTTTTAATGCAGCTTTAGCTGTGACTGGAGTATAAAATAATTATTTCTCCTACCCACTCACCTCCAATTCCTATTACTGTTTTTTTTTCTTTTGTACTCCTGGTGAAAATGCACAAAAATACACTTTAGTTTTTATTTTAATTGTGGCTTGTGGGTGAGGCTTTAAGTGGGAAAGTATGGTTTAACCATATAAGTGCTATTATCTATGCATAGTTCCTAGATCGACATGTCGTACAGAAGTAATGGAGGTGACTGAAGAAGTTGTGTGCAATGACCTGGAGACACACACTCTCCTCAAGGTCTGGATTCAGGTGTTTGAGGGGTTTTTTTGCTCGCCATTTTCTCTTTTTGGCAAATCACGTAATAGTCTCCTGAACTGTTATTGACCGAACCCTTTATAATATAGAGATGTGGTTTTGGTGGTGGAAAATTGGTCCTCCTAAAATTTCTGTACCTTTTTATCTTTTTGTTTCTGGCCTGGTTATATAATAAAAATTATATATATTAAAAAAAAAAAAGCTTTGTTAAAGTGCGTGGCGCTCCATGCAAACTGCTGAAAAGTACAAACGTGGATATCAAATACATTCAGTAATGAAGACGTGTAGATCAATCAAGCAGGGATTATAGCGGCATGGTGCTTGGATCTTCTGTAACCAGAAGCCACAAAAGGGCTCCTTAATAAAAGATAAATCAATCATGGTATCATAGGTGAACTCCTTTTCCAGGTTGCCTTCTCAAGAACATCACTGTTGACCAAGACCACACATACAAATATTAACATTTCGATGAAAGGATGTAGTCTTTTTTTTTTCTTTTTTACTTTTTTTGGATGCCACCAGCCCTAAACCGGTGAGGTGTTCCTGTAAGTCAACTTGATTTAACATCAATTCCACCCCACCATTGAAAAGGTCTCTGCTTTTCAAGACACAAAATACAAATACTTTGGGAAAAGGCAAATCGTTAAGAAACTCTCCATGTGCGGAATGCCTTAGAGAGGGAGAGTTTCAGCCTTCTTCTGCAGGTCGTGTCCTGTAAACGTAACTGTGGGGGTATGAGAAAAGCGGTAGTCTGAGACCATAATCTAAGAAATCTGAAAGAAGAGTTAACTTCTCCGTAAGTGCATAGTGAGAGCTCATCTTACGTCACATCCCAAGATGATGTCCCAGCCGAGTAGAATTTTGTTCCCTTTATTTCCCGTTAACATACTTGGGATATTATTTCTCTACAGTGTTAAAGGGAATTAAGACGCTCTTGCAGCACCCTGAATAAAACCTAGAGACCAGTGATGACTTAGGACTGACCAGCAAGTCCTTTTGAAATGCTATGGTCCCTTTTTAAAAGCACCATCGATAATTTTGCAAGAAGCATCTACAGAAGATGGCTAGATACCAAATGCTTCTCTTGAAGACAATAAGCAGCTCCTTGTAGCTCAGTGTTTCCCAACTATGAGTCATAGTGATCGTCAACAGGTCAGGTTGTGGGACAGCCAGCTGCCGACAAGCAAAAATTAAGAGCCACCAGGGATCACTAAAAACTATTATCTAGAGCCACCAGGGCTCCATGAACTCGATGTAAGCCACCAGGGCTTCCAAAGAAAAGCTTTCAAGCCACCGGGGCCTGTAGACTGAAATTTCCCAAAGCCTCCAGGGCCTAAGGAGTTAGAACCAAGAGAAGGACCTGTGCTTGTTGACGTATCTTGAGAAACGCTGTTAAAGCGGGAATCATCTGTAGCTTGTTCATAGGGCCAACATGAGGAGCCATTGAGAGCCCGCAATGGGTATAGACGATACAAAAACCTGAATTGTATCCAGAAGATTCTAAGAAGCTCCTGAAGCTTCTACCAATGTAGACAATAATGTGCCACCATATCTGCTAACTGACACTCGGGTGGACTCGGTTGTGGGCACGCACTGACTTCCGCCTTTTGCTCTGTGTTAACTGCATAGGGATGAGCGCTGGTTCTTCGGCCACAACCTTCTCCACGGTAATTGTTTTGCTTGCTGAAGTGCTTTCTGATAATACCTGAGAAACGGAGGAAGATGGTGAAGTAGGTAGAGAATTCTTCTTTGAGCGGTGGTAGCCTTCAGATTTAGAACTTCTACTTAACGCAGACTTCTTGTGGAGGCCTTGTGATCCTTGGGAATTACTTAGTGACCTCTGAGTTGGAGCACTATCATGTTGTCGCCTTTTCTTGGCTATTCTCATTTGCACATCTTTGAGACTTCGCTCTATTTGATACACTTCTTCTGTGGCGTGGTTGACCAGATCAAACTGTGACAGAAGAGTTTCAAGTACGGGGAGCAATCTTTGGATGTTAGCATCGACTTCTGCTCTTTCTCTGGTGCTCACAGCACTGAATGAATCCAGCTGGCTGGAGATGGTGGAAAAGGACGAGGAGGAAGAGGTGTCAGAAGCCGCACTAGGGGTGGAACCTCGAAGAGACTTGGAATCGCTGGAGGAGCGTGAAGGAAGCGGCTCCATTCCTTCAAAGCGTACCTTGTGACGGAACTGAAATACAAAAATGTTTAAGATTTTTCTCAGTTCTGCAAACAAAGACAACGTTAACACTGATATTACAGGCAAGCTCACGCATTTCATTCACCTCTTTCACTTTGCTGACACCCATCCAGATTCGAAGCCTCCTGAGAAAGAGCTCCACCATCTCGTAGTCCTGCAGCTCAAACGCTGGTCGGAACAAATCCAGCCGCACTTGTCGGTAACTGTTGATCAACATGGCTGCAAAGAATCGCATCAGGATCCACACTTCCAGCACCAGATAGCTTGCGAAGTAGAGCTGGTGAACATAGGAAGTGTACGGGAAAGGGGCCTTTAGAGTGATAGTACCGCGAGCCACAGAAAACAGAGAGAGGATGCTCGCCCCAAAGCTGTGAAATCTTTCCCAAGATGATGAGAAAAGCTGAAGAAAAGAGATGCAAACATAATTACTAGAAATAGAATATAAATTTACATTTCCTATGACAATCCGACTGAGGAGACCCTCGCCAATTAAAAAAAAAATGACCTTGAGCAAGCACACCTCCACTTCATTACTTCTATGGGACTATCAGACTGAACTTACCAAAAAGCCAAGCTGAGCGTACACCAGCACCAGACCTAGTGTCGCCCCAGCAGCTGCACAAAGCTCCTTCATAGACAAACTTAACGTTTTCCCAAAGACGGACCACTCTCTGATGAATCGTAGCTGCTGGGCGACCTTGACACAAAAAAAGACAATTAGCAGAAATATAAAAATTTGCTCTAAATGTCATGTTGATACTTGGAGACCATCAATAAACTGTAGAGAGTCAACCGCACTCACACAAAGAACCTGAAATAAATGCTGGTTTTTATTCATACACAATATTTCACCATAATGCTGAGTAGGGGGACAAAAAGCGACAGGTAGTGCTTGACGTTTCTACCCGTCCCGGGTCTTTTACAAGTTTCTGCCCTCTGCTCCTCAGCACTCGGCCCCCCGCTCTGTAACGTTACGGGGTCTCCACTTTGTGGCTGAGTGGCTGCGGTCCCTTCTTCTCAATAATATCACTCACAGGTGATGGTGGAAGATATAGGAGGAAGAAATGTCATGGACGGACTTGTTACCACGGCGGGTCCCATTACAGGACTGTGCTGATATCAGCTCTACACCACCAGCCGATCTGTCAGATTATAGTTAAAAGCCTACGGCATGGCAGGGGGCCGGAGTTTATACACTGGGGAGGTGAGGGGGCCGGAGGTTATACACTGGGGGCCAGATGTTATACACTGGGGCAATGGCGCTGAATGAGAAACTGGAGTTCAATGATATAAGACATAGAGACCAACACTTGTCTGCATACTGTGTATGTTAAAAAGTTGAGATACAGGGGGAACAGAATAATAACGAGCCGTTCAAACCAGTTCACCCATGTGCACTCAAAGTACTAATCAAATACAGCTCTGTCAGGAGCAGGGGCCCCGTTTGTTTCTGTAACACCTATCCAGTAACAAGGGTGATAAAAATTCTACTAAAACCATAACTAATACGAGTTCTTACCTTCACTGTAAGGAGGAAGAGCAGGGAGGCAGAGAGGCTGTTGAATGTGTTACCCAAGAACGCCACATGGTGCAGGTTGCTAAATGAGGCTTTGTCCTTCCGGTATCTGTCCCACTGCTGATCGGCCAAGCTGCCCCGACTCAGATATACAACCACCGTGCTCACTGTCAAGACCGTCAGTAACCACTGGACATAATTCCAGAAATGGGTAAAATAAAGCCGCCCTTCCTTCCTGATAAGTAGACACTCGGCGAGGACGAAGTAGACGACAAACATCATGAGGAAGACCTGTGAAGAGAGAGCACAAAGTTATATCCAAGATTTTACTAGTACCTGATGGTCATGCAGCTTTGGATGTAACTTGTGCATAAGGCAGGATGCACAGAGTGCCGCTTACCATCATGATAAGAAGTAGGTGAGTGCCGCTGCTCAGTGGCAGTAATGGAAATGCTCTTATCTCAGCTGATGGGAGCGATCTACCAGCCAAAGGAAATTCCAGCAGAAGTGTCACAGACGTGTAGAGGTTGACCCCGGGGCTGTAAAGTGAGAACTCCACAAACAACGCCCTCGTCCTGCAAAGAGAGAAAACACAGGCGAGGGTATCAGGTCACATATACAATGGGAACAGAAATACACGGCCTGATGACATACACAACTTACAGGTTGTCAATCCAGTGATCCTGCTGGAGGTTATCAAAGAAGGTGACGTTCTCCTCTGAGCTGCTGCCCAAAAGTTGGATGTAACCAGAACTGTCATAGAAGGAGAGGAAACCCCAATACCAGGCCCTGGAGACCAGAAAAACAGAGGTAGAGTGAAACCATAGGCTGAAAGAAGGTGGCGGTCACTAACAAGGCTGCTGGCGCTATATGGCAGTGCTTACCCGGTATCGTCCGGTGGAGAATATGACCAATCGGTGGAGGACACATCAGATGTATTACGCCAACCAACGTCATAACTGGAGTCATCAAACTCTTCTGAGCAGGTCTGGTGTCCAGACGATGAGTGGACATCACATGCTGCGGAGGAATATAGGAATTATGGTCTGAGAACAATCCAAGACCTGGCCATAAGCTAAATTTATCAACCCCGGTGTAAATGAAAACTAATCATACGATCATGGGATTGCACCTTTCTTCAGCCGGATCTGGCGAAAGCGAGCCGACCCCAACAAGCTGCTGTAGCTTCCCCGCTGATTGTGGTTAAGGAACGGCAGCAGAACGTCAGACGCCCAGACCCAGAACTCGTCCGACCTGTGGAGGACACAACAAGCTCAGATACCCTCCTACATGCCCAAAACGTGCAGTGAAATTCTGCCGAGGATTACCTCCGAATCTGCATGAATTTGTGGCTCCCCATCTCCTGCCGGACCGAGCGCTGCAGCAGGTATGCCCTGTGGTTCACGGAGGCATCGCCATAGTTGGTCAGGAGGACAACCAGTAAGAAAAGCGTGTAAACCATCAGGTTCTGAAGATACACCAAGAACCAATTAAAGGGATTTTCCAGTATGGACCTAATAGTTTTCACAGCTCAGGGTGTGCTACAATTAAATCCAGAGATCTCAGCGCTGAGATCTCATCTCCCGAGATCTTGGTGCCGAGATCTCCATCTGCGCATGCGCCGTCCCCGGCAGCCATTTTCCCAGAGTCCACCACACAGTAAAAACCATATAAGTGCGGGGGCTCTGGGCTTTCACAAAATGTCGGCAAAGCCCCCACATCACCGAACACCCGCAAAGGCGCACATTGGAACACCCCTTCATCCCAGCCTGCGGCCTGCATCAACGCTCCACTCTTACCTCCTCCAGCAGCGACCCTGGAACCCAGCTTCATCGCAGCCACCACCCCCGGTAAGCAAGAAGACGCATGGATTATAAGAAGAACCACCATTTTATTAAAAAAAGTTTTTTTTTTCCTACTTTTCGCCTCAAAAATTGGGGTGTGTCTTATAATCCACAAAATACGGTACTTTTTCTTTTACACGTTATTTTTTTAGACACCGTAGTCAGTTGATCGCTTGCAATATATACTGCAATAAGACGGTAATATAGTATATAGCGCGGTCTCCTATGTGAACCTCAATTGACACAACACTGGGATGGGGTCTCTAAGATGGCATTAAGGAGTTAAAACAGAGATACGAGCTAGCTCCGATCACTGCTGTATGAGAAAAATGCTGGCTGTAGAACACAGCCAGCACCTGCCCTGAGCCAGCACCACACACCGCCAGACCGGCTACATCACAAGTATATATACTGAACACAAACACATCACTGAGCACACTGACAGCTAGCAGTGGTATTTTTTTTTTGGGTGGGGGTACAATTACGAATGAAGCGTTTACCTTGAGCATTCTATGTAGCAGTTTCACCTTCCGCGCTTCTTCTCTGGCCTGGAACAAGGCAAACCCCTGAGGTGGTCGTACCTTCGTGATACGCTCAGAAACTTGCTCCACAAGGGGGCACTCTACAAGAGTGTCCTCTTCTTCTGGGTACAGACGCTTCACCACCAAAGCAAAATATATGGCTTCCATGAGAACCTGGGTTGGAATATAAAAAAAAAAAAAATTGTGAAGGATGAAACTACTGGAAAAAAAGAAATCAGTCGATCAGAAAATGGGGAAGCCCAGAATTACCTTTAAGGGTTCCAATACAAAGAATGAGCAGAGGAAGCCGAATATTCCAGAGATTAGCCACATAAGACCGACGCTGGAGGTGAAGCCCACCCCTATCCACACCGACACAGCAAAACATGTGAGGAGGAGAAAGCAGCTGAGCACATGAGCCACACGGGTGCACCAAGATGGCAGCATCGGCCTGCGTCTCTGAAAAGCATCTGTGATGACTGTCGGGAGAGAAAGGCGGAAGGCGAGACTATTAATTTATCATTATAGCAGCCAGAGCTCATAATCCCCTGCACAGACAGAGTGTAATGCTAAAATGATATCTGCCTGCAGCCACCACTAGATGGAGCTGAATGTATACAGCCCCTATATACACTACCATACCAGCTATATACACTACCAATACATATATGTCCTATTATAATAAAGTGACTTTGTATGATGAAGTCCTATTTTTACCTGTCCGGTTGGACTTGACTGATTTGGTCACATCCCTGGCAGATCCAGATAAAGTCTGTCCTTTGTCATTCAATTTCTCCAACATTATGGTTTCTGTCTTATCCCCAAACGGGTTCGATCTGTGGAAGCGATGTTGTAAAACTCTCACACTTTGTTATTTTCCCCGTTGGAACGGCTCAGAGCAGGAAATCCCAGCAGATCAGAAGCGGAGTTACACGCAGCCAATCAGATACCTCTACACAACTCAAAATGGCCAGCAATTATTTATCCAATCAGAAGAGTTTTGTATTGATTTACAAGGGGGAGGAGCATAAAAAGGAGGCGTCGTGGAGTAAAGTATCGATAACCTATCTTTGGGATCAGAGGCGGTTCGACAGCCGTTTCTCCACCAATCAGCTGTTAGCACATCTTAAGGCCACACAGACCTTTACCACCGCAGCTCCATACACCGTGTAGTGGTAAAACTTGAGTACTGCAGCTCAGCTCCCAAAGGAGTAGATGGGAGCCGAGAAAGACCATTAGCCAAAATTAAACATCTCAGCCTGCTCATCTACCTCAACGCACGATTTCTGATCAGCAGAGATCTTCACACATCTACTTACAAGTCCGACAGAAGATCGGTATCGGTCCGAGACATCCTTCTAAGGTCTTGTGGAAGGGACATGCTGCTGACTCCATCTTTGAGAAAAAGATCAGATACGTGACTTACCGTAATTTGCAGAATTACGCACAGTATGAATTGCAAATAATGGGACATTTATAAATCCCACACTTTTTTTTTTTGGACACACCGTAAAAAACTATCAGGACCGCCTATTTTATGCAAATGTATATAAGCCCTTCCCTGTTAGCAGTAGTGGTACAGTCCCATAAAAAAGGGACTATTGTCAGATATGCGTCAGTTGTATCCCAGACTAGTCATGTTATCTACACGGCTCGCCTAGGGAGGAGATCGTGGTGGGAATCAACAGCTCAGGAAATCACAAGACCTCCACTAATTTCTGAACCTCTGAAGCCCCCAAACCCTTTAGGATTCTCGCAATGAATGTTGGCAAGTGCCAAAAATGTCTAAACCGCTGTATCCCAGTCCCCCCACTTACCTGATGCTACAAACTTTAATGGTAAGGACTGTGGTAGTCCTAGCACCACGCTATCGTCCTCGCTGGGGTGGCAGCTGGCATCTAACCCAACGTTACAGCTGGTTCGGTGTCGCTCCAACTTTTGGATGGTGTTGCCCATGATGGAAGGATCGCTGAGGAGGTCGGGCCAGCTGAGCACACCCTCATTAGTATTCCACTGGATGAAGCTGTGTGGATGAAGGAACCAGAGAAAACAAGATACGGATTAGAGTCTACATCACCAGAGCAGAAATCTACTTGAGATACCCAAAAATGGTTTGCATTGGCTGTACTATACAGCTGACACCAGCCTGGAAGTGCCGCAGCCGGAGCTAGCTCCCAGTACAATAGTTTAACCCCCTAAGATGCTGCTGTCACTATCAACCACGGCATCTAAGCGGTTCCACTGAATACATATATATGGGTCCACCACTCACCTTTTTGTGTCTTCCACAGGAATCTCTGCTTTGGTTTGATTGGAGAAAGCCTGTAGGATGTAATGTGAGGAGAAGGTTACACAAGGGAAGAGCTGAGGACAAATTAATCCACACACAGCGAGGATACAAGAGGGAAGCCATTACTTCCTCACCTCGCCATGGTTCCCTGTGTACGCCATGAAGGAGCTCTCCATCACCGTGTCCAAGTAATTATCAATTTCTAGAGAGTGTTGATCAAAGTATGTGAGGGATGGCCGGACACAGGTCTGGGGGGGGAGACAAAACACAACGTAAAAACAGTCAAAATACACAGGCCGATGTGACGCCTGCCAGCCAGCATGGGCCTCACCTTACTGCGTGCTCGTCTGAACAGGTAGAGAATGATGAGGTAGATGGGGTATACAAGCACGCTGGTCACCAGGCCCACCGCCACCGAGTCCACACTGAGGGGAACAGACTCCGACACCGCTCTATCCCTGAAAAACCAGAAACACTAATTTATACACGTTATCATTTACAGTCCAGAATTTCTCTATCAGCAGAATAGTGAGTGCAGCTCTGGGGTATAATACAGGATATAACTCAGGATCAGTAATGTAATGTATTCACACAGTGTACCAGCAGAATAGTGAGTGCAGCTCTGGAGTATAATACAGGATGTAACTCAGGATCAGTAATGTAATGTATGTACACAGTGACTGCACCGGCAGAATAGTGAGTGCAGCTCTGGGGTATAATACAGGAGGTAACTCAGGATCAGTAATGTAATGTATGTACACAGTGGCTGCACCAGCAGAATAGTTAGTGCAGCTCTGGAGTATAATACAGGAGGTAACTCAGGATCAGTAATGTAATGTATGTACATAGTGACTGCACCAGCAGAATACTGAGTGCAGCTCTGGGGTATAATACAGGATATAACTCAGGATCAGTAATGTAATGTATTCACACAGTGTACCAGCAGAATAGTGAGTGCAGCTCTGGAGTATAATACAGGATGTAACTCAGGATCAGTAATGTAATGTATGTACACAGTGACTGCACCAGCAGAATAGTGAGTGCAGCTCTGGGGTATAATACAGGAGGTAACTCAGGATCAGTAATGTAATGTATGTACACAGTGACTGCACCAGCAGAATAGTGAGTGCATCTATGGAGTATAATACAGGATGTAACTCAGGATCAGTAATGTAATGTATGTACACAGTGACTGCACCAGCAGAATAGTGAGTGCAGCTCTGGAATATAATAAAGGATGTAACTCAGGATCAGTAATGTAATGTAATGTAATGTAGACAGTGACTGCACCAGCAGAATAGTGAGTGCAGCTCTGGAGTATAATACAGGATGTAACTCAGGATCAGTAATGTAATGTATGTACACAGTGACTGCACCAGCAGAATAGTGAGTGCAGCTCTGGAGTATAATACAGGATGTAACTCAGGATCAGTAATGTAATGTATGTACACAGTGACTGCACCAGCAGAATAGTGAGTGCAGCTCTGGAGGTATAATACAGGATGTAACTCAGGAACAATAATGTATGTACACAGTGACTGCACCAGCAGAATAGTGAGTGCAGCTCTGGAATATAATAAAGGATGTAACTCAGGATCAGTAATGTAATGTATGTAGACAGTGACTGCACCAGCAGAATAGTGAGTGCAGCTCTGGAGTATAATACTGGATGTAACTCAGGATCAGTAATGTAATGTATGTAGACAGTGACTGCATCAGCAGATAGTGAGTGCAGCTCTGGAGGATAATACCGGATTACTTACCCATGATTCTTATCTCCCACCACACCGTACCACACAGCGTTCGCACACAGGAACAGGAATATGAGGAGAGCGCAGCAGGTCGCTCTCTGGACGCGGGTGAAGCGGGTGCGGGGAGGCCGGTCCCACATTGACAGCCAAACATGTTTTTCAGTGATTCCTCGCTGGAGTTCAGCCATAAAGATGCGGGAGAATCTCTTCAGTTCTGTCTCACCTGAATCATGAAGGAAACACATCTTCACATTGAGCCGCTTGGCTAAAATCATACACAATTTGAAAAAGTTCAGAAAGACACTCACTGGCCGCAAAGATTTCCTTCTCCACCCGCCGGCCGCTCTCCTCCTGTCCCACGGACAACCAGTCATTCACCAGGAAGAAGTGATTCTTACTGCGCTGCAGGTCCTTGACGATGACGTGCTGCACGTACCAAGAGGGGCTGAGTCCTGTCCAAACACATTCACGTCACTATCAGAGACCTGGACTTTGTGACCATGTGACTATAGAAAACATTGCAGTTCTGGGGACTGTACCATCTTCCTTTCCTTCCAGGAGCATATAGCCACTCTGTTAACATTCACAAACCTTCACTGTCACTAAAAGTCCATTTTGTATAAAAGAGTAAAATAAAAGAGAGTCAGGAGGGAGATGCAGCTGAAGTCTGTGAGAGTGAAGGGGTGGAGAATCAGCAACAGGGGACATCTGATTGGTTCAGGGCACACAGCACTGCTCTGACATCACGCCAGGAGGAGCTCGCTGAGCATTTAACTCCTGAAGGACGGAGCCATTCTTTCAGCTTCAGATTTTTCTCTCTCCATTTTTTTGTTTTTTTTCCACCCACAATCCCATTAGAGGGCTTGTTTGTTGCGGTTCTGAGAGACACCATTGATTTTACCATACAATATAAAAAAAAATTCCAAGTGGGATGATATAGTAAAAAAATGCAATTTGGCCAATTATTTTTGATCTTCATTTTTATGGTGTTTAGTGTTTTTTTATTTTATTAATATAGGTTTTGGCACCACTTTTCAAGACCTTCGCTGTTTTAATTTTTCGCCGCTTGAAGCTGTAGTCTTATTTCGATTTTTACCACATGGGTTCAGTAATTTTAGATTTTGATAAATGGGACTTTTTTTTTTTACAACTTTCTGCGCATTTTTCTAGATCCCCTTAAAACCTGTGATTGTTTGATCACTAGTACTACATAATGCAATGCTACAGTAAGTAGAAAAATCATCAATCTCCCATTAAGACCAACACAGGTTTCACAGAAATACAAAGAAGACGGCAGCTGAGACCTATACAATCACGGGGGCAACCTATCTGCACCCCACTTATTACACAGTGATTAGAATCATCTAAAGATCACTGTCAGTGATTTCTAGAAGCAGCTAAATGGTTAAATGGCAGGGATCGGAGCTAGCTCTGGTCGCCGCTGTCAGAAGCAGGTGCTGGTTGTATAACACATCTGGCACTTGCTCCTGAGCCTGTGATTTATATATACATGGCTGGGTGTTAAGGGTTTAAAGAAGACACCAAAAGTATAGAGGGTGAGTTTGTGCTTGTCTGTTAGTAAAAAAAATTAACGGGGAATGATATTCGCAAAAAAAAAATCCATGATGGGAGATTTTTCTTATAAGAAACCGGTTGGGTGATATATCGAGTTGGAGAAATATCTGAGCAGTGCCAAAGGGGTGCGACTGCGCTGCAGAACTCTTTTACTGTGCAAATTATGGCTGGATTTGTCTAGAAATATATCTTTTCAGCAAAGTAGCCTTAAATGTGAGGATAGCCCTTTAAATGTAGTTCCCTCTTCTGCCAGAAGATGGCAGTGTACACTCACATTAACTCACAGCCAATCAGCTAAAGCCTCATTTACATAAAACAATTATTGTCCAGACGCAAATGGTTGCGGCGTCTCTAACGTTAATTACCTAATATAAGTCGGAAAAGCGAAGACCGAAATGGATTGTTGGTGAATATTTGAAGAGCCGTATATAGGTGGAAATGCCAGTATACAGTCTGTAGGAAGGAGGCCATGACGTCTGTACGCTGGGATTACGTAAGTGTAGTGTATGTGTGATATTAAGGCACTGGTGACAGTGAGCGCTGCTCTGGAGGACTTAATGCGACCATGTTCATTTGAATCTGCATAAGAAAGAGGATTCTCCGTATCATGAGAGTCCAGGTAACATTTCAGGATACAGAAGAGACCCCCTAAATTGCTCTGGCTTTAGCCTGGAGTCCATCGTTCCGTTACCTTTATTATCGTGCCACAGACGGACTTTCCACACGTTTCCCAAACTCTTCTCTGTTGCGATCTGGAAGACGTCCACGCTGTTCCTGTGGAAGGTGTTTTCTCCATCCAGATGCCGGTGGCCACTTTTACTGTCCACTCCGTAGAGACTGATGCCAACATGAGCGGTGGTACCTGAGCGGGGGGACGGCGAGGACTGGCATTTTGTAGATTACAGATGACGGCGCACATACGTGTATACACCGACGTAGACGCACACACGTGTATACACACACATGTGTATACACTGACATAGACACACACATACAGTATGTATACACCGACGTAGACGCACACACGTGTATACACAGACGTAGACACACACATATGTATACACAGACGTAGACACACACATATGTATACACCGACGTAGATACAAACATGTATATACACTGATGCACGGGTACAGACGCACTCACCAGACCCTCGGCCCCATCCTGTCTTCACCAGAACGTCATATTTAAAAAATCCAGGTTTTCCGCAGAAGGGAATGACCCCAGCTTTACTGACATCCAGCAAGTCCAGTTTGTGGACAATAATGGTGGCCACAGAGTAGGTGGCGAAGCAGACGGCACACGTGAGCAGCACGATATAGTTAATACCGGGAGGAGGAGGCTGCAATGAAAGGAATAGTAATGACAGTTACTTCTATGTTTTACAACAATTATCTATACACAGAAAAACTCCAGTAATCTGGAATGGTGCGACCCTACCAGACGCCAGATTAGAGGACTTATGTTCTCCGTTTTTCCCTAGCTTAGGAGAAGCTGAATGGAGTAGTGGGCCATGCATCCAATCTGCCGCTCCATTCAAAGTCTATGGCACCAGTGAAACAGCTGTCAGTGCCAGTGGACAGCTGATATATAGTGAAGTACTCCTTAAAAAGGTTATCATCTTCATTAATTAGTATTTTTGGATAGTGCTTGTAAATACAAGAAATTTTGCAATTTACTACGTATTAAAATTTTCAGCCGTTCTTAAGGTATTGACACGCTTTGACATGCTTTGTTTACAGCTCGTTGCCTTGGAGATCGACCACTGCTGCTAGACAGCAGAAAGTGAGCAGTGCTTGCATGCTCTTTCTATTGAGCATGTAAGCGCTGCTCTGAAGCTGGACAGGATCACTGTTATCTCCTAAACCTGGCCAGCTAGAGGGTAGTGCTTACACAGGCTAGAAAGCAGCAGTGGTTGGTCTCCTAGGCAACGAACTGTAAACAAATGAAAAGTGTCAATATTTCAAGAATGGCTGTAATGTTTAATAAATAGTAAATTGCAAAATCACTTGTATTTACAAGCACTTTCCGGAAATAACCCTTTGAAGGGGTACTCCGTTATATATCAGTGTCTTTTTCAAGCACTCTCCGACAATGTCCATCTATGAAGATAGGATCAGAGATCTAGTCACATCGCCATAGTAACAGGAAACGTCCTACTTACAGGATAGATAAAGTTGACAGAGTGAGGTGGGACGAAGAGACTGGCACCGAAAGCCGTGAGATGTTGGGTCAGACACACAGCCTGGTCCGGTCTGGTATCCTCCAGGGGTACAACGCCCTCTGTCTTCCATTTCATCTCATTACCATCGAAGTACTGACACAGGGAGGTGTAAAGGCCCACTGTCACGTCCACCGGTGACCACATGTAATGGTTTGTGATGTTCAGGTAGTAGCGCTTGGTCAGGTTTCCATCTCTAAAACAGACAAGATTTATTAAAAATCTACTTATTATGGTCCAACATCTACAGTAGACCCACCACACACAAGACAGGACAGGAGACCATTAGCCCTGAGATCAGGTGAATATTTTCTTACGATGGGGCGATGAAGAACGTGTACAGCTTGTGGTCATCTCCTGACAGCGAGTCCTCGCTGATCTGCTTCATGTCACTATAGTTGTACTGGTTGGGATGGCCGGACTCATGTAGATACACCGAGATGTATGGCTCAGGTTCACTGTCTTTATATCGCTCTACAAGAGACAGTCAAAATACAATTACTACATCACCTTGACAATTTTTAATTTGCTTCTTAAATAAAAAAATGATACAGCTTTCTAATAGTCTTCATTAAACATTTCCTAACATTTTCCTGCTGTGGAGTCTGTGTAACACCTTCACATAGCTGGTTGTGCTGCTGAATGACATAGATCAGGAATAACACTGTTCCTGGCTCAGATGGCTCTCTGCCTTCTTTTCTCAGTGTTAGGCCGAACTCAGAAATCCATGAAACACAGTGCGAGTATGTGCCTTGAAGATTGGACCGGCCGAAGGTCTCCTGATCTGAATGCAATAGCCTCATAAATAACTATCAGGTTGTTGAATTTGGGTCAAGAGACCAGAGGCCGGGCATCGTAATCCTATTCTGACCGTGAAACATGGATCAAACCTACCTTAAAAATAGCAACAGCAAGGGAAGGAGGTAATGCACATTAAATAAGAGTGTGCAGAGAGGGGAAAGCATCCAATGCTTCATGGAGGGCAGATTATACAGGCTGTAGATAGGGAGGAAAGCATGCGCAATATAGATCTAAAAGGTGACAGGGTCACGCAGGCAGACAGAATGTTATCATGTACCACTATGACTTTGCAGGAGATGGATTTGGAGCTCTGTAACCAAAAAAACAAAATAACTAAACTCTGTAAAGATTGCTCACCATCCTGCGCTGTGTAAGTGATCTGTATGTGAAGTCCTGCGTTCTCATTACTGCTTTCCGCCTCGAGGTCCACCTTCACCGAGCGCCGGCTATCAATGTTAGCCAGGCCAGCAGTGATATTCCCGACGCCAGTGTTATTGGCAACGCTAACCGTGATGGCTTTCTCAGAATCCAAGCTCTCAACCGGGATCTGGCTGCCATTACTAGTTTGGAACTCCATAGAGGCCACCTTGGTGGACACAGTGTAGTTGTTGATGAACCCAAAAGGGTAAGGATTGGAGTCCACCTGGAACATGACCTGGATGATGTCTGTGAGGTCGGGGAAGGTGCTGTTAAACCCCTGTGGAATGAAGAATTGGCAGCCCGTCCTGTTACTGTAGCAAAGCAAGTTTAGAGGATCTGAACGTTTGCCCCGGGCCAAGATCTCCCCACCCTGCAGGGTCAGAGGCTCCTCATTGAGAACCCTGGACTTCATCAAAATCCTCATGAGATCTGAAGACAAATTGTAAGCTTCCGAGGCAACGGTCGCGTTGTTCAGGGCTTTGCACAGTTGCCCTCCTGTGTGAACGGAGGACTTGGTGTTCACAAGATGAATGACGTCTCCTATAATACAATAATGAGAAAGCTCAAAGGTACAAATACAAAGGGGGCTTAAAATGCTAAAGATTTCCCACCCAAATTTGGGTGAATGCATTCTTAAAGGGATATTCCCATCTCCAACATCCTATACCAATATTTAGCAGGTGCAATAGTAATATTAGCAAATACCTTCAATTAGGTCGGGATCACACATGCGAGAAACCCGGACGAGTCTCGTATCTTAATACCCGGCACTGCCACCAGCACTCGGGAGCGGAGCAGGCGGTTGCATGTATTTCTATGAGACAACATGCTCCAATCGGAGGTCTGGCGGCAGTGCCGGGTATTAAGATGCGAGACTCGTCCGAGTTTCTCGCATGTGTGATCCCGGCCTTAGAAATGTTGTATAGTTCTTCTGATTAGCTATGTCGCCTACCCCATGTGCAGGGCATTGCAGTAGCTTAGGTATCCATGGTTATGACCGCTCATTTAGTGTTAGTTTTTAGTGGTCATAACCATGGATACCTAAGCTACTACAATGCCCTGCACATGGGGTAGGCGACATAGCTAATCAGAAGAACTATACTATATTTGTAATTGGAAGTTTTGTTAATATTATTACACTTACAAGATATTGTTATCTGCTCCAAGTGAATGTACACAGTGTACGGAAAAAGAACAGCACAAATCTGTAGACTAGTGGCCATTCTCAGGTACTTTAACCCAGCTCCTATTTAAAGAGGTCCCTTTTGGGACTTTTTTTATCACTTAAACAAACGCGTTTGGGTCTGAAAATTATTTTTGCAATTGGGTTTCATTTAAAATTTGGCACTTTTTGCTTTCTATAGCTTTTGTGTTGCAGAGTGTATTGCCGACTGCAGAATGAGTTCACTGAGATTCTTTCAGTAAGCCCATTAACATACCCTGACGGGCAATTTGTAACTCTTATCTTCTGTCTTTTCCTTTCGGCTGATTTATAACCATAGACCACATCAAAGTTAAATGTGCAACAAAACAAAGAGCCTGTAGAAGCAAAAACGGTGCACAACTAATTTTTAGCCCCAGTATACATGCATGTAAGTTAAAAAAATAAATTAAATAAATAAAAAAAAAACCTCTTTAAAGGAACACTCCAGCCAAAAAATATTTAAACCTACTGTCATGGATTACCTCTTTAGTGCCCCCTTGTGCCTTGCAAGAGGTATAACAGAGTATCTTGTGTGTTTAAAGTGCACTTTTAAATTTTGGAAATATTCCTTCAAGGGGAATCAAATATATAAATGACCTATCCTTAAAATAGGTCCTGAAGATCAAATCAGAGGGGCACGATGTCTTGTGGACTCCTAAATTACTGCAGCTCAGCTCCATTGAAATGAATGGGACTGAGCTGCAATACCCCACACAACCTGTGGACAAAGGTGGCACTGTTTTTAGAGGAAAGGAGCCATATTTTTCTAATCCTGGACCTATTACTTTTTTTTTTAAATCAGATAATTTTTTTATTAACAAGATTCAAAGTGACATTGCACACAATTGTGCCCAAAAAAGGAGCATAGACATATTTACAAACATTATAAAACCAATCCCCCATTTCCCTCCCTCCACCCCCCTCCCTTAAATCCTCAATAGCCAATAATGAGACATTAGCATCCATTGCTTATACGTGTAAACAGCATCCCTCCGGAATCAGTTTCTCTCCACCCATGGTTTCCAAAGTGATTCAAAAGATTTCACACTTTTCCTTTTCTTATAAATATCCTTTTCCATTTTAACAACTACATCAGACTGTCTATAAAATTCCCGCAGAGTCGGCGGCTCTCCACTCAACCAATGTCTGGCAATCTGGACCTATTACTTTAGTGCGGTTTCACCGGCAGTTCTGGGTTGTACAATGCGATCTCGCAGATGATGACAGATATCTTTTTTTTTTAGTTACAGAAGCCATTAACTGGCAGCACAAAAGAGACACAATTTAGCAGGATTTTTTTTTCCCTGTCACATTAATTAAAAAAAGTGTTTATATCATCCCATCCCTCCTGTGTCTTTCTCTACGCTGATTTATTCCGACTCCTGCAGCCGGTGGTAATTGTATGTTTGCTGAGACCCTGACCAATCTAGTTAAAAAAAATTCAAAATATAATTGGATTTTGTCTGCATTTTCTGTGTTACTTTTCCGTGTAGCGGTAGTTTTTATCGGTACCATTTTAGGGTACATCCGACGGTTAGATCACTTTTTGTAGGATCTTTTGGGGGAGAGAACTATTAGTTGTAGTGTTTACATTTTTTTTCTTTTACACCTTTCACCCCATGGGTTAAATAATTTTATATTTTCATAGGTTGGATGCTAACGGCATCATAAAAAAATTTGGTTAAAAAATGCTCCTTTTAGAAGCAACATCCCACTGCTATTTCCGCCCCCTTAATACCTCACAAATTTGTAATCGGATGCTTGGCTCCAATTGAAATAATTGAGCATCCAGGATTAGACACAAGCATCCTTCTGGAAGCTCCTGTTTCCAAGAGGTTTTGGTCGGATATATTCCAAATCATTCGGGATTTCATGAGGCTTCCCCTCTATCCAAGATCCCGCCAAACGCTCCAGCAATGCACTCTAATGTGGCTATAAGGGATGCAGAGGTAGCGGTCACATCCCACCCTGGTACCTGAGAAGGTCCTAGTGCTTGAGGAAGCCCTGGTGTCTGAGAGAGTCCTGGTACCGGAGGGAGCCATGGTGCCAGAGGGAACCCTGGTGCTTGAGGAAGCCCTGATTCCTGAGAAAGCCCTGGTACCTATGGGAGCCCTGGTAACTGAGGGAACCCTGGTGCCTGAGGGAGCCTTGGTTCCTGGGGAAGCCCTGGTACCTGAGAGAGACCCGTTGCTTGAGGAAGCCCTGGTGCCTGAGGGAGTCTTGGTGCCAGAGGTAGCCATGGTGCCAGAGGGAGCCCTGGTTCATGAGGGAGCTCTGGTGCCTGAGAAAGCCCTGTTGCTTGAGGATGCCCTAGTGTATGAGGGAGCCCTGGTGCCTAATGGAGCCTTGGTGCTTGAGGAAGCCCTAATCCCTGATGAAGCCCTTGTGCCTGAGGGAGCCCTGGTGCTTGAGGAACCCCGATGCTTGAGGAGGCCCTGGTGTCTGAGGGAGTCCTGGTACTTGAGGGAGCCCTGGTGCCTGAGGAAGCCCTGGTGTCTGAGGGAGTCCTGGTACTTGAGGGAGCCCTGGTGCCTGAGGAAGCCCTGGTTCCTGAAAAAGCAATTATGCCTGAGGGAGCCCTGGTGCCTGAGGAAGTCCTGATGCTATATAAGAAGGCACCGGTATTATAAATGGAAGATTGAAAGTTGAGAGGTCTGTTGCACATTTTACATTGGGACACAAGAGTTTTAAAGGGGTTGACCGGTATTAAAAACAAATAAAAACTAAAATCAAAATAAAAAAAAGTAATACAAAAAATAAAATTACTGTCATTTTAGTGGCCCCTTCCAGTCTTACGGCAGCGATCAAGCATAATATATCCATGTGAGGGCTGCAGCCAATCAGTGGTCTCTGTGCATGTACAGGGCTAGGACGCTGAGGCCAGTGGACATACCACAAAGTAAATATAGCCTAGCGGGCACCAACTGAGCGGTGACAACAAATAATTGTAGCTAAAATAAAAACATGTCTTCGATGCCAATAGAAACCAATCACAGTCCAGCTTTCATTTTCCCAAAGCTGTTTTGATAATGAAAGCTGAGCTCTGATTGGTTGCTACGGGCAACACAGACAGATTTTTCTTTTAAAATAATTTTTAATAAATGAGGCCTACTGCAATTATCAAAATCCTGGACCGCCCCTATAATTTACACCGCTAATGTGAATTCAAACTGTGCAATGCTTAGTTTTTTTCCTGAGGAGGCGCTGCAGGATAATTCAACACTTGCTCCTTAGTTATTCTTAACCCCTCACGTTTTTGCTCCCCTTCTTCCCAGAGCCATAACTTTTTTATATTTCCGTCATTATGGCCGTGTGACAGCTTGTTTTGTGCGGGACGAGTTGTACTTTGGAATGACACCATTTTCCGAGACCTGTATTACAGGATATAATATCCAATTACAGGATATTCCTTACCCATGATGTTCAGTATGTTGTATGCAATGGTGGTCGGCGTCATCATCCCCTGCGTTGTTTCGTTCTGTAAGATGGACATCATGGCTTCCAGCTTGCTGAGTGTTTCCCGCTGACAAGACGCACAGGCCAACTCCTTGCTGGCCACCTGAAGGCAAAGGAAGTAGTAATGGATATGTCCAGTATACGCGCCTAAAGTCTTCCCATTCTTCTTTGGTGTGAACAAAGACTAAATCAAAGCCCTTTGACATGATGCAGAGATTGCTGATTTGATGAAACACTAACGAAGCTGCCAGCATTTCAGTATACGGAGGTCTCTGGGCAGTGCCAAAGGGAATGGATCTGTCTACAGAGCCCATTCAAGACATTTCTTCTAGTGGTCCGAAATCACAGCCTCCACCAATGTGATGGCTGCCGTGTCAATGCCAGCGCTACTTACCGTACATTGTGCGAGGGCTGCCGCAATCTGCCGTATGTCATCCACCGTGTTCACTTTCAGAGAGATGAGGGCATCCGTTATCTTCTTGCGCACAATCCCCAGTTTCAGCTCACTTGCCCCTTCAAGTTTGCTCATGACTTGCTCATACTAATAGGAACAAAAAAGGACCCACATGAACATTTAGAGGGGATGTCCAGAAATGAATTCTGAGCTCATGAAAGGGTCTCAGTTTTTAGTAGATTGCAGTTACAAAGAACGTTTCTCACTTTAGAGGACCCAGCGTATACAGTACCTTGTATCACTTGGACGGCTCACTGATTTCAATTGGAATCATGTAATGCTTCATTTTCCCTGCGGAGGCGCTGTAGGGAAATGAAGCACTTGATGTCCAACTTTCCTTACATCTTGAATAGCAATACTCAGCTATACCCAGTATACAGGGTATCACGCAATACCCATTTCAGATGCGTGATGTACATTTACATCACACACCGGGTGCAGATGTATGGAGTCAGCAATACAACTGGCCTCTAACCGAACGGATTGAAGCTAGCTGCGATCATTGCCTTTAACTCCTTAAATGCTGCAGTCAATTTCTGGCAATGGAATTTAAAATTCGCAATCCAGGTGGCCAATGGGCTTGTGACCTGCTGCCATCTTGGTACACCTATGAAGCCCAGCCACAGGACAGGCTTCATATCAGACCATTGTTTGTAATAAATGCTGCAATATATAGAGGTGAGTAAACGATTACAATTTCAAGTTCCCTAAAAGGACTAAAAGATGAAAAATAGAAAAGCAACTAAGTTTTTAAGAAATATTAAAATAATACAAGTTTTAATCACTTTTTTCCCCAATTAAAAAAAAAAAAAAAGTATTTATTTGGAATTGCCATGTCCGTAAAAGTCTGATCTATAAAGATATAAAAATTAATTATAGTAAACGTCGTATAGAGAGAAAAAATGATTGGAACGTTTCTGGTTGTCGCCGCTCTCTAAGAAAATGCAATGAAAAGCCATTAAAATGCTGCACGTACCCAAAAAGTTTTAAAGAAAAATACAGCTCGCCCCGCAGAGAACAAGTCACCATTGACGGGAGGAGGCTAAAAAGTTACAGATCTCAGAAAATGATGACTTTTTATTACGTTTTTCATTTTTTTCATTACATATACAAAAAAACAAATGTGCAAGTTTTGGTACGTCCGTAATAGTACTGACAGGGAGAATGTTATTTTTACAGCACAACGACTGCCATAAAAACAAAACACAGTGGTTGAATTGTGTTTATTTTTTTCACCATTCCACGGCACTTAACGTAAAAAATGAAATGGGGTTAAAGTCGTATGGGTGGAATCCAGCAGATGAGATGCCGCAGTATCGAAGACTATGGGGAACCAACCAGAAATTCCAGTAATCTGGAAACAATTTGGCTGCATCACATACAGATTGGTATGTTCATGGTTAATTATTTACCTCATTCAGAACAGTAATGAGAGCCAAGGCGTACTCGGCGACATGCTGGGGGTCTCCCTGTTTCAATAAACCCTGCAAGCGAGACTCTGTCAGGTTCTGTAACCAGTCTGCCAGGCTATGAAATCCATCTGGGAGGACTGGCATCAAAATTTCCATGGTTCTATACCGGATAGAGACGAAAGGAAATATTACATAGCGGGGTCAGTCTATCTTACCGCCATGACGGTTGTATGCTGAATCCACTTACTGGTTCAGGGCCATTGCTGTTGCCCCCTGCTGATCCTGCACCAGTATAGACACTTCCACCGTAAATTTTGACTCCTGGTAGCCAACGGGCAGGAAGGTGATGTGTTCTGACCGGCTGCCCTTATATACCCAGAAGTCGTCGCAGTGACCACCACGGCAGCGCTTAGCCCTCAGGATGAATACCAAAGACACCTCGTCTTCTGTATCTCTCCACCCTACAAAGATGATAAAGATTATATAAGGGGAGATGGTTGTAGAGCAGGACATCCAAATCCTCGGGGCATAGAAGGTACTGACCTGTACAATCAAAGTGAACTGGGTCCGTCAAGGAATGTATGGTTCCATTAGGGAAGATTCTGCAGGTTCCTCCAGAGGGTGGACTATTGGGGAGCAGATCTATGGAAGCGAAGCCCTCTTCTTTCATGCTGGGATCACTGACATTAAGGGTGAACTTGTACCCCTCTCCATCCTTTAACACCCCCTGTCTGAGAACCAGATTAAGCTCTCGGTCTCCTGTGGTTGTGGTGCTGCCATTGAGGACCAAGGTCTTGTTGCTGAAGCTCTGAGCTGTCCATCTCTGCCAGGACAGACAAGGAACGTAACACCAAATATGCGCCATATATCACACCTAGGATCATTATATCAGACTTCTGAGAAGCAGAGAGTACATCTTACCCCAGACCACGCTTCATCCTGACAGTTAGTGCAGGATCCTTCCAGGTAAACATAGGAGCTAGCGCTTACTTCATACACAGACTGCGCCTTGCAGGACACACACTTCAGAGACACGATGGGAACACTGCCTTTTTTAATTAATACCTGCAAGTAAAAATGTCTAAATATCTCTCTATTATATAACTACTATAATATTGCCCCTATGTACAAGAATATAACTGCTATAATACTGCCCCCTATGTACAAGAATATAACTACTATAATACTGCTCCTATATACAAGAATATAACTACTATAATACTGCCCCTATGTACAAGAATATAACTACTATAATACTGCCCCCTATGTATAATAAAACTACCATAATACTGCCCCTATGTACAAGAATATAACTACTATAATACTGCCCCTATGTACAAGAATATAACTACTATAATACTGCCCCTATGTACAAGAATATAACTACTATAATACTACCCCCTATGTATAATAAAACTACCATAATACTGCCCCTATGTACAAGAATATAACTACTATAATACTGCCCCTATGTACAAGAATATAACTACTATAATACTGCCCCCTATGTACAAGAATATAACTACTATAATACTGCTCCTATATACAAGAATATAACTACTATAATACTGCCCCCTATGGACAAGAAAAAAACTACTATAATACTGCCCCTATGTACAAGAATATAACTACTATAATACTGCCCCTATGTACAAGAATATAACTACTATAATACTGCCCCTATGTACAAGAATATAACTACTATAATACTGCCCCTATGTACAAGAATATAACTACTATAATACTACCCCCTATGTATAATAAAACTACCATAATACTGCCCCTATGTACAAAAATATAACTACTATAATACTGCCCCTATGTACAAGACTATAACTACTATAATACCACCCCCTATGTATAATAAAACTACCATAATACCGCCCCTATGTACAAGAATATAACTGCTATAATACTGCCCCCATGTACAAGAATATAACTACTATAATACTGCTCCTATATACAAGAATATAACTACTATAATACTGCCCCTATGTACAAGAATATAACTACTATAATACTGCCCCCTATGTACAAGAATATAACTACTATAACACTGCTCCTATATACAAGAATATAACTACTATAATACTGCCCCTATGTACAAGAAAAAAACTACTATAATACTGCCCCTATGTACAAGAATATAATTACTATAATACTGCCCCTATGTACAAGAATATAACTACGATAATACTGCCCCTATGTACAAGAATATAACTACTATAATACTACCCCTATGTATAATAAAACTACCATAATACTGCCCCTATGTACAAGAATATAACTACTATAATACTGCCCCTATGTACAAGAATATAACTACTATAATACTGCCCCTATGTACAAGAATATAACTACTATAATACTACCCCCTATGTATAATAAAACTACCATAATACTGCCCCTATGTACAAGAATATAACTACTATAATACTACCCCCTATGTATAATAAAACTACCATAATACTGCCCCTATGTACAAGAATATAACTACTATAATACTGCCCCTATGTACAAGAATATAACTACTATAATACTGCCCCTATGTACAAGAATATAACTACTATAATACTACCCCCTATGTATAATAAAACTACCATAATACTGCCCCTATGTACAAGAATATAACTACAATAATACTGCCCCTATATACAAGAATATAACTACTATAATACTGCCCCCTATGTACAAGAGTATAACTACTATAATACTGCCCCCTATGTACAAGAATATAACTACTATAATACTGCTCCTACATACAAGAATATAACTACTATAATACTGCCCCTATGTACAAGAATATAACTACTATAATACTGCTCCTATATACAAGAATATAACTACTATAATACTGCTCCTATATACAAGAATATAACTACTATAATACTGCCCCATATGTACAAGAATATAACTACTATAAAACTGCTCCTATGTACAAGAATATAACTACTATAATACTGCCCCTATATACAATATAACTACTATAATACTGTCCCCTATGTACAAGAATATAACTACTATAATACTGCCCCTATGTCCAAGAATATAACTACTACAATACTGCCCCTATGTACAGGGATATAACTACTATAATAATGACCCTATGTATACGAATATAACTACTATAATACTGCCCCTATGTACAAGAATATAACTACTATAATACTGCCCCTATGTACAAGAATATAACTACTATAATACTGCCCCTATGTACAAGAATACAACTACTATACTACTTCCCACTATTTACAGGAATATAAATCCTATAATACTGCCACTATGTACAAGAATATAACTACTATAATACTGCCCCTATGTACAAGAATATAATTACTATAATACTGCCCCTATGTACAGGAATATAATTACTATAATACTGCTTTGTCTCACGGAACAAAAAACACTTTTCTCAGTCTCATTAGTCACTTACTGTTTGGTTGGTGGACTCAGGATGTCTTCCGGGTTTACTGACAGTCAGAAAAAATGTGTACTCCATATCTGGTTCCAGCTTTGACTTGTGTATGAACATTTGACCAAATTCTGAAGTGACTTCTGAATTACAAGTTGCACTTTCTAAATTCTAAAACGGGGAAAATAGCTATTATAAGAGAAAAACATGTCAAGATAATTTTTGATTCTATGAGCACCAAAGCAGAAAGTACTTTGTAGGGGCAGGGAAGATCTGCGGCTGTGCAGTCCTTGCAACGTACAAGAATATAACTACTATAATACTGCTCCCTATGTACAAGAATATAACTACTATAATACTGCTCCTATGTACAAGAATATAACTACTATAATACTGTCCCTATGTACAAGAATATGACTACTATAATACTGCCCCCTATGTACAAGAATAACAGGATTTTTGGGTTGCTTACCGTAAAATCTGTTTCTCGGAGCCTTCATTGGGGGACACAGAGACCATGGGTGTATGCTGCTGCCACTAGGAGGCTGACACTATGCACAAAAAAAGGTTAGCTCCTCCTCCGCAGTGTACACCCCACCGACCGGCAGGGAATTCCTCAGTTAGTGAGAAAGCAGTAGGAGAAGTAACAGACTAGATTGAGAACAGAACAAACAACTCAACTGTAACCAATCAACCAAAGTAAGAACAGGAGTTGTAGAACATGGGAGGGTGCTGTGTCCCCCAATGAAGGCTCCAAGAAACAGATTTTACGGTAAGCAACCCAATAATCCTGTTTTCTCGTTCGCCTTATTGGGGGACACAGAGACCATGGGACGTCCCAAAGCAGTCCCTGGGGTGGGAAACAAACTTCCATCAGGCCAGTGGACTCACCACCGCTGCCTGCAGGATCCTTCTACCTAGGCTGGCGTCCGCCGAAGCGTAGGTGTGGACCTTGTAGAATTTCACAAACGTGTGAACCGAAGACCAGGTTGCAGCTTTGCAAAGCTGCAGCGCGGAGGCTCTGTGGCGTACCGCCCAGGAAGCACCCACTGCCCAGGTAGAGTGCGCTCTGATCCCCGGAGGGGCCACTCGATGCTTAACCCAGTAGGCCTCCAAAATTGCCGATCTGATCCAGCGAGCAATAGTAGCTTTGGAAGCCGGGTGACCTTTCCGCGCCCCATCTGGAATGACGAAAAGAGAGTCCGTCTTTCGCAAGGAAGACGTCCTAGACAGATAGACTCTCATCGCCCTGACCAGATCCAGCTTGTTCAGGGACCGCTCCCGAGGGTGAGATGGACTCGGACAGAAGGACGGCAGAACAATATCCTCATTGAGGTGAAAGGAGGACACCACCTTCGGAAGAAAAGAGGGCGGAGGCCGCAGAACTACCTTGTCCTGGTGAAGTACCAGGAAAAGAGAGCGGCAGGAAAGAGCCGCCAATTCCGACACGCGCCGGATGGAGGTGATGGCCACCAGAAAGGCTACCTTCCAGGAGAGAAGGGAAAGGGAGACTTCTCTGAGAGGTTCAAAGGGAGAACCTTGCAGAACCTCAAGAACCAAATTAAGATCCCATGGATCCACGGGCGCTCGATACGGAGGAGCCGTGTGAGCCACGCCCTGAAGAAAGGTTTTGACCTGAGGGCGGGAGGCCAAAGTCTTCTGAAATAAAATGGACAGCGCCGAAACTTGACCCTTCAAGGAACTGAGAGCAAGCCCCGCATCCAGCCCTGCCTGAAGAAACGCCAGAACTGAAGGGAGCGAAAAGCACAAAGGCGCGATGTTATTGGCCTCACACCAAGTGAAATAGGCCTTCCAAGTACGGTAGTAAATTTTGGAAGATGATGGCTTCCTGGCTCGGATCATGGTATGAATTACTCGACCGGAGAATCCTGCTCGTTTCAAAACCTCGGTCTCAACAGCCACGCCGTTAAATTGAGTGGCCGAGAATTGGGGTGGCAAATCGGACCTTGAGACAGCAGATCTGCCCTGTCTGGAAGCTTCCAGGGGGCGTCCGCGAGAAGGTTGACAATGTCCGCGAACCAAGACCTTCTGGGCCAATTCGGGGCGATGAGAATGACTGGAATTCCTTCTGCTTTGATCTTCAGCAGCATGGGAAGAAGAGGCATGGGAGGAAACAGGTAGGGGAGCTCGAACTGTGACCAAGGAATGGCCAGAGCGTCGGCACCCACTACGAGAGGATCTCGAGCTCTGGATACAAACTGTGGGACCTTCCTGTTGAGGCGAGAAGCTAGCAGATCTACGTCCGGGGTTCCCCAACGACTGCAGAGCTGAAGAAATACCTCCGGATGTAGGGACCACTCTCCTGCCGCGAGACCCTCGCGGCTGAGAAAGTCGGCGGCCCAGTTGTCTACGCCGAGAATGTGTACCGCGGAGATTGTCGGTACCGAAATCTCTGCCCACTGAAGGATCTTGGACACTTCTGCCAGGGCTGAGACACTCCGTGTCCCTCCTTGGCGGTTGACATATGCCACTGCTGTGGCATTGTCTGTCTGAATCCGGACAGGCAGGCCCCTGAGGAGCCTTTCCCAGTGGACGAGAGCCAGATGGATCGCTCGTATCTCTAGTACGTTGATCGGCAGAGCAGATTCTTGAGTCGACCAACGACCCTGAACAGTGTGATTGCGGAACACTGCACCCCAGCCGAGGAGGCTGGCGTCTGTTGTTACAATCTGCCAGTGAACAGGAAGAAAAGACCGCCCAAGAGGATGAGAGGAGACGTCAACCACCAGTTGAGTGACCGCTTGATCCGGCATGAAAGACGAACAGGGCGATCCAAGGACAGAGCCGACCTGTTCCACCTCGACAGAATGGCGTGTTGGAGAGGTCTGGCATGAAATTAGGCAAAGGGAACTGCCTCTATTGCCGCCACCATCTTTCCCAGGACCCTCATAGCTGTTCGGAGGGACGGAAATCGTGTGGTCTGCAGCGATCGTACAGCCTGCTGCAGGGAGAGAATCTTCTCTTGTGGGAGAAAGACCCTTGACCGACGAGTGTCGAACAGTAGGCCCAGAAACACAAGACGTTGAGTAGGGACCAGACCGGACTTTTTCCTGTTGACGATCCACCCGAAATCGGAAAGAGTGTCCAGGACGATCGTCTAACTTAGGCGTGCCTGTTGGAAAGAGGGAGCTTTGATCAGAATATCGTCGAGGTACGGAAAAAGAACGAGACCTCTGATCCTCAACAAGGCCATCAACGCAGCCATGATCTTCGTGAAGACTCTGGGAGCGGTGGCGAGACCGAAGGGCAGCGCGACGAACTGGTAATGTTCCTGGCGAACCGCAAAACGCAGGAACTTCTGATGTCCGGAGAATATGGGAACATGTAGATAGGCATCTTGGATGTCTATTGAACACATGAATTCCTGCTCCTCCATGGAAGCGATTACCGAGCGAACCGACTCCATCCGGAAGTGGCGAAGACGGACTCTCTTGTTGAGCAGCTTGAGATCCAAGATGGGTCGGACCGCCCCGTCTTTTCTTGGCACGACAAACAGGTTAGAATAAAACCCTGTAAACTGCTCCGATTCTGGAACGGGCACAATCACCCCGGAACTGAGGAGAGAGTCGATGGCCGTAAAGAACCCCGGGATCAAAGCTGAATCTTTTGGAGGACGGGATTCGAAGAAACGATCCCGTGGAAGAGAGACGAACTCTATCTTGAATCCTGACGATACAACCTCCCTGACCCAAGCGTCCTCTACTGAGGCCAGCCAGACGTCCTTGAAGAACAGGAGTCGAACTCCCAATTGGAAGGGACCCTGGGGAGTCCGAGGATAGTCATGCTGATGTGGGCCGTCCAGATCCGGATCTGGATGGTCTGCCCTGCGAAGAGTGGGAGTGCCAGGAGGGAGTGGGTCTGAAGGAAACTTTCTTCCTATCTTGGCGTGCCTGCGGTCTTTGTTGGTTGGAGGAGGTCTCCGCCGTATTGAAACGGCGGTAAGCCCGAAAGGGTCGAAACTGACGCCTCAGTGGGGGTCTGCGAGGCTTGGACTGAGGCAGGAGAGAACTCGTGCCTCCGGTGGCGTCCTTAATAATTTGGTCCAATTGGGATCCAAAGAGGCGCCCTCCCTGAAAAGGCAGATTAGTAAGCGACTTTTTAGAAGACAGGTCCGCCTGCCAGGCCTTGAGCCAAATTGTACGTCGGATTGCCACAACGTTACTTGACGCCTGAACTGCGCAGGATGCGGCATCCAAAGAAGCAGAAAGCAGATAATCCCCCGCATGGGAAATCTGAGAGGCAAGATCGACCAATCGATCTGGTTGTGCTTTCTCTAGGATGCCCTGACGAAGATCCTCTGCCCAAGTGGCTATGGCTTTTGCTGCCCAAGATGAAGCAAAAATTGGGCATACCGCCGTCGAAGCCGCTTCGAAGGCAGACTTCGCAAGGGATTCTATGATCCTATCATTAGAATCCTTTAGAGACGCCACGCCTGAAAGCGGGAGAACCGTGTTATTAGAAAGCCTGGACACGGGCGGATCGACCGAGGGAGAGGCGGACCAGTTGTCTGTGAGCTCTTTAGCAAACGGGTACAGAACGCCGAGACGCTTCCCTCGTTGAAGGCGTCTGGTCGGATCCCCTCTTTCCCTGGTAAAAATCTTTCCAAACTCGGAATGTAAAGGGAATACCCTGGAGGGTGTTTCCTCCCGTCTGAACGAAACCTCCTGATCTGAGGATTTCGCATGGGGGTCAGCAATGTCAAAGGTCTGATGGATTGCTGCAATGAGGTTCTGCACAGTAACCCTCATGTTCGCATCCTGGTCCGAATCCAGCTCTAAGATCCCCTCAGATGACCTGTCCGAGAGTGCTTCACCTGACTCGGGAGAGGAGGCCCGGGAGGGAGGCTGCCGAGAAGGACTATGTGGTGACATGGGGCGAGGAGAGGATTCCGGCTGGAGATCCTGCCTGGGTCTTTTGCGACTAACGCTGGCCGACTCAGATGGAACCTCTTGAGGCCTGCTGGACCCTGTAGAGTTGTCCAGGGGCAACTTATCCAGGACGGCTACTAGGGACTGAGACACCCTGGTGAGGTCTGCCACTGACTGTGATAGAGACGAGGCCCAGCCAGGCATGGGGGGTTCACTCTCGCCTGGGGCCCTAGATGGCTCCTGGGCGGCATCTGGTTGAATAGGATTGCTACAATCCAGGCAGAGGGAAGTGGACTGACCTGAGGGAAGTTTGCGATTGCAAGAAGAGCATGCAAAGAACTTGACAAGAGTGCAGGGGGGAGCCGCAGGGCGGTTACGGTCAGATTTAGAGTTAGACATAGTGAAACCTGAGGTAGTGCCGGAAGGTTGGGGGACAGGGTGCAGAGAAGGGTGTCAGCCTGCAGATGCAGAGCTACTCACGGTCCGGTGACCCCAGAGACCAAGGTATCCACCACTCTGCAGCTGCAGGTCAGAGCGATATCCGGCTGACAGGCCCAGGGAGCGATATCCGGCTGACAGGGGCGTCCGGCTGTGCGGCTGCAAGATGGCGACCGCCTGAGAGGAATCAGGGAAAAACGCGCTCCCAGGGGAAGAAGGAGGGCGGGCTAACCGCCTGCTGAAAACGGCACCGCCCCTGGCCAGGAACAGGCTGAGAAGAGCGGTGGGAGGGCATGTAACGGGCGGGAGAGAAGCCCGCTTAGTAGAAAGGGGCGGGGGGCGTGGCCGCGATACAGGAGTAGGCCCGAACTGAAGCCGAGGCCTAAATTAATCGCGGCGGCCGCCTGTCAGCACAGGGGCGGCGCGGAGGAACCGCAACATGAGCGCTGCCGGGGAAAAGACCCCTGTCCGGGATAGGGACAGCGGCTGACCTCAAAAAAGGGCTGCCTGGAGGCGCGGGACGGCCCCGGAGACCCGCAGTGCTACCGCATCCTAGCTCCAAGGGAATCTCTCCTGACCAAGTCCACAGACGAGTGGGGATCTAATACTCACCCTGTCCCGGGCCCGAACCCTGAAAATAAAGGTACCTTCTGATTGAAGCTTGTCTGCGTCTCATCCGACCGACAGGCTCTGGCAGGCGAGTGGGTGGGAGACGGACGACCAGGACTCTCAGAAAAGCCGACACGTACACATGTTGGCGTCCGCCCGGAAGGCTGCTGGTCCTGGTGCAGAGAGCTGCGAGGATACGGGGTGGCAGTACACGCCGCACTCGCAGCCTCTTCGTGGGACTACAGAGGTGACTATTCACCCTGTATCCCTCCGGAGAAACCTGAAAAGGAACGACGCACATCGAGGTAGATATGGGTCTAATGAAAGACCCGTGTCCACCTCCTACTGACACTAAGCTAAATTGAGGAATTCCCTGCCGGTCGGTGGGGTGTACACTGCGGAGGAGGAGCTAACCTTTTTTTGTGCATAGTGTCAGCCTCCTAGTGGCAGCAGCATACACCCATGGTCTCTGTGTCCCCCAATAAGGCGAACGAGAAATAACTACTATAATACTGCTCCTATGTACAAGAATATAACTACTATAATACTGCTCCTATGTACAAGAATATAACTACTATAATACTGACCCTATGTTCAAGAATATAACTACTATAATACTGCTCCTATGTACAAGAATATAACTACTATAATACTGCCCCTATGTACAGGAATATAACTGCTATAATACTGCTCCCTATATACAAGAATATAACTACTATAATACTGCTTCTATGTATCTTCTATGTATCTCAGTGTCTCCCTGTGAACTCCTATTACCCATCTGACGGCACCGTTCTCCTGCTCGTGGTGCCGTCAGGAAGGTCCTGGGAGTTCACAGCCAATGAACTCACTTCACCTATGTGACATCAGGGCGAGTGCCATGGGAAAGCCAATGAATTCACTTCACCTATGTGACGTCAGCGCGAGCGCAGTGGGAAATTTTCCCACAGCACTCGTGCTGACATCTAAAAGGTGAAGTGAGTTCATTGGCTGTGAACTCCCAGGACCTTTCTGATGGCACCCCAAGCAGAAGAACTTTCTCACACTCGCAGTGTCATCAAACAGGTAAAAGCAGTTCACAGGAAGACACTGAGCACATGCTGCTCAGTGTCTCTGATGGATGGCAGGCTGTATGGTCGCATCATGAAACCATGCAGCCTGCCATCTAGATGTAGCAGAGCTAGACTCGTCATGGGACAAATGGATTATCATCTTCTCTACGGAAAGGTGAGTAATATTGTTGTTTGTTTTTTTTAACTCTTTTGCAGAAGACAATGGAGTCGGTGGAATGGGAGAAGTCATAAGTATGGTTTAATTAAGATTTATTAAAGGAGTCTGTGTCATTCTTTCAATTAAAGGACTTTATTCTGGGTGTCTGTGTTTTTATACAATATGACTATGGGGTTAGTAATCAGGGTGTCTTATTGACGCCTCTCCATTACTAATCTCACAGCTTGATGTCACCTGACAATACAAAGGTGACATCAACTCCCCCAACTATCACCCCACTTGCCACCGCTACAGGGCAAGTGGGAAGAGCAAGGCTAAGTGCCAGAATTGGCACATCTTAGAGATGCGTATTTTTCTGGGGCAGCTGAGAGCTAATGTTTTTAGCCTGGGGGGGGCCATGGCCCCCAGCTGTCGGCTGTCCCTCTGCTGATTAAGAAAATTACGTGGGAGCTCACGCCATTTTTTTCAGAAAAATAATATTTTACAAATTAAATACATATACAGTAAGATGCATACACACTGGACTAATTGTATATGAGACTGACATCTATATATCTATCTATTCTATGTTTATTTACTGTATGTAATCCATCTCTTCTATCCTGTCAGTTTTCTTATATCTAGCTACTGTACATAATATATACATATGTATATATGTGTGTCACTGACATCTATATATCATCTATGTAATCTATGTGTATATATCTATTCTATTCTAACCTGTCACTCTGTGATTTTACTGTACGCAGCAGTTGAATTTCCGGCTTTTCAAAGGACATCGGTGCATAAAAATCGGACAGCACTCGCATGGTCCGAGTGCTGTGCGATTTTTTTTGTCGCACCCATAGGCTTGCATTGGCAAGTCACGGCCGAGTCTCAGTGCCAATCGTAGCATGCAGCCATTTTACATGCATGTCGAATACGCCTGATAGAAAAATGCTGATGTGAGCTGCCCCATAGATTAACAATGGGCCAAGTGCTATGCAATGTTTTCTCGCATAGCACTCGGCCGTATTCTACGGTAGTGTGACTCCGGCCTAATACTTCTCCTATGTACAAGAAGATAACTACGATAATATTGCCCCCTATGTACAAGAATATGACTACTACAATACTGCTTCTATGTACAAGAATATAACTACTATAATACTGCCCCTATGTACAAGAATATAACTACTATAATACTGCCCCTATGTACAAGAATATAACTACTATAATACTGCTCCTATGTACAAGAATATAACTACTATAATACTGCTCCTATGTACAAGAATATAACTACTATAATACTGCTCCTATGTACAAGAATATTACTACTATAATACTGCCCCTATGTACAAGAATATAACTACTATAATACTGCTCCTATGTACAAGAATATAACCACTATAATACTGCTCCTATGTACAAGAATATAACTACTATAATACTGCCCCTATATACAAGAATATAACTACTATACTACTGCTCCTATGTACAAGAATATAACTACTATAATACTGCCCCTATGTACAAGAATATAACTACTATAATACTGCTCCTATGTACAAGAATATAACTACTATAATACTACCCCTATGTACAAGAATATAACTACTATAATACTGCCCCCTATGTACAAGAATATAACTACTATAATACTGCCCCTATGTACAAGACTATAACTACTATAATACTGATCCTATGTACAAGAATATAACTACTATAATACTGCCTCCATGTACAAGAATATAACTACTATAATACTGCTCCTATGTGCAAGATTATAACTACCTTAATACTGCTCCTATGTACAAGAATATAACTACTATATTACTGCCCTCTATGTACAAGAATATAACTACTATAATACTGCTCCTATGTACAAGTAAATAACTACTATAATGCTGCCCCTTCCTGCTCCCTATGAAATGGGGTTGTCCCATGTCAGATGTTTATGGTTTATCCATGGCATATGGCAGAAATATGTGATAAATGGGACCTATAGCTACGCAGAGAACTGTGGGCTCCCTAGCTGGGTAGTGGGATAGCCACGGATTACTATATTCAGGTGGCGAGGGAATAGAGAGCTGGCCGTGCTTACTTGCCTGTTTTCGTAAATCCGATAAGGGTGGAGACACGCCGATGCCTTATTTTCTGCTTGAAAAAGGCAGCCATGTGTCACCTCACCACTTGAGTTGGTTACCACATTCATCACATCTTTCCTATGGATATGCTATAAAAGTCTTAGGGTATGTGCACACGTTGCGAATTTGGCTGCGGATCCGCAGCAGATTTGGCCCTACGGATCCGCAGCAGTTTTCCATGCGGTGTACAGTACCATGTAAGCCTATGGAAAACTAAATCTGCTGTGCACATGCTGCGGAAAATTCCACGCAGATTTGCTGCGGTTTATTTTCGGCAGCATGTCAATTCTTTGTGCGGAATCCGCAGCGCTATTACACCTCTTCCATTATAGGAATCCGCAGGTGTAAAAACGCAGGTGAAATCCGCACAAAATCTGCAGAAAATACGCAGTAAATCTGCACTAAATCCACAGGTAAAAGGCAGGTCATTTTACCTGCGGATTCAGCCAAATCCGCGCGGAAAAATCCGCAGCCAAATCCGCAACGTGTGCACATACCCTTAGGGTGTGTGCACACGTTTTAGATTCTGCTACGGATCCACAGCGGATTTGGACCTGCGGATCCGCAGCAGTTTCTGCTGCGTTGCACAGTACCTTTATAGTTAATGGAAATTGAAAAACGCAGTGCACATGCTGTGGATTTTTCCGTGTGGATTAGCTGCGGTTTTAAATCCGCAGCATGTCAATTCTTTGTGCAGAATCCGCAGCGGTTTGACACCTGCTCCATCACCAGGTGTCAAAACGCAGGGGAAGACCGCAGGCTAATCCGAACTAAATCTGCAGGTTAAACACAGGTCATTTGACCTGCGGATTTAGCTAAACCTGCGCGGAAAAATCCGCAGCAGAATCCACAATGTGTGCACATACCCTTAAGTTGGGAATATCCCTTTATTCACAGTCATGTGTCCCAGTACATATACTGTTTGTTCCACCATAGTTACACATTAAGTAGCATTTTCAGGGAATTTTCGCTTACCTTTGCCATTGTTATACATGACCATTTATAAGAGAGGGGAGTCTGCTCCTCTTCTTCCAGGTTTGGGTCATAGGACTTCTTGCCATCCATTACTAAATCCTGACTACTTGACCAAACTCTATAGGATCCCCCATCAATGATGGGCACCAACCTGCTAGGTAACATGGTAACATTGGCATAACTGCTTCTAGACAATGGCGTGTCTCCAAAAGACACGGAGAACACGAAGCAATAGTCTCCAATCTCGAGAGCTAACTTGGGCACTACCAGCTGAGGTCGGCTCATATCAACATTCAGAAGGTGGACCTTGTCGGACTCGTGGTAGTGTAGACAGTTAGTCGCCTTGTATATCTCCCACAGGTGTTTCGTTTGGTAGCTAATACATTCACGGAGATTGATCTCAGCCTCAATATAATTCCTCTGGGATCTTCTCATGATCACTTGAGTAGGCAGCTCCAGTTGAACTTCAGGTTCCTCACACTCAAGGATTCGAGTGGTCACAGTTATTTCAGAGACCCAAAAGCTAATTAGATTAGAGGCATTGACCCTCACCCTAAAGTCTCCAGGTGTCTGGTAAATATGGCTCGGAGATGATGAACATGTTACCAAAGGAAAACTATTATCTCCAAAGGACCACACAAATCTAACATCCAGAGGATTAGGAAGTACAATAGCATTAAAAGTTACACTTCTATTTACAAACGCGTTGACTGAGATCAAACTGAGGCCTACAATCAGTTCTTGGACTTTTATCATCTTTGAGATGTTCTGACTACCCAAAGCATTGGAGGCGCTAATGTGTATGGTGAGACTTCCAGCACCCGCTGGGATATAAGTCACGTTTCTACCTGCTAAACTAGTGGCAGGGTAACCCTGCAAATCAAAAAGCCAAGTGTAGGCAACAAGAGATCCATGACTGACTTCTGCTCTGAAGTTCTTCTCGATCCTAGCTGGTATGGCATCTTCACAACAGTTCACAAGTTTCAAGTTCTGTATGGCTTCAAGCACAGATATCATGACGGTGTCCCGTTCTTCACTCACTTGGTTATGAGCAACCACAGTCACTGGATAGCCACCAATTTTGCTAAATTCATACGTGTAGCTACTACCATTAAGAACAATGGAGAAGTCGCCATTGATGGTCAATTCATAGGTAACTGAGGAACCGGCAGACAAAGTGATGTTAAAGGTGACTAACTCCCCAGGTTCCACAACAATTTTGCTCACGTGCAACTTCAGATTGTGTATTTTGTCTTGCACTGTGATGTTTTTGGAAGCTAATTCCCAACTCACGTCGTTTGAGGCATTAAGACTGACCGTGAAAACCCCCACTTCCTCGAAAGGAACAATGGCCACCTTTCCATCAATGCTCCCACCAGGAATACTCCAGGTCCATGACACATTTGTACCATGCTGAACACTGCTGGTGAGGTACAAGATAGTCCCGGTGGGCACATAATCTCCCTTATGGTCCAAGCTCATGATGGTTAATCCTCCAACGGGCTCTTGAACAAAAATTGTGATTGTTGCGTTGATGGAGCCTAATGTGTTGTTGGCAACAGCAAGAACCTCCTTGGGGCCAGGACTTTGAAAATTATACAAGATGTAGGATTCATACGTGAACCAAATCACATTTTCCTCGAGATACCAAGTGTACATCACCCCAGACCCACTGCTCAAACTCATTGTAATGTTGACAGTTGTGTTAAGAGCTGCCGGATTAGGAGATGCCAAGAGTTGAATTTGGCCAAGGGTTTCCACAAACACCACACTGATCCTGACACTGCTATTTCCCAACATGTTGACTGCTTTCAGAACAATGGTGTAAGTTTCTGGTTCCGTACTCAAGAATTGATAAGTTTTGCCTGCAGCACTTTGAATTAGACTGTCATTCTTTAAGATAAACCAGCTGTATGAAATATTGGTCCCATCTTTGATGGTGGCCTGTAGAGGAAGACTCTTGTTGGTAGGGAAACAGCAATCGTTGACCAAATCGCCTGTCGTAATCTGAAGGCCTTCAATGGTCTGTAGTACGTAGATAATTATACTATCCTGGAGGGAACCAAGCTCATTCTCAGCTGTCACTATGACGTTAAATGTTCCGACAGAGCGGAAAGTGTATGAGATGGTGGAATTACAAAATATAGAAGAACAGCGATCACATAGTATCCAGGAATATCGGATATCATCTCCCGAATGGACAAAGGCTGAGAAGGTGACGGAACCATTCAGAGGAACCACCGTCCGGGTAGCATTCATCGTTAATCCATATATTCGCGTCTTGACAGTAATGTTCATATAAGTCCTACAGCTACTTACACCATTGACGCCATTTAGAATGATGGTAAAGCTGCCCGTGATGTTGTAGATATAAGCAACAGACTGACTTTCAATAGGGAAACCATCCCCAAAATCCCAGTGATATTGAACATTAGTCCCACTTCCTACAGCCGAAAATAAGTATATCTGATCTACTTCCAAAAATCGTGTCCCGTTGTGTTCAATTTTGATGGTCTCGATAGGTTCTTGGACGTCGACCAACGCAGTTCCATTGTGGAAGGAGACATTGTTGAAGACAGACACCGTTACTTGATACACACCAGGAGCTTTGTACAAGAAGCTGACCTCCGTCCCACTGTTATATCTTGAACCATTAACCCCAAAGTCCCAGACGTATCGGTACTGGTAGGCTGGGAAGACCATGACTTGAAAATGGGTCTCGTTGCCTAGACTTATATATTGTTGAGCTGGTACTAAGGAGACATTGACTATTTCAGGCTCGATGCAAACATTGGTGTAATAATAAGCTTTATTTACTTGGCTGGAAAGTATAAGGGCAAGCGGAAATATTCCACTTATTGAGAAGTCATATTCTACTGATGGGACACCATAAATGGTGACACTTGAGGAGTCATTGCCAAAGGTCCAGTTAAAGGTGTAGTGTTCATAATCCCCCGTCACATATGCCTTCAGTGTGACATTAGAATTTTCAAGGATGCAAGTAGAGGGCTCTATCTTAAGCACCTGTAGGACGTACACACGGATTTGAAGGATCTCAGACAAGGAGTTGACCGCATTGCTGGCCGTTACGTTGACCGTGTAATTTCCATCCTTGCAGTAGGTATAGTTCATCATAGGCTCATTGCCCTCAAATATATTTCCATCGCCCATGCTGAACCTCCAAGTGATATTGTCCCCAGTTTCCACAGAAGCATTAATAAAGGTCTGTAGGCCTCTCTCTGTTGGTTCATCGGAGGTCACAACCAATCCAGTTATCTCCTCGTAAACATGGACCATCTTCATTGCCCACACCTTGCTGATGTTATTGACAGCCAAGACACTGATATTGTACATCCCAATGCTGCCATATGTGTGATTCAACACCGGCTCGCTGGTATTGAAGTGGAAGGTGCCATCGCCTAAGTCCCAAGTGTAGAGGACACCAAACGGTGAGGGTTCAGAGATGACTTGAAAAATGACCCATTTTTCTCTGACCAAGACCGGGGCATCCGTAACAATGGTTAAATTGATCAAGGATCCTTGAACCTGCAGAGGTATCGCCATAGACTTGTTCTCGTACTTGTTGAAGACAATCAACGTCAAATTATATTCTCCTAGGAAACAAGAATGTCACAAAATTAATTGCAGATCTACAAAAAAATGACAAATTATATATGTGATCTAACTGCTTAGGTGCCGCGGTGTTTATAGACCTCAGAATCTTGATAGACTAATTAGTATCTAGTGGGTTCATACTTCAAAAGAGGACTTTCTGCAAAGTGTCCTGGAGAAGAAGTGGGAAATAAAGGGATGACAGAGGAGGCCCTTATTTCTACCTAACCACTTAGAAGAAGCGATAACCGGCAGGTAATAATAATAATAATTTTTATCTATATAGCGCTAACATATTCCGCAGCACTTTACAACTAATGGCTGTATAACACAGTTGGCACCTGCAGTGTATAAAGCGGGTTCAGCTACGGAGTTTGCTCAATACTTCAGAGTATGACATGTACATCTCATGTCGGGAAGGAGTTAATTGGGGTCATGTCATGTTCTCAAGGAACTACAATTCTAAGCATGCACCAAAAAAATTTAGAATTGTAGTTCTGCAGCTGTTGTGGAGCCCTTTGTTGCAAACTATTGTCTTAAAGGAGTTCTCCATCTTTGAGCAGACTTATAATGCCTAATCTGAAGCATAAACGATTGTATAAATGTATAATATTATATATGTGGTCATTTTGGATTGCTATCTTACCGGACTCCTGGTAGACATGGGTGATGTTATTCTCTATGAGCACCATATGAACAGATGGATCAGGAACTGGGAAGAGGGACTGGTTATATGGAGGTTTGAAATGGTAATCTTGCTGGGTGCCATCGCCAAACATCCATCTAAAAGGGGCAACATAACGTGACATCAGTCTTCAAGCCTTCCCAGTCCAGCCGGTAAAAAAAAAAACGTAACAGAGACTCACCTGAATGTAGCATCAATGGCAGAGTCCACCATGATGGTGGCGGAGAGCTCTAGCAATGCATTTTGGGTCACGACGCTTGAGACCCCGCTGATTTGAAGGCTTTGCATTGGATTCATATTGTCCACTGTGACATTGTAGGTTAGCGAGGCATTGCTGACGTGATTGGAGGCGGTTAGCTGAGAAGGAGACACAAGTTTCTATTATGGCAAGTAATGCCAGAGTTCCTAGCGAGACTGAAAGAGGGATATATGAGACTCACTGGAGCAACTGACTGTCCAAAATGGCTAAAGGCGCTATTTGGCTGAAAGATATTCCTCCTGACCCCTTAACACACAGCCAAACCTAATGTACATGTGTTTTTAATGGGAAAAGGGGAGTAAGTTGATACCAGAGAGCTCTAGCATCGGCTTATCTCCCTTGAGGATTAGGCATCAAAGTTCTATATGCCCAATCATTCTTTTTCCTGACTTCATCTCTCAGGGAGAGTTGGGAAATCCCAATCACATTCGATAGTTGTCTGGTTCCTCCAAAATTACAGGATTTGCCTGATTTTAATGTCCATGCCTGCCTTTCCTAATAAGAGAGGTGGGCCAATTCATCTCTACTAATTGGAGCAGTTACTGTTACTAGTTTACTAGTATTAGGACATCTTATAAATGTCCTCAAGCTTCAAAACCCTTTTTTTTATCACACATGGACACTGCACCTCCATATTTCGCTGTACATCTAGATTTAGGTGCAATTAATCTCAACCTCCTCTCTCTCCTCCGCCAACACATGTTAAATCGGGGGTCTATAAACCTGAGATATGAACTACTGTATGCTTCATCCTAACGGAAGAGCTAATGCCTGAACTACTGAATGACGGGAACTAGGTAGTGAGTTATGACTCATTTCATGACTAACAATGGCTCCTTGGGGGAGGGTCATAAAATGTTCACTCCTTAGCCAGGTATTCATTAAGTTAGTGACCAAAATCAGTAAAGACTACTTTTCTTTTACCTTAATATTTTAAGTAAGCAAGGAGGAATCTAAACCAGTCTGTCAGTGCTAGAACCCATCAAACTGCAGCGGAGACCTCTGCTTCCTGGACTGTGAACCTGAGTCGCTTCCCTGAAGAAGTTTCAGGTTCGCAGAACAGTTAATATATAACTATGTAAACAATATCGATCATATGAACAGAGCTCCATACCGTCAACTTGTACACAGCTGATGTCTGGTAGATTACATTGAAGCTGGTGTAGGAGTAGGTAAAAGAGGAGCGATCATCCACGATCCATTTGAACACCACATCGGATCCAGATTCCACAGAAGCCACATTGTTCTGTAAAACAGGAGAACATGACATATGGTGGAATATTACAGTTGACACTGAACAAATTTTTCAGAATAAGGGGAACTGCCTAGTAATCCCTCAGAAATGTTCCTGAAGTTCCTCGTGGGAGGGGCTAATGCTAGAGAACCAAGACAGACAGTTAACTAAGTTTATAATACAGTTTGTTTTTGGGGAATTTACAATTTTCAGAAACCCACTTTTAATTAAGATATATTACAGCTCCTTAGAAAACCTTGAACAGTTGTGGGTTAGTCTCTAAATAATAACCATCTCATTTAATGTTTTCAGTAAGTCAGAAATCCTCCCTAAGCTCCTCATGGGTGGAGTAAACAATGAGCGACCAAATCACAATTATCAGTAAGTTTATCGCAGAATTTCCTTTTGGAGGTTTCACAATTGTCACAAACTCCCCTTCAATTAAGACGTATTCCAACTTTAAGCAAGTCGGTCAGGAAGCTTAGACGATTTTGGCAGTCTGTAAATGGCAATGCCCTAATTTAATGTCATCAGCTTGCCAGAAAAATATCCAAAGCTCCTCATGGGCGGATCCAATAGTAAGATACCAAATCACAATTTTAAGCTAGTTTATAGGGATAGAGAGGTTGAAAATCATCTGAAACCCTTATTTTAATTTAGAGGTGTTTCCAACTTGTTTTCCAGCTTGAAAAAAATGATAAGTCTGGGATACAGATCAGAGGAAAGCATCAATGAAGCCATCATTCCCAACGTAGATCACAGGGATCCCAATAACTCAGATTTCTATTTATGCGATTCTCAAACATATTAAGGGCCAGTCAAGGATGAAGAAAAAACCTGCTTTCTTCTAGAAACAGCGCCACACCTGTATAATGGTTATGTCTGGTATTGCAGCACAACTTCTAAACACTAAAGTGACTGGAGCAGAGCTCCAATACCATGCAGAACCTGCGTATAAGGGGGAACGGCACTGTTTTAGTTTAATCAAGCTATTTCTTTCTAATATTGAACATCCACTTTAAGAAATCAGCACTGCCTATAATCATAGAATCATAGAATCGTAGAGTTGGAAGGGACCTCCTGGGCCATCTGGTCCAACCCCCTGCTCAAAGCAGGATTCGCTAAATCATCCCAGTCAGATGTCTGTCCAGCCTCTGTTTGAAGAGTTCCATTGAAGGAGAACTCACCACTTCTCGTGGCAGCCTGTTCCACTCATTGATCACTCTAACTGTCAAAAAGTTTTTTCTAATATCTAATCTGTGTCTCTTCCCATTCAGTTTCATCCCATTGCTTCTAGTCTTTCCTTGTGCAAATGAGAATAAAGTTGATCCTTCTACAATGTGACAGCCCTTTAGATATTTGTAGACAGCTATTAAGTCTCCTCTCAGTCTTCTCTTTTGCAAACTAAACATTCCCAATTCCTGCAACCTTTCCTCATAAGACAGGGTTTGCAGACCGGTCACCATTCTGGTCTCTCTTTTCTGAACTTGCTCCAGTTTGTTGATGTCTTTTTTAAAATGTGGTTCCCAAAACTGGACACAATATTCCAGATGAGGTCTGACCAAAGAGGAGTAGAGGGAAATAATGACTTCACGTGATCTAGACTGTATGCTTCTGTTAATACATCCTAGAATTGCATTTGCCTTTTTTGCTGCTGCATCACACTGTTGACTCATATTCAGTCTGTGATCTATTAGTATACCCAAGTCTTTTTCACATGTGCTGTCACTTAGCCCTATTCCTCCCATTCTATATATGCTTTTTTCATTTTTATTGCCCAGATGTAGTACTTTGCATTTCTCCCTGTTAAAAACCATTCTGTTAGTTGCTGCCCACTTCTCCAGTTTATTTATATCTTTTTGATTCCTCTCTCTCTCTTCTCTAGTATTAGCTATCCCTCCTAGCTTTGTGTCATCAGCAAATTTAATCAGTTTACCCTCAATTCCTTCATCTAAATCGTTGATAAAGATGTTGAACAATACAGGGCCCAGGACAGAGCCCTGTGGTACCCCACTTGAGACATTCTTCCAACTGGATGTGCAGCCATTTACGACCACTCTTTGGGTCCGATCACTAAGCCAGTTATGAATCCACCTAACAGTTGCCTTGTCCATTCCATACTTAATAACTTTAATAACGGGATGTGGATTTGAACATAAGGACAGCACATGGTGAGATCGCTCTGGGAAACCGGATAGAGGGAAAGACAGAAAAACACTGCACAGGCGGGTTGGCTGCCAGTCACCGGCTGCGGTTTGTGCAACATATGCAATAATAAAGTACGGTACAGTGTTCTGCTAAATGTTCTGAAGATGCACAGTCCACCTGCACAGCAGAACTCTGAATTCAGTCACATCCTGAAGAGTTACCAGTTCAGTCCACAGTCACCATCACAAGTTCTTTGTTTTTAAGAGTCACAATAAATAAAATAAATGAAATTTTATCAAAGCTTAAAGGGGCGGTACAGATTTCTTTTATAAGATAAACCCCCTGGACAGTAATATAGATGAACAACATTTTCAGAATTCTCAAAATACCCACCCCTGCTTAAAATTATTGTCCATCTTAAACAATCCCTCCATATTAAAAAGGGTTCCTTGACTATAAGTGGTCCCCCTTACTCAGGGAGGATACATGGTGGTAAGCAATGAATTTTCCTGCAGTGCCACCAATGGTAAAATGAGGTATTGCACAATGCCCATTCAAATCAATGAAGGATCTGTGCAATCCAGGTCAAGATGGGTCCTCCAAAGTGAGAGACATTCTTTGTTACTACTTTCCAATAATTAGAGAAGCCCCCGCTCTATTACTTATAATTTCATGGTATATGAAAATAGGTTTCTAAAGTCGACAAACTTTTTGAGAGCTGGACTAATTGTTAGTTAACAAAGGCAGTTTATGTGATCAGGATGCTCATGTTATATCAGAGTGGAGAGCAGTTACCAAGAGCATCTATCACTCTGGAAGACCGATTCCGTCTGGGATTACACAAAAAGGTCAATGATTTGAATGGGAACTGAGTAATACTTCATTTCACCCGTGGAGGCACTGATAGACAGGTTTTCTCAGGGATTAGATGTGATCAGTAACAATCTCAGCAGCATATTGTCAGGGGACCAGACTTAACAAAGGGGGATTGACCAAGATGGGATTCTCCATGCATGGTATTATAACCTACCACTTGGACGTTGACCAGGACTCTCTCTTGTGGGTACGGGCTCATGCTCAGTCCTCTGATAGGTTCCTCCGTTTTTACTTTTATTGTTCTGTTTTCTGAGCTTATTTCATTTTGTACCAATATTATAACTTCCACAAATCCTTTTCCAAGACCCTTCAGATTGATCTCAGCGTATGACACATCACCTCTTACTGTATCACACTCTGCGTTACGGGCAGAAATCAAAGGAGGACATGATTGCCCAAAGCTCCAGCTCTGGTTGGTGCCAACCCAATAGGCCGTAGAATTAGATCCCGTGAGGAGTTTGAGGACTAGAACGGTATAATTGACAGGGATGTAGTAGATATCATCTTGGGCGATTGGGTAGACCACTTTCAAGCCTGAAATCGGGGACACCACAGAGAAGGTACAGGTATGATTAGCTTCCAATAACTGGTTTCTAAACCTCGCCATGGCGGTGTATCTACCAGGATGTCGGAGACCATGATTTGCTTGATGGCCAAATAGTAGAGAACTTTCTTCAGTGGTTCCAACAACTCTTATGGAGCAAGAGGTTCCACCATCTTGTCTTCCGGGCCAATTTCCAACTGAATTGTTGATCAACGATTCTCCGAGAAGATCTCCGGTAATACAGTCCATCCAACTTTGCTGACGAATCACGTGGTAAGATCTGGAAGGGTGGCAATGTAGAAACTTCCTTGGTGGCGAGTCGTGCTGGAGAACAAGGAGGGAACCTGGTGGCATCTCGACACGGACATCTCCAAAAGAGGCCTAAAACGTCAACAAAAAGAAATCTTCTAAATCGTCCTAATATCAGCAAAAGGGAAAACTTTTTTCAAGACACAAAGACCATAACATCTGGGCTATGTCTTAAGCATGGGAGGGACAAATAAAATCTATGTTCAGGATAGGTAGATAATTACAATGGGCGAGGTCTGAGCGCTGGGACCTCTACCAATCACTAGGATGGGGATCTTTTGTTCATTTATTACTCATACCATCCTTAATGCCTTCCCTCAACGGCCAATTTTTTTTTTCCCTCCATTCATCTAAAAGTCATAACTTTTTTTTTACATAGCTATATGAGGGCTTGTTGTTTCACCCGACAAGTTTTACTTTGGAATGACTTTATTCACTTTACCATATAATGAGCTGAAACACAATAAAAAAAATTCCAGATGCTGTAAAATGATTAAAAAAAATGCAATTCCACCTTGTTTTTTGTCTGGTAGTTGTTAAAAAAAATCCTCAATTTTATTAAAAATTATTTTGCTTTATGTCACCGCTTTCTGAAATCCGTAAATTTTTTTATTCTTGAGTCGATGGCACTGTAGTTTTTATTTTTATCACTTTAGGGTACGTGCAACATTTTGATACATTTTTTATGGGAGTTTTAGGGGTAGAATTGCGGTAATCCAGTCTTTTCCATTTTGCCATTCATTTTATAGGTAATTACACACGCGGGAACTCAAAATATGAAAAAAATATATATATTTGCTACATTATGATATATATGTTTGAGGAAGATGGGGGTGACTTTATCTTTTAAAGTTTTTGGGGGTAGGTTATTATTTATTTATTTTTTTTAAATATCTTTTAATTTTTTTTACCTATGTTTTTTATTAGTCCTCTTAGGGACCCAATTTTAAATTTCCAGGACTAATAACAGGAACATTAGAATGCAGAAGTCTTGGCACATTACCAAATACTGTGTGGCATTTCCCGGGGGAATTATGAAGAGGAATTCTTTCGACAGAATGAAGTCGGGGAAGCTGGTATTGGTCTGGGTCGGCACTGAGGTGGCAGAGATGGTAGACTCGTTGGCAGGGAAGCAGCCACTCTCCTCCGGTAGGCTGCTGTTTGTGTAATTAGAGGACCCCAGATCTTCCTCGCACTCGGGGGGACTCTCGTTGATGGCCACGGTGGTGCTTGGGGAAGTCGGACTTTTACAAGGACAATCTGGAAAGAAGAGAACAGAATCTATCCATCCATATCGTCTTCGAGGGGTTAACTGCGGCCGAACGATGCATGTTATAAGGACTACACCATCCCATACCCCCGTCCACGATGAATGATGTGCCCATATGGGCGCTGTGTTATACCCACACCCTAGGTACGGACGCTGCCTCCACAGCAAACCAAGCAGGGAGTTATTTTTTTATGTTTTTGTGTCATCTCCGTGGTAACCACATAGTTTGGTCAAATTTCCAGAATGATTTAGCTATTTTACATTTGCATAAAGCTTCTCATTGTCCACGTGCCTTCAGGACCATGTCAGGGGTACACAGTCCTGTCCCCAGGAGCAATGTAAGTGGTATACAGTCCTGCCCCCATGGGCCATGTCAGGGGTGTACAGTCCTGTGCCTAGGGGCAATGTCAGGGGTATACAGTCCTGTCATCAGTGCCTTGTCAGGGGTATACAGTCCTGCCCCCAGGGGCATGTCAGGGGTATACAGTCTTTTCCCCAGGGGCAATGTCAGGGGTATACAGTCCTCAGGGGCCATGTCAGGGGTATACAGTCCTGTCCTCAGTGCCTTGTCAGGGGTATACAGTCCTGTCCTCAGAGCCGTGTCAGGGGTTATACAGTCATGTCCTCAGGGCCGTGTCAGGGGTATACAGTCCTGTCCTCAGTGCCTTGTCAGGGGTATACAGTCCTGTCCACAGGGGCAATGTAAGTGGTATACAGTCCTGCCCCCATGGGCCATGTCAGAGGTGTACAGTCCTGTGCCCAGGGGCAATGTCAGTGGTATACAGTCCTGGGCCATGTCAGAGGTGTACAATCCGTCAGTGGTATACAGTCCTGCCTTCAGGGGCAATGTCAGGGGTATACACTCCGGTCCTCGGATCCATGTCAAGGGTATACAGTCCTGTCCTCAGGGGCAATGTCAGTGGTATACAGTCCTGTGCCCAGGGGCAATGTCAGTGGTATACAGTCCTGCCTTCAGGGGCAATGTCAGGGGTATACACTCCGGTCCTCAGATCCATGTCAGGGGTATACAGTTCTGTCCTCAGGGGCCATGTCAGGGGTATACAGTCCTGCCTTCAGGGGCAATGTCAGGGGTATACACTACGGTATTCAGATCCATGTCAGGGGTATACAGTCCTGTCCCCAGAGGCCATATGAGGGGTATACAGTCCTGTCCCCAGGGGCAATGTCAGGGGTATACAGTCCTGTCCCCAGCGGCAATGTCAGGGGTATACTGTACAGTCCTCTCCTCAGTGCCTTGTAAGGGGTATACAGTCCTGTCCTCAAGGCCAATGTCATGGGTATACAGTCCTGCCCTTAGGGGCCATGTCAGGGGTATACAGTCCTCTCCTCAGTGCCTTGTCAGGAGTATACAGTTCCATCTTCAAGAACTTCCTGCTCTACAAAATGAGTAACAAAAATAATAAAAATTAAATGGCTGCTAAGATCATTTAATCGTGATAATCAGATGATCTCTATGCATTCGGTTGATTTTGCAGCTGCAGCTATGAAGATGAATAAATGCAAACGAACGGCTGTCTGTGCTAAGCATGAGCCACTTATACACTTACGGTATACATACAAGCAGGGTCCTCCTCCATGATGTCCACATGCCCTATTAACACACGTGGAATTGATGTCTTTATTAGATAGTTGCTTTTTGTCCCTCACCTTGCACTGCGCTCGGATTGTATACTTGGAATCTCATCTGGACGTCATCTTCCAAATCCTCAGTCACAAACTCAAGAGCTGATAAGTAGACTGTCTGAGCAAAGCGAAACTCAGGGAAGATCAGCACCTGAGACAATGAAGAAAAGATGGATTTTTGGTTCTTACCGTAAAATCTCTTTCTTGGAGCCTTCATTGGGGGACACAGAATACCATGGGTGTATGCTGCTGCTGCTAGGAGGCTGACACTATGCAAAACAAGAACATTAGCTCCTCCCCGGCAGTATACACCCACCGACAGGCACTAGGCACCTCAGTTGGTGCAAAAGCAGTAGGAGAAGCAACGGAAACTCTCTAAACATATGTACCAACCCAACAGGGGACTCAAAGACCCAACACGGTACAATTTAAACAGGGAGGGTGCTGTGTCCCCCAATGAAGGCTCCAAGAAAGAAATTTTACGGTAAGAACCAAAAATCCATCTTTCTTTATCGCCTTATTGGGGGACACAGAATACCATGGGACGTTCCAAAGCAGTCCCAAGGGCGGGAACAGCAATAAGGAACGAAAGAACAGGAAAGGCTTAGGTCGGCCGGTGCGCCACCGCCGCCTGCAGAACCTTCCTACCAACAACCGCATCAGACGAGGCCTGGGTATGAACCCTGTAGAACCTCGCAAATGTGTGCAAGGACGACCAGGTCGCGGCCCTGCAAAGTTGCAGAGCCGAAGCCTGGTGTCGAACGGCCCACGAAGCTGCCACAGCCCGGGTGGAGTGAGCTCTCACTCCCGGAGGGGGCCGTTTTTCCTGAAGTCGGTATGCTTCCTGAATGGTAGAACGAATCCAGCGAGCAATCATGGATTTGGATGCCGGAAGCCCTTTCCTGTGACCGTCAGAGATGACCAGCAATGAATCGGATTGACAAAGTGAAGCGGTCCTAGCGAGGTAGACACGCAAGGCTCTAACAACATCCAGCTTGTGGAGTGACTGCTCAAGAGGGTGAGAAGGAGCCGGACAAAACGATGGAAGAATGATATCCTCGTTGATGTGAAAGGAGGAAACCACCTTTGGCAGGAAGGAAGGAACGGGCCTGAGAACGACTTTATCCTGATGGAGCACCAGAAAAGGAGAACGGCATGACAAGGCCGCTAACTCAGAAACTCTTCTGATGGATGTAATGGCGATCAAAAAGGTTACCTTCCATGAAAGAAGTGACAAAGGAATGTCCTGGATGTGTTCAAACGGCGCCTTTTGGAGAGCGCCAAGAACGAGATTGAGATCCCACGGTTCTATTGGTGAATGATGAGGAGGAGCCACATGAGCGACTCCTTGGAGGACCGTCTTAACCTGCGGTAAAGAAGCGAGCTCTCTTTGAAAGAGGATAGACAAGGCAGAAACCTGGCCCTTCAGGGTACTGAGAGACAGACCCGAATCTAAACCAGACTGGAGAAAACCCAGTATGGACGGAATGGAAAAGGCCATTGGAAAAACTTCTTTATCGTCGCACCAACGGAAAAAAACCTTCCAACACCTGTGGTAAATGCGGGAAGAGGCTGGCTTCCTGGCTTTGATCATCGTCTGAATCACTTGGCTGGACAAACCTGATTCTCTTAGGATTGCGGCCTCAACGGCCATGCCGTTAAATTCAGAGACCGAGAATTCTCGTGGTAAAGGGGGCCTTGTGAGAGAAGATCCGGACGGTCCGGAAGTCTCCAGGGAACGTCCGTGAGCATGTTCACCAGTTCCGCATACCAAGGCCGTCTCGGCCAGTCTGGAGCCACAAGAATTACCGGAACGCCTTCCGATTTTATCTTCTTGACCACTCTTGGGATCAAGGCAAGAGGTGGAAAAAGATAAGGGAGTTGGAACTGGGACCACGGGATTACTAGGGCGTCGTCGCAAGCGACGGCTAGAGGATCTCTGGACCTGGCTACGAAGCGCGGAACTTTGTGGTTCATTCGAGATGCCATGAGGTCGACGTCCGGAGAACCCCAGCGCTGGCATATCTGATCGAAGACTGAGGGATGGAGAGACCATTCGCCTGACGCTAGGCCTTGACGACTCAGAAAGTCGGCTGCCCAGTTTTCCACCCCTGGAATGTGAACGGCGGAGATTGCTGGGACGTAACGTTCCGCCCAGCGCAGAATCCTGGCCACTTCTGACATGACTTGGTGGCTGCGCGTGCCGCCCTGATGGTTTATGTACGCCACAGCCGTGGCGTTGTCCGACTGAATGCGGATCGGCTTGCCGACGAGAAGGGGTTGCCAGCAAAGAAGGGCCAGAAAGATTGCTCTGATCTCGAGCAGATTGATAGGAAGAAGAGCTTCCTGAGGGTTCCAGTGTCCTTGAGCCGTCCTCTGATGAAAAACCACTCCCCAACCCAGGAGGCTGGCGTCGGTGGTGATGACTTGCCACCGAAGCGGGAGGAAGGACCTCCCTTGTAGGACTGATGTAGACATCGTCCACCAAGTGAGGGATTGCCTCACTTTGAGGGGGAGAAGAATTGGCCGGTCTAAGGACCTCGTCGTCTTGTCCCAGGCTGAAAGGAGGGACAGCTGAAGAGGACGAAGGTGGAACTGTGCAAAGGGCACTGCTTCCAAGGAAGCTACCATCTTCCCCAGGATTTTCATGCAGAATCGAAGGGGAGTGGGCGTTGGTCGTTTGAGGGCTCGAATCCCTTTGAACAGAGCCGCAAATTTCTCCCTCGGAAGAAACACCCGGGCCAGATTCGTGTCGAACTCCATGCCTAAAATGGTTAGACGCTGAGTGGGACTGAGGACGGACTTTTCTTTGTTGACTAACCATCCGAGACGGTCGAGAGTATCCAGAGTTATCTGAAGACTTAGGAGACAGTCTTGACGGGACGAGCCCTTGATTAAGAGATCGTCCAGATAAGGGATGATGAGAATCCCTCTGGATCGAAGGATGGCCATGACCGTCGCCATCACTTTCGTGAAAACACGGGGAGCGGAGGCTAGGCCGAAAGGGAGAGCCGTGAACTGGTAATGATCGTCCTGAATCGCAAATCTGAGATATTTCTGATGTTGCAAGCAAACAGGGATGTGAAGATAGGCATCCCGTATGTCCACAAAGCAGAGGAATTCTCCGGGTTCCATGGAGGCTATCACCGATCGAAGAGACTCCATTTTGAAGTGAAGAATCTTCACGTGGCGATTGAGCAATTTGAGGTCCAGGATTGGCCGCAGGGAACCGTCTTTCTTCGGGACTACGAAGAGGTTTGAGTAGAACCCTGAAAACCGTTCGTCTGAGGGAACGGGAACAATCACTCCGGCGGAAAGAAGGGAGGAGACGGCCTGAAAGAATCCTGGAACGTGGGACCGTTGTCTTGGAGGACGAGAAAAGAAAAAACGCCTGTCTGGCGGGGAAGAAAATTCGATCTTGTAACCGGATGCGATGATTTCTCTGACCCAAGCGTCGTCGACAACCGACAGCCAAGCGTCCACGAAAAAGGAAAGTCTGCCTCCCACCCTGGAAAAATTTCCAGGTGGGGGTGCCCCGTCACTTGGAGGCAAACCTACCGGTACGGGCACCTGAGGACCTGGAGTATTGTCCTCTAGATCTCCAGCGGGGAGCGGGCTTGTAAGAAGGTTTCTTCTGCTCTCGCTCCCTAGAAGCGGAAGGACGCTCTTGTTGGACAGATCTCTCTGTGGACGAGAACGGACGAAAGGGCCTAAAGGGCCAAAAACCCTTTCTATTAAAGAAGCGTCTTGGTCGAGACTGGGGGAGAGAAGTACTTTTACCCCCAGTGGCGTCGGAAATTATTTGATCCAGTTTGGCCCCAAAGAGCCTAGAACCATGGAAGGGCAGATTGGTGAGCGACTTTTTTGAGGTGGTATCCACATTCCATGACTTTAGCCAAAGAACTCGGCGTACAGCTACTATATTGCTGTTAGCCCTAGCTACACAACCGGCCGCATCTAAGGAGGCGGCTAAAAGGTATTTACCCGTGTGATTAATTTGATCTGCCAGATCTGCCAGCTCGTCCTGGGGAGCTGCCGCTAAGATGCCCCTGCGAAGAATTTTTGCCCAAGCCGAAATGACTTTAGCTACCCAGGAGGAGGAGAAAATAGGGCAGAGGGAGGCACCGGAGGCCTCAAAGATAGACTTCGCCAAGGATTCTAACTGCCTGTCCGTCGGATCCTTAAGCGATGCACGGTCTGGAAGGGACAGAACTGTCTTAGAGGCTATCCGAGAAACGGGAGGGTCCACTTCAGGGGCTTTGGTCCATTTAGAAAGCAAATCAGCCTCAAATGGGTACAAAACATCCAAATACCTGCGGCCCGAAAAACGTTGCTCAGGGTGCTCCCAATGTTTGGCTAGAGTAGTATCAAACTCATAGTGGTTTTGAAAAGTTTTGGATGGAGGTCTTGACCGTTTAAATGGGACAGAACATTCCTGAGGAAGGGGCTTGTCCTGCTTAATCTCCAGGGTTTGGAAGATGGCTGAAAGAAGACTATCGACCATACTTCGTGTTTTAGACATGAAATCTGCTTCTGAACTAGATCCTGATTGTGGATCGTCATCTGACCCAAGGTCGTCCACTGAAGGAGACGGACCCCTGGGTGAAGCAGACGGGCCTAGTGAACTGGAAGACGAGCCCGATAGGAGACGCTTCCTGGAAATCCTAATCGGCCTGTCCCTCTGAAGGTCGCGGTCAGGAGCGGACAACTCACCCTGAGAGGCGGTCGGAGCAGCGGTGGCTGAAGATAGCTGAGGCAAACGTTCTAGGACCTGGACCAGGGACTGAGAAACTTTGGTCAGATCGGATACCGACTGAGACATGGCTACGGCCCATTCTGGGAGAGGAGAAGTGCCCCCATCACGGGGATCTGTGTGCTCCTGAGAGGCCGACATAGCTGGAGGACTGCAGGACGGGCAGAAAGGAGATGGCTGACCTGAAGCCCACTTCCTTTTACAGCGCGCACAGGCGTAATGAGTAGCGGTGGGCCTGAAACAGAGATCCCCTGCAGGGTTGGGCATAAGGAAAAACTGCGCTGAATGTCAGCGGAAATTGAGAAAGAACTGCGGAGGAGGGCTAATATCTCTGCATAGAGCAGAGCCTACCTAGTTCCGGCGAGCAGCAGAAATGCTGAAGTGTCCCCCAAGCAGCGCAGAAGAGCAGGAACGAAGAAACAGGAAAAGCCTGATGAGGTGAGCGGTGGGCGGAGCTTAGCGGCTGAGCCGCAATTGGAGCAGAGATGAAGGAAGGGGATGAGGAGCCCTGTGATGGGCTAAAAAAGGCGCGAGGAAAGCGCGCTCAGAAAGAGGGGGAGGCGCTCTGAGAGCGGGCAACAAAGCGAATGTGAAAGTAAAAAACCAGCGCCGGAGCCCCTGATTAAAACGCCCAGGAGGAGAAGAGAAAGTCCATGTAATGGAGGTACTGGCGCGCAGGAGAGCTGTGGGAATACATGGCCAGCTATGAAAAACAGGGAGAGAAAAAAAAAACCCCTGTATTCAGCCTTGTAACATGAGTGGAGAGGCGCGCGGCTGGTAAGAGCGGCGCCCGACAGGCAGGGAGAGGGGCGGGAAATTCAAATCCTGGTGATGTCCAGCTGCCCACCAATGTGCCCTTTTGGGGATGCTGCGGGCTGGAGGGATCGTTCAGGCACCTACCTGAAGTCCCTGAAGAGGATGACCACAGGGGCCTCTCACTAGGGTAGTGGCCGCTGTCCTCTGTACCCGCTTTCTGTAGAAGACGGCATTAACCTCTTGATGGCGAGGGGAATCTTGCGATCGCCGTCTTCCTCTCAGCCCTGTCCCGAGAGAGGGGTGAGGAGAGGGATTTTTGGCAAGGACCAGCCACCTGTCCGCATCCCATAGCACCCGGAGGTGATAAGGGACAAAGTCCTGCCAGCGCACTGAGAGTTGCGATGTGGGATCACCACACTGCTCGCTCAGCCGCCTGATATGGGAAAGCAGAGTGAATTTTCACCCTGTTTCCCGACTTGAATCTGCAAAATAAAAGACAAGAGAATTAAAAAGTTCACACTAGAACACCTAAAGAAAGAAAAGGTTAATTGCGGATCTGGGAAGATCCCGGTCCGCCTCCTACAGACACTAAGCACAAACTGAGGTGCCTAGTGCCTGTCGGTGGGTGTATACTGCCGGGGAGGAGCTAATGTTCTTGTTTTGCATAGTGTCAGCCTCCTAGCAGCAGCAGCATACACCCATGGTATTCTGTGTCCCCCAATAAGGTGATAAAGAAAAGAGGTTAGTATACATGGAAAGTTTAGAGCAGCAATCACTATTCTGCTGGTGCAGTCACTGTATACACACATTACATTACTAATCCTGAGTTACATCCTGTATTATACACCAGAGCTGCACTCACTATTCTGCTGGTGCAGTCACTGTGCACATACATTACATTACTGATCCTGAGTTACATCCTGTATTATACCCCAGAGCTGCACTCACTATTCTGCTGGTGCAGTCACTGTGTACATACATTACATTACTAATCCTGAGTTACAGCCTGTATTATACTCCAGAGCTGCACTCACTATTCTGCTATTGTAATCACTGTGTACATACATTACATTACTGATCCTGAGTTACATCCTGTATTATACTCCAGAGCTGCACTCACTATTCTGCTGGTGCAGTCACTGTGTACATACATTACATTACAAATCCTGAGTTACATCCTGTATTATACTCCAGAGCTGCACTCACTATTCTGCTGGTCAAGTCACTGTGTACATACATTACATTACTGATCCTGAGTTACATCCTGTATTATACCCCAGAGCTGCACTCACTATTCTGCTGGTGCAGTCACTGTGTACATACATTACATCACTGATCCCGAGTTACATCCTGTATTATACCCCAGAGCTGCACTCACTATTCTGCTGGTACAGTCACTGTATACATACATTACATTACTAATCCTGTACTGATCCTGAGTTACATCCTGCATTAAAATCCAGAGCTGCACTCTGCAGAAACTCCTGATTATGACAGATGTCTGTCCTCAGTTTTGTACCCACCTCCACTTCCCAATGAGGAGAAGACAGATTTTCCACTCTTGACAAGTTCTGCAGGGGCCAGTTGGTATCAAAAACTGATGATCCCACTACTAAGTATTCAGCATTTAGAGTAAAGTCTGGAAAAACAATGAAAACTAATGAAGAAATGTCAGTAGACCACCCCTGTGAAATAGAGAGAGGGGTCCCCCATTTGTGAACCCAACTATTAGTCAAAGTGGAGAGTTGCTGCAGAGACAGGCTGCGCTGGGTCCTCTGCCGCTGGATTACATGGGAGGCCCATTTTGATTGGACATATAAAAACAGTACCCAGTGTTTCCGTCAGTAGTTAGCACAGCTGATTGTTGGGGGTCTTGACAAGTAGACCACATTGGGACTTGTATAGCATTTTTCCTCCTGCGGGGGCGCTGCATACATGTATATTGCAGAACCAGGTTGGTAGCTGATCGTCTGGCATGTCTATGTACATAATGTATTACATAAAAATGCCCAAATCTCCAGAACCTGTGAAAGGCACGTGTACCTGTTGGCTTGTATTCACACACATAGCTGTGTTTTGAGCTGCACAGGTCTTGGTTGCACACCCCATTGGGTCCCATTTTCACACAGCGATCCGCCTGGGACGGCTCAGGCTCCCCCGGGAGCCAGTTCTGACAGCTTTCCAGGTCAAACCGCTTTCCTGCAGGGAGGGATTCTGCGCTTCTGGTGTCATTGAATCCTATCCACACCTCAAAACCTCTTAAAGAACAGTAAGTGAAAAGAAGGGTCAGCGTCAATATAATACTACAGCAGAACACACTGGGATCGGGTGCACTATTATACTGATTCTTGTGTGTATTAGATATAAACTATGGGGCCCCACTAGAGACATGAGATCAGCTTCTTCCAGGGGCTTGTGCCTAAGGTTCAGACTCCTGAATATGTCCATGGTTGTTAATGATCAGAATTGCTCCTCAGAGCAGGAACCATATACAGGGCAGTGGCTGTCAGAGACCACAGAGCATGGGAGGGCTTAGCATCTTTTTGCCCATATAAGGGGAATTGAGATTGGTTCTGGAAATTATGTCAATTAGTTATCTTTTTTTTACAGATTTTGCACCATTGCCTAACAACATTAGTTATGCCTTTTATCCCCACTCATTTCCCCCTAATCTGTAGCACTTGAAGTACATTCTCCCGATCTGTACAAGTGCAGTTCTCAATGCAGAACCAGCTTGCTATCCTTCAGCTCCTCTTCTCTCTTGCAGTTGCTCTCCATTCAGCTTCCCTCCCTTACAATCTTTACCCTCTTCAGTACCTCTCCAATCCTGCAGCTTATCTCCCTCAAATTCGCAAAATCCTCCAGCTCTTCTCTCTCATATTCTCCTCTCCCACAGCTCCTCACTTCCTCTCCACCCTTCAGCATCTCTCCTTTATCACATATTCAATTCTCACCCTCACATTCCCTCCACACTTCAGCTCCTCTCCCATTACTCCTCACATTTCCCTCCTCACCTCGTCTGAAACTTCTCTCACTTACATTTCTCCCACTCTGCAGCTCCTCTCCCTCTGCTTCTCACATCCCTTTTCACCTCCTCACCTCTTATGAAGCTTCTCTTTCTCACATTTCTCCCACTCTTCAGCTCCTCTCCCTCTGCTGCTCACATCCCTTTTCACCTCCTCACCTCTTGTGAAGCTTCTCCTTCTCACATTTTGCCTACTCTTCAGCTCCTCTCCCTCACATTTCCTCTACACTTCAGCTCGTCTCCCACCCTTCACTTCCTCATCTTTTTTGATGATTCTCTCTCATATTTCGTGCACTCTTCAGCTCCTCTTCACTCCTGCAGCTCCTCTTCCTCACATTTCCTCCACCCTTCACCTCCTCGCCTCTTTTGAAGCTTCTCTTTCTCACACTTCGACAACTCTACAGCATCTCTCCCTCACATTTGCTCCACACTTCAGTTCCTCTCCCTCCGCTCTTCACATTCTTCACACCCTTCACCACCTCACTTTCTTTGCAGCTCTTCCCCTCACATTCCTCCCCACTCTTCAATTCCTCTCCTGTCACTCCTCACACCCCCCCCCTCCCTGCACCTCCTCTACCTCACATTTCACCACCCCTGAGCTCCTTTCCCTTACACTCCCCTCTCTTTAGCCCCTCTCCTGCTGCTCCTCACATTCCCCACATCCTTTAGCTCCTCTCTCTTCACTATTGGAGCTTCTCTTCCTTAAATTCGCCCCAAATCTTCCATCGCGCTCTGGGCGGCAATATTGTCTGTCTAACCCCAATTGGGCCTCAATAATGAAAATATTCAACAACAATCTAACCCATATGGCCCCCAATATTTGTGTTTTGGGGTCTGGCTGTCCCCATAAGTCGCAGCAGATATCTATGGATTACGTAATGATATGACGGCTTCTTTACCGGGATTTTCTGTGCATTAATGATGTTAATTAGGATCATTTCCTATTACCCAGTAATGAGGACATTTGAGAACTGGGCACGGCACAGCAGCTCAGGCTGAGCACATGTGTTTCCTCTCCCGGCATCCTCATTTGCCAAGGACAGACCGGTTGAAACAAGCTGTAATTGGGGGCCCCGAGAAGAGACGAAGGGGCGGGAAGGATTGCAAACAGCTGCTGTAGGAATAAGTGCACACAGGAGTCAGTGCCAGGAGCTGGCTGGCTGCTCAGGAGGAAATTACACATTGATCTCCGGCCTGCCCCTGGGACAAAACGCCCCGGACATAAAACCTCATTCCCTGACGGACCCTGCAGGGGCGCTTATAAATAAATATTACCGTACTAGAACAGGTATAAACAACGACACCGCTATATCCATCATCCATGTCATTTTAGGCTTCCAACACCCCAGACCATGCGACTATAAGGCACTTATAATATCAGGTCAATCCAGCAGCCCTTGAGCAAGTCCGAGAACAACTGTGAACTGGCGATTTTGTACAGGACAGACATCTATCTGCATGCAATAAGGATATATACAATTCCTCTTAAAGGAATTGTCTAGGATTAGAAAAGCTGTCTTGGAAAAAAAAACAGCGCCACGTCTATCTATAGGTTGGCTGTGGTATTGCAGCTTAGTTTAATTTAGGCTACAGGGGGACTTCAGCCGTGGATGGGGTCGCATCATGACCTGCAGGGCACCGCGACAAACAATCAGACCTAGTTGGACTTTTTTTCCAATTTGTAGCAGCGGCAATGCATCCTGTTTCGTAACCAAAATCGGAGTGTAGCCCCCCCCGACTTATTGCAATAGAACGAAGCTGCAATACCAGACATAACTGAAAGATGGGAGTGGCGCTGCAGAAAGTATAGCCCCTCTCCTCCTTAAAGGGATTTTCTGGTTTCATGTACATGAATCATCATGCGAGACAAAATCAGGAACGTCTTTATAAAAGTTGCTGTTAATGGAGAATTTCTGTGGAGTTTTCCTTTGAGCAGCAGGCACAACATGAAGGTATCGTTGATTAAACCGCAGCTGGCAAACCGCAGGCCTTCCAAAAACTGAATTAAACTATTAAACTAATTGAATTAGACTAAATCCCAATAACCGGCTGTGATCGTCCATGCTCCATTTAATCACTAATCTGAGTCATCAGTTGTGCCGGAGGGGACACGTTACAGAACCTGACACTGGTGACGGCGGGCGCCCGCTCTGGCCCCTTCTATCTCTTTCTACCTGGTAACACGGCTCTCCAGAAATATCTGCAGTTCATGACTGCTCACGACGGCCATGTCCCCATTTCCAAGATTTTGGCATATTTTCTGGGCTTCGAACCAGTCAGCTTTTTCCGAAACCAGCTGGTAGCAATGATTATTATCGGGGTACACCAAACTTCCGAGTGGGCAGGCGGGAGACACTGCAGGACAGAAAAGAGAGTGGAGAGAATTACCAACACATGACGGTCCAAATCTAGGAACCCCCTCTATTAGCCAGAGAAGAGAACTTTGGCAAAGACCACCTCTCGATCAAATTCCATGGTGAAACCAACAGACTTTTTAGACTCATCCACCAAATAAACTCAAGCGAAAACCAAAACAGGACGGTGCACAATGAATTACCAAATGTGTGCTTATCATTAGCGTTCCAAAATAAAGCATGGCACTGGTGGTGGGAGCAAATCCTAAAGCAACAACTACGAGTGCCATGGGGACCATCCTAAATCCTGTAATTGGCATTATCAGAGAAATGGCCTTCCACTCAACCAATGACTGTCCTACTAGGCAGACTGCCCCATTTTCCCGCTTACCTGCTTCCCCGCTCTCGGACGTTACAGTAGACTCAACTGCCACCTCCGTTCCACCTCTCACCTTCACCTGGATTTCCACGCTATCATTGGTTCTCACCAGAGATGGGCAAGCGATCTGTATCTCTTCAGGCAACCCCACCACTCTCAGCTCATCATGAATGAGAAGGTCTCTGCTGCCCAGACGTAGGGTCACCGTCATGTTGTACACCCCAGGCTGGGCATACCTATGGGTAATGTTGAGTTCACTGGTGCTATAGATCTGATTTCCCAAATCCCAGAGGAGGGGAGTAACGGGGATTGGAGCCTTGACCTCTAAACGCACAGAATCCAAAAGGCCATAGGTTTCTTGAGAGTGCTGCAAGGTGGCAAACGACTGGGTGGTGGTGACCTCTTGGATGATGGTTAGGTTGCAGTTAGAGAAGATGGATTGAGAATTGCAGACCTCCTGGCACGAAATAGACATGTTGGTAGGGATGGGATCACCACAAAGGCAGCCATGTTTGGGGTCAAGGGTCCAGAATCCGTAGAGGTTAGCAAAGCATTGTGCGCTGCAGGTCTCGTTCATGAGGTCAGGCAGGTGGATGGCCGTAAAGCTGATCACGGATTCAACAGCGGATGAGAGATTTTGAGGGCAAAAGATTATGTCATGTCCTGCAAGAAGAGCCATATTAATGGTCCTGCTATATAATACATCTGCCATATAGCCAACGGTGCATGTCCAATGCCTAGTGTTATGTATCTACAGCCACCATAGGGTGGTCCCTCATCTTGGATTATGTCCCAGACCAATCTGCCAACCAGCATGGCCATTACATATGGGTACACTCACATAGCCCTACTAGGGACAGCTCGGGTTACTTACCACATGTGGACTCGGAGAATGAGACATTGAGAAGCACCTGGCCAGATACCACCAAAGGCCCAACACAGAGGGTAGAGTCCGCCTGCTCCAATCTAACCCCATTTTCAGAAGCCCATGAAGAAAGCCATGACATACGGCAGTCGCAAAGCCAAGGATTGTCACTCAGGTCCCTGCAAACAACAATAATAAATCAGTTCACATTGACAAAGCTTTGAAGAGGTTATTGTCACCATTTCTGGTGGGTGAGGGCAGTGAGAATATTATTATCTGCATCCATGGTGATCCAGGACAAAGAAGAGCTTACTGCACCATTCCTGATGGTCTAGTGTATAAAATGGCTTAAAGCCAGCATCCCTGGTGGTCTAGGGCAAGAAAGGAACTAATTTTAACATCTTAAGTGGTTTAGGACTACATAGGCGTCAATGTTATAATTCGAAAAGTAACTTTTACAATTTATGGTGGTCTAGGGCAGAAAGGGGGCATTATCAGCATTCCTGGTGGTCTGGGGTATAAATTGGTTTTATGTCAGCATCCTTGGTGATCTAGAGCAGAAAAATAGTTAATTTCAACAGCCCAGATCAACTATAGCAACAAAAGGTGATAATGCTAGCATCCCTTGTGGCTTAAGGGTTAATTTAAAAATGTCTAATGATCCAGGGTAGTAAGAAGTTAATGTCACTATGGTGGTTTAGGACAGTGACGGGTTTACTGATAGATTAATTTTATAATTTCTGGTGGTCAGTAAAGGAGGTAATGTCACAATTTTTGAGGGTCTAGGGCAGTGAATACAGTCATTATGAGAATCTCCATATGATTTACGAGGGAGAGGGTCAGTATCTCTGGTGGTCTAGGCCAGGAAAGCAATTAATCTCAATATTCCTGGTGGTCTAGGGCTAAGAAGGGGTCACATTTCCATACCTGGGGTATTGACATCTTGCACATTTATGGCATATTTATGACACATTTATATCATATAATGTCTCATAGATGTGGGTCCCACCTCTGGGTCTTTGCCTCATGCTGCCATGGATGGACATATGGTTGCACATGTCTCCCTCCACTGACCTGTATGGGACTTTGGGCCCTGTTCATATTGAGGCACAGAGTTGGGACCTGTACTTATCAGACGTTTTTGACATGTCTTGTGGATATACCATAAATGTTTATGATGTGCATAACTCTTCACTGGAAATAATCATTCCCAACCATGAATATAAATGAAAGAAAGAGAAGATTCCACCGTCAGTTCTGCCATATTAGTAATAGTATGCCATATTAGTAATAGTATCACAAATAATAATGATTTACTGCTACTCAAATCTCAAATATAATACTGATATACTCACATATAACATATAGTACCGATATACTCATATACTATATAATACCGATATACTCACATATAATACCGATATGCTCACATATAATACTGATATACTCACATATAATACCGATATGCTCACATATAATACCGATATGCTCACATATAATACCGATATGCTCATATATAATACCGATATACTCACATATAATACTGATATGCTCACATATAATACTTACGTACTCACATGTAATACCGATATACTCACATACAATACTGATGTACTCACATATAATACTGATATGCTCACATATAATACTAATATGCAAATAAAGTCCGTGGAGCCTCATTAAAGAGTCTCAAACACGGGACTAGCCAGATCTTCCTCCAGGGAAGGACCCAGCCAAGGAGTGGCTCCTTTCAGAAACCACCATTACCACCATATTAAATGGCCCTTTAAGTCAATATCCAGCTCTTTACGAGTTTACAGATATGACAAGGGAAATACCAAGGCCAGGTATAATACTGATATACTCCCATATAATACTGATATGCTCACATATAATACCGATATACTCACATACAATACTGATGTACTCACATATATACTGATATACTCACATACAATACTGATGTACTCACATATAATACTGATATGCTCACATATAATACCGATATGCTCACATATAATACCGATATACTCACATACAATACTGATGTACTCACATATATACTGATATACTCACATACAATACTGATGTACTCACATATAATACTGATATGCTCACATATAATACTAATAATGCTCACATATAATACTGATATCCTCACATATAATACTGATATGCTCACATATAATACTGATATACTCACATATAATACTGATATGCTCACACATAATACTGATATACTCACATATATACTGATATGCTCACATATAATACTGATATACTCGCATATAATACTAATATGCTCACATATAATACTGATATACTCACATATAATACCGATATGCTCAAATATAATACCTTTATACTCACATATAATACCGATATGCTCACATATAATACTGATATACTCACATATAATAATATGCTCACATATAATACCGATATACTCACATATAATACCGATATGCTCACATATAATACTGATATACTCACATATAATAATATGCTCACATATAATACCGATATACTCACATATAATACTGATATGCTCACATATAATACTGATATACTCACATATAATACTGATATGCTCACACATAATACTGATATACTCACATATATACTGATATGCTCACATATAATACTGATATACTCGCATATAATACTAATATGCTCACATATAATACTGATATACTCACATATAATACCGATATGCTCAAATATAATACCTTTATACTCACATATAATACCGATATGCTCACATATAATACTGATATACTCACATATAATAATAATATGCTCACATATAATACCGATATACTCACATATAATACCGATATGCTCACATATAATACCGATATACTCACATATAATACCGATATGCTCACATATAATACCGATATACTCACATATAATACCGATATACTCACATATAATACCGATATGCTCACATATAATACCGATATACTCACATATAATACCGATATACTCACATATAATACTGATATGCTCACATATAATACTTACGTACTCACATGTAATACCGATATACTCACATACGATACTGATATACTCACATATAATACCGATATGCTCACATATAATACTTACGTACTCACATGTAATACCGATATACTCACATACGATACTGATATACTCACATATAATACTGATATGCCCACATATAATACTGATAAACTCACATATAATACTAATAAGCGCACATATAATACCAATATACTTACATACTGTATAATACTGATATGCTTACATATAATACGAATTTGCTCACACATAATACTGATATATTCATATGTAATACTGATATACTCACATATAATACTGATATGATCACACATAATACTGATATACTAACATGTAATACTGATATACTTATACTCACAATTCTCTCAGGTTCTGTAGCCGGTCTCTCAGTCTTCTGTCCAGGGTTTCTAAGTAGTTGTTTGATAAATCTCTAGAAGAAATATAATAAATCTACTATAAGAATGAATCATCCCCTCAGAAATCCACCAGATATCATACAGATTATTACATAGCAAAGGTATTTCTGTTCAGTACACCATGTGCTGCAGACATCCACCACTCACCACTGGAAATGTAGGGGATGTATATGGTTAGAAAAGAAGATTTGTACATTCTCCAACAGCGCCACCCTTGTTCAGTGGCTATATGCAGTATTAGGCCGGGGTCACACTAACCGACGCAAATTATGGTCCGTATTTTACATGCGTAATACGGATGAATGACCCCTAAATAGTGCTCCGTATGTCATCCGTAAGCAACGTGTGGTCGCGTATTTTGCGCATGTCAGCATCCGTATGTAATCCGTATGGCATCCGTATGCCGAGATTTTGACGTCAGCGAGAGTCCCCCGGCTGATCTATGAATGAACTAATGACCGTGGGAAAAAAGTCAGAAACTTTCCCACGGTAATTAAATCTACAGGCAGCCTTTGAGGCTGCGCAGAGCTGAATCAATTCATTTTGTAGTAGATTACAGTGAGGCTGGTCGCATTAGCACCGCTCATCATTGTAAACTATTTAACCCCTTCTGATGGATTGCAGCGTGGGACATGACTGAACGGCGGGAGGTAAGGATATTGGTGATTTTTTATGTTATTTTTGTTGCAGGTCATGGGTTTTTTGGGATTACCAGACTAATAAAATTTGTCAAAAACTTGGTGTCTTTATTTCATTAAATGACTTTTTAATTAATGTCTATGTGTGGTTTTTAACCCTTTCTTAGTATAGGGTTAATAATGGATCGGTGTCTTATTGACACCTTTCTATTATTAATCGGCTTAATGTCACCTTACAATCGAATGGTGACATTAACCTTTTGTTATATTAACCCATTCACCACCGCTACAGGTCAATGGGAATAGAGAGGATAAGTGCCAGAATAGACACATCTTATAGATGCGCCATTTCTGGGGTGTCTGGGGTCAGATTTTTTGTAGCCGGGGGGGGGGGGGCAAAAACAATGGTCTCTCTCATGGCTATTAAAATCTGCCCTCACTCACCTGCTTAACCTCCCTGGTTGACAAATTACAGTGGAAGCCCACGCATTTTTTTTTACAACGAATTAATCCCTTAAAATAAAACCTACACCTCCCAAATTTTGCACACAAACCCTCATCTAATTATTAGTCAGGGACATATAAAAAAACATGAAATGAAATGCTTTACTGAATGTAAACCATGTGTCATTTCATGTCGGGTTGAGGAATGATTTGATAGAAGCCGGCAATTGAATTAGCGGCTATTCTGCTATAAAGAACTCTGTGAAATATATATATATATATATATATATATATATATATATATATATATGTGTGTGTGTCTCAATGACATGTATATATACTCTTTCGTTTCTTTACTAAACCTGTCAGTGTGAGTTTACTGTATTGCGCACTGAATTGCCGGCTTTTCTAAAAGACACCGGGTGCGTATTTCTCGCAAGTCACATGTGTGGTCCGTGTGTAATCTGTATTTTTAGCGGACCCATAGACTTGCATGGGCGTAGTACGCTGACAATCGCAGATTGGCACGGACCATACAATACGGGCAAGAAATATACGGCTGTTGGGATCTGCCCCATAGAGAATCATTTGTCCGTGTGTAATGCGTGCTTTTAACGCCTCTCACTCGGCCGTATTCCTCTCTAGTGTGACCCCGGCCTTACAAGTAAATACTGTTATAGCAGACTCATCCCAAGGATAAGAGGTGCTGGATAAAAAGAAAAACTTTTTAGCAATCCCAGATATCCCTTTTTCATAGATCCAGGACAAGCGTTTTGGTGCATATAAAAAACAACCAAAAACATCTGTATACAATATGTCTGTCAAAGGCAGGGGCGGCACATACAAAGTAAGACACAGATTACACTAGGGTGACTATAAAAGCATCTCTACCCTATTTTTGGATAGTGACGGTAAATTCAAGCAATTTTGTAATTTACTGCTCACTACAGTTTACAGCCGTTTTTGAGATATTGCCATTTTTCTTAGTTTACAGCTCGGTGCCGAGAAGACCGACCACCGTTGGTGTCTAGCTTGTCAGCACTGGCTAGGAATAGGAGGTGACAGTGCACTCTAGCGGTCCTGTCCAGATTTAAAACAGTGCTTACAAGCTCAACAGAAAAAAAGCTTGTAAGTGCAGCACATGTTCCGCTGCCTTGGTGGATGGTCTCCAAGGCATAATCAGTAGGGGGTTCAAACCTCAAGACCCTCACTGTTCAGCACTATGAACTGGCTTCACTGGTAGTAGATATGGCGACCCACCATGCCAGTGTAAATAATAAAGGGTCTCCTACTGGACCTTGAGGGCCAATTATTGTGTAAGAGCCTGGGCCACCCAGAGGACCTTCCATCCAACCCTTCGATGCTCGTCAGAAAATTCCAGGACTTGAAACTTCTAACATACAGATGGATTGGAAAGTCTCCCTTGTTGTCTTGTTTGACCTCTGATTTTCAACCTACTTAGCTCAAATTTTGTTATATGTGTTGAATAACTGGACCATGTTCACCCCAAACACTTGTATGTTAGTCGTGATTCATTGAAATCCCTGTTCTTTGTGTTTAGGAGTCCAGGAGGCGGTCCTAATTAGTGACTGACAGCTGTCACTATACACAGTCAATCAGAAAATGCTGTCAATCACTGATTAGGACCTCCTACTGGACTCCTAACCATATCAAGAGGAAGGATTTAAAAGAATAAAATAAAAATATTTAATCTATTCATTCCAAAAAACTATACATCAATCGGGTCCATTCCATCTATAATATGCGTCCCACAGATTAGTCACCATGTTCGACGTGAAAGGTTCCCTTTAAGTAGTATGGAGGTCCCATGTCTGAATCCCACCAGTAACATATGCATGAACCTTTGGGAACTCTCGCTTCCTCATGATTTCTAAAAGCCTAATTAGGTTAATTAGTTTCAGAAGCAATTGACCCCAAACAAACCAGCATCTGATGTAGGATAATTAGGTAGTAGGCCCCACCGGGGTCCAGAGACGTGGGAGCATTCAACATTCCCTTTCTCAGTGTTCTCTGGAAATTATGTAAATAATGCGTAATAATTTAACTGTTCTCAATGGATGTCAATCTGTTTATGGCCGCTCTTAAATCAATACTAATTATGGAAAGGAAAAGGAAATCAAATCTGGGGAAACAGTCAACCAGCTCTATTTGTCATTTGGTCAGACTTTCCGGCAGGGCTGTGGAGTTGGAGTCGGAAAGTCGTGACCATTTTGGTGGAGTCGGTATAAAATGTTCCGACTTCTAAAATATATAATAATTTGGGTACAATACTACAATGCAGGATGTGCTGTAAATGTTTTCATAAGAATTTGGGAAAGTTATGAAATGTGCTACTGCTATAAATGTTGTGGTTCTATTCCGGGTCTAAGGATCTCGGCTTTTAGTTGAGATGAATATGTGCTGCACTTTATGCACATGCTCAGTAGTGAGGCAGTGCTGTGGTGTCGGAGTCGTGGAGTCGGGAGTCAGGGAAATTGATGAGTCGGAGCTGGAAGTTTGGCTTACCGACTCCGCAGCCCTGATTATCCGTCCTGTAGAAAACAGGTATTTCCCTACATTTCAGATAAATACTACTTAAAGGATAGGAGTCTAATCATTTAGGGTCTGCCAGCTGGGTCCCCCAAGGAAATCAAAAATTGGGTCCCAAGATCTCCTTTAGAACAACACAACCGTGCATGACACAATACCGCACCATTAAAACTCTATGAGACCACCAGAGATAGGCCACCGGTCAGTCCCCCATCCATCATACACTTATCACCTATTCGCAGGATAAGTGTCTCATCAGTTGGGGTCCGACAGCTGGATCACCCACTGATCGCGATTACCGGGTCCCAAGATCTTTTCTTGAATTACTAGCTTCGATGCTCACTGTTGTATCATTCAAACTCTATGGGACTATCAGATAGGCCACCAGTTCGCTCCCCATCCAGCCTACACTTATCGCCTAGTCACAGCATAGGTGTCAGATCACTAAGTGTCTGACAACTGGGTCCTCCACTGATCATGAAAATTGTGAACCGAAACCCTGAGATGAGCCAATCTGAGATATGCCACGGCTCATTTTTCCACCAATCATATACTTATCACTTATCCGCAGGATAGGAATCTGATCCGTTAGTGCTTGATCACAAGACACTGGTGCCAAGATCTTCCTATGAATGACACATCTGCGCATGCACACTGCCCCAACAATCAAACTTTATAAGACCATCAGAGACAGGCCACTGGCCAGTCCCCCATACATCACACACTTATCTCCTATTCACAGGATAGTCACAAGTGTCTGATCAGTTAGTGTCTGACAGCCGGATCCGCCACAGATCACAAGAAACGAGTCCTGAGATTTCCTTTAGAATGGCACAGCAACGCATGCACACTACCGCAACATTCAAACTCGATGGGACCATCAGAGATCGATGGGTCAGTCCCCCACCGATCAGACACATATCACCTATCCTTTGGATAGGTTGTAAGTGATAAGCTTCATCCTTTGCTGCCAACATGTGCTTATTGGCAAACAACTGGCCTTGGCTGAAGTGTGTAGGATAAGACGGATACAGTCGGGTTGCAAACATTTAGGACCATCCTTCCTTCTGGAGCTGCATCAAAGACCATAAAGTATGTCTCTATCTAAGAACACAACAGGTCTGTGCATTACACAGGCAACCCACTGACAAGTACCGTGTGTGATAAAACACTCCGGGATCGCCTTTGCTGGGGTCAAAGGTCACGTGCGTTCAGCATGAAACTCAGGCGCAGAGCTGGGATTCGGGTGTAACTGACCCTGAGTCAGGTTTATTAACGGTGAAAGCAATGCAAAAAGGAAATAAAACATAAAACAAATCCTTGCCTGTCCGGCACTAACTAAACAATGGACAACCTAACTACCAACTGGAGGGCTTCTCCCGTCCAGCCAAACCACAGTTGCAGTGGGCACTGCTTCCACTCACGGGTGTCTCTCACACAGACAGGCTCTCTGTGTTCCCAGGCTGAGACACTCACACAACCACCTGGCATCCTTTTATATCCACCTCCCATTATTCATTAGCAAGCAGGTGCGATACTGACTAGACTAGGCCACATAGGAAAGGAATCTGGGCGAGATATACCTGCCCTCATCCACTATTCCCACATGATTCTCACATATCCCCCCCCTCTGCTCAGACCACTCCGGTCGAGCAATGACACCCGCCAAACAGTGCACTCGGGACAGGGCATCTGCATTTCCCATCTGTGCGCCTGGGCGGTGCTCCACCGTAAAAGTGTAGGCCTGCAGGGCAAGGAACCACCGGGTCACCCGGCTATTCCGTTCCTTGTTCAAGTGCATCCACTTGAGAGGGGCATGGTCAGTGATCAGCCTGAACTTTCGGCCCACCAGGTAATATTTGAGGGCCTCTAGAGCCCACTTAATGGCGAGGCACTCTTTTTCTACGACTGCATACCTTTGCTCGTGTTTATTCAGCTTCCTGCTGAGATAGAGGACTGGGTGTTCCACTCCGTCCCTCACTTGTGAGAGTACGGCCCCGATACCGGTATCAGAGGCATCTGTTTGTACCACAAACTCGCTGCAGAAGTCCGGAGTCACCAGTACGGGCTGAGAACAAAGTGCCCGTTTTAGGCTATGGAAGGCTTCTTCAGCCGCTAAACTCCATTTAATCATGACGGAGTCTTTCCCTTTTGTAAGATCCGTCAGGGGGGTAGCGATGGCTGCAAAATTGGGTATGAACCGGCGATAGTAGCCGGCGATCCCCAGGAAGGCTTGTACCTGCTTCTTGTTGACAGGTTGCGGCCAGTCCTGAACTGCCTGAATCTTATCAACCTGGGGTTTAACAACACCCCTCCCAATTACATACCCCAAATACCGGGCTTCTTCTAGCCCGATGTGACATTTCTTGGGGTTCGCGGTTAGACCTGCCTCCCACAGGTCGTCAATCACAGCTTGTACTTTCTGGAGATGAGTCTCCCAGTCCAAGCTGTAAATGACATTGTCGTCCAAATAGGCCGAAGCGTACCGCCTATGTGGCCTCAGGACTCGATCCATCAGTCTCTGGAAGGTCGCCGGTGCTCCGTGCAGTCCAAACGGCATATACACATACTGAAATAGACCTTCTGGGGTAGCAAATGCCGTCTTTTCTCTGGTGGCAGCCTCCGCCAGAGGGATCTGCCAATACCCCTTTGTTAGGTCTAGGGTCGTAATATACCGGGCTTTTCCTAACCGATCTATTAACTCATCGACCCGGGGCATAGGGTAGGCATCAAATTTTGAGACCGCATTCAGTTTCCTGAAGTCATTGCAGAACCGGATGGTGCCGTCCGGTTTAGGAATTAGCACAATCGGGCTGGACCAAGCACTGTGCGATTCCTCAATGACACCTAACTCTAACATTGCCTTCACCTCTCGGGAAACGGCTTCACGGCGCGCTTCCGGGATTCGGTAGGGCTTTACGTGAACTGTGACACCAGGTTTCGTTACAATGTCATGTTTCATTAGCGTAGTCTGCCCGGGTTTTTCTGAGAAAAACTTTTGGTTGTAAAGTAGAAACTGCCTGACCTCCGTCTTTTGCCGCTCCGAGAGAGTCTCTGCAACCCGTACCTCCGGTACGGTATGTGAGCAGACGGGACGGGCCAGCTCCGCTGACAAGGCAGACCGATCTTTCCAGGGTTTTATCAGATTTACATGATAAATCTGTTCAGGTTTCCGTTTACCTGCCTGGTATACTTTGTAGTTTACTTCACCAACTCTTACCTTAATCTCAAAGGGGCCCTGCCACTTTGCCAGGAACTTACTGTCCACCGTGGGGACCTGGATCAACACCCTATCTCCGGGTGCAAACGTACGGATCTTGGCGCCCCTATCATAGATTCTTTTTTGGGCTCCTTGAGCCTGTATCATGTGTTCTTTGACGATAGGCATAACAGCCGCAATACGGTCCTGCATTTGTGTGGCGTGATCTATCACTGTTTTAAACGGTGTGACCTGACCCTCCCAGGTTTCTTTTGCAACGTCTAACAGTCCGCGAGGACGTCGGGCGTACAATAACTCGAAAGGCGAGAATCCCGTGGAAGACTGGGGTACTTCCCTGATGGCAAAAAGCAAATACGGAAGTAAATAGTCCCAGTTCTTCCCATCCTTGTCTATCACCTTTCTCAGCATCTGCTTCAGAGTTTTATTGAACCGTTCGACCAACCCGTCTGTTTGAGGGTGATACACGGATGTGCGTAACGGTTCGATTTGTAACAATCGGCAGAGCTCCTTCATTACCCTGGACATAAAGGGGGTCCCCTGGTCGGTGAGTATCTGTTTTGGTATGCCGACCCGACTAAACACATGCACCAGTTCCTTGGCAATCGTCTTGGTGGCCGTGTTACGCAAAGGGATGGCCTCCGGGTAACGAGTGGCATAATCCAAGATGACCAGGATATGTTGTTGTCCACGTGCAGACCGTGGAAGGGGCCCAACTAAATCCATCCCAATCCTCTCAAACGGGACTTCAATAATAGGTAGGGGTACCAAAGGGCTACAGAACCGGGGCTTAGGTGCAGAGGCTTGGCAGTCAGGACAAGACTCACAATATACTCGAATATCGTGATGCATGCCTGGCCAAACAAAACAGTGTAATATCCTTTCGGTGGTTTTCTGGACTCCCAAGTGACCTCCCATCACATGTCCGTGGGCCAGGTCCAGCACCTGCCGGTAGGGTTTTGGCACGACTAATAGTTGCACCGTATCTTCCCCCTTTTTCTCTATCTGATAGAGTAAATCATTCTCCAGAACCATGTAAGGATATGCCAGCCTAGAGCCAGGTTCTACGGGTACCCCATTTATCATTTTTACATTTGTCCTAGCCTGAGAAAGGGTAGGATCCTTTATTTGCTCGCTTTGGAAGTCATCTTTCTGAACTTCTAAATCCGGCAAACGGGGAGGTGGACGGCTGTCGGCCTCCTCCTCTTCCCCGGTCTCCTCCGTATCACCCGCCATGACTGAAAACGGGAACTGCAGGTCATCTCCCGCAGACTCTTCCCCAGAGTCTTCCGGGGAGACATCTTCCAGGGGTTCGGGACCCACACGCGCCCTGGGAGAAGAATCATGTACACTATTACCCTGGGGTATCAACTGATTCTCCCACAATTGCCAGAAGTGGGGAAAATCCCGGCCCAGGATAACATCATGCAATAACGCCGGGACGAGTCCCACTTTATGTTGCACAGACCCATAGGAAGTAGTAATGCATATGACCGTGGTGAGGTACGAACAGGTGTCTCCATGCACACACGTTACAGAAAATTTGTCTGATGGTCCAGTCGGGGCTGACACCAGACTGGCCTTCACCAGAGTCACCACACTACCCGAGTCTAACAATGCCACCACCTTTTTGCCATCAACAGTTAAATCACACAAGTGTTTTTCCACATCCTTTTGACCGGCATTCACACTCACTACCCGTGCAACCATCGACATGCGGTTTTTAGAGTCTGTGAGGTCGCACTGCACGGGTTCAGTAGTGACCGGACAGTTTGCAGCAATATGTCCCATCTCTTGGCAGCGGAAACACCTAACGGGCCCCTTGCTTAGACCATGGTTCGTTACTCTCGGCCTCGCAGTGCGGGCAGTCCCGTTTTCCTCCCCCACTGTCTTAGGGATTTTTCCTTCTCCCCTACTCCCTGGAACAGTCTTACCGGTTCCCCGTGGAGATGATGAAGAACGAGGTGGGGTAGCGTCGTCTCGGAGTCCTTCCGCCACGGAGTAACGTTCAACCAGATCCACCAGTTGATCTGCCGTCGTAGGATTTCCATGGCTTACCCACTTCCTCAGGGCTGGCGGTAGAGCTCTCAAGTACTTGTCCATGACGACTCTCTGGATTATCTCTGGCGCTGTCAACACCTCGGGTTGTAGCCACTTCTTCGTCACGTGGATCAGGTCGAACATCTGTGACCGCGGTGGTTTATCCGGCTGATAAGTCCATTGATGCACTCTCTGTGCACGGACAGCGGTTGTCACTCCCAGCCGGGCCAAGATCTCGGCTTTTAGTTTGTCAAAGTCCTGCGCGGCTTCAGGCTCTAAGTCATAATAAGCCTTTTGGGCCTCACCGGAAAGAAACGGGGCAATCAGGCCGGCCCATCGTGCCTTCGGCCATTTTTCTCGCACCGCCGTCCGTTCAAACGTGGTCAGGTATGCCTCGACGTCATCTTCGGTCGTCATCTTCTGCCAGTACCGACTCACGTGAATCACTCTCGACTCGGCTTCCAGATTAACCTCATGTAGGCTTGCCAGGCGCTGCGCCACCTGCTGGAGAAGCGAACGATCGGTAGCTGTCATGTCCACCAACTCCTTCAGCTGGGCCATCATCACCCGATTAGCTTCTTGCTTGACGGCGGTGGACTGTACCAGCGCTTTCACCACGTCCTCCATGCTCATGCTTGCAACGTGATGCCCGCATTCTCCACCACAATGTGATAAAACACTCCGGGATCGCCTTTGCTGGGGTCAAAGGTCACGTGCGTTCAGCATGAAACTCAGGCGCAGAGCTGGGATTCGGGTGTAACTGACCCTGAGTCAGGTTTATTAACGGTGAAAGCAATGCAAAAAGGAAATAAAACATAAAACAAATCCTTGCCTGTCCGGCACTAACTAAACAATGGACAACCTAACTACCAACTGGAGGGCTTCTCCCGTCCAGCCAAACCACAGTTGCAGTGGGCACTGCTTCCACTCACGGGTGTCTCTCACACAGACAGGCTCTCTGTGTTCCCAGGCTGAGACACTCACACAACCACCTGGCATCCTTTTATATCCACCTCCCATTATTCATTAGCAAGCAGGTGCGATACTGACTAGACTAGGCCACATAGGAAAGGAATCTGGGCGAGATATACCTGCCCTCATCCACTATTCCCACATGATTCTCACACGTGTAATACTTCCTTTCTCCTGTAGGGGTGCTGTTGGAAAACACATGAATTAATCAGCTTGCGATCCTTTCTAACACACAGTGGATAACTCCTAAAGCTTTTCGTTACAATGATGTAAGATACGCAGGAGGCCAAGTCATGCTAAGAAAATGTACGAATCTAGAGTCATAAGCAACGAGGAAATTAAATTATCAAACCACAATGATTCACGAGCAGGTCCCACTGATAACGGGTCACATACAGGGGACGCCAACAAGTATTTAATCTGTTTCATGTAGAATTCTGACGCTGACCTCATCGGACTCAACACCTTCTGAAGACACCGTTCTCGAAAGTTGAGGATCGCTCGGAGTAACGGGATGGGAGAGGGCTGAAAGTGTGCTGTCAATGAGCAATCTCCCCGGAGAGCCTGCTGGACTATTGAGAAAATTTAAGTTGTGTAAACTTTCCCACGGATGCTGCGATGGCGGTGAGGTAATTCTGGCCTAGGACCATCAACTCCAAATCCCAAAAATAGCTGGAGACAACACCTACCCACTGCATTCCGCCTGGTTCCCCAGTGTATGCGATGTGTTAACCCACAGGAAGCCAAGACGGTCACTCCAGAAACATTGGTAAACAACAGGCAAGGATTGGGCGCCTGCCCTGAGACTGGGACAGCAAGACGTTGGTAAAGGGCTATCCTAACAGGTGTGCCTGAAGGGGCTGCCACTGACCCACAGCTTGCACACCTGATCCCACACTTGGTGCCTAAACCTATGGAAAGTCGACTACAGCTATATCCCCTAGTTTATGAAATGGATAAAGTTATTTAGCACTACATCAATTTTTTGTATTGATAGAATGTACTAAAACCAACCTAAAAGCCAGCCCAAAGATGAAAACACATTATGTATTTGGCTTTAAAAGAATAATTCTTATATTGACCGTGAAGAGAAGAGTCTCCAGCTGTGACAAATGGCCAACAATAGGCCAGCCGACAGCCGAAACGTCTGTGGGCACCGAGTGACTGAAACCCCGCGGCACGAGTGAAAGAAGGAGATCGACACTAGAAACATAAGCTCAGTTATCCAACAGAGACGTGTGAGAAGAGCTATTAGCCGGGTAATAATGGGTTTATGACGTCTGTAAAATATTTAGTTGGCATGGAACTGGGCAACTTGTGGCAACAGAAGGAAAAAATAATAAAAGAACATTGCGTTCCCAAAGTCAGGAAGTAAAAGAAATATGAATCAGGTTTACTGCCGAAAGTTTCAAAGAACATGGATGGATGGATGGATGGATGGATGGATGGATAGATAGATAGATAGATAGATACATACAGTGGGGAAAAAAAGTATTTAGTCAGCCACCAATTGTGCAAGTTCTCCCACTTAAAAAGATGAGAGAGGCTTGTAATTGACATCATAGGTAGACCACAACTATGAGAGTCAAAATGAGAAAAAATCCAGAAAATTACCTTGTCTGATTTGGCAAGATTTATTTTGCAAATTATAGTGGAAAATAAGTTTTTGGTCACCTATAAACATGCAAGATTTCTGGCTCTCACAGACCTGTAACTTCTTCTTTAAGAGGCTCCTCTGTCCTCCACTCATTACCTGTAGTAATGGCACCTGTTTGAACTTGTTATCAGGATAAAAGACATCTGTTCACAACCTCAAACAGTCACACTCCAAACTCCACTATGGTGAAGACCACAGAGCTGTCGAAGGACACCAGAAACAAAATTGTAGCCCTGCACCAGGCTGGGAAGATTAAATCTGCAATAGGCAAGCAGCTTGGTGTGATGAAATCAACTATGGGAGCAATAATAATAAAATGGAAGACATACAAGACCACTGATAATCTCCCTCGATCTGGGGATCCACGCAAGATCTCACCCCGTGGGGTCAAAATGATCACAAGAACGGTGAGCAAAAATCCCAGAACCACACGGGGGGACCTACTGAATGACCTGCACAGAACTGGGACCACCGTAACAAAGGCTACCATCAGTAACACACTACGCCGCCAGGGACTCAGATCCTGCAGTGCCAGACCTGTCCACCTTGCTTAAGCCAGTACAAGTCCACGCCCGTTTGAAGTTTGCTAGAGAGCATTTGGATTATCCAGAAGAGTATTGGGAAAATGTCATATAGTCTGTAGAAACAAAACTGTCATGCTTGGAGGAGACAGAATGCTGAGTTGCATCCAAAGAACACCATACCTACTGTGAAGCATGGGGGTGGCAACATCATGCTTTGGGGCTGTTTCTCTGCAAAAGGACCAGGACGGCTGAACTGTGTACATGAAAGAATTAATAGGGTCATGTATCGTGAGATTTTGAGTGCAAACCTTCCATCAGCAAAGGCATTGAAGATGAAACATGGATGGGTCTTTCAGCATGATGATGATCCCAAGCACACCACCAGGGTAACTAAGGAGTGGCTTTGTAAGAAGCATATGAAGTTCCTTGAGTGGCCTAGCCAGTCTCCAGATCTCAAACCCATAGAAAACCTTTGGAGAGATTTGGAAGTCTGTGTTGCCCAGCGACAGGCCCAAAACATCACTGCTCTAGAGGAGATCTGCATGGAGGAATGGGCCAACATACCACCAACAGTGTGTGCCAACCTTGTGAAGACTTACAGAAAACGCTTGACCTCTGTCATTGCCAACAAAGGACATATAACAAAATATTGAGATGAACTTTTGTTAATGACCAAATACTTATTTTCCACCATAATTTGCAAAATAAATCTTACCAAATCAGACAAGGGGATTTCCTGGATTTGTTTTCTCATTTTGTCTCTCATAGTTGTGGTCTACCTATGATGTCAATCACAGGCCTCTCTCATCATTTTAAGTGGGAGAAATTGCACAATTGGTGGCTGACTAAATACTTTTTTCCCACTGTATATAGAAAGATAGATTATATATAGATAGATACTAGAGATAATAGATAATAGATAGATAGATAGATGATAGATACATAATAGATAATAAAAGATGGATAGATAAATAGATAGACAATAGGTAATAATAGAGAGATAGATAGATAGATAGATAGATAGATAACAGATATTAGATAATAATAGATAGATGGAAGATAGATAGGTAATAGATATAGATTGAAGAAAGTAAGTAAGGATGAAATAATAGAAGAAAAGAGTAAGTTAGAGTGAATGAAGGAAAGGAAGGAGATGAAGAAAAAGAATGACGAAAGAAAAGAAAGGGAAAAGAAAAATTAAAGCATATGGAACGAGAATACAAAGAAAGAGAAATAAAGAAGAAAAGATTGAAGAAAGTAAGTAAAGACAAAAGAATAGAAAGAAAGAATAAGTTAGAGCGAATGAAGGAAAGTAGGAGGAAAGGAAAGAGAGAAAAAGAATGACAAAAAGCAAGAAATTAATGTATATGGAAAGAGAAAGAAAAAGAAAGATTGACAAAAGTAAGTAAGAAAGAAAGAATGAAAGAATATGATGAAAGAATAAGCTAAAGTGAATGAAGGAAAGTAGGAGGAAAAGAATGAGAGAAAAAGAAAGGAAAAAAGTAAGAAATGAATGCATCTTGAAGGAAAAAAAAGAATGAAAGAACGAAAAAAAACGAATGAACGAACCAAAGAAAAAGTAACAAATTAATGCATAAGGAAGTACGAGGAAGAAAGGAGTGAGGAACCAAGGGAAGAAAATTGAAGACAGTAACGCTAGGTTCACATTTGCGGATGGCCGAACTGCGAGGGCTGTTGAATTCCTCCGTGAAGCTCCGCCCACTGCCGCACCTCCTCCGGTCAGCTCCGCCTACGTCCGCATGCGGCCTGCGTACCTATCTTTAGCACTGGGTACGCAGGCCGTGCGGATGTATGCGGATGCCTCTGCATGCCACGTTTTGACGATGCGGCGACCGCATCAAAATTCCAACTTGTTGGGTTCAACGCGGGTCGCCGCATCGTTAAAACGACGCATGCGGAGGCATCCGCAAGCATCCACACGGCTTGCGTACCCAATATTAAAGATAGGTACGCAGACCGCATGCGGACATAGGCGGAGCTGACCGGAGGAGGTTCGGCAGTGGGCGGAGCTTCATAGAGGAAGTCCGCAGCTCCGCCATCCACAAATGTGAACCTAGCGTTACTGTCTTCAATTTTTCTTCCCTTGCTTCCTTACTCCTTTCTTCCTCGTACTTCCTTATGCATTAATTTGTTACTTTTTCTTTTTATTTCTCTTTCTTTCGTTCGTTTGGGTTTTTTCGTTCTTTCTTTCTCTCATTCTTTTTTTTCCTTCAAGATGCATTCATTTCTTACTTCTTTCCTTTCTTTCTATCTCTCATTCTTTTCCAGCCATCCGCAAATGTGATGAACCTAGCCTTAGAAAGGACGAAAGAGTGAAAGAATAGAGAGTAAGAAAAGGAAGGAAAAAAGAAAAGTGAAGAAAGCAATGAAAAAAGAAAGGAAAGAAGGAATAAGGATGGAAGAAAAAAGTATGAAATGAAGGAAAGAAAATTCGAGGGTAGAAGGGAATGACGGAAAGTAGGATGAACAAAATGAAAGAAAATTGAAAATGACAGAAATAGAAAGAAAGGAAGAGGGGAGGGATAGTAGGAAGGAAATTGCCTCACATTTTATCCACAAATGGAGGAGATTCCAGGACAAAACATATAATGGATCTCACGATCCAGGGCCTTGGGGGCCGACACCAGTTCAGCACTCACAAATCTGTGCCTTATGGGAGCCTGGGACAGCCCTTGCGATGACTGCTATACTATGCCCTAATAACATGATTGTCACCAGTCCCAGCAGGACCGCCGTCCTCGCGCCCTTTCCACTGGTCCGGCACCACCTTGAGAGACAACCTCGGGGGGAACATCTGCCTTTTCTTGCTTCCTTCAATCCGATGAAGAAATGTAATCCTGAACTACACGCAGCCAATCCTGAGTTCCCACGTAGCTAAAATGACAATATCTGCACTTGCCAAAAATGTGACTCGTCCCGAAATAAGAAATGTGATATAGAACTGGTGGGAGGAAAATGTCATATTTTTAAGGGTGTTAGGGTGAGAAGAGTTGGAAAGCGATCCAATACAACCAGCACACTCGCCGGTCCCAGCTCATAAATCAGCACGCAGAGTCCGCAGAGTATCTTGCATCCATGATTTTAACGGAAAAGGCCGGGGAAGATTGAGCTATTGATTAGATAACGTCTTGCATTACTCAAACCCTTCAAGAGGCCGGTGACACAAAGACGAAAACAAAGGAATCCTAAATATTATATCTGGTAAGCAAATGGAATGGTTCAGAGATTTCAACTATTGGAAACTTTTGATCATAAGGTTAAAACTACAAATATAGTCCAAATTATGAAAGAGAGGACCTGTCACCTACCATAAACGTGTTTTTTTTTTTACCTGGTGTAAATGCCGCTGTTCTCTTGAATCCGGCGATATTTTTCTCTTCTTCCTGCGCCTCTCCGTTCCTGAGATATGGCCCCCTCTTCCCTGTATATAAATGTAGTCTTTTCAGCCAAGTGGGTGAGGTCTTATTTAAGACCACGCCCACTTCACTTTAAAAGACTAACTTATATACCGAGAACAGAGCGCCACATCTCAGGAATGGAGAGGCGCAGGAAGAAAAGAAAAACATCGCCGTATTCGGGAGAAGAGCGGCATTTACACCAGGTAAAAAAAAATACATATATATGTCAAATGATAGGTCCCTTTTAAAGACTCAATCCACCTTAAATTTATGTATATTTTTTATAAAACCAAGTTTTATGGAGTTCCAGCGCTTAGCCCAAAAGAACTTAGTTGTAATCGGAGACCGTGATATAAAATGGAAGCATACCCTAACCCCAATATTATTTCCTACTGAGTTAGGAAAGGTCCATTCCCTTTAACTGTGTTATGACATCACTCAATTTTTTATAACTTTTTGGTTGCATAAAGGGAACTTTATCTAAAAAGGCTCTATAAAGTTATAAAAACAAGTACTCTAAGTTTTCTTTCAGAACCACTCTTGTCCATGGCCTGTATACTGATCATCCGTAACCTTAATACAAACAGGCAAAAATTATGTAGGCCCCCACTGCGACCTCTAATTAGCTCTGACGGCATCCAGCATTAACTTTTTTAGCAATTTAGGCTGCAATTGGTCATCTGTGGGATTGGAGCAGCTGAGCTAGCCGTCAGCCCCCATGCAAATCAATCGTCATAGGGTGTCCATGGCCCAGTCACAGACTGTCCTTCCTTTAACCACTTATGATAAGTACGGTACTAAGAAATGCATGCCATACAAACAGAATTTTCCTCAAAACCTTCTGTATACCAGGAACACAAGACCTACCATGTACCAGGAACATCCCGCAAGACCTATCGTATACCAGGAACACCCTACAAGACCTGCCGTATACATGAAACACCCCACAACACCTGCTGTATACAGGGAACACCTCACAAGACCTGCCATATACTGGGAACACCCCACAAGACCTGCTGTACACCAGGAACACCCTACAAGACCTACCGTATACCATTAACACCGTACAAGACCTGCCGTATACCAGGAACACCCTGCAAAACCAGCTGTATACACGGAACACCCCACAAGACCTGCCGCATACCGGGAACACCCCACAAGGCCTGCCGCATACCGGGAACACCCCATTAGACCTGCTGTATATCGGGAACACCCCACAAGACCTGCCGTATACAGGGAACACCCCACAAGACCTGCCGTATACAGGGAACACCCCACAAGGCCTGCCGTATACAGGGAACACACCACAAGATCCGCTGTATACCGGGAACACCCCACAAGACCCGCTGTATACCAGGAACACCCAGTAAGATCAGCTGTATACCGGGAACACCCCACAAGGCCTTCTGTATACCGGGAACACCCCACAAGACCCCGACGTATACAGGGAATACCCCACAAGGCCTGCCGTATACCGAGAACACCCCATAAGACCTGCTGTATATGGGGAACACCTCACAAAACCCGCCGTGTACCGGAAACACCCCATTTGACACCAGATCTGCCATAAAATGTGAACACCCACCAAGACCTGCCTTACAGTGGAGACACCGCAAAAGATCTGCATCTTTGGAGATACTCTGACCCAGTCATCCGGCAATACATTTGGTCTTGTTAAAGTCCTCAGACCCTTGCACTTGTCCAATTTTCCTGCTTCGAGCGCATCCATTACGTGGCTGATGTAGTACAACTGAGCAGATTGTTGCATCTTCCATTTCTTCCACATGATTTGAGAGATGTGGAGACAAAATCCCACAAGACACCCAGCGAGCAGGTACTAACGCCGGTCATTGACAGGTACGTGGTTATATCTGTGGGGTTAATAGGACCGGTCACATGGACTGCACACATGTCTATGAGACAGCAGCGAGCGTTGCGAGTCTGCTGTCCGGGAATTGCCAAATTTTTTCTTTTTTGCCACTTTTCCAACCCCAGAAACGTGCCAGTTGGTTGCAAAGGCGCACATGGTGCTCGGAATATGCTCTGGCTCGTGAGCAGAGGATATTATTTTATCCATTCCTACCTCTGTTTGTTCAGCTGGAATCTGACATTAACCCTGTCCTGACATTGGACGAATTCCTAAGTTATGCTCGCTGATGCAGGTGGCGGGTAGGATCTGTCTCCGTAAATTTTTTTATTCTTCTACCCCAAAAAATTACCAAATTTCAAAATAAAATGTATTTTAGCGTAAAAAGTCTAAGCTCATCCGAAAATATGCACAGCGAGCTCCGACCAAAACATGGGTTGTGCTTCTAATAAGAAGAGGCAAGCATATGAAGAGTTGGCTATTAAACTAGTAAAATACGGTAGATCAATTAAACTAGACCACTGGACTACCAGGACTGGTAAAATGGGACTGAGGAACTAGCCCACCAGGACTAATAAAATGGGACTGTGGAACTAGTCCACGAGAACTAATAAAATGGGACTGACGAACTAGACCATCGGACCACCAGGACTAATAAAATGGTACTGAGGAACTAGTCCACGGAATCACCAGCACTAGTAAAATGAGACTGAGGAACGAGACCACCAGGACTAGTAAAATGGGACTGAAGAACTAGACCACCAGGACTAATAAAATGGTACTTAGGAACTAGTCCACGAGAAGTAATAAAAGGGACTGAGGAACTAGACCACCGGACCACCAGGACTAATAAAATGGTAGTGAGGAACTAGTCGACCAGTTTACCAGGACTAGTAAAATGAGACTGAGGAACTCGACCACCGGGACTAATAAAATGGGACTGATTATCTAGACCACCGGGACTAATAAAATGAGACTGAGGAACTTGACCACTAGACCACCAGAACTAATCAAATGGGACTATGGAACTTGACCACCAGAACTAATAAAATGTGACTGAGGAACTAGACACCGGGCCACCAGGACTGTGACACAAAATATTTGCACAGTAGGGGATAGGAAAATATTCCATAACAAAAAAACATCAGAGCCTGGGATGCTATACAGAACTGATTGATGTCCTAAACGAAAAAGAGGGGAATTACTAAAGACTTGGAAACCAGGATAGCTTGCCATGGGCCACCAGGGAGAGCGGTGCTATTAAAGACTAGAGAACTTATCTACAATATAGATCCACTAAGTTCTGTGAAGCTAAACAACTAAGAAATTAGAGATGGGTAAATCAAATTAAGATGCAAGAGAGGCCAAGATACCAAACCACTGGCCACCAGGGACCATAAAATTTCATATAATTACTAAATACTTGGGAACCAAATATAGATCCATTGGGCTCTGTGGAAAAACATCTGGAAATTAGAGACTGCTGAACCGGGAAAATGTGCAAAAGAGGCCAGAATTCCCAACCTTTTGCTACATGGGACTACAGAGTAATATAACTAATCACTAAAGGCTGGGGAACCAAACCATACATCTACTCGGATCAGTGGTAAATAATAACACCTATAAATGAGAGACTAGTGATCGAAATTAATGTACAAGAGAAACCAGGATATCTGCCCACTGGCCACCAGGGACCATACGGTTATATAATTAGGACTCAGCAACCAAACTATAGGTCCACTAGGTTTGGTGGAAATAACCAACTGGAGATTAGAGACTGGTCAATCAAACGAATGTACAAGAGAGGCCAGGATAACTAACCACTGGCCACCAGGGTTCAAAGAGATCCTATACTGTGCACAGGAACATTATCACAGAACTTGCACCTGAAATAAAGGTAATAATAAAGAATTTTATTACTTATTGAAATGCAAATTGTTTATTATTTCATTAATATGAGTATAGGTGTTCGCCAATGTAGAGACCCTTTATATTACAAGGAATTTGGTATCTGAATATTGTAGACGTAGATTGTAGACGTACAAAGAGGCAACAACATAGACGAGAGTTTAGAAGTTTGAATGTCCGAGGCTTTGTCAAAATCCATGTTAATTTAATAGCTATTTTATGATGGAAGGATTACAGAAGATCTCTCTGTCGTCCCGTTTGGGTCTTGGAGCTAATTTACCGCTCCCCGAACACATTTCAGTCTAAGCTGTTCCTCTCATTACTGTCTTGGACAAATTCCATCCATCAAAGGCAGCTCGGAGGGGAAAAAAAAATTCTCTCCGTCTCTTCTGGTCTGAAACTAAGCAGATTGTGCCCATGAATGACATAATACTGACTGACATCACTTTTGGCTCCGGGATATGCCATTGTTAACCCTTTTAAGGCTTGAGAGTGGTTGACTTTAAGGAGGAGGATTAGGTTAATGGATTAGGTGCCAATAAATGTAGAACGGGGCTGAGGATCTCAACATTGATCGAGACATGTAGAAGTCATCTCTAGAACTTTGAGAAGATATGATGGCAGCCCCAGATTGCTGGTGCCTGCAGGCAATAGATATTTCCACGCTCCTTATGGGAGGGTCAAAGGGAATAGGGACCAATCGAGATAGGATCATTGGTGTCTATTGCTTTTCACAATATCAATTTTTAGCAGATAGGGTAAAGGCTCTATTCTATTAATCGTCTTTACATTGTTGTCGTTGTTGATGTTTGCAGGCAACTAGCATTTCCACGCTCCTTATGGGAGGGTCAAAAAGAATTGGACCAGTCGGAATATGATCATCAATGTCTATTGCTTTTCGCAATACCAATTTTCAACCCGAGGAATAAAGGCTCTATTTGCTTAATCTTCTACCTTTTTTTAACAAGTAGGCAGAAAAGCTATACATTATTCATGGTGGATGACCACTCAGCTCTTCAATGTCAAAACCATCAGTTCATTACAATATCGGCAATAATTGAAATATGGAAAAATCAACTTTAGAACTTTAGGAATCTGTGATTGTATCTCCAGGATGTTGGTGCTTAGAGGTAATTTGTGTTCCCATGCTCCTCATGTGAAGGTCGAAGGAATTGGACCAATTGGAACATGATCACTGATATCTATTGCTTTTCCCAATCCCAATTTTCAACTCAAGGGATAAAGGTTCTATTTGCTTAAAGGGAATCTGTCACCCCTTTTTTTGCATATGAGCTGCCGGCACCGACATCAGGGGCTTATCTACAGCATTCTGTAATGCTGTAGATAAGCCCCTGATGTAACCTGAAAAAGAAAAAGGAGTTATATTATACTCACCCGGGGGGTGGTCCGGTCTAGGTCCAATGGGCGTTGCGTTCCGGCGCCTCCCATCTTCTAATGGTGACGTCCTCTTCTTCCCTTCCTGTCGTGGCTCCAGCGCAGGCTCACTGCTCTGCCCTGTTGAGGGCAGAGCAGAATACTGCAGTGCGCAGGCGCTGTACCTCTTTCGGCGCCTGCGCACTGCAGTACTCTACTCTCAACAGGGCAGAGCAGTGCGCCCTCACCGGAGCCACGACAGGAAGGAAAGAAGAGGACGTCACCATTAGAAGATGGGAGGCGCCGGAGCAGACGGCGACACCCATCGGACCGGACGCTGGGGTGAGTTTATAATCTCTTTTTTCTTATCTTTCAGGTTACATCAGGGGCTTATCTACAGCAATACAGAATGCTGTAGATAAGCCCCTGATGTCGGCAGCTCATATTCGAAAAAAGGGGTGACAGATTCCCTTTAATATTTTTAAAAAAATCCATGATTAAGACTCTTTTGAGTTGAAACATGTCAGATTTTTTACCATCCACTGGGGTATCCATTGCCTGTAATCTGTTCTTTTAACAAACGAAATAAAGGAATAATTTTTATACTTACAGTACCTTCCTGCCTGAGATCGCTGGAGATTACTGTGTATTTGGATTTGCTTAATATTCTCCTTTTTTGGGAGGAAGGGAGGGGGGCGGAGGCATTTAAAACAAGTAGGTAAAAATGCTATACATTATTCCTGGTGAATAACCATACTGCTCCTCAATGTCAAAACCATCATTTGATTCAAATCTCAGCACTAATTGAAATATGGAAAAATCATCTTTAGAACTTTGAGAAAATGTGATTACATCCCCAGGATATTGGTGCTTGCAGGTGATTGGTGTTTCCGTGCTCCTCCAGGGAGGGTGGAAGGAAATTGGACCAATCAGAACATCATATGATAACTGAAGTCTATTGCTTTTCGCAAAAAGAAATTTTCATCCTAAGTGATAAAGGCTATATTTGCCTAATTTTTTTTTTTTTTTTTTTTTGGGGGGGGGTAAGTAAAAACAGGAAAGAAAAAACACTATACATTATTAATGGAGAATGGCTACTTAGATCCTCAATGTCAAAACCATAATTTGATTTAAATGTCAGCATTAATTGGAATATGGAAAAATCAACTTTAGATCTTTGAGAAGATGTGATTGTGTCCACAGGATGTTGGGGCTTGCAGGTAACTGGTGTTTCCGCGCTCTTCATGGGAGGATCAAAGGGAATTGAACCAATCAGAACAGGATCCTTAGTCTCTGTTGCATTTTGCAATGCCAATTTTCAGCCCACGAGATGCATACTAAGAGGAGCGCAACACACCAAGGAAGGAGTCTCACAGACTCAGTCCCTTTGAATTTCCACTTGATCATGCCGCAGAATGGTCAAGGTTTGATCATCGGGACATTTAATAGACCAATTAACAGCTGAGTACAGTCTATTAATTGCTCATTCCAGGAACCATACAACTTGTTTCCCTCTATAATATTTTTTAGGAGGTGGGAATTTCACCCCCATGCCAATTCTTCCAATTTTCATCTGACACCACTTTTTACATTTTTTTTTAATGGGGGTAGAGAGCATTGTGCACTCCACTTCCAAAAGCAGAAAAGAAGCTCTGAGGTTTGTTTTATGGAAAATGTTCCCGGCTCCTGAAACTTGGGAGGAAATTTTGTGTCATAAACTACTACCTCATGTTGGTCTCTTAACTCTTCCAAAAGAGAACGTCCATCAAAAGATTGCCCCATAGAATGAAAAAATCCATCATATTTCCCAGAAGGGTTATGGTACAGATTTTTCTGGGCAGTGGGGGAGGCTCTCCTATTGTTCCCAATTATTCATTGCGAAGGAGTCGCCATATATCATGGCATACAATCCAGAAACATAAAAGGGGTAATTGGACAGAAACTTTTTTTTTTTTAGATGAAACTTTTATATGGAGATTAAAGTATAAATATGGTAATTTTTTTTCGCAGAAACAGCACCACTTTCTGCTAAAGGCTATATTTGGTACTGCACCTCATATTTAAATTGAAAAATTATAAATTAAATTCCGAACTAATAATTTTAATTTAAATCCAGGAAAAAATATCTTCTCAGAGGACTTTACTGTACTGTTTCTTGTTCACTGTGTTGCAATAGCAAACATAAGCCAACTACGCTTCCAGGGATTGATGTAGCGTTCTGGAGAGGCTTTATGTATTCCCAGACAGATGTCTTCCCTCCGCCACTGCATCCTAATATGGTCACAGAGGAGCGACGCCGTCACACAGAAGACTGCCGCGACTGAATCCGAGCCGGCAGGTTTCTATGATTCTTTTTGTCGGAAATGGAGCATATATACCTAAAGCTTAAAGGAGTTTCCTAAATTAGAAAAAAACATGGCTGCTTTCTTCCCAAAAAACAGAACCACACCTGTCTATGGGGTTGTGACTGGTATTAGATCTCAGCCCCATCAAAGTGAATGCAGTTTAGTTTCAAAACCAGACTGCGTCCTTGGACGAGAGGGGGAAAAAAGTAGAGCAATTTTCTCCTCCTGGACAAACCTAGCACTCTAAGGGGGCACTTACCCATGCCGATTATTCTCGGGTGAAATTATTTTTAGGCTTACCTAAAAATTATCGTTCTTGGCAGCACTTTTCCCTGTGTAAATGAGGCATGTGCTACTGAGAACAATAACAAATTATGCGCACTATTAACAAACATGCCGATCGGCTTACATGTACCCAGTCGGCAGTGTTTAACAGCATCGGCTCGGGTAGTGCAAATGCACTGTTAATAACCATTTCATTGGATGAATGAGTGTTTAGCTCGATCGTCGGGTGATTGCTAGCATGTTTAGACAGTCCAACTGCGCAGAATGATACTTACCACGATCGTTCTGTGCACATAGAACATCATTGTTCTCAGCAGCAGATGTTCTGTTTACACAGGATGATGTGCTGCCAAGAACGATAATAACTAAGCAAGTTTAAAAAAAAAATTTCACCAGACGAACAAGCGTTTTGTTTGTTAAACTACTGCCGCTCGGCTACATGGAAGACAATCGGTAGTCATTTAATAACCTGTTTAGGTAGGATGACAACACTAAAAGATCGTTTTGTGTACATAGAATATCATTGTTCTCGGCAGCACAGGACGATATGCTGTCAAGAAGGATGGTTATTAAGCAAACTTAAAAAATAATTTCACCCGACGAACAAGCGTTTTTCTCTTTTGATGGATGATCGGCAGCCCGTTTAAACGGCCTTATTTTCAGGAGACGACGTAGGTATGCTCGCTAATGAAAATCAGCCAGGTAGGTGAAATTTCGCCAAGTACAGCCACATAAGTCATAATTTGAGCCAAAAAGTGGCGCAATTGTGACTCCTCATTTGTCCCGGTGGCGCCTGGCAGCTGAAAGATGCGTCAAAACCATTAAGATTCGGACACCTCCAGAGCACCGTTCATCAATTCTGGGGGGACAGAACACCAGTCTTGATAAATTGAGGTCATAGCGTCTCGGGTTTTATCTTTAGCCTCGGTCTCCTGCCAGTCATGGAGGTTATATCCATAACTTACAGGAGAAATCCCATCGTCTGACTTACGCCTGGTCGTAATCCTTCCCTATGGTTATTCGTTGTTTTCCAAGACATATTAATCAGGAGCAGAGAATACGGCTTTGGGGGGAATTTTCTGCTGAAGCCGGTCACAGACTAAGGGATTTTTCACATTATAGGAGCCGCTACACTGGATATTTATAGTATATATTTATTAGGTGCCCTTAGGGGTTGTCATAGGCACGTAAATGACATATAAAAATAGTTTCTTATGCAGAGTTACACTTTATTTCATTACTTAAAGGGGTTATCGAAACTTGGGACAAAAAAAAAATAGAAAAGCAAAGGCTGGGTAAAAGAAAAAAGATAAAATGTAAATTTAATGGTTCTCGTTCCCGTGGTGTGATCGGACCCTTTTCCTCATGGACGTATTTTTAGAGAGCAACACCCAGTTGGCTCTGGTGGTCACCATGAATTGATGACGTCCCGTTCTTCGGCCACCTTACCACTGAAGTGTGAGGTTGGCTGCAGTGATCAGTTGCTGTCGGGGGCTTTGCCTTGCAAGATCTGTTGCCTGACCGCTGCAGCCAATCATGAGTCTCAGTGGCCAAGAGACTGAAAAACAAACAGGATGTTGTGACTTCCTGTTCTTCCACAGCACTTAGGTCAATGTTTTTTAAGTTTGGTGATTCTTTACATTTTGACTCTTGAGTCAGTCTCTACTGCAGTTCTGTCATTCTATTCATGAACCAGGAAGCTCAGGATGAAAAAAAAACTGCACTTGAAAACATTTGCATAATACAATATATTGTAACCAATTTCCAAACATCCTCATAAAACAATGACTGAATCGTCTCCTAACATTGCAGGCCTGGAGGCAAAACTTTGTCCAGTTGGAAATGACTAATGCCCCCCCCTCAACCTCCGGGTCCTTGTTGGCAGAGAAATAAATCCTTCAGGTCACGATCTTATGCCATTGCTTCAATACACAGGCGGCTTTGTCGCTATAGAAACCAGCAGACGATTCGGAATATCTCTCGTCTACCGCTTTACTATAGCAATTCAATCTGCATGTAAATGTAGGCAGATGCCATAAAACTACCCGGCTCTGTCTGTCATAAGATATTTGGGGAAGGGGCCACTTTTTTTCATTGACTGCTATTTTAGTTTAAAGGGGACCTCTCACTTGCCTCAAGTGTGTAATTTTTTTTACCCGGTGTAAATGCCACTGTTCTCCCGAGTTCAGCGTTGTTACTCTTTTGTTCATGCGTCTCTCCGTTGCTGAGATACGGCCCCCTCTTCGGTGTATATAAATCAAGTCGTTTTAGCAAAGGGGGCGTGGTCTTGAACATTCTTCCTCGTGGGCGTCTTCTTGAGGAAACACACCCAGTTGGAAAACAAGACTAAATTTGTATACTGGGAAGAAGAGGCTATATCTCAGGAACAGAGAGGCGCAGGAACAAAAGAAAAACAACGCCGGATTCAGGAGAAAAGCGACATTTACACCAGGAGAAAAAATAAATACTTTTATGGAAAGTGAAAGGTCCACTTAATTGTGAATTCTCCAGCATATTACTGCAAATTTGAGTGTGAGGATCTGATTTCCGACACTCTAGCTGATCATATGAACATGAATAGTGACATATCCTATCACATGCCATACATACTTGAGCGTGGGGCAGCAACAGGCGATAATCGTAGACATTGCATTGTGCCTAGGTAAATAATGAAGGGAGTGCAGTGAACCTTTTTAGCTGATTAGCAGAAAGACTGAATTCAGACACCCACAATCAAATATTAATTTATGCCTCCTAATCATCCCAGATTGGGTGAGATGTCCAACCATCTTGAAAAGTCGGTGGCATCTCCTGTGTGTGTACAGGATGGAAATGTGTGGGCATCATACTGTGTATACGAGAACACGCTAGGAGAACTACTCTGTGTAAAAGGGCAATGTGGGGCCTTCACAGTGTGTATAAGGGCACCGTGGGAACATTATACTGTGTGTAAGAGGGCACGCAAGGGGCCTATACTGTGTAAGAGGGTACTGTAGGGGCATCATACTGTTTGTAAGACAGCATTCTAAGGGCAACATATTTTAGATGGCACTGTGGATGCATCATACTGTGTCTAAGAGGACTCTGTGGGAGCAGCATACCGTACATAAGCGAGCACTATAGGGGCATGATACTGTGTACAAAAAGGAACTGTGGGGCATCATATTGTGCAAGAGGGCACTGTGGGGGGTTGATGCTATGTATAAAAGGATACTGTGAGAGCTTGAAAAAGAACATATTGTTCGACACGCGTTGCTGTGTCTTTCCGCTATGATGGGGCATGTCCGTTTATCCTTGTTCATATGCCTTGAATAAATTTTTGTATATTTGGAAGCTGGAAACTTTTTCATTATTGATTAGAGCATCACACTGTTTGTAAGAGGGGACAATGGAGTCATCATACTGTGTGGAGGGGCGCACAGCATGGCTATGATATTAGGTAAAGCATACATGTCAAACTCTGGCCCAAACAGTGATTATATTTGGCCCACAATACCAGTACTGCTCCCCCATTATACTGTATGGAGGACTGTGTGAGGTCATTATACTGTATGGGAAAATATGTGGGACCCATTATTCTGTATGGAGGACTATGTGGGGCCCATTATTCTGTATGGAAGACTATATGGGACCCAATATTTTGTATGGAGGGATATGTGGGCCAATTATTCTGTATTGTGGACTATGTGGGGCCTATTAAACTGTATGGAGGACTGTGTGGGGCCCGTTATACTGTATGGAGGACTATTGTACACCTACACAAGGCTGGGATGGGCTACAAGATAATAGGCAAGCATCTTGGTGAAAAGGCAACAACTGTTGGCACAATTATCAGAAAATGGAAGAAACAGAAGATGACTGTCAATCATCTTCGGTCTGGGTCTCGATGCAAGATCTCGCCTCTTGGGGTTTTGGCAAAGGTTAGGAATCAGCTCAGAACTATACAGGAGGACCTCGTCAATTACCTAAAGAGAGATAGGACCACTGTCTCAAACCTTGCTATTAGTAACACACTATGCCATCATGGATTAAAGTCCTGCAGGGTATGCAAGGTCCACCTGCTCACGCCAGCACATGCCCAGGCGGGTTTGAAGTTCGCCAATGACTAGCTGAATGATCCAGAGGAGGCATGGGAGAAGGTCATGTGGTCAGATGAGACCAAAATAGAATATTTTGGTATCAACTTCACTCACCGTGTTTTAAGGAAAAAGAAGAAAAAATACAACCCCAAGAACACAGTCTCAATTGTGAAGCATGGTGGGTGAAACATCATACTTTGGGGTAGTTTTCTGGAACGAGAACAGGACGACTGCACCGTACTGAAGGGAGGATGGATGGGATTATGTAACGTGAGATTTTGCTCAAGAAACTCTCTCCTTCGGTAAGAGCATTGAAGATGGGTCATGGTTGGGTCCTCCAGCATGATAATGACCTGAAATACACAACCAGGGCAACTAAGGACTGGCTCCGTAAGAAGGATTCCAGATCATGGAGCGGCCTAGCCAGTCTCCAGACCTGAACCCAATGGAAAATCTTTAGAAGGAGCTAAAACTTTATGTTGCCCAGCGACAGCCCTGAAACCTGAAATTTTCTTCAAAAGGTAGATGAGAGAACAAGAGGATCTGCAATCTTGGAACTACCGTAATTCTTACCAATAGGGAATGAATGGTTGAGGAAGTAAAGGTGGTCGGAATTTAGGAGGCAGCGATCATGCTATCCTCAAATTTTGGATTACAAGAGAAGAAAGTCCAGCGAGGACTAAGACTTTAATGTTGTTATTCAGAAAGGCAAATTTTAATGGACTCAGAAAGACGGTAGGAAATGTCCAACGGCTGGATATTCTAAAGTATTGAAACGTCCAAGAAGGATGGGAAATTTTGCTAAATGAAATTCTCACAGCACAAATCAGTAACAATCCTGAAAATAAGGAAGAATTGGAAGCATTTAAAGAGAATAGGATGGATGAACACAGAACTTAATCACTTGTTAAAAAGGAAAAAATGAATGTATATTAAATAGAAGGAGGGGGGCATATCTAAAGAATATAAAGATGTCTGCAGGGAATTCACTTGCAATTAAAAACGGATTTTGGAGGTAAGTCAAAAGCAAAAGGAAAGTCAGAAATACGATAGGATTTTTACAGGAAGAAAAGGGTGAAGTGGTCAGAAATGATAGTGAGAAGGCCGAACTTTTATATTTCTATTTTGCATCTGAGAAAGCAATTGCAACATCAATTGATCCTCAAGATGCCATCGAAGGAATAAAAGAATCCACACTATCTATAAATATAGAGATGATGAGGGAACACTTAGCTAACTTAAATTAGTTTAAATCTCCTGGTCCAGATGAATTACATCCTAGGGTAATGAAAGAGTTATCAGAGGAAATTGCAGAACAACAAGCCAGAATCTTCAGAATCTTAGCAAAATCCTGGAAAGCAGAAGAAATCCCAGACGATAGGAGAAGGGCAAATGTTGTCCCTATCTTCAAAAAAGAAAAGAAGATGGAGCCAGGAAATTACAGGTCAGTGAGCATGACTTTTATACCAGGAAAGATATTTGAACACATTATTAAACGGCATGTATGTAAGTTGGATAAGAATACAGTAATTAACCAGAGGCAGCATGGGTTTGAAGCAAACAAGTCACGCTAGACCAATCTAATTTCCTTCAATGATGGAATCACTGACTGGGTGGATCAGAGAAATGTGGTAGATATAGTATATATCTCCACTTCAGCAAAGCATTTTATAAAGTATCTCATACTATCCTAATTGAAAAAATGACCAGGTATGGGATTAACAAGGCTACGATTAGGTGGATTCATAACTGGCTCAGTGATCGTACTCAGAGTGGTGATAAATAGTTGCACATGCAATTGGAAGAGTGTTTCAAGTGGGGTACCACAAGGCTCTGTCCTGGCCCCAGTGTTCAACATTTTTATAAATGACCTAGAAAAGGAAACTGAAGATAAACTAATCAAATTTGCAGACAATGCAAAGCTAGGAGGGATAGCGAACACTAGAGAAGACAGAGAAAGGATCTAGGTAAGCTTGAGCAAAGGGCAGCGACTAATAAAATGGTATTTAACATGGTGAAATGCAAGATTCTATATCTGGGCAAGAAAAACTAAAATTACATCTACAGAATGGGAGGAATAGAACTAAGCAACAGCACATATGAAAAATAGTTGGATATACTAATATATCACAGATCTATTAATTATAATGTACTTTGTTCGTGGGACAAACCATTTACCGTAAATATGTTTCCATATGAAAAGGCTAATCGTTATATTTGATGATCAGGAAAGATTCCTCAATTGTAGACATATTTTTAATAGGTACCAATATTGGCCTGTGATTTTGTCCACGTTTTTATTTTGGTGCTCTCTGTATTTGAGTCTGACATCCCTGGTGTTGAAGGTCATTGTGGAGACTTCACAATGCGTGAGGGACATAAATGGGGCACAAGTGGGGACACAATGGCTACTATTTCTGTGTAAGGGTTAGAGAGGAGAAGTGTGAAATAAATGCCACAGTGCACTATGCGCGCCACAATACGTGTCCCTCATTCTTGTCTCTTACAGTCGAGACGTATGTTAATGGTTTCCCTAATTTGAAGCATCTCCAGTAATTTTCAGCCCTGAGTCATTTCCTTCCGCGAAGGTGTAAGAATTCCTTTTCGGCAATTTCTGAAAAAAACTGCGTGACAAACAAAATGGATGCGATCCTGGGGTCTATCTGCAGCTAACTCTTCTCAACTTCCACATATTGACCCGATTTGCCACGCTGGGTATTGTACTTCTACGACGATTGGTATGCCCCTGGTTACATAAGCCTGAAGAAAAGAATACCTGGATGTCGTGTATTCCCCTCCTGTTACTAATGGAAACTGTGGCCTGGCTGTGGTTTTCCTGAGGCCCATTTTATAACGTACCGGCAACTATTCCAGAAGTTTGGGGAAGAGGGGTGGAGGTGGTGACGCATGAGCGTGGGCGACAGCCTCCCGGCTCATTCCCTGCATATGGGGTTAAATTACAGTTGCAGAATTATTTCCATAGGAAAAGAAGGATACTTCGGGAAGCCATGCTGCATTGCAAATGAGGAAATCCCAATTTATGAGGCCTGGCAAGGCATGGCTGAGGCTCAACAAAATGTTCAGACTGAAAGTTGCCTGAATTTGCCTCTTAAAACCCTCTGCCATGTTGTTTTTGAGAGAGACTGGTCCACTGCAGCCAGAACTGGCACTGCGGAGACGAGCGTTTCTTACGAGAAGCAAATAAGATTTAATTTAGTAAATTGCTAAATTTGCCCGTTCTCTTACTTAGAACTTTGCACTCTCCCTCAGTTATTCTACCTGGAGGCCTTGAAATGAGAAGAGTCAAGAAATAACTATATAGGGTTGGTGGTCCTTGTTATGAAGTCTCCTCTGACCAAAAAAAGACCTTCCGGGTTACGGACTCTCTTGGTCACACAGATATCCCATGAGATGGTCAGTCATTACAATCCAAAAGCCCCTTCAGGCTGTGTGCACACGCTGCGGATTAGGTGCGGATTCATCCGCGCGGATTTTATAAAATCCGCAGGTGAAACCGCAGGTCAAAATACCTGCGGTTTTACCTGCGGATTGCTCTGCGGTTTTGCCCTGCGGTTTTTCATCTCCTCAATGGAGGAGATGGCAAACCGCAGGAGAATCCGCAGAAAGAATTGACATGTCAATTCTTTCTGCGGATTGAAAACCGCAGATAATCCGCGCGGAAAATTCCGCACCGTCTGCACTGCGGTTTTTGATTCCCATAGGGAATCATGGTACTGTACACCGCAGCAAAAACTGCTGCGGGTCCGCAGCGGCCAAAACCGCTGCGGAACCGCAGCAAAATCCGCAGCGTGTGCACACAGCCTCACGGGGATGGCCGACTCAAAAAGTTACCAAGCATGGTTATGGGGACCATCATCAGCATCTGGTCCACAAAGATGATGGATCAATCCAACCCTGGACAGACATGTGTCCCTCGACCGCCAGGGTTTAAGGCTATAACTGCCGCGCAGAATACAATGGCTGCAATAAAAAGGTTCATGCAACCCAAAAACCTCAGTTCAGTGCTGGGAACACAACATCCGCTCCACAGCTAGTGATCTAGAGCTCAGGATCCGGCCCTCGGGAGTTGAGATCTTGCTCGTCCCGGAAGAGCCGCAGCTGGAATGATGAGCAGACTGGGAGAGGCGCAGCGAGCTGTAAACATCTGCGGATTCCAGACACATTGGGTAAGGGAACTGATCCCTCCTTCATGTGCGGTACGGAAAGCCTCAAACATGCAGACCAAGGTATATTAGCAGGAAAGCACACAGCTCAATTCTGGGGGGACCACCAAGACGGGGCAGACTCTGGAAGTAGTTGACGCGCACCTGCTGCCTTTGTGCCATAAAGCCCGGATTTATAGCGTTTTTTTTTTTTTTGCTGGCATCACTGCTTTCCAACGCACACTAGGGAAGATTTATCAAAATTAAACTGAAGAAAGAAAAGGGTTAATTAATAGATTTCAGCTCTGAGGCAAAGAAAAGCAGCAACGTAATGAGGCCAGACTTGCACCAGTCTTGATAAATGTCCCCCTATATCTGTGCGCTTAAATGAAAATACTCATGGAAACATATGAAAACTTGTTAGAACTTTAAAAGTCAATTTACTCTTAAAAAATTTTCAGGAGGAATAACAGAGGCAAATAATTAAAGGGGTCGTCTGAAGTCTAAATTAATTTTCCTCCCAAATCCCTATCTTGTTAATGCCATAATCTAAACTATTTTCTAATATACTTAAATAAAAAAATGTCCTATCCTTCCATAACTACATTATCTGATTGCTTATTTTTTTCCACTTCCTTTTTGTTGACACTTTCTTTGAGAATCCCCAGTGCATGCTTGGAAACTGAAACGAAGCTTCATCAGGGGACAGAGGCTGCAGTCACAGCCACAGTCTCTGTCCTCTCCATGACACGAAGCGTCTACTCTTAAGTTATGCTCGTTTCAGCAGCTGGGCTAGTCCCTGCGCACTGTGTGATGTGCACAGTGACAGTGTGCTCTTTCGTCGGCTCAGATCAGAAGTAATGAGTCAGCACCAGAAAGCATTGTCAAAATAATTAGCACTGTCATGTGCACTGACAAGTGCGCTCTGTTGTCAACTCATTACTACTGATCTGAGCTGGCAAGAAAGCGCACTGTCATTGTGCACATGATGCAGGGACTAGCCCATCCCCAGGCATGACTGATGATGCTTCATTTCAGCGAAGGCAGCCTCTGCCCCCTGATGACGCTTTGTGTGATTATCACAACATGCACTGGGATTCTCAAACGAATCGTCATTAAAAAAGAAGTGGAAAAAAAAAAGAAAAGCAGTTAGAGTAATGCAAGTATATTAAAAAAAAGTTTATATTATGGCAATAAATAGATAGGGATTTAGGAGAAAAATAAATTTGGCCTTTGGACCACCCCTTTAAGAAAAGGGCAATTCAAGTATTTACTAATACTGAGAAGTCAGTAGAGCACAGAGTCCCCCTTTAGGATCATAAGTGTCCAGAGTATTCTGCCATATGATGTCAAGAGATATGAGGCTTATTTACAGCAATGTTTTCCGTTAAGAATACAGAGGTGCGCTGCAAAAAATGTAATGTAAAAAACTGATTTTTCCTCTCTATGCCTGTAAGTTAGATTAACATATGACATTTGCTCTCTTCCCGTGCTCCGCAGATCCCCTCGGATGTCGGCAGGGAGGATTATATTGCAGTTGGCATAAAGCACGCTATTCATATTAATGGGATTTGATAGCGTTTTAGCATAGGTCATTGCCAGTAGTACTGATCTGTCCAGCAGTGGCTCCAAGGAAGCGGGCTTACTGCTAGGCGGGAGGTGGTGTCACGCTGAACAGGACATAAGTAAACTGAAAAGCCTTCTGTTCTAGAATTATGGTCCCCGTCTATTTAATTTTTTTCTCCATAAATCAACAATACATGTACATTAATATACAAAACTTTGTAATAGATCTTATAAAAAAAAAATTCTCCTTCTAGACTCATCTTTCACTTTCAAAATTCTCAATAAAATCAGTCTTCACTTAATATAGATTTTTGCATCAGCTAGAAGATGACAGTTGGTGCTCATAAAACTCCATAGAAAACTGTAACTGCCATTTCCGGAGAACTGTCAGCAGAATGTGTGTATTCCTCTAGCACCTCCCCTTTCCATAGACTTTTAAAAGCATCAACTGCCATCTCCTATCTCAATAATGGGAAAAACCACTGAATACAGACTTTTACAGATTGTACCCATTAACTGTGATTGAAAGATCAAACCATCTGGAGAAAGAAGCAGATTTCTCTAAGATTTATTGCAAAAATTTATTATTTTCATGTGTACTACTGATTTGTGAACTAAAAATTGAAACGTTGCTTACACTTTTAAGTCTTCACTGTATATGTTTATATTTTACCTGGAAATTTGCCAAAAAATTAAATAAAATGTATTATAGAAGGCTAATTCAACCATTAAAGGGGTTATCCACTTTTTAAAATTAAAAATCACCCCCAAAAAATATGATGATCACAAGTTGTGCGATCCAAAGTGATCAGTTATTTTTTGCAAGTGTCCAGCAGTGAGTGTTCAATTACCCTGCAGTGCCACCGCAGGAGGAATGAAGTATTACATGGTGTAAACTGAAATTAACAGAAAAGGTTGAGACTTTCTTGATTGATGAAGGTCACTAATATGATAATTGAAAATTAGTTGTGCAAATCAGAAAATCTCTTTAAACTACTTCCGGATTTTACACTTTTATTTTTTATTATTATTATTATTATTATTATTCATTTCTATAGCACCATTTACTCCATGACATTTTACATTATTTCGCACCGTTATTGTGCTATCTCCAGGAGATACTCAGAGCACGACGCAAAAAAAAAGAGCCTCAGCCCCAAGGACACGAAAGACAAAGCATAAAGTGACCTCGTCTCTGTCACATGCCGAAAATCCAAATATATCACCAATGATTAACTCTTCCGCTCTCCCGAGGACGGTTTCGTTTACCAGTCTCTCTGGACGACAGCTGGCGTCAATGGACATGACTGCACGTTACCCAGAAATATGGCCTCATACGATGCCTGAGATTGAAGTCCCTAGGTCGTCTACTGGTGGATAAACCTAAAAATCTGCAACTTCTTGCCTTATTTTAAAATTGATTATTATGGATGTTGTCATCAGTAAAAATAGTAAAATTGGCTAGAATCAGTGTATTATGGCTGCCCGGGACCTGGCGAGCCCCTCGTGCTATTAGTGCAGCACAACAGTTTGTAATAAACCTTGATTTAATTATCTTCTTACAATGGATTCGATGTGAGTAATGGAAAGAGGCTGACATCATCCAGGAATCAGCGGCTAATGACAGGCACAAAAATAGCGACATGACGTTTTCATTATCGATTTATAGCGGCACAGATCCCATGATGGCAATCGTAAGAATATATTTATAGGATCGGCCATAATTTTAAAACCACTGACGTGTAAAGTGAGTAACACAGATTATCTGGTGACAAAGGCGCCTGTCAATGGGGAAATATTATCAGAAAGAGATCAGTCAGTTCTTGTAGTTGGTGTGCTGGAAAAATGGGAAAGTGTAAGGCTGTGAGCGACTGATAGAGGCCAAAATGTATAAGAGAGCATATCCAAATGGACAGATCTTGTAGGGTGTCCCCAGTATAAGGAAGTTCTTATGGGGTGTTCCTGGTAGACGGTTGGTAACATGGGGTGTTACTGGTACACGGCAGGTCTAATGGAGTGTTTCCAGTATATGGTAGGTCTTATAGGGTGTTCCCAGTATATGGCAGGTCTTTTGGGGTGTTCCAGGTATACATCAGGTCTTACGGGGTGTTCTCGGTATAGGGCAGGTCTTGTGGGGTGTCCTTGGTATATGGCGGGCCTTGTGGGGTGTTTTCAGTGTATGGCAGGTCTTGTAGGGAGTTCCTGGTATACAGTAGGTCTTGTGGGGTGTTCTTAGTATACAGCAAATTTTGTGTGTTCAGATTTTGGTGGTGTTATGATATGTGGACGGTCTTGTATGGTGTTTATGATATACGGTAGGTACTGCATGGTGTTCCTGGTATAAGGCAGGTCTTATGGGGTGTTCCCAGTATACGGCAGGTCTTGTGGGGTGTTCCCAGTATACGGCAGGTCTTATGGGGTGTTCCCAGTATACGGCAGGTCTTGTGGGGTGTTCCTGGTATACAGCAGGACTTGTGGGGTGCTCCCGGTATACGGCAGGTCTTGTGGGGTGCTTCCGGTGTATGGCAGGTCTTGTGGGGTGTGCCCGATATACAGCAGGTCTTGTGGGGTGTTCCCGGTGTATGGCAGGTCTTGTGGGGTGTTGTCAGTATACGGCAGGTCTTGTGGGGTATTCCTGGTGTATGGCAGGTCTTGTGGGGTGTTTCCGGTATATGGCAGGTCCTGTGGGGTGTACCCAGTATACGGTAGTTCTTGTCACGTGGTTCAAGTATACTGCAGGTCTTGTGGGGTGTGCCCGACATACAGCAGGTCTTGTGGGGTGTACCCAGTATACGGCTGGTCTTGTCACGTGGTTCAAGTATATGGCAGGTCTTGTGGGGTGCTCTTGGTATACGGCAGGTCTTGTGAGGTGTTACTGGTACAAGTCAGATCTTATGCTTACATGGACACGAGTCTGCCCGAGTGGGTACCCTCTGTAAGGTTACATGGACACGAGTCTGCCCGAGTGGGTACCCTCTGTAAGGTTACATGGACATGAGTCTACCCGAGTGGGTACCCTCTGTAAGGTATTGGTGGTCCATATTAAGTACAAAAAGATAAATAATTATATAATATTTCTGATATGCTTTGTGCTTCTTTAGTTTTGTCTTCTTGCAGTCAGTGAACTGAAACATTCTTGTCAATAAGCAGCTTAAGATTTTGCCTTAACTATGTATCTAGACCCACCCAAAGTTAGATAAATCTTCCATAAGAGCCTTCAAGAATGAGCTGTCACTTTAAATAAAGCCCTACATGAATCAAAGAGGAAATATGCAGATTTTCCCCATTATCCATAACCTAATTATTAACATTGAGAGGCCGCAGAAAGGTCCATATTTCAACACGGGCCAAAATAAGAAGAAAAACACATTTTACAGACATCCAGCTTTCAGCAGATGTGCGGTCATCAGCCAAGCTACACACTGATCCAGGACCATCTCAGTGAAGACAGCTCTCAGCTAAGGAAGAGATGATCCACGTAGTTGCCACCAATCGTCCCACATCTACGGGAGATACAACTAACCCATCCATCCTGGGGGTCACGTCACAGAGTATTAACCTGGAGCTGAACTCAGTGAGTCACATTTCCCCATTCTCGTCAGTACCAGTTAGTGTCAAGCAATCAATGGAAAAAGGTGGCCAGAATAAAATTTGCAGAAATAATTCTTATACAAAACACGTACGATAATGATGCAGACGAAGGCCCAATTCAACTGGAGAACAAAAAAAAAAGTGGAGAAAGAAGCTCAAAAATGATGCGACTGTGATGGTCCATCCACTTCTTGACAAGCCACGGGTCGGAAGAAGTGGCACAAAAGCTTCTTTAATATGGCGTTCATTCATAATGTCATCCTTTCCCAATGTATGGTAATTATTACTGAAGAGTGGCATCGTGGAACAGGTCAGGGGGCCAAATCATTGAAGGAGAATGATGGAGATGAATACATACTATTAATATCATAGTAACATAGTTATTAAGGTTGAAGGGAGACTTTAAGTCCATCTAGTTCAACCCATATCCTATCCTAACTTGCCCTAACATGTTGATCCAGAGGAAGGAAAAAAAAAAAAAAAAACCAATTTGGCAAACAGTAAGCTTCAAATTGGGAAAAAAATTCCTTCCCGACTCCACATACGGCAATCAGACTAGCTCCCTGGATCAACGCAATATTAAGGCCTCTTTCACACATCCGGATTTTGCCATCAGGCGCAAGCCAGCATGTGTGTAAAGAAACGGATCCAGGTTTTTTTTCAGCCGGATGCATTTTTTGTCATTGAATAGCACATGCGCCGGATCGCGCCGCATGTGCTTCCGTTTGTTCTGGTTTTTACCGGATCCAGATGAAATCTGCTGTCCGGCGGCCGGACAGAACGCGTTCTGCAACGTTTTTTTGTCCGGCAAAAAAAGCCGGACATGCACGCATGCGGCACTTCCGGCTCTGTGGGCCAATGAAAGGCAATGGTAACGTCCAGCAGCCGGATCAGGCTTTTACCTGATCTGGCCACCGCTTGCAGTTTTCCTCCTCTGCGCATGCCCGGATATCTCCCTCACTCTCTCTCGAAAAGTGGTCTTCCCCCGTACCGCGGTGACGACTGCCGAGTCCGCCGTAAGTTGCGCCGCAGCTACTTCCGCTGCCTCCGCTTCCGGCCGTCCAGCTTTTCGCCGCACACCGCCGGAATCTCCCCGATGGATGTGTGAAAATAGCCTATTAAGGAAACTAGAGTATATACCCTGTAATAGCTTTAGGATAATTACTAGAGACCTTAGGAGCTGAACATACGACTCCTCCAAGTGTCAATTCGACTTGTCGAGTGGTTGAACATTGAGAATTTTTAAAAGTTTTTGGCTTCCTGGGGAATACTTGTCTTGTCACTTTTTTAACAAGCGATGGCTCCTCAAAGTTACAGCAAGGTATTATAAGGAACACGTGGCACAGAAAAATGTCACCCTTGCATCTCTTTTACACATATACTGTAGGTGTGGAAAAATGTCACTAACATGTTTCCAAGCAGAGATCAACACAAGGTGGTCTCATCCAAGCCTTCCTTCATTGATGAGAATTTTAAAAAATAATAAATTAAGATCATTGAAACGGTTAATTGCTCCCCACAGATAGTGTGGTTCCTGCTCCAATTTTCAGATCAGAATACTAAACTCTTAATTTGGGACTCCCTAAACCCTATCTATCTATAATATGGTCTAAAAAGTATAATAAATGACTAGTAAAAACTATAAAATGTATACAAGAGGACACAAACAGCACAGGCCTCTTCCCCAAATACCAGACTTTCAGGGTACACATTTAGAGGATCCATTTCTCACCCTAATGTAATACTGTCATAACATCTAAATGGTTAAGAGAAGCAGCTACGCCTTGTTCTGCTGCTCCCCGGACCACACCTTGATCCAAGAACATTTCAGGAACCCCAAGCCAAAATTTTGTGCAATGTAGACGTGTCCAAAATGGTTAGTTTGTGTAACCAGCCCCAAGTATCCCTTGATGATCTCCATTTGCTGAGAAGATCCCACGCTCACAGCTTCATTTATCTATCTATATTTATACCATTCACACTTAAATTTCAGAATCATCGACCCATGATGGCTGGAGGAGTGTGACAACAATCCATCAATCCAGAGGTCAGCTTCAAAGGACAGGGAAAGGTTAATGGGAGTGGGGGTACACACAAAATGTTGGACAGACAGCCTCTTGATCAATCAAGAGTTTATAGTATCTTCTTTCAGATGATATTCACAAATCTACCCAGCCAATATGAAAGGCTACAGGAGACTTGTGACTGGGGAGGTTCCTTAAAAAAATAAAGGTACAAATTTTGGGTATTTGGATGCTCTTTAAAACCAGAGAACCAATGTGCCCAAAAAATGTTCTGTTGTGTATTAACTTTTTTGTGCTATTTTCTGCTTTGAATAAAGTCATCCTTCAAAAAGTTGGGAGCATTTCTTGATATGTTCAGTACTTCTTCTGCCATATGTATGTGTAGATGTTGACAATAAAATTATGGATTGGCAGGTCAAGATGGGAACAGACCTATGGTCAGATTCACGGGTGGACAATAGCACCACTCCCCACAATCTTAGGTGCATATCCCTAACCCTTCTGTCTAGGATCATCAAGTCCCAAACATCCGAAGTAGAGATGGAACTCAATTTTTCTTTGCAATTTAAGGTTTATTAGAAATTATGTCAACTTTTTGGCCGATACAAACGACCTTCTTCAGGCTGAACTGCTCTAGTGAAGGTTTCCAGACTCCAGACGCTTCAGAGCAATTCACCCTGAAGAGATCATGTATGGCCAAACACGTTGTTATACATTGTAAGAATTTCTAATAATCTATATTCAGGGCTCAATGTAATGTGGGTCTAATCTTTTAGACACCTTTTCAGTTCCAAAACTGGATAATCCATTATTCTTTCCAGGGTACCCAAACATTTTTGTACAGAAATACAGTAATCCATTGGTCCCATCAATCTCAAAAACAGCGGTGATGTCATCTCCTGCCATACTGGTATTGATGTTAGGCTAGATTTCCCCATTAAATATGGATCTTTCAGTTTTTTGCCCTTTGAGACACAATATAACAGTTTGGGCTCTGGCCTTAACACAAAAAGTCTAAGAGTCGTGTATTATAATCTCTAGACAGAGTCCAAAAAAGCCTACCTCGTAGTGAAAAGATGGAGGTTAATTGGATTGTAATTAACAGTTTTGACTTTGGAGCCAAAAATTCCTGACGATGGACAGAAATTACTGGACCAAGAAATAATGAAAAACAATAGTGAGGCAGAATTTGATACCTCCCCTTGTCTCTGTTCTGTCCTCCCTTTTCCTATTGACGCTACTTTAAATTGACGTTCTGGGCAAGAGATGAGAAATTCTATTTAGTAAATGGATGGGGAATTAAAAAATCTCAAATAATCCAGAACTGAGTATTTCTCAGTCCATAAAGGACAAGATTTAGAAAATTTAAAGAGAAACTCCAACTAAAAGGTTGAAATTGGGATAATATAAGAATTCATTAATATAAACATCCATAGTTCACAAATTGTAAATGATTCTCTCATGTTCCTGAATATGGGGATCTGATCTTCCCTCTCAAGGTCCCAGAAACGGGCACTCAGAGCTGTTTTGACTTTTCTTAGCTCAAGGTAAGGTTGAGGCAGGGTTTTTAAACAATACAAATAGGGGTCATTACCTGAAGCCCCCGTGAAAGAGAGGATCCTGGTCCACAGTATGATAAGAGATGTTTTCTTTTAAACTAAAAATGGGCAAAAATAAAATAAACTGTAAAGCAAAAAAAAGGCTAAAAAGTTTCCATATGCTTTTATCTAAAACTTGCAAAACTAAGTGGATCCTGTCCGGCTGTCAAAGTCTAATAGGAAGGGAGGATATCATGCGATCTTTGTGAAGGAATAGAGTATGGAGGGGTGAAATTCCATTTTATGAAATTCAAATGTTTGTGCCACATATGGTCTAAGTGGGGAGCACCCAAGCCCCATTACGGTACCCTATTAGGCTACTTTGTTTTCTTTTCACAAGAAAAGCTGCAATAATTCATAATATGCAGTTGTGCAGTAGGTTCCTAATTTGGTACTTAAACCAATTAGTTTGAGCACTAATTGGTAATTGTCTGTGGAGGACTTGCCACAATGTAATAATTTATGTTTCTTAAAGTGGCGCTATTTAGAAATGGAACAAGTGCCATGTCAATTAAGACTGTTCGCATTTGAAACCATTTGATCAGCTTACCTTTAAGAGACTTTCAAAAATGATTCAAAGTGGAAAACCCCTTTAAATCTTAAACACTACTTTTACATGATTCAAGTTGCACTCCACCCATATATTAAAATATTAAATAAAGGCAGGTCACATTTAAATTGACTTCTGCACAAACTTCCATTTACTGACGCTACTTTGCATTGCAATTTAATGCATTATAGTCGGATGAAGTTAAGTCATAAGGTAATAAGTCTGGGCACAAAGCCGTCTACCCCAGCAAATATATTGCAGGAAAAAAAAATGTTGCCATTTTTTTTACAAGAGCGATTGGTGTGCTGCAACAGGGTAGACCCTAATTTGGGTTTTTCGCCAATTAGATGAAACAATGATTAACTGCAAACAGCATCTTTGTCTCTGGAGGACTTGACACCTTGTAATACTTCGTTTCACCTGCTGGGGTGTTGTAGGAAAATGAAACGCTTGCTGCCAGGTTCTACGTCAAGCACTTCAAGTAAAAGTCATCATGCGTGATACCATGCAATCAATTTCTTTTTCTAACAAAAAGTGATTGTATAAAGTAGTCAACTTTAAAGCTTGTGAGTCAATTCAATTTGAACACCTTTTCCCTTCCACAAATTTGGTACAATGCTACAGAGACCCCCGATATAGACGTTTACTGACATTGCCTCGCAGGTGCCAATTGTGCAACTTGATGCATTCCCATTGGATATAATACAGTTGGATCTCTCAGCAAAAGGTGATCTACCCGTACCCCAATATACTGCAGCAAAACAACGTTTTTTTTTCCAAAAGTGATTGTAATACAATATTCCATAGTGTGCGCCCCTTTTACATAAACTTCAGATTCTGTTACATAAGTTCACAGCACATTCAGAACATATTGAAGCATGTTATTCCTTGTAGCTGGCAAGTTTTTATCATAAACGCTTTCCAAAATATCTCCAAATTTATAGTCCCAACACCTCTATGCTCTCCAGATCAAGTGGCCAAAATACATGCGAAACCGCTTTCTATCCAAGATTACGGGATTTTTTTTTCACATTTTTTTCCATCTGGTTATCGTTCATTTTACCCACATGAATATCAAATATACCACCCCACGCCCGATAGATATTATACAACTGTGAGCTAACAGGACATTTCTGTAGGGTCAGCATTAGTGCAGCGTTTATGGGTGATCCCTATATTGAGCCATACCCTCATATACAGTCATACCCAAAAGTGTTGGTACCCTTGAAATGGTTCCAGAAAATTAAGTATTTCTCCCACAAAATTATTGCAATTTCCTTTGTGTGTTTTGTAACACAAAAAAAAGAAAAGAAATAAAGGCAAATCGGACATAATATCAGACAAAAAACAAAAACAAAATGGTACGAACAAAATTGTTGGCACCCTCATCTTAATATTTGGTTGCACCCCCTTTGAAAAAAATAACTGAGAACAATAGCTTTCTATAAACATCAACAAGCTTCTTACACCTCTCAACTGGAATGATGGACCACTCTTCTTTTGTTTCGCAAACTGCTTCAGGTCTCTCATAGGTGAACAGCAATTTTAAGATCTCTCCATGGGTGATCAATGGGATTTAGATCCGGACGCATTGCGCCACTTCACAACTCTCCAACGCTTTGTTTCCATGCATTTCTTTGTGCTTCTTGAAGTATCTTTGGGGTCATTGTCTGGCTGGAAGACCCATGACCCAGGACGCAAACCCAGATTTCTGACACTGGGCACTACATTGCGACCCAAAATCCTTTGTTAATATTCAGATTTCATGATACCTTGCACAGTCAAGGCATCCAGTGCCAGCGGCGGCAAAACACCCCTAAAACATTTTTTATCCTCTACCATATTTGACCGTAGGTACTGTGTTCTTTTCTTTGTAGGCCTCATTCCATTTTCGGTAAACAGTACAATGATGTGCTTTACCAAAAACCTCTATCTTGGTCCCATCTGTCCACAAGACACTTTCTCAGAAGAATTTTGGCTTTCTCACGTACATTTTGGCAAACTTCAGTCTAGCTATTTTATGTCTCTGTGTTTCATTTTATTCAAATATCGACAAATGGTTCGCGCTGACACTAATGCACCCTGAGCCGGCAGTACATGTAGAGTTTCTGTTGCACTTGACTGGGGCTGCTAATCCACCATCCGGACTATGCTGTGTTGCAACCTTTCATCAATGTCTCTCTGCCGTCCACATCCACAGAGATTAGTTATAGTGTCATTGGGTTGTAAACTTCTTGACTAAATTGTGTACCGTGGACAAAGGAACATCAAGATCTCTGAAGGTTTGGTAACTTTGAGATTGTTGATATTTTTCAACAATTTTGGTTCTCAAGTTCTCAGACAGTTCTCTTCTCCTATTTCTGTTTGCCATGCTTAGTGTGGCGCATACAGACACACAATGCAAAGATTGAGTCAAATTCTCCCCTTTTGTACCTGGTTTCAGGTGTGATTTTCATATTACCCACACCTGTTACTTGCCATAGGCGAGTTTAAATGATCATCACATGCTTGAAACAAAGCCGTTTACCGACAATGTTGTAAAAATGGCAACAATTTTGTCGGTCCCATTTTTGGGCTTTTGTGTGAAATTATGTCCAATTTTCCTTTTTTTAATCTTTTTTTGTTGTTATTCCTATACACACAAAGGAGAAATACTTCATTTTCTAGAATAATTTCAAGGGTGCCAACAATTTTAGCCATGACTGTATTCGATGAAGATGAGCGCCTGATAGCCTATATATACAAGTGAGAATATCACGATCTGCAACCACCACAGACTTCCAAAATGAAACGGTCTTATACACAGATCAAACCCCTTCCATAAGTTTTGGTGTCTCTAATGACACCTTTCATACTGGCAGATCTCGAGCTTTTTTACTTGAATCACCCTTATAAAGGAGTCAATACAGAACCTACAGGATGCCCTAGAATCCTGATCCCATATGTTCTAAATGCCCTCATCTCATAAGAATTTGAACCCCAATTTGCTTAATCATACCCACTTGGATCAATATCACCAATTCTTTAACCCTTTAACATCCTGTGATAGGTGTATCTGTCACAGGTGAGTGCTTCTTTATGATCATGCCAAAATGATTTTGTTAATACACGACTGCTGCAGCCAATCAAGCTGCTGGCATCACTGCTTACTAATGGGAGCCATCATGCCCAAAGTAAGGCACGTGAATGTAGCGGCCAGTGATTAGCTGCAGCGGTCACATGTTGCCCACATATAAACAAAGACCAAAATAGGTTAATATTTGAGTTTAGCAGAGAAATTTGCAAGACCCTGGTTCAGCGGATATGTCGGCAGTCAACTACTGTAATTGGTGGCATACTAATCAGAAGAGGGATTAATCACGAATTAAAGGAATTTTCCTGTATACACCAATTCTTTTTTTTTTCCAAAACGATCCAAATCGAATAATCGACTGTAATCAGAATTTAAAAAAAAAATGTCTGCCTCCATTAAAGCAAAAGGGTCAAACTTTCTGCACAGGAGACGATGGCTGTCACGTCTGCGGAGCCGTCGGGACAGAGACATTGCTTTAAGACGTTACATAAGATCTCCACATGCTGCCGTCCGGTCCTATGTGGACACCCAGCGGCTCTGCTCTCTCCTGGTACTGGTTTACAGCTCCCAGCTGTGAGATCTGCAGCTCTTTCCTCCATTGCACATTTACACATAGTTCACATTCCACCCCAAAGTTACCATGGCGAAAACTCAAGTGGATGAAACGTTTTGTACATTTGTGGGTTTTTCTTTTTTTTTTTTTTTTCTTCTTTTCGGAATAATAAAACAAAATTGCTAAAAATGTGAAAAGAAAAAAAAAAAAAAAATCAGTAACGAATCTGCAGCAAAATGTGCACTAGCTACCTGCAGATTTGTCACGGATTTCATCCTATAATTTGCAGAGAAAAGCTGCAGCAAAGATTGGCTCGATGCAGATTTAAACATTTCATCAGTATGCCATGTAAGAAATCGGCACTGAATCTTTGGAGAAATCTTAGGCTATGTTCACACGTTGAGTCTTTTTGCAGCAGTTTCATTTTGCTACTTTTTTAATGCAAATTTTCAGCTGCTTTTCACAGTACCAGCCTATGAGATTTCAGAAATCTCATGCACAGACATTGTTTTTTTTTCCTGACTGTTTTGTCAAAGAGCTGTGCTTTTCTAAAATGCAGCCTGTCAGGGTGTGTGCACAAGTTGCGGATTCTGCTGCGGATCCGCAGCAGTTTTTGCTGTGGTGTACAGTACCTTTATTTTCAATGGAAAACAAAAACCGCAGTGCACATGCTGCAGATTTTTCGGCGCAGATTTGCTGCGGTTTCAAATCCGCAGCATGTCACTTCTTTGTGCGGAATCCGCAGCGGTTTCACACCTGCTCCATTGTAGAGGTGTCAAACCGCAGGCTAATCCACAGGTCTTTTGACCTGCAGATTTACCTGCGGATTTTGCAAATTCCGCGCGGAAAATTCCGCAGCAGAATCCACAACGTGTGCACACACCCTCACTTCTTTCAGCAATTTTCACCCACAGTGCAAGAAACGGATGTATTAGGTTTTGCTGCATTTCTGGTGTCAAAACCTGATGAAGTTGAATCAGATTATTTTTTGATGCACTAAACTTTATAAGCATGCACAAGAGACAAATGCACCCTGACAAAAATACACCAAAAAAAAGCGCAACAAAACCTAAGCAGCTTAAATTTTGCATCAAAAAAGCTGCAAAAACGCAACGTGTGAATATAGCCTTACCCATTTTGCTACAACTGTAAGGCTATGTGCACACGATGCGGTTTTTGCTGCGGATCCGCTGCGGATCTGCAGCAGTTCTGCAGTGTGCAGTAGCATGTAAATCTATGGGATTTACAATCTGCTGTGCACATGCTGCGGAATTTTAACTGCGGAAAAGCTGCGGTTTTGAATCCGCAGAAAGAAATGACATGTCACTTCTTTTCTGCGGATTCTGCTACGGTTTACCATCTCCTCCACTGTAGAGGTGATAAACCGCAGGGCAATCCGCAGGTCATTTTACCTGCGGTTCCGCAGATACAAATCCGCAGACCAATCCGCAGCGTGTGCACATAGCCTGAGGGTATTTTAAGTATTTGGTGAAATGAATTTCTGCACCATTTCTGCATCTCTTTTGCATAAAATAGGAGCAGACAGCATTGAGAGTAGGAGGATTTATGTCTCTTGAGCTTTAGCACTATGGCACTTTTTAACAAGTTAGTCCCCTGAAGAGTTACTTGGATGAAACGCGTTGGTACACCCCTCTAAGGGAAAGTGCAGGGCATGTGCAATATAGGGTGAGCTGTGGACTGCCCTTGCCAGGGCGGGAGTTTGGGGATCAGATGATCGCTAGTTTGTAGGGATTTAACAGGGTATTGCCCCCCATCGCCATCTTCCTGTGTGTATACAGAGTATCCCTGGAGACTCCTGGCCGTCTGCACAAACCGGTGAGATTGGTCCTTTTTTACATCTCATCTATTGGTATTATTGTGACCATAAACTTGTTTGGTCTAGTTATTAATATATATGCAATTGGCTATGGCATTGTGTGCTAATGGTTCATTTATGCTGTATCCGCTAAATTGTTGCCTGATATGGAATACTAGCAACATTTTATATCCTGTATGATGCATTTAGGTGGTCCCCTTTCCCCTTAGGGATTACCCACTGAATTGGCATCCTTTTTAACCACTTTTTAGTGACACATATTGGTTGGTTCTTTTAATTTATATATTAAAAGTTATGTTTTAATTCCACCTATTGCTATATATTACAAATACTGAGGTAAAAAACTCACCAAATACTCAATGTAAGCATCAGCCCTATCCGATATTTTCTGTGAACCACTAGGTCCGAGGAAAAAAATGGACATGTGAATGGATAGTAGTAGTACGCAAAAATCGGACGTCTGAATGAGGCCTCAGGCCTGTTAGTTCGGGCCAGCAGACCTGCGAACAGTCGGACACTGGGGTCCGTACACAGACCGTGGAATATGGTTGTCTGAACCAGGCCTAAGGCCGTCACGCTATCAGGACAAGAAAAAGATTTGTGGCACCGAAACTGTGTAACAAAACCTCACCGTGAAAATTAATAATTTTCTTGAGGGTTTTTTTAATCCCTTCTGTGAACAAAAATGCTGCAATTCACTGACAGCAAGCAGAGATGTCGACGATGGTAAGGAAGAGAAACACAATCTCTATTAGAAAGTTGTATTTATAAGATGGTTCAGTTTTATCATATAACACGAATTCTGAGAGGAAAAAAACTGAACAGGAAAGGCCTCATTTATTATAAAGCTATATTGGCCATAGCAACCAATCAGAGCTCAGCTTTCATTTCTTAAACTGCTTCGGGAACATGAACGCTGCGCTGTGATTGGTTGCTATGGGCAACAAAGCAAATGTTGATAAATGAGGCCTAGGGATTTGTTGCTTGGGCCATTTCTTTGCCATTAAGAAACTTAGATCAGCCATTAAAATTTATTATATCTATCCGTGCCTACACATATCCTAATTCTAATCAGATGGAAGAGGAATTGCTAGCTACTTATGCCTCACTATTATGTGTCATCTATGAACCAATCAGAACACTCAAAGGAAGTCACACGACACACTTAAAGGGATTGTCCACTACTTAGACAACTACTTATTAAAAGCAACACGGCCCCATGTAAAATCAAAACCTCATATACATGGTCTTTGCCTATAAGGTGTTCACTGTGTGTAGATCACTATGATTACGGCGATACCAAACTTGCGTACGGTATTTTTTTTCATTTAAGCAATGAAAAAAATCAGAAATTTGTAAAAAAAAAACAAAAAAAAACTTGTGACGCCATATTCTGAGACTCGTAATTTTTTTTATTTTTGCAGTTATGTGAGGGCTTGTTTTTTTCCCTAGTGAGCGGATATGTTTTTATTGCCGCCATTATGGGTATATACGATGTTTTGGTTGCTTTTTATTACATTTTTGAGGCAATTCTGTTGTTCAATTCTCTTCTTTTTGCCTTCCGACATTTACTGTGCAATTTAAATAATAGTTTTTGATTTATCGGATTTTTGCGGATGCAGCAATACCGAATATGTTTTTTATTTTTAAAAGTTGAAAAGTGGGTGATACTAATTTTTATATATATATTTTTGGGGGGATGTTTGCAGAGCAGCAATACCAATTTTTTTTTTTTTTTTTTTTTTTAAGTCTTTATTTTTTGTTTAAAGAGGGTAATTTTTTTTTAAGCTTATTAAAAACTTTTTCTTTTTACATTTTCCTTTTTGGGTTTCACAGGAATATTTAGATAGCGGCAACTGAGGGTTTCTGCAGACAAGACATTGCCACTGCGCCACTTGCTTTCTTCTAGAAACAGCGCCACACCTGACCACCACTTTTGTCTACTACTGCAATTCAGCTCCCATTGAAGTGACTAGGGCTTAACTGCAATATCACACATAACCTGCAGACAGGAGTGGCGCTGTTTTATAGAAAAAAAAAAGCCGCTACATATGTTTTATTCTGGATATCCCTTCTATTATAAAAAAAGAACATTTTGTCCTCCATATAGGTAAAAACCAAACACAGCGATGGGCACCTTGGCACACATGCTGTCCATATGGTGGTTATAATGACATTCTGATCTTCTTATTTAGTTTTAACTTCCAAAATGAGCAATTACAGTAAATAAACGAGCAGTCCAACATGACTATTACACAGTCGGGCGACCGGGAATTAATCATTCTGATGAATAGTTCTAAATTTTCGAAAAGTTATCCAAACTATGGAGAAGTAAAACCAGACTGGCGACATTAGATATACCCAGCAGACTGGCACACAGCTAATATTAGAGAACTGGTGTCGCCAACAATGCTCATGTGGTGCCTGGAACAGGTGTAAGGACAGCATCTTCGCTCCAGCTGTTGTTGAACTACAACTCCCAGCATGCCGTGACAGCCCTACAGGTGACTTCAGTTTACTGACGACTTTTCCAGTTGCATGTCATTTTTATTTTATCTGTGGCCTGCAAATTCTGTCATGCTGTGCCCGCTGGAAGTTGGTCACACCAATCAAGTTATGTCTCATAGGAATCAATTATAAATATCTTGCAATAGAGACTAAGTCATGTCGCGCCAAAGCTGTGCCACAGAGATCAGATGGCAACGGCGGCATATATTCTGCATCCTATCTTGGCACTATGTAGAAAAGTTTATTATTAGATGTCATGCCCGCCGTCATGCTGGTTCCTTGGAAATGACAGCAGGATAGAAGAGGATGCGATCAACTCCAACATCTGGCAGAGCGCACATTTTACGTAACTCATTGCCAGTCTACGGGCAGAATTCATCCACAGTCTGGCGATATCAGTATGAACAAAGTGTTAACTATTATGTCATAAAAAAATAAACAATATTTTATAATATTAAGTGATAATAAATAAATATACAGGAAAATCCACCGAGAACAAAATAACAAAAAGTTAGAAAAAGTTTCTAAAAAGTTTGCAGCTGGTAACAAAACAACAAAAAAAAGTTAGAAAAAGTTTTATAAAGTTTCTAAAAGTTTGCAGCTGGCATGCGGGTCACGTGATGCCACTGTGGGCACAAGGTGAGGGGGTGCAGGAAGCAGGAGAGTACAGTTGGGCATACTCACAGCACTGTCACATTGGCAGGGACAGTCTCCAGGACCAGCAGTCCTGCACCAGAGCAGTTCACCAGGCAGGAGTCGTTGGCACAAGTACAGTTACCCGGGCATGGTTGGCACCATCCGGCTGCAGCCCCCGATCCGAGCCCCAGCAAGAGCCCAGCAGCAAGAAGGAAGAAGAGGGGGCAGAGCTGCAGTCCCAGCACAGGGGGGGAGGCGCCATCTTTTCTTCTTAGGGCTTCAGCCTGGGCATTTCCAAAATGCATAGCTTACTCACATCGCATGGGATCCCCTGCTGCCCCCCACAGCATGCAACACTTGAGAAAACCCACGATCCTGACCCCCAGAGTCCTGATCCCAGCTCTCAGCTGCAGGGAGGACTCATCCAAGCTGCCTCTTGTGTGTGTGTGTGTGGGTCGCTCTGCTTTTCTCTGTCCTGTAGGGGAGGGAGCTTGCACTTCTCAATGGACAACGCTACATGGCGCTGGAGAGAATTGGACAATTCAGTCATCCTGGTGCAATTCCATTGTGGCTCGCCAGAAGGCGCTACGAATAAATCTTCTTTTGTTCCATTCCCCCAGACTACATCATAGGACTAATAACTGCAAAGCTGTGCAGATCTCATCATTTATAGACTTGTTTGACTTTTTGGTTTCTGCTAAGCTTTGAAACACCAACTTATGACATAATAAGACAAAATATTATTATTATTATTATTTATTGTTATAGCGCCATTTATTCCATGGCGCTTTACATGTGAGGGGGGTATACATAAAAACAAGTACAATAATCTTAAACAATACAAGTCATAACTGGTACAGGAGGAGAGAGGACCCTGCCCGCGAGGGCTCACAATCTTCAAGGGATGGGTGATAATACAGTAGGCGAGGGTAGAGCTGGTCGTGCAGCGGTTTGGTCGATCGGTGGTTACTGCAGGTTATAGGCTTGTCATAGGCGTGTATTATCCAACACTTACATGTTATGACTATTATTAATTTTTGTTTTTTTCTTTTTATACCTGTGCATTTAATCACCTTCATTTATTCTTTCCGTTTATTGCATGTCTGCATCTCTTCTTTTACAACTTTTTTTTATTACTATATGTGTTTTTATTTTTTCCATGTGCCCTATGGACACTCAGCTCTGGCTAAGGGGTCTAGATAAAGGACCCGGGCAATAAAAAATGAATATTTTCCCTAAATAATGAATGGCCGGGCTATAATTAGGATATTAAAGCCATTGCTATACTATCTTTTACCCAAGATTTCAGCCCCTAGTCCTGTGTCTAAATACCCTGGCCAAGGCAAAGTGGCATGTTGGCACCCAACCATGGCCGGTGCCAGCCCCCCGGTGAACCCGGGAAAGTGCTGGGTCTGACAGTACCGGTGGATGGGGGCTCACTTACACAGCCAGCACCCAAACTACTCCTGTTTAACCTCTTATATGCTGCGCTAAATTATGACGGCAGCATTTAAGGGGTTGGAAATGGCAAAGGGTCCCTTTCCGACACCTATGAAGCCCAATCTGAGGATCGCTAATTTTACAATACATCTCAATGGAACCAACAAAAAAATGAATAAAAAAAAACAGATTTTTTTTTTAATTATAAAAGCACAACGCGCCCCGCTTTACCCTACATGCAAATAAATAAAAAAATTTAAAAAAAAGCAGAATTGATGCTTTTTATTTCATTTCCATATTCATAATATTTTTTATATATATAGCGCCACCATATTCCGCAGCACTTTACATTTATGTCCATATTTTTTGTTTCATCCGAAGTTTTTTTCCCCATCTTTTACACTGCAAGTTCATATTTCAAAGGGCTACATACCAGACAGGAAAAGTCACATACAAGAAGAATTTAACTACTACCTTTACAGCCAAAACATTTCTGCATTATCCAGTGCTGATTATTATGCAACTCCAATATGGAACACTAGGGGCGATATCAAAAGATAAAAGTGTTTGCAAAAGTTTGTGTCGTTTTTATACGCACGAAAGCGCCAATTTTGTAGTTTCTGTCTCGTGGAGGAAATGAAACCCAACTTCAATCCCCTTTACCTCTACAGAAGAAATAAAAGCTCTATAAAAGGGAAGAAAAGAATTAAACACTCCCTATTGAAATTGATGGATGCGGTGAGCCCACCTTAGGGGTCCTGAAAGGGAGACCTCCTCAACCCCAACAATTCGCTCACAAACTATCTTTAACTTTGCTTATGGGGTCCCTTAACCCCTTCACCCCCAAGGGTGGTTTGCACGTTCATGACCGGGCCAATTTTTACAATTCTGACCACTGTACCTTTATGAGGTCATAACTCTGGAACGCTTCCATGGATACCGGTGATTCTGACATTGTTTTCTCGTGACATATTGTACTTCATGTTAGTGGTAAAATTTCATTCAAATAACTTGCGTTTATTTGTGAAAAAAACGGAAATTTGTCAAAAATTTTGAAAATTTCGCAAATTTTCCAACTTTGAATTTTTATGCCCTTAAATAACAGAGATACGGCACACAAAAAACTTGATAACTAACATTTCCCACATGTTTACTTTACATCAGCACAATTTTGGAACCAAAATTTTTTTTTGTTAGGAAGTTATAAGGGTTAAAAGTTGACCAGCGATTTCTCAGTTTTACAACACCATTTTATTTTTAGGACCACATCACATTTGAAGCCACTTTGAGGGGTCTATATGATAGAAAACACCCAAAAGTGACACCATTCTAAAAACTGCACCCCTTAAGGTGCTCAAAACCACATTCAAGAAGTTTATTAACCCATTAGGTGCGTCACAGGAATTTTTTTGAATATTTAAAAAGAAATGAACATTAACTTTTTTTCACAAAAAAAATACTTCAGGTTCAATTTTTTTTATTTTACCAAGGGTAACAGGAGAAATTGGACTGCAAAAGTTATTGTGCAATTTGTCCTGAGTACGCTGATACCTGATTTGTGGGGGGGAACGACTGTTTCGGCGCATGGCAGAGCTCAGAATGGAAGGAGCGCCGTTTGACTTTTTCAATGCAAAATTGGCTGGAATTCAGATCGGACGCCATGTCACGTTTGGAGAGTCCCTGATGTACCTAAACAGTGGAAACCCCCTACAAGTGACCCCATTTTGGAAACTAGACCCCCCAAGGAACTTATCTAGATATGTGGTGAGAACTTTGAACCCACAAGGGCTTTACAGAAGTTTATAACGTACAGCGGTACAATTAAAAAATCATATTTTTTCCACAAAAATGATCTTTTCACCCCAATTTTTATTTTCCCAAGGGTAACAGGACCCTAAAAGCTATTGTGCAATTTGTCCTGAGTATGCTGATACCCCACATGTAGGGGTAAACCACTATTTGGGCGCATGACAGAGCTCGAAAGGGAAGCAGCGCCATTTGATGTTTTTGGCTGGAATTGAGATCGGACATCATGTCGCGATTGGAAAACCCCTGATGTACCTAAACAGAGGAAACCCCCCACAAATGACACCATTTTGGAAACTAGACCCCCTAAGGAACTTATCTAGATGTGTGGTGAGAACTTTGAACCCCCAAGGGCTTCACAGAAGTTTATAACATAAAGCCGTACAATTAAAAAATCATATTTTTTCCACAAAAATGATCTTTTCACCCTCAATTCTTATTTTTCCAAGGGTAACAGCACCCTAAAAGTTATTGTGCAATTTGTCCTGAGTACGCTGATACCCCACATGTGGGGGTAAACCACTATTTGGGCGCATGGCAGAGCTCGGAAGGGAAGCAGCGCCATTTGACGTTTTTGGCTGGAATTGAGATCGGACACCATGTCGCGATTGGAAAACCCCTCATGTACCAAAACAGTGGAAACCCCCCACAAATGACACCATTTTGTAAACTAGACCCCCCAAGGAACTTATCTAGATGTGTGGTGAGCACTTTGAACCCCCCAGTGCTTCACAGAAGTTTATAACGCCCGGGCGTGAAAATAAAAAATTCGTATTTTTTCCACAAACATGATCTTTTAGTCACCATTTTTTTTATTTTCCCAAGGGTAACAGGAGAAATTGGACCCCAAAAGTTGTTGTCCAATTTGTCCTGAGTATGCTGATACCCCATATGTGGGAGAAAACTACTGTATGGACACACGTCAGAGCTCGGAAGGGAAGTAGTGACGTTTTGGAATGCAGACATTGATGGAATGGTCTGCGGGTGTCATGTTGCCTTTGGAGAGCCCCTAATGTACCTAAACAGTGGAAACCCCCCACAAATGACCCCCTTTTGAAAACTAGACCCCCTAAGGAACTTATCTAGATGTGAGGTGAGCACTTTGAACCCCCAAGGGCTTCACAGAAGTTTATAATGCCAGGGCATGAAAATAAAAAAATCGTATTTTTTCCACAAACATGATCACTTAGTCCCCAATTTTTTCATTTTCCCAAGGGTAACAGGAGAAATTGAACCCCAAAAGTTGTTGTCCAATTTGTCATGAGTACGCTGACACCCCATATGTGGGAGAAAACTACTGTATGGACACACGTCGGGGCTCGGAAGGGAAGCAGTGACGTTTTGGAATGCAGACTTTGATGGAATGGTCTGCGGGTGTCATGTGCGTTTGGAGAGCCCCTGATGTACCTAAACTATTGAAACTCCCCACAAGTGACCCCATTTTGGACACTAGACCCCCCACGGAACTTATCTAGATGTGTGGTGAGCACCTTGAACCCCCAAGTGCTTCACAGAAGTTTATAACGCTCGGACGTGAAAATAAAAAAATCATTTTTTTCCACAAAAATATTTTTGCCCCCAATTTTTTATTTTCCTAAGGGTAACAGGAGAAATTGGACCCCAAAAATTGTTTTGCAATTTGTCCTGAGTAGGCTGATACCCTACATGTGGGGGTAAAACACTGTTTGGGCGCATGGCAGAGCTTGGAAGGGAAGGAGCACCATATGACTTTTTCAACTCAGAATTGGCTGGAATTGAGATCAGACGCAATGTTGCATTTGGAGAGCCCCTGATGTGCCCAAACAGTGGAAACCCCCAATTCTAACTCCAATCCGAACCCCAACACACCCCTAACCCTAATCTCAGCCCTAACCCTAGCCCTAGCCCTAACCCTAGCCCTAACCCTAATGGAAAAATGGAAATAAATACATTTTTTTTTATTTTATTATTTTTCCCTAACTAAGGGGGTGATAACGGGGGGTTTGATTTACTATTTATGGCGGTTTTTATGTTTGGCAGCTGTCGCACGCTAAAAGATGCTTTTTATTGTAAAAATAGTTTTTGCATCACCACATATTGAGAGCTATAATTTTTTCGCATTTTGACCCACCGAGTCATGTGAGGTCTTATTTTTTGTGGGACGAGTTGACATTTTCATTGGTACCATTTTCGGGCACGTGACATTTTTTGATCGCTTTTTATTCCGATTTTTGGGACGCAGAATGAACAAAAACCAGCGTTTCATGAATTTCTTTTGGGGGGGTGCGTTTACACCGTTCCGCGTGCGGTAAAATTGATAAAGCGGTTTTATTCTTCGGGTCAGCACGGTTACAGCGATACCTCATTTAGGTCGTTTTTTTATGTTTTGTCGGTTTTATGCAATGAAAACTATTTTGTATAAAAAATAATTATTTTTGCATCGCTTTATTCTGCGAGCTATAACTTTTTTATTTTTTCGCTGATGATGCTGTGTGGCGGCTCGTTTTTTGCAGGACAAGATGACGTTTTCAGCGGTACCATGGATATTTATATGCGTCTTTTTGATCGCGCGTTATTACACTTTTTGTTTGGCGGTATGATAATAAATCATTATTTTTTGCTTTGTTTTTTATTTTTATTTTTTAAGGGGTTCGCTAAAGGGGTTAACTAATGGGACAGTTTTATAGGGAGGGTCGTTACGGACGCGGCGATACCTAATATGTGTACTTTTATTGTTTGTTTTTTTATTTTCAAAAAATGAATTTATTGGGGAATATTTTTTTTTTTTTTTACTAATTTATTTGGCGATTTTTTTAAAATTATTTTTACACTTTTTTTTTATTTTTATTTTTTACTTTATTACATAGTCCCAGGTGGGACATCACTGTCCTGTGACAGATCGCTGATCTGTCACATCACAGATCACTGTGACAGATCAGCAATCTGTCACAGGCAGTGCAGAAGGCTTCCTCATGCCTGCGCTTTGCAGGCACTGTGGAAGCCAGCTTCCTGCAGGCCCCCGGGGGCCTGTAGGGAAAGAGCCCCCCGCAGCAGCGCTGCACATTGCGCTGCCGTGGGGGGCTCAGGGAAGCACGGAGCGAGTCCCCTCCCTGCCGATGCTTCCCTTTAACTCCCGGTACACCGCGATCATGTTTGATCGCGGTGTGCAAGGGGTTAACGTGTCGGGGGCGGTCCGTGACCACCCCTGACACATTGTGCCGGGTGTCAGCTGTGATAATCAGCTGACACCCGGCCGCGATCAGCGGCGCTCACCATGTGGGCGCCGCTCATCGCGGTAGACGTACTATCCTGTCCACGGTCATACGGGCCCGGGTACCGTGGACGGGATAGTACGTCGGATGTCAGGAAGGGGTTAAAGGAGTAGTCCAGGACTGTGATCTTTAGTGTACGTCATCAATATCAGATCACTGGGCGTCCGACACCTGGTACCCCCACTAACCAGCTTCTGATATAAAGCATAAAACACAAAACTGTGTTGTGGCTGCTCCTGGGCACAGCCCATTAAAGTGAATGACAGCAGATCGATGGGGGTGTCAGATGCCGGACCCCAGAGGTTATCAATATGTCAGTCAAGGACAACGCCTTTTAATATTGCACTTACCCAATTTTGTTTAAAGGGGTTTTCAATCAATCCAACAGTAGTAAAAACAATAAATACAACTAGAACTCACCAGCACTAGCTTTCTGCTGCTCCAGTGTCTGTGTTTTTTTAGGACTTGGCCCCTGTCCACACTGCCTAAAGTACCAATACCTGCTTTACAAACAACAGTGTCACTGTGCTAGATTGTCCAGCAAACTCACCTGACCTTAACCTTATAGAGAATCTATGGAGTATTGTCAGGAGGAAGTTGAGAGACACCAGACCCAACAATGCAGACGAGCTGAAGGCTGCTATCAAAGCAACCTGGGCTTCCATAACCCCTCAGCAATGCAACGGGCTGATCGTCTCCATGCCACCCCGCATTGATGCAGTAATTGATGTAAAAGGAGCAGCAACCAAGTACTGAGTGCATTTACTGATCATACATTTCAGGAGGACAACATTTAGGATTTTACAATCATTTTTCAAGCTGGTGTTATAAAGTATTCTAATTTACTGAGATAATGACTTTCGGGTTTTCATTGGCTGTAAGCCATAATCATCAACATTAACAGAAATAAACCAGTGACATAGATCACTCTGTGTGTAATGACTCTATAGAATATAGGAGAGTCACTTTTTGTATTGAAGAACTGAAATAAATTCACTTTTTGATGATATTCTAATTTTGTGAGAAGCACCTGTAGATACAGGTAAACAGTAGTGTATCTATAAACGTCTCTGCGGGTTAATGATGATGTGAGAAGGACAGAGGTGAGTGAGCAGCTCCAGTATCCAAAGAGCCGATCAGTCATTAACCGGCGCCTGAGTACCTGTCAGTGCAGATTGTGTGCCAGTTACATATTCACTTCCCTGTCATATGACCAGTCCATTCATTCCTCTGGTACGCAGAGTAACGCCAGCCCGGCTCTGACACCATCTACATTCCCATTACCATTATCAATCACCTTTAATGCTCTAAATTAAAAATTCCTTACATTTTGTACATCACACTCCAATTACTCACCTTCTCTGATTCCCCATAGCTCCCCATTCAGATACTTACTTTTGTCCTCTAAGCCAATTATTAGATGGACATTTCCACGAATTTCTAGCGTCTCAAGACAGAAAGAGGACAGGTACGTGTCAGATCAAGAGTAGCAAAGAATGGCCTAGGGTACGTAAAACTATTTTTAATTTTTTTTCTACAAATCTGAGCACTTTTTCATTTTTTATTGCCTGGACAATCCCTTAAAGGCGATCTGTCACTTGCCATAAATATGTAATTTTTTTTACCCACCATACATGCCACTATTCTCCTGATTCCAGCGTTGCTTTTCTTTTGTTCCTGCGCCTCTCTGTTCCTGGGATACGGCCCCGTCTTTCCTGTATATAAATCAAGTGTTCATACCTAGTGGGCGTGGTCCTTAACGCTTCTCAGTGGGTGTGTCTTCGAGGACTATATCCAGTTGGTTAAAAAGACTACATTTACATCCTGTGAACATGGGGCTTTATCTGAGGAATGGAGAGATGCAGGAAGAAAAGAAAAACAGCGCCGGATTCAGGAGAACGGCGGCATTTACACCAAATAAAAAAATATATTTATTTACAACAAGTGACATACTCCCTTTAAGAGGGCTATATGATATATAAATCTCTTTTTTATATATCTTATTTGAGTGGTTTTGGATCAGGACCCTTAGCTGGCTACATAGAGTGTTTCTTTCCTTCAGTCAATGAGAACTATTCAATGCTTCGGCTCTCCTGTGGTGGCGCTGTAGAGGATTATTTACTGCCATGTTTCTCCCCAAATTAGATCTGAAGGATCCAGCAGGAGGTCACTTTGTGATCATCTTATTGTCAATTGACTCTTTGAAATAAAAATATATTGTCCAAAGTAGCAAGCCTTTTTTTAAGAATAGCATGTCTATTAAATGGAGACTCCTCAGAACATGATTTATTGTCAGATTTCTTGTGTATGGCTTCAGTTCTGTACGTGGGCTGACATCTAGTGGTGAAACACAGACAGCACATGTCCATTCTTCCTGCAGAAATCCACATTGAAAATCTGCTAAATAGCACTATAGAATGACATCAGGGGCAAAACTTGCGACGGTCCGCTGGCGTATGCACTGCACATCTGTCTCAGAAATCTGAATTTCACTTTTGTTTGTGCCACAGATACTTCTATCCAAATCAGATTTTTCTTCCATGATTTGTGAGCTCAGTTTAGCTGTACTGCTTGAGCCAAGATAAGCAGCTTTCACACTAAAAGCTCCCATACACATTAGAGCAGACCAGGGCAAAGGGCGGCCCGAGGCATGTGGGCCTTTGGCTGCTCCGGTGCGACCCATGGATGGGGATCGCTAAAGGGCTTTAAGCCCCCGTCACACAAGTTTTGTGACGCAACAGCAATCTCACCAGCGAGATCGCTGTGTGTGACAGCGATCAGCAACCGGCCCCCCTGCCGGTATCGCTGATCGTTGATGGAAAGCCCTTGACATTTTTTTGGTTGCTGGTCTCCCGCTGGCCAGCACGTGTGACAGGCGGGAGACCAGCGATCAGCGCGCTGGTAACTAACGTACACAGCGATGCCGCGCGCTCGGCTTTGGTGGTGCTGATCGCTGGTGAAGCTGCCTGTTTGACAGCTCCCCAGTGATCATGCAGCGACACACCAGCGATCCTGACAAGTTGATATCGTTGTCAGGATCGCTGGTGAGTCGCTATGTGTGACGGGACCCTTACACAGTGGCTGCCCTCTGTCCGTTGTCTCACTTTTATGTATCTCCATCCTCGGGGAAGCCTGTTCCATCATTAATCCTGTGCGTCCGATGTGCAACAGGGCGTGATGATGTAACTACATAGTGCCAGCATTGTCTCCATACACTGCACAGGCTGAGAACGGGATGAGGTGTGTAGTTATAGTTATATTTTTTACATCATTCTGTGGGGGTAAAATTGTTCACATAATAATGTAAGGGGGTTGTGTGGAGACATAATACTGTGTAAGAGGGGCTGTGTGAGGACATAATACTGTATAACGGGGCTGTGTGGGGACATAATACTGTATAAAGGGGGCTGTGTGAGGACATAATACTGTATAACGGGGCTGTGTGGGGACATAATACTGTATAACGGGGCTGTGTGAGGACATAATACTGTATAACGGGGCTGTGTGGGGACATAATACTGTATAAAGGGGGCTGTGTGAGGACATAATACTGTATAAGGGGGGCTGTGTGGGGACATAATACTGTGCAGAGGGGAAATGTAGGGACATAATACTGTGTAGGGGTGCTGTGTGGGGACATAATACTGTATAAGGGGGCTGTGTGGGGACATCATACTGTATAAGAGGGGCTGTGTGGGGACATAATACTGTATAAGAGGGGCTGTGTGAGGACATAATACTGTGTAGGTAGGCTGTGTGGGGACATGATACTGTATAAGGGGGGCTGTGTGGGGACATAATACTGTATAACGGGACTGTGTGGGGACATAATACTGTATAACGGGGCTGTGTGAGGACATAATACTGTATAACGGGGCTGTGTGGGGACATAATACTGTATAAAGGGGGCTGTGTGAGGACATAATACTGTATAAGGGGGGCTGTGTGGGGACATAATACTGTGCAGAGGGGAAATGTAGGGACATAATACTGTGTAGGGGTGCTGTGTGGGGACATAATACTGTATAAGGGGGCTGTGTGGGGACATCATACTGTATAAGAGGGGCTGTGTGGGGACATAATACTGTATAAGAGGGGCTGTGTGAGGACATAAAACTGTGTAGGTAGGCTGTGTGGGGACATGATACTGTATAAGGGGGGCTGTGTGGGGACATAATACTGTATAAGGGGGGCTGTGTGGGGACATAATACTGTATAAGGGGGGCTGTGTGGGGACATAATACTGTGTAAGGGGGGCTGTGTGGGGATATAATACTGTGTAAGGGGGTTGTGTGGGGACATAATACTGTATAAGGGGGCAGTGTGGGGACATAATACTGTATAAGAGGGGCTGTGTGGAGACATAATACTGTGTAAGGGGGGCTGTGTGGAGATATACTGTATAAGGGGGGCTGTGTGAGGACATAATACTGTGTAAGTGGGCTGTGTGGGGACATAATACTGTATAAGGGGGCTGTGTGAGGACATAATACTGTATAAGGGGGGCTGTGTGAGGACTTAATACTGTATAAGGGGGCTGTGTGGGGACATAATACTGTATAAGAGGGGCTGTGTGGGGACATAATACTGTGCAGAGGGGAAATGTAGAGACATAATACTATGTAGGTGTGCTGTGTGGGGACATAATACTGTATAAGGGGCTGTGTGGGGACATAATACTGTGTAAGGGGGTCTGTGTGGAGATATAGTACTGTATAAGAGGGGCTGTGTGGGGACATAATACTGTATAAGGGGGCTGTGTGAGGACATTACTGTGTAGGTGGGCTGTGTGGGGACATAATACTGTATAAGGGGGGCTGTGTGGGGACATAATACTATATAAGAGGGGCTGTGTGGGGACATAATACTGTGTAGGTGTGCTGTGTGGGGACATAATACTGTATAAGAGGGGCTGTGTGGGACATAATACTGTATAAGGGGGACTGTGTGGGGACATAATACTGTATAACAGGGGCTGTGTGGGGACATAATACTGCATAAGGGGGGCTGTGTGGGGACATAATTCTGTATAAGAGGGTCTGTGTGGGACATAATACTGTATAAGGGGGGCTGTGTGAGGACATAATACTGTGTAAGAGGGGCTGTGTGGGGTCATAATACTGTATAAGGGGGGCTGTGTGAGGACATAATACTGTGTAGGTGGGGCTGTGTGGGGACATAATACTGTATAAGGGGGGCTGTGTGAGGACATAATACTGTGTAGGTGGGCTGTGTGGGGACATAATACTGTATAAGGGGGCTGTGTGAGGACATAATACTGTATAAGAGGGACTGTGTGGGGACATAATACTGTATAAGAGGGGCTGTGTGGGGACATAATACTGTGTAAGGGGGGCTGTGTGGAGATATAATACTGTATAAGGGGGGCTGTGTGAGGACATAATACTGTGTAAGTGGGTTGTGTGGGGACATAATACTGTGTAGGGGTGCTGTGTGAGGACATAATACTGTATAAGAGGGGCTGTGTGGGGACATAATACTGTATAACAGGGGCTGTGTGGGGACATAATACTGTATAAGAGGGGCTGTGTGGGGATGTAATACTGTATAAGGGGGACTGTGTGGGGACATAATACTGTATAACAGGGGCTGTGTGGGGACATAATACTGTATAAGAGGGGCTGTGTGGGGACATAATACTGTATAAGAGGGGCTGTGTGGGGACATTATACTGTATAACAGGGGCTGTGTGGGGACATAATACTGTATAAAGGGGGCTGTGTGAGGACATAATACTGTATAAGGGGGGCTGTGCGGACATAATACTGTGCAGGTGAGCTGTGTTGGGTCACAGTACTGTAAGGGGGCTGTGAAGGGACATTATATTAAATGGGGGTCTGAGTGGGGGCATGCTTCTGTGCAATAGGGCTGTGTGGGGACATAGCACTGTGTGTGGGGACTGTGAGGCATCATATTGTATTGGGAGCTGTTGATCAAACTACAAAGGTTGAATAACAGGAGCAGCGTGATTTACTTCTTAAAAAGCAGTAAATGATATGGTTATGATTCGCTGCTACAGGTAAGAATACAGATTACAATGAGCCCTCTGGTAACATGTTATAACAGTAATACAGAGTCACCTGACTTAATTCTGCTCAATATTAAGTGATAGAAATTAATATAAAACAATAAGCAGAATTGCGGTTAGTTCGGCCTCCACATGTGCACCTGGATGTCGTGATCTTCTCCTGACAGCAACTATCAGAAGAAACAAGTATCAGGCAGATTGCATTTTAACATGCCCAGTTCTTTTTTTTCCCATTTGAGAAAAGTAACTGCCAGAGGATTTTCCCTTGTGAATATGTCAGCTTTTTTAATATATGCACTGGTTGCATTGGATTTTAACATGTCCAATCCTTAGTTTCGGCAGCAGTTAAGCAGCTGCCAGAGGTGTTTGGTGGATGGCTATTCCCTTATTCCCATTGCTTGGTCTACAGCTATTGTGCATGTCTGGTACGGTCTCATGTGAGGTGTTCCAGCTCTTTACATATTGATTTTACTTCTTATATCATGCCTCTTGCACACCATTTTCGGTCGGTTCTCCTCATCCCCCACCTGGAGGCCTGCGACTTTGATTCATCGCCACTGAAATTTGCCTTTAATAGAGGAGCAGGGAGGTGACACTCACGATAAGGACATCTGGCTGCAAGATATACGAGCGCGCGTCAGGGTGGCAGCAGATAGTCCTGAGTGGATATTGCTCACATCCAGTCAACGCCACATGGAAGCCTAAGTAGCAGAAAAAAATATCTGAGCTGTCAGATACCAACACGTAGGAATCTCACAGGACCAGTGAGACTTTCTCCTGCACTGGTATTACTGAGCACAGAAATGTTGCAGTTTGACATATGTGATACCTTACAGGCCACCTGACCAGCTGAGCTCTGGGGACCACCCATATTTAACACGACGGCTTCTGATCCTTTCTGATATTCTTTTCTAATCTATTTTTGCTTTTCAGTTGCACTTTTTTTTCAGTTTTCTTTTCTGAACATAATTATAGGGGCAACTTTCTGGACAGCGCTGTGGTTTAAGGCTATGTTCACACGTTGTGTTTTTTCTGCTTTTTTTAAGCATTTTTCTATGTAAAATTTCACCTGCGTTTTACAGTACCAGCAAAGTCTATGAGATTTCAGAAATCTTATGCACACAGCTTGTTTTTTTTTATCCACAGTATTTTGTGCAAAACCTTGGGTTTTGCAGAATGGAGCATGTCACTTCTTTCAGCGGTTTTTTTTTCAGCGCATTTCACCCACTAAAAGCAATGAGTGGTGCGTAAAAATGCTGAAAAACCGCAGGTGTCAGTTTTTGCTGCGCTTTTGGTGACAAAACCGGATAGCGTGGAATCAGATTTTTTTATGCACTATATTTATCAGCTTAAAAGACAAATGTACCACGCCAAAAACGCAGCAAAAATGTAGCAAAAAACGCAAACGAAACTAAACAAAACCTGCTCTTTTCTAGCAAGTTTCTTACTGCCAAGAGAGCAGGTTTTCCCTGCGGAATAAAATGCATAAAAAAAGCAACGTTTGAACATAGCCTAACAGCATTTATAGCTATCCCATACAGCAGCCAAATGGTGATAGGTAACAGCCAGTAGGCAATGACAGGCGGGAGATGTCCTTGACTTCGTAGTGGGCACGCTCTGTGATCGGTGCAGAAGTCATTGTGCAGGGAGAAATGGAGGTGAGCTGTGCAGAAGTCATTGTGCAGGGAGGGATGGAGGTGAGCTGTGCAGAAGTCATTGTGCAGGGAGGGATGGAGGTGAGCTGTGCAGAAGTCAGGGAGGGATGGAGGTGAGCTGTGCAGAAGTCATTGTGCAGGGAGGGATGGAGGTGAGCTGTGCAGAAGTCATTGTGCAGTGAGGGATGGAGGTGAGCTGTGCAGAAGTCATTGTGCAGGGAGAGATGGAGGTGAGCTGTGCAGAAGTCATTGTGCAGGGAGGGATGGAGGTGAGCTGTGCAGAAGTCATTGTGCAGGGAGGGATGGAGGTGAGCTGTGCAGAAGTCATTGTGCAGGGAGGGATGGAGGTGAGCTGTGCAGAAGTCATTGTGCAGGGAGGGATGGAGGAGAGCTGTGCAGAAGTCATTGTGCAGGGAGGGGTGGAGGTGAGCTGTGCAGAAGTCATTGTGCAGGGAGGGATGGAGGTGAGCTGTGCAGAAGTCATTGCCTAGTGAGGGATGGAGGTGAGCTGTGCAGAAGTCATTGTGCAGGGAGGGGTGGAGGTGAGCTGTGCAGAAGTCATTGTGCAGGGAGGGATGGAGGTGAGCTGTGCAGAAGTCATTGCCTAGTGAGGGATGGAGGTGAGTTGTGCAGGTCATTGTGCAGGGAGAGATGGAGGTGAGCTGTGCAGAAGTCATTGTGCAGTGAGGGATGTAGGAGAGCTGTGCAGAAGTCATTGTGCAGGGAGGGGTGGAGGTGAGCTGTGCAGAAGTCATTGTGCAGGGAGGGATGGAGGTGAGCTGTGCAGAAGTCATTGCGCAGTGAGGGATGGAGGTGAGTTGTGCAGGTCATTGTGCAGGGAGAGATGGAGGTGAGCTGTGCAGAAGTCATTGTGCAGTGAGGGATGTAGGAGAGCTGTGCAGAAGTCATTGTGCAGGGAGGGATGGAGGTGAGCTGTGCAGAAGTCATTGTGCAGGGATGGATGGAGGTGAGCTGTGCAGAAGCCATTGTGCAGGGAGAGATGGAGGTGAGCTGTGAGCATCACCTATCGTGAATATTGTATTATCTATCTATTATCTATCTACTTATTATCTATCTTTCTATCTATCAACCATTTTGGTCATCACACCTCCCCCAAAAATGCAATAAAATGAGATTAAATTATCATATGGACCCCAAAATGGTAATAATAAAAAACACAGCTCAATCCACTAAAAGCAAGCCCTCACACAGCTCCATGAACAAAGGAATAAAAAAATCTACTGGCCTTGAGAAATGGTGGCACAAATCACATTTTTTTTTCAGTACATTATATGGTAAAGTGAATGGTGTCACTCACAACAAGAACTCGTCTTGCAAATATCAAGCCTTCATATGGATATGTGGAGGGAAAAATAAAAGACTTATGGCTCTTGGTTAAAGTGGAGGAAAAAACGGAAGCATAAAAAAATGAAAAATGGTCTTAGCTGTGAGGGGGGTTAATTGGCCGGTAATGGAGAAATCGGGAGGATCTGACTTTCATTCTGTCGGCGTTGATCTATTCCAATCTATACAGTGAGATGACAATACAGCCCTGATCACACCGAGGTTTGCAGTTTGCAATTCAGCTTCATTATCATGCAAAGTTGTGGAAAATCTGCAATCCGCTGTGCAAACAGAGACGTGGAAAAATCCACTTAGGAGCTCCGTGCTGCTCAACACAAAGGTACATGGACAATGGATAATAGGAGTACAGATGCTGGAAATGGAGTGGTGGGACGCAATGTACAGCTGGCGTCTACCCGCACTGTAATAATATATTATTAGTGCGCGGAAGGACACCATGATATCTCATCGGAGTCGGGGGGGGGTTATATGCTTTTGGCGCTAAATAAAAGGAAAAAAATATGGATATTTCAGATTTGCTATAAATGGATGTCGCTATAAAGTCTAGGCAATTAGACAATCCTCTCTGAACTACATTTTCCACGCACTCAGGAGTTCGACACCGATGAAGGGCGAAACACATCTGAGTGGACACCCAAACCAGGTAAAGCATGTTGACAATGACAAATGCGCACCCTAATTATGGCGGACTCCTCAGAAGACGACAATCAAAAGCACTATACAGAGACCAAGAACGATAATGCCGCCATGCAGTGACCGTATAGTGGTAGATACCAGTCCTGCAGACTATGAGTGCAGTATACTGTAGTAATATATACAGACTCTAAGATGACATCCATTCACTTTTCAGATGATGCCATTTCAGTTTTCCTGTATTTTACGTTTGGCCCAGACCATCATGATGACTTCTTCAAGCCACAACTTGTCTGCATAGCTTACAACAAATCATATTCCATTTCTCCCATTCCCAGCGCTATTACCTCCTATTTTCACATACACAAGCTTCCCATCCTACTGGCACTCCCATTTCTGTGTTTGTTGTTGCTTTGAGTGGCCTCTTGCAAATTAATAATGCCCTGAGTGTCCCATTATAAAGTAGAATCATAGAATCGTAGAGTTGGAAGGGACCTCCTGGGCCATCGGGTCCAACCCCCTGCTCAAAGCAGGTTTCGCTAAATCATCCCAGACAGATGACTGTCCAGCCTCTGTTTGAAGACTTCCATTGAAGGAGAACTCACCACCTCTCGTGGCAGCTTGTTCCACTCATTGATCACTCTAACTGTCAAAAAGTTTTTTCTAATATCTAATCTGTGTCTCCTCCCATTCAGTTTCATCCCATTGCTTCTAGTCTTTCCTTGTGCAAATGATAATAAAGATGATCCTTCTACAATGTGACAGCCCTTGAGATATTTGTAGACAGCTATTAAGTCTCCACTTCTGCAAGCTAAACATTCCCAAATCCTGCAACCTTTCCTCATAAGACAGGGTTTGCAGACCGGTCACCATTCTGGTCGCTCTTTTCTGAACTTGCTCCAGTTTGTTGATGTCTTTTTTTAAATGTGGCGCCCAAAACTGGACACAATATTCCAGATGAGGTCTGACCAAAGAGGAGTAGAGGGAAATAATGACTTCACGTGATCTAGACTGTATGCTTCTGTTAATACATCCTTTTTTGCTGCTGCATCACACTGTTGACTCATATTCAGTCTGTGATCTATTTGTATACCCAAGTCTTTTTCACATGTGCTGTTGCTTAGCCCTATTCCTCCCATTCTGTATATGCTTTTTTCATTTTTATTGCCCAGATGTAGTACTTTGCATTTTTCCCTGTTAAAAAACCATTCTGTTAGTTGCTGCCCACGGCTCCAGTTTATTTATATCTTTTTGAATCCTCTCTCTCTCTTCTCTAGTATTAGCTATCCCTCCTAGCTTTGTGTCATCAGCAAATTTAATCAGTTTACCCTCAATTCCTTCATCTAAATCGTTGATAAAGATGTTGAACAATACAGGGCCCAGAACAGAGCCCTGTGGTACCCCACTTGAGACATTCTTCCAACTGGATGTCCAGCCATTTACGACCACTCTTTGGGTCTGATCACTAAGCCAGTTATGAATCCACCTAACAGTTGCCTTGTCCATTCCATACTTAGTCATTTTTTCAATAAGGATTGTGTGAGATACTTTGTCAAATGCTTTGCTGAAGTCAAGATATACTATATCTACAGTATTTCCCTGATCCACCCAATCAGTGATTCCATCATAGAAGGAAATTAAGTTAGTCTGACATGACTTATTAGTTTCAAACCCATGCTGACTCTGTTTAATCACTTCATTCTTATCCAGGTACTGACATACATGTTGTTTCATAATTTGTTCAAAGATCTTTCCTGGTATAGAAGTCAGACTCACCGGCCTATAGTTGCCTGGGTCCACCTTCTTCCCCTTTTTGAAGATAGGAACAACATTTGCTCTTCTCCAGTCTTCTGGGACTTTTCCTATTCTCCAAGAATTTTCAAAGATTATGGAGAGGAGTTCAAAAATTTCTTCTGCTATCTCCTTCAGTACTCTGGGGTGTAATTCATCTGGCCCTGGAGACTTGAATTAATTTAGGTTAGCTAAGGCCGGTTTCACATTTGCGTTAAAGGCCGCAGCGTCGGCCTGCGCACGGCCGCTGCTAAGCCCCACCCCTGCCGTGCCTCTGCCGGTAGCTCCGCCTCCGGGCGCATGACGCTGCATGCGTCATGCGTCCCCTATCTTTATCACTGAGGACGCAGGCCGTGCGCAGTATGCGTTTGGCGGCGCCTGCGTCCTTTTGACGGTGCGCCGAGCGCAACCAAATTGCAACAGGTTGCGTTTGGCGCTGGTCGGCGCACCGTCAAAAGGACGCAAAAACGCTGCAAAAACGCCTGCGTCCTCAGTGATAAAGATAGGGGATGCATGACGCATGCAGCGTCATACGCCCGGAGGCGGAGCTACCGGCGGAGGCGAGGCAGGGGTGGGGCTTAGCGGCGGCCGTGCGCAGGCCGACACTGCGGCCTTTAACGCAAATGTGAAACCGGCCTTAGTGTTTCCTCACTATCTTTCTGTTTACAGATATCCTGGATTCTTCTATTCCCTTAATAGGACAGTGAAGAACAGTTGATGTTACATTTCCCTTCTGAGAGAAAACAGATGCAAAATAGGTATTTAAAAGTTTGGCCTTCTCAACATCCTGTCTTACCATTTCATCATTTTCATCCTGTAAAAATCCTATAGCATCTTTGACTTTTCTTTTGCTTTTGACATATCCCCAAAATCCTTTATTATTGCTTTTAACGTCTCTTGCAAGCCTCAATTCATTGTCAGCTTTAGTCAATCTGATTTGTGCCCTGCAAGTTCTGCAGACAGCATTATATTCTTCTTTCGATATGCCTCCCTCTTTCCATTTTATAAACATTTCTTTCTTCCTTTTTATCATGTGCTTAAGTTCTGTGCTCATCCATCCTTAAATGCTTCCTATTCTTCCCTCTTTTCGGAATTGTTAACAATTGTGCTTTGAGAATGTCATTTTCAAATAATTTCAAGTAATAATTCCCTGAGTGTCCCATTATAAAGCAATAACAACCTGAGTGCCCCCTTATAAAGTAATAATACCCTGAGTGCCCCCTTATAAAGTAATAATACCAAAAGTGCCCCCTTATAAAGTAATAGTACCCCGAGTGCCCCCTTATAAAGTAATAAAACCCTGAGTGCCCCCTTATAAGGTAATAATATCCTGAGTGCCCCCATATAAAGTAATAATACCCTGAGTGTCCCCGTATAAAGTAATAATACCCTGAGTGCCCCCTTATAAAGTAATAATACCCTGAGTGCCCCTTATAAAATAATAATACCCTAAGTGCCCCCTTATAAAATAATAATATCGAGTGCCCCCTTATATCATAATACCCTGAGTGCCCCCTTATAAAGTAATAATACAAAACGTTCCCCCTTATAAAGTAATAATACCCTGAGTGCCCCCTTATAAAGTAATAAAACCCTGAGTGCCCCCTTATAAAGTAATAAAACCTTGAGTGCCCCCTTATAAAGTAATAATACCCTGAGTGCCCCCTTGTAAAGTAATAATACCCTGAGTTCCCCCGTATAAAGTAATAATACCGAGTGCCCCCTTATAGAGTAATAATACCCTGAGTGTCCCCGTATAAAGTAATAATGCCCTGAGTGCCCCCTTATAAAGTAATAATATCCTGAGTGCCCCCTTATAAAATAATAATACCCTGAGTGCCCCCTTATAAAGTAATAATACCCTGAGTGCCCCTTTATAAAATAATAATACTACGGATGGCGCTAGGATTAGCGTTATGGATAGGGATAGGTTAGTGCTATAGTAATAACATTGTTACATCTTAAGAAGATGTAATGAAAAAAAAAATGTAACAATGTATAACTTTTCATTTTTACAAGTTTGAGTTCAGAAAAAAGCAAAAAACTCTAAATTCTTAGAAATACAATGCACATGGGGGAAAAATGATCCAATACTGGGTGGATGGAAGGGAGGAGTGGTAAGGGGCCTTAATGCAGGTGGAAGAGCAGCTACCTGGAAGGTATAAAGGAGTTTTCACACAGTCTGTTTAATGGTTGGCAGGATGTGAAATGTATTTTTGGGCCGCACTTATTTACCGCGTGCAGCCGTCTGGGGGATTTTTTTTACTGGTCACAATAGAAAATAATTCATATAATCTGCAGCTGATCACAACACTTTCTCCAAAACACCTTGGAGGCGGTAATTATATGTTTACCAGGCACCTCCGCTGTCTCTATATATACTCCTATCTTCCATTCATCTGAAGCAGGCGGAAAATGTGACGGTTTCTCGCTGCAGGTTACAGCTTTTGGATTTTCTCCCCTTGGTTCAGCAGAGACAAAAAAAAACAAAACAGAATAAAATTGTTAAAAAAAAAGAGCAAATGTGCAACTTGTTTGGTTGTGCTGGATAGAAGCAGAGTAAGAAAATCAGAAAGTGAAATCAATGTGGAACGTTATGAGGCTGTGGCCTGAGAAGAGACAAACTAAAGGAAAGAAAATCGAAATTTGGTGAATCTAAAATGTACAAATATCTGAAGAATTACCTCTTTTGAACAGAAGGGGGAAGTGTTGAACCTATAAATTTTGCATACCGCCAACCGGTGTAGAAGAGCAAATACCTCAAACTATGACCGGAACACTGCGCCAGTGCTCTAGGTCTGTCTATTATCTATCTATCTATTATCTATCTATCTATCTATCATAGATCTATCTATCTATCTATCATCTATCTATCTACTATATCTATCTATCTATTATCTATTTATCTATCCATCCATCCATCCATCTCTATCGAAATTATAGGTATTATCTATGTATATATCCATTTGGTATCTGTTATGTATCTAGATTTATTCTATATTTATCTGTCTCATATCAGTATTCTCTATATATGAATCTATCTAATATGTCTTTATTTATCTTCATTTATTTGCTTAATTTATTATATCTATCCACATATAGTCTCCTGTCTCCATACAAAGGTTCACTTGCTCTTGAGCCGCAATGTTGACCCCTGTTCACATGGGCCAATAAATACATGGGGTTTTTTTGTATGCAATTATCTTTCTTTTTCTCTTCTCTCTCATTCATTCTTTCTCTCTCCCTCTCTTTCTCCAACTTTCCTACTTCTCTTTCTCTCTTAATTCTCTCTATTTTGTCTCCTCTTTCTTTCTTCTTTCTCTGTCACTTCTCTTTCTCTACTCTCTTCCTTTCCTCTATCTCTACTTCTCACTTTTCGCTCTCGTCTCTCTCCTCTCTTTCTCTCTCTCCTGTCTCCCTGTTTCTCTTCTCTCTCCCTTTATTCTCTCTCCCCTCTCACTTGTCACTCTCTTCTCTCTGTTATCTCGCTTACTTCTCTTTCTCTTCTCTCTCCTTCTCACTGTCTTCTCTCTCCTCTCTTACTTCTCTTCACCTCTTTCCCTCTCACTTGTTGCTTTCTTCTCTCTGTTATATTGCTTCTCTTCTTTTTTCTCTTCTCTCTATCCCTCTCACTTGTCACTCTCTATTCTCTCTAACTTTCTTCTCTCTGTTCTGTCACTCCTCTTTTTTTCTGTCTTTTCCTCTCACTTGTCGCTCTCTTCTCTTTCTCTCCTTTCCTCTCACTTGTCACTCTCTTCTATTTCTCTCCTCTTTCCTTCTCACTTGTCGCTCTCTTCTCTTTCTCTCCTCTTTCCCTCTCACTTGTCGCTCTCTTCTTTCTCTGCTCTTTTCCTATCACTTGTAGCTCTCTCCTTTCTCTACTCTTTTTCTCTCACTTGTCGCACTTCTCTTTCTCTCCTTTCCTCTCACTTGTCGCTCTCTTCTCTCTGTTATCTCTCTTACTTCTCTTTCTCTTCTCTCTCCTTCTCACTGTCTTCTCTCTCTCCTCTCGCTTCCTTCTCTTCACACTCTTTCCCTCTCACTTGTTGATTTCTTCTCTCTGTTATATTGCTTCTCTTACTTCTTTTTTCTCTGTCTTCTCTCTCTTCTCTCTATCCCTCTCACTTGTCACTCTCTATTCTCTCTCCCTTCCTTCTCTCTGTTCTGTCTCTCCTCTTATTTTCCTGTCCTTTCTTCTCACTTGTCACTCTCGTCTCTTTTTCTTCTTTCTCTCTCACGTGTCGCTCTCTTCTCTTTCTCTCCTTTCCCTCTCACTTGTCGCTCTCTTCTCTTTCTCTCCTCTTTCCCTCTCACTTGTCGCTCTCTTCTCTTTCTCTCCTCTTTCCCTCTCACTTGTTGCTCTCTTCTCTTTCTCTCTTCTTTTCCTCTCACTTGTCGCTCTCTTCTCTTTCTCTCCTTTCCTCTCACTTGTCGCTCTCTTCTCTTTCTCTCCTCTTTCCCTCTCACTTGTCGCTCTCTTTTTTTCTCCTCTTTCCCTTTCACTTATCGCTCTCTTCTCTTTCTCTCCTTTTTCTCTCACTTGTCGCTCTCTTCTCTTTCTCTCCTCTTTTCCTATCACTTGTCGCTCTCTTCTCTTTCTCTCCTCTTTTTCTCTCACTTGTCGCACTTCTCTTTCTCTCCTTTCCTCTCACTTGTCGCTCTTCTCTTTCTCTCCTCTTTCCCTCTCACTTGTCGCTCTCTTCTTTTTCTCCTCTTTCCCTTTCACTTGTCGCTCTCTTCTCTTTCTCTCCTCTTTCCCTCTCACTTGTCGCTCTTCTTTCTCTTCTTTCCTCTCACTTGTCGCTCTTCTCTTTCTCCTCTTTCCCTCTCACTTGTATCTCTCTTCTCTTTATCTCCTCCTTTCCTCTCACTTGTCGCTCTCTTCTCTTTCTCTCACTTGTCGCTCTCTTCTCTTTCTCTTTTCCTCACTTGTCGCTCTTCTCTTTCTCTCTTTTCCTCTCACTTGTCGCTTTCTACTGTCCTCTTTCTGTGTCTCCTCTCATTTGTCGCTCTTCTCTTTCTCTCTTTTCCTCTCACTTGTCGCTTTCTTCTGTCCTCTTTCTGTGTCTCCTCTCATTTGTCGCTCTTCTCTTTCTCTCTTTTCCTCTCACTTGTCGATTTCTTCTGTCCTCTTTCTGTGTCTCCTCTCACTTGTCACTCTTCTCTTTCTCTCTTTTCCTCTCACTTGTCGCTTTCTTCTGTCCTCTTTCTCTCTCTCCTCTGAGGGAGATTCACAGATTACAGGGGGAGCTGAGGGAGACTCACAGATTACAGGAGGAGCTGAGGGAGATTCACAGATTACAGGAGGAGCTGAGGGAGGCTCACAGATTACAGGAGGAGCTGAGGGAGATTCACAGATTACAGGAGGAGCTGAGGGAGGCTCACAGATTACAGGAGGAGCTGAGGGAGATTCACGGATTACAGGAAGAGCAGAGGGAAGCTCACAGATTACAGGAGGAGCTGAGGAAGGCTCACAGACTACAGGGGGAGCTGAGGGAGAGCTCACAGATTACAGGAGGAGCTGAGGGAGGCTCACAGATTACAGGAGAAGCTGAGGGAGACTCACAGCTTACAGGGGGGAGCTGAGGGAGATTCACGGATTACAGGAAGAGCTGAGGTAGGCTCACAGATTACAGGAGGAGCTGAGGAAGGCTCACAGACTACAGGGGGAGCTGAGGGAGAGCTCACAGATTACAGGAGGAGCTGAGGGAGGCTCACAGATTACAGGAGAAGCTGAGGGAGACTCACAGCTTACAGGGGGGAGCTGAGGGAGATTCACGGATTACAGGAAGAGCTGAGGTAGGCTCACAGATTACAGGAGGAGCTGAGGGAGATTCACGGATTACAGGAAGAGCTGAGGGAAGCTCACAGATTACAGGAGGAGCTGAGGGAGGCTCACAGATTGCAGGAGGAGCTGAGGGAGGCTCACGGATTACAGGGGGAGCTGAGGGAAGCTCACAGATTACAGGAGGAGCTGAGGGAGGCTCACAGATTACAGGAGGAGCTGAGGGAGACTCACGGATTACAGGAGGAGCTGAGGAAGGCTCACAGACTACAGGGGGAGCTGAGGGAGAGCTCACAGATTACAGGAGGAGCTGAGGGAGACTCACAGCTTACAGGAGGAGCTGAGGGAGACTCACGGATTACAGGAGGAGCTGAGGGAAGCTCACGGATTACAGGAGGAGCTGAGGGAGACTCACGGATTACAGGAGGAACTGAGGAAAACTCACGGATTACAGGGAGACTCACAGATTACAGGGGGATCTGAGGGAGACTCACAGATTACAGGGGGAGCTGAGGGAGACTCACAGATTACAGGAGGAGCTGAGGGAGACTCACAGATTACAGGAGGAGCTGAGGGAAGCTCACGGATTACAGAGGGAGCTGATGGAGACTGACGGATTACAGGAGGAGCTGAGGGAAGCTCACGGATTACAGGAGGAGCTGAGGGAGACTCACGGATTACAGGGGGAGCTGAGGGAGACTCACGGATTACAGGGGGAGCTGAGGGTAGCTCACGGATTACAGGGGGAGCTGAGGGAGACTCATGGATTACAGGAGGAACTGAGGAAAACTCACGGATTACAGGGAGACTCACAGATTACAGGGGGATCTGAGGGAGACTCACAGATTACAGGGGGAGCTGAGGGAGACTCACAGATTACAGGAGGAGCTGAGGGAGACTCACAGATTACAGGAGGAGCTGAGGGAAGCTCACGGATTACAGAGGGAGCTGATGGAGACTGACGGATTACAGGAGGAGCTGAGGGAAGCTCACGGATTACAGGAGGAGCTGAGGGAGACTCACGGATTACAGGGGGAGCTGATGGAGACTCACAAATTACAGGGGGAGCTGAGGGAGACTCATGGAATACAGGGGGAGCTGAGGGAAGCTCACGGATTACAGGGGGAGCTGAGGGAGACTCACGGATTACAGGGGGAGCTGAGGGAGACTCACGGATTACAGGGGGAGCTGAGGGTAGCTCACGGATTACAGAGGGAGCTGATGGAGACTGACGAATTACAGGAGGAGCTGAGGGAAGCTCACGGATTACAGGAGGAGCTGAGGGAGACTCACGGATTACAGGAGGAACTGAGGAAAACTCACGGATTACAGGGAGACCTGAGGGAGGCTCACGGATTACAGGGGGAGTTGAGGTAGGCTCACAGATTACAGGGGGAGCTGGAAAAGACACCGAAAACATTTGCCCGTGGGTCATTTACATAACCCCGCCCCTACAGTGGTCTCATAGGTTGATAGGTTCGCTTTCCCTAGTGTTGTCAGTGATGATTGGCTATCGCACCTGCCAGTCAGCCCTGCGCCACGCCCCCTTTGTATAGCTGGTAGTACCGGCGCCAGAGAGAGGTGAGAGGAAGCGGTGGCGGCGGCGACATCCCGGGACCGGGCGCAGCCACAGCTCCGAGGACACGGGGGTTATACATCAGTGCTGGGGGTGGCAGGACACGGCGTGAGGTCAGTGTGGACCTGGGGAGGAGGTAGCGCAGGTGGGCTCAGTGCAGCCTATAGAAGCCGCTGCTGTAGTGTGCACATAGCCCTACAGTGACGTTTAGGGGGAAACCCTATTAGACCTTGATATTGGGGTGCCTAGCATCTTACTCTCTAAGGTTGGAGTGCAGCCTGTGTACCCCGGCTGTATTGGGGTGCAGCCTGTGTACCCCGGCTGTATTGGGGTGCAGCCTGTGTACCCCGGCTGTATTGGGGTGCAGCCTGTGTACCCCGGCTGTATTGGGGTGCAGCCTGTGTACCCCGGCTGTATTGGGGTGCAGCCTGTGTACCCCGGCTGTATTGGGGTGCAGCCTGTGTACCCTGGCTGTATTGGGGTGCAGCCTGTGTACCCTGGCTGTATTGGGGTGCAGCCTATATACCCCGGCTGTATTGGGGTGCAGCCTATATACCCTGGCTGTATTGGGGTGCACTGCTTATATTGAGGGTGCATTTATATTAAATGGAAGCTGCACGCTGCATTACAACTCGGGCGCACGTTATATTACACCTACAATATTCTCCTTTTATAAATTTAGGGGGAAAACCCCATTAGAATGAGATTCGGGTGCAGCCTCTGTAGAACCCATTGCTTTAATGTGCACCCTCTATTACCTAGATTTCGCTTTAGGGTGACACTGTAAGGTCAGGGCGCTGCCTTTATACTCCTGTTGCATTGGGGTGCATGCAATATTACATTTAGGGTAAACCATAGCACTGTTAGGTTTCGGGGCTGGTGCATTAGGGTGCTCTCTATTACAGGGTGCAACCCCTATTAGATTGGGGTGCAACCCCTTGTATTAGGGCATAGACCTTATATATATATTCCTGTGGCATTAGAGTGCCCCCCCATTAGACTCTTGTATTAGGGCCCCCCCGGTAGTGTGCTATCCTGTCGGGCTCTCCTAGTCGGTGCTCGCTACATGTAGCTGCATTGCACTGTTAGATTAAGGGGCGTCCTGTGTTTTGCAGGGGATCATGTAACTTCTGGGAGAGTTCCCCCGATACGGAGAGCACAGCATTGGGAGACAAGGTGAAAAGAGACATCTAGGGAGTGCAGAATAAGAGAGAAAAGAGAGCGCGGAGGAGCAGGCAACAGATTGTAAAGATCTAAGAGACATCACAAAGCAGCAGAAGAGACATCAGCTGTCAGCGGAGAGAGAGAGCGGTGAGTGACAGGAGGCGAGGAAGGGGGGCAGCAGGGACTGCTGAGGTTAGACAGCAGTGTGCACCGGAGCCGGCGACGAGAGGAACTGGAAAATCAAGGAATCAATCCCCGGAGGGTTAATTTTTGGCTGCGTTTTGACTCCTGTGACTAGTGAGTGTCATACCATCTATTACAATTGTGGACATCCACTGCGACTCGGATGTTAGAGGTTGTAGTCCGGTAATCCTCAACCTCCTCCAAGGCGCAGTGTAAAAACCCGCCACCTTCCGGGTGACTCTGGCTGCGAGTGACAGTGACTCCTACCGGCCGCATCATGTCCAGGAAGAAGAGTCAGAAGAGTAAAGGGAGCAGCTCTCCGGCCACTTGTAGCGTCCCACCCACCAAGGAGAATGGCAAGGGGGCCGCCGAGACCCAAAGCAATGGCATGGCCATGTCCGGGCGCCCGTCCCTCAGCAACAGCGGAGAGTTCTATGACATCGCCTTTAAGGTGAGACCCTTCTATAGGTTCCCTGGGTTGTATCGATGGAGGAGGCAGAGACGGACCCCAGAAATGTAGGATAGTGTGGGAAATATTTACCTAAAATGCAGAAAAGTAGGATCTGTCATCCGTCCATCATACAGGAGCTTCCGTCATCTCTACATACTCATCTTCCTTCATCCTTGTGGTTCCCATTATCTATCCCCTAACTGGTATATATGAGATCTCTGCAGATTACAGGGCTGTCAGACCCAGTGTCCCGCCGGCCGCTGGGATTGTCACCACTTATCAGATACATGTCACTCATGGCGTCAGTGTCTGCTGGGTGGCGACGGCGTCCGGCCCTGACAGTCACACTGGGTATTGTGAGGGCCATGTAGTGTCAGTGATTGTTCCATGACAGCGCGACAGCAACTCACCAGAATAAAGAGAAGAAAGGATCCGCGAGCTCCGTGTCAGTAATAATATCTACAGATGTTTACAAGGGCCTGAAGACATAGACGGAGAATACAGGGATATCCCGACTATTGGTCCAGGGACTATCTATCTATCTATCTATCTATCTATCTATCTATCTATCTATCTATCTATCTATCTATCTATCTATCTGTGAGTCATATTTTGGTGGTGCTAGTAAAGTATTTATATCCCTCAGACATATGCGTTAAGACCCCACTCTCCTGTTTGCCTTCTATAGCCTTTTGTGTTGCGCAGTCTATACCTGTAGATGACTGTGTAATGAGCTAACTGAGAATCTGTCATTGAGCTCACCATGACAGTCTGACAGTGAGTTTGTATCTCTGTTATCTGTCTTTTTCTGAGCTCTTCCCAAGCTTGCAGGCCGTTTTGGAGGCTTTATTGCTTCTCACCCACCTTTCCCAAGCCTGTGTGAGTAGACGAGCTCTATCTCCTGGGATAGAAGAGTTTTTCTACAGTGGATGTTGCAGTAAATCTATTTCAAAGAAAAAAAATTTTACTTGTTAGATCTCGTTCACACAGTATGGATATTGGCGTGGATTCTGTACTAATTTCCATATAAAATCCATAGACATTTTCACCTCTTGCTCCATTTCTGCCTCAAATTGAGCATGGTATCAATCTGGAAAATTCCGACATACAATATTTGTTTGTTTTGTTTTTTTTTGCAACTCTAATTTTTCTATAACTTATTGCGTTGCAAATCTGATATCTCTAAAGCCATTTTGCAGAGGACGTTGCCATAAAAATCAGATAGACGTGGGTCCTCTCTCTACCATAAGAATGCATCTCTGGCTTGTAACGCCGGACCAGTGAAGCAGCTGCGCATGCGCATCACTTACTAAGTCTGTCTTAATCCATTTTTGACAGGTCATGCCATAAAATCCTAAAGAAGTGGGTCCAACCTCTAAGACCAATATTTTCTTGAGATTTTAGCTCTGTCTTGTAACTCAGGGTTATGGAGAAATGGCCGTGGTGAATGTGTGACACTTTCTATTTGCCTCTATGGGATTGACAAAAATTGCCAAGCAATTGTGCCCAAGTTTGCTAAACCCATTTCGGATAAGACATGCTATAAAAATTCCAAAGAAGTTGGTCCAACCTCTGGGACCCCCATGCTCCTTGAGAATGGGGCTCTGTCTTGTGAGAAGTGGCTGCGCATGCGCGATACTTACTATTCACTTCTATGGTATGCACGAAAATTAACAAGCAATTGTGCTCAAGTCTGTCTAAATCCTTTTCGGACAGGACATGCCATAAATATCCTAAAGAAGTGGTCCAACCTTTGGGACCCCGATCTACCTTGAGATTGGGGATCGTCTTGGGGCACCGGGAATGGAGATGTGGCTGCGCATGCGTGACACTTTCTATTCGCTTCTATGGGATTGCCGAATTGTGCTCACTTATCGAATAGAGAGTGCCAACTCTGCACCGCAAATCCGGAGTGTCTAAACCCAGTTTCGGACAGTACATGCAATAAAAAAAGCCTATAGAAATGGGTCCAACTTCTGGGACCCCCTATCTTCCTTGAGACGGGGGCTCTGTCCTGTGACGTCGGGAGCAGAGAATTTTTCCTCTTACTACTCACTTCTATGAGGTTTATGAAAATTGCCAAGCAATGGTGCTCAATTACTAGAGATAGGTGCGTGCAAAGCCACTTCGACATTCATAGCAGCTGCGAGACCGTGGTGTGATTTCCCCTAATACTCCTTTAAGGGTCTCGGACATTTTGCAGAAGAAATGCAGCGTTTTTTTTATTGCATCAGTTGGGATTGTCTGGATCGATGAATTACGTCTTTACGCCGCCTGTACGGGTCTGATACGGCGGGCACTTACCAATCCCCACAGCTGAATGAGCCGTGAAGCTGTCGGAGCTGAAGTGGGGTCCGCAGATGCTTTTTCTATCCCATGGAGGGAGTTTACATCATATACATTCGTCAGAGATGGAGAGAATTATCGCGCCATCACGGAAAGCTTTTCTGGAACATTAAACGCTGTTGGGATTCAAGAACGAGAGAGACAGAGCGACGCGTCCCCTGAATACAAAATACATTTCCTTCCCAAAAAAATACATGATGTCAGACGTAATATATTTTTTTTTTTTTTTTTTTAGAAAAATCTCATTATTTTATTTTCAGGGTGGAAACATTTGCAGCCCCTGGAGGGGAAGTGGGAACAGCCGTCTGTAAAATATGTTACTGGTCCCAGTGGCAAGGAAGACCGGGAGAGAAAAAAAGAAAGTTGTGTTGTATTTTTAATGGATATTTGTAGAAAGTTTTTCCGCTGAATTGGGTGGATGAGTTACAGAGCGGTTAATATTTTATCATAAGGATAATTTGGAAGTCGCAGGAGAGAAATGAAAGAATCCCCCTCTTTTTTTAAAAAAAAAAAATGAGATAAAACGACAACTACTAATGCTCCCATAGAGAGGTCGTCTCTCAACTTTTTGGCAAGTTTTCCTGTGCACCCCGTAACTTCAAGTTCTTGCTACAAGGGTCCCACCAGACTTGTGCCATGGGGCACGGGGACTTTTGGGCGTTCCTCAGACACCTCTCATGAATACATTTCTGATACATCCCTCACTTCTTTACTGCTCATTGCTTAGATTATCAGCCTCCTCAGCCATAGCCTTTCTCCCAGACAAGGAACACGGCGCTTACAAAAAAAGTTTTGTATGTAGCTTGTAAGTGCTGTGCGCCCCTTGGCTAGGAAAGAGGCTACTGTTAAGGTGGCCAACAATAACCCAAGCAACAAACAGTATTTGGCAACCTCAACAGTAGCCTCTCTCCTAGGAAAGGAGTGCAGCGCTTACAAGCTCAGTATAGAAGAGCAGCCAATCTGGCCAGCTTCAGAGCAGCACCTACAAGTTCTTTAAAGAACTAGGAGAGAGGCTACTGATAAGGTGGCTGATTACTGCTTGTTGCTTGGCTTATTGGCCACCTTAACAGTAGCCTCTCTTCTAGGCAAGGAGCGCAGCGTTTACAAGTTCTTCTTTAAAAAACCTGAAAGTGCTGCTCTGAAGTTGGCCGGATTGGTTTCTCTTCTATGCTGAGTTTGTAAGTGCATCGCTCCTTGCCTAGGAAAGAGGCTACTGTTAAGGTGGCCAACCACCTAAGCAACAAGCAGTAATCGGCCACCTTAGTGGCAGCCTCTCTCCTAGGCAAGGGGCACAGCGCTTACATGTTCTTCTTTAAAGAACCTGTAAGTGCTGCTCTGAAGATAGCCGGATTGTTGGACGGTTTCAGTGCCTGTGTGGTCCTCTGATGCTGTAGCAATGGACAGTATCAGTTCAGGCCAGTGGCACAACGATGACCTTGGCCCAAACAGTCAATCAGGCTGTAGTGTGCACCGCTCCCTCGAACACAGAAGGCCGGAAGCCGGGACCTGAAGGTAGAAGATGACACAACCTCTTTTAATTTTCCTCCTGCTGTTGGTGTATAATCATTCTCTCTGGACTGACTTGCCGCTTATACATCGGCATACCGGATCCGAGCTATCCGATCTACAGTAACAAAAAATAATGCACCTGTCGATATTCCGCTGGCTGCTGAGCGACCTGCATTTCTCCTTTTATTTCCTCGCCCTGGCTCTGAGTCTTGATTGGCCGCTCGCTGATCCCAGGTTATTATAGCCGGGGCGAGCATATAATAGATCTGCAGCTTGTAATTCAGAGCTAAGTTCACCACCTTTAATTTTTTGTTCTGATGCCCTTAATAGCGGCTCCCGAGACGCAACGTTCACGGCTTCAGAAAGAAAGAATACCAATTTTTTCCGTGGCTCCCATTATTGTGTAGCCTGCTGAGGGCGCTCTGCCTTTCATGCCCAGGTTCTTTTCCTGTCTTTGAAGTTCTGCAACTTTTTATTTTTTTCCAAGATCTCTGCTTGCGAAAAGGGAAATCTCCCTGTCTTTGCGGACCTTCAAATCCATGCATGTGTTGTGTGGTTTTTTTTTTTTTTTTTTTTGTTCTGCGGGATGAGTTGTAGTTTTCAATAACGCCATTTATTTGACCATATAAAATACTGGTAAAATGAAGAGATAAAAAAAAAAAAAATGAATGTGATGGGAGCCAGAATGAAAACCTTAAAGGGAATCTGTCACCCCTTTCTTGAGATATCATATAATGATATTATTCAATTGTGTGTCACATATGGATTCTCTTAGTACTTTTGCTTCCCCCTGACCCCGCACCTTTCATGCATAAATACATTTTTTTATATCGGTTCAGATGTATGTAAACTGCCGCTGTCCGCTGGGCGGGGCTTATTCACCTGCCCCCCCCCCCCCGTCTTGCTCTATGCATTTCTTCTTGTTACTGAAAATAATTTCTATATAAAGACCAATATTGATATTACCGCCATATGGTCAGTGATAGATACCCGTCCTACAGAACATACTGTATAAGAGATCACAGCACAGCTACAGATAATGACCTACCGCTGACGTTCTTTCTGAAGGAACCGTTCACTTTTCACGTCTTTTCCATCTGGCCCAGACCGACATGACAACTTCTCCAGCCAGGACTCGGCTACAGAGAATACAACAACGACATGTTTCACTTCTCACGTTTTCAGCACTGTCCAAAACGGGAACGGGACTATCCCCAACCTGCACAAACTCCTCATCCTGCTGATGCCCCAATGCTGAGCCGCTGCTGTCGTATGTGACCCTATTACTGCACCTGCTGTGTGGCCCTGTGTGACCTCTAAATTTTAAAGCAACCCTCTAGAAAATACTAAGGCCAGGTGCAAGTGCCCTAGAAAACAGTGCCCACATTTTGTCCCCTAGAACGTAATAATGCTTTTTTTTTTAAACTCTATATTGTATAATGCACTCCCCATAGGCAGACTCTATAGTATAATGAATTCCACATAGGCAGCCTCTGTAGTATAATGCACCCCCATAGCCACCCTCTGTAGTATAATGCACCCCCATAGCCACCCTCTGTAGTATAATGCACCCCCATAGCCACCCTCTGTAGCATATGCACCCCCCATAGCCACCCTCTGTATATTATTATTATTATTATTATTTATTATTATTATTATTATTATTATTTATTGTTATAGCACCATTTATTCCATGGCGCTTTACATGTGAGGAGGGGTATACATAATAAAAACAAGTACAATAATGTTAAACAATACAAGTCATAACTGGTACAGGAGGAGAGAGGACCCTGCCCGCGAGGGCTCACAATCTACAAGGATGGGTGAGGATACAGTAGGCGAGGGTAGAGCTGGTCGTGCAGTGGTTTGGTGGATCGGTGGTTACTGCAGGTTGTAGGCTTGTCGGAAGAGGTGGGTCTTCAGGCTCTTTTTGAAGGTTTCAATGGTAGGTGAGAGTCTGATATGTTGTGGTAGAGAGTTCCAGAGTAGGGGTGATGCGCGAGAGAAATCTTGTATGCGATTGTGGGAAGAGGAGAGAAGAGGGGAGTAGAGAAGGAGATCTTGTGAGGATCGGAGGTTTCGTGCAGGTAAGTACCGGGAGGCGAGGTCACAGGTGTATGGAGGACTCAGGTTGTGGATGGCTTTGTATGTCATGGTTAGGGTTTTGTAATGGAGTCTCTGGGCAATTGGGAGCCAGTGAAGGGATTGACAGAGGGGAGAAGCTGGGGAATAGCGGGGGGACAGGTGGATTAGTCGGGGAGCAGAGTTTAGAATAGATTGGAGGGGTGCGAGAGTGTTTGAGGGGAGGCCACAGAGCAGGAGGTTGCAGTAGTCAAGGCGGGAGATGATGAGGGCATGGACTAGGGTTTTTGCAGATTCTTGGGTGAGGAATGTACGGATCCGTGAAATATTTTTGAGTCGGCAGGAAGTGGAAGTGGAAAGGACTTGGATATGTGGTTTGAAGGAGAGATCAGCGTCAAGGATTACTTGTGGGACTGGGGAGAGTGGGCAGCCATTTACTGTAATGGATAGCTTTGTTGGGGGGGGGTCACGTGAGATGGGGGGGAAAGATGATGAATTCTGTTTTGTCCATGTTAAGTTTCAGAAATCTAGCGGAGAAGAAGGATGAAATAGTGGACAGACATTGAGAGATTCTGTTTAGTAGGGAGGTGATATCTGGTCCAGAGATGTAGATCTGTGTGTCATCAGCATAGAGATGATACTGAAAGCCATGAGATTCTATGAGCTGTCCGAGGTCGAAGGTGTAAATGGAGAAGAGCAGGGGTCCTAGGACTGAACCTTGTGGGACTCCGACAGATAGGGGGCGAGGTGAGGAGGTGGTGTGCGAATGGGAGACGCTGAATGTCCGGTCTGTTAGGTATGACGCGATCCAGGATAGGGCCAAGTCTGTGATGCCGAGGGATGAGAGGGTCTGTAATAATAGGGAATGGTCCACTGTGTCAAAGGCAGAGGACAGGAGGAGGAGGACAGAGTAGTGTCGCTTGCTCTTGGCGGTTAAGAGGTCATTGGTGACCTTAGTAAGGGCAGTTTCAGTGGAGTGGTGTGACCGGAAGCCAGATTGTAAGCGGTCGAAGAGGGAGCAAGAAGAGAGATGGGAGGACAGTTCAAGGTAGACGTGTTGTTCCAGGAGCTTGGGGGCGTAGGGGAGAAGTGATATAGGGCGATAGCTAGATACAGAGGATGGGTCAAGAGAGGGCTTTTTGAGGATAGGTGTGATGGAGGCATGTTTAAAGCTTGAGGGGAAAACACCATAGCACCCCCCATAGCCACCCTCTGTATATGCACCCCCCATAGCCACCCTCTGTATATGCACCCCCCCATAGCCACCCTCTGTATATGCACCCCCCATAGCCACCCTCTGTATATGCACCCCCCATAGCAACCCTCTGTATATGCACCCCCATAGCCATCCTCTGTATATGCACCCCCATAGCCATCCTCTGTAGGATAATGCACCCCCCATAGCCATCCTCTGTATATGCACCCCCCATAGCCACCCTCTGTATATGCACCCCCATAGCCATCCTCTGTATGATAATGCACCCCCATAGCCATCCTCTGTATATGCACCCCCATAGCCACCCTCTGTATATGCACCCCCATAGCCATCCTCTGTAGGATAATGCACCCCCCATAGCCATCCTCTGTATATGCACCCCCCATAGCCATCCTCTGTATATGCACCCCCCATAGCCACCCTCTGTATATGCACCCCCCATAGCCACCCTCTGTATATGCACCCCCCATAGCCATTCTCTGTATATGCACCCCCCATAGCCATCCTCTGTATATGCACCCCCCTTAGCTATCCTCTGTATATGCACCCCCATAGCCATCCTCTGTAGGATAATGCACCACTCCCCCATAAACTAAATACTCACCTCTCTTCCTCCTGGTTCCTGCGCTGATCCCGCTCACCTCCGACTGCAGGCGCCGGATACTGACGTCATCGCGCCCCCTGTCAGTGTCGGCGTCGGTGACGTCAGACGCTGACAGGGGGATGATGAGAAAAGGAGCTCCTTCTGTCATCAATGCAGTCAGCTGTGTCGGCATGTAGCCGACACCGCTGACCCTGCGATGACGGGCGGGGGGCCCACTGCTGGCATCGGGCCTCCCACCTGCTCTGGAGCCCATAGCGGCCGGACGGCAGAGGAGGGGAGATTGATTATACCTGCTCTGCCGCAAAATGCATCTGTGGCGTAGCGCCGGGTGGGCCCCCTGAGAGTGCAGGGCCCGGGGCCACTGCCCTCTCTGCCCCCCCCGGTAGCTGCGCTACTGCTTTAAAGGGATCCTGACAGCTGATAATACGGCTCAGTCCCTGGCGACAATTAAACTATGCTTTTCTCTGAAACGCAGGTTCCTTTTAAAGATTGACAGCGACATTAACGGGGTTTAATGGCAGCGATCAGAGCTGGCTGTGTAACACAGCTGAGACCTGAAGTGCAGGGAGCTATTGTTGCCGACTATTATGTCCTATGGCGGGAAACAATAGCTTGGGACCACCAGAACTATGTGGTCTTCATTTTGAGGGGCGTACATACAGTGCCTTGCAAAAGTATTCATCCCCATGGAACTTTTCAGCCTTTTCCTGCATATCATGTTTCAAACATAAAGATACCAAATGTAAATTTTTAGTGAAGAATCAACAACAAGTGGGACACAATTGTGAAGTTAAATGAAATGTATTGGTTATTTTAAATTTTTGTAGAAATTCAAAAACTGAAAAGTGGGGCGTGCAATATTATTCGGCCCCTTTACTTTCAGTGCAGCAAACTCACTCCAGAAGTTCATTGTGGATCTCTGAATGATCCAATGTTGTCCTACATGACTAATGATGATAAATATAATCCACCTGTGTGTAGTCAAGTCTCCGTATAAATGCACCTGCTCTGTGATAGTCTCAGGGTTCTGTTTGAAGCACAGAGAGCATCATGAAGACCAAGGAACACAACAGGCAGGTCCGTGATACTGTTGTGGAGAAGTTTAAAGCTGGATTTGGATACAAAATGATTTCCAAAACTTTAAACATCCCAAGGAGCACTGTGCAAGCGATCATATTGAAATGGAAGGAGTATCATACCACTGCAAATCTATCAAGACCCAGCCGTCCCTCTAAACTTTCATCTCAAACAAGGAGAAGACTGATCAGAGATGCAGCCAAGAGGCCCATGATCACTCTGGATGAACTGCAGAGACCTACAGCTGAGGTGGGATAGTCTGTCCATAGGACAGCAATCAGTCGTACACTGCACAAATCTGGCCTTTATGGAAGAGTGGCAAGAAAAAAGCGATTTCTCAAAGATATCCATAAAAAGTGTTGCTTAAAGTTTGCAACAAGCCACCTGGGAGACACACCAAACATGTGGAAGGTGGTGTTCTGGTCAGATGAAACCAAAATCGAACTTTTTGGCAACAATGCCAAGCGATATGTTTGGCGTAAAGGCAACACAGCTCATCACCCTGAACACACCATCCCCACTGTCAAACATGGTGGTGGCAGCATCATGGTTTGGGCCTGCTTTTCTTCAGCAGGGACAGGGAAGATGGTTAAAATTGATGGGAAGATGGATGGAGCCAAATACAGGACCATTCTTGAAGAAAACCTGTTGGAGTCTGCAAAAGACCCGAGACTGGGACGGAGATTTGTCTTCCAACAAGACAATGATCCCAAACATAAAGCAAAATCTATAATGGAATGGTTCACAAATAAACGTATCCGGGTGTTAGAATGGCCAAGTCACAGTCCAGACCTGAATCCAATCGAGAATCTGTGGAAAGAGCTGAAAACTGCTGTTCACAAACGATCTCCATCCAACCTCACTGAGCTCGAGCTGTTTGCCAAGGAAGAATTGACGAGAATTTCAGTCTCTCGATGTACAAAACTGATAGAGACATACCCCAAGCGACTGCAGCTGTAATCGCAGAAAAAGGGGGCGCATCAAAGTATTAAGTTACAGGGGCCGAATAATATTGCATGCCCCACTGTTCAGTTTTTGAATTTCCACAAAAATTTAAAATAACTAATACATTTCGTTCAACTTCACAATTGTGTCCCACTTGTTGTTGATTCTTCACCAAAAATTTACATTTGGTATCTTTATGTTTGAAGGATGATATGAGGGAAAAGGTTGAAAAGTTCCAGGGGGCCGAATACTTTCGCAAGGCGCTGTATCTGATCAGATTGGGTTTGGAAGAAGAAGGACCCCGGCTGGATTAGGGAGAGCTATTTTGACTTCCATGTGGCTTCTTTGGTAATCGATACATTGTAGCGATATGTTCTGAGATAATGTTGCAATTTTATCCATAATATTTACAACAGTTATTGCTGAATTGGGAAAAATAACGAGGAAATTGCGGACAAAGTTCAGACGTTTTCTCGTTTTAATAGTCTCCTTTTCGGCGATAATTTGCCTCTGAATATTCCAGGCGAGCGCTCCTTTCACTCTCCGTCTCTCCCGATATCTCTCTTTCTCTCCCCTTCTGTCTTTCTCTCTTTCTCTCCCCTTCTCTCTTTCTCCCTTTCTCTTTCTCCCTTTCTCTTTCTCCCTTTCTCTTTCTCCCTTTCTCTTTCTCCCTTTCTCTTTCTCCCTTTCTCTTTCTCCCTTTCTCTTTCTCCCTTTCTCTTTCTCCCTTTCTCTTTCTCCCTTTCTCTTTCTCCCTTTCTCTTTCTCCCTTTCTCTTTCTCCCTTTCTCTTTCTCCCTTTCTCTTTCTCCCTTTCTCTTTCTCCCTTTCTCTTTCTCCCTTTCTCTTTCTCCCTTTCTCTTTCTCCCTTTCTCTTTCTCCCTTTCTCTTTCTCCCTTTCTCTTTCTCCCTTTCTCTTTCTCCCTTTCTCTTTCTCCCTTTCTCTTTCTCCCTTTCTCTTTCTCCCTTTCTCTTTCTCCCCTTTCTCTTTCTCCCCCCTTTCTCTTTCTCCCCCCTTTCTCTTTCTCCCCCCTTTCTCTTTCTCCCCCCTTTCTCTTTCTCCCCCCTTTCTCTTTCTCCCCCCTTTCTCTTTCTCCCCCCTTTCTCTTTCTCCCCCCTTTCTCTTTCTCCCCCCTTTCTCTTTCTCCCCCCTTTCTCTTTCTCCCCCCTTTCTCTTTCTCCCCCCTTTCTCTTTCTCCCCCCTTTCTCTTTCTCCCCCCTTTCTCTTTCTCCCCCCTTTCTCTTTCTCCCCCCCTTTCTCTTTCTCCCCCCCTTTCTCTTTCTCCCCCCCTTTCTCTTTCTCCCCCCCTTTCTCTTTCTCCCCCCCTTTCTCTTTCTCCCCCCTTTCTCTTTCTCCCCCCTTTCTCTTTCTCCCCCCTTTCTCTTTCTCCCCCCTTTCTCTTTCTCCCCCCTTTCTCTTTCTCCCCCCTTTCTCTTTCTCCCCCCTTTCTCTTTCTCCCCCCTTTCTCTTTCTCCCCCCTTTCTCTTTCTCCCCCCCTTTCTCTTTCTCCCCCTTTCTCTTTCTCCCCCCTTTCTCTTTCTCCCCCCTTTCTCTTTCTCCCCCCCCTTTCTCTTTCTCCCCCCCTTTCCTCTCTTCTCCCCCCTTTCTCTTTCTCCCCCCTTTCTCTTCTCCCCCCTTTCTCTTTCTCCCCCCTTTCTCTTTCTCCCCCCTTTCTCTTTCTCCCCCTCTCTTCTCTTCTCCCCCCTTTCTCTTCTCCCCCTTCTCTTCTCCCCCCTTTCTCTTTCTCCCCCTTTCTCTTCTCCCCCTTTCTCTTCTCCCCTTCTCTCTCTCCCCCCTTTCTCTCTCTCCCCCCTTTCTCTCTCTCTCTCTCCCCCCCTTTCTCTCTCTCTCCTCCCCCTTCTCTCTCTCTCTCTCCCCCCTTTCTCTCTCTCTCTCTCTCCCCCCTTTCTCTCTCTCTCTCTCCCCCCCTTTCTCTCTCTCTCTCTCCCCCCTTTCTCTCTCTCTCTCTCTCCCCCCTTTCTCTCTCTCTCTCTCTCCCCCCTTTCTCTCTCTCTCTCTCTCCCCCCCTTTCTCTCTCTCTCTCTCCCCCCTTCTCTCTCTCCTCCTCCCCCCTTTCTCTCTCTCTCTCTCCCCCCTTTCTCTCTCTCTCCCCCCTTTCTCTCTCTCTCTCTCCCCCCTTTCTCTCTCTCTCTCTCCCCCCTTTCTCTCTCTCTCTCTCCCCCCTTTCTCTCTCTCTCTCTCTCCCCCCTTTCTCTCTCTCTCTCTCCCCCCTTTCTCTCTCTCTCTCCCCCCTTTCCCTCTCTCTCTCTCTCTCTCTCCCCCCTTTCTCTCTCTCTCTCTCTCTCTCTCTCTCCCCCCTTTCTCTCTCTCTCTCTCTCTCTCCCCCCTTTCTCTCTCTCTCTCTCTCTCTCCCCCCTTTCTCTCTCTCTCTCTCTCTCTCTCTCCCCCCTTTCTCTCTCTCTCTCCCCCCTTTCTCTCTCTCTCTCCCCCCTTTCTCTCTCTCTCTCTCTCTCCCCCCTTTCTCTCTCTCTCTCTCTCTCTCCCCCCTTTCTCTCTCTCTCTCTCTCTCTCTCTCCCCCCTTTCTCTCTCTCTCTCTCTCTCTCTCCCCCTTTCTCTCTCTCTCTCCCCCCTTTCTCTCTCTCTCTCTCCCCCCTTTCTCTCTCTCTCTCTCTCCCCTTTCTCTCTCTCTCTCTCTCTCTCCCCCTTTCTCTCTCTCTCTCTCTCTCTCTCCTCCCCCCCCTTTCTCTCTCTCTCTCTCTCTCTCCCCCCCCTTTCTCTCTCTCTCTCTCTCTCTCTCTCTCCCCCTTTCTCTCTCTCTCTCTCCCCCCTTTCTCTCTCTCTCTCTCCCCCCTTTCTCTCTCTCTCTCTCCCCCCTTTCTCTCTCTCTCTCTCCTCCCCCTTTCTCTCTCTCTCTCTCTCCCCCTTTCTCTCTCTCTCTCTCTCCCCCCTTTCTCTCTCTCTCTCTCTCTCTCCCCCCTTTCTCTCTCTCTCTCTCTCTCTCTCTCCCCCCTTTCTCTCTCTCTCTCTCTCTCTCCCCCCTTTCTCTCTCTCTCTCTCCCCCCTTTCTCTCTCTCCTCTCCCCCCTTTCTCTCTCTCTCCTCTCTCTCCCTGTTCTCTCTCTCTCTCTCTCTCCCCCCTTTCTCTCTCTCTCTCTCTCTCTCTCCCCCCCCCTTTCCTCTCTCTCTCTCTCTCTCTCTCCCCCCCTTTCTCTCTCTCTCTCTCTCTCTCTCCCCCCTTTCTCTCTCTCTCTCTCCCCCCTTTCTCTCTCTCTCTCTCCCCCCTTTCTCTCTCTCTCTCTCCCGCCCTTTCTCTCTCTCTCTCTCCCCCCTTTCTCTCTCTCTCTCTCTCTCCCCCCTTTCTCTCTCTCTCTCTCTCTCCCCCCCTTTCTCTCTCTCTCTCTCCCCCCTTTCTCTCTCTCTCTCTCTCTCCCCCCTTTCTCTCTCTCTCTCTCTCTCCCCCCTTTCTCTCTCTCTCTCTCTCCCCCCTTTCTCTCTCTCTCTCTCTCTCTCTCCCCCCTTTCTCTCTCTCTCTCCCCCCTTTCCTCTCTCTCTCTCTCCCCCCTTTCTCTCTCTCTCTCTCTCTCTCTCCCCCCTTTCCTCTCATCTCTCTCTCTCTCTCTCCCCCTTTCTCTCTCTCTTCTCTCTCTCTCTCCCCCCTTTCTCTCTCTCTCTCTCTCTCCCCCCTTTCTCTCTCTCTCTCTCTCTCTCCCCCCCTTTCTCTCTCTCTCTCTCTCCCCCTTTCTCTCTCTCTCTCTCCCCCCCCTTTCTCTCTCTCTCTCCCCCCCTTTCTCTCTCTCTCTCCCCCCTTTCTCTCTCTCTCTCTCTCTCTCTCTCCCCCCTTTCTCTCTCTCTCTCTCTCTCTCTCTCTCCCCCCTTTCTCTCTCTCTCTCCCCCCTTTCTCTCTCTCTCTCTCTCTCTCCCCCCTTTCTCTCTCTCTCTCTCTCTCTCCCCCCCCTTTCTCTCTCTCTCTCTCTCTCTCCCCCCTTTCTCT